>NC_085970.1:2273527-4711027 GCF_910591565.1 Cydia splendana
TGAGGAGAGAGGTATTTAGTAAAGCATACATTTTGATATAAAATTATATTATGATACTAACTTTACATTTTATATATGTACTTAATATAGGTACTTATAAATTTTCAAAGAGGATAAGTGAGTCACCACAAGGGTGCTATACTTAATTATATGTATGTGAAACTAGGTAAAAGAAGATGAGATTTTAAGTCAGTCTACTCTTCAAAGAGCATACAACATCTGTGATAAGAAGTGATGTAATTAAAATATGAAGAGATAAGAATTATTTATAAAGTACTCGAAGTTATATCACTATCACTACTCACAAAGTTAGTATTGGGTACCTACTTACTAAAATGTCATAGGGAATTATTGAATTCCTTTCATGACTGTGAGCCAATGTGAGCTATATACTTGGTTATAGCTATAAAATGCATTTAATCCTTTGTACGCTTTACTAACGCGAACGCGAGCTAATGTACCTAAACAAACCTTACTTAAAATTGTGAAGGTTACTTTAAGAGCTTAAGCCATAACATAACACTCATGTTGGCACGACTAGTAATGATAATGACGCTTTTTGGTGCTCTTGGCGTTCAAATGGTTAATATAGAAATGCCACAGAACCTTATCAATGATATTTGTATAGGTGCAGGCTCATTCTGATTATATTAATGTTTAGCTATCATCAAGTGACCTAAATTGTACTCATTAATTTCTATATATGCAGTAAGTTTACCTTATCTGGTGCCTACTAGTAGACATAAACTTGATTGGTTCTGAACGCTTAAGTGGCTTAATTTATGTAAAGCATTTATAGACATTGCATAGTTCTGAATATTCAGTTTCCTCTTTCCAGTGTGTAAATTATTAAGAATAAGGTACTTAATTCGAAACCTTAGCTCATCGCATGTGTTTTAACCAAAATGCAGATTTGTGTGTTTATTTAGTGATTTTACATTATTTGCAATAACTGTGCGGAACCATGGGGTCCCCGACCTTTTGCCGGGCACCCGTGGGCCCAAAGCAAACAGTGCAGAGGCCCTTTAAGAGGGACCTATTTCATCCAATGCTAGAGTCAACACTTTGTCGAATTTATTTTATATTTATGTATACTTATCCTCCTTATGAACTAAGGATAACTGTAACATTTCTATATCAAATATACGCAGAATTGTCAATTATTTTATATTCTGAAATTATAATATTACTGGATTTGGGCCAGTGTGCTTTTGTATACTATATCTCTGGCCTACGATATAGGCTAGTCTATTAACATCCCGCCTCCTGGAAGGCAGTATACAGACTTCTTAGATATATATTCACGGTAGCGCTAAGTGTGTGGACCTAGTTTTCCGACACTTGACTGCATGAGATTATTGTGAACATTTTTTCAGGTCTCGAGCAAGAAGGGTACCTAGATAGGTTGAGGTCCTTAAATTGTGGATTTGTTAGGAGCAAGACACAGACGGGGTGTAAATTAATTAATCCACCATGTTTCAAGAGATTTTTGTTCATTGATGCCTTCAGGTTACACTGTACAGACAGACTAACACTTTGGCAGAGTTTTGCTAACATATAATAAATGACTGCATTTGTTTGGGTGTACATGTTCCACATCAAAGGCATATTTATATATTTCAATCTATTTTTGAAAAGTTCGCGTTTCAAAATAGTTTCGCCTTTTCGCAAGGCGTGCTCCTGTTTCCCTATTTTATTGTGCAAAGCGAACAGTATCACAATGTTATAATTATGTATAAATAGAGAACTAGAGGGTCATGCCCTAGACGTGACCGCCCAGAAGTTGTGCTAGAACCGTTCGTGCAAACCATTCAGTCACTGTTTTTAAAAACCTTTTTGTAGTGGGTACATTCCACGGTCTTAAATTTGTTAAACGTGTAGTATCAAACTATGACAAGTCATGATAAGTGAATTAAGTGATAACAGTATCTAGTCGGTGCATAGAAGCACTTGCCCTTGAGGTTAGGGCATGGGTAGTTTAAAATAGACTTAATCCGTGCATAGGAGCACTTACGATACAGGTGGTTTAAAACTTCCTGGGTCACAATACAGACACAAGGTGTAAAATACATAATTGATAAACGCCCGTCAGGCCAGTTTTGTATATTTTATTTCAAACATGCTTGTGCAGCACCGCCAGCACATGATAATTTCCCTATACCATGGCAGTCAGGGATATAATAGTTAAATAGGTAGGTAACCTTGGTCATGTCGTGTACATAGGTAGATACTCGTAACTTAACGTAACATGTTAACTGAAAGTCTAGTGCTCTCGAGGCAAATATAATTTATGCAACTGTGAGCTGCTCTTACATTGAGACCATATGTATTTATTTCTAGTCTGCCTTAGCAGGCCTAGACTTCAAAGGTTTTTTAGATATTCATAGGGCCGTTAATCGGACCCTTTGTACACCTTGAGCAGGCTGTTTGTTTCACACCATGAGAAATATAATTTGAATTATATTGTAAACATAGCTTATTTCAGAATGGAACCGTAAGCACTGTCGTGAGCTTACATAGTCTGATTAAATTAGAGTCCACAGATTGTCTGGACCTTGGTGGATTGACCACTCCTGATTCTAATTATCAATTTTCTGCCTGGGCTTATAATCGAAATTAGGTGACTAAATCTCTTAGTATTCTCTATGCCGCCCAAGTTATGAGGCTAAGCGTCTCCAGACCACAATTTTATATTAGGGTGCAAAGATTTTTTCATCTTTAAAAGAAAAATGAGTCGAAATAGGCCTGGAATCTTAGGTTACTTTATACCTTATAATTTTAGAAATGTAATGTAAATGGAAAGCAATTTTCACTTTTACCACAGTTAATTAGCCCAATTTTGGGCTTAGCCAATAGGGTGTTTGGGACCCTTTTAGAATAGATTGGTAAACAAAAATGAAAACTAATAACAAAGCCTTGCCTATTTCGACTGATTTTGTTAGAACCCTTTTTATTACTTTCTCTAAAAGGAGATATTTACAAATTCATTTTTGTAATATTTTTCTGATTGTGGCTTACTTGCTCGCATGTGTTATGACCATATCATTTATATTTCTGTGAATATGTCTGACATGCCTTGCGCAGGCTTACATAGGTTATAATATTATCATCAATAACTTGACGTCAGTTTGTGAATGAATCAAAGATTCTTTGGCACACCTTACGCAGGTGGAGACATGGCAGGCTTGCGCAGCCTTAGATAGGTACATAATATATTGGTTTCATCACAAATAACTTGACGTTAGTTTGTGAACGAATAAAAGATTTTCTTAGGCACACCTTACGCAGGTGGAACCATAACAGACGTAGGTTTAAGAATATCATTCAAATCGAATACCCTGAGTTTATGGGTAATATTCCCTTAGTTGCGGGTTCCTTGCTCGACAAGGTGAAAGGCTTTATGCAGGCTTTTACAGGCACTTTTAGAAAGTGTCATTCACGGTGACGCGCAGATTTTTCAAAACTAAACTTTAACTCTTCAGTTAACTAATATAATTTGACAATATGAATCAAACCATGCGTCTTCGTCAATGAATCAATCTAAAGATTCCCGTATCGTTAATGCCAAGTGTACTGTTTATGTAGGTAGGTAGGTAGGCTTAAGAATTGACCCTCTTGTATGTAGTTACGTAACGAATTAATAATCAAGTTATTCAAATCCAAAATAACACAAGCACATATAGCAACTACATGCAAGAGTTATTTTCCTTAACCTTTTAAGCTGTAAGTACCTGCTAAGTTATTTATTTAAGTAGGTACCTACATTTTAACCTACCTACATTTTAACATTTTTTTCAAAATTAAATATTTAGTTGGAGAGATATAAGTTGGTAGATCAAGAGTGAAATACTTCACTATTTCGCATGTCATTCTGCGCAGAGCCATGCTAATCTCTCTCTATGTCTAGTCAGATTTAAGTTTATGTACTGCCGAAGTACTCACTTTCCACAAAAATAAATGCAATGTTTGCGATGTAGGTTTGTTCGTTACCTTGTGTCCCTCAGAGCGGAAATAGAAGCCCCGCGAAGGCGGGGCTTCGTCGACTCCTAAGCGGGTATACTTATTTATCAGCAATTTAATTCACAAAAAAAAATATTTTTGCAATATTATATTAACCCGGAACGGGATAAAAAGACAAATTGCTGATAGATACTTGGGCAGATACAACCTGCACGTCTATAAACTTCTACCTCAATACATAGGTTCTACTTAACACGTATTAACTATCCGATCCTTTCGTATTCGAAAACACAAATCACTTGAAAACTGAAGGGTATGCCTCCACACATCACCATTTAAGTATTATAATTTCAACCGTTATTATACACACACAAAGATTTAAACTAACAAGACTCGGAAGAGACTTAATGTAGGTATCAAATTAAATTCTAATGGTGACACGTGCACGCTTTACCAGCTCGATGTGTTTTCTAACATATGTGTTTTAGTATTTTCATTGGCATAGCCACGGTGCGCGCAGGTAGCCTTTGAAAACACTTGCACATCACTATTCCGGATCGTTTTTATTTGCTAGATAGTTTATCGGACAACTAAATTTAAATATTTATTTCGAACGGCAAAAACCGTTAGAAACTGTTTTTCAATATAGTCAGCTAAACTGGGGTACAAATTCAAAAACTCACCAGCAGTTTAGCTTCACGACCTTCCAGATGGAAAAACAGCAAGCCAATGACTTGAAAATTTGCCTTGTTTAACTGTCAAAGCAACCTGCCTGAGTGGTGGGAGTGTGGGAGAGAGAAGGACGTATATGCTAGAAAAGGACAATACGACCGACTACGCAGTGTTGCCATTCTCTATATTATTATTAGGTTCCGAATATCGGTACAGTTGTTTAATGCAAAAATATAAATTTTCATATAAAACGATTTATTCACTTGAAATATATTTATTTACCTATTAATTTTAAAAATAAAAACTATTCATATGTACGAGCAACATATCTAAATGCGTCTTCGCACAGACTTAGTTAAATTTAAACCGTTGTCTCTCTTCCTTCCTTGCTGTATGTATCCGGCAATGGCGACTTTATCAACAATTCTTATCCAGATTATGGAAAGCCCTAATGTGTGTGTGGAAACCGTTGTAGTAAATCAGAAACAGCGATAATTTCAAGGTAAGATATATATTAATCTTTAAATAAAAATGAGCGTGCTAATTACCAAATTCAAATATAATAATTTAATCTTACTATCCCCGTAAGTCCCGCGGACGCTATATCGCGTCCGAAATTATAATCAAAATTCAACATAGATGTAAAACCCCACATTGTTTAAGCTGGTAACCCTAGGAATTAGACACGTTAGTAATTAGGAAGATAGATTATATTGTTTAATTTTTTGACTATTTTGTTTTAGAAAGTGAATCAGCAGATGGCTTGAGCGTGAGATAATAATATAATCCTGGGCCGTCATATGATTTCTTGGAAAAAGCTCAGAAGGGCACGTATCTGCCGCATATCCAAACTAGTTTCCCGGTGACCAAGAACGCTGCGCGGAGCTGTGAAGCAGAAAATGTCCGATAACCGGATAGATGTAATAACAACTTGTAACCATTTGCCATATCAGTGTATGTATTCATATGTATTATGAAAATATTTATATCTTAATAATACGTAACTTTTTGTTACCTTTTATATTTCACTAATTTCTGAATATAGTACCTAATCATTATCTTTTAACGTATTTTTTTACTTATTTGTGAAATGCTAATTTAAGAGCCCAACAACGTGCACACTAGCGCCACTGCTAAATAATCGTGATTATTTAAATTTAACGACATGTATTTAAAAAAGGGGCCGCTACGGACTGTATTATGTATTTAGGTACCTTTTGAATACATCAAACTAGATTTTATGTTGCTGGATTCGTCAATCTATGAGCTCAAAACAAAAACGGCCGTTTTAACTTTGGACGGGTAGATTGACGAATCCAATAACATAAAAACTAGTTTAATGTATTCAGCAGTGGCGCTAGTGTGCACATTGATGGGCTCTTAAAAACCTGACCCCAACAAAAAAGAAAAAAATACAAAAAGAAATTCCCTCTCTGGGATTCGAACCCAGGACCATTAGCTTCCTGAACTGGATTACTGCCAATACCCGCTAGGCTAAACGGGTTGTCAATTCTAATTACAATGGTATCCTACCAGAGCGCTAGTAGTATAAACGAACTTTTGAAAGGGACATTTTTTTGTATGGAGTTATTGTTCTTCTCCTAGTGAGTATTATATTCTTTGATCCAGATACAGTTTTATTTTTTTATTAGGTTTGGTTGATATTTGATATACGAATTATCTCGGCTATGGCCCACGTTGACGTAAAGTTTCTCAAATGGCCATTAGAAGCACTACCACCAGTTTTAACATTGACATATTCACTCACGTTTACGTAACTTACTTTCTATGCATCTCGCTCGTACTCGCATATGCGAGCAATAGTGGAAGCGAGATGTACAGAAAGTAAATTACGTAGACGTGAGCGTTATGTCAATGTTAAAACTGATGGTAGAGGTTCAGGTGGTTCTTATTCTAAATACTGTTACTAGGATTCGCAAAGACCAAACTGTAAAAAAATACGAGGCATGGCATGATAGATCCTCAAATCAAAAGTTTTTTTTACAGAAATGCAGAATTTTATATTAATATATCATGTAAGGTTCGGTTACAGTAAACAAAAAAGTAGAGTACCGTAAAATGGGGTGAGTAGGGTCAAAACTGAAATTCAAACCTCGATAACATTTTATTTTTACATATGAAAACTGAATGGTGTATATAATAAGTGTTCCGGACGTTTGTATTTTTAATAACAACAAAATACTTTTTATTATACCAAGCGTCTTAACACATGTAAATACCTATAAGATTAATTTATAAGGTTCGATGAAAATAATACAGTATAATGAGTAACATAAAAAGATTAAAAACTAAATTTAAAAACTAAAATTAAAAACTACCTAAAATTAAAAACTGACTAAAATTAAAAACTACCTAAAATTAAAAACTAAACTAATCTAAACTAAAGTAAATCTAAAAAAGGCCCCCGCGGCATTGTGCCAAAGATGCTGGCAGCATTCCCTCGCTGAATGGCAATACTAATGCGTTGCGAGAGAAAGCTGCCAGCTCTCTGGTCACCGGTGGTATCGGCCAGCTTTTTCGACAGTTCTTTAAGAGCCAACAGGAGTGGTCATTCCTCCATACAAACGTAGTCCTCGTTTTCCTCCGTGGTTTTTGAAGCTAGAGCAATGATTTTTTCAACACAGATTAATATTGTCAATATCTGTGTCGGACCGTTTTGCTTTTTTTGATATTTTTGTTTTTTAAGGCGCTAGTAGAGCCCTTCAAAAACGGCCAAAATGGCCTAATAGACTATGCCGTAATGAGAGGCGTGGTATTCAAAACTGATATCAATTAGCCAAAAAAGCAAAACGGTCCGACACAGATAATTTCATAATCATTTAGATTTCCAAATTTGGTTACGATTGGTTAAGTTTTGGGGGAGGAAAAAGAGGACTACGAAACCTCGATTTTTGTCATTTTTACGCAGGATTTTTCGCCTCAGCTGCAGTTGTCCCTATCGCACTAATTTTAGGGGCGGAGTCAAGTTTCTAAATACGTACACAGCCAGAAAAGTGATGGGCAATAGTCGACATTTAATGTCGATAATCTAGTGATGTAAGAAGTTATCGATAAACCGTCTTGTGTGAAAATATCTAGATCCTAAGATACAAGGGGTTTTGGGTTGAGAGTAGGGAACACATTTTTGTAGTTATGATATACAATCTATTATGAACTTTTTGATTCTAATATTTCAAATAATTTCATAAGTTTATTGTCTAGTGAGAAATATTTAATTTATTCTGAAATGCATTTATAAGGGTCGATAAAAATAATACAGTATAATGAGTAACATAAAAATATTAAAAACTAAATTTAAAAACTAAAATTAAAAACTACCTAAAATTAAAAACTAAATTAGAAATCAAAATCAAAAATATTTTATTGCATGGTTAAAATGGGTTAACAAAATTTTTAGGTACCTACAGGCACGCTTCGTAATTGTCGAGCAATTTAGGGTCCTAGCTGAATTGGTTGTTCCATACTTACTCGTGCTCTATGGAATGTCCAATTTAGCTAGAACCCTAAATGGCTCAACAATCACGGAGCGTGACAGTACAAATGATATCCTGCCCTACAATGGCGTTTATATTTGGTTGTCATGTCTATACTTCGTTTTTAAGCATTATTGAAAAAAAATATAGTAAATACTAATATTAACCACTAAGTACATAATTATTACAAATAAAAAAATCGGGCAAGTGCGAGTCGGACTCGCACACGAAGGGTTCCGTACCATATAAAAAAAAAAACAAAAAAAAAGCAAAAAAAAAACGGTCACCCATCCAAGTACTGACCACTCCCGACGTTGCTTAACTTTGGTCAAAACTCACGTTTGTTGTATGGGAGCCCCATTTAAATCTTTATTTTATTCTGTTTTTAGTATTTGTTGTTATAGCGGCAACAGAAATACATCATCTGTGAAAATTTCAACTGTCTAGCTATCACGGTTCGTGAGATACAGCCTGGTGACAGACGGACGGACGGACGGACGGACGGACGGACGGACGGACGGACGGACAGCGAAGTCTTAGTAATAGGGTCCCGTTTTACCCTTTGGGTACGGAACCCTAAAAAAGCTAAATAATTATACGATTGCATGCTTAAAAAAGACACGTCACCTTCACTCTAATGCTAAACAAACGAAGAATAAGAACTAACAGCGATAAGACCGCCTGTTGCTACCTTTATCTACATTGTAAATCGGTTTTAGGGTTCCGTACCCAAAGGGTAAAACACGGGACCCTATTACTAAGATTCCGCTGTCCGTCCGTCCGTCTGTCACCAGGCTGTATCTCACGAACCGTGATAGCTAGACAGTTGAAATTTTCACAGATGATTTATTTCTGTTGCCGCTATAACAACAAATACTAACTACCTGTCGACTTGAAAAAGGAGACTAATGAGGAAACGTTTAGACGCAGACTGAAGAGCCTTTTGTTGGAAAAGGAACTTTACTCCGTAAAAGAATATATACAGATAATTAAATAAATATTGAACATAGTTAGTTATATGTATATTAGATACTTGACATTGATGCGTACTATACAGTACTAGATCTATTTAATAATTGTTTTTATTATGTTATATTTTTTTAGACTTAGTATTAATTTTAATTTTTTATTGACATCATTTTCTATGATGTGTACTTTCTAGTACTGAAACTGATTTAATTTTTCTATTGACATTGTTTTATTTTTATATTTTTTACTATTGTGACATTTGACGTTTTTAATTTATTTCGATTTGAATTATTTTTGATTTGTTATGTACTAATTTTATTTTATTTTATGTTTTGATGTTCGGTTCTAATTCTTATTATTATTCTGAAAAACGATCATCATACGACAAGTAGTACAAGCTGAAATGTATGTATATTTTACCTGTATGAAAATTGTATATTGAGATAAATAAACTAAACTAAACTAAACTAAAAACAGGATAAAATAAAAATTTTAGTGGGGCCTCCCATACAACAAACGTGATTTTTGACCGAAGTTAAGCAACGTCGGGCGGGGTCAGTACTTGGATGGGTGACCGTTTTTATAAATAATGGTACGGAACCCTTCGTGTGCGAGTCCGACTTGCACTTCGCCGGTTTTTTTTAAATTTGTTTTTATGTTTGTGGTGTAATAAAGAATATTTTAGAGTCAGACCAAGAAAAGTCTACAGCAATTTTGATAGCACACGCAGTGCAAGTGTTATTTATATGTCATAATTTCATAGAAGCGACGTTTGAAATAATACTTGCACTGCGTGTTCTATCAAAATCGCTATAGATTTTTCTTGGCCTAACTCTACTTTAAATTACAAAGTAAGGCCTAAATTATAAAATAAGGCCCATCAATGTTTTTTTTTTGTGTTTATTAAACTTGATATTTTGTCTATAGTATTAGCGGACATGGCCTCAAAATTTAAACCCGCTTAAGAATCGGGCCTTATTTCGTGCATTATATACAATACTACCCATTTTTGTGTAGTCATTATTTATACTATAGAAGCATTGTTTGAGTAGCCAATTATTTAAACAGTATTTTTTTAAAGGGCAACGGTGGCAATATTTTAAGGTCTGGATAATAAGATACAGATCTTAATAAGGATATCAATGTAAGTGAATGTTACCATGACTACCAAACAAACAAATGTGATAGAATTTGCCAGCTGGCATTGTAACATTCAGACAGTTACCTATGTACCTAATCTGAAATATGAATAAATTAGTAATATTTTAAACAGGAAAGTAAACCGAATTTTGGCCTTTTGCTGGACACAATCACAATAGTAATTCGTTTTACAAGAGGGCAAAGTTTATCGCCACCGGTTGATGCATTTGCAGCACCAATGGTAGAAAATGCAAGCTCATCGTCAACTGCATAATCGACGTTTGATATGACTATTGAATCCGAGCTTTTTGATCATGAATCATGATAAAACAAAATTTTAGAAGGTCGCAGAATAGTAGATTTAAAATATTTATTTTCTGTGATCTCAAATATCAGGCACGATCATACAAATTGTACATTTGCTGATCTTGCCTTTGTCATTGAAAGACGTAAGGGTTTACACAGAGAATATATATTTAAGTGTAATATGTGCAAAAAAAAGGAAACGATACACTCTGAAGACCCAAAAAGAAAATGTTAGTAAATACTGCTCCTCCCCATGGTTACTTGGTTCCTTATTCAACCTACCTGAAATTAAACGAGTAGGTTAGTAAATTATAATTGTGACGTCCCACGGTCAAAGGTACCTTATGGCGGGTATGGAGTTATGCATACCCCAGTAATCTACAATAGATAAGCTATCGATAACACAAAAGATCAACCTTCTAGGTTGCGTAGTTACAGAGATATGATTTTTTGAAAATAATGTTGTGAAATGAGCAACTTTACGATAGAGAAGTTTTAAGTTTAGCCGCCTAAAAAACTATGTTCCTGCAGTAAGTTACATAGTTGACTACAAATAATAATACCTTATATATCTGAGATTTAAAAAATATTGCGACTTGTTCTGTAATGCAAATAGAAACTTTTGATATCGACTGATTTATGTGTATACTAACCAATCTCTTGAAAATAAAGTTTTATTTCATTTTCACGATTGATTGCAATGAGCTCTCAAGATTTAAATTTTATCTATCAGAAAACGACACTGACAGACAGTTTAAGCAAAAAACAATACCGATTTAGAGGTGAAAATGTATTTTCTGACTTTTTCATATAAAATCACAAAATTGAATATTTTTACTTTTAATGTGACACACAATCAATTTTTCTGAGCACATATGAAAGAAATTCTGTCATTCAAATGAAATAAATCCTAAAACCCCAACTAAATACTATATTTAACCCCTTATGCCACTTTAAACTTACATAACAATAACAGTATTTGCTCCATACATTTACGAAAAGGTACCTTATGGAAATAAATCTAATAATACATCACTACAAAATATCAATCATATTACAGTTTATCTTTTATGAATAGAAAATATTAATTTACATTAAACTGCCCCAAATTTAATTAGTTCTTCGTCATAATAATCTTAAAAAAGACCAATAATTTGTATGTAATGAAAAGGTACCTTGTGATTAAGTTACATGATGAGGCATGATGATGATGATGGAACAGTTAGGATAAACTAATAATATTTTGGGGTTAACCTGGTATAAATCGTCTATTTCTTATCAATAATATATTTCAGTTGCTATTGAAGATAAGCGGCATTGAGGTTCAATGACCTCAGATATTCCATAAGGTAATGCGTCGGGTATTGGCATTTTTCAGCAAACCAATGGCTGATTTACTGCATGCGACCAAACCAAATGAAGATTATTCTAGTTAAGAAAGACTTGACGAGAGTAACTTTGGTATAATAGCAGGCTACTCGGATTTGTGATGTCGGTCTATGTACGGTTATAATATTTGCGAGGCGCCCCAACCAGAACTGAAATTATCAAATTAGTTTTGCAGAATGCTAATACAGTTCTCTACCAAACTTCTTTTCCCGTATTGACTAGTTTTTTTGGGAATTTTCAATCTTTTTTCCATAAGGTACCTTTTCTACTAAACTCTGAGACGACATTACTAGGCTTATAACTAACTTATAACAAAAATAAAAACAGGTAAACAAACGTTACGCATTAAGGTTTCAGATCACACAATAAAAAAAATTGAGCATTTTTTCACCTCTTTTCATTTCATATCTCCGAAACTAGAAACCCTCATAAGGTACCTTTTCCCGTGGAACGTCACTATCATTTTACATTATAAAGTTAAATGTTTAGGTATCTCAATCACTTACTCACTGCCACAAATTTTTGCCCATCTACTTATACTATCTTATAAAAAATGAAATTTTGAAAGTTAGTTTACGCTTAAAGTTCGTTTTTTTTGCATTAAGGTAACAGATTTTGACATGTCTTATTAAAAATTACCATTGAAAAATAAGTCATAGCAAATATGTTAGAATTATAAATCATATTAATCATATTAATGAGCAAGAGCACCCTAAACCGGCGAGCGTGTATGAGGAATGTTATGAATGTGAAGGAAGCGAAAGTGGTATGTCAGGATCGTAGCAAGTGGAAATCCGTGGTCTCTGCCTACCCCTCCGGGAAATAGGCGTGATTGTATGTATGTATGTATGTATGTATTAATCATATACTTTTTTATATTCTTTTGCTTTCATAAGTAATATAAACTAATTTTTGAAAGCGTTTTTCAATCATTATTAATAAAAAGACACGTCATGATTGTTTACCTTCTTTCTAATGCTAAAAAATAACGAACTATAATAACCGAGCCTTATTTGGTACAGAACCTTGATTTGATAGGTACATCGGATATTCTGGGCCCCTGAGTTTGTTACGTAAAGGACAAAATGGTGACATGTGGTTAGAGCTGATACTGTTAAACTAGTGGTTCTGTGCGCTAAGTATAAAAAATAAGCTTCAGCGAACTCATTAAGCCTAGAAAAAACCCTACACCCTACTGCCACTTAAGTCAGTCTTGAGTCTTTGAATCAATTTCCGTAGTAGTACTACTACTACTAAGGTACTAGGAGGTAATAAGGCCTATAGTAGGTATAATAAGGCCTACCTGAAAAATAATGTTCTTACAACAGTGTAACCGTGTTAGTTATTTGAGTAACATATATGTAAAGTGATACAATTAAAAGCTAACAGCAAACCAGTACATAAATTATATCTTATGTACTTCTTATGAATTACACTCTTATAAAGGTTTCGGCTAATTACGCTTAATTACTTGAATAAAGGTAGATGAATTGCGTGCGGTCCAATAGGTAACCACAACTCACGGAGTCCAAAACAATAAGCTGATCAGCAAAGTCAAGTAAACAAAGCCAAGTCACAGTAGTAGAAAGATTATCGAGTTCCGTAAACGTAAGCCGGGTCAAAAAATTCAATCGCAACACAGTAAGTAATAAGTGAACGCCTCGTGGCAGTAACGCACGAAAAATAACATTGCAAATTGTCGGCAATGAGGCGCGCGCGGGTGCAAGCGTACGCATCTGTGTGCGTGCATTACACACACAAATACAGTCTCTCACGCCCCGTCAGAGCGACGGGTATATTCAGCTTGAAATCTCAAAATTGACTTTTAGCTCAGCTCCCGTTTCGTCTTAAAAAGAACATGAGCGCTTGGACCCCACGGCCCCAGTGTCTCGACACCGAATGCCACAAAATGGTATTGGGGGCCGAGACCTTGATACTTGTTTGTATTTTAGTTTTTATTTTATTTTGGGTAGTTCCATTTCATAACTTTGACGATAAAGAGGAACCCACCTCACCCCGTAGTGCCTCGTATTTGGGGTGAGAGGGGTTTTCATACAAAGGTGATTTTGGAAGATTGTTGGATCGATTTTTTTTTATTATGCGTATTACTAATATAGCTCCATTTTAAATTGGAATACATTATTTTTGTAGCAGTAGCCTTAAAATCCCTTCTCACTCCCCTCTCAAACCTTCTCTCCCCATTCATAACCCACCTCTCCCCGCGAAACCTACTCACCCCGTTTTACGGTACTAAAATCAGTTATTCTTCGTTTTTATTTTAAAAGCATTAAATAAAACCCTAGCTCCGTGCATAGGTAGGTTATATATACATAAGCGGCTTGGCCCAATCTCCTATTCTGGTTTAACGACGTCTTACCCACTCATTTTATGGCCCCACTTTAAGCTGAGGTGTAAGACAAGGATTTCGCATAAAACACACGCGAGGTGAAAATTTAATTAATGGATTCTTAATCTAGTTCTAAGACGTTTTATTATAAAACGTATTTAGTGGGGGGCTTAGTTAGGATAATTTAATGTAAGGTAAGGTGGGATAAGAATATCACCGGGGAAAGACAACCACTTGTATCGATCCTCATACTGTTTGTCTTGTCCCAAGCAAAATAAACTATGTTCGTCTTACCCTACCTTACCTTATAAGATTAACATCAATTAACCGACTTTGCAAAAACTTTTATGATACCCATTTCAATAGGTACACACAATCGAATTTAAACTGTTGTGAGACATAACATTGAATAATTTTAAGGTTTAGACTCACTTGTTTTAAGTCACTCGCGCGACATGTTTCGGAGAGCCTAGGTCTCCTTTCTCAAGCACTAACAGTGCGAGCAGCGTTCACGACGGCCGGCTGGATTATTCAAAGGTACACATAAGTTACATCTCTCACATTTTTAAATGCGTCATGATTTTTTTTTAATGTTAATAAATTCGCCGCTAACCCACGTTTTAGCACATGCAAGCGGCCATTAGCAGCCACTATCAAGTCTCAAATGAGGTCACGTTTTTGAATCTGTTGGCTGTCTTTTGGACTCATGAAATATTCATTCAGTTCATAGTGGTGATGGCTTCCACTTCAGGTATCTTTCAGCATTCATTATAGATCCGTGGTTTATAATCTGTAGGTTTTCATTTGAATTCATTGAAACAACCTCGCTACAACACTGGACGTCGATTGCAACGAAACTAATATTGAATATCGCGGGAAATTCGCAACTCAAGCTCAATTGAAACCCGAGTTTCCAATAGGATCGGATTCACCGCTATTGCTTTAGAATGAAATTATCTGGAGGAAACTGAATTTTCAAATAAATTTATTTATTTATTTTATTTAAACTTTATTGCACATAAAATTATAAGTACAAATGGCGGACTTAATGCCATAAGGCATTCTCTACCAGTCAACCACTGGGCCAAAAAGATAATTTCTCATCTTCTTACTTTCATTTTCGTGATTCCACTCCTTCTTAGTCATATTTGTTACTAGCGACCCGACCCGGCTTTGCACGGGTTACACAATACCTTAACAAATGATAGACTAAAACTTTCCTCAATCACTCTAAGTATTGATAGTTGAAAACCGCATGAAAATCCGTTCAGTAGTTTTTGAGTTTATCGCGAACATACAAACTCACAAACAGACAGACGCGGCGGGGGACTTCGTTTTAAGTGTAAGATGTAGTGATAGTGATTAATCTATCTAACCCCAGTGAACTGCTAATGAAGATGATCAAAAATGGCATACTGTATGAAGCCGGTTTGGTTTTGTTAAATGTTTTAATGAACCGACAATTTTACCGCTAAAAATAAACTTTACATTACATATGATGCTACTTAATTACAGCACTAGTGCGATAATTAGCATATTACGTAACTATGTCGAAAAATTTAAGGGCCATATGTACCTACTGTAAAACACTGTACGATACATGTGTGTCGCACTTGTATCGTAATGTACTATTAAGCATCATTTCCCTTACAAGAAATAAAATTTACGCTCACCTATGTAAACTTACCTTGTAAAAACCACATTACAAGTTCCTAACATCATTACCATAAACTTTACTCCGCGCAGTCGGTAAAAATGCCCCCATAATGATGATCTAGGCGATAATAACTTAAGGATGGGGGTCGTTTTCCCCCTACTCCCCCCTGGATATTTAGGCCGCCTCGCAAATGCTAAACGGCTTGATGTTACACAGTAAGGACCTTTTTCTACTCGTCGACTGTAATTCTTGAATTAAGATTTCTTATACCAAACTGCAATTGGGTATTTTTAATGTATGGGCTCCCAACTCAAGTATAATATTCATATCGATACAGTTTAGTAAACTATAATCAAATTGACCAATCACAGCTCGCCACGATCAAGAGGACGAAACAAAACCATAGCTCAAAATAATTATTCATTTTAGGTTGTATAGTAGAAACAATTGCTTCATAAGTCAGAAACGCGCATGTGACACCCTTAATATAGCAACATCCATAGACTACGAAAACCACTTAGCGTTGCTTGTTAGTCTCCATAGGCTACGGTGGCCGAAATCGAGAAAACAACTGTCTAAAAATTGAATTTAGCGCGGAGCAAGTACCAGGGCCTCATGAGTTACGAGAAGGTGTCGTTGACCAGCCCGCCGGGCCGAGCCGGCCGGGGCGCGTACCAGTATGAAGGTATCGCGGCTGTTCGCGTAAATCTTGGCTTTTGGTTCGGTTTGTTTGTATGATTCTACTAGTTTAAAGTACTATTTTTGTTGACGCGTAGAAAAAGTATTGTATACAATAGTGATATAATCAAGCTTTTCAATCTCGTACCTTACTTAGACAACTCAGCAAGCTTCGTTGTCTAAACACGGTACTCGACTGAAAAGCTTTCTATTATATCACGATTGTAATAAAATACTATTTTTTGCTTACACTGCATATCCTTTCCAAGCCATTTTGTTGAGGCGCGAAATATGTCCTAGTGTAATAGCTGTATTCGTCTTGAAAGCAGCAGTTAAACCCTGCAGAAAGAGATAATAATTTTTCACCACACCACCCATACAACCATTTCCAGTCGCCGTTACGACGCGGTGTTGACACATCTTGTGTCGACACCGTCTGTTTCGGTCACAATTCCAGTCGCAGAGTCGTCGCCGTGTCGACACAGTTACCAGAAATGGGGAAGGGTCGACACATGACACAAAGTGACATAAAGTGTGGTCGCCGTGTGCACACATTGTTTCGGGTTTGCGACTACTTTATGCCAAAATCATTCGTTCATTCGTTCATTTTGTTCCTGTCAAATGGAAACTGTCAGATGGAAAAATACTTAAATAAAAATAAGTGACATTAATACGCCATCTCTTAAACGGATTACAAGACGTAATTATATATTGTTTGCATTTATATTACAATATGACTTAAATTATTATGGGGAATTAAACTGCTCGAGTGATTTGACAAACTAAGTGTAATATAATCAACGCGCCACCACAATGTTGTAGTTTAGCCGGAAATGAAATTGTTTACTTCTCAGTGCCTGTGTTCATAACTATATTATTTGAAGCATTTTTAGTACTTCGATGCGTATACTATACTTAAATAACAGAAATAACGCTTTACATACTACCAAACTTGTTAATTATGATGTATAAATATGGTTTAAGGCTGAGAAATATTGCAGTCACAAAGTAGTTGCAATGTTTCGACTTTGTGTCGACTCTGTGTTGACACATGACACGCGCTGTCAAAAGTAATAACAAAGTTACTGGATTTGCAAAATGGCTCCTTGTGTTGATTTGTTTTCAGATATTCTCAAAGTGTAAAAATGCCGTGGTCAGAGATGGGCATTACTCGATTAACTGTTTATTTGACTAATTAATGGAATAAAAAAAGTTAATTCTCAAATTTTAATCGCGATTACTTTAGTCGACCTAACATAGATTGAAATTGAATTAATCTGAATATTAATCGAATAAATTATCGATTAAATCTCGATTGAAAGTTGACAGGGGGCCATTTTTGTACGTAAAAATAATAGAAATGTCTTGCATGCAGATGGTAGCAAAACACTTTGTCATAAAAGTCGAGATGGGTGTCGATATATAGGTTTTAGGGAGTGCCGATTTCGAAAATAATGATCATTTTGGAATCCGAAATGGCGGCCATGCACTGTGTCATAAAAGTCGTCACGGATGTCGTTTTATACGTTTTAGGGGGCCCCAATTTTGAAAATGATGACCATTTTGGAATCCAAAATGGCGGCCATGCACTATGTCATAAAAGTCGTCATGGGTGTCGTTTTATAGGTTTTGGGGGGCGCAGATTTAGAAAATGATAACCATTTTGGATTCCAAAATGGCGGCCATGCACTATGTCAATTGTCATAAAAGTCGTCATGGGTGTCGTTTTATAGGTTTTAGAGGGCGCAGATTTCGAAAATGATGACCATTTTGGATTCCAAGATGGCGGCCATGCACTATGTCATAAAAGTCGTCATGTATGTCGTTTTATAGGTTTTAGGGGGCCCCGCTTTCGAAAATGATGACCATTTTGGAATCCAAAATGGCGGCCATGCACTATGTCATAAAAGTCGTCATGGGTGTCGTTTTATAGGTTTTGGGGGGCGCAGATTTAGAAAATGATAACCATTTTGGATTCCAAAATGGCGGCCATGCACTATGTCATAAAAGTCGTCATGGGTGTCGTTTTATAGGTTTTGGGGGGCGCAGATTTAGAAAATGATGACTATTTTGGATTCCACTTTTATGACAAAATACGTAGCCGCCATCTTGGATTATAAAATGATCATCGTTTTCGAATTCTGCACTCCCTAAAACCTATAAATCGACATCCGTGACGACGCAAGTTATCTTTATTTTCAGATCTAACAAATTGCTACAGAATACAAAGGACAAAAAAGAAGCGAGGAGGTAATGAAACAAGCAAAAATACAGATGATTCCTCGACGCAATTGGGTGATTCTTAAATTGTGTCCAGATTTTTTTTGTCATAAAAGTTTATATTTTTCACATATTACTCTCACAAGTTCCGTGACATTTCGACCTTGTAATTTTTTAAGTAAATGTTTTTGTTTATCTATGAGGATCTCACTAGAATAGTATAATCAAGGTATGTTTATATTTGATGAATGAAATAGTAACGCAAAAAAAAATATATTTGTGTCTTATATTCCTGCCGAAGACTTTTATTTTACCTTTTCCTTCTACACAAGTTTGGCCAAGTAATAAGAATTTAGGGCTCTCAATTTTATTTTGACTTCTACAACAGTAAAGCTACGAGGCCATGTTTGGTATCGTTTTCGTATAAATTCGCAGTACCAAATTTAGTTAAGGTATCACATTGACACCATTCCGAAGTAAAAACATATAAACTTATTAAAATACTTTCTTTTAAACTCCTCTTCACGCTTAAACTGCTGAACAGTTTTAATTTAAATTTGGTACACATATATTTTGAGTCCCGAGACAGGATATAATAAGTTACCTCAAAAATCATCCTTTAAAGGTGTGAAATGAGGTGTAGGGGGGAATTCAGAATTGACTTCTTGAAGAATACTGTTTAAGTTTAGGTTTGAAGTCATGTTTTTTCATCATTTTTAACTAAATCAAAGATGTAGACCATCCCAAATTTCATATAAATCGGTTCAGCGGTTATTGATTTCCCGTACAAATTTCCACGCCACTTTTCACACCTTCAAAAGATGATTTTGGTTATAAGATCTATCCTATGTCCTGTTCCGGGACGCAAACTATTTCTATACCAAATTTTAACGAAATCGGTTCAGCGGTTAAGCGTTAAGAAGAGTTTCAAAAAAAACCGGCCAAGTGCGAGTCGGACTCGCGTATTAAGGGTTCCGTACATTAAGTCCGACTCGCGCTTGACTGCACATTTCTAATAGGTTTTCCTGTCATCTATATGTAAAGAACTATTTTGTGTATTCAGACGGACATACATACAGACGCACGAGTGATCCTATAAGGGTTCCGTTTTTTCCTTTTGAGGTACGGAACCCTAAAAAGATTTATTTTTATTTTGTGGAATGGTGTCAATGTGATATCTTAAATGGATTCAGCACCCCAGATTTATACGAAAACGATACCAAACATGGCCTAGCACCACTGATATAGATATATCAAGATAAAATTGAGAGCCCTAAATAAACTTTCAAGAGCGGATATCTCAAAAACTATTCAACATATCGAAAAAATTGACTGAATAAACTTGTAACAAATAAAATAAACTTTCATTTTGTGAGCCATGAGCCAAGTGGCCATGTCGCTGAGATGCATAGTTTCCGAGATATAATCGAAAAACGGGAAAATGGGACCTTCAAAGCCCCCTCTCTCCCCCCCCGCTCAAGGTCTACGGCCGGGGACTTTTGATATGTTCACCTCCTAACTTGTCAAACCGAGTTACGGAGTCAAAAATTGTGTTCCGAGCATTTCCCTCTACAACTTTTGGAGCATTCGTTGCCTGACCTAAGTAGCTTATTGAATTTCTTTATAAACTTTTCTGTAAAAGGTTGACGGGTGTTGGGTGTTTATATGGTTTCGGTCGATTATTATCATTTGCATTGCCCATGATGACTTACTAGAATTACGAGCACACGAGACACTAATAGTAGTTTGACAAACCTTGGTTTTCAAGAGGTATTTTATATTGACATTTGCTGTCACAAATTTGCTGTCAGATTTAGTCGCAAACCGCACGCAAAGTGCACACAAATGTGTCGACACCTTGTTACGGAAAAGTGTAGACACGGCGACGACACTTTGTTTCGAAACAATTCTAGACACATTGTGTGGACTCTGTTACGACACATCTGACATTTAGTTACCACTTTGTGATTCTGCGACTGGAATGGTTATATGGGCAGGTAAAAGCTCTATTGAGTGTTCAAAAACTGATAAAAAAGTTACATTTCATTCACATGTGAGGCAAGGCAAAGTAATCAAATGGAAATTTGAGTTGTTAGAATAGAATAGAATATTCTTTATTTGCTTAAAATATGGTACAATGAGTTGGTAAGGATAACATATATCTGTGCTTAAACATATTTTGCTAGTTTAGCATGCAAATGTACACTTAAACTAAACTTAACTAAATAACTATTTAACTTAGTCTACTCAATATTATCTAACATGCAAAACAGGTCATCTGTAGTGTAAAACATCTTAGTTTTTAGCCAACGATAAAGTTGTGCTTTAAATGAATTAAGAGGGAGATCCTTAACATTATCAGGAAGAGCATTAAATATTCGTATACACATATAATAGCTACTTTTCATGAAAAGGGAAGTATTTGGAACAAAATCAATTACAAGTCTGTTTGGGTTCCTTGTGTTTCTATGATATATATCTTTAGCTTTTTTGAACAGATGTGGGTATTTCTTTACAAAAACAGCTGCTTCAAAAATATACATACATGGTAATGTCAGAATTTCATGCTTTGCAAATAATGGCCTACATGATTCCCGTTGTGGCATCCCACACATTGCCCTTAAACATTTCTTTTGTGCTATGAAAGCTCTAGCCGCGTCACTGGAATTGCCCCATACAAGAAGTCCATATCTTAACTGAGACGCAACATATCCGTGATATGCCATCAGTACTGTGTTCCATCCAGATATGTTGCGAAGTCGTTTCAGAACATATGCAAATTTTAAGAGCTTGTCACACACTGCGTCTATATGGTTTTTCCAACTACAATTAATGTCTAAGGTGATTCCTAAGAATTTTATAGTATCAACTTCTTTAATTTGTGTATTATTGTATCGGACATCTAATAACTTTCCATTGTTTCTTACACTACGGAATTGGATAAATTGAGTTTTATTAAGATTAATAGATAAATTATTGAATTCAAGCCATTCGATTATAGATTGTATAGTATTATTAATGTCATTATTGTATTGCATTTCATCATTGCATGTCACTAGAATTGATATGTCATCTGCAAAAAGCGTACATTGATGTGTAGTTATATCTGGTAGGTCATTGATATATAGCAGAAAAAGGAGTGGTCCTAGTACACTACCCTGCGGTACTCCTTGGCTAATTTCCATGTACGAAGATCTATGATTAACTGTAGTAGAGTTTTCAGAGCTTCTTATCTCAACACATTGTTGCCGGTTAGTTAAATATGACTTGAGCCATTGCAGAGCTAGCCCTCTTATACCAAGATTTTGAAGTTTTTTAATTAGTAAGTCATGTGACACGAAATCAAATGCCATAGACATGTCGAAGAACACTACAACTGCCGGTTTCTTATTGTCAATATTCCGAATAACACTGTTAACAAGGTTAAAAGTTGCAAGTGTCGTACTCTTATTTTTTTGGAATCCGTTTTGTTCTCTTTTTAATATCTGATATTTTTCTAAAAATGACATGATCCTTTTATGCATGGCTTTTTCGAATATCTTAGATATCACTGGTATAAGCGTTATGGGCCGATAGTTACACATTAAGGATTTGTCTCCTTTTTTAAATAGTGGTGTGACTATTGACAATTTCAAAGCATCCGGAAAGCATCCTACCTCGAAAGATAAATTAAGTAGATGAGTTAAAACTGGTACTAGTTCGTCAACACATAATTTCAAAATCTTAGTTGATAATCCGTCATAACCCGTGGAATTTGTGTTTTTCAGTGATCTTATAATGTTTTTGACTTCGTTGTGACTTACAGGAGTAACAAATACGGTGTTGTTGACCAATTTAGAATTTGTGTTTTTTAAGGTGGAGCTTTTATCAATACTTGTACGTTGAATTAAGTAGTTATTAAATTCATGTGCTATTTGAGTGGGGTTTTCGATCATAGTACCATTCCTGTTAATTCCTGTAATATAATGTTCGTTCGTGAGGCGCTGATCCGGATCGTCTTTGATAATATCCCAACATGCTTTACTTTTACTAGTAGAATTCTGTATTAATCTGTAATTATGTAGCCTTTGGGAAGTATTTATGCAATTAAGTAACATTTTTGAATAGACTTTGTATGCACATCCACTTTCTGAAGTTTTCTCTTTATAGTGTCTAAAACGTAGGGCCCGTTTATTTTTACAGCTTACTTTTAGACCCTTTGTAATCCATTTCTGTGTTTTACGATTAGTTGAGACTCTACACCTTATGAATGGAAAACATAGTTCATAAAATAAACAAATTAAATCGTGGAAAGACTTGAAAGCCTCATTCATATTGAGCTCAAGAAATGTCTCAGTAAAAGTTAAAGCTTTTAGGCATTCGCGGTATTTACGTATATTACTTGGGCTATAATCTCTGCGCATTATGTACTTAATACTTGTACTTAGGTGTTTTTTCGTAATTGGGATATAAAGGATCTGAGCTGTCTCATGATCCGAAAGACCCAACGGGAGAAGTTGACCCTCTGCTCCCTCAATATTGCTAATTACGTGGTCTATACATGAATTTAATCGCGTAGGTTTATAATTGTGAATCATTAAGTTATGACATTTTACAAGATCGTTAAGAGAGTTGGAAATTTTGTTTTGTACAATTGTATTTATGTTAAAGTCACCAGCTAAAACTATCTTTTTTTCCTTTTTCTTGGTTATCTGGCTAAGAATTCCGTCAAGTTCATTTAAGAATACGTTAGCGTCAGAGTTTGGTGTACGATACAACGCAATTATTATCAATTTACTGTCCGTTATTTCAACTGCGCAACATTCAAAAACATTTGGACGCGCATATTTATTTATAGATAATAATTCCTTAAATTCTAACCCGATTTTAGTCATAATACAAACGCCCCCTCTATTTTTATCCCTACAAAAGGAAGACGCTAGTTTATACCCCTTAATTTTAATATTCGATTCAGAGCCTTTTTTAACGAATGTTTCTGACAAGCAAATAACATCAGGATCTCTTCCCTCGTCTCGCATTTCAGCCATGGTTATGTCTAATAGTTCACGTTTTTGTAACACGCTTGCAATGTTTTGGTGGAGAATTATAAAATTTGTATGTTGGTTTAGACCATTACCATCGCTGTTTGCGGAGTAGTTTAATGTTTTTTTATTCAGTTCGGGCTCGAAAAAACGTATTATTCTCTTTTTTCTTTGTAACGGGGAAATAATATTCTATTCTATTCTTCGATATTTTTTTCTTTGGAGAAGAGTGCGTAGATGATGCCATTTGAGAGTCCCTTGTGAGCTTAGATTTCATGCGTGCAAAAAAGTATGGAATAGTGCCTTTTTTAAGCAACCCGTCATTTTTATTTAGATCGCGGTAATTGTTACGAATTATACGTTTTTTCAGCTCACTAAAGTTTAAATATGTATTATTATAATCAACACAGTCTATGGTGTAGTTTATTGCATTACACGTAGTATAAATATTTTTCCGAGTACAGTTAACAAAATGGCAATTATTATACTGATTACATAAATCTTGAATTTCAGAATTGAGATAACTAGTGTCTATATAATGGTTTTGTTTTACACTTAATATTATCACAGTACTGTCAGTGAATTTATCAAGTAGGGTTCGCATGTTCGATAGTATAGTTCTTGCGTCGTGGTCATTTTCGCCCATACATACCACCAGCTTGTCTTGTACTTTCAACTTCGTAGCTAGGCAGTTTTTTATTAATTCCGCGCTACGGGCGTGTGGTTTAGTCAGAGCGGTTGTCTCGTAGTTGACGTAGTTGCTATACTCTCTGGAGCGCGCCAATGCCGCAGCAAGACCGTTGCATTGTTGGGTACCGTAAATAGCAATTTTAGGTCTTTTATCCTGGTTTTCACTGCTTTCAATACATTCCATATTTTGACAGACTTTGTTTGGTGTCGAAATAGATAATCTTGATGTAGGCGGAATACTTGTTATTTTATTTGGAGTACGAACTTTTAATGATAGGATTTCTATTTGCTTAGCAAGACCTTTTATCTCTATTTCAATGTTTTTTACTAGCGTTTCTAAATTGAAGATGTTTGTTTGCATGTTAATTAAATTTTCGCTTATGATATCGACCGGTTTCCCTGAGTATGTAGAGGTAGGGGTGGTTGGCGAAGGCGGAGTTGATAATCCGTCAGGTCGCAGAGAATATCGCTTTTTTTTCCTTGCGCTGTTTTTTATTTCTACAGATGTGGAGTGACATAGCGATTGCAGCACTTTTGTTTCCATAGTTAGTTGTTGAATTTTTTTATGAAGTTCACTATTATTAATAATTTTGTCATCCAGTTCGTTTTGTGTACTTATAAGTGCAACCTCGAGTTCAGTTATTCTTTCCTGCAATTCTTGTTGTGGCAAGAGTAAATTTGGCCCAATCGGCAAGCCGTCCAAACTCTTAGATAACTTATCAGAAATCGATAAGGAATTGTCCGACTGTTCATTTTCAGTGAGTACGTGCGAGTCCAAGATCTGGGAGCAATTAGATGCATTGTGTGGTGAGCACAGTTTGCTTTCATTTCTATGAGAATTGTCATTTATACTATGGTCTAAGGGTGAAGCCGGCAAAATAATTGGATTTTCCTTGTCATCTCCGCCATGTACTGGACGCAAATCCGTCTCCGAGGGGCAGCTTTTAGGAGTCGGTGTGGACAACTGACTTTGCTCTGGAGGCGAAGATGGCATAGTTATAGGGCTTTCTTTGTCATAACTGTCACATCCCGCACGTGAGTTTAACGCTGAGGGGCTGTTTTTTGAAGTATTTGACGGGGTTGACAAAAGGGCCCCAGGTGCGGTGTTTTTTATAGGATTATTTTTGTTTGTCTTTCTGTAAGTGATATTTGTAGCTCTTTCATCCTTTTTTGGTATACACAGTTTACACTTCCAGCTTTTCTTTGATTCAGAGCTCATTAAATTATAAAGTTTTTCCGAGAGACCAGCGCAGTCAAACTCATAATAATGTTTGCATGTAGAGCATAGTAGGCCATTCCGCGGGTCCACATAAGACTTGCATTTAAAACAACATACAGGTGCTGCCACCTTGCGGCCACCACTTGTAGCTTTCTGCTCTAGTTTCTTCGACATTTTTATCGAACTGAGTTTAGTTCATAATACTTTAAGCTATTTAGTTCAGACTATAGTCGTTAGATGGAGCTATGACTATGAACTACTAAGTTCCACCAAAATCGCATAGATGGCGCTTAAATAAATCCTTAAAGGCCGTGCAGTACACTTTAGTATGGCAACAATTTGGCATGTGTCAAAAAGTGTCAGCTGTTACCGTACTTGCGATGATTGGTCAGCTGATCTTTGTTTACCTTTTTTGAAGGCCAATGAACGTGGTTGTCATAATTTCGTATATATAACGTCGAATAAGTGTCCAATATTGTGTAATTACTGCGTGGTTTTACTTATTTTTGTACATGTGTAACCAGAAATTAGTATAGGATAATCACTCCGTCACAATAACACAAACTTGTTTACAAAACAAATGTCTTAAAGCAGATTCGGTTCAATGTTTTTTGTTCGCTGTAGCACTGTTATTCTGTGTTCTAATTGTAAGATAACACTGTCCGTGAATATAATACACCCAAGGTTTCACCACATAACACTATTAGTCCAAATACACTCTTTTTCCATATTTTCTGATTTAGAGATGCCGCGTTCGAAGTTTACCGTGTCTGGGGTTACCAGCCTCCTCCTCTGTTTTCTTATGTTTGCTGGTAGAATTGACTTTTAAATAATGATTTTGAATGACACATATTTAATAACATTCATTTTGAAGCTATGATTTTGTTTGATATTTTACAGTTAGTATTTTCCTTGTGTTGGTGTGGTGAAAATAATTTTATTATCTTTTTCTCACACTCACATTTAAGTTACATGTAAAGTTTGGAAGGCAAACATTCATGTTTCAAGATCGCATGTCTCACTAGCACTCTTGCACAGTTGAAGAGCCACAGATGATTACCTATTGGAGTGCAAGACTAAAACAAAAACGCTTCGGTCGAGTTTGCTCAAAACATATTAGGCCTGTCCGATTTCTAAGATCAAGTTCGGCATAGATTTACTATGACGCACTTGATCTTCGCTTCGCTCAGCTGGCCTATGTCCAGCAGTGGACGTCCTCTGGCTGATATGATGATGATGACTTGATCTTAGAAAAAAAGACAGATTATCCTCGTAAGACCCAAGCCAATTTTAGCGCTTTTGAATTTGGAACTTTCTTCTATAAGAGTTCATAACTCCGAGTTGTACTTGTACAAGTACGCGGGGACTTAGGAGGCTATACGTACAATGCTTGTGGTCGTCGTAAATTTGCTTAGAGAGCGTTTTACTTAGCGTGTTCTTCAAATTTAGCCAAATAAATTTCAGCTGTTACGCTTCGGTGTAACAGAGGTCAACTAGGCTGCATCCAGCCTCATAGACTCTTTACGAGCGTATTATGCAATATTATGCACTTCGCATGCAAAACATATGGCTCTCCGACCAACTTTGGAACCTAACAGATTTGGAAACTTTCTAGTAGCTTAGGATATAGAGCTTTATTTTAGAGTGGTTTGAAGCTTAGGGCAAGGAAAAATACGTGACTAGGGCTCTCAACTTTATCTAGATATCTATATCATTTTTTAAGTAACTAGGCTTAAGAGATTGCATATAATCGAAAAATTTCGACCAATTGCAGCCCAGGGCACTGGAGGAGGTCATGCAGGTCTCTTTTTCTTGCGAGTAAGACATCAATTTTAGTACCTATATACAATGTAATTAAACCTGTGCCAATTTCAAGGACTAGGAATATCTTAGGATGCAATTTGTGGCTTAGCACTTAGGGTCGAAAGTCGGGAATTCTATCGCTTTTCCAATGTAAAAACCATTAAACATTATTTTCCAACACAGTAACTCTTCAACGGCCTCGCATAACCATTCACCAATTATATTCGCCAATAGCCCATAGCATTGGATGGAATTGCAGTTAGACATCCAATTGTCCCATGTGCGGGCCTGTCGTAAACGGGTTATAACATAATATCCAGTTTGGAGTAGGTAGTGATGTCACTAAAACGCTCGAGTTTGGTGAGAAACTCGAAACTGTGATTCGTTTTATTCGGTTTGAGTTTGCCCCACAACTCGAGACTTTAGTCGTCTGACAGTTTGATCGACATTCGAATTTTATCATCCTCATCATATATTATAGGCTTCGCCCAAGGATCATCTGTTCTGAACCAGTGATTGCAGTGGTACAGTCAACAGCAGAAATTGCTAAGCGGGCGAGGTGTTCAAAATTACCTTGACACGCTCTTATTCTCTTAATAATAAAGTCGCGTCAAGATCATTTTGAATACCTGGCCCGCTTAGCAACTTCTGCTGCTGACTGTACTCTCGAGTAAACACTTGTTGAAAAAAAAAATTGTTAGCACCACGTGTACATCAAATACAAATACAAATACAAATAATTAGGGCGAGCGAAGCGAGCCCTATCACTAATCGACGAACTATGCATTCTTGTGGTACACTTTACGGAAAAACTACTGCACTGTTAGGTTTGAAATTTAACATAGTAATTTAAATTCATGTCTAGATGTGTTATCAAACATAAAAATATCATTTTATAAACCAAAAAAAATAAAATAAAGTAATAACACTTTGTATTACTACTAGCGCCATCTGTTGGCAAAATGATGAATTAACATTCGTGCTAATGTTAATTATTTCTTTCTCTAACAGATGGCGTTAGTAATAAATAAATAAATAAATATTGGACATTCTTATACAAATTGACTAAGTAAGAAGGCTTGTGTTGTGGGTATTCAGACAATACGATACCTATGTGGTGTTTTCAAGTTCAATAATGTCGATGGCGCTTACGCTATTAACAACGATGAATACCAAAGTGGGTACAATTTTGGATTCAACCCACCTCGCTTCACTTGGTTTGATTCCCATTTTAGCAATTAAGTTTTTGTGAATACCTACTAGAACAATCAATCTTGCTGTATATTTACTGCGGAGGTCAATTTACTCGTATGTTTTGTGACGCTGACGATGTGATGATCAGTCATGTTGTGTTAGCAAACTTAAATCGGGTATTTTCAGTTCGAGTTACAGTTTTGGCGCCATTAATTTATTACGTAAGACGATTTTGGGGTGGAGGGGGGTCGAACATATCTTATTTTTTCATAGTTCTTAAGTAAGATCACAAAGATGCGATATTTTTTTTAATTTCTATGAAATTATGACGTTTAAAATAATACTTCCACACTCTATGCTATCAAACACGGTGCAGAGTTAGCTTTAACGAGCTCAAGTACCTTTGTACAGGTACAAATAAACATTCATAAAAATATAAAATATATATATATATATATATTGGTGGGAGGGGGACGGGGTCAGCCTATTCTTATTATTTCTTACATAGGGGAGGGAGGGGGTCAAAAGCTGGCAAAAATTGTCTTACGTAATTAATGAATGGCGCCTTTAGTGTTACTATTGCTTGGAACTGCTAAAATTATAAATAAAGATAAGCATAATTAATACAAACTTCAGTGACTTAGGGCCGATACGATACAGACGGACTACAACTCGACTGCAACTTGTATGGGAACTGCACGCCAATCGAAACGTCGGCGTGCAGTTCAACAAAATGACCCAGTACCCTGGCAGTACCTAGTGGAAATCAGGTTTGGTGTAACAAAGGCTCATTATGGTTTGGTCATCCGACTCATCTTGATGAGCACTTAGGAGAGTAGTAAGTACCCAAGATAGAGGCGATGCCGAACCCTGGCAGTACCTAGTGGAGCTCGGGTTTGATGCAACATACATAGACACACGCTGTTTTGGATATCCGACTCGTCATGATGATCACTGGGTAGATCAGTACTTTCAGTACCAAAGATAGCTGATGCTGAACCCTGACAGTGCCTAATGGAGCTCGGGTTTTATACAACATAGGCACACGCTGTTTTGGTCATGCAACTCGTCTTGATGAGAACTTAGGAAAGTAGTGTCACGTAAATATTCCTTGCCCGGCAGGGGCTCTCCCAGAGGAAACTCACGGACAATTAAAGTTAAGTAAGTAAGTAAGTAAGTAAATATTCTTTATTGCACCAATAATTATACATTTTACATACATGTAAAACTACAAAGAAATTTTAACGGAAAAATAGAACCAGGTAACAACAGGCGGTCTTACTAAATAAAAAGTTAAAGTTACTAAATTAAATAAAAACTAAATCTTACCAAAAGCTCAAGCAGGTGCTAAACTTATTTCCATCAACTATTCAGGGCAATAAAGGACATGAATTGAAGTTAGTTTTTGTGACACATCATTTATTACTAATTCGAACACGGGCAGTTATTCTACATGTAAATCATTAAGCTAGTGGAGTGTAGGTATAGAAGGTTAGGTAGTTATGGGTTCGAATAACATGTAACTAGATCATAAGGATCAGATAACTTAGCGGTACCATATAAGGAGAGTCATGTAAGATGACTCTCCTCTATATAAGGAATGGAATTTAGGTAAACAACCATTTGACACCTTCCACGTGTAAGCCTCCCCACCTAAACACGTGTGACCTAAATCAAAGTTTATATATACTAGTTTTAATGAATAAAGAGTTAGTCTTGAAGCAACAGCCCTGTGTTTCATTACTGCTCCGCTCCCAACCTTACATGGCGACCCTGCCAGGATCAAGCATATCGTGAGGGGTCCAAGGATTCCCATGCCTGCCTTGTATCCTGTGTACCTTGCTGAAATGCTCTTATTCGTACACCAGCTCCCATCGGGCTGAAGCTAACGAATGGCATTTTTTTTTTTTTTTTTTAGTCTCAGTGTGCCTACTTTTCCTTGTTTTATTTCATTTATTTCCGAAATGGTAATATTCTCTGTCATCATTAATTTTCGTTAGTTTATTTTTTTTTTTTTTTGTCTGGTATTTCCTCCTCTCTTTTAATTTTCGTACTTTTAATAGAACTTCAGCAAACAAGTATTTCAATAGCTCATAGGTGATCAGGCTACTCACTCATCGATATACTTGTCTGCTTTATTTTCCAAATATTGCAGCTGAATTTATACTCTTTTTCCTTTATCATTCGTTTATATGCTACATAATTATGTTTGAATTTTGTTTCTATTGTTGTAATTAGTTGTGTATGATTTTTCACGTCAATATTTTAATATTTTTCCATTTTCCTACTCGTTATGCGTTTCATTGCCCGCTAATCATATTCAATAACATTGTTTAGCCCGTGTTCGTAAGTTAATCAGATACAACTATGTGTCTCTTAATATTGTTCATTTTTTTTTTATATATATTTAATACGACTCATACTATAGATATGTACTTATCATTTATTACGCGAGTAAATGTTGTTTTTTTTTTTCCTGTTGACTCTGTTAAAGCGTTCAGTGAACGATACAAATATTAATATTTTTACTTGACATTGTAATGAAAATATTGTTTCTATTTTTCTTTATTGATTTTTGCCATTTTTTTTTTTTTTTTTTTAAATGGAACTTGACATTATATTATCTATGGAGGCCCTAGTATTATGTACATTTTTTTTTTTTTTTAATTTTAGTTAAGTTTTTACATTTTAATTCAATTTCTATATTTTTAATTATTTTCGCGGACACCATTGATTCAAATTTATTTTAACTTTATGACTATTTTTATTTAATGTCGCTACTGTTACTATTTTTTTTTCCTCTGGTTTGTATACACTTGACGATTTTTTTTTTTGTGAATTTCTGCTATTTTATGGAAAAATAACATGTAAGTTAATAGTATGTAAGTTTTCAATTAGAAATAATTATTGTCTACTTATTTATTTATTTATTTAATATACTTTACTTACTGACTCAAGGAATGTGCTTTTAAGCTCAAAATATTTGCATTTCTTTACTGATTTTACGTGAATATATGTTGTATTATTTAAAAGCTAATGAAATTGGAGTTTATAATGTTTTTTTTTCCTTGTTTTTTTTTTGTTTTTTTTTTTTTTTTTTTTTTTTATAGATACTTATATATATTTCAGGTAATCCCTGATAATAATTAATTTCGTGTACTTTTTAATAATACTGTGTGTAACTGTTTTGTTTTACATTTATTTGTTTGTAGTGTTCATTTGTTCAATTTCGTTATTTATTATGTAACCGTTTTTACCGGTACACTGTTAAATTATTGCCATTTCACTATAAGTCGTCCAATAGTTTACCTGTTGTTAGATTAAAATTTCGACATATACTTATGTATATATTTTTTTTTCCTGGTCTGGATGAAATTTTTCTTTTGACCGGCGCAGCGCACCGCCAGTGAAACCATGTCATGTTTTGTACTGATGATATTTGTAATGTTGCACGCCAATAATTGTATTATAATTTTCTAAATTTCTGTTAAAATAAGATACAACACTTAGTAACTTGCATTCAGTAAAATATATTAAGACAGTCATAAAATATACTATTTTTGAAAATGTCAAAGATTAAAATAAATTATATTTCAAGTTATTACATTCGTTGTTAAATATGGACTATTGGACTCCTTATAACAGGATCTAACTTTGTTTTTTTTTTTTTTTTTTTTTTAATTTGGTATTTTTCCGCAATCAGTAAATTACCCTATTTTAATCCAAAGTATTAATTTTATTTATAATTATATTAGATGTATAATTTATGTCATAATCTTTACATGTTTTTATTGGCAATATGTTTAAAGATAACCTGTACATTTTTATTTATATGTATACATATATATTACCCATGATTCCTATTTGCTAATATATGGAATGTTGACATAAACTTGGTCAAGCAGATCTTGTCAGTAGAAAAAGGCGGCAAATTTGAAAAATGTAGGCACGAAGGGATGTCGTCCCATAGAAAATTTGAATTTCGCGCCTTTTTTTACTGACAAGATTTGCTTGGCCGTCTATAGTTTTGTATATACACATTCTATAACTAACTATTCTTAAATAACTTGATATACGTATATTGTTGTATTAATTAAAATAAATTTAACTAAGGAACGTCTTCCATGGTTATTACTAAATTATTTATTTGTTTATTTTTTTTTATTTTCCCGATTATAATTTGGAGTGGCCGTCTAAATATGTTATTAAATCCGATAAGTTTTATGTTTATTGGGTATTGTAGGCTATTATATTGTATATAATCTACTAACTATTCTACGCTGTGGTTAAACACATGCCGCTGTTCATTACACAATTACGAACTATTTTCCAATATTTAAAATTGGCACTACATTATATTATCTATCATACTAGCTGAAGAAAATTGCAGTTGTTTGTATAAAAGCACTTAATATATTACTACTACGAATTACTTACAGTTCATCATCATCATGTCACGAATCACTAATTGAGTCACTGAATAAAAGCACCAGTTTAAAATCACTTCACTGCGACACGTTTAATTAAGGAACGTTCTCTCACCACTCGAGATAGGTGGTGTCACGCTCCCAGAGAATACTCCATATCCAGATAATGTCTCCTTCATATATCAATTGTAGTTTCGCAACGCCGGTTGTGCCATCCGCAAATGAAACGTCTAACACATTGGACAGCATGCAGTACGCTGTGGTACTTATCTTCTCCGGACATAGGCAATGATGTCCTTTTCGACCTTCTAAAAACGCTATTATGGCAGTTCTACCTCGTACTTTGCATATTCGCACTCCTTGGCAGGTAACTCTATGTGCTTCGCAAAACACTGCCATTCTGTGTCTAACTGCTTCCAAATATGTTTGCATTTTTAAAATGGTCTGTGCTCCGATTTTCTTTTCCCGACTGCCTGTTGGTGGAGTTGTCGTAGTATTGACTTGTCGTCCTGTATATTTTATTTACCCGTTCCGATTGTTTACTTAATCCGAGAATCGTGGTTCGGGTTGACTCCATATTGGGTGGTTATTATTGATATGAGAGATCGACTTTGATTTCCTTTAAAGCTGCCGCCGAGGAGTCGGCTGCCTGCTCGCTAAATTTCTCGATCGCGTCCTTATTTGGTGCCGCTATTCACGTCCCCGCGCACACTGCCGCTTTGCGACCAATACACTCTTCTCACTGGTGGTGCTGTTCCTTGTAAGCCGTGGGGCCGCCGGAGGGGTCGGACTGTCTCCCAGTTGCTTGGCCGTGTCCCTCTATGTGCCGCTGCAAGCGGAGTCTCCTGGCTCAGTTCCCCTTGACTCTCTGCCGATGTTAGCGCGACTGTCACATTGATTGTCTCGTAGCCGATTCTTTGTCCTTGGTCTACCCAGATACGCACCGACTTTGTGACGCTCCTGTTTCCTATTGGACAATTTCCCAGTTCGACGGTAATTGTACTGCTGCCGGCCATCGCTGCTAGGTCTGGGTTTTAGGCGCTACCACTTACTGCTGTACCTTCCATAGCTTGCTTCGCGGTTTGTTGCCTGCTGAAGCTGATGTCACGATGTTGATGATCTCCTAGTCGCTTGATGCTGGCGCGCAGGCGATGGTGACGAGTTGGTGTCCTCAATTGCAACCATGCGTCCCCCCACTGTGACGCGCTGGCAGGGTTGGGAGCGGAGCAGTAATGAAACACAGGGCTGTTGCTTCAAGACTAACTCTTTATTCATTAAAACTAGTATATATAAACTTTGATTTAGGTCACACGTGTTTAGGTGGGGAGGCTTACACGTGGAAGGTGTCAAATGGTTGTTTACCTAAATTCCATTCCTTATATAGAGGAGAGTCATCTTACATGACTCTCCTTATATGGTACCGCTAAGTTATCTGATCCTTATGATCTAGTTACATGTTATTCGAACCCATAACTACCTAACCTTCTATACCTACACTCCACTAGCATAAGCACCTTATTTTAATGATGTCAGACGACAGAGCTGGGTCGTGCCAGAAATGGTTCTAAAATGATTTACAAGCAGACCTATCTAAATTTGTTAGTCCCTAAATTATCATTTGCCATCACATATGATTCAACTAAATTCCTTAACTTTAAATTTGGAAATGCTTCTAGGACGGAAGGAAAGCGTACACCAACCTCATAACAATGTTCCACCAGTTCAAGCCCGACGTGTGATCCTCCGCTGTGCCGGAGCTGATTTGCTGCAGCGGGAATCTGACCCGACACCGCAGAGCAACACCGAAGGACTAAGGTCTCAGTTTGAAGGTGACGTCACCTCCATCCAGCAGAAGAGCGAAATTCTTATGGCGAACTGCTCACCAGACACACTTGAAGTTTTAGGAATATGGACAGACTTCCATACTCTGATATGCGAACTGATTTCACATACGTAGTAACATAAAAACGAAAACCCCAGTCAGCAGCTGGAAATTCCTAGAGTGGACTCATCTCACAGCTCTGATACTCCCTCCCACCACATTGTTTTACCAGCAGACTGGAAACAAAGCGAAATGGTCAAACAAAGATTCAACAAGGAGTTGCACCTGAGGACATCCATATATTATCATATTCTACTTACTGTTTGTGGCAAAATAACAACAGCATGAGCTCCCTAGCTAGCAGCGGCTACTGCATAACCAAGCCTCTGATCGATGCTACCAAAGCATGATGTACTTCGCTTCACTGTTCTATGTATAAAAGATGTCCATCCAGGGCGAAAACCAGCCAGGAAAAAATCTCAAACCATTCTGTCCCTAGGATGACACAATCAAAATAACAGTAACTAATGAAATTCATGGAATAATTTTATATGCAAGTATAACCCAAAGAAATAAATCATATTCAATTATTTGAATATATTTCAACCTATTTTGTACTTATAAATTAAGTTTTTGATTTAAATATTTATTAATATTATTCCATAAATTTAGGATTTAATTTGAAGTAGCAACACCATCAGCTTCAATTTGTTTCCTATTGGCTGAATGCCCGTCATGTATATTGTTGCTACATCAAAGACTTCCTTGCCATAGAACAAAACTACACTATATTCGAGACAATCCTAAAAACGTTAAACTGAACTAACCATACAAAGTGCCGTGTCACAGTAGTACCCAACATAGAGCTGATGCTGAACCCTGGCTGTACCTAGTGGAACTCGATCAGGTTTGATGCAACATAGACACACGCTATTTTGGGCATCCGACTCGTCATGATGAGAACTTGGGAGAACAGTACCCAAGATAGAACTCATGCTGAACCCTGGCAGTACCTAGTGGAACTCAGGTTTGTTGCAACATAGGCACACGCTGTTTTGGCCATTCGACTCGTCTTGATGAGCACTTAGGAGATTAGTACCCAAGATAGAGCTGATGCTAAACCCTGGCTGTACCTAGTGGAACTCAGGTTTGGTGCAACATAGGCACACGCTGTTTTGGTCATCTGACACGTCTTAATGAGAACTTGGAAGAGCAGTACCCAAGATAGAGCTGATGCTGGACCCTGGCTGTACCTAGTGGAACTGTGTGTGTTAGTTTATGTGCAGAGCAGCGTGATTACCGCCAGTAGGTCTCCAGACGGGATAGTTTTTCGATCAATTGTGTGGAGTGGACGCAAAAATAAATTCAAGAACATTGGCTCGCTGACCCAACATTATGTAGGAAAGCCAGTTGGGTTCCTTACAAAAAGTACTGGGCGGCCGTGTAGGATGTAATAAGCGCTTATGAAATTGTATATTACGTGTGGATGATATGGGCAATTTGATTTTGTCGTCTGGACATGTTTTTAAAGGACAAAGTAAAAGCTGTAACAGACAGGCGTACCGGACAGCAACCGGTTCGGTACGTTAAGGTAGAAAACCTCCGCGAGCCCTTACAAAGCTCTGCTTTTTGCTAGTTTATTTATAACACCAAGTTACAGGTCAGGCTTAGGTCTAGGGAATACATTTGGTATTTTTATAAATTATGAATCATAATATACAATAGTTAGGTGCATAAATTATGTTATTAATATCATAACATTCATACAATTTAAATTATTACTATTAAATTCATTGACTAGGAAGCTCGTAAAACTCATCCAATGAATAAAACGTGTGGTCAAGGAGCCACCTACGTAGTTTTAGCTTAAAGGCCACTATGGAAGCTGCATCCTTTTTAATTGTGTTCGGTAGTCTGTTGTACACAGACGGGCCCATCACATACACCGACCTCTCGGACTTGCGTAGGTCGTGTTTAGGTGTGACGAGCAAATGGGCGAGCTTATTGCTGCGCATGGCGCGGTGCGGATTCACACCTCGCTGCCGGAAAATATCCAAGTTCTTGTGTGTGAAGAGAGCTACCTGATAAATGAGTTCGCAGGGAAGGGGCATGATATTTAGTTCCTTAAATAGCTCTCTGCACGGGGCATCATTGGATGCGCCGACAATGGCACGTACCGCTTTCTTCTGCATTCTGAAGGCCCGCCCGGCGTCTGCAGCCCGCGCCCACAGCTCGACACCGTAGGTGAGGAGGCTGTGAACGGTCGCAAAATAACATGATATTACTACGCTGCGAGACGCCGTGCTAGCCAGGCGACGGAGCGCGAAGTGTGCGCGACCCAGCTTGGAGCAGAGCACGTCGATGTGGTAGCCCCACGTGAGGGCACTATCGATATGAAAGCCCAGCAGTTTCGTAGTTTGGACCATCTGCAGGGCGGTATGATCGTCGGCGGTGACCAAGTAGGGTGGTGGTGGTGCGCCGTTTAGCTGGAATACTATAAACATAGTTTTTTCCTTGTTTAGGGCTAGGCCATTTAGTCGGAACCACCACTCGAGCTTTTGAACTGTGTAGTTTAGCTTCTGCTCCAGCTCATGAGACGTTGGCGCCGTGACTACAGCAGCTACGTCGTCGGCATACGGCATCTGGCCGTAAACGGGTTACAATAAATAGTTTGGGAGTGGTGATGTCACTGAAACATTTGAGTTTGGTGAGAAACTTGAAACTGTGATTAGTTGATATGCATAAGTACCTACACGAAAGATCATTTCACATTTACCAGTTGCTCTTTAGTGCAAGAAAACATAGCGAAAGAACGGAACTCATCCTATTCTCAATAAATTTAGTTGTTTATATGTATACTCTCTTTGATATGTACGCGTGTGAGCTGTGGTCACCTATAAGTGGCTAAGAACCATCTGTTAATGTTAAATGTCCTTGTTCCTATGTAATTGTGTAGATTTATTATCCGTTGGTGATCCTTAAATAATAATAAAAAAAACACAATACAAGATGACACAAAAATACGTTGACAATTTTTTAAAGATAATTTTTCTTTATACCTACGCGTCTATTACATCTTCAAAATGTCTGAACCACAGGTCTGAACTCGAGAAACCCGAGTCCACCATCCCATCCCTACTCCAAACGAATGGGAATAGCCCCATAATCCGGTATTGCGTATTTATCGCCGGTTTTGTGCGTTCATGTGCTCAGTATTAGCGTTCACACCTGCGGCGTTACATCGGACACACATTTACCCCATAACATCATACTAAATTAGAGTAGGTAGAGGTATTAGGTGGTCTTTATGGCTCCTCTACACGATGGGCCAGTGTGTAGAGGGTAGTGGTGTCGGATGGCTTATGGCGCGGCGGGATGGCGATGGGATGGCCGCGGTGTCGGTTTTCTGTCCGCTCATCAAAGGTAATGGGTCAGCGATGGGGCGTACGCATCTACACGTGGCCCATTCCATAGTGCGCGCTCTCAAGCATCACATGGCCATCTCGCTAGTCCAGCTCTCGGCCATCGTGTAGAGGAGCCATAACCATCGCACGGCCATCTCGCTGGTCCAGCGCTGGGCCATCCTGTAGAGGAGCCATAACCATCGCATGGCCATCTCGCTGGTCCAGCGCTGGGCCATCGTGTAGAGGAGCCATTACATTGGGTGCGATTGGTATTCGAGCACCCTAACGGCGTGACAGATCCATATCAGTGCGTTTATCGCTTTCAAAGTCTGGGACTTTCAGAAATAATAATGTACTCCAGTTTATGGTTAAGCCATTCAGTGTTTTCTTATTTATTATACCGACACGTATTTTCAACATAACCTAAGGTCTTGTATCTAAGGGATGGGCCTTAGGTACAAGACCGACTCTAGATCTCTGTGTTGTATGCTTTCCTAGGCTCCAAGAAACCCGATGTCGTCAGGCTGAATAGCGGTGCCGTGAGGAAAAAAAGGGAAATAATTAAAACTTCTGCTTATCTAATTTCGTACGTACATTACAGCCCTAGGTCAAAATTTAGGATTTACGGACCGCATCGCCTAGCAAGTGTGATGAAATAGTACATTATTGTCGAGGCTCGGAAGTAGCTACTTGCAGGCTGAGGATTCGTTTTAAACGGACGACCTTGGGAGTCCGTTTAATTGAATCCGAAGCCAGCAAGTAGCCTGCCAGCCGAGTCATATATGCTTTTCTCAAAAATGGTGCAAGAAATATAAATATAATAGGAATATTTTACAAAAGCAACGTTCTTACGTATATATTTTCACAGAAAAAAGTAGAAACAATTGAAAAAATTAGCTTTGCCGCCTTTTTATTATTTTAATAAAAAAATAGAAGTGTATTTTCTGCCGAAAATACGTCAACCTATTTGAGACAGCTAAATAGTCGCGGTACTAATCATCTGTTTGGCTGTTTAATGGGCCTGTGCCTTCATTTGATATGGTCATTTCAACTTTTAAAAAGTTTGGAACTCGACAAATAATGGAATTTGTATGCAACATTGCAGTCCCAAAATCGAGACCGCAATGTTTTTAACTTTTTAATTTTTGACTGACCATAAACTACGCGCTTCGCGACCTGTTTTTTAAACGGCAAAGTCGACTTTGCCGTCCATTTTTGAGAAAAATACATTGCCGCCCCAGGTCGAAATTTAGGATTTACGGACCGCATCGTCTGCGTGTAATAACACCTTTTACGAGGAAGTGTGATGAAAATATTATTTAATGGAAAGTACATGTACCTAATTTAATAAGCCCAACTGGTACCTACATCCTACATTCTATTTACTTAATGAGAAAGGAAACAATGCTTCACCAATTCAACGTCAACACCCAAATTGTTTCCCGAATTTAGCCAACATACGAATATCAATAGCTAAATTGATTCAAACAGCGACCCAATAAACACGTTTCAAAATGCACCTGAGCACGAGTGAATCTAATATCGAGTACAGTCAACACGAATTTAGCGTCGATCTATTTCGCTAAAACAAACAGGCAATTCGAAACAGACATGAGTGTATCCGTACCTGCACTAAGTGCGCGGGGAGGCAGGTGGGTTTAGATGCGGTGTTTTTCGATTAAGTTGTGATGATTTTTGATGATTCTTATATTTTTACAGTCTTCTAGCCTAGTAAAGCATGACTCACGTTAGACCGGGCCGTGTCCGGGCCGGAGCTTCCGGCGCATCGTTTTCTATGGAAAGCATCACGTGATCACCTGTTATGTCATAGAAAAGTAAGCCCCGGAAGCTCCGGCTCGGACACGGCCCGGTCCACGCCCGGTCTAACGTGAGTCATCCTTCAGTAGTGATTCTGTAGGCAGAGTCGTAGTCTGTCGCAGGCGACACAGGAGGTTCCTGGTTCGAATCCTGGTAAGGGCATTTATTTGTTTGTTTATCACTAATATTTTGCCCTAACCGCCTAGAGTTAGGCCAAGAAAAATCTGCAGCGATTTTGATAGCACACGCAGTGCAAGTGTTATTTTAAACGTCAAACTTCTATGAAATTATGACGTATAAGTATACCACTTGCACTGCGTATGCTATCAAAATCGCTGCAAGCTTTTCTTGGTCTGACTTTAGCATGATTTGTGCTGAAACATCACATACATAAGTTAGGTGACAATGTAATATTATAGTAACATCTAACCGATCGGAGGAGACCATAAGAACTGTGTGATACAACAACGCTACCTGATTGTATTTGGGTTTGTTAGAATAGAATTGTCTCGATGAGTTGCCTGTTGAAAGAAAATACAGTCAGTATTAAAAACTTGTATCAAAAATGAAATTTATAACAAAAGAATATTTAATATTGTCTTCGGTTACCGCGATAGTTACTCATGAAATAAGGGCATTTTCATTTTAACTTGCACTTTAAAGCGCGACTTAAGTCGTGTTTCAGTAACGTCTAACCGTTACATTCCTGACAAAATGTATGGGATTTGACATTGACCGTCAGTTTTGTAACGATTGCTATAACCGGCCGTTATAGGTGCACAGTTAAGTGAAAATGCCGAAACGAACGATTTAAAGGGTTCGAAACGTCGGGATGTAGTATGAATTCAATATACGCGATTTAATCCGTTTCAATAGTTTTATTTCAAAAGAATATTTCAGGAAGCCTCCTCCATTGGTCCCTCTTCCTTGTTAGGAGCGACACAAATTGAAACGTCTCGCGTATCTATACGAGGCGTGGAGGTGCGACGTACGAGTATTGAGGTTGAGTCAACGTAGTACTTGCTGTTATAATCATTTTTAGGTACATACCTATGGTTATGACGACGACTATTATAATTGTTAGATACATGCATGGATTGGAAGATATAAATATAATTGGGAAAATCTATAGAACAAAAATAATAATGGTAGTTTATGTGACTGCCACATAATAGATAAAAAGCATATATGCTACAGTTAAATAGACTGCTTTATCTACAAACATAAGTATTAATATATGTTCAGTGCTCTATGATATGCTCATTGCGGCATTTGATTTGTTTGCAATTGACTTTTGATATTTGAACAAAATAGGTAGATCGGTGCCAAATTTTAGCGCCTTTACAAAGGTAAAGGCCGGGGTTATTGAAGTGAGACGTCATTTTTGCGCGCGATTGTAAAAAAACAGTAACTGTGATTATGCTCACGTCGGTAACCGTGACCATCGAACGCCCACTGTCCACACGCCCACATCTCTTAAGGGCAATTTGGAACTTTTCCTTAGTCCTTATAATAGTACCAACTTCGCAAATAAACGATCTCTATTTCTATTTCAACTTCTGAAATTGCCAGGAAACCTATCTTCTGTCTAATGACATTCCTTAAAATTTTACATTCTCAAACCAAAACTCTATGGCTGCTGCTCGCCATAGCGCTGACTTGACTAGACGCCGACGCTCAAAAGACGCTAGTGTGGGGTGGCCCTAACGTCAATTGATTGAATAGGCTGGATGACTAATTTTCATTTATGGGATTAATCGATCAGGTTTGTTTTTAGGATCAAATGTCTATATGGGACCCATTGCATTAAAGCAATTCAAAGGTCAGAAATGATAGTCAAAGTTCGACAGTCGTACTCTGCCCGAACAAAACGATATGTGACCGTGACGTCAAGGTCACAGAGAGTCCATCTTGAAGTACGAACAAAACAAGAAAATTGAGATTTTGTTGGTGAAATATTGCGTTTATGTATATAGTTTCCATACAAACTTTTTTTTGATAAAATGTGAGGAATCCAATAGTATCCTTAATATTGTCGTTTTTGGAAGTTGAAAAAAAAACTTAAATTTTGAAACTTTCAGGTGCTGTACTTTTGTATTATTTCCATATTTTTTTTAAATATCCACAATATTGTGATAAATTGCTCATTTGCTATCTATTTTACTAGATTTTGTTGTAAAATTCAACATGTGTCATCATCTCTATTGGTTATGTGAACTGCGTCCACCTTGTCTTCTTTCAGAGCTTAATCTCGCGTACAAGAATTGCCACAAACCATACAATACCTACACAGGGATATATTGGGTACATTCTTTGACAAAGCTGTAAAATTAACCAATTACACCAGTTAGTTTAGGGTGCACACATTGTGATGCAAATGTATCAAAGTCGGACCAAGCATTGACAGGCATTTTTAATGACAAAGTGCGGTCATTTCATCATTAATATTAAATTTCATTGAAAATATGACGTCTACAATGACATTCCCTCACTTTGTTCTGTTCAAAACAGCGCAATGTTAGCTTAAACGGCTTTTAAAGATTTAGCTGTCGTTTTCTCACTTTTGTATTTAACTTCAATGGGTCCCATATAAACATATTTTCATCCTCAAAACAAACCTGATCAACTGATGCCATCAGTAACATCGCTTGCGTCAGATGCATCAGGATCTATTGGAATGGCCTAAAACAAAAAAAAAACGCTTTTCTTCTTACCGTGTTCGCACTCCCCGATTAAATCTTCCGAACACTATCAAAGGAATAGTTGTGGCAACTCACCCTTTACTGAAACTGTCTTGTTTTCGATCTTAAAGCCTCTAGTTTTTTAATCACTCACAGAGTAAGCTACTGAGTTGGCTCGATCTTAGAGTTGTGAAAACATGAGATTAGAAAAAGCTTTTACAGGAACTTTAGAACCAGACATCGGATTATATTAGGCGGATGCTCCCGAGCTGCATACATCGCCATTGTTAGTAGCTCGGTACTAATTACAGGGCTAGCGTGCCTTATCTTATAGGAAGTCAACTGTAAGTCTCGGGCAGTTGTTTAAAAGTCTGTAACAACCCTACTGTGTTCTTGTGCGGTGTCGGCATTTACGGAATATTCAAAGGCGTCGGTCCACTGTTACGTGGCTGTGGGCACGATTAGTTACGACGCCTTTTGGTGTTCTTGGCGTTCAAAAGGTTAAACCCAAAGGCGTTTATCTGGTTTTGCGTGATTGTAGTAACAATATTAGTAGGATTATTAATTATACCAGTCTCAGGTGTCTATCTATTACACAACATTACACTTCCAATCAATATCTCCCAAATTTCACCTTTACCACAAAACCTTCCTTCTAAACTCACTCTTAACTCCAAAAGCTTAAAGTCCATTGTTGTAAGATTGCCAAAACTGTGGTAACAAAGTAGGGTTTCCAATGAATAGAATTGATGGATCGCTTTTCATTAAATATACGGGAGTAGGGCCTACCGCGAACACCGAAGTTCGCATATTGTGGGAATCTTTCTCTTTTACTCCAATTAAGGCCGTTCCCGTACCCAAATGAAATCTACAATCGAGCCTCTCCTCACGCCACCCGTCCCGCCCCTAGATACAATGACGATACAACAGCGCCACGCAAGAAGTAGCGACTTAAATGAACTAACAGGACACTGATTTGTAAAACGTATTACTAAATACTGAAAAAAGCATGCTGCATCTCATAGATGGCGTTAAAGTTAAGTTGGAAAAATAAATGAAACATAGTGCAAATTAAATATTCATTTTAATGAAGTCAACTCTTATTTCAATAATATTTAATTATAAGGGTAAATACAGTTTATATTTAAACAAATTAATGACTGCAAGTTTTCTATAATATCATTATTTATTAGGTAAGTATACTGTGCAGGTATATCATCGATATTTATTAAAAAAAAACCGGGCAAGTGCGAGTCGGACTTGCGCACGAAGGGTTCCGTACCATAATGCAAAAAAACAAAAAAACAAAAAAAAAGCAAAAAAAAAACGGTCACCCATCCAAATACTGACCACTCCCGACGTTGCTTAACTTTGGTCAAAAATCACGTTTGTTGTATGGGAGCCCCATTTAAATCTTATTTTATTCTGTTTTTAGTATTTGTTGTTATAGCGGCAACAGAAATACATCATCTGTGAAAATTTCAACTGTCTAGCTATCACGGTTCGTGAGATACAGCCTGGTGACAGACGGACGGACGGACGGACGGACGGACAGCGAAGTCTTAGTAATAGGGTCCCGTTTTACTCTTTGGGTACGGAACCCTAATTAGGGCATACCGGTACAAGTGCGAAAAATAGGTAATTCGCACATGTATCATACAACGTTTTACAGTACATAATATGGCCCTTTAAATTTTCGACATAGTTACGTAATGTGCTAATTATCGCACTAATGCGGTAAAGTAGCACCATATTGTAATAGTACTTACCTACATTACGTTTACAAGTGCGGCAAATAGGAAAATCGAAACGAGTGGCGATAAATTCGAACACGACCGAAGGGTGTGTTTTGAATCGACACGAGTTGCGAATTACCTATTGGCACATGTATCGTACAACGTTTTACAGTACCTACAGTCCTACATACTAGGGTTTGCTCCCGGGAAATACCGGTACCGAAAGTACCGGGAATTCCCGGGATTTAGAGCCAAGCAAAGAACCGGGATTTCAAAATTAAATTCCCGGTACTTTCGGGATTTTCGGGACTAATATTTCCGGTACAATATTTGACTGTTTTCTGTTACTTAGCATGAAATATCATGTTTTTTAAAGAAATACATTATATAAATCCATTGCTGACGCTAATACTTTTACGACTGACCATATATTAAAGCAAAACAAAAATAGTCAATGGGTTTGACAATGCCAACAAAATAAAATAGCTTATTTTGAAACTATACGAGTGTTTCTACGATAAATAATTTTATACGAATAATTAGTTAGTTGTATACTAAATACGAGCAAAAACTAGAGAGAATTGTGTTATTAATAAAATATTTCTTTTAATTCGAATACGGTATAAGAAACTCTTATTGATAATCTGAATGACATTTTAAAATGAATTAAAATATTATAGTGACATGTCCTCTCCTTGGTAAATTCTTAATTCTGGCTGCAACAACTTCTTGATCCTTCCTATTGATAATTTTATTACCATTTTTACCTACTCACATGCAATTTTGCACATTTATTCAATTGCGATTTTGTCGGTGAAATATTGCGTTTATGTATATAGTTTCCATACAATCTTTTATTGGATAAAATGTGAGGAATCGAATCGAATGGTAACTAACTGCGACAATTCTTCGACCGACGGTTTTGTCAGGAAGCTCTTCTTCCACATTGAACGATATTTGTAACTGAAAATAAAATATATTGTATGTGTTAGCATTTACAATTTGTCACATCATGTACAGTCGACGTCAAAGATATGTACCTATCTGTGGTGGTGGCTCATCAATGAATAGTGAAGTTTAGACTCGAGAAGCTACACTTCGCGCGCCCGCTATGATTGGTTGAAAAATCTATTACAAAGCTTTAGTACTTGTGTTATCAATTGCAAGGTACTACGTAGTGTTTTCGTTATGGATAATAAGTTTGGTATATGTAGCAAGAAATGTTAGGCAAGCCGGTGGGAATCGGGTTGTATGCAGTCGCCGCCACTGGTACCTATTGCAGCATACTCCTTTGTAATAAGGTGAAAAATGTATACATATATTTGACGTCGACTGTACATATAAAGCACCGGTGGTAAAGAACCAACGAGAGAAATAGAAGTAAGACCCTGTATAATAGACTACGAATCGTGTGATAAATCCATTTACGATGGAATTCTGGCACACGAAGTTGAAACAATGTTATTCTAGCTAGGTAGTTAGTACAAAAGGTAAAATTGTTCTCTGCTCTACAATCAATAAGCATAATTAGCATGAATCACCTACCTCATGGGTATCTTCTTCCTCTAATATACTAGGAACCCGATAAGTGTCATCCACCTGTGCAATGCGTGGGTTCAAAATGTGCCGGCCGGTCGCCTCACTGTCAAAACCAAAATTAAATAAATGTATGATGTTTTACAGCACATATGGACTTTACCGCACTAGTGCGATAATGCACACACACATTACGTAACTATGTCAAATATTTAAAGGGCTAGTAGTAGTAGTAAACTCTTTATTGTACAAAAAGACATATTAAAAATAACATACAATTAGCAAGAAGTACAAAGGCGAACTTATCCCTTTGAGGGATCTCTTCCAGTTAACCTATAGGGCTATATGTACTGTAAAACGTTGTACGATACATGTGAGAATAGGTAATACGCAACTCATGTCAACTATTTTTCGCACTATTTTTTATCATCAAGTGATGATGAACAATAACAGCCACATTTTGCCTCTCATTAAGCATCCGGACAAATCTGTCGGTCGAAGAATTGTAGCAGTCAGTCATTTCTTTACAACATCACTCAATTTATAAATTAGTCCATTACTATTTCATAAATTGATCATGGACCCGCGAAACGCAGCATTCCAGAAATGCAGTTATTTCGAAAAGTGAGACAGACTAATTTCAAAATTTTTATGTAGGTACCTATATTATAACAAGTGATGACAATGGAGAAAACTACTTGAAAGTAAATAAACCATTGTGCTGGTTACAGGTACAGTCGGCGTCAAATACTTTGTAGCAACAAAGTAGCCAAATAGTAACATCTAGCAAGTAACATAATAAAATTGCGGTTTATGACGTAAGTATTAAAAAAATCGGGCAAGTGCGAGTCGGACTCGCGCACGAAGGGTTCCGTATCATAATGCAAAAAAAAAAACGAAAAAAAAGCAAAAAAAAACGGTCACCCATCCAAGTACTGACCACTCCCAACGTTGCTTAACTTTGGTCAAAAACCACGTTTGTTGTATGGGAGCCTCATTTAAATCTTTATTTTATTCTGTTTTTAGTATTTGTTGTTATAGCGGCAACAGAAATACATCATCTGTGAAAATTTCAACTGTCTAGCTATCACGGTTCGTGAGATACAGCCTGGTGACAGACAGACGGACGGACGGACGGACGGACGGACGGACGGACGGACAGATGGACGGACGGACGGACGGACGGACGGACGGACAGACGGACGGACGGACGGACAGCGAAGTCTTAGTAATAGGGTCCCGTTTTACCCTTTGGGTACGGAACCCTAAAAACTGCTTACTAGATCTCGTTCAAACCAATTTTCGGTGGAAGTTTGCATGGTAATGTACATCATATATATTTTTTTTTGTTTTATCATTCTCTTATTTTAGAAGTTAAAGGACACACATTTTACCACTTTGGAGGTGGTCTCTCGCGCAAACTATTGAGTTTAGAAAAAAATGATATCAAAAACCTCAATATATTTTTTGAAGACCTATCCATAAATACCCCACACGTATGGGATTGATGCAAAAAAAAATTTTTTGCATCAAAAAATTTTTTCAGTTCTAAGTATGGGGAACCCCCAAAATGTATTGTTTTTTTCTATTTTTGTTGGAAAATCCAAGTTTGAACAGTACCTATAGTTCTTATAGTTTCAGAAAAAAGTGGCTGTATATACGGACGGACAGACAGACAGACATGACGAATCCTTAAGGGTTCCGTTTTTTGCCATTTGGCTACAGAACCCTAAAAATGCTCTATCACAGGTAAATGAGAAATTGAAAATGGAAATAATTGCCCAAGATTATTAGTTTTATTAAAATAAAAAACCGGTCAACACGCTCAAGAAAAGGAAATCATTTACTATTGTGTAGGGTAGGTATAATATAAAATAACTATCAGTTCATTAAAAAATACGTAAAAGAATAACGAAAGTACGGACAATCGGTAAATCCCGGGATTTTAATTTCCGGGACTTACTCCGGCAACCCTATTACATTCTATCAGTGTACATTTTTAGGGTTCCGTACCCAAAGGGTAAAAACGGGACCCTATTACTAAGACTTCGCTGTCCGTCCGTCCGTCTGTCCGTCTGTCATCAGGCTGTATCTCATGAACCGTGGTAGACAGTTTAAATTTTCACAGATGATTGAATTTCTATCGCCGCTATAACAACAAATACTAAAAACAGAATAAAATAAATAGTTATGCAACAAACGTGATTTTTGCCGTTTCTTGCATAATGATACGGAACCCTGCGTGTGCGAGTCCAACTTGCACTTGGCCGGTTTTTTTAAATTAAGTACCTCTTGGAGAATATCAAATAACTGATGAGGGCAATGTACGTACGATATTATTGATTGGCGACATTTTATTTAGTTTTCGGCGAACATTTGCTAAGTAGGTAGTACTTGGTAGTACTAATAGCCATCTAGGAAAATAAGTACAAAATATGTCCAAATAATTGAGAATATCAATTCAAAGCATAAAAAGATATAAGCATCTGCACTGATAGGAAAACAGTAGGTATCTAAATCTAACTAAGGTCTTTTCGTACGCCGCCGCTGTGAGTACTTGAGTAGGTAGGTATTTATCGCAACGCACGAAGTTACGCGCGACATATGTGACGTTATCCATGAAAAGGGACCTTATTGTCGATGGCGCTTCCGCCATTATTAACGATGCTCTGATATAAATACCACGCCGTGCGACGCAGTGCGTCGTAAGCGCCATAGACAATAAGGTCCCTTTTCATAGATAATGCCACAATTAGAATTAGAACTTACTCGTTACTTTGAATGTCAGTGGTTGATGAAATCGGAGATTCCAGTTCCATATTTTGCAGTCTGTAAATAAAGATAAATTGTAGTAGTGTATTGTGTTACGTAGGTAGGGCTAAAAAGCACAAGTCAAATAATTATACTCACTCGATGTAGTCTAAAGATATAGTATCATGTTCGGCTGTGAAATTATCCAATTTTCTTCTTTTCCTAGAAAGACAAAAAAGTAAAAAGTTTAGACGCATGACAAATCACGAGCTGAGGTTCGAACCCTCGATAGGTGGATGGATTGCTAAAAGAACGCTTTATGCGTCTAATTGTGTGCGTTACATGTATCACTGTGTGCTCGTATTTATAGGAAGGCCCACTACACCGCAACCGCGTAACTACGGAGACGCACACATAGACGGCAATGTTTTCTGTCTTTGCCGTGCAAGGCGCTAGTGCCGCGTGGTGTAAACGTCGCGAATCGCAATATCCTTTTAAGCTATTTAGATGATGAATTGATGACAATGTTTAACCGGTAGATGGAGCGATTATTAAATTCTAGAATGTTTTAAGTTATATGGATTACTAATTAGTACGATCAAGTATATATTAAATTAAGTAATAATTACGTATTTCACTGTGTAATAAATATACATTTTTACTTACGTTAGTTCCATTGTTTGTTGGAATCTTCCGAGTTGTCTTTTTCGAGATGTCTTCTTTTAATTCAATTGCTTGTTACCCATTATAACTTAAAGGTTTTGGTGCACACGGTATATCACTAGGACACACAACACAGCACAGTTTTTATAAGTAAATCTTATATTTGTTTTGGGGACACCTAGTACAGGTCCGTCTGGCACGAGCGCTCAGCCATCACTGTCTCATTTCGAAAGACGGACGGAGATAGAGCATGCAGGCCGGAGTCGATATTTTGTTACGATAGAATTAGTTGATGTTTATTTATTTTAAAAATATTGCCTCTAATTATCGTTTTTCTAAAGCTGTCAAATTACTGTTATACTTATGATTGATTTTTCTCCTTTTTTTGTTTCATAGTGTCACATAGTAAAGAAACGAGTAAAGTTGGAGTAAAAATTCGAATTGGAGGTTACTTTGGGAATAAATTGTATCGAGCGAAGTGTTATGAATCGTGTATCGAAAGCTGTGTTATTAAAGATAATATAATCAAGAATTATATTTATTTTTCCCACGTCTACAAATATCACCGTTTCTTAGAAAAATAGGATAATTATTGGGGTATTTTTACATTTCTGGCTCAGGGAACGGCCTTAAGGCGTAATTAGATTAGAGTGACAGTGCAAAATCTATCACTGAAAAGAAAAAATTGATATGCATCTTTCGTACCGTGTGAAGTACTTCACTCTTTTAGTTAGTTAACCAGTTTAGTTTAGTTCAGTAGCTCAACAGATCCATCTTTATCAACAGTACTGGTTTCATTTCTCTCATTCGCGGATATATTGAGTTGAATGAAGAATTTGATAAATAATTTCATTCAATTTGAATCACTCAAATAAATGAATTTAAGAATCCAAGGTTTTGGTGCGAATGAGCAAGTAAATGAGAAGATAAATATACGGAACTGTTGAAGTAAAGAACTAAATGTATCCGAACTGAAGTAGTGAATAAAAGAGTGCCTTCAAGTGAAGTACTTCATTTGAATTTTTCATTCACGAACTAGGTACTCATGTCTAGAGCAAGATGCCCACAATTTGCGAACTTCGATGTTCGCGGTAGGCCCTCTGATGAAATGGTTTTTGATTGCAAGTCTGTGGTCCGTGGCTGATTGATATTGGTTGAAAGTCCTTTTTATAGATGATTGAGTGAGATTTAGACTTAAGATACCGTTTATTGACTTCGGCTTATAATGTGCAAGTTGCAGAATAATCTCATTCCGCAATTTCTGGAAACCTAATGAGAATGTACCATTTGGAGTTGAAACTCTAGGTCCATGGGGTCCCAGCGCGCACAAGTTGTTCGCAGAAATCGCGAAGCGTCTGGTTGACGTGACTGGTGACCGAAGAGCTGGCGGCTACCTAAAATTGGTGTGGACGGATGTACTTCTAGCTACCTGTAGCAAATGCGACGAAATCGCGGAGTGAGTCACGCCTGGTACAATGCCTCAGGGGCCTATTTTAGATCTAAGCTAGTTATTAATTTCGTTTAGTACCACTGTATATATCTTGTATGTAAATAAATCTATATATATATACTAATAATAAAGGCAAAAGTGTGTCTGTCTGTCTGTCTGTCTCTCTGTCTGTTACCTCTTTACGCTTAAGCCGCTGAACCGATTTAGTTGAAATTTGGTATAGAGATAGTTTGAGTCCCGGGGAGGACATAGGATAGTTTTTATGTCGGAAATCATCCCTGGAGAGTGCAAAGGGGGGTGGAATTGAAAGAGTTAATGAATTGCCTAATAATTGAAGTAAGCAATGCGCGAATTGAATGATTGCTATTAGCATTATCCAGGCGCTAAACCTACTTTAAATGCTGTCACTAATTCCACGCAGACGAAGTCGCGGGCACAAGCTAGTGATTTATAATGTTCTTAACTGTTGACGAATGATTCATTTAATATTTACGTCACTTATTGCGTCAATTTGCATTTAGATATCTAATAATCATAGTTACCAAATCAAAATAAATAATTAGGTATATAAATTTCAGCATTTCTTTGAAGGTTTCGTGCGTAGCCTTTAATTTCGAAGTTACGAAGTTATGAGAAATCATATTTCTCCCAATTTTTATTCCCATAAACTCTCATAATGACGCTGATCCATCCCACTCAGAACTTAATCGCAAAAATTCGAATAAAACTGCGAAGTCACTCCAAAAAACTTTCTCCCTAACAATCAACCGCTTTTTGTGGAGTTTCATCAAAAAAGTTGGGAAACAGGAAGGGACCGTTAGCTGCATAGAGAAATAAGTAAGGATAGAGTGCTAACTCCATACGTCAGTTTTCTTACCAAAACGCGGGTTATTTCGTAGCCATCTAGCGTCAAGTTGGGGATTTGTCAGTACCGCTACTTGACAATGTCACGATTGTGGCGGGCGACTGACGAAAATTGTCCTGCTAAAACAATTTACAACTAATATTATAAGCAAAAGGAGTTGAAAATAGAGTTCTAGAGGCTTTTCGTTCGACACGACACCTATTGTCAAGTAGCAGTACTGATAAATCTACTACTTGACGCTAGACGTTGACTACGAAAATAACCCGTGTTTTGGTAAGAAAACTGATGTATGGAGTTAGCACTCTATCCTTACTTGTTTGTCTATGGTTAGCTGGGGAAAATAAAGCAATCCGTTATCCGTTGGTTTGTTTTAGATAAAACGTTGACTTTGCAATCTTGACGAGAATTAAGGTGTCACCCGGTACACCAACATTAGTAGGCATTAAAACGTATGGGAGTTTCTATTGAAGGTAGTAGTAGAAATATTCTTTATTGTGCACAAATTAAAACAATAAGGTGAATAGCTTTTGGGTGAAGGTGATTAGTTTTTAGGGTTCCAAAGGCTAAAACGGGACCCTATTACCAAAGATAATAGGTAGTATAGAGGGGTCCTGACATAGTAAATTTTGTAGTCACAGTAAATTTACTGCCATCTATCGACACACAACTAAAACTCAAAATGATAACGTATAAAATTATCAAAAAAATGTATATATATGGATATATATTTTTATATCATTTTGACCCATGTTCATTCACTGATATCTATGTGTTAAAATTGTTAAATATGAAACGGTGTCGTTACGCCATCTAGCCGTGCATAGGCCAAAGGTGTGTGCGCCATCTATCCGAGAATGACTTTTTCTTGATTTCCGAGGCACGTTTTTTCCTTAGACTTTATTCATCTTATACGAAGTTACAATATGTCTTTGCTATTACTAAGACTCCACTGTCCGTCTGTCCGTCTGTTTCTCACCAGGCTGTATCTCATCAGTTGCAATTTTCATTAGTGTCCGACCGAAGGTTCGATTTCGGTTTCGGTTTCGGCCAGTTTCGGCCAAAAAATCATGTTTCGGCTGTAGTTTCGGTTTCGGCCAAAAAACGGCCGAACCTTTCGGCCGGGCCGAAACTTACGAAATGGTACTTCGGACAAAGACGAAAAGTTGGGGAATAAGTAGGACAACAATATTAATACATACCTACATATACTGATTCATGTATAGGTACAGTAATTAATTGGTTTATTATAAAACACAATTCCACTAATGAGAGCGCCACTGGACGGTCGACGCAGTCTTAAGAGGCTGTCAATACCTTTAACGCGCACACTGTCTAATTGTATCGGAGTGAATGAGATAGCACTATCGCACGTAGCCGTTGGCCGAAAATCAGCTCGGCCCGAGTCGAACGATGTCTTTTTCGCTCTTATTCACTCACTTATTCAGTCATTTTTCTATCTATCTCTAATGGCAAATTTTGAGCGAGGCTAAAGGCTACGCTCAACTAATAGTGCCGCAAAGTTGATTTTCTCAATAGTTAATATTTTGTGAAGCTGAACAGCTGGCTATTGATTATAACGAAGAAAAAACCCTTAAAAGTGTCCCCAGTACAGTTTTTCATACGAATGCTCGACCTTAGCCTCACTTTTTACCTCAATTTACCATTGGTTTGTGTTCCACATGTCCTCAGTGTCCTCTACTTCAGCTTAGCCTTTGGCCTCGCTGCGCCATGCTCGGCCTGCGGTCTCGCTTTTTAATACAATGGACATTGGTTGGAGTCTGTGCTTAACTACTTATCCTGAAGACTGAAGCACGGCTTTGACTTCGCATGAAAGTTCGCCTCACTGGGGCACTTCGAACATTTAGGCCCAGGTGAAGATCGGTACCCGGCCTTGCGATATTGTTAACAAAAAATTTCGCGCTCGCTGCGCTCGCGTTTTTGGTTGTTTTTTTGGTATCTACATGTTAGCTTGACTGGTGAATGAATAGACCAAGAAAATTCTGCAATTATTTTGATACAGTGCTACTAGTGCAAATGTTATTTATACGTCATAATTTCATAGAAGTTTTGACGTTTAAAGTAACACTTGCACTGCATGGGTTATCAAAATCGTTGCAGAATTATCTTGGTCTAACTCTAGTAATTTTATTAAAAAAACTGCTTAAGTAACATCAATTTCAAGGACATTGGGTGTTGACAGCCCCATAATATGTGTGTAAAAGCGGTTTTATGACATTTTTTCAACGATTTTAACAAGTCTACAAAAGTTTAGGTTTCGGTTTCGGCCGAAACTAGAGCCAAAGCCGAACATTCGGTTTCGGTTTCGGCAAAAAAACATGTTTCGGTCGGACACTAATTTTCATAGATGATGTTTTTCTGTTGCCACTATTTATAAGAACATCTTCTTCTTCTTCTCCTAACCTTTTCCCATCATCTGGGGTCAGCTCTCCTTAACACCTTAACATAAGAATTTAATTTTGTCAAACTAAGTTCTTCAAAATGTAATACAGTGTTACGTATTCAGAATTGGCTAGATTTATTTTTATTTTTATTATTTACGCAGTTTTCAATGTGGTAATCTTTGCGTAGTTGTTTTTGCTTGATCAAAGTTAATGTGACAATTCATGTTATTCAAATTATATCAAGATTTCTTTCACAAATCGACGGAATGGTACGAGCCGTTAAAAACAATGCTTAACATTAAACTCAATAATATACTAATAATATTAATTAGTATATTATTCAGTTTATAATAAAAGGTGTAAAATTGAATAAGTACGTACCCAAATCTACTCTAAGAAGCAAAGTCCCATTTTTGTGAACCGCGTTACATGTATCGTTCGGTAAGTAGGAAAGAAATTTACATTTTAATTTTGTCCCTTTAGCACGGAGTAAATTTAGTTAGTCTTGACGAGGAGGCATCTGACGATGTAAGTAAATTGTTTAAGACGTAGTTAAATGCCTAGATCGCACAGGACACTTATAAAGTGGCTGAAGGCGTTAAAGTCTGTAAAAAAAAAAGATTCATTGACCAGTGGGTCAGCCGAGCTTTGCTCGGGAAACGTATAAAAACTCAAAAATGCGCGTTTTCCTAGAGATAAGACCTAGCTAGATCGATTTATCGCCCCCGGAAACCCCCATATAGCAAATTTCATCGAAATCATTAGAGCCGTTTCAGACATCCCCGAAATATATATATAAATAAATATATATGTATAAATAAATAAACAAGAATTGCTCGTTTTAAGGTCTTAGATTACATAAGGCGGTGGTACTAGTGCTCGACATGCTAATGCCCAATAGTTGACACCCTGCTGTCACTTCTATTGACAATGACTTAAGTTGAAACATGACATGTACTAGAATCGCATCGAGCACCAGTAGGTACCACCACCTTATCTAGGGCAGTAAAGTAAGAAATGTTTCATGTTTCAGATCACACGAAAATTCGCGATCCCTTCCTGCTCCGTATACTAATGTAAATATATGCGCGTACATTACCAATGCAAGCTTTACACATAAACCGTACCCAAAACGACCCAGTAACAGGGCAGAATAAACTCAGGTGATCAAATACACTACTACTACAAACAGGGGGTGCTCAAATTGAAGATTCCTGGCCGGGAAACGGGAAGTTTGGAGGTGGCAATATTTGTTTACGTGAAAATATTATTGAATTGGATAATATTGTCTTAGGGTTCGAAACGTCGGGATGGAATTTACACATTCATAATTTTTATTATACGCGATATAATCCGTTTCCTAAGTTATATTGCAGTATTGAATAATTTTACGGTTTAGACTCACTTTGTTTTAGTCACTCGCGCGACATGTTTCGGAGAGCCTAGGTCTCCTTTCTCAAGCACTAACATGTCGCGCAGGTGACTAAAAACAAGTGAGTCTAAACCGTAAAATTATTCAATGCTAGTATGTCTCACAACAGTTTAAATTCGATTATATTGCGGTATTATTAAGAAATATGGATGTCGGTCAGGTAAAATAGAATAGATTAAAATAGTGGGGGAGACCGAGGTGAGTTGTGACAGAGGAGAGTTGTGACATCATCGATTTTTTGGAATCTATTAACTAAAAACTAGGTCGCAATAATGCGCGTTTGTTAGTTCAAGTTACGAGCTAACAAACGCACACTGTTGCGAGCTAGCTAACAGTTATTAGATTCCAAAAAATCGACAATGTCACAACTCTCCTCTGTCACAACTCACCTCGGTCTCCCCTGGTGGCAGAAAAAAAGCTTTTAAAGTCGATATACCGTTTGGTAGTCACGCATAAATTTGTCCAAGATTCTATAAAAGCTCTTACAGGCCTATACTCGTACTGAATAATTTTGTAGTAAGGACTTGTGGTTTTTTTTATTTCAAAATTCACGCGAATCTATTGAGAAATGTGATCTGTAGAGGAGAATAGGCGGATAGCCGGTCATACGAAAGCATTTTTGGCCAAGATGAAATGGAGCTTAGCGCGCTTTGATGCGCTCGCTCGGTCAACTAATCAAATAAATCTAGATTTCCTATTTCCTATCTTAGTAAAAAGTAAGTTTAACATACACAGGCGTTTAATATTAACTCCACAATATTGCCAACCCATTTGCCAAATCCAGGCAACCAAACGCCATCAACTACTTAATTTCCATTGCTCATTATCTATCGAAAAATCTTCAAACTGATTCCCGTTCCTTGCTCCGCATCCAACACCGACAATATTTACATTAGGTAACAACTAGCAACTCTAGCAAGCAAATAATCTCGAGTCGTAGCAAAACGTACGTTACTACACACTACGCATAAAAATCGTAAGTGACATTGGAAAATCAATTTGAATTTGGATTTTATCATGCAGTAATAGAGTAGAAAATTGATTGAGTTTTCGTATGTGATCTAGGGTTGTTGGTGAGTTACGCGATTGTGTAAGTGAGATGTGGAATCTTAATATCGTTTGATGTATAATCGTCATTTCGACGACTAGTGTTTGTAACTATATCTGAAACACGTGTGAGCCTCACGTTGTAGACAAAATTATTAATTAGGTATGAGATTAGGTTATACACTAGAAAAAGCAGCGCTTTATAAGGGCTCGCGGAGTTTTTCTACTTAAACCTTAGAGAATATAACCAAACGGAGTGGTCATTAACAGGCGTTCCCCTCTGTCGAAAATAGGCGGCCAATGGTCAACCACATGTATGGACTGACGTTTATCTGACATGGCTATTTTGACATTACGTATACATTGGATGTGCCCCTCCCCCGCAAAAAACGGCAGACTATTTTGTACCAAAAATTATAGACATGGCGTCTCCGTTTGGTTATATCCTCTAAGACTTAAACGTACCGAACCGCGCCGCGTCTTTGATCCAGTCCGAGGCTTGTTCCATGTTCGATCGAGTGGGTACGTTATAAATCCGTTAAGAACGCAGCAATAAGTGAGAACAAGAAAGAAATATACTGACCCGTGTGCTTATGTTGCACCAAACCAGAGCTCCACTAGGTACAGCCAGGGTTTAGCATCAGCTCTATCTTGGGTACCTACTACTCTCCTAAGTGCTCATCAAGACGAGTCGGATGACCAAAACATCGTGTGCCTATGTTGTATTAAACCCGAGTGCCACTAGGTACTGCCAGGGTTCAGCATCAGCTATCTTGGGAACTGCTCTACCAAGTGATCACCATGACGAGTCGGATGACCAAAACAGCGTGTGCTTATGTTGCACCAAACCAGAGCTCCACTAGGTCCAGCCAGGGTTCAGCATCAGCTCTATCTTGGGTACCTACTACTCTCCTAAGTGCTCAAGACGAGTCGGATGACCAAAACATCGTGTGCCTATGTTGTATTAAACCCGAGTTCCACTAGGTACAGCCAGGGTTCAGCATCAGCTCTATCGTGGGTACGCTCTTCCAAGTGCTCATTAAGACATGTCGGATGACCAAAACAGCGTGTACCTATGTTGCACCAAACCTGAGTTCCACTAGGTACTGCCAGGGTTCAGCATCAGCTCTATCTTGGGTACTACTATCCTAAGTGCTTATCATGACGAGTCGGATGACCAAAACAGCGTGTGCCTATGTTGCACCAAACCTTAGTTCCACTAGGTACAGCCAGGGTTCAGCATCAGCTCTATCTTGGGTACCTACTACTCTCCTAAGTGCTCAAGACGAGTCGGATGACCAAAACATCGTGTGCCTATGTTGTATTAAACCCGAGTTCCACTAGGTACAGCCAGGGTTCAGCATCAGCTCTATCGTGGGTACGCTCTTCCAAGTGCTCATTAAGACATGTCGGATGACCAAAACAGCGTGTACCTATGTTGCACCAAACCTGAGTTCCACTAGGTACTGCCAGGGTTCAGCATCAGCTCTATCTTGGGTACTACTATCCTAAGTGCTTATCATGACAAGTCAGGTGTCCAAAACATCGTATGTCTATGTTGCACCAAAGCTGAGTTCCACTAGGTACAGCCAGGGTTCAGCATCAGCTCTATCGTGGGTACGCTCTTCCAAGTGCTCATTAAGACATGTCGGATGACCAAAACAGCGTGTGCTTATGTTGCACCAAACCAGAGCTCCACTAGGTACAGCCAGGGTTCAGCATCAGCTCTATCTTGGGTACCTACTACTCTCCTAAGTGCTCATCAAGACGAGTCGGATGACCAAAACATCGTGTGCCTATGTTGTATTAAACCCGAGTGCCACTAGGTACTGCCAGGGTTCAGCATCAGCTATCTTGGGAACTGCTCTACCAAGTGATCATCATGACGAGTCGGATGACCAAAACAGCGTGTGTCTATGTTGCACCAAATTCGAGTTCCACTAGGTACAGCCAGGGTTCAGCATCATCTCTATCTTAGGTACTAATTTCCTAATTACTCATCAAGACGAGTCGGATGACCAAAACAGCGTGTGCCTATATTGTATAAAACCCAAGCTCCACAAGGTATTGCCAGGGTTCAGCATCAGCTATCTTGGGAACTGCTCTACCAAGTGATCATCATGACGAGTCGGATGACCAAAACAGCGTGTGTCTATGTTGCACCAAATTCGAGTTCCACTAGGTACAGCCAGGGTTCAGCATCATCTCTATCTTAGGTACTAATTTCCTAATTACTCATCAAGACGAGTCGGATGACCAAAACAGCGTGTGCCTATATTGTATAAAACCCAAGCTCCACAAGGTACTGCCAGGGTTCAGCATCAGGTATCTTGGGTACTGCTCTACCAAGTGATCATCATGACGAGTCGGATGTCCAAAACAGCGTATGTTTATGTTGCACCATCGACAATATTGAAATTGAAAACACCACATAGGTATCGCTGTCCGAGTACCCACTACCCACAACACAAGCCTTCTTGAGCTTACTGTGGGGCTTAGTCATTTGTGTAAGATGAATGTCCAATATTTATTTTTTACTACCAACGCCATCTGTCAGAAAAACAAATAATTAACATTAGCACGAATGTTAATTCATCACTTCTCCAACAGATGGCGTTAGTAGTAATACAAAGTGTTATTCTTTTATTTTATTTTTTTAGGTTTATAAAATGATATTTTTATGTTTGATAACACATCTAGACATAAATTTAAATTACTATGGTAAATTGCAAACCAAACAGTGCAGTAGTTTTTCCGTAAAGTGTACCACAAGAATGCATAGATTGTCGAATAGTGATAGGGCTCGCTTCGCTCGCCCTAATTATAATTATTTCTATCTTTAAGGATGACCCACGCTAGACCGGGGCGTGCCCGGACCGAGTCGTCCGACATGCCATTTTCTATGACGGCTGATCGCTGATCACGTGGTGCTTTCCATAGAAAACGATCACCCGTGATAGAAAATGACATGTCGGACGCCTCGTCCCGGGCACGGCCCAGCCTAGCGTGAGTCATCCCTATGCCTATAGGCTTTTCGTACTTATAGGAGGAAATAACGTAGTTGTAGGTAAAGTCCATTCCAATAGAACTTGCTAACTTTGTCAACAAAGCACGTAACTTTGTTTTGTCACTGTTTCTCCTTGAATTTTCACATAATCTCATCAAACACCATTGAAACACATACACTATACGCTATTAAAGCGGTCGTTACCGTAAAATACAACAATATATAACTGTATCTTGGATATTTCATTAAAAGTTAAAATGGTTTCATAAGTTAGGTTATTAGGCCCTGATGTAATGACGTTTTTGTTTCTTTTACATTCTACAATTGTCTATGATGGGTAGTGTTGTGACTAAAGTTGGTGATATACTCGTAAAGCCGCTACACACTACGCGACTCACGGTCTGTACCTGCCAACGCGGTTATATACACTACGCGGTAGTTTGACAATTTTAAATTTCAATAAATATGTAAACTCAGATTAATCGTTTTAATTCCTTTTTTTTTAAATGACCTTTTCCATTCTTTCGCACCATTTTTAAACATTCTTTTTAAACTACGGAAAATTATACTGGTTGTTTTGGACTGTTCATAAATAAAAATCTACCCTACATTTGACAAAATAATGACTGTTGAATGATTGACGGTTTCAATATTATTTTACTCGTTCACTGTTTTTCTTGGCATGTACGCGTATCTTACTTCTTTGTTATTGAATTTTCTAACGACTTGGCCTGATTTACGGATTTTGTTTTGCATTGTGATCTGGCCCCAATTTCACATCGGTGACAGGTGCGATGAATTGTAAAATCACTGTTGCTGACATCACAGGCATCCATGGGCTACGATTACCACTTACCATCGGGCGGGCCGTACTCCTGTTTGCCACCATCATTGTATTATTTAAAAAAACTTTAATATATCGGATAAAAACAGATATTTCTCCTGCGAAGTTTCTGACAATTGTCAATGATTTAGAAGAATTGTAGGTAATTCTTGACAGGTAATGAGTTATATGTCGGAATTTCGTGACAATTGTAGTGTTTCTTGTGACAATTGTCATAAACTTAGCAAGAGAAATATCTGTTTTTTTCCGATATCATAAAGTTTTTTTTAATAATACAATGATGGTGGCAAACAGGAATACGGCCCGCCCGATGGTAAGCGGTAACCGTAGCCCATGGATGCCTGTGACGTCAGCAACAGTGATTTTACAATTCGTCGCACCTGTCACGTTGGTGAAACAGGGGCCGGATATTATTTAACTTTGGAACGACGACTTATTGCTACCTTACACGGATTCTGATATTGCTTATTATTGCCGGCAACGAAAAAATGAGTGATCACGATCAGCCAGGAACATCTCAAACTTCGGACTTGCAACCACGAAAGAGAGCGAAACACACTCCAGTTCAAATGACGGAAAATGAAAAAAAAAATTGCTATTAATGTGTACAATCCCACTTAATTTTTTATTTTATTCTGTTTTTAGTATTTGTTGTTATAGCGGCAACAGAAATACATCATCTGTGAAAATTTCAACTGTCTAGCTATCACGGTTCGTGAGATACAGCCTGGTGACAGACAGACGGACGGACAGCGAAGTCTTAGTAATAAGGTCCCGTTTTACCCTTTGGGTACGGAACCCTAAAAATGGTAACACACTATCGCACCGCACCACGACCTTGGTGCGTCGCACCCATAAGTGATATATAGTTCGTTTTTAGCATTAAAAATAAGGTAAACAATCTTTATGTCTTTGTTTTTGATTGAAAAACACATTCAAAAAATAAGTTACGGCAAATATGTAACAATAATGAATCCAATACGATCATTTATATTCTTCTGCTTTCATAAGTAATAGTTACTGATTTTTAATAAGCGTTTTTCAATTAAAAGACATGTCAAGATCGCTTACCTTCTTTCAAGTTCTTTTTAATGCAAAAAAAACGAACTATAGAGCGAGAAAGAGATATCTGTTTCTCGCTCTCACTTATGGATGCGACGCACCAAGTTCGTGATGCAGTGCAATAGTGTGTTACGGCCTTAAGTAAAGGACTAAGTAAGACTCTTGCCCATCACTAGCAAATTCATCATTCAGAGACAATTTCAATATGGCGGTTTGTTTACATACTTTGCAAGTTCTATTGGAATGGACTTTAGGTAGGCATGTACAAGTAGTCTAGGCCTCAAAGGCAGATCGTATCGTGCTCTAAACCCCAGTTTATACTAATCTCGGACCACCCTGGGACCCACCCGAGCGTTATAAAGAGGTGAACATGGAACTAAAGCGTTTTGAAGAGTTATTTTTATTACAAGTTTTTATCTATCTGTAATACCTAATAATATCTATCTAATAATAATTACCTTTAAACGAGCAATTCTTGTTTATTTATATATATATTTCGGGAATCTCGGAAACGGCTCTAACGATTTCGATGATATTTGCTATACGGGGTTTTTGGGGGCCATAAATCGATCTAGCAGGTCTTATCTCTGGGAAAACGCGCATTTTTGAGTTTTTATATGTTTTTACGAGCAAAGCTCGGTCTCCCATATATTTCAAACTAATATCTTAAACATTATAAGTATATAATTATATCGGTGCGTCTGTCTGTGGCATCAGCATCATATATCCCAAATAGATGATTTACTTACCCGATTTCGTGCGCGATTAATTGCCTTTTCTTAATTGCGGTTCTTAGCTATGTTTGGTGGAGTTTTTCTTACCTTTTATACCTCCTAAAAATTAATACAAAACAACATGTAGGTAAGTAGAGTTAGACCAAGGAAAGTCTGCAACGATTTTTATAGCATATGCAGTGCAAAGGTTATTTATACGTCATAATAGACCAATAGTGGGACCGGATTTTTGCACTAAAAGTTTTGATAATTCTAAAGATGAAAAAGTGATACTTATCTGACATGGGACATATTTTTAAGCATATTTGTAAAATATGACGAAAAGTTAGAACGAGCGTTAGATATAAATTAGGTATTTATATATTTTTAGTAATGATTTTTTAATATTGAATTAAAGTGCAATGTTTAAGTTCCATCGTTTATAATATGTATGACGCTTTATAATGTAAAATTATTAGAAATTTTTTTAACGTGCTTCTTAGTCAAACTACAAATTAGCTTATTATTTTGTCGATATTGAATTAAAGTTTAATAAATCCACAACAACATATCTAAATTCTTAAGTTAATAGGCAAGCTAAAAATTTAGAAGAATAAGATATAGGCTTTAGAATTAATATGCGTTTTTTGTCCTATAATATCTAATATTGAATTAGAGTCTGTAAAAATAAGTCTATTACTATAAAATAATATACGCAGCCATATTATGGAAAATAAGAAATTTCGGTGTGTAGCTTGCATTGTAATAGTAAAATATATTGTAAAAGGCGCGAAATTCATACATACGCCGCGCTGGTCCGTCAGTGTCGCCGGCGCGGCGCCCGAGACCCTATCATAGCCTACCTATACCTCGCCCCTCGCCTCGCCCCACCTGCCGCTCACAGCACTGTCTGTCTTTTCTTATCATTCATTTGTTTGTTTACTGTGGACATATATAAATTAGATGCGGACATTACGTGAAATTAAAGGGGTCCCTTTGTTTCCCATAAAGTTTTAAGTCGTAATGTATTGTTTGTCATATAAGAACCTTCGGGCTCTCGAATTAAGGTTTATTTTTGAATGGCCTTAGTAGCAGTGTGATAGCGTTGACTCGGCTCGGAGAGTTGGCGAATTGGCGATTCATTCGCCGAGTTAGCGGATCGGATACCAAGTTATCAGTTAGTTTAGTGGCCGAGTTGATTAGGAAGTACATTTGAATTTCGAAATTGTAATAAAAATGTACATGATATTCACAAATATTTTTTACCATAGTTTGTCAAAGGACTGTCTCATTTCAAACATAGAGAGAATCATCATACTATCTTTGACTTACACTAGTACTAGCACCCAAAAGAAAAGGATGAATATAGTTTTTTGTTTTTATTTACTGACTAATTGGTTTGACCGACTATACCTATTTCTGGTTCCTATTGTCATGTCCTGTCCTATTCAACGTCAATATCATATTATGTATATTATAAACCAACTGCTCAATATTACACGTATACATATTGAATATACAATAAGGTAAGTGACCTCACCTTATTGTATATTCCGTGTCGGCCGTATATGCCTATATACGGCCCTCCTTAAATTAAAATGTTTTTTTTTTTAATAAACAGGATATTAAGTATGAAAAACTCACTCAAATAGGTATCTTATTTATTGAAGTTTCTTCATTATACCAAAATAGTTATAAAAATATTACGATACTCTTGGAAAATATACCTTTTATAAAAGTCCTATTGTGGGCCTTATTGAACACTAGCAGGGTATTACTTAATCCCGCAAAAAATAATAATTTTGACAGTAGAGAATAACAGATTTTATTGTTTTTAACTTAAGAGTTATACATATACAAATAACAATATTTGGTACTTCACAACAAGAGGATATTTATAATAAGTTAAAAATAATTCTTTTGGGCCTTATTAACTAAAGATATAAAAATTGTCTAGTTTACGCGAAAATAGTAGGTAACTAAAGTCACTAAACATAAAGCTTTATTATTATTATTATGTTTTAACATCTGGGGGCACGGCAGTGCCCCCGCCAAGACGAGCAAAGCGCAAGGGCACTATCTACCTTTTCTCGAAGCGCTTCGTCGTTTTTTGGAACCCTCATAACTTGGGGTTGGATTATACTAGATAAACAAAGTTCTCGGACTTATTAAGCATATCAATTGCATAGCTCTTATACTTTAGATTTTATTCATATCTAAAAACTTCGATTTCGTCACTGACTCACTCACTTGATGATTATCAATACCTTTAGGGTACTTCCTGAAGTCCTCTCAGAAGCTGAAATTTGATATGTAAGATAGTTTTAGTACACAAACAACAAATAAATTCAAAAACTTGAATTTTTTAATCCCTAAGAGGATGATGAGGGGGTTTAATCTTGTATGGGGAATCAATAATCGCTGAACCGATTTAGTTGAAATTTGGTATGTAGATAGGTATTGTTATGGGGAAGGATATAGAATAGATTTCAACCTCAAAGTTTACCCTTACGGGCTGAAGGCAGATTTCAACCCCAAAGTTTACCCTTACGGGGTGAAGGGTTTATATGGGGAATCAGTAAGAAGTACATTGTGTAACAGATGCCCCCAGATACTTATTTCAGGATTTTTAATAGTAAATCACCCCCAACCCTTTAAATTAGGGGATGGAAGATTGTCATAAGCAACAACACAAAAAGAAGTGAAATCCCACCAAAAACATTTTGATGTAAAATGTTGCCCAGACGAAACCATAAGGCTCGCACTGTCAAAAAGTTATCAGATCTCTTGCCAAGCTTCTAACTCTACAAGCCCTAACTTCACTAGCTCTACACCTTAGTCAAAGTATGTAGCTCGGCCGTTTCGTTTCTACAAGAACTATTGTATGTATAATAAAAAAATCGCCCAAGTGCAAGTCGGACTCGCGTTCCAAGGGTTCCGTACTAGACGTGTGCGCCGCGCCGGAGCGCCGCCGCCGCCGAGCTTTTTGACCACGCCGCCGCCGCCGATAAATGATCGGCGTGAAATCGGCGTGACCTTGAGTGTTGTTAATTAGCTATTCCAAGTTGGTTCTTCCATTACAATATGGATTTTTTGTGTTATTTATGTTACAGTTGTCAAATATACATCAATTATTAATTAAACGAAACTGAATAGCCAGTTGCAGAAACTATTTGACACACCAATTAAAGTAAATGAGTAATCCTAAGTATTCACCGTCTACTGATAACGAACGAATGAAAATTGCTGCTTATACCTTGGACAGCTAGGAGAACCAACCCCTCCATTCTCAGAGAGCTTTATATCGCCACTCAGCTCTTCCCAACATGCCATGGGTGAGTTCTTAGATTCTTCGGACATATTATCCAACGTATGATGTGGAGAAACATATGAATTTAAAGCCGAATGAATGGCAAACGTGCTCGAGTTGAAGCATGTGTGAGATGGTCAAACGCTATGAAGAGATCGGCTTGCGGCAGTCTGCACCGTGCAGTCCATACGGCTTATGACCGCATGAATTGGAGACAAATTACATGTCACGATCCTCAGCAGTGATAAAACGAGAAAGAAGATACGTCTCAGTGAGCCTGGCGCTTGTACGACAGCAAAACAATAAAAAAAAAGCCATAGCAGTCCACTATGTCTAGCAAATTTCAAGGATATGTAAAGTTCTGTTTTGTTGAAGTATGTCATTTTTAATAGGACAAGCCATGGAAAGCTTGAGAAAACGGAGAGTTATAGATCGGATCGGTCATTGGGACCAGGTCTTAATGCAAGCCAATTGCGGGGCCCAGTCCTGCCTGGAATGAATGTGCTGGCCTATGCAGATGACACACTTATTACGTGCCGAGGCATCTCTTATGAAGATGCAGCCAGAAAGGTGACTATTGGAACCTCACTTATGGTGGAACGAATCCACCAGCTGGGTCTTGAGGTATCCCTACCAAAGACGGAAGCTCTTCTTTTCCATGGCCCAAGAAGAGGACCCCGTCACAATGCCCATATTAGAGTATATGGGGAGGTTGTGGCGGTTAAGGCCCAAATGAAATACCTAGGCCTTATTCTGGATGGCCGTTGGCAATTTAAGGCGCACTTTGCCAGTCTTGCCCTCAGGCTGATGTCTACAGCCGCAGCCCTCAGCCGGCTGCTTCCTAACGTTGGTGAGCCGAACGCCACATGTAGGCTCCTTTACTCTCGCGTCCTGCGTAGTATGGGCCTATATGGTGCTCCTATATGGGTAGATGCCCTTTCTGGGCAATATCATTGAGAGCCGTCCGCGGGTATCGGACGGTATCCTTTACAGCGGCAACTATCTTGGCTGCAGACCCTCCCTGACATCTGCAAGCTCACATTCTTGCGGAGGTCCACCGTTACAGGGCTGGGAGAAGAGCGGCGGCAGAATTCCCGGAAGAAGAAGAAGTGCGAAACATCCGGGCGTTAGCCCAAGTAGAGACACTTCGCCGCTGGAGGGTAGAGCTCGGCGGAGCAGAATATGGGCTGACAACGGTAGAGGCTATACTAGGCATCTGGAACGATGGGTAGAAAGGCGGCAGGGAACCCTGGCTTTTCACATGGTGCAGATACTTACTGACCATGGATGCTTTGGTAAGTACCTGCACCATATAGGGAGCGAGGAATCCCCCATGTGCCATGAGTGTGGCACGCAGGTAGACACGGCGCGTCATACTCTCGAGGAGTGTCCTGCATGGGGGTTTCAGCGGACCACCCTTCAGGCAATACTAGGAGCAGACCTTTCGTTGCCGAGCGTTGTTAATGCCATCCTCGACAGCGAAGAGGCATGGAAAGCGATGGCCTCCTTCAGTGACCAAATAATGTCACAGAAGGAGGCAGCGGAACGTGCGCGCGAGAATGACCCTGACGCGCACCCCCTCCGCCGGCGACGGGCTGGAGGCAGAGCCAGGCGCTATGCGCACTTGCTGCATCCACCGTAGTGGGCTGTGCAGGGCTCCGGGGGGAATCCCTGCTGTTAAAGGCTCACAGGACTAGGGGTGCCTCACCAACTGGCACCCACAATCGTCTGCGGCCCATGGGCCGGCCGCCGGGGGCGTACGCAGTCGAATGCTGATAGTGATCCTGAGGCGCTCCTCTACAAGGCGGAGTCGGCATTCGTTGGTGGTTTTCGACGGTAGTCCTATTACTGGTTAGTCCGTCATCGCTCCTGGTTCCCCCGGGCCAGGTGGCATGCGTAAACGCATTTCCCCAACGTAAAAAAAAAGGTCTTAATGCAAGCCTGTGTTAGGGAAATTAAGTTATTATACCTATCCTATATTCATTTACAAACCCTATTTTACTCACAGCATATTCAAACTATACGTAGTTCACTGACCAGCAACCTGCATTGATCATATTTTCAAGAAAAACAACAAATTAATGATTTTTCTTAAGAAACCTGAAAGTCAAGGTCACGCCGATTTCACGCCGAAAACACGCCGCCGCCGCCGATTTTTTGGCAAACGCCGCCGCCGATCATTTCTTAATCGGCGCACACGTCTATTCCGTACATTACACAATTTTTAACAATATGTTTTTTTAGTGAAAAGTGAGTAAAATGTCTTTTAAAAACCCGTAGGGATCGGATCAAAAACTAAGTACTTAAGTCCGACTCACGCCACAGATTATACAATAGTTCTTACGAACAGATACTTATCTCTCAAACAAAACGCAAGTACCTACCGTTTTGATACCTACACAAAAATACAATGGAGTGACCTTCAACGCGACGCTCCCCGCACCGCGCGCACCGGCACAACGCTAGCGTTGCTGACGCTTAGAAATGATAAATAAATACCCACTTAAACAGAGGAGTGAAATAAAAGGAAAGCTAAATCTTAAATTATACCTAATATTCCGATTATGCTTTAGTGTTTGCGAAATAGTCATTTTAAAAGGTCATATGTCCCTGCAGTAACCGCAGTGTTTACGCCGTTTTATAAACCGCGCAATAATCCCAGCAAGAATTAGTTTTAAAACTTCGTGTAATTTAAAACCAGATAGAGATTAATGTTACATAGTAAAGAAAAATAATAGAAACCCCATGAATAAAGGTAATTAATTATAAGTTAACAAGAGCAAAAATGAGTAGGCACTTTCCGGTGTAAACTTACTGTCGTTAAAATAAACATTTACCAAAATAAATTAAAAATTTACTACCTATTTCAAATAGATAGATATCTAAATCTATACATTTGTCACACATATTAAACATTACATGTTTAATTAAAGAAATTCAATAGTAGGTAGGTACCTACTACCCGCGCGATTCGAACTTTAAGATATCGCGCCGTTAGACTTCACTAGATATGAAATAGTAAAGATATGTGTCGTTCCACGGCAAAAGGTACCTTATGGCGGCTGGCGCTTACGCTTATTATGATCGCCACTCCAATATTCAGTCGGGGCAATGGTACCTTTTGCCGTGGAACGTCACATATCTTTACTATTTCTTATCTAGTGCATCTCTAATTCATTTCCCGAATCCCGCCGTCCGTGTAACTATCGTAAAAATTGACAGTGCGGCGCGCGGTGACGTGCGTACGTGAGCGCGTGTGGCAACCAACTGGCTTGCTTTTCTACCGTGAACGGGAGCAGATTCGTAGGTATTAATCCGAGCTCGCGCAGAGAGTTCCATAGGCCTGCTCACGCTTAGCTCCACATTTCTAAGGGGCTATTCATAAATTACGTCATTTCAAATTAGGGGGGGGGGGTCTGGACATCGGATGATGGTAGCATGAAGTAGGAGGAAAAGGGGTCATTTGAAGCATGATTTTTGGATGATTATAGGGGGGGGGGGGTCAAAAATCGTCAAAAATCGATGACGTAATTTATGGACAGCCCCTAATAGGTTTTCCTGTCATCTATAGGTAAAGAGCTAATATGTGTATTTTTTTCATAATAAAAAGACCCAGTAGTTTCGGAGATAAGGGTAATGTTAATTTTTTGCCTGTTTTCTTAAATAACTTCTAAACTATTTATTTTAAAATTATGAAAAAAATATATTTGAGATTCTAATTCTAAAATGAGCCCCTTCATTTGATATATAACAAAGATATAGTTTTTTTTCTTCTATTTATCATTCATCTCAAAAGTGACCCCTTTATTTAAATTTATATTACATATTTACTTTACATGTATGTAATTGGGTTATAGACAAGTTTCAACTTATTAGTCCAGTAGTTTCGGAGCAAATAGGCTGTGACAGACGGACAGCCAGACACACGAGTGATCCTATAAGGGTTCAGTTTTATTCCTTTTGAGGTACGGAACCCTAAAAATAATGATTATAATAAGTTTTTCACCTTATGCCCATGTGGCGGTAGCAAAACAGCCAAGCCACATATTTTGACTAAGGTGTAGAGTTAGTGAAGGGGCTTGTAGAGTTTGAAGCTTGGCTCGACAAGAGATCTGATAACTTTTTAACAGTGCGAGTCTTAGGCTTATGGTTTCGTCTTAGCAACATTTTACATGAAAATGTTTTTGGTGGGATAATTTTTTACAGTATAAATATTTATTCGTAACAGTTAGTATTATCTTTTAACATGATTTTTACTGTACATCTGGGCCCTATTTCACCAACGTGACAGGTGCGACATTTGTCGACATCACTGTTACTGACGTCACAGGCCTTTATAGGCTACGGTAACCGCTTACCATCAGACGAGCGGTGTGGTTGTTTTCCACCAACCAGTGTTGGGCGTAATTAATTACTCGTGTAATTTAATTACATGTAATTAAAATGTTTGTAATTTAATTACATAAAATTTAATTACATGTAATTAATTTTTCTGTGTAATGTGTAATTTGCAATTGTGATTACATTAATTAGTAATTAAATTACTCAATTACTTTTCATTTACCTTTTTAATAATATGCAAATATGAACAAATTTACTTGTAGTAATTATAAAGAAAAACTTTTATGAATTCCATTATACGCTGGATAACGTTATAACATATTTTTTATCCCTGGAATCATACCTTTACAGGGTACTATGTGACAAACCACGTTGAATATGGCGTTCGGCGCTTACGTCGCGTAGCACCGCATTAGTTTGCACGATGCACATCCCTGGTGCGCCGGGTGTGGGCCAGCCCCAACCCTATCCTATCCTGTGTGTGATAGCGGACAGACTTGACTGCCCGTATATGAGACACTGCTGCGAAATGCATGTTTCCAGCAGTGTATATATATTGTAATAGTTAATTAGGTACTAATATTAGGAACGTAAGTCTACTAACAAATCTGTATGAGTCCATAGTTGCTAGAAATAAATATTTTTCATTTCATTTTCATTTCATTAGTATTAGGATGCCGGTAATAATGACGTAAGCGCCGACCTAAGGTGCCTTTCGGGTTGGACTGTAGCAAAGGGGGGGCTGGGACTTGGAAAATTGTCACAAGAAATACGACAGTTGTCACGAAATTCCGACACAGAACTCATTTACTGTCATGAATTACCGAAAGTTCTTTGAAATCTTGTGTCAATTGTCATCATTATCATCATAAACATCACAAGAGAGATACCGGTTTAAAAAAAAAAAAAAAAAAAAAAGTCATTTATTGTCGCAACAAAACTTACAGCAACAAATCGAACAAAGAGAAAACAAAAAAGGTTACAGCTTACATTTTTGCCGATATAATAAAGTTTTTTTTTAATAATACAATGATAGTGACAAACAGGAATAAGGCCCGTCCGATGGTAAGCTATAACCGTAGCCGGTCAAAATCGGTCGGCGGCGGCGGCGAATCGGCGGCGTGGCCTTGAAACACCTTTGATTAATGAAAAAATAATTAAAACCAAAATTTTACCGAATTTACACGTTTTTACTGTAAGAAAGTTATAAAATAAGTGCATTTTTGAATTGCAAGCAAAATTTATTGAATAAAGGTACGAAAAAAGTTTTATATAGTATAAACGGTATCGAGCGGCATCAGAGGCGGTCTTAATCTTGGCGAGGCCCTGGCCGGAAGATCTTTGCGAGGCCCTTATCTATTGTGCTAAGGGGTCATCCATTAATTACGTCACACGAATTTCTAGGTTTTTTTACCCCTCCCCCCTCCTTGTCACACTTGGTCACATTTGGCAAGCCCCTCCCCCCTGGTGTGACGTCACATTTCTTCAACGAAATCGGCAAATATTTATTTAATATTTTATCAAAATATTTTTGACAAAAGAAATATTAGTAATTTTATAACCCAAACTGATTAAGAAATAAAATTAAACGAATAAAAACGATTCTCGTTTCAAAAACTTGTTATTTAAATGTATATTAGCGTATAAAATAATTTAAATAAATTTTCGATTACTGATGAAGTTAAAGTGACGTCACAAAGTTTGTGACTCCTCCTCCCCCTTGTCACACATGTCACATTTTCTTGACCCCCTCCCTCCCCCTAAACGTGTGATGTAATAAATGGATGACCCCTAAGTAAAAAGTAGCGGATTGACTGTATCAGGAAACATCTGGTCGACTGTCCAAAGAGCCGAAGTGAGGAAAATCAAGCTCCGTTATTAACCAATATCGACCCAACAAACTGGTTTATGTCAAAAAGTGAGGCCCAAGGCCGAGCTCCACCTAACACCGAAGACCAGATTCGGACGCCTTCCCATCCGAGGCCAGAGGCTGAGCTGCAGGTAAGCATACAGCTTAGAATCGAACGCCAAGTGTGAGCTTGGCTGACGGCCGAATGCGCGGAGTGCCGATTACGGCGCGCTTCTGTGCGAGGACGAAGGCCAAGCTGCAAGAGGGCAGAGCTTGGAATTGGTCCAGTGTAAGCAAGACCGAAGGCCGATAAAGACCGTGGCCACAGTGTTAAAGACCTCTGGGGCTCTCCTGTAGCTGCATTCGTGGGAGGCCAAAGGCCGTGCTGCAGTGGAGCTAAGATTGGAGAAGAACCAAGCATTTTAAAGGCGAGGCCAAAAGTTACGCTCCAAACAGGGCCGAAAACTTGGAGGTTCAGATAGCGGCTTACTTCTATGCGAGCGATGCGAGGCCAAAGATTGGTCTGCGAGAGAGCAAAGCTTGAAATTTGAACAATGGCCAAGCTTAAAATGAGACCTGATTCCGTTTCCGATGCCTTCCGTGCAAAGCCAACGGCCGGACCTTTGGGCGTGAAAACGCTTAATATCTGAAATTAACCCCCTTTTACACCTTTTTAAGACATTTAAACCATGCTTGCAATAATTGAATTCGCGGTGAATGACGGATGAGCTAGCCAGCGGGCAAAATTAGTCATTTCGTTGCTCTAACACTAGTAGCGCGGTTACCAAACAGAAAAGTTTGAATTTACCATCGATATTTTAGAATTATATGGTCCTAAAATACCTTTTGAATGTCTATAAGCTATTCAGACTGGCGCCGTTAAAGATCTAAACTAGATAAAATATATATTATATGATTCTGAAAGTAGTAGTATCTAACAAGGTCACGCCGATGCCACGCCGATAGCGCAGCGTCGGCGGCGGCGGCGCGTAAATTTTGTCGGCGGCGGCGGCGCGCCGGCGCGGCGCTCATATCTACTGTGACGTCAGCAACAATGTCACGTTGGTGAAATAGGGCCCTGGTGCTACATTACGACACCGGTGCTATAATAAGCACATTAAAACACTCCCTTTGGCCGTGTTTTAAAATTCGTCATTCGTTGCAAAATTTCAATTTTTCGCACTTCTATCGTAAATAACTACCTATGTATTAATAAAAAAAGTTACCTATATAAGTAAGTAGTTACTGCCTTTAAAAAGTATAAGTGTCTAAATGTTATTAGACTTTTTGATTCTTTAAAACGTCTTTAAGTCAATAAATCAAGTGAAAAATTATTAGAGTTAGACCAAGAAAAGTCTGCAGCGATTTGGACAGCCCACGCAGTGAAGGTGTTTTTTATAAGTCATAATTTCATAGAAGTTTCTTCAAATCGGCCTTATTAATGAGAGATTAAAAATATTCAAAATTATCTAAAAATATTTTAATCTATTATTTCATCTCATACGTTCAATAAGGCCCGGGACTGGACCTTTTTACCTGCACTGACAGTGACAGTGGATCTTCTTGCAACAAGTACAAATTCAGAATAATAGGGAGCAACTGCTATTTTTGAATGCTGGGCCTTGTTACCCGCCGGGCCTCATATGCCTGCACCTCACCTACCTTATTTATTTGTTTTACAAGGGGAAAATTTGTTGATTAATCTTGCTAATATTGATACCCAAACAAGCGAAACATTCTAAAATTGAACCACAAGCGTAGCGAGTGGTTCGTAAAGTTGAACCTCGAGCGTAGTGAAGGTTTCAAGGGACGAGGGTTAAATAAAATTTTCACTACATCAGCTCGTAAAGGCCCTCTTGATTGTTCGAAACGGATAAGAAGAGTGGCATTTAATTTGATGCAAATTTTGAATTGTTTCCGTAGGTATACTCGTAAAGCTCAGTTGGTTGGTAAAATTGACTTTAAAATGATAAATATTGAATAACGTTAGTTTGAAATTGATTTAAATGATAAAGTAAATATTATCGGAGAGATATTATATATCGGATATCGCTCTTAAACAAAAAATATATGTCGCTAGTCATTTATAACCTAAAAGCGCCAAATTACGCAAAATTATATTGAAATGACACCTGTCTATTGAATTTGAAGAATACGTTAACAAGGGTGGTTATCTGTATGACAATGCACCTAAAATAATTTTCAAATGTATCTATTATTTCTATACTTAACACGATAACGAATTCTACGTAAACCAAACCGCGGGCAATCCCTAGTACATATAGAAATAAATAAGTGTAGGTAAGTTTCCATTAGTGTACCTACTATTAACAATATAACTATTTACCATTGATAATAAATAATTTTATAAACGTTTTGCGTATTTTTTACGGGCACCGCGCTAATCGCTAGCCCGCCACCGTCGATCGCTGCCTCCTGCCACGGCACACAGCGCGGCGCGCGAAAACGCCGCGCGTTTGAAATGTAACTCAATATAAGCGCGGAATGCATACTTACGTATCAGTATTTAGTGTCGCCGTGATTTTATATTTCTAATATTTTGTGTGGGAACTAAGATCTTTATTATGACTGTGTAATATTAACTCTACAAACTTTAATTCAATATTGGCTATACTGCTTAACCAGAAATCAATATCTAGACAAGCACATTGTCTACATTTCTAATTTTTTACAAGTATACTAAGTTGATAGATAATATCGTAATTTTACAATATCAGCTACTTTAATTCTTTATTGACAAAGTAATCCGTGTTTTTACGTTCACCAGAAAGCAGCTGTTCCAGATTTCTAAAAACCGAATATTGTGAATAAATTAAAGTGTTATTGAACATGTTACAGTTTTTTGTAACTTTAATTTTATATTTACATAGTTATTTAGCAAAATTGAAATATTTAAATATGGCCGAACGCTCCACCTATAATTTTCTAATATTTTACATAAATGTTATTTAACATGCATGCAATAACATATCAAAAAAGAAAAAACTTTAATGTTATCAAAACCCATTTTTGTTCCACCGCTGGTCTATAATGTCAATTAAGAAGTTTGATATTTAAAATAACACTTGCACTGCGTGTGCTATCAAAATCGCTGCAGAATTTTATTTTTTTATTGTATTTTATTTATTTGGAGATCCAACAGCTATAACATTAACATAGAAATGATAGTAGATACAGGAAGCCAATTATAGGAACTCACAGGTATTAACATAATACTAAATTAACAGATATACGTACTACTTATACCAAAGACATATGTAACTTCGTATAAGACGAATAAAGTCTAAGGAAAAAACGTGCCTCGGAATTCAAGTAAAAGTCATTCTCGAATAGATGCCGCACACACCTTTAGCCTATCCTCGGCTAGATGGCGTGACGACACCGTTTCATATTTAACAATTTTAACACATAGATATCAGTGAATGAACATGGATCAAAATGATATAAAAATAATAAAATCATTTATCCTTATATATACATTTTTTGATAACTTTATACGTTTTCATTTTGAGTTTTAGTCGTGTGTCGATAGATGGCAGTAAATTTACAGTGACTACAAAATTTACAATGACAGGACCCCTCTATACTATCTACTTATTCTTTTTGCTTATACGAAGGTTACTTTTCTTGTTTCAACTCTAACATAGATAATTTAGTTATACGTTGTAGTAAGTACCTACTCTACTATCTGTTTTAGCACACAGTAAACACAACGGAAAGCTAATACGATATACGATATTCAGCGTTAATCCAAAACGCGTATCCTAATGAACTAACTCGGTAAGTCAACAACGCACTAATATGGATTTTGGGCGGTAATTCTATCCTTCTATCTAAATGGCCTATTCAGCATGGTACTGTAAGCTAACTTGTCTACGGTTAAACTGGCCAAAAAACATTTTTGACACGTAATACCTAATACCATCATTAGTCTTATTTATTATCAAATTGCCATCTCATATTGGTCATTTTTCATAATGCCACTATGAAAAATGCCCGATTTATCACTTGGTCTATAACATAATATCTAATCTAATACCTTTAAACGCAGTTCTTGTTTATTTATATATTTTATATATACTATGGATCCGGAAATGGCTCTAACGATTTCGATGGTTTTCGGGGGCGATAAATCTATCTAGCTAGGTCTTATCTCTGGGAAAACGCGCATTTTCGAGTTTTTATGTTTTCCGACCAAAGCTTGGTCTCCCAGGTATTAATGTAATAAATGGGTACCAGATAATAAAATGTTCCAGTCAAATTTCGTATTACTTCAGCATGACATTTTAAAATAACTTCGATTGTATGGAGGCGGCTAAGTTCGCGTGACTCTTAAAAGATTACTTCACTTCTAGTATTGATATAGTCTCGCCACAAAGCCGGCTCCACACTGCAGAGTGCAGCGGGTAAACACCGGCAGCGGGTACACACCGGCAGCGGGTACACGGCTCAATTTCATAGTGCAAACACTACGCGACACTTATATTGAAGTCCAGAATAATCTAAAGCGAATAAAGTTGTGGAATACCTACATTTTTAGTAACCAAAGGCTTTTACATAATGGCCAAAACTTACAATTCGTTTTCTCGAACCCCACAGTATTTCAGGGGACCTAGCCAATATGACAATCATTGATAGAAAACGCCAACCGAAACCATAGAGAAATATAAGTAAGACAAGAGTGCTCACTCCATACATCAGTTTTGGTACCAGAAATATTAGTATTTTCATAGCAACTTTCGTAGTCGACATGTAGCATCGAGTAGCGGAATCAGTACTTTAAGTGCCTAGCAGTAGTAGTACTGTCAAGTGACAATAGATGTAGCACCGACCGGAAACTCTAATCTGAACAACATACGACTTTCCGGTCGGAAATGTATGGAAATAGCCACGTGACTTTACGTAGCGGAAACCACAAAACTTGAGAAGTGCCTTTCATTACACGACATTGAAGGTTACATTTTGCGACACTAGGCTTGACGAGCGTGCCCTCAATTATAATTGTTGACCGGCATTTTGAACATTCTGCCATCAGATCACGCAGATAATCAAACTGAGATTCGGTAAGACTGTCGTCGCGGCGTGAGGTTAATACCACAGAATAACTAATAGTACTTTTCTCAAAAATGGACGGCAAAGTCGACTTTGCCGTTTACAAAATACGTTGCGAAGCGCGTAGTTTATGGTCAGTCAAAAATTAAAAAGTTAAAAACATTGCAGTCTCGATTTTGGGACTGCAATGTTGCATACAAATTCCATTATTTGTCGAGTTCCAAACTTTTTAAAAGTTGAAATGGCCATATCAAATGAAGGCACAGGCCCATTAAACAGCCAAACAGATGATTAGTACCGCGACTATTTAGCTGTCTCAAATAGGTTGGCGTATTTTCGGCAGAAAAATACACTTCTATTTTTTTATTAAAAAAATAAAAAGGCGGCAAAGCTAATTTTTTCAATTGTTTCTACTTTTTGCTGTGAAAATATATACGTAAGAAAGTTGCTTTTGTAAAATATTTCTATGATATTTATATTTCTTGCACCATTTTTGAGAAAAGCACTATATATGACTCGGCTGGAAGGCTACTTGCTGGCTTCGGATTCAATTAAACGGACTCCCAAGGTCGTCCGTTTAAAACGAATCCTCAGCCTGCAAGTAGCTACTTCCGAGCCTCGACAATAATGTACTATTTCTCAAAAATGGACGGCAAAGTCGACTTTGCCGTTTAAAAAATAGGTTGCGAAGCGCGTAGTTTATGGTCAGTCAAAAATTAAAAAGTTAAAAACATTGCAGTCTCGATTTTGGGACTGCAATGTTGCATACAAATTCCATTATTTGTCGAGTTCCAAACTTTTTAAAAGTTGAAATGGCCATATCAAATGAAGGCACAGGCCCATTAAACAGCCAAACAGATGATTAGTACCGCGACTATTTAGCTGTCTCAAATAGGTTGGCGTATTTTCGGCAGAAAAATACACTTCTATTTTTTTATTAAAAAATAAAAAGGCGGCAAAGCTAATTTTTTCAATTGTTTCTACTTTTTTCTGTGAAAATATATACGTAAGAAAGTTGCTTTTGTAAAATATTTCTATGATATTTATATTTCTTGCACCATTTTTGAGAAAAGCACTATATATGACTCGGCTGGAAGGCTACTTGCTGGCTTCGGATTCAATTAAACGGACTCCCAAGGTCGTCCGTTTAAAACGAATCCTCAGCCTGCAAGTAGCTACTTCCGAGCCTCGACAATAATGTACTATTAATGCCATTCGCAGTCCGTGACGTAGCAGAGAAGCTCCAAGAATGTCGCCTCCGGTGGTTCGGCCACGTTTGTCGCAGGCCAGCTGACTCGTAGGAAACATTATGCCTTAACCTAGTCCTTGACGGCCCCCGACCTCAAGGCAGACGAAAAAAAGCGATGGCTCGATGTCGTGAAAGCAAATATGAGCGTGAACGGGCTCACACGAGACGACGCCCAGGACCGCGCAAAGTGGAGGAAAACAAGTAGGAAAGCGGACCCTGGCAAAGGCCGGAATAACGCTAGGTAGAAGAAGACTTTAATGCCATTCGAGACGGACTGAACTGAAGTATGGTCATTCTATATGAAATACTGCTTATTTATTGTGCACAATAAAGAATATTACTACTACTACTACTTATACTGTGAGCTAACTTAGATTTGGTCAGTTGTTAGACTTCCGAAGTTCGCAATAGCATCGCAATAGGCACCAGTTCTGGGAACGTGACCTAATTTCGATTCGAACACCTACATAACACACTGAAAGCATAGTTCTACTATCTTAACATAGAAAGCAAATAACTAGCGAGTGTAAACTTCAAAGTTCGCGAAAGGGGGTTCCGTTAGTAATTAATAGGGGAAAACGTCTCAAGCTTAAGTGCATTCGTGACAAAACATCTCGAGTTTAATATTGAAGTTGTTTGAGCCAAAGGTACACGGCTTCTATGTTGTATAATACAACTAGTAGCTAATTAGCTACAAGTTGTAGGTATTAATAAGCCGAAGTGTTTGTTGGATACTCACTAGGTACAGTTTCCTAATAGATAATTTTTAATTAAATTGTTTTAATAGGTACCTTTGTAGTCCAGGATTTTTCATAAGTATTTAATTCCGCAATAGGTACAGTACGAGTATAAAGTCGTACTTACTATATTTTCTTGGGTATAACCTTGGTATAACTTCGAAATGCAGAAAAAAATTGATGTAGATAACATCAAAAAGAATAGATAGTATAGAGGGGTCCTGTCATTGTAAATTTTGTAGTCACTGTAAATTTACTGCCATCTATCGACACACGACTAAAATCAAAATGAAAACGCATAAAGTTATCAAAAAATGTATATATATGGATAAATTATCTTATTATTTTTATATCATTTTGATCCATGTTCATTCACTGATATCTATGAGTTAAAATTGTTAAATATGAAACGGTGTCGTCACGCCATCTAGCTGAGGATAGGCTAAAGGTGTGTGCGGCATCTATTCGAGAATGACTTTTACTTGAATTCCGAGGCACGTTTTTTCCTTAGACTTTATACGTCTTATACGAAGTTACATATGTCTTTGATAACATCGAGATCTTATTCGCTAGAATGTATGAAACAATGTTATTATGCGCGATTTGTGTGTGAAATAGACGCCTAGAAGCATATATACATGGTGTAATCGTTAAGTGTAGCCAGGCGATAATTCCGTAATATTTATAACTAAATATAACACATATCAGAAAACTTCAAAATGATATCGAAAGTGCGTTACCCAATGAGTAAAACTGCATTAATAACTTTTTCTCAAACATGCAATGAAATATTGATGTTATGTTCCTTATAATAGGTTGCGAAGTATGACGTTTCAGGTGCGGCTAGGACAAAAGGTCGTTAATGGAATTTCATACACATCTTGCAGGCCTAGGCCGGCAAAGTCCTCTTTTTTAATTTTCATTTCACAGATATTTGTGAATCAGCATCGTGGCATTCATCCATAAAAAAAACTACAGGCAGTATTTGCTTTATGGTTCGTAATGACACTGCCACTACGCATATAAAAAAAAAAAAAAAACAATGTTTGCTATAATTTGCAGTTTTATTTGTATAAAATCAACATGAACTTAATAAATAATACATTCTATAATTTTATAATTTTAAATTATAAATTTAACTGGGTCGTTCTCTCATTTCGTGCAAATCGGTGATGTTCTCTCGATTTGTAAATTTTCTTTTAAATGGTAAATTTTTGGGTTTTCATGCATTGTGGATTCATTTATTGACACTTTTATGCTAAAGGCACCTTCGTAACCTTATTCCTTTTCTTTTAATAAGACTGGTGGTAATGAACTACGCGCTGGTAATGAAATGGGCATGGATGGTAATTTTATCAGTGGAGGGTAATGAAACAAACTTATGAAATCGCAATAAAAAAACTTCAGTTAACGAAAATTAACACCATTAATATAATGAACAACATTGAAATCACGTGTCTTAAGCGCTGTGCAGACGATCAAGCCGACTTAACAAATACTCCGGCTTGATAATCGCGACTTATGATTTACCACCTAGCTTGTAGCGATTGTCAAGCACAATTTACGTGATTGAAGACGTATTTCTTGTACTGTTTATTTATTTAATGATTACACAGCACTACATCAGTCTTGTCACCAACACACTGAGAAACTACGTACTTTAATTTAAAATTAACATCCAAATACACTCGACTGCCAATCCATCCACCGTAGCTCCATAAACTCGCAAAACCTCAAGCACTCATGAGTCAACAGGAGATGCACCAGGAGAAGCCTAAGGGTTATATTTCTAATGTCCGGTACAAAAAGTCTTACAAGCCTCTCTACTAGTTCAAGGCAGCCAGAGTCTCCACGAAAAGCCCAACAAGCTAAAAGTAGTAGGCTTAAGTTGTGCCTCACCTCCAAAGAAATGAAGCCCAGGGTTCCTAAAATAAATATTTTTTGGTAATACATCCTAAGGACCTCCTAAGGAAGGAGGATCTTTTGGACCTTTTCCAATAGTAGAATGTACGTTGACTCGTAAGGGATCCAGGCTAATGCTGACGCCTCCGACTTGCTTCTGACCAGAACATTGTAAAAAACTTTTATGGGGCAAGGGTCATGGAATTCTTTGACGTTGCGAGTGACAAAGCCTAATCTACTGAAGCTACAGTACCAAGTGTTTTGATATGGTCGTGAAATGTTAGCCGCGTATCGAATATGACCGCAAGATCCTTTACTGAGACGACTCTTGTTATTACAAGAGTCTATTGATCTAAGAGTCTATTGGCTCAGGTCCAAGAAAAAATTGAGCATGTGAGCATGTCTAAAATAGGGCTTGATTAAAACTAATATACACTTGACACTTAGCCGCATTGAAAGTCAGTTTGTTATCCCGACTCCATTGGAACAGAGATGAAACATCCTCGTGCAGCAACTTACAATCCTCCTCCTTCTCAACTCAATATACCAATTTAAGATCGTCGGCGTAGAGTAGACAACGAGCGTTATGGATAACCGAGGGCAGGTCATTGACCATTATTCCAAATAGGAAAGGCCCCAAGATTGAATCTTGGCTGTCACCAGAACGAGTATGGTACGGATCTGGTACGAAGTGGTCATGCTGGTCGTTGCATACTGCGGTTGATCACGCAGATAACTGGCAAAAATGTTAAGCAAATGTGGATTGAACCCAATAGCGTCTAGTTTGTGTAGGAATACATCGTTACCCACACGATTGAAGGCTTTTCGGAAATCATAATACAGATGCTCTGAGATGGTGTCAACCAAGGTCAGGTTAGTTTTCACAGACCGTTTCGCTCTGAAACCATGCTGAGTGTTGCATAGGAATAATGGTTTCACTTGTTTCGACAACGTGCCATGGATTATGGACTCAAACAGCTTTGCTAAAGCTGAAAGAAAATAATACCTTGACTTTGGGATCGCTCTTACCCGTGAAATCTTCCAATGGTGAGGATATGTACTTGTGGAGAGTAGGTACCAGATTAAGCATGGAGTGTATTGGACCATTCAAATGCTCTAAACACCCCTTTAAGATATATGCAGGTAGCTAAGTAGTCTGGACCAACAGCATAGAAGCCCGAAAAACTTACTTTGGTGTTAAGACCCCTTATGCAGGTACCTAAGGAGTCTGGATCAACAGCATAGAAGCCCGAAAAACTTACTTTGGAGTTAAGACCCCTTACATTTTGGTAAATTAGATACAGTGAAGGTTTCAAATCAGGATTCCGAACTAAGTATTACTGGTTGGTTTTTGTCTGACTCCCATTGACGTTGGATTTACGAAATGATTACGATTATCGGGCTACATAGTTGGAAATAAACAGGATTCATACATTGTCGAGGGTACTCCTATTTTGAAAGTCTTGGAGTCCCCTTTGAGCTTAAGTTCATCGACAGTGCACCATGAATAACAGCAGATATGCCCCTATGTCCTCTGATCCTCAAGCTATATTCCACAGATGGATGAACTTGCGATGGTCCACCGCCCTTAGAGGGATTTTACACCGCTTTTTACTGCTGGTATCATTTTTCTGAGATTTATCACGCACGGATTGGGAATTGTCGCTTTTGACGGCGGAGGCACTATTATTGCTTATAGGCCTGTGTTTATGTTTCTGTAGTTTCTGCCCTTTATTCCAAACATTTGCCCCGTTCTCTACCTTATCGTCGACAGGTATCAGATGATTCCAACTCACTTAGTCTCTTATTAACGTGTCAAATTTCTCAGCACAGTCCTTGAGTGCGGTCTGGTATTATATGTAGAGCGGCAGATTATGTTAATCTACTGCGCTCTAGTTAAATCCAAAAAATCACCAGTGGGCTCCTCTATATATTAATACATACAGTTTTAAATGCTTATACCAACATTCTATTTATAATAACTTAACCCTCTTTCCATTAAGTGCATACTGCCTCAAATACTTCATTACATTCTAAATTCGTTCATTACCTTCCCTGGCAAAATTGGAAGGAAAAGAAATGAATGAAACAGATATGAATGAAGTTTTGGAAGTTTTCGTCGCCTAGGTCGGTTGATATCAGACCTTGATTTCGCAGAATAAGCCACACGAAAGGCAACCCTAAAATACATTAATTATGTATAATTTTAATAATGTACAATTGGTACTTACTGTATAAATCACTAGATGGCGATGAAGATTTATCTGAACCACACTCCTTCCCGACACGAGAGAACGTAGGTATTTTCGTCAAAAGCAACATACGGACGATCGCTGTGGTAGCACGCGGCCAACTGACTAACGAACAATGTGTTGTATCCGCGGGAAGTGCTATATACCCTTGCTATATAGCAAAAAATAGCTAATCCATTTCTCGCGTCGGTAATGAAGAAATTGCTTGGACCATCACTTATAAGGCTGTATAGTTTTATTGTTAATTTCTTAGCGTATAATATTATAGGATATAAAACACAACTAAATTACTTGTTTACTGAACCAACAACAAGTTTTCTATTTTTAGTATCTTAAGGTTCAAATGGAGGTCAAAGTTTAACTTCACGCGTTACATGCAGAGAGGAATGAAAATAGTGGGGGTTAATTGTAAATATAAAGAAAATAACCACCTTTTTAGAATTGTTCATGGCGGGCCAATATACTTTAGGTCCTATGTTACAACCTTGCATTAACAGATATTCGAAAACACCATCACATTTTTGGTAAATTGCAAATAATACCGATTTGCACGAAATGCGAGAATGACCCAACTACACAAATAAAAACATTTAAAATATTTCATCTAAAAGTTAGCGGTAAAAAGGTCTACTCAAACACGCGTAGTTATATTTTTTAAATTGTTATGGAGGTAAAGTTGAAAAATATTCATTCTGTTTTATTGGATTTATGGTGCGTTGTTGATTTTTTGACTTTAATATGAGTTCCGACGAAATAATGAAATTAATAATAATTGTAATCGTAGGTGTTGGAATTGGCAGCGTAAGCAGAATTGATTTTAATAACTTGCTGCCTCTGCCGCCAGCAAGTCAAAGACGAAGTATTATATGGTTGCTTATGGCAATTTTATTATTTGAGAAACTAAGAAAAATGGCTTACAGTTTATTAGGAACAGTTTTGTGGCATATTTTAAATGAATGTAACTAAAAATTCGTCAACACTGTGGAAATTATACTTATTTACTCCATGCATAAAGCAACGATGTATGTGAAACATGATATGAACATGAAAGACTATGTAAACTTATATGACGAAAACGACAGTCAGACGGATACAAGGCGAAAAAATCAAAGATACATGAAAATATACGGGTAGTAAAAATACACGACTCGTGTAAAACATACGCGTGATAATGATATAGGTACGTGTTGGTTATATTTTGGGTGTAGTTTACTTTTAGTTTTTTCTATAAATAAAACTTGGATTTCGTGGATTTTTTATTTTATTTATTTCATTGCATGTTTGAGAAAAGCACTATACATACCTCGGCGGGAAATGGGGTTGCCCGCGCTCAGACCTATCCGGCCTCGCTTCGCTCGGCCGTCTATATGTCTTCGGCCGGCAACCCCTTTCGTCCCGGCCTCTGTAGTAATGTACTATTTTTAAATGAAGGCAGAAATATCTCAAACATTAACTTCAAACCCTCCCATACCTACATTTAGTATGACGACTCACTCCTCAAAGAACGTCGGTGTCGTATGAGATAAAACTGCTTGAGATTCATTATTTGCGATAATAAACTGTAATAAAATAATAAAACTAGGTACCGTGTATGAAATAATAAATCTAACATTTATTTTTTAAGGAAGTACAATTTTTGTTTACAGTAGTTGCTCGAAGTGACGCCCTTCTTGTGCGATACATTGACTGGCCCCCTTACCTAAATGTGTCTAAATGAACTTATCTTAAAATTTTCGGTTTAATTAATAAATAAATGTTAGATTTCTTATTTCATAAACGGTAGTTTTATTATTTTATTAAGTACAGTTTATTATCGCAAATGATGAATCTCAAGCAGTTTTATCTCTTACAACACCGACGTTCTTTGAGAGGTGAGTCGTCGTATTAAATGTATGGGAGGGTTTGAAGTTAATGTATGGGATATTTCTGCTTTTATTTAAAAAAAGTTATTAATGTAATTTTACTCATTGGGTAACGCACTTTCGATATCAATTTGAAGTTTTCTGATATCTGTTATATTTACGGAATTATCGCCTGGCTACACTTAACGATTACACCCTGTATATGTCGCAGGCATTTTGTAAGAATCCGCCGTTTACAAACGGCTTCGTCAATTAACAAACGGCTTCACGTTTCTAAAATGACGACGTAGTTAGTAAAATACCGAAGGCAAATTGTAAACGGTCCGCATTATCAGTGTAAAATACCTTATTATGACATTAACAGCGCCGTCTGTAATTTGCCGCGGCATTTTGGTCGAATTAGTTCTTTAATTTACCACGCGTGGCGCTGCACATCAAAAATATGGAATCGCTGGGGTGTCCATCAAATCTGGAATTCTTGGATGGTCCTACCACACTGTTTCTTTTCAAAAAACATTTCCTTCACAACTTAACTAGACGGAGCCCCGCTTGGCGGGGCTCCTATTTCTGGGCGGTTTGCCCTTCGGGATACTGAAGCTACCTAACGAATCTAACCTACCTACTAACGGATTCTTACAATTTGCCTGCGACATATATGCCTATATGGATCTATATCTGAATCCCTAAAGTCTTTTCTCCTATCTTTGCATTCCCTAATATTGTTTGTCATAATGATCAGTTGTCCTAACACTCGTATACTCTAATTTTGGTTTCCCTATTATCGAATGGCCGATTTTTTTTTGTCCTAATATGTTTTTCCCTAATGGCACTTTCCATATTGAGTATTTATCCTAATGTTATGTAGCATAATTCTTTTTTTGCCTAATTATTGTTAGGCCTAACAATTATATATCCTAACCATCATGTTACCTAATTTTACTTAGCCTATCGTTGCTTGACCTAACACTCGTATGCCCTAATTTTGATTTCCCTATTTCGTTTCGTTTTTACAATGGTCGCAGTTCTAACCTAACCTAACCCACTTTTGTGGCAGCAGTTCGTTTTTGCGAAGATCACAAGTTCTAACTTAACCTAACCCACTTTTGTGGCAACAGTTCGTTTTTGCAAGGATCGCAGTTCTAACCTAACCTAACCCACTTTTGTGGCAGCAGTTCGTTTTTGCGAGGATCACAGTTCTAACCTAACCTAACCCACTTTTGTGGCAACAGTTCGTTTTTGCAAGGATCGCAGTTCTAACCTAACCTAACCCACTTTTGTGGCAGCAGTTCGTTTTTGCGAGGGTCACAGTTCTAACCTAACCTAACCCATTTTTGTGGCAACAGTTCGTTACCATTCATTATGGAAAGTAATTTTTATGATAATTGATCAATAGGAAAAGTAACTGTTATGACAATTGATCATTAGGGCAATAGCCATTAGGTCAAAACAGTTAGAGCATGTTATTTTATGCCAAACATTGTTAGGGATTTCGAAGAATATGGTAAAAAACATTAGGGATCTTGATAGTTATGGTACAAATGCTTAGGACAAATGAGTCTTAGGTTAACCATTACATTATGGAAAATAATCGTTATGACAATTGATCGTTAGAGCATGTGCCCATTAGGACAAACCAGTTAGGGCAAGTGACTTTAGGACAAACGTTGTTAGGGATTCAGAATGACACCCTGCCTATATACAGGATGATTCTTGAGACGTGAGCAGGACTAATCCTGCACACTCAGTAACTGATAATTGATCGATCACCGTCGTATTTAGGAGAAACTACCACACTTTTTCCTATTTTTTTAACTTTTTGGTGAGGGCAAATTTAATTCTCAACCATCATGGTCACCCTACAGGACCTAATTAATAAACATAAAACCTCTTTAACCGTAATGGCATTTTGATTACGAAGAAAATAAACTGTCAAACTTGAGTGAGATACGAGTTTTCAAAAGTAACCAGACCGTGATGACAGTAATGACATTCAATTTGACACAGAATATCGGTGGTTTAGTATTCTAATTTTAGGGTGACCATGCATGTCGTAAAAAAATTAATAACTTTTTTTTTCAACACGACTAGAAAATTAACGTTAACCTCACTAATACTGATACGAAATAGTTGCTTATAATTAACGATATGCGCAGTGTTAGTCCTGCTCACGTCTCCTGAATCACCCTGTATACCACCATTTATTAATAAAATCCACCTACTAAATATAACTCGTCATTCCTAATTCTAAACCAATTTTCTCCGTGAAGGCATTAATAATTGATGATCACAGAGAGAAACAATTATTTACAGAAACTTTTATACCGTAATTCCAGACTATTCGCCGCAAAAAATCCGAAAAGGCCCGTAATGCCTGTTTTTATTTTAGGTCTCCGCAAGATTTATTACCCAATTAAGGTATCTAGGCTAACGATTCTTAAACACATTAATCTCCTAGAGTTCCTAGACTAAAATAGGTAAGTACCTACTTTGTTTTTTCGGTAACTAGGGAAAGCCTACGTAGCTATGGATATGTAGGTACCAGTTTCTGTTTAATTTCAAGCATATTGCTGTGACTTGTGACTATGATTTCGAGGTTGGTCCTATAATTAAACTTTGCTAAGTATGACTTATCTCAATACTCACCTTCCAATATCAGGCCCAAGGTTGAAAAAACACACCCGGGTCAAACACAGGAGAGAAAACTAGTGGGTTCGCACGAACTGTACATTTTTCTCTCCTGTGGGCAATAGTTAACAGCTTGTGGGCATTTAAGTAATGATTTTATCATAGTTCTGTAAATAAAAGGAGGACCTTTTCAGGTGGATAAGGGTTAAATAAGAAAATTAACCTTTATAGCCCTTAACTCTTGTGTATGTCTACAGGAAAGACATAACACAGTGATCTGTTTGACCCACCCATGGATTATTTTGTGTCTAATTTAAATATAAAATTATGTATAAGTACCGTAAAACCACACATATATCTACCTACATACAGGTAGTTGAAAAGCTCCCAAATGTGGTCCCAAAGTAGGGTGAATGCTAATATAGTTATTGGTCACTACATAGTAATTGGCCACTCCTAACTAATCAGAAAGAATCAAGACAATTGAAGCAATAACAATAAATATATCATCATCATCATCATCATCTCAGCCATAAGACGCTGCTGAACATAGGCCTCCCCCTCGGGCCTCCATTCGTACCGGTTGGAAGCGACCCGCATCCAGCGTCCTCCGGCGGCCTTAACAAGGTCGTCTGTCCATCTTGTGGGTGGACGTCCTACGCTGCGCTTGCTAGTCCGTGGTCTCCACTCGAGCACTTTTCGACCCCATCGGCCATCTTCAATAAATATATAATGGGTCTCTATACTTGATAGTTTTTGACATGGGTATTGATTCGAAGTTCAACTGGCCAATTACGATGTTAAGATGGCCAAAACGGTAATTCTGACCTACCTACATATGTAATGTAAGTATTTACATTTTACAATTATAACATTACTTTCAATATTAATTAAAGAGCGCGTACTCTTTTAAACGTGTTGGTAGGTTGCTATGAAACTGTTGTTATTGTAATGTCTGTACAATCAATCGTCAGTCATCGGATTTTATGTATCAAATAGGTATATTCCTCGAAATTCCACTGTGACTTATTAATGTCACGTATTCAAAAAGGGGAACTCTAAGAATGTCAAGTTGTTCGTATACTACCAGTACGTCTACCATCAGTTTTGACATTGACATATACGCTGACGTCTACGTAACTTACTTTCTATGCTTCTCGCTCGTACTCGCATATTAGTGCAAGCGAGATGTACAGAAAGTAAATTACGTAGACGTGAGCGTTATGTCAATGTAAAAACTGGTGGTAGACGTATAGAGCGCCATGGCGTTAGCGAACAATCCTGTTTCTCTCCGGCGGACGAAGCATATCGACATTAGGTACAATTCCGTTCGTCATTGCGTCAATGAGGGGTTGATTCAGTTGGACTCCCGACTGAAGATAACTTGGCCGATGTCTTATCTAAGCCATTGCCCCGCGTCAAGGGGCTACCCGAGGTTTTCATCGATTTCAGACAAGTTTTAAATCGTATCTCCTAGTTCTTCAAACTTTTATCTCCATTTTGGTTTACCGGATTTTGAAAGATATGAATACTTATTTTTTTATGTTTTTTTAAACATTGTCTTAAAAAACACTTGTTTCCTAACTAGATTACTGTGAAGGATCTTACATATACGAAATCTACATATTTGGGTTCGTCTATGACTTCCCGAAAAACGTGTCTAGGATTTTAATTTTAAATTAATTAATACAAAAGTTATGGGCAGAAAACCAGTTTTTTGGCATAAAATTGTTTAAATTTGATGCCAAATATCTCGAAGACAATGAACTTTGAAGTAAATATGGGATACTATATTGCATAAACCCGTTGCTGTTAATACGATAAGCTACTAAAAACATTAGAATACTGTTGAATGAAACCTCCAAGGAGGTTGGAGGTTTCATTCATTTGTAAAATAGTATGTACTCCTTGCTGTAATCCTGGCCGACATGACATGCATTTTAAATATGTGATTGACGTTGTTATTGATTTCTGATTCTTGTTTTTTTCCTTGTGCTGAATAAACTCTGCTTATATATATTTGATAAAATATGTGTTTAAATTAACATTTACAATTAATACTAAGGGATTCAGATTGGTCATCGGCGTGGAGCCCCTGAAAGGTGTGTGACTGGTTTAGGTTTAGACTTGAGTGCTTGATGATGCTGTGAGTGTTCACATGATGATGGATGGTTGCTTGAGAGGAAGTGTTGATAGGTTGCTATGAAACCGTTGATATTGTAACGTGTACAATCAACCGTCAGTCATCTGATTGTATCGTGTGTTCCTCGAAACTCCACTGCGACTTATTATTATTCAATAGGCCGGCAAGGCAACGCACTTACAATCCCTCTGGTTGCGGGTGTCCATGGGCTACGGTAATCGCTTACCATCAGGCGATTTGTCTGCTCATTTGCTTCTTTTTAGGGTTCCGTACCCAAAGGGTAAAACGGGACCGTATTACTAAGACTCCGCTGTCCGTCCGTCCGTCCGTCCGTCTGTCTGTCAACAGTTGAAATTTTCACAGATGATGTATTTCTGTTGCCGCTATAACAACAAATACTAAAAACAGAATAAAATAAAGATTTAAGTGGGGCTCCCATACAACAAACGTGATTTTGACCGAAGTTAAGCAACGTCGGGCGGGGTCAGTACTTGGATGGGTAACCGTTTTTTTTGCCGTTTTTTGCATTATGGTACGGAACCCTTCGTGCGCGAGTCCGACTCGCACTTGTATCATAATATTATCGTTATCTACATATATTATTACTTATCACGTTCCCAAACGTACTTATTTACGAACACAACCCTCGCTAGTGAAATATTATGTCGGCCCGATGATTTATGTAGGCCGTGATTGGGCGCCATTTTTTATCATTGACAGCATGCTGTTTATTGCGAGTGTGGTGCTACTTGTTTTGGTGTTCCGGGGTTTATGTGCAAGTACCTACATTCTACAATCAACATAAAATTGTTAAAATAACCACACACAAGATGACATTAGGTCGATTTCGGTAACTTTTTTGATGTTTTAGAGCAGCGGTCGGCAACCTTTTAGCAGCCAAGGGCCACATAGCAGTTAACGAAGTGGACGCGGGCCGCACTTTGTTAATATTTATGACTTTATCAGACATTGTCATTTGTCAATATTACATACAAAATAGCCAGGAAGGCTCGCGGGCCGGAAGCGAGAGGTTCGCGGGCCGTAGCGGCCTGCCTCTGCCTCTGCCTCTGCCTCTGCCTCTGCCTCTGCCTCTGCCTCTGCCTCTGCCTCTGCCTCTGCCTCTGCCTCTGCCTCTGCCTCTGCCTCTGCCTCTGCCTCTGCCTCTGCCTCTGCCTCTGCCTCTGCCTCTGCCTCTGCCTCTGCCTCTGCCTCTGCCTCTGCCTCTGCCTCTGCCTCTGCCTCTGCCTCTGCCTCTGCCTCTGCCTCTGCCTCTGCCTCTGCCTCTGCCTCTGCCTCTGCCTCTGCCTCTGCCTCTGCCTCTGCCTCTGCCTCTGCCTCTGCCTCTGCCTCTGCCTCTGCCTCTGCCTCTGCCTCTGCCTCTGCCTCTGCCTCTGCCTCTGCCTCTGCCTCTGCCTCTGCCTCTGCCTCTGCCTCTGCCTCTGCCTCTGCCTCTGCCTCTGCCTCTGCCTCTGCCTCTGCCTCTGCCTCTGCCTCTGCCTCTGCCTCTGCCTCTGCCTCTGCCTCTGCCTCTGCCTCTGCCTCTGCCTCTGCCTCTGCCTCTGCCTCTGCCTCTGCCTCTGCCTCTGCCTCTGCCTCTGCCTCTGCCTCTGCCTCTGCCTCTGCCTCTGCCTCTGCCTCTGCCTCTGCCTCTGCCTCTGCCTCTGCCTCTGCCTCTGCCTCTGCCTCTGCCTCTGCCTCTGCCTCTGCCTCTGCCTCTGCCTCTGCCTCTGCCTCTGCCTCTGCCTCTGCCTCTGCCTCTGCCTCTGCCTCTGCCTCTGCCTCTGCCTCTGCCTCTGCCTCTGCCTCTGCCTCTGCCTCTGCCTCTGCCTCTGCCTCTGCCTCTGCCTCTGCCTCTGCCTCTGCCTCTGCCTCTGCCTCTGCCTCTGCCTCTGCCTCTGCCTCTGCCTCTGCCTCTGCCTCTGCCTCTGCCTCTGCCTCTGCCTCTGCCTCTGCCTCTGCCTCTGCCTCTGCCTCTGCCTCTGCCTCTGCCTCTGCCTCTGCCTCTGCCTCTGCCTCTGCCTCTGCCTCTGCCTCTGCCTCTGCCTCTGCCTCTGCCTCTGCCTCTGCCTCTGCCTCTGCCTCTGCCTCTGCCTCTGCCTCTGCCTCTGCCTCTGCCTCTGCCTCTGCCTCTGCCTCTGCCTCTGCCTCTGCCTCTGCCTCTGCCTCTGCCTCTGCCTCTGCCTCTGCCTCTGCCTCTGCCTCTGCCTCTGCCTCTGCCTCTGCCTCTGCCTCTGCCTCTGCCTCTGCCTCTGCCTCTGCCTCTGCCTCTGCCTCTGCCTCTGCCTCTGCCTCTGCCTCTGCCTCTGCCTCTGCCTCTGCCTCTGCCTCTGCCTCTGCCTCTGCCTCTGCCTCTGCCTCTGCCTCTGCCTCTGCCTCTGCCTCTGCCTCTGCCTCTGCCTCTGCCTCTGCCTCTGCCTCTGCCTCTGCCTCTGCCTCTGCCTCTGCCTCTGCCTCTGCCTCTGCCTCTGCCTCTGCCTCTGCCTCTGCCTCTGCCTCTGCCTCTGCCTCTATCTCTATTTCTATTTCTATTTCCACCACCACAAGAATGCATAGATTGTCGAATAGTGCGTTATCTACGCCCGTCTCAAACAGGATAGATAGAGTTAGACCAAGAAAAATCTGCAGCGATTTTGAAAGCCCACGCAGTGCAAGTGTTATTCTGCCGTCATAATCCCGATAGTTCACAACAAACACCGATAACGAACTCTGCGAAACATGAAGTCATAAATGTCCTGTGAAAAATGTCGTTCTGACTTTTTGACTATTTTAAGGTTAGGCTACAGGGCAAACCCTTAACCCGATCGTCTTTGTTTTAGGCTCAAATTGTAGCTGACTAAATTGTCCAGAGCCGTTTTTCTCAAATTTTTGATATCATTCTTCGTTTCCAAATTATCGAGCACCAAAATCAAAAATTCGGAAAAAATTGAATTTTATTTTCACTATTTCGACCATAACTTTTTTTGTTTTTGACTTTCTCGAATAATTATTTTTGCACCTTACAGCTCTCGTGATTATGCGTCTTTTGAACCTATTTTTTAATATCATATCTTCACAACTTTCCGAGATATAAGGGGATCGCACTTTTTCGTGAAATCGGACCGTATACTGGAGCGAACGAAAAGACATTTCCAATGTCAAAAATATTTTGGTGACAGATGCAACGAAAAGAGACGTTAACATTTCCATATCGTGTGTTTATCGTGTGTTGCATTAACTCGCCACTAAATCTATAAGCCCATTTTCTGAACCTGCATAAGGTGCTCTGTCGGTGATAAGGTGTTGTCTATTGATAACCGACAACCGGTAGAGCATATTATAAAAATGAAAGCAACTGAAATCAGTGTGTGCGGCTGGAATTGGGAGCGCCGATGTGTAAGTGACCGCGAGTCGTCTTATGGTGTCTAATGCGCAAGTGATCTTAGTCACCAACTTTCTGTAGAAAATTATTATACCGTAAGAAAGCATTTTTCATTCTTTAGACATTTTGTGAACGTTTTTATTTCCTGCAAGCAAATGTAAAATTTTCGTTTAGTTTCACAAATATATGCAGTTAATATAATTTAACCTGATAAATTAACGTCAATAGCCATTAAGTTCACCAAATTGGATATACGCGCACCATACGCCTTTTATAGGTAATATAAGCTTAACGAAAGCGGAATAGTGATAAGCCATTATTTCTTTAATGCAAGAATATATTATTTTACTTGCGCTTTGTTTATATAGTCTATAAGATTTTATTAGAAACCGATACTATTTACGATTACTTCCAAAGCAGAAGCATAAATGTGACGTTCCACGGGTAAAGGTGCCTTATGGCGGTCGACGCTTACGTCGCGTAGCGCCGCACTATGTCTGTGTATCTTTAGGTATTTAAATAAAAGTAAACAAACAATTTGTACATTTCGGGTAGTTATAATATAACATTTATTGGTTAACCAATCAAATACAAAACCGCCTGGATTTGTCACTGAACGACCCGACTTTAACCTACATTATTTGAGTATGTAATATTTTCATCTACCCTCAACTGGCTTAAGGAGCCATTTCAGGGTTGAATTTGTTTACAAAGTTAGTACTGGAGCGTTTTTAATAATAGCCTAAGCGACAACCGCCATAAGGTACTTTTACCGGTGGAACGTCACAAATAAGCATATTGGATTCGAAGATACTTTAAATTATATGGTTTGCAGCGGGTGTAGCATATTTTATAACTTAATATAGGAAAAATGGAAAATTCGTCTTGGGGTATTTTCATATTTCATTTATTGCGTAGTCATGAACATAAATTACATAATAAGATCTTACAGTTAAGTTGGCCAATTCATGACACCCTGTTAGGGCACACAATATTTAACTTACTAGCTAATACCTATTAAAACATTTCATCATAATATATCTATCGTATAATTAGTGTATAAGAAAAAAGTAACATTGTAAAAGTCAATAAAGAATAAAAATAATTTAAAATTAAAAATTAAATTTTAAAAATAACATTTAAAAAATAACAACATTCCATACATTAAGTTTTTAAAAGAAAATAGAAAAACATTTCATGCAATAATTTAAAATTCAGTGTCACAATAAATAAATAAGGTTAAAATGTATAATTAAGTATTTGTGCTATTTTACTCCGCCAGCCTTTCATCATTTAAGAACTCCTCAAGTGAGTAGTAGCATTTATGAATTAACATGTCTTTTAATTTATTTTTAAATAATATGTCACTTGGTTCAAGTTTGATACTGTCCGGAATTTTATTGAAAATTGAAATACAATTATATTGTGGCCCATTTTTGAAGATAGCTAAGTTAGCTTTTGGTAGGAGTAATTTGTTTTTATATTGGCTTCTAGTTTTTGACGTTTCCGGTTTTATCGGGAATAGGTCTGGGTGTTGTCGAACAAAGAGGGCCGCTTCCATTATAAATATTGAGGGTAGCGTTAACAAATTAAGTTTAATAAAATGGGGGTGGCAACTATTAGGAATGTGGATATTAGCTAATATGCGGATACACTTCTTTTGCATGATGAAAAGTTGGTAGGAGTCTACGCTAGCTCCCCACAGGACCACACCATAACGGTAGATGAACTAACGGACCTAGGACACCGGTCCACTGCTCTATATTTTATTTTTTATTTTGTTTTATTAGGTGCACTAAACAGATATCGTACAATATAATGGGAAACATACATTTACACATTGTGGCTTAAAACCACTACCTGGCGGTCTAGCATGAGTTGCGTTCTCGCGCGCGAGTCCATACTTGATGTATGGAGTCGCGCGAGAACGCAACTCATGCTAGCAGGTCAGGTCTATAAACGTACTTAGGTAGAAAACGACGTAACAGTAGTATTATTTGTAGCACAAGTACAGACAGTATCTTGGCTAGGCTCCCTGTACCCGTACCATGAGTCACTGACAGTGTCAAAACTGACTTATACGTACGTCTACGTAATTTACTTTCTATACATCTCGCTCGCACAAATATGCGAGTATGAGCGAGATGCATAGAAAATGTACGTTTTTGATAGCGTTTAGGTATGTCAGTGCCAAAGTGGTGGTAACTACACTGGACAGTGAACGGACTTTAACCACAGAGTAAGTAATAATACTTATACCGTACAGAAAGGTTTTGACATTGGAAATGTCTTTTCGTTCGCTCCAGTATACGGTCCGATTTCACGAAAAAGTGCGATCCCCTTATATCTCGGAAAGTTGTGAAGATATGATATTAAAAAAATAGGCTCAAAAGACGCATAATCACGAGAGCTGTAAGGTGCAAAAATAATTATTTGAAAGTCGAAAATAAAAAAAAGTTATGGTCGAAATAGTGAAAATAAAATTAAATTTTTTCCGAATTTTTGATTTTGGTGCTCGATAATTTGGAAACGAAGAATGATATCAAAAATTTGAGAAAAACGGCTCTGGACAATTTAGTCAGCTACAATTTGAGTCTAAAACAAAGACGATCGGGTTAAGGGTTTGCCCTGTAGCCTAACCTTAAAATAGTCAAAAAGTCAGAACGACATTTTTCACAGGACATTTATGACTTCATGTTTCGCAGAGTTCGTTATCGGTGTTTGTTGTGAAAAAAGAGGGAGAGGGAGAGGGAGAGGGAGAGGGAGAGGGAGAGGGAGAGGGAGAGGGAGAGGGAGAGGGAGAGGGAGAGGGAGAGGGAGAGGGAGAGGGAGAGGGAGAGGGAGAGGGAGAGGGAGAGGGAGAGGGAGAGGGGAGAGGGAGAGGGAGAGGGAGAGGGAGAGGGAGAGGGAGAGGGAGAGGGAGAGGGAGAGGGAGAGGGAGAGGGAGAGGGAGAGGGAGAGGGAGAGGGAGAGGGAGAGGGAGAGGGAGAGGGAGAGGGAGAGGGAGAGGGAGAGGGAGAGGGAGAGGGAGAGGGAGAGGGAGAGGGAGAGGGAGAGGGAGAGGGAGAGGGAGAGGGAGAGGGAGAGGGAGAGGGAGAGGGAGAGGGAGAGGGAGAGGGAGAGGGAGAGGGAGAGGGAGAGGGAGAGGGAGAGGGAGAGGGAGAGGGAGAGGGAGAGGGAGAGGGAGAGGGAGAGGGAGAGGGAGAGGGAGAGGGAGAGGGAGAGGGAGAGGGAGAGGGAGAGGGAGAGGGAGAGGGAGAGGGAGAGGGAGAGGGAGAGGGAGAGGGAGAGGGAGAGGGAGAGGGAGAGGGAGAGGGAGAGGGAGAGGGAGAGGGAGAGGGAGAGGGAGAGGGAGAGGGAGAGGGAGAGGGAGAGGGAGAGGGAGAGGGAGAGGGAGAGGGAGAGGGAGAGGGAGAGGGAGAGGGAGAGGGAGAGGGAGAGGGAGAGGGAGAGGGAGAGGGAGAGGGAGAGGGAGAGGGAGAGGGAGAGGGAGAGGGAGAGGGAGAGGGAGAGGGAGAGGGAGAGGGAGAGGGAGAGGGAGAGGGAGAGGGAGAGGGAGAGGGAGAGGGAGAGGGAGAGGGAGAGGAGGGAGAGGGAGAGGGAGAGGGAGAGGGAGAGGGAGAGGGAGAGGGAGAGGGAGAGGGAGAGGGAGAGGGAGAGGGAGAGGGAGAGGGAGAGGGAGAGGGAGAGGGAGAGGGAGAGGGAGAGGGAGAGGGAGAGGGAGAGGGAGAGGGAGAGGGAGAGGGAGAGGGAGAGGGAGAGGGAGAGGGAGAGGGAGAGGGAGAGGGAGAGGGAGAGGGAGAGGGAGAGGGAGAGGGAGAGGGAGAGGGAGAGGGAGAGGGAGAGGGAGAGGGAGAGGGAGAGGGAGAACATAAAAAAGAAAACATGCCACGAAATGGTCTCACCTCAGCATGTTGCTGGCGGCTGCTAGCAGATAGCTGATGCTGAACCCTGGCAGTACCTAGTGGAGCTCGGGTTTAATACAACATAAACACACGCTGTTTTGGTCATCGGACTCGTCTCGATGAGCACTTAGGAGAGTAGTACCCAAGATAGAACTGATGCTGAACCCTGGCTGTACCTAAAGGAACTCAGGTTTGTTGCAACATAGGCACACGCTGTTTTGGTCATCCGACTCGTCTTGATGAGCACTTAGGAGAGTAGTACCCAAGATAGAGCTGATGCTGAACCCTGGTTGTACCTAGCGGAACTCAGGTTTGGTGCAACATAGGCACACGCTGTTTTGGACACCCGATTCGTCATGATGAGCATTACCCAAGATAGCTGATGCTGAACCCTGGCAGTACCTATTGGAACTCAGGTTTGGTGCAACATAGACAAACGCTGTTATGGTCATCTCTCGTCGCCTCAAACTGCTGTCAAGAAAATTTCATATCTTGCAGCAAATGGGCCACTTTGACTACGGATTTGACTACGGATTTGCCGTGTAATAATTTTCTTGTACTTTGAACATTAATATATCCTGCTTATTCATCGAAAAATGAAATATGTACCTATACTTATGCGCCACGGCGACAATTATTCAAACTTGGATACGCGTGTGGAAATTTTGCAATTTGTTTGTTCACATGCGTTATGTCCAGGATACTTGTGTTAGTCTAAGAATAAAATAATTATCATTCAACGTTGTAGTTTTATTTTGTAACTTTTTCCTTATCCAGACTTTCTCGTCGCTCAGCGACAATATTTTTTCGAATTCCGTAGATTCATTTCCAATGTGCTCGATAGTCGTGTGAGGCACGAAATCTGTGAATTTTTGTAGGAAGTGTTTCCTACAAAACCGAAGTTTGACAGCGATTCAGGGTCGAATCATGATACCCCTTTCTAACTTATGGCACTATCCCTTTCGACTATTTAAGGTTGTCGAAATTCAAGTAATTATCTTATCTGTGGTCGTGCACGCAAAGGGACGTCAAGTTGTGTCAACCCTAATAATTGTTCGGAGCAATGCTCAGCCGAACGGAGCCGAGTTTGCCCGAAGTCAGAAGTGTCTCCCCACTGCCTTAACGGAAGAATATCAATGTAGTCACGTAACCTGTACCTCCTGACCTCAAATTGGGTCCCAATCCTAACAATGTTATAAATCAAGCGCGATTCTTTTCACACTGGACAATGGTTATGAAAATAACAATAATTCCGGCCGCCATTCAATTTGCGGCCACAATCCGGTTCCGATTGCGCCGTCATGCGACTGATGGATGGTGTTTGTGTAAAACGTCTTGGGGTTGCGGTACTGACTGCGAGGGATTTCGTACCGATTTTTACGGATTTTTGTACAAAATACTACATAACAAAGCAAATCTAATCTAAATCTAAATTATGGATTATAGACCTTTATCATAAGATAATATGCCGTAGGTAAATGGGCAATTTTAAATTAGATATAATATGACGAAAATAGGTCCATTTGAATTTTGAAACAATGCGAGATAAAGTTCAAGCCTTAGATGATGCAACGGAATACCTACTATAATTACTGGAAAATAAGTAGGTACTTAATAAGAAAAAAAAGGTTCGAGGGGAACCGTCATTATAGCCAACTTTGCCACCAGGGGAAACTTTGCCCAAAACGACAATTTTAAACAAATTCGTTAATGTAGAAAAATTTAAAATACTTATGGCCACCCTGCTATTTTTAGTAGAAAATAGGTTATATTTGTGACAAAACTGTATACCAAACATGTGCACAACTTGACTTGGGAATTTTCAGCGAGTTGTCAAATATAGGGTATATTTCGGCGGGCAAAAAATTGTTGAAAAGTGAATACAAGGTGAAAAAAATTAAGAACCCTTTGACAAATATTTCCGGGTTTCAGTTATAAAACATATAGCATATATTACGTCCATTGAGGTTTAATCTAAAAAGGCCTAAAGACACAAAAATGTTGGCGGTGGGCAATGTAATCCGGTAATTTAGAGACCTATGGATGCCAACATTGCCCACCACCAAAAACGGCTTGGGGTTGTCACTTTTCACAAATTTACCCAACTTCGCAAGTAAAAGAAGGTTATTTTTGTACACTAAAGTAAGTTTATAAATATATACTGTATTTAATTGGTCTTATTATGCTTTATTTAGATGTTTTATCCCTTTAACGCATGAAAAATACAGCAAAACTCATATTTTAGGCCATTAAACTATTGTAACAGGTTTTCTCTAAAGTGAAAACCCTAGCCTTTGTAAAATGCTTAGGTGAGTCTTGTATGGAAATGGCCAAAAACGGGTATAGGAAGGCACAAAAAAGCTTGTACTCTACATACTTGTGTTACTTGGTTGTCGTAGCACACAACATAGGCGCAGACATATGTAGGACAGTGAAAGTGTTGGCTATAAAAACGATTCAGTAAACCAGCCGCGTTTATTAAAACAAGTGCGAACCGTCCAACTAAACAGGGATTTGTCTTACTTTCCCAGCAATTCTAGAAAAAACAAGATTGCGGAGCAACAAGTCTTCAGGAAACGTATCGTTTGTCAACTTCCTCCTGACCTGTTTGTAGCCCGACGTAGCTGTAATGTCTTTATTTGTGATCATTCACTATTATACTATACCTGGTGTGGCCTGTAACACGAGCAAATACTTAAAGCATAGATTGTGCTCCTCAAACGGTGACACTTTTGTTCAACAACTTTTAAAAATAATGAAGTATTTAGACTCCCTATTTTTCATACAAAATAAATATTACCTTCAATGGACGCCATCGCCACGCCATATCATTGTGATTGACGTTGCTTGTCACGCCTTAAACATAACTAAATTCGCAATACATTGCGTCTTAGAATAAACTTAAAGTGTATTTAAAATCAAACCACAAGTTATTTTTAAAAGTTGCTGAACAAATAAATAATAAATAAATAAATAAATATTGGGGACATCTTACACAGATCAACCTAGCCCCAAACTAAGCATAGCTTGTACTATGGGTACTAGGAGACGATATAAACATACTTATATAGATAAATACATACATATACATAGAAAACACCCATGACGCAGGAACAAACATCTGTCACAACATTCATCACACAAATAAATGCCCTTACCGGGATTCGAACCCAGGACCATCGGTTTCGCAGACAGGGTCACTACCCACTAGGTCAGACCGGTCGTCGTTAAAGGTCTCTGCCCAATACACCGGCACCTTATCTTTCGGCACCGGCAAAATATCCTCGCCGACAATTTTTGACCGTTCGTGCATGGCACGCGACGGGTATGGTCGGTGACGGAACGGGCTAGTGGGCATAGTCTCATACTTTTTAATACAAAGAATATTTTTTTGCCTGACATGTTCCTACTACCTACCTACCTTTAAGTGAAAAACCAATAGTCAAGGTTCATAACTATAACAAATTGTTGATGACCTCCACCTTACAGAAAACCGCAGCCAAATTGCACTAGACCCTATCTACTCATAGTGTTGTGTACCTGCCGGTAAGGTTGCCAGAGCTCAACGAGGGTGCGGAGTAGGGTCGGCAACGCGCATGTAACGCCTCTGGAGTTGCAGGCGTCCATGGGCTACGGAGACTGCTTACCATCGGGCCGTATGCTTGTTCGCCACCGACGTAGTATTAAAAAAGGAGTAAAAAATCAAGAAAATTAAACATAACCCTACGAATATCGCCCGAGATCCGACATTTTTCTTGTGTTATTTAATTGAAAAAGATTTAAAAAAACTGTTTGATTAAAAATTGCAAGTCTGCCTCATTTTTAACTAAATCTAAATTTTTCAACTAAAAGCATTTCAAAACTCAGCAATCAGTTAGGTACATTATTCTTGTTTGATTAAATAAATGTAATCTCGCTGGTTTTGCTTCATTTATTTAATTGAAACAAATTTCTTTGGTTTAAAATAAGTATTTTCATTAGTACAGTAATTTTAAAGTAGAATGTTTATTGTTTGGTCTAGCTAGATGAAGAAGAATGCTCTGCCATTATTTTAGTTGAAACATATTGCACAAATTCAAGCCGTGATTACGGTTTTAGCTATTTAAATGCTTGATTAACACAGTTTAATCTTGGCTTTTGTAGGAATGATTTATTATGGCAGATATTTTGTAGATTAAATAACAATAGTTCAGCCTATATACGTCCCACTGCTGGCCTCCTCTTATCCGCGAGGGCCGGCTAGCCCAATGCGGATTGGGGACTTCACATACACCTTTGAATTTCTTATTAGTATTAGTCCAGTTTCCTCGCGATGTTTTCCTTCACCGAAAAACTAGTGGTAAATATCAAATGATATTTCGTACATAAGTTCCGAAACACTCATTGGTACGAGCCGGGGTTTGAATTTGCGACCTCCGGATTGAAAGTCTCACGCTCTTACCGCTAGGCCACCGCTCGTTTTTTGTATAAAAAACGTAATTTCAGTAGCAAACCATAGTCCTAATCTACTTAGTCATGATAATCAAATGGGTACCAACGTTTCATATTAGGTACCTATCTAATGTACTCGTACCTATCTTTCGAAAAGAATAATTTAATTAATGTAAATAAAAACGTACGTAACCACGCAAAATATATATGAATTTGACAAAACGTGGGTTTGCAACTAAAAGTTCTATGATATTGAAAGTGAAAATTTCAACTATGTAGCTATCACAGTTCATGAGATACAGAGGTGACAGACAGTTAGACGGACAGACGGACAGTGGAATCTTAGTAATAGGGTCCCGTTTTTACCCTTTGGGTACGGAACCCTAAAAATGGAAATCAAAATGAACAATCTAGTGTCAAAACTGTCACAGGTAGGTTATATGTTGAAAGTGAACTTTCATTAAAAGTTACAAATTCCCGCCGCCGAAAGAAGCCGCCTGCTGATTAAGTATATAATTAATTTTCTCAAATTAACAATTTAGCGCATTATTTCGAGACTGGATTTGTCTAAGTGTCAACTTGATACTCCTGGGGATCGAGATACACGGTTAGAGTGACTGTCCAGTTGGAGTTGGTTAATTTAGTTTTTTGATGATGATGATGTAGGTCGGTCAAATTAGATCCAAAAACAGCGTTTTGAGGAAGTAATTCCCAGCAAGCTGAAAATAATTCTAATAGGTACCTTTATTTGATCCTAAATGCGTATATCGTATATCGGATGAGTTTGCTTCATCCCAGGAGGTGTGGATATATTTTGGGAACATTCTAAAAACCCCCTCCCGGGTGCCCCACTTACGCTCTTCTCACAGCACGATCCTCCCCCATCCTCTCCAGGTGACCAAGCCAGCGGAGAGGAAGATGGAACTTGGAGGCGAAGAAAAAATAGGGAGCTAGAGGAGCTGGTTGCGATGCCTAATATAATTGGCGAGATCAAAGCCACACGACTACGCTGGCTTGGTCACCTGGTCACAATATATAAACTAGGGATGTACCGACTAGTCGGGAAAGCCGACTATCCGGCCACATTTGTAGTCGGCGATTAGTCGGCGACTAGTCGGCAAAAATGGCCGATTAGTCGGCACTTTATTAGTGAAAGAAAAACGGAAAATAAAGAAACCAACAGTCAATATTTACTTACCATGTTTTATATCTATTTTACTAAAATACCTATTCAGGGTGAATACGAAAACTTTTGTTCATATAATTGACCGTTTGATCGTTATCGTATGTTGGTGGGCTGGTGTTTTCCTCTAGAGGTCGATCTCAACTGATTCTCGTGTAATTTCATGGCCAAGTTCTATAGTTAAATGATTTTATTATAATTCAGTTTTTGTTATTTTTTTAAATGGTGGAGCCAAGGGGAAGTCTTAAAGTTATTGCAAAATTTAGAGATTAATACTTGGTCAAGCAAATCTTGTCAGTAGGAAAAGGCGCGAAATTCAAATTTTCTATGGGACGATAACCCTTCGCGCCTACATTTTTTAAATTTGCCGCCTTTTTATACTGACAAGATTTGGTTGACCAACCATATAAACAGGGCACGTTGCTCGTAAAGACGCTGTGTGGTCAGGGTAGGTTAGGTTCTTAACTGGCCACTACGTACGGGAAATAGAGCCTTGGAAATACCTCCTACAAGTTGTACTGACGTTCTGCTCAGGATCGCAAAATAAAAGAAAGGCAGAAATTGAACGAGGATTCTTGTGATAGGTCTTTGAACCTGTAGAGAACACCTTAGCCAAGCTAATATGATGAATAGCGCTACCAAAGGAGCAAAAATATTTTTTTTTCACCTGAACGTCCTGAACTTATACGAAACTGATGATCTGGCCGACTAGCCGACTAGTCGGCCGACTAATCGGCCATTCGAGCGCCGATTAGTCGGCTAGTCGGCCAAATCAATAGTCGGTACATCACTAATATAAACATGGCAAAAAATAAAAGAAACGCTCTATTATGTTATGCAAACGGCTCGCCTGTATAGCTCGATGCGTAGGCGAAGACAAATCTAGCACAAAACAAATATCTGACGATGTCACAAATTGCGAATCTTAATCTGAAACTTCAATTAGTAAACTAGAATATTAATTTAATTCTCCAAGGATAGAATTCTCTAATTAATTTCGGATGATTGTCATTTTCTACTCAATAAGCTGAATAGGTATATAAGATACATGAATAAGTTGGTATATAAACGATACCTTAAAGTGTTTTAACACGTTCCCTGTGCATGCATCATATGTGTAGCATTTTAGGGTACATATGATACGTGCATGCACCACTAATGATGCACGACCCCATATAAACTCAAAGCATTGCCAAAATGTACACGTGTGAGCTAGGTCTTTTAGGTTTTTTATTTGAACCGTATGAACCTTTTGACAAAAAAAAACACGTGAGGACTCAATTTCTGGTTCCTAGGTACACAGGGAACGTGTTAAAATCTGAGTGACCCTTTAACTCGTACCTACTATACTACTATACTATAAATATTAAGAATTAACATTACATGGGACCTTGACATTTTACCTCGGCTATTTCTTGTAAAGTAAAGTAAAGTAAGAGTAGTAAGAGGTTGACTGAAGTAGAATGACAAAATTAAATACACAAATACTCGCGAACTTTTCCGAGAAAATACCTACGATGATAAAGGATTGTTCACTACATCTAGTGCCGTTACATCGCAAAATTTGACTAAACACCCCGAATACTTAATATTTTACTTGGTATATTTCTACATTTACCATTCAATCATAGAGAAAAAAAATACATAGAGTACTCACTCCATACATCAGTTTTAGCAAAAAGAATAGATAGTATAGAGGGGTCCTGTCATTGTAAATTTTGTAGTCACTGTAAATTTACTGCCATCTATCGACACACGACTAAAACTCAAAATGAAAACGTATAAAGTTATCAAAAAATGTATATACAGGGTGATCAATCCAAATGGGTCAGTATGGAGAAGTCAGAAACTATAAGAGATAGCGAAATCTGTTCTTAGGAACCATGGCTTCGATTTTAGATTTAATAATAATGGCATTTAATTTTTTTTTTAAATCTATCATACATAACCGGGATTCGAACCTGGTCAATATTCTTGTTGTTTGTTTGTATGGCAACTTTTAAACGATGCGTGATAGGTGGGGGGTGCTCGACCAAATATCATAGAGGGCCCCGAGACAAAACAAACTACATTAAAAAAATTAAAAATGGCCGACTTTTTTTTAATTTTTTCAAGTTGGTCCGAGCGCGCTGAGATTTGGCATGCGGCGAGCCTGGGGGCCCAAGATTACCGTGTCAAAAAAATTTTTTGGAAAAATCCAAATGGCGGCGGACACGGGCAAAGTCAAATTTCCAAGTAGGTTAAGCGAGCCCGAAGGGCGAGTTTCAGGCCGGGAGGCCGAAGACCGACCCCGGCGGAGGGCTCCCAATAGGAAAAGTGTTGGGTCGTGTTTAAGCTCCAACTTCCCCCTTTCGTGTGACGCTTCGGGCCTTCGGCCCTACGCGGAGCTCGGCCTTCATTTGCTCGGCTTCGGCCTCGCGTTTTGGGAGTCGGGGTGGAGGCTCCGGGCCTTCGGCCCTCCGCCGGGGTCGGCCTTCGGCCTCCCGGCCTGAAGTTCGCCCTTCGGGCTCGCTTAACCTACTTGGAAATTTGACTTTGCCCGTGTCCGCCGACATTTTGGATTTTTCCAAAAATTTTTTTTGACATGGTAATCTTGGGCCCCCAGGCTCGCCACATGCCAAATCCCAGCGCGCTCGGACCAACATGAGAAAATTAAAAAAAAATCGGCCAATTTGAATTTTTTTTAATGTAGTTTGTTTTGTCTCGGGGCCCTCTATGATATTTGGTCGAGCACCCCCCACCTATCACGCATCGTTTAAAAGTTGCCATACAAACAAACAACAAGAATATTGACCAGGTTCGAATCCCGGTTATGTATGATAGATTTAAAAAAAAATTGAATGCCATTATTATTAAATCTAAAATCGAAGCCATGGTTCCTAAGAACAGATTTCGCTATCTCTCATAGTTTCCGACTTCTCCATACTGACCCATTTGGATTGATCACCCTGTATATGGATAAGTGATTTTATTATTTTTATATCATTTTGATCCATGTTCATTCACTGATATCTATGTGTTAAAATTGTTAAATATGAAACGGTGTCGTCACGCCATCTAGCCGAGGATAGGCTAAAGGTGTGTGCGGCATCTATTCGAGAATGACTTTTACTTGAATTCCGAGGCACGTTTTTTCCTTAGACTTTATTCGTCTTAAGTATACGAAGTTACATATGTCTTTGGTTTTAGTACCAAAACGACTATTATTTTCGTAGTCGACATCTAGCATCGAGTAGCGGAATTATCAGTACCTACTGCTACTTGACAATAGATGTTGCAACGACCGAAAAGTTTAATGCTCAACAATTTTCAGCTAATATTATAACCAGATTAACCGGAAATCTATTTTCAACTCCTTCTGCTTTTAATATTAGTTTTAAATTGTTGTTCAATGTTCAATACAATTATCGTGAGTCGCGACACTAGAGAATTCTAGTATCGAGTAGCGGTACTCGTAATTCCGCTACTCGATGCTAGATGTCGACTGCGAAAATAATAGTCGTTTTGATACCAAAACTGATGTATGGAGTGAGCACTGTTCTACTTAGTCAGCATTACTACCTATATGTAACTTGTGCTTTTATATTTAATATAATTATTGTGAGTATACAAGACGGCTTTACTTTTCTTCGCCCCTACGGAACCAGCCTACTCCACCTCACCGCTGAACAAGCACTCTATTCTTACTATATTTCTCTATGCTTCAATTTACATACATTTCTAATGCCAGATTCTGACCACAACCTCCCATAGTGAAACTCATTAGCTGCATGGAAACCACGCTATTATGAAACTCGAATTAGGCGTCCCCCATAATAGTTCCTGAGGGTATTATTTCATTTCTACACACCGTCACTAACTCTTAACTTTTATAAATACACACTTGTAAAACCAACTTTATTGTTTAGAAAATAAAGCTCAAAATAGAATACGCTGTAAGCGAGGTATACGAGGTTGGGGAAGTAATCAGGTGATTTTCTGCTCAAACTTAGAACTATGAAGACAATATGGTGCATTTCTGTTTAACATAAGGGAGGGAACCGTTAGAGGCGGATTGTGTCAAACTATTTGGGATAGTACATTAGTTATTTGTCGGATGTTGTCCTTATTGGAGTCTGTTAAATATTTGGGTCATGTACAAAAATTAGGGTCACGAAATAGTTACATACGTAACAAGCAACTGTTAATTAGTAGATTGTTAACCAAGGGATGAAATAATACTTTTCACCCGAGTTAAACAATCTACTTTTCATTTCGAATACGAGGAAAGAAAAATGCACGTGTTTTTTTAAAACATAACTATATAAGTATACATTATTATAGTATTTTTGGAGGGTACCTTCAATTAATAATTTAGGCAAAGTATTGTAATTTATGGAATGGGGAGTCAAATATCAGAATGGAAATTGTATGACAAATCCATTTAAGTATGACCCAAATTTCAATTGCTTATCGTAAAAAAAATAATTAAATCGTACTTGGAACCTAAAATTCTCTAGTGCAGAAACGTATCATTTTCTGCACACCTTTTAGAAGAACAATGACCCTCTTTCAGAAGATGAGAATGAAAAATTAATTGACCAAGCGTTAGCGAAGGTCTACGTTTCAGCTCGGACAAAAATGTTGTCCTCTACCGGTCGCAATCCTCCACCGATTCTCGTGAAAGTTTTATCAAAATGTTACGTAGGTATAATGACACTCTGACACTTTGTTCCATAACACGTAGTGCTCTTGCCCTTGTCCCATTCACTTGGGGTCGGCGCAGCATGTCTTTCTCTTCCACACCTCTCTGTCGCCCGTCATATCAGCATTCACTAGCGTTCGTTTTATATCATCATCTCTCACACAGTCCATCCACCTTTTCCTCGGTTTTCCTTTCCTCGTACTTCCCTCCACATTTATTCGTAATACCTTTCTCGTCACATGACATTCATCCCTCCGCGTCACATGCCCGTACCACGCTAGGCGATTTGCCCTTACTTTTTAACAAGCTTTTATTAGGTCGACCTGTATGTAACTAACTATGTAATGGAATCTAAGATAACTAATTTAACCATCTTCCAAGTATCATAGCGTCATAAAAATTGGCAGCTGTATGTAGTTCTGATGACAATACAATAATATGGTACTGTCGAACTGATCTGATGATGGAGACAGGAGGTGGCCATAGGAACTCTCGACCTGTATGTAACTAACTGTAATGGAATCTAAGGTAACTAACTTAACCATCTTCCAAGGATCGTAGCGTCATGAAAATTGGCAGCTGTATGTAGTTCTGATGACAATACAGTAATATGGTACTGTGTCGAACTGATCTGATGATGGAGACAAGAGGTGGCCTTAGGAACTCTGTGATGAAACAACGCAACCTAATTGTGTTAGGGGTTTTTAGAATTGTCTCGGTGAGTATTAGTTGTCTGTCGTAAGAAAAGTACAGTCAGCGATAAAAGCTTGTACCAAAAATTAAATTTTTGCCAAAAACTTATTCTGTTATGGGTGCAACTGATGGGTAGAATGAGGTCACCTATGAACGTGTTTGCAATAAACTAGGTCGCCGGCGTCACCGAAACGTCAACATCCGCCCAATTCTTGACGAATCGTCCCATTATTCAACGGCCAGAGAATAGAGAGAAAATATATTAAAGAGTGTTAACTAATCTTCCCAACGCGAGAACTCAGAAAGAAACTCGAGAAAAGAGACTACAGATAAATACATTAATAAAGAATGTTAACCGTCACAACGCGCGCCTCTTCATTGTCGTACAGTCAGCATCAAATAAATAGTGTCAAACTAAATGCACTAATCAACATCAATTAAAGTATTTTATACATTAAAACATGAAAACAGACGTTGGGTAACTCCACTACAGCAATGGCGCTGTTAACTTGCGAAGTTAACAGCGCCATCTATCTGACCCTTTTTATACTTTATCGAACTCTAGATGGCTTACCGATAATCATTATTATACGCATCCAATAAGGGTACGTAGTTCCAGAGACAGTCCATAGGTGGTATTATAATCAATATTAAATAATTAAGGCTAGCGAATTCTGATGTACTTTTTCACTTTTCCAATATACTCCATAAGAAGCACACGTTGTCTGTCTCCGACTCCCCAAAGATCCTCCGACCTCCGCCCACGTGCCAACGATAAAAACTTGTACTTATCAAAAATAAAATTGTGAACTTTGTAGATAATACGAGTAAGCAGCAAAATGATAGTAGTCACGCTCACAAATAACGATCTACAAAAATGGTACGGTAGAAGGAGATTGACATTAACACTTCACTAAGCTAATTATACGGTTTCACGTATTTTAGTAACACTCTGAATTAATTTCCTTCTCTCTGACCGGACTCTTCGTAATCCGACGCCATAGATTCATGGCAGAATGGCGTTCACTGCCCAGCATCAATCACAGTCCGGAGCAGTAACCTAATTGTGGTACTGTCATCTACGTGGGTCTGTTTTGCTTCGAATCTTACCAAAAAAGTTCTACGAAAGACGTTGGTAGACAGGTAGGATTCACGCTTATTAATCTTATTATAGACAAATATCTGGGAGACCGAGCTTTGCTCGGAAAACGTATAAAAACTCGAAAATGCGCGTTTGTCCAGAGATAAGACCTAGCTAGATCGATTTATCGCCCCCGAAAACCCCCATATAGCAAATTTCATCGAAATATTTAGAGCCGTTTCCGAGATCCCTGAAATATATAAATAAATATTCAAGAATTGCATTTGTAAAGGTATTAGATAGGTAGGTAGGTCACAGGTCGGAGGTCGCGCCGATGAGTTTTTCGGAACTAATATGTACCTGCGAAATATCATTTGATATTTACTAGTCGCTTTTCAGTGAAGGAAAACATCGTGAGGAAACCGGACTGATAATGGACCGGACTCATATAAGCCTAGTTTACCCTCTGGGTTGGAAGGTCAGATGGCAGTCGCTTTCGTAAAAACTATTGCCTACGCCAATTCTTGGGATTAGTTGCCAAGCGGACCCCAGGCTCCCATGAGCCAAGACAAAATGCCGGGATAACGCGAAGAAGATGATGAGATGATGAGGTAGGTAGGTCATGCAGAAGTTTTAGATAGGTAGGTTTGTTGTCGTTCGGAGGGCTACATCGGTTACTTTGGTTCTGCGTTTGATAGCGAAGTATTGACTACCAATTTAGCTAGGACCCTAAATGAACGTGATTGTACCTACCTAGATAATATTTGACCGACTTTGTTTTTCATTAGATGCAATCGTGTTTTTAATGAATATATTATAATAAATGTATTAGTGTAACAATTAACTATTTTAATGTGATTGTGTCAAGCAATGGAATGATTACTTAAGACCTTGACAGAATAACTAAGAACTACGCGTTTACGTACCTTAAGTACCTATTTAAGATTATTTGTACAATTATTTAAAAGACATGAGTCTTATTAAGTTTCTTCCGTCGATATTATTTTGGAGCCTTGTAATATGCCTTTTTGCCTAATTGTAATATGCCCTTCTCCATTGTAATATGCCTAAATTGAAATAAGGACTTTCAGTGAAACTGAAGTAATTTTAACTTCCGAACCATTTGGTTCAGCGGGTAATTATTAAATTGTATGTTTGTGGCGTGTTCACAAATATGACTTATTACAAAAGTTGAATTGCTTTTAAAGGGCAAATATTGTAATGCCTAATTTAGGTTCCGAGAAAACTTGAACCTACATTTACAGTCGCCATCAGATATATCGAAGCGGCGGATGTGCTCAAAAATATCTGAACACGCCTCTATTGTCAAGGCGTTAAGTCCGTGTTCAGATAGTTTTTAGCACCTCGACCGCTCCGATATATTCTGATGGCGACTAAAAAGTAGCGGATCAAACTACGCGTCAAAAGTATCTACATACAATAGGTACATACATATAGCATTTGTATAATAATTTGCCATGACAGTAGCCTAGCTTAATTCAGATGGAAACCGCCGGCAAGGGCGGAATGGGCGGTCATGCAGACTAAATGTTGTCATAACGCGGACACGGTACGACGGTGCAATGAAAATACATCACACTGTAATCTTGACTGTTATACAAGCTGTAGCTTGTGAATGTAACATTTGTACAGAATCTTATCTTATGTAGGTATTAAGAACAATAGTAATGTATGTCGGAACACCAAAGGGTGACTGACGTTAGACCGGGCCAGAGTTTCCAGCGCTTACTTTTCTATGACGTGACAGGTGATAACGTGATTTTTTCCATAGAAAACGATGCCTCGGAAGCTCCGACCCGGACACGGCCCAAAATGTTGTCAATTGGACACGGTGGTTCTTGAAAGGAATTGGCCTAAATATATCTAGGTATTCTTCTTTGGTATTTATTGAAGGGAGGGACCGTGCGTGTTGTAGGGTCTGCTATCTTGTGGCCTGAATCGGAAACATATCTGCACATGTACATTGCCAAAGAAAGTGCGATCATTCTTGTCGGTACGTTTCCTTCTGCATAGTAGGTTCTGCCATCTTGTGGGCTAGATCGGAAGCATAAACGACACATTTACGCCTCGCGCCAAAAATCTGACGCCTCCTATGCTGCCCCCTATAGTTCATGCACGGGGCCTATTAGACAGTCGTGTCGCTGTCACAGGCACAAGCGACAAATGAAAACGTAGTAAAAGCGTTTTAAGCATCCATACATAATTATATATGACATATATATGCGTATTGAAGTACCATACCACGCCATCTAGAAACGGATTTAAGAGGTATTTTAGTATATATAAAACAATTTACCTAAAATACTTTCTAACGTGAGCGCTGGCCTAGCGGTAAGAGTGTGCGACTTTCAATCTGGAGGTCGCGGGTTCAAACCCCGGATCGTACCAATGAGTTTTTCGGAACTTATGTAGGTACGAAATATCATTTGATATTTACCAGTTGCTTTTCGGTGAAGGAAAACATAGTAAGGAAACCGGACTAATCCCAATAAGGCCTAGTTTCCCCTCTGGGTTGGAAGGTCAAAACAAAATCAGACCAAATCAAATCCAAATGAATTTTATTAAATATTTATCATCCAAAATCATCATTTAAAAGTCAAACCTTCCAGCAAACATAAGAAAACGACTCAAAAATTGCATTTGATTACTTTGCCTCACATGTTAATAAAATGCAACTTTGCTATCAGTTTTTGAAGTGCAAAGTAAGCCTTTCCGAGCTGGTGTGGTGAAATAGTTATTTGCACAACAAGAGATCAAAGTTTGATATTTCTTTGAGTGCTTATTTTGAGTCCCGTGCAAGCGAAAGATTCTATAATAGATTTAGAATCTTGAGCGTAGTAAGGGACTCAAAAGCGCACGAGATGTAAATAACTTTGATCTCGTGTAGTACACAAAATTTTTCACGGGAGCAGTGAGAACATACCTATTAGAAAACTTGAAAAATGTAATCCTTCTTCATCACTTAATACCTATACACTCATGTTTTCTTAAGATATACAAACAATTATGTTTAATTACCGCAATCGAACACAAAAACAAAACGTAATAATAAATTTCAGTAAAATAATATGGAAATAACGAACAACAGACATTTCAATCGACAACGTTTTTTTGTAAAAAAAAAAAACTTTGTAAGATACGGTCCGAATTGCGGAAAATAATTAATTTTGCGCGATAATCTGTGTATTTTTTGACTTCATTATTTTAATTGTACAATAAAATACCTAAAATATAGTATTATTATCAGTTTTTATAAAATCTTAAACATTATTTTTATTAATTAATTATTAAGAATTCATACTCGTACGTGGTTTGGAACGATGTGTTCTGAAGTTTTTCGGGGGTCTATTATAAACCGTCAATATACCGTTGAATGTCCGTGTCGTTTGAACTTTTTTTGTCTGTTCCTTTTTGCTAACAGCGTGAAAGGGACAGAGATAATAGAACCCAAGTATTTCGAACTTGTATTAGACCCCGCATGTTGAAATGACATTTGACTGTAAAGGTCACTTGAATGTCATTTTGTCTCACTCAGTGAGCAAAATCGCATTTTGCTCACTGTTTTCAAGAAGCAATGTACCCTTGTTCGAGCTGCTGACGTGAAAAATATATTGATGTAGTGCTAACACGTGCAAACGTCTGCAACATTTCCCGGGTAAAATCAGACCCGAAAATTGCAACCAATGGCTCCCTCTGGTTCCCGATAAAATATGTATCTCGTAATCCTTTCCGAGCGATTGCGCGGTGTTCAGGCACACGATGTGTTATAATGTCAGTACTTTGACGTCATAGAAACGCGATTCAACGTCCACTACATTATGAGTGCGAACTTTTAAAGTGAGCCCACGCACGCAACATAATATATGCAATACGTAATGACAATCTGCGGGCGCAGCATGGTTCCATTTTCATCGCTTGTCACTATGCCCGTCACTTTTGCACTACATACTTGTTAGAACGTGACAGGTATGGTGAGAAGCGATAAAAATGCGACCGTGCTACCGCCGCTGAACCTTGAAATTTGTATGCTTGGAAAAATAGTCGTCATGCGTTGCGTTGTGTACGTGGGCTTAGTTGGCCCCTGCTTTTAATCACGTATCATGTATAAGTTATATTTTTCTAAAACCTAACAATTTATGTACTAAATACTGGCTTTAGAAAATAAGCACTACTAAATGCTTTCAACGTAAATTGGTCTGAAAATGATCAGACCTTTATTCTGATTGTAAACGAAAGCCTTTGCTTATAATGTGTCTCATTGGCGACCGACGCGTTCGGCGGGCGTGCGATATTGCGTCGAGCGTCCAAAGGTATTTGAGCACAGTGCACTGAGGCCACTCGGTTCCCTTATCTTTGGCATATTTTTTTTGTAATAATCTTATTGTGCATAATAACTTTAGGCATAATATACTGTGCCTAAACTCACTTGGTACTGGATTGTTGCGCATACGTACTCTACGCATAATTTTTATTGATCGAAGTATCTTTTGGCATCAATTTAAAGTCCGAATCGAGGCCTGGTATCTGTTTCATTTCGCATAATTTTATTTGTAATAATTTATTTTTGCATAATTCGCCATTAAGCATAAAATCTTATGGTATAGAAATGTTTTGCATACTTGCAAGAATCATATATGTTGTAGGCCGAATATTTTTTTAGCGGAAATTAATTCGCCGAATGTTTCCCAATTCGCAACTATTATTTTCTCATAGGTAATTTCATTTCTGGCAACAGTTTGTTTTCTTGGGGTCGCAGTTCTAACCTAACCTAACCCACTTTTCAGGCAACAGTTTGTTTAATTGGGGTCGCAGTTCTAACCTAACCTAACCCACTTTTCTGGCAACAGTTTGTTTTCGTGGGGTCGCAGTTTTAACCTAACCCACTTATCTGGCAACAGTTTGTTTTTGTGGGGTCGCCGTTCTAACCTAATCCACTTTTCAGGCAACAGTTCGTTTTCGTGGGGACGCAGTTCTAACCTAACTTAACCCACTTTTCAGGCAACAGTTTGTTTTCGTGGAGTCGCAGTTCTAACCTAACCTAACCCACTTTTCTGGCAATAGTTTGTTTTCTTAGGGGTCGCAGTTCTAACCTAACCTAACCCACTTATCAGACAACAGTTCGTTTTCTTGGGGGACACAGTTTTAACCTAACCTAACCCACTTTTCTGGCAACAGTTTTTGGGCTCCGCATTTGCTCCGGCGCTACGGGCATAGCAGCCCCTTCGCCCTTGCGTAGCAAAGCGCAGGCACTAATGCTCGCCTTCGCAGTTTTAACTTTCCTTGTCGCCTTCGGCGACTAGCCTCAGCCGCTACGGCTCGCATTGTGCTCTGCGCTTTGCTACGGCGGGCGAGGGCTGCTTCCCCTCCGCGCCTCCGGCTATTTACATTCACTCTAGGGGTAGGACAGACAAGACCACGTGGATAGTGGGGTGCTCCGATTCGGATTTTTTTGTGAGCTAAAAATCTGTATACATCCAAAATGCCAATAATATGTTCCCACCCAAAGTTTCAAAAATACAATAATAATGTTTTTTCCGAATTATAAATGTAGGCAGAGCTTTTAGTTACGGCTCTGCGTTAATGAGTCAGTCAGCCACATATTTAGGTGTTTTATACATCGTTAAATATAAATTAGTCTTGGATTTTATACAATCTGACGCTTTCTTTAATTTTAACATTCGTCGAAAAACATTCTGCCAAATGTAGCTTATGACAGATGCGTTTTAGGTCATACAAGTTATACCAAATAGAAAGAATCTAAATACGTTTTCTTCGATGTAAATATTCGCCTAAATCCTATTATGCTAAACAGATTATGCAAATCACATTTCGGACATTTAAACAAACGCAAAATAAAATTATTCGTACCAAAATTCGGCCATGATAATAGTAGTATATTTAAGATTCGGACTTGCAAACATTCGGGCTATTGCATATTATACAAACTGAAGCTTTCTGCAAATTTAACATTCGTCGAAAAACATTTCTGCCAAATAGGTTATGCCAGATGCGTTTCGGGTCACGGAAGTTATGCCAAATAGACGGAACCCATATTCTTTAGTTTGATTGTTTTTTTGTCAGTATCTGACGTGCACTTAGTTTATTTGAGTCAACGTACTGATTTACCCACTTGACCGTCCGACGATAGCATAGTATCCGAAAAAAATATGCTCTTAACCGTCCGCGGGAACCTTACTATCCAAAGGGGTGGAAGAAAGAACTGATTTCAGAGCCATCTAACGGAATATTTCGGCATTATTTCCTAATTCTCTTGATGGGACAACGTAGCCTAATAAAATAGTTAGCTCTGAAAAAATTTAGATGGCAGTGTAGTCATAATTTTTGTAGAAAGTTGTGAATGCGCTGCGCGGGGCGTGCGTCGCTAAAAAAACCCGGACGGTTGACAGGAAAACAGTCTCGCGGGCCGGACGGTTGAGTGGTTACCGACATATAGTTGTACATCCAACATTGAGTGATCGCGGCCGTGGAATTAAAACAAAACCGGCTTAATCGCATTATCTGGAATTACGAATTGACTGACGTTTCTGTCGGGCTTTAGCTACAATTATTATTTAACATGATTTTATTGCTTTATATGTGAATATTGATGTACACTATTAAAGCTTTAGCTACGATTCGATCGAGGCAAGCTGTGACACCTACTCGTATCATGAGTCACTGACAGTGTCAGTACTGAGACTCATGTCAGTGCCACAGCTCAACTCTGTCTGAATTAAAATTGTAGGTCCAACTAGTGCTCACCTATCCTTATCTTTTGGTAAAAGAAAAGTTAAATTAGAACCTAAATGTTAGGAAGTTTAGTATCTAAATAAAAGAGCAGGATTAACGCAACTAAAGACTAACAAAAGGCCAATTAGCCCAATTTAATAGACAATTCCAAGTTCGGCAACTAAGCCTAATCCACGTATCTGAGATCCGCAGTACAACTCTACACCACTACACATAACAACCATAACTCCATAGGAAAGCCCATTCCATTATCTACCGTATCCCCAGACAATAAAGTTACAATTTAAACTGGGTTTCTAATGGTTCTTACGTCTTTTGTGTTGGATAAGGAAGAACTTAAAGCCTAACTGGTAAACTTTGGACGACTTTCGACTCTTTGGTTGTGGAATAAACCTCGTGAGGCCTGTTTCCATTTGTCTGTTACGACATGAGTTTTTCATGACTTAATCTTGCACTTAAATAGTTTTTAAATAATTATTCGCCAATAATAGTTATGTATGTTTTAAATAATTATGGTGCAAATAAGCTCTGTGCATTGTATTGTTCTTATTTCCACTTATTTAACTCCAGAAATCCGTCCAGGATCCTAGCCTGTAGCAGGGAATCCTAATTCATCAGTTCTTAAAACCTTATTACTTACCTTTTTTCAAAAATCAGCTGAAAGTATACTTTTTATCTCTGCCTTAAGTTGCCATTTTATATATTGTATATATGTAAGTATAAATATATAGTATGTATATTGTATATTTATTTGTGTATTAGGTTTTGTTGTAATACTAATATAAGTAGTATGTAATATGTGTGTTTGTGTTTAATAGTCTCCATATTTCGCTCCGTGCACTACCTGTTGACTTTTGTCTGAGTTCTATATTTCCTGCTACCCAAAGGTTGTCTGGAAGAGATCGCTTTTTAGCGATAAGACCGCCTGTTGTTACCGGGTTCTATTTTTCCGTTACAATTTCTTTGTAGTTTTACATGTATGTAAAATGTATAATTATTACCCTACTTTTTGGTTCAACCACAATCAAGTTAAATGTTGATGTTGGAGTAGCTTGTATTAGAATGCATTTAATGAAAGTAGGCTACATATTCTCCCCATTATTAAAAATAATTACATATCATTAAAAAAAAACTGCCGTTAGAAAGGGAAAATTACAGTAGCAAGGTTTATTTTGTTCAAGTGTTTTCTCTATGAAGGTATATTTTTCCACAAAGGTGTGTAGTACTTTATTCTGTAGAATTGAATAAGCTTTAATGTTGCCCTAGGCCAGTGGTGGGCAAACTTTCTTCATGAGGGGCCAAAACTTGAAGGAATTTCAGAGGAGGGCCAGATTTACAGCAAAAACGTATTTTTATTACCTATATTGCTGGCCATATTATACATTTTTTTAAATGACCGGCGGCGGGCCAGATAAATCCTTTCGCGGGCCGCACTAGGCCCGCGGGCCGTACTTTGCCCACTGCCCTAGGCCGTATTTTCATAGCGCGCGTAGATCACAGTAAGAGGCGAATTTCACGGATGAAACATAGATATTTTCCAATATAAGACGGCGGCGGTTCCTCGAGATCCCCAAACGTCGGATGGTCTGGACATGAAAACCTAACTTTACTAACATACACACAAAATGACTATTAGAAGTATTAGAACAAATTAACTATATTTCAGTTTATGTACAGCAAAATTTTCTAGAAATTTCGAGCTTTGTGCTATTTCGATTAGTGCAAATAGTATAATGGGCACACGCGTTTAAGTCCATATACCTAGTGTTAAACTCGTGTCCGCAATCCGAGTACAATACCTATGCTTAGGTAGGTACTCGTATATATTTAATACGGCCAACCCATAGACTAGGAATCCTCTAAGCTCTAAACCATAATTAGATTCCAAAAAATGTTGCCACTGCAATAATTTGTTTGTAAAATAGTAAATTCCTTTTTATAAATAAATACGCTAAGATAATTTATTTATTGGTAATTTTACGCCTACGATTTAAAAAAGTACTTTTATTTACTTATTTTTGCATAAATACAAGACGCGCTAGTAAAAAGTGGCAACATTGTCTTACTTTTTTTGGAATCTAATTATGATTTAGAGTTTAGACCGAGTTTAGAGCAATTATTTCATGCAACCGATGATGCCAAAAATGCGGGGGTGCGCGGGACGAGGTGAGCGAAGTCCCGTGCCGTGATTGGTCCGTTTAAACGACGAACGAGTTCACGGACGTCACACAAAGACACTTTCGACTTGAACATGGAGTAAAATTACCGTATGCGTGGCAGAGGGGGTAGCGCGACGATGCTAAGTCTGGAGGATGTTTTGTCTGTGGGCCAACCTAACCGTGTTACGTGGGTATAATACTATGTACATGCTACGTACAATATAATTTGTTACATCGTTCTTAAATAGTTAGTTTTTGTACTAACCAGGCTCCAATTTCACCACGGTGACAGGAGCGACAATTGTACAACATCACTGTTGCTGACGTCACAGGCTCCATGGGCTACGGTTACCGCTTACCATCGGGCGGGCCGTATTCCTGTTTGCCACCATCATTGTTTTATTTAAAAAAACTGTATTGTATCGGAAAAAAACAGATATTTCTCTTGCTAAGTTTATGACAATTGTCACAAGAAACACTACAATTGTCACGAAATTCCGACATATAACTCATTACCTGTCAAGAATTACCTACAATTCTTCTAAATCTTGACAATTGTCAGAAACTTCGCAAAAGAAATATCTGTTTTTTTCCGATACAATAAAGTTTTTTTTAATAAAACAATGATGGTGGCAAACAGGAATACCGCCCGCCCGATGGTAAGTGGTAACCGTAGCCCATGGATGACTGTGACGTCAGCAACAGTGATTTTACAATTGTCGCACCTGTCACCGTGGTGAAATTGGGGCCAGAGGGTAGGTACCTACTTACTTATGAGCTTATATGTTTAGTTAAGTTTAGTTTTATTTTCGTATTTGTAATTTTTATTTAATAAAGCTGAAGTGATACCGCTCAGGACCAAGCAAAGTTGCGTGCTCTTGTGTTGGCCGAGACTCATTTTGGGTCATTGCGCCAGCCAAGTAAGTGTGTAATTTTTATGTTTTTGTTATATACACGAAAATGGTTCTCTGGAGGTAAATTTAGGGTCCTAAATAATTGTAAGTCCATATTCGTCCAGGTGCTTTTGTGTAACTCCGCTCAACAAATACAATATTCAGTGATTTTCTTTTGTTGGCTGGGACATGTGTATTTTTGAGTGCTTCGGGTATACCCTTATTATTTCACTTGAGTGCACAGAAAATGTAAAATTGCGTTAAGATTCACATACTAGGGTTGTCCTTATTTCGTCGAAGTTGCTCGTTGTTGGCACTCGCTTAATGTACCTAAAATCTCCCACTAAAAAACCAATGTAATATTTTTTCAGAATTTTTAAAACCTTTTTTGGGGTAGCTACCGCACTTTGAAAATTTGGACCCTCCATACAAAATGGGTGCTCCGCATAATATAAGAATATAACTTCGACGAAATAAGGACCACCCTATCATATACCTAAGTGATAATTTTTGCTTAGTGAAATTTTATGATAATACTAGCGACCCGCCCCGGCTTCGCACGGGTAAACCTTCCTCAAAAACCAGTCTATTGATAGGTGAAAACCGCATGAAAATCCGTTCAGTAGTTTTCGACTTTATCGCGAACATACATACACACAAACAGACAGACGCGTCGGGGGACTTTGGTTTATAATGTGTTGTGTAGTGATCAAATTATCTACACTCAGTAAATAAACCGGGTCAGTTTGTTAAGTAATTAATTTTGATTAATACAAATATGTACACACAGCTGCAAAAGTGCATTTCCACTTCATGAATGAATTACAATATGTACCGTAAAATGGGGTGAGTAGGGTCAAAACTGAAATTCAAACCTCGATAACATTTTATTTTTACATATGAAAACTGAATGGTGTATATAATAAGTGTTCCGGACTTATGTATTTTAGTTTTTATTTTATTTTGGGTAGTTCTATTCCATAACTTTGACGATAAAGAGGAAAACCCACCTCACCCCGTAGTGCCTTGTATTTGGGGTGAGAGGGGTTTTCATGCAAAGGTGATTTTGGAAGATTGTTGGATCGATTTTTTTTTATTATGCGTATTACTATAGCTCCATTTTAAATTGGAATACATTATTTTTGTAGCAGTAGCCTTAAAATTCCTCTCAAACCTTATCTCCCCATTCATAACCCACCTCTCCCCGCTAAACCTACTCACCCCGTTTTACGGTACCTATTACCTATTTGAATCTTTTGAATACCTGTACCATGAAGGTACCATGCATCAAACATCAAACATGAAACATCAACATTTATTCAGCAAATAGGCCACAAGGGCACTTTTACACGTCAACATTGAATTTACATACAAGCAAAAATAATAACAAGACATCAACAATTTTATTAAATACAACTAACAATTCAAACTAACGTATTACAATTACTTAGATATGTATATGGTCTCTTAATGTCGAATTACATAAAAAATACAGATACAAAACACAAAAAAATCTATCTCATGTTTCAAAGTCCATGATATAATAAATAAATATAGCTGGTCAAGCAGATCTTGTCAGTAGAAAAAGGCGGCAAATTTGAAAAATGTAGGCGCGAAGGGATATCGTCCCATAGAAAATTTGAATTTCGCGCCTTTTTTTACTGACAAGATCTGCTTGACCAGCTATAAAAGAAAGTATTTGTATTGGATTCCTCACTTTCCTTGGCACTTTGCTATGATAGAGTAGAATTTTAAAATAATGGGTTCAAAAATCTCTACCTACCTGTAGCCACTTTTACATTTTAAATTCATCTAAAAATACTACTTACTCTACCGAATTTCACAGCGAGTTCGTAACACGCAATATATTGTAGTTTGTCAAAGGACTCTCTCATTTCAATCATAGACAGAGAGAATCATACTATCTTTGTCTTACATTAGTACTAACACCCAAAAGAAAAGGATGAGTATAGTTTTCCTGGTTCTTACTACTGACAAATTGGTTTGACCAACTAATATTTACATACACTCAATATACCTATTGTTACAAACAAACACGATTACATTATCATTCCTTATCAGGTCAGGTTCATTCAACACGAACAACATTGCTCCAAATACATTCAGTATCCAACCAAAGATCACAGTGAACAGTCCATAAAAATTGTCCACTAAAATAAAATACAAATAAAAAACGACTCTAAGCCCCATAAGACAAAGTGCAAAATCAATTAAGCGATACAAGACCTTGAACTTAGCTTGGCTTCGCGCGTTCCGTTTCTGCTAGTATATTTTTAATACGAAAACATGGCGTCATGGCTCGGCCAACCAAGTGTAGAAGTGTACAATGACATTCATGTCAACTTTTTACCATTAAATTATGCTTATGTGATTTTAAACACGACTTTGGATCACATTGGAGTTTACAGTGTCAGTGAAGATTGTTACAAAGTAAGTAGTGTTACAATCTCTCGGGTTTTTAAGCCCGGTCATTTATAAGGCGTGCGTGGGGATATATATCCAACACGTAGAGGCCGATTGGAGAGCTTTGATGTCATATAGAACGCCTGCTGGAACCCGTTCACAGGCGCAACAATAAACACCCATGAACCGGTCGCAACAGGCATTGGGACTATTGTAGAAAAAGTGAATAGTATACCGGTCTACGGATTGAAGTTTGGGTGAACAATGAGACTGGGCTGTAAAGAAGTCCGGACACCTGCCATAACAATGCTGACACACGTTATCGAGGCAGGCGGTGACTTGCCGCTGACTAGATGGGCCCCTAAAACTGCCGTCGTGAAGACGACGTGGGTCGACGTAGTAGTGTTATTTTTAGGTTATGTGCCGTAATTCACCTGTCATATAAAAATTTGAAAAAATATTAAGTCGGGCATATACTCGTAAATACAAGCTAATAGTATTAGTGATTTAACATAGACTCCAGTTAATATTTTTGTATGTGCGTATATGAATATATTTTGTAGGTATGTAAAATCACTAATTGTATTAGCTTGTATTTTATTATGCAATAGACCCCTGGTAGATTTTCAGTGACGTGTTCTGGAAAAATCGGGCAAGTGCGAGTCGGCCTCGCGCACGAAGGGTTCAGTATCATAATGCAAAAAACGACAAAAAAAAAAAACGGTCACCCATCCAGGTACTGACCGCGCCCGACGTTGCTTAACTTCGGTCAAAAATCACGTTTGTTGTATGGGAGCCCCACTTAAATCTTTATTTTATTCTGTTTTTAGTATTTGTTGTTATAGCGGCAACAGAAATACATCATCTGTGAAAATTAAAACTGTCTAGCTATCACGGTTCGTGAGATACAGCCTGGTGACAGACGGACGGACAGCGGAGTCTTAGTAATAGGGTCCCGTTTTACCCTTTGGGTACGGAACCCTAAAAACCGTGATAAATATTTAGTTAGCTGTAGACCTCGCACGTATAGTTTAAAAGTTAATAAATTTATGGCCCCACAATTTAAAAAAATTATAAAACTGATTCGAAAAAGATATTTTTTTGATTATTGAACCTGCTCAAACAATTTCACGAAAGAATTGCGACCTGTATAGGAGAACATCCGTAGGTACATACGAAATCATTTTTGCCCATGTTGAAACGGAGACCTTTCGCTAACGCTCGGTCAATAATAATAAGAACAACGTGTATTTTATCCGAAAAAATAATCCATTTTAATTAAATCAAATTCAAATACTTACTAGACACGACCAATTAACTTTTATTGTACTACTGATATAAAATGAGGTCATTCTGATAATATGCCAATAAAAACATCTAGAAGTATGACCCTAAGAATGATAGGACACTGAGTTCAATATTTTTACAACGTTATTTAGGGGTCACACGCATAATCAACATTGGGCCTAGCCAAGATGCCAATAGTTGGCACCGTAGCGAACAAAGCGGTAGATGTCTCTCTATGACTCATTCATATAAGTGCGATAGGGAGACATTAGCGTTTCGTTCACTACGGTGCAAGCGATTGGCACCTTGGCTAGGCCCCCTGATCACAGATCTAGAATGACGCTTCCGCTTAAAGATAGGTACATGATATGCGCAAAAGGGAAGACGTTTATGAACATTTCATAAGTCCGAAAGAGACAGGCAACAAGTTCAAAAACGTAAGGACTTTGAGACTCCATAGCGGCCTAGCGGCCGGCTTGAATGTACCAAAACGTAAGATTAGCAAACTTGAAAATCGAGGAGATACGGTGGGTTGTTTTATAATGGAACTAGCGACTCGTCCCGGCTTCGCACGGGTTAACAAATTGTACACCTAAACCTTCCTCAAGAATCACTCTATTGATAGGTGAAAACCGCATGAAAATCCGTTCAGTAGTTTTTGAGTTTATCGCGAACATACATACACACAAACAGACAGACGCAGCGGGGGACTCTGTTTTATAAGGTGTAGTGATAATCTGGGCAAAACCTCCCCTTTTTCCGTCACTCAGACCCATCAATATAAACCGTTGCTTAGAAAATGAACTATGTTGAACGTATGTTCGCACCCCTGAAGTGCGTTAATACTCACAGATCATTTACCTAACGTGCAGGGGGGCAATTTAGACTGCGGGGTAATTTAAACTAATCTAAATATCTTCCATGTTTTACATTATGACCTAGTATAGAGTCACACACAATTAACACACACAACAGATCTTTTTCGCTATCTGGACATATATGGTTATTAATGTAAAACCTGGAAGATATTTCGATTAGTTTATTCGATAAAGTATAACATTGTTTAAGAATAGTGGAGTTCAAATTAACTATATAAAGTATACCTATAATATATATGAAAACTGGCGGTCAAACATTGACTCTGCCATATTAATTTGATAGCGCCGGATCAAGCTCACATAATCTTATATATTGGAGCGGCCAAGATGTTCACAAGTATCTGAACAAAGCCTCTATTATCAAGACTTTAAAGTGCATATTCCGATATAGGTATGATGGAGACGTACAAGAGCGCCTATGCGTGCGTTGCGTTATTTGTGGTCTTCGTAAATGCTTTATAAAACGGAGTCTAAAAATGGTTATGTTTGGTTGCGCGTCGTACCGCTGAATGTAATTTATTATGCGAAGAATTCAATGAGGGGCATCAAACGATATCGGCGCGGCGGAGGGAAATTTTATAGCATTTTTTATACACTTGTGTTTTTTTATCTTTATAAACATGTTGCTTCAACGGTATTTTACACCTTTAACTTTGCTAATATGGGAAAAATGCGTTCGTCAAACATCAAACATCAACATTTATTCAGCAAATAGGCCACAAAGGCACTTTTACACGTCAACATTGAATTTACATACAAGCAAAAATAATAACAAGACATCAACAATTTTATAAAATACAACGATCAATTCAAACTAACGTATTACAATGTTTTTATCATTTATTTACATACAATATATATACAGTGGTACTACTAAACGAAATTAATAACTAGCTTAAATCTAAAATAGGCCCTTGAGGCATTGTACCAAGGATGCTGGCGGCATTTCCTCGCTGTATCGCAATGCTGATACGTTGTGCGAGGAAGCCGTCAGCTCTTCGGTCACCAGTTACGTCAACCAGACGCTTCGCGATTTCTGCGAACAACTTATGCGCGCTGGGACCCCATGGACCTAGAGTTTCAACTGCAAATGGTACAGAATGGTACTCTCTACCGAGGCTCTTATATTTGTTACGTTTTAGAATTTCGGCGCTTTCCGCCGCTCCGCCCGCTTTTACAGTAGTCCGTTGGAGGTATTACAATTACTTAGAGATGTATACCGGGTGTGGCCTGTAACATGAGAAAAAAATTTAACTGTAGGCTGTACTCCTCATACTGATCAACATTTGTTCAGCGACTTTTAAAAATAACTTGTGCTTTGATTTTTAATACACTTTAAAGTTTATTCTAAGACGCAATGTATTGCGAATTTTGTTATGTTTAAGGCGTGACAAGCAACGTCAATCACAATGATATGGCGTGGCGATGGCGTCCATTGAAGATAATATTTATTTTGTATGAAAAATAGGTAGTCTAAATACTTCATAATTTTTAAAAGTTGTTGAACAAAAGTGTCACCGTTTGAGGAGTACAATCTAGGTTTTAATTCTTTGCTCATGTTACAGGCCACACCCGGTATGGTCTCTTAATGTCGAATTACGTAAAAAATACAGATACAAAACACAAAAAAAAACTATAATATTTAGAGGTGTAAATGTCTCTAGGTGTCAGAACTGATGATATAGTTTGTCAAATTATCCTTAGAGATGTATAGGGTCTCCAAGAGTCAATATCCTGTATAATTAACACATTCATTAAGAGAAAAGACACATACGAGAGCAGAATGAGGCGTCTCACTGTAATTAATTAATAAAAATATAGTTACTAAGTAATTCGTGATAATAATGCCATTTTTACACGTTTTATGACTTTTTATGGTAACCTGTCTATATTTAGACACACTGATAACTATACAGATTTCTCATTGATGTTCATAAATGTGATTAAAGTACTAGATACAGAAAATGATAATATCCATCATTATTATATTTATAGTATGTATTGTATAAATATGTAGTAGTTTATATATATTTTATTTATTTATGTAGTTTATATGTATAGTTTGCTTTTTTTATATTCACTGAATAGGTATATTTCTCTCTCTGCACCAATTGTAGATGTCTGTTTGGCCCTATGGTTGACTGGTAGAGAATGCCATTTGGCATTAAGTCCGCCATTTGTACATTTTTGTATATACTTTGTGCAATAAAGTTTAATTAAATAAATAAATAAATAAAAAATGTATTCTAATTGATATACTCGTACCTCCAGGTTTTGTGGTTTTGCTTGGCCAATAGAAACCCGAAACAGTCAAAGGCAAACTATTAATTAGTTTCTAGACAAACTACCAGTGCACCATACTACCAAGTTAACAACTAAAATTTAGTACATTGTACCATGGTATAATAATATACTCCGCCTGGTACTCCATTCCCGTCTTTTCTAGGTCACCTAACTGACACAAGCCTACGTCATCATGCGACAGCGCTATATGATAATATGCGATAGCGCTATATACAGCGGCCATGTTATTGTGACGTAGGCCTGTGTCACTCTGGGAATAGAAGACCATGTTTTATTAGACTATGCATTGTACATTGTAAGTCAATCGTCAATATTATAGATGTATCGAATCCAAGGTGCTCAATAATATCACAGAAGAAATAATAGTAGTACCGTACAGAAAAGACACTTCCTACAAACCCGAAGTTTGACAGCGATTCAGGGTCGAATCGTGCTATCCCTTTCTAATATATAGCACTATCCCTTTCGGCTATTTAGGGTTGTCAGAATTCAAGTCATTATCTTATCTGTGGTCGTGCACGTAAAGGGACGTCAAGTTGTGTCAACCCTAATAATTGCTCGGAGCAATGCTGAGCCGAGCGGAGCCGAGTTTGCCCGAAGTCAGGAGTGTCTCTCCACTGATAATATTTCAAAATGCTTTGACAAAGAGGCATAATGGTTTTATTAGGTTAGGTTAGCCATAAATATTTACTTCAGTATGGCTTTTTTATTTGTCTTTAAACGATTTCGGCATTGAAACGGTTCAGGTTAAAAATCAAGCCATTTTCGGAAACATTAATACCTACTACTTTTGCCTACTTTTGATGCTGACTGTGCTATATAGAATCCATACTAATAGTATAATCCATACTAATAAACCACGGACTAGCAAGCGCAGCGTAGGACGTCCACCCACAAGATGGACAGACGATCTTGTTAAGGTCGCCGGAAGACGCTGGATGCGGGTCGCTTCCAACCGGCACGTATGGAGGTCCAAGGGGGAGGCCTATGTTCAGCAGTGGACGTCTTATGGCTGAGATGATGATGATGATGATACTAATATTATAAATGCGAAAGTGTGTCTGTCTGTTACCTCTAAACGCTTAAACCGCTGAACCGATTTGGGCAAAATATGGTATGAAGATAGTTTGGGCCTCGAGTAAGGACATAGGGTACTTACCACTTTTTATCAATGATCATCATCATCCCACGCAAACGAAGTCGCGGGCAGAAGCACAGAATACGTAATAGTACTACCGTACAGAAAGGACACTACAAAACCTAAGTTTGACAGCGGTTCAGGGTCGAATCATTATATCCCTTTCTAACTTATAGCACTATCCCTTTCGGCTATTTAGGGTTGTCTGAATTCAAGTCATTATCTTATCTGTGGTCGTGCACGTAAAGGGACGTCAAGTTGTGTCAACCCTAATAATTGCTCGGAGCAATGCCGAGCCGAGCGGAGCCGAGTTTGCCCGAAGTCAGGAGTCTCCCCACTGGCAGAAGCTAGTACTTATAGAATAATAGAAGATTTCAAGAGAAGTTATCAAATACACTGATTTTATATTAAGATATTAGGTACATTATCCAAAAATAAATAAACAACCCCAAAACGAAACGCAAAAAACACTTTCTCTGTTCTTTTCTCCATACATATAAGCCGTAACAGCCATAGAACAATTCATTCAACTGTTTACCGTATTCTTGTTTGGTAAATTACAAATTCAAACTGGTTTTGCAACGGTTGTGCGTGGTGGGACAGCGTCCCTTAATCTCCTGCCCCCTTGTCACCCTACAAATCAGAATAGGGAAAGATCTGCCGTGATGTGGTAAAATAGTGTATCTCGAGTTACAGTGTTTTGTGATAAGATCATAATTGAGGTTTTTGTTTATTACACAGACACGAAAAACGTTGTCTCCCTACCAGGTTACAGTGTTTAAAATTTCAATGTTTTGTTTGTACTGTTATTATACTGTTTTAATGGGTACAGTACAAACAAAACATTGTATAGAAAAATATATATATATATATATTTTTTGTGCGAAATACCTACAAAAAACCCTTTTATAGATACCGTGTTTTGTCATGGAACGGAAGATTGAGCGCTCATTCTGATCGAGTGACGGCCTTAATCCGACAGTACCGGCGGGTTGGCTCCGTCAGTTCGCTTATTGCCAATTGTTTTAACGAAGTATGTTTAGAATGCTTTGTTCCTACTTCTGTTAGCCGATATTGGTTTTGATTGGTTTTTGTAATAGAAATTTTTAATTTCGTTGCGACTTGTGAGTAAACTCGAAAGTTGTGATCATGCTAGAGAGGCAGAGTTTTAGAAATTATCCTAAACACAAAAAAATTATCTATCAATAGGGGATATAACAGTACCTAATTAAGTGTTTTTCTTTCAGTGCCCATACAAACGTCAGAAGAGTGAATACAATGAATTTCAATCTGATAAAACAGCTGTTTATAAAGTATATACAGGAGAACAGACCAAATGGAGGATTCTTAACAATGACCTTAACGATTTCATCCAGCCAGACTATGTTAGGTAAGAATTTATCCCTCATGATGTTAATTAAGCGTTTATAATCTAGGTTTTACCCGATTACGGCAAAGTAAAAGGAGGGATAAAATTAGATGGTCGGTCTTGTCACCATTATTAAAAATTGGGTTACTTTTACTCGAGCGTATTTCCAATCTCGGGGCACTCGGAGGGGGGAGGGGGGTCAGGATTGTATTACAACCTGAGGTAAAGGAACAATTCAGAACTTCTGCCAGTTTCAGGGATTAGGTACTTTGTTTAGAAATACAATGAAAATATATTTAATTAGAATAAAATAACACATAAACTAAACATAAACCTAAACTTAAATATGAATATAAACTAAATAAGTTTAAAATAAATTGCCATCTGCAGCCCCTCCCGGGCTGCCCCCGACGCAAAGGTGCCCATCACGCTCGCTGCGTTGCCGCGTTGGATTGCGAATGAAAATATTAACCATACAAAACAATTCGGCCCGCAATGTAAAGGAACACACAAGTTACGAGATACGAGCTTTTCAAAGTGATTGTCAACGCTTGTTGGCAGTTACTATAAAAAGCTCGTATCTCGTATCGTATATTGCTGCTCGGTAAATTGACATAATTAAGTCTAACTTAAAAAAATCTTGTTAATTTATGATTACACGGATAAATAGTATATCTGGTTGAATGGTTTTAATAAAACCTATCCGTTATTTCAATATTCAATTCTGATAGACCTTTTCCTGTTTGACTATGTATTTTGCAGAGGCCTGATGTGCAACATGAAACCTACTTTGGCCGAGTATGGTGTCTACAGATTGGACATCGGGAAATGTGTGATGGAAACAGGAGTTCCTCCGGTCAACATTTTCTTGCGTTAGTATTCTAGTATTGATAAGGTTAAAATGTATGTCGAAGGCTACATAATCTAAATACTTAATCGACTTCTTACTAGGAAGAAAGAGATTCTGTACAGTTCTGACGAACACACAAGTTTTCTCTCCTATGGATAATAATTAACAGCTTGTGGGCATGTGAGGAATGATTTTATCATACTTATCCACATAAAAGGAGTACCTTTTCATGTGGATAAGGGTTAAATAAGAAAATTAACCTTTAGAGCCCTTAACTTTTGGGTATGTCCACAGGAAAGACGTGAACACAGTTTTATGTTTGAACCATATGACCAATGTCTCAATAACTAACTTATGTCTTAGCGGTGGTGGTTGAGTGGATGTGACGTCCGACTTTCAATCCGGAGGTCGCGGCTTCATATCCTGCCTCGTACCAAACCAATGAGTTTGTCTAAACATATTTACGAAATATCATTTAATATTTATAACTATCTTTTCGTTGAAGGAAAACATCGTGAGAAAACCTGCATACTTCCGCGTAATATTCGTTATGTCTAATTTTTACAGCGTGTACCCCTAAAAACTAAAAAAAAAATCTGATGCGCCAAATGTTGCTAAACCAACTATATCGGTTCCTTCCAAAATACCGAACTTACATTTATCCCTATAGGGTCGGTTGTAGATTCTTACATTACATACTAGGAATAAGGAATATGAATTTTTGGAAATTCTAAACTAGTTGTGGGCGTCAAGCAGAATGTTTTATGTATTTATTATTGATTTTATGTCTATGCACATTTACATTTTACAGTTTTATGTTTTTACAATTTTATCTTTTAATTGAATTAAATTAATTTTACTATTTATTCACAACATTTAATTTTATCTCTTTCAATTGAATTAAATTAATTTTATTATTTATTCCCAATAAATTCAGTTCAGTTCAGTTAAAAATTATTTACAGTAATTTTAATTGTTAATTAGTATTTCATGAATTTTACCTTTTAACCTTTTTACATAAATTTATTTAACTTATTGCATTAAACGAATTAATATAAACAATGAACTATGTACAATAAAATCTAATATCAAATGTTAATGTTACATATTTTGTACGTTGAAGTGTACAAACAGATACCTTGTTATTAGTATGTAGATAGTTTAGCGCGCAGCGACTGCATACGTCACGGCCGTACCGGTTCTCGGCCGGCCGACCGGCGCCCGCGCAGTCTCTCGCAGGCTACGCTAGGCAGTCCATCAGCCGCTTTGACGCGAAGTGCATGTCGCTGCGCCGCGCATTTGCACTGCAATCACATTTCATTGCATTTAGCTCGCGCCTGATAGTTTTAAGTGACTATCGCTTTGCCATTTCTCCTTCTGTAAATATCTACTCTGTGCCTTCGCTTATGCATGTGTCTGCTCAAGAATAAAGCCACAAAACATACAGCTTGTTTGCTTTCTACGCCCGAAGCTAGCACCTACATCAAGTAAGTGGATAGGTGAGAGATATGACTGCGTTACTACGCATTCCACATAGTGTTCCTCTTGCCCCGATACTCATCTTACCCTCCCTCATCTCAACATAAAACCAACAATGATATAAAAATCTTCTTTCAGCTCTCCTGCTCTTCGGTCTAATCATACTAAGCGCCATCGCAGCCTTCGGCCTCGTAAAATTATTTCTAAAGCGATACAAAAAGCTACATAACGAAGGCTTAAACTTGACTGCAGGACGAGATAACTCAGATATAATGCCCAGCCTTCACTTCTTAAGGGGGTAAGTGCGTAGTTAAAAGGTATAATACTGGAGTCATGGGTAATTCAAATTATCAAAGTCTTAATCGTTTTGGTAAAATTTCTGATGTGTACCGCCTTGAAGAACCCAAAGAAAAGCGGTTTAGTTAGGATTTTTCTTATTAATCTAATAATTATAGTTCTAATATAACCATCAATATATTTTAATACTGGACTGGGAAATTTACTTCTCAGCATTTTCTAGAGTAGCATTCGTAATGCGCCGCTGTGATGGAATACTTTTACTAACATATGTTTTTATGAATAGAATAGAAATGTATATTTGCCAGAATACGTTACAATTAGGTCTATGCATAATTAGATGAATAAAAGACCGAAATCCATAGCAGACTGTCCTATGTAACATGCACAACGAGACCTACTTTAAAAGATTGTAACCAAGCCAAAACGGTCAGTAATTTGTTAATTAAAACCACCCGTGACTCCAGTACTAGGACACTTTCATATTTATTACTTTTTCCGTAACAGGAGACCTGTTTAGAAATTTTATTAGCCCTTTAAAGGATGACTTACGCTAGACCGGGCCGGGACTTCCGACATGTCGTTTTCTATGACGGCTGATCGGTGATCACGTGGTGCTTTCCATAGAAAACCAAGCCCCGGAAGCTCCGGCCCGGGCACGGCCCGGTCTAGCGTGACTCGTCCTTAACTCTGTGTCAAGGGTCGAGGAGGCGTTAAAATAATGAGGATTTGGATGCTTAGCTAATTAACGCCTGAAGTAAAAAGGAGGTTAATGTTACACGTGTTTGTTTTCATTAAATCTGTCAAGCGTGAATCTACGTTACAAGTGAAACCTACCTGCAAATAAAATTCAAAGGTGTATGTGAAGTCCCCAACCCGCATTGGGCCAGCGTGGGGACTATAGCCCAAACCCTCTCGCACTTGAGAGGAGCCCTGTGCCCAGCAGTGGGACGTATATATAGAGGCTGAATTATTATTAACTAGTGACCCGCCCTGGCTTCTTTAACAAATTATACACCTAAACCTTCCTCAAGAATCACTCTAAGAATACTCTATGAAAATCGGTTCAGTACTTTTTGAGTTTATCGCGAACAAACATACAAACACACAAACAGACGGACGCGGCGGGGGACTTTGTTTTATAAATAAGCTGTAGTGATGATAAGATCTAAGACCTCACTTCTCTCTGTCGATAATTATACCATGTGGAAAACCATACAATGAGGGTTTCCGCGATCGAGATTTTCACTAGATGGCAGCACCGTGACAAGAGGTCTTTTTGACAGCTGCTGTCAAAATCCACCTATAAAAAAAACATGGTTAAACATGATTGGTCGATTATGACAGCTAGACCTCTCGCCACGGTGCTGTCATCTAGTGAAAAACTCGATCGCGGAAACCCTCATTGTATGGTTTTCCACATGGTATAATAATAATACTCCGCCTGGTACTCTCTTCCCGTCTTTTCTAGGTCACCTGACTGACACAAGCCTACGTCATCATGCGACAGCGCTATATAAAGTGGCAATGTTATTGTGACGTAGGCTTGTGTCACTCTGGGAAGAGAAGACCATGTTTTATTAGACTATGGTTTTCCAGATTGCTACTAATTCTAATAATATTCGTAACAACCGGTGGAGGAGGATACCCAATATTCAGCAAAGACTATGGCGGACTGGCGGTGGCAAACTGTCTTTTATTCGCATATACTTTTTCTATTGGCCTAAAAGTACCAATAATGGTTGAAGAAGACTGTAAAAAAGGAATGTCGAAGTATTCTATGCTTGGTATAGTTGTCTTGGTAAGTGAAAGATTATTCTAAAAGTAGATATTATTCTAAAACCAGTACGTACTGCCCGCTATGACCTACGCTTGCGAGACGTGGACGCAGTATGCTCGGTATATCTCTCTGCGATAGAATCCGAAACGAAAGTAGTAGACATCGGCCGACGGATTGCTACTCTGAAATGGGCCTGGGCCGGGCACATATGTCGCAGAGATGATAGGAGATGGAGCAAGCGTGTCCTAGCGTGGAGGCCTCGTTCAAAAAGACCAGATCACAGACCTCCAACAAGATGGGAGGATGATATTAAAAAGATAGCAGGCCCACTCTGGAGGAGAGAAGCAGCAAATCGGGCTGCTTGGAGGAGATTTGGAGAGGCGTATGCCCAACAGTGGGCGCATACTCGCTGAGGAAGAAGAAGAAGAAAAGCAGATAGTTTATTATAGTTATACCAATTTTGTTCTTACAATTGTGGTATTGAGGAAGACTTGCGCTAGAACCGTGCGTCCGATAATTCGTTTTCTATGACTAGGTGACCGGTGAAGTGTCGGACGCCTTGGCCCGGACCCAGGCCGTTTGAGAGCGAGTCATCCTTTGTGTATAATTTGCTGGAATAAACCTTTCTAAAAGCAACTTTTAAAATATATAAGTAGATCCTCGAAAAGAAATAGAACGAGCAGTTTTTACATATTTCACATTTCATGCATACTTATACAGGGTGGAAACGAGTAACCCGACAGATTATATCCAATAATCCGCCTATCCAAATTATTTCATAGAATTTCGATAGTGTTGAATCAAAAGCCAAATCATTCAAATTGTGTGAAGTATCAGGCACCAAAATTAAATTAATTAATTAATTAAATTATTATTTTTACAGAGATCGTTCGTGCTACTTTTCATCGGGGTCGCTATAAGTGCGGCTGCACCTCGCTCACATTTTCTGGCGGTGCCCCTATGGGCGCCTTTACCCTGCATAGCTATATCTTACCTTGCGGCTGCCACAGTTTACCTGATTAGTGTGAATAAGCAGGACAAGTCCAAGGTCAGTGATAATAGTTTTATATTTATACTTTCTGCAACATGGCAATTCACGTCAAACGCTGAAAAGAAAATCAATCGGTACATGTCAACTTTGGGTAGAAAAAAGCATGCTCATATAAGAAAATATGAAAAAATAAGAGAAAAACCAGGGGCAACAGACGCCTTATGCAAAAAAACTAAAGTGGAAGTGGGCAGGACATCCAGCAAGACTAACAGATCAGAGATGGACTTAAAGTCACAAAATGGAGAGGCCCACTTGGCAAAAGAGGCCACGGCATGCTGACGTGTTGGGACGAGGACATAAAGAGAACAGTCGGTACAGACTAGATGACAGTAGCACAGGACAGGGACAAATGGATAGCAACGGAGGGGGCCTTTACCCACCCTAGGGATTCTCGAAGAATTAAAACAATTATTATAAGTTTTATATTTATCTGTTTTAGATAAAAATATAAGTACGATATAAAAATATGACGTTTACAGTAAAATTATGGAAGAGTGTATTCTTAATCATACATGATTTCAGAATAACATTGGAACTGCCGGGACTCTCTGCTGGAGCTGGTTTCTAGGGGCATTCCTTTTCGTCGTAATGATAGTTTCAATCCACATTTTCTACTACACCGAGTGTAAACAGTAAGTTATCAAATTATTTATGCTACTTATTTTATTTTATTGAAAAATTAAAACCAAAATAATATAAATTTACTGTAACTGTTGTACTGACTCGTAAAAGAGCCCTTGAGGCTAATATAACTTGCAGCGTAATAAAAAAATAATAAGAATATAAAAAAAATATTAACCGTACATTGTAGATATACCGTATTCGACCCACGAAGAGACTCCTGGACGGCTCAGGGCAACAACTGCCAAGATGACGACGCATTTAGCGAAGCGTTCAACAAGAATATGCTCAACTTGAACAGGGATGAACCTTTTTACATTAACTACTACTACGCCTTCACTAAAGGACTACTTGGTAAGTGATTCGTTTATAAACATATCTTCCTCCTCCTCATAGCGTCGTAATCCTCAATGATGAGGGCCGTGACCTCCCTTTTGAATCACCTTCTCTCTCACAATCTCTCTCCATCTGGTTCTGTCCCTGGCGGTGTGGAGAGCCATGTGGACTGTGGAGTCAAGAGCGGTGCGGATCTGGTCGGACCAACGTATTGTCACGAAAAATATAATAAATAAATAAATGTTATAGGACAATCTTACGCTAATCGAATCCGCCCCACAGTGAGCTCAATAATTAATTTCCCACTGACCGGCTGGAGTCGGGCCGCGCCGGAGCGCATTTTCAATGTGCCTACACAAATTATGTATGGCAGAAGCGATGGAGTCCATCCGGAACCGGTCGGTCGCGTCCGCGAGGAGGCGACCGGCTTGCGGTCGTACAAATGTGAAATGCGCGCCGACTCCGCCCGTTCGGTGGGAATCGTACTTAAGGCTTGTGTTGTGGACGTACTTGGTACGTGTGTTTGACGTGGTGTGTCGTGGACGAGGATATAGATATATAGATAAATACTTAAATGCTTAAAACATCCATAACTCAGGAGCAAACATCTGTGATGAACACACAAATTAAAGCCTTTACCAGAATTTGATTTATAGACAGGGTCACTGACTACCGACTAGACTAGGAGGCCGATATGAGTTAGGCACAGGTCGAATTGAGGCCGTTTCGATTAGATTACTTATAGATGTAGAGCGTATTTAATGTACGTGTATCCTAAACTTTATTTATATAGGTATACCTACCTACTAAGGTTACATATCGCAACCTCGAAAGATTATTTACCAACTTTTCATTTGCCAAATTTTCATTTTATCCAAATGCGTTATTTAAAAAAACTGACCTGCCTTCTTCAGACTTCAAAAGAAAGAGTACGCTCAAAAGAAAATTTGGTGAAACATCGTAATTTAATAAACAAATTTATTTACTCTGCTATAAATAAACTATAAGTACCTAGTATTAAATGAATGTTCTATCAAGCAGAAACGTCTGCGAACGATGCTATTAAGCTTAGAAACAAATTAAAACTAGAAAAATTTACTGACAATGAGTTATCCCACACAAGACAGTGAATTATTCCACTCCTAATTTGTTTCTAAGCTTTATACCTAGTATTTCCACACAGTTATATATTTTCCAGGAATAATTTCATACACACTCACAGCACTGGTTGGCCTAAAAGCTGGCGTCATCTACCTCCAACATGACGATCACAGCACCAAAATGAAGCAGTGGTGTTTCTGGGCATCCATTTTTGGAGCAACTGGTATAATCCTTGCTGCGGTCGCCAGTCCTCTCAATTTTAATCTTTGGTAAGTTTTCTTTGTGTCAACAGCTTATAATATATAATCGTCTGACGCTGTTTATATTGTCTACTAAAATTGTTATTACCTTTTTTTTAAGTAGCCTACTAGGCGCTTAAATTTTCACCTAAAAGTAGTACCTACGAGTAAGAAGCAATGTTTATAACCTTAACAAACAAATCCTAGTAAAATTTAATCAATGTCACAGTGTGTAACATAACAACATATAGATTCATTTTTCATTTCAATCCACAGTTTTAGTTTAAACAAACAAATATTGTTCCTTCGAACCGGACTCTTATCGCTACAAAGTCTACAAACAATATAAACAAATTTGTATGCAAAGTTCCGTATTAACGCAATATTAACTAATAATTAAATCATGATTCGTCCGATATGGGCAATATGGCGGTGATAATAGAGGCTAATCATTGTGCTAATGAATTAATTATTGCTGATACCCTTGTTGGTGAATGAATACATTTATTTGCCTGAATTGGAATTTTAATGAATACTATTGTTATTCTGCGGTCCGTAAGTGATACTGGTGACAGTGATTTTCATATGTGGTAGGTACTAACATGTTGTTGAAATCAATTTGATTGTATTTTTTAACTGATACATTGTATATTGGGGACATTATAAGTACCTAGTTAGGTAGGTATATGGTGTCATAAAATAACGAGAGCGGTTCCGCGCGCTTGCATGATATCCCGTTTTTGTCATGTCCTATACATTCCCTTAATGAGTTAGAATTTCCAAAATAAACTATCATATCATATTATAATTAAGAAATTTTGGCTTGGCTTGAGATTTGTTCATGCAAATGTAATGTCTGTAAGGCCCTGGTCTCCTATAAACGCCATCGGCCGCTTACAGCGTCTGCGTCACGATGCTTACTATAGAGATGTACTGTTGTGGTCTGTTTTAGACGTCGACGTCAGCGTCTTTTTTGTTCAAAAACGTTGACGCTGACGCCAGACGCCGCGTACAGCATAAAATAGGAGACCAGGGCCTTAAACAGTCATATTTCGCACTTAAAATTGTTAAGTATGAATTATGTAAGACGGATAAAAAAAATATTGTAGTAATCATTTTATTGTACATAACACAGGTTTACATAATATTTACAGAAATAAAGGTACAAAGGCGAACTTATCCCTGTAAAGTTATTTAGTTTTGTAAGGATTTTTTTTTAGGTTTATAAAGTTTTGAGGCATTTTTATCCTGGGTAATTCTAATTCTGATAAATTTCTTTTTTCAGGCCGATATCTTCAATCCTCCTCACCGCCTCTGTCACTCTCTTCGTCGTCACCTCCATCTACCACCTCACCGAAGTCCGTCAGTTTACAAGCAGCATCATCACAACCTGCGGCATTTCTTCCATCGCTACGCTCGCCGGCCACCTTCTGTTATCTTACACGTTCCCGTTCTATTGGGGCCGGTATTTGGACACACATTTCTTGTATTTGTGTCAGAGTGCGTGGATCGTGTGTGTGTGGATTGTGATCAGCGTGTGTTGGGTGAGGTTGAGGGGTTGTTTGATTACGAGTGTGGTTAGTGATGAGGGGGCGAGGAGTGTTCTTCTCGCTTGGTGAAGTAACTGTTATGCACGTTTGTAAAGTCTTAGAGGTTGTAACTGAGATGACAACACAACCTCAAATCGAAAAGTAAAAAATTAAAAATGTATCAGGCTGATGGATGTAACGAAACGTCACGTCATCATCGAGCATTATTGGAGTTTACATTGGCGTTTTCTATAAAATATAGTTATTTTATTATAATACATATGTGACGTTCCACGGGAAAAGGTACCTTATGAGGGTTTCTAGTTTCGGAGATATGAAATGTTTTGTAAAGAGGTGAAAAAATGCTCAATTTTTTTTTATTGTGTGATCTGAAACCTTAATGCGTAACGTTTGTTTACCTGTTTTTATTTTTGTTATAAGTTAGTTATAAGCCTAGTAATGTCGTCTCAGAGTTTAGTAGAAAAGGTACCTTATGGAAAAAAGATTGAAAATTCCCAAAAAAAACTAGTCAATACGGGAAAAGAAGTTTGGTAGAGAACTGTATTAGCATTCTGCAAAACTAATTTGATAATTTCAGTTCTGGTTGGGGCGCCTCGCAAATATTATAACCGTACATATCGACCGACATCACAAATCCAAGTAGCCTGCTATTATACCAAAGTTACTCTCGTCAAGTCTTTCTTAACTAGAATAATCTTCATTTGGTTTGGTCGCATGCAGTAAATCAGCCAATGGTTTGCTGAAAAATGCCAATACCCGACGCATTACCTTATGGAATATCTGAGGTCATTGAACCTCAATGCCGCTTATCTTCAATAGCAACCGAAATATATTATTGATAAGAAATAGACGATTTATACCATCTTAACCCCAAAATATTATTAGTTTATCCTAACTGTTCCATCATCATCATGCCTCATCATGTAACTTAATCACAAGGTACCTTTTCATTACATACAAATTATTGGTCTTTTTTAAGATTATTATGACGAAGAACTAATTAAATTTGGGGCAGTTTAATGTAAATTAATATTTTCTATTCATAAAAGATAAACTGTAATATGATTGATATTTTGTAGTGATGTATTATTAGATTTATTTCCATAAGGTACCTTTTCGTAAATGTATGGAGCAAATACTGTTATTGTTATGTAAGTTTAAAGTGGCATAAGGGGTTAAATATAGTATTTAGTTGGGGTTTTAGGATTTATTTCATTTGAATGACAGAATTTCTTTCATATGTGCTCAGAAAAATTGATTGTGTGTCACATTAAAAGTAAAAATATTCAATTTTGTGATTTTATATGAAAAAGTCAGAAAATACATTTTCACCTCTAAATCGGTATTGTTTTTTGCTTAAACTGTCTGTCAGTATCGTTTTCTAATAGATAAAATTTAAATCTTGAGAGCTCATTGCAATCAATCGTGAAAATGAAATAAAACTTTATTTTCAAAAGATTGGTTAGTATACACATAAATCAGTCGATATCAAAAGTTTCTATTTGCATTACAGAACAAGTCGCAATATTTTTTTAATCTCAGATATATAAGGTATTATTATTTGTAGTCAACTATGTAACTTACTTCAGGAACATAGTTTTTTAGGCGGCTAAACTTAAAACTTCTCTATCGTAAAGTTGCTAATTTCACAACATTATTTTCAAAAAATCATATCTCTGTAACTACGCAACCTAGAAGGTTGATCTTTTGTGTTATCGATAGCTTATTTATTGTAGATTACTGGGGTATGCATAACTCCATACCCGCCATAAGGTACCTTTGACCGTGGGACGTCACAATTATAATAAATAAATGCGTGGAATAAAATAAATCACTGGAAGTTTTATCTGAAATAATATATTTATTGTGTGTTAATTTAAACCTTTACTCCCAGAGCGCAGAATTAAATATAATGGATATATATAAATTAAACTATAATCTAAGGTAAGTTTAGTTAGTAATATAAGGGTTAAGGGTGACTCACGCTAGACCGGGCCGGGACCGGGCCGGAGCTTCCGGCGCTTCATTTCCTATAGAAAGCTCCACGTGATCACCGATCAGCCGTCATAGTAAATTACATGTCGGACGCCTCGGCCCGGGCACGGCCCGGTCTAGCGTGAGTCATCCTTTACAGCGCTAAGAAAACGACGAACGCCATACGTAAGAACCATTTTTTTTTCATATCTGAGTGTTACATATCCGACATTGATCAGATTAGTGCCCTGTTAATCAAAAGCTTTCAAAAAGGGACTTCCACTTGTATTACAAGTTACAAGTTTTCTATAAACAGGGCACAGGTGTGGTGCAAGCATATGTACTTGCACCACACCTCTACGAACGAATAGTAGAACGTGCTTAAAATTAAATATTTCCGGCATTCCAAACACCTCTCTTCACGTCCCAGCTAGAGGTATTAAAGGATCCAATTGCAACGTACAAAGAGTCATCATCATCACACTCTCACGTCTCGATGCCGTAATTAAATACGCCATCCAAAGCAGGTTAATTAAGAAGAAAATTATCTTCTCAAACACAGGCGGAGGCGTGACGCGGCGGTGCGGTTTATAAGCGACGAGCGGGCGGGAACATTAAAAGTTTTAGGGCTCATTTAGACCGTGCGAGAACGCGCATGAGTCGAGTTTCATTACATTGCGTTATTTGGTCGGTCGGCTGAATTGATGTAGGTAGGCTCAAGGGTCCGAAATGTAACTAAAATCACATGAAAGTTAGCACGTCGTTTAATTGAGCCCTTATTTTTCAATTAAGCCCCATTTTGTCGGAGAAATTGCATGCGATTTTCGTTACATTACATAGCAATAGTTAGCATAGCAATGTATCGAATATTGCATGCAAGTTCTCGCGCCGTGTCAATGGGGCTTCAGGAGCATTACAATGCACTTATGAATATCAAAAACTACCACCGGTTCTTATCTTCACAACATCCTCGAGAAGATATTGGATGGATGAGGATGTTTAACTCTCGGCCGAACGGAAAATAGTGTATGGCGTACCTATTTAAGGCGAGATCCTAGAGTTAGACCAAGAAAAGTCTGCAGAGATTTTGACAGCACACGCAGTGCCAGTGTTTATACGTCATAATTTCATAGAAGACGTCTAAATAACACCTGCACTGCAGTTGCTGTCAAAATCTCTGCAGAGTTTTCTTGGTCTAACTCTATGTGTTTGTTTGTTCGAAATAATTAATGTTCCCAATTTTTTCTAAAGTGGATCCATTTAGCTGCGGTTTTTTGTAAAGGATTTGTACAACCAACGACAGTTTTTAAATTTATAATTGTTATTACCACGTCGGTGGTGAAAAATGTTTACGGTTATTGAGTACAAGTTATAGCCTAAAAGCTAGAGAGACAAGACTGATTGACTAAAGGGGTCCACTGATTAACAGTCCGCCGGACGGTATCGGCCTGTCAGTTGTTCGGAACTGTCAAAATTTTGTTCTAACTGACAGGTCGATACCGTCCGACGGACTGTTAATCAGTGGGCCCCTTAAGGTTTTGGACATTAGAGTCTGGCTACTGAAATATTACACAAATGTTTGGCGGGAAATTCAAAAAATCTTGGGCTGGTCACACTTTGTGTAGTAGGAATTATATTTTTGATACTAGAAAATATTTTTGATTTTCTGTGCACACGTAAGGTACCTAAGGATACAAGTATACGTTGACGTGCACTCAAAGTCAGCTCACATAATTTCTACCACTATGTAAAGTACCTACAGTCAACGATAAACACATATGTTAACACTTTCTCACCATATACCATTGTAACAAGGCGAAAAATGTAATGTAGTTTAAATAAGACCTAGCTCGATAATAACGTAATATTAATATCACCAAAAAAATACATCAAAATATTTATAGAGCACCAACCTCCTAATTTGTTTAGGAGTTGTAAACATTGCAGTTTTTCGTTATACAACGCTACACGTCGACTTCGCACATTGTCATAATTATTTAAGAGCTTAAAGAATAGTTTACGAACCTCACTCAGTATAGACATTATTAATATTATTTAAAATAAACCCCTTATAAACCGCAAACAATTTGAATGAATGACATAAATTGACAACTGACTTAAAGCTTTTTTTAAATCATAGACAATTGGTGATACAGCAACGAAATATCTGTCAACAATTTTTGGCTAGCCAGACTCTAATTGATGATCTCTTTTGAATCCTATATCTACTGATCTTATAACTAAAACACGCTGCCGTCAAATTACACGAGATTTTCAATGTGTAGTAGCTTTAAACTTATCTGTTGACACCCCGCTACATCTCTAAACTTGGACAGCATTCTAAATTGAACGACCACTTGGGAGCTAAAATATGGCTCAAATTCCAACAGAGAAATGCCTACTCGCACTGAATTATGGCTAATGAGACGAATATCAAGGATTTATGCTCCTTTTTATTTTTATTTTATTCCCCGATCGCGTGGGAATTCCGGACGGTTTTAATTCCGTGCGTTTTTAATTTGCTCCCGGAAAATATTGGGTAAACTGGCTGTTTGGGGCTGACGGGAACAGATGACTTTGATGGACGCCGTTTTGGGATATTTTTGTAATCAGCGAAAAATATTTACAGTGACTTGGATGTTAATTTACTACAAAATAAGAAATGCGATTTAAAACAGTATTTGAACAATTCAATTATATTATTCCATGTTTCCTTGATGTTTCATTCAAAGTGTCATTCTATGGAACTTGCTAACTATGTAAACAAACGGCCATATTGAAATTGTTTCTGAATGATGAATTTACTAGTGACTTTTGTTTACATAGTTGGGTCAAACAGATCACTGTGTTATGTCTTTCCTGTAGACATACACAAGAGTTAAGGGCTATAAAGGTTAATTTTCTTATTTAACCCTTATCCACGTGAAAAGGTCCTCCTTTTATTTAGAGAACTACTCGTATGATAAAATCATTGCTTACATGCCCACAAGCTGTTAACTATTGCCCACAGGAGAGAAAACTAGCGTGTTATCGCGAACAGCACATTTTTCTCTCCTGTGGGCAATAGTTAACAGCTTGTGGGCATGTAAGCAATGATTTTATCATAGTTCTCTAAATAAAAGGAGGACCTTTTCACGTGGATAAGGGTTAAATAAGAAAATTAACCTTTATAGCCCTTAACTCTTGTGTATGTCTACAGGAAAGACATAACACAGTGATCTGTTTGACCCAGTTGGCAAGTTCCATAGAATGACTTTATATCTCCGTTGACATTTGCTGGGACACTGAACTACCCGAAATTGGTTTATAAACTAAACTAATTTCAGGTAGTTCAGTGTTGTTTTATTTATATCTCCTTTGAAACTTGCTGGGACGTCAGTCTTTCCGTGACCACAGCTGGTGCAACTCAGATGAAACATCGGAATTTAAGGTAAAAACAATGAAATGATATCGCGGTAGACCCATTTATGTAATTAAATATGTGTACAAAACGATCAACGGCTCTAGATAAAGCTATTTTATGTTGTGAATCATATTGACTTAAAAATTTTAGTGACTCCTTTTGATATATTATGTTTTATACCTAAATTTCATAGGAATATTGTACCTAATGACATTCCGTATATTGTTACGATTACGATGAGAGGCTGTTGTGTGCTAGTAGCCTGTGCAGGTTAACACAGGAATAAATGTTCTCATATAGCGTTACAACAAACCGGCTTGCATGACTTGCGTTCTCAGAACAGAATAATGTTTTATACAGGGTGAAACCTAAGTCATAAACATAAATTTTTATTTCTATTGCAGTATTTTAAATTTTATTTTTTTCATTGCAGTGACTCTAAAAACAAACAAACTTTATTGATAATAATTTTAAATCGCAAAAACACCAACCTTATGGTCACCCTATTCGTCAAGACTGTCTGTAGCTTAAAGTACCACTTTTAATTAAACAGGTATTCCGAACGAATAATGGGCCTTCCTCTCGCTTGTGCATATAATTCATTAAGATTGTGTACATACATGCAGTTTATGGTTCATATAACTTTACACAAAGGAATCAACTTTTCCACGCACGTTATCATAAGATTTCTTACATAAGTATAAACTACACTAATTATTTGTAACACCATGAACTTACAACACTTCAACATAAAGCAACATCAACACTTACAAACACTTCCGCTCCCGACACGTTCAAATCTAGAGAACCTACCCCAATTAGGCCAATAGAAAATCACCGATAGCTAGATTACCTGGTGCTTAAACTTCCGTTAATACCCGGGAAACTCCGGGCTGTGCACCGTGCACAGCCGTTTTAGGCGAATCGGCTAAAACTGTTAGCGTCGGGCCACTAAACGAGCTTTAAATCTTAGATCCAAAATTTTAGATCCAGTAATTCGGGAAATAAAAAGGGGGGGGGGGGGGATGGTGGGTCAGACAGATAGACGCACGAGTGATCCTATAAGGGTCCCGTTTTTTCCTTTTGAGGTACGGAACCCTAAAAATGGATATGGCCACAAACGTATTCTCAGCCGACGAATAGTGAAAGTATATGTATCAACTTTTTAAGTAGATCCACAATTAGCAATTTAACATTGCGGTGCTCTAGGTACTCGACTAAATTTTCAACATCCATTTCATTCAAAGCTATAAAGCATAAACTATCTTGCTTAAGTACCCACATAGTTTGCTGAACTATTCCAAACTTCTAACCAGGAAACCTTGGCTTCTTACCACTCAACCCTCGTAAATGGGCCCTATTTCACACGAATTTTCATATAGCAATTTACATCTTAACTTCACACATTTACATTTCAGTCGTATTTTACGCGTCACGTTACTGACACACATTTTTTTTATTATTACATGGACTTCATTTTGTTTGTTTGATTGTTTGACAGGAAAAGGCGATATATAACAGACTACAAGCCCAATTCAGATTGAATAACTTCTTAAGGTTTTGATATGAGATGCGCATCAAACATCACAACGATCGCCAAGGTCATTAGAATCATATAGGTAAACAAACTAAAAGTATATATTATGTAGGTATAGCTAAGATACGCGAGCAGCCGCGATACCTTCATACTCGTACGCGCCACGACCGCCGCGGCCCGGCGCGTTGTTCAATGGCCCTGGTACTTGCTCCGCGCTAAATTCAATTTTTAGGCAGTTTTTTTCTCGATATTGGCTACCGTAGACTCATGAGGCCCTGGTACTTGCTCCGCGCTAAATTCAATTTTTAGACAGTTTTTTTCTCGATATTGGCCACCGTAGACTATGGAGACTAACAAAGCAACGCTAAGTGGTTTTCGTAGTATATGGATGTTGCTATATTAAGGGTGTCACATGCGGGTTTCTGACTTATGATGCTTCCACTATACAACCTAAAATAAATAATTAATTTGAGGTATAGTTTTGTTTCGTCCTCTTGACGGCGGCGAGCTGTGATTGGTCAGTTTCATTATAGATGACTAAAGTTTGGTATACGAAATCTTAATTCTAGAATTACAGTTGACGAGCAGAAAAACCAGTTTATAATTCATGTTAATATTTCATAATCATAATTTTCGAGACAGTCGAAGGCGCTTAGCCTTTCAAAGATTTCGTGTACTCGAGAATTTGGGACGCGTACCGCAGTGAACATGGCCTAGTGGTCAGAGGGTCTACCGCGATCCACGTTCGACTTGTTACCTCTGTCGCTCTTGTAAATTTGGACGTAAGTGTGACAGGGAGGCAACACGTCGAACGTGGCGGTAGGCCCTTACGGCATTAGCCGTCTCGAGTAGTCTCGACTCTTTCAGTTTATAGAGCATAATTAGAATGCGCTAGAACGCAGGAAAGTGTGGCTTACCGCCTTAAGCCCACTTGCACCATTCCACTATCCCGGGGTTAAGCGGTTTAACCGCTTGGTTACCAGTACAATTTGACACTGGGTTAAGCGATTTAACCGCTTAACCCAGTGTCAAATTGTACTGGTAACCATGGTAACTCCAGGTTTAAGCGGTTAACCCCGGGTTGGTGGAATGGTGCAATTGGCGCTTATTCATAAAAATTTACGGGCCTAATTTAGTTAAACTAGCAAAAAGCAGAGCTTTGTAAGGGCTCGCGGAGTGTTTCTACCTAAACGTACCGGACCGCGACTTTGATCCAGTCCGAGGCTTGTTCCATGTTCGATCGAGTGGGTAGGTACGTAATAAGTCCGTTAAGGACGCAGCTATAGTGAGAGCAAGAAAGAAATATACTAACCGGACCCCGGTCGCTGTCCGGTACGCTTGTCTGTTACAGCTTTTACTTTGTCATCATTAATATAATTTAATATTACATCATACACGGTCGCCCAGTAGTTTTTGTAAGGAAGCCAACTGGCTTTCTTACATAATGTTGGGTCAGCGAGCCAATGTCCTTGAATTTATTTATGCGTCTACACCACACAATTGACCGTAAAACTATCCCGTCTGGACACCTACTGGCGGTAATCATGCTGCTCCGCATATAAACGTACGTATAATTTGCTCTCTTAAGTGCTCATCAAGACGAGTGAGATGACCAAAACAGCGTGTGCCTATGTTGCAAAAAACGTGAGTTCCACTAAATACTGCCAGGGTTCAGCTACAGCTCTATCTTGAGTATCTCCCAAGTGCTCAAAAAAGACGAGTCGGATGACCACACAGCGTGTGCCTATGTTTTATAAAACCCGAGCTCCACTAGGTACTGCCAGGGTTCAGCATCAGCTATCTTGGGTACTACTCTACCAAGTGATCATCGTGACGAGTCGGATATCCAAAACAGCGTGTGCCTATGTTGTACTAAACCCGAGCTCCAATAGGTACTGCCAGGGTTCAGCATCAGCTATCTTGGGTACTGCTCTACCAAGTGATCATCATGACGAGTTGGATGTCCAACCCAGCGTGTCTCTATGTTGCACCAAACCTGAGTTCCGCTAGGTACAGCCAGGGTTCAGCATCAGCTTTATCTTGGATACTGCTCTCCCAAGTGCTCATCAAGACGTGTCGAATTACTAAAACAGCGTAGGCCTATGTTGCACCAAACCAGAGTTCCACTAGGTACTGCCAGGGTTCTGGGTCGTTTTGTTGAACTGCACGCCGACGTTGCAATTGGCGTGCAGTTTCCATACAAGTTGCAATCGGGTTGCAGTACGTCTGTATCGGCCCTAAGTGACTGAAGTTTGTATTACCTTATATGCTTATCTTCTTTATTTATAATTTTGGTAGTTCCAAGCAATAGTAACACTAAAACTGTTTCTCGAACTGAAATTACCCGATTTAAGTTTGCTAACACAACATGACTGATCAGTTCATCGGCGTCACAGAACAGAACATACGAGTAAATTGATCTCCGCAGAGAATATACAGCAAGATTCAAGCAAGATTGAATGTGCCAGTATTCTCAGAAACTTAATTGTTAAATTGGGAATCAAACCAAGCGAAGCGAGATGGGTCAGAATCCAAAATTTTAACCCACTTTTGTATTCATCGTTGTTAGCACATAGTACATTAGCACGAATTTTAATTCATAATTTTTCTAACAGATGGCGCTAGTAGTAATACAAAGTGTTATTCCTTCATTTTATTTTTTAGGTTTATAAAATGATATTTTTATGTTTGATAACAGATCTAGACATGAATTTAAATTACTATGTTAAATTTCAAACCTCACAGTGCGATAGTTTTTCCGTAAAGTGTACCACAAGAATGCATAGTTTGTCGAATAGTGATAGGGCTCGCTTCGCTCGCCCTAATTATGTTTTATCCCTTTCTTACAAATACATAAGTCGAAATGACAGATAAAGACAAACGATTATTAGCTAATTGAGGTTTGTAGCGCGTTTATGAATAAGGTAAGTTCTTAAGTTCTTAAATTAGTCCTATTCTGCTTTCGTCACTCATTCTACATTGAAAGCCACCGACGATTGTGACGAATGTAGAATGAGTGACGAAAGCAGAATAGGACTAATTTAAAAACTTGACGAAAAACGAATGGGACGACCCAAGACGATACCATGAATAGGAGGGGGTTAATCGCTAATCTCGTGGCCTCGCTGTGGTCAGCGTATCTGGGCTCCCATTTAATGAGTCGCCGCTATCCTTGGCCGAGGGAGCATACATTACTCTCCATGTTGGTGCAACGACAATAATGCTATAATAGTACATTACTACAGAGGCCGGGACGAAAGGGGTTGCCGGCCGAAGACATATAGACCGGATAGGTCTGAGCGCGGGCAACCCCATTTCCCGCCGAGGTATGTATAGTGCTTTTCTCAAACATGCAATGAAATAAATAAAATAAAAAATCCATGAAACCCAAGTTTTATTTATAGAAAAAACTAAAAGTAAACTACACCCAAAATATAACCAACACGTACCTATATCATTATCACGCGTATGTTTTACACGAGTCGTGTATTTTTACTACCCGTATATTTTCATGTATCTTTAATTTTTCGCCTTGTATCCGTCTGACTGTCATAAGTTTACATAGTCTTTCATGTTGATATCATGTTTCACATACATCGTTGCTTTATGCATGGAGTAAATATATAAGTATAATTTCCAGTGTTGACGAGTTTGTAGTTACATTCATTTAAAATATGCCACAAAACTGTTTCTAATAAACTTTAAGCCATTTTTCTCAGTTTCTCAAATAATAAAATTGCCATAAGCAACCATATACATACTTCGTCTTTGACTTGGCGGCAGAGGCAGCAAGTTATTAAAATCAATTCTGCTTACGCTGCCAATTCCAACACCTACGATTACAATTAATATTATATTATTTCGTCGGAACTCATATTAAAGTCAAAAAATCAACAACGCACCATAAATCCAATAAAACAGAATGAATATTTTTCAACTTTACCTCCATAACAATTTAAAAAATATAACTACGCGTGTTTGAGTAGACCTTTTTACCGCTAACGTTTAGATGAAATATTTTAAATGTTTTTATTTGTGTAGTTAAATTTATAATTAAAAATTATTGAATGTATTATTTATTAAGTTCATGTTGATTTTATACAAATAAAACTGCAAATTATAGCAAACATTGTTTTTTGTTTTTTTTTATAGGCGTAGTGGCAGAGTGTCATTACGAACCATAAAGCAAATACTGCCTCTAGTTTTTTTTAATGGATGAATGCCACGATGCTGTGTCACAAATATCTGTGAAATGAAAATTAAAAAAGAGGACTTTGCCGGCCTAGGCCTGCAAGATGTGTATGAAATTCCATTAACGACCTTTTGTCCTAGCCGCACCTGAAACGTCATACTTCGCAGCCTATTATAAGGAACATAACATTAATATTTCATTGCATGTTTGAGAAAAGCATATTAATGGACGATATCGAATTTAAACTGTTGTGAGACATACTAACATTGAATAATTTTACGGTTTAGACACACTTGTTTTTAGTCACTCTCGCGACATGTTTCGGAGAGCTCTCTCTCTCAAGCACTGACAGTGCGAGCAGCGTTCACGACGGCCGTGTATCGCGTACTGCGGCTCGCCGCGTCGCACGCTGCGCGCGCGCTGAGAAAACAGGTTGGGGGAGGTCTTCCGCTGTCATTGTAGGCGGGCATAGTGGTGTTAGGCCTAGGCTCTCCGAAACATGTCGCGCGAGTGACTAAAAACAAGTGAGTCTAAACCGTAAAATTATTCAAAACTAGTATATCGATATCAATCCGTCCGTCTGATACGATAGTAATAAAAGAGAGAACTGGAATTTAGCATGATATGGTACAAACTATCTCTACAGCTGAGGGCCTACCCCGAACCACGTTCAACGTGCTGCCTCTCTGTCGCACTTGTAAATTCGTACGTAAGTGTGACAGGGAGGCAATACGTCGACGTGGTTCGCGGTAGACCCTCTGATTGTACACTGTCTGTACATTCTCGTATCAATCAAAACCGAAATACGAAAATAATCTGAAAAACCGGCCAAGTGCGAGTCGGACTCGCGCACGAAGGGTTCCGTGCCATTAGGTACGCAAAAAACGGCAAAAAATACGTTTGTTGTAGGGAGCCCTTAAGTATTTATTATATTCTGTTTTTAGTATTTGTTGTTATAGCGGCAACGAAAATACATCATCTGAAAATGTCAACTGCCTAGCTATCACGGTTCAAGAGGTACAGCCTGGTGACAGACAGACGGACGGACAGATGGACAGCGGAGTTTTAGTAATAGGGTCCCGTTTTTACCCTTTGGGTACAGAACCCTAAAAATCAGGAAATAAAGTAGTAGTAGTAGTAGTAGTAAAATACTTTATTGTACAAAAAGAAACATAAAACATGAAAGAACACAAATTATTAGTACAAAGGCGAACTTATCCCTTTCAGGGATCTCTTCCATAAAATCTTTGACGAAGTCGTGTGAAGCTTGTTCCACATAGTCGATGCCGCTCGTTAAAACGTGCTAAAAGGAAAACCTCATTTACCTGCAGATCTAGATAGCCTCAGTACCTAAACTTTTTTTTTTTTGTCGATGTGGGAATGCCATTACGCATCGTCCCCCTTATTTATGGGGGGTATGTGGGACTCTCACCTCCCAGCTCTTTTCAATTGTGAAAAGAGGGGAGGAGCCTACCCACTAAACCCACACCGGCGTTTCCCGCAATATGCCGTTTGGGGAGGCGTCCTGGGATCGCGAACATTCTACCAGGACGAACTCAGTACCTAAACTAGATGAAGGAGGCATTCTTTGTACAGCAAACTGGGAGTTCGTCAGCATCATTAGTTCGTTACGTCCGTGGTTACGGCCTGCCATTGGTGTGGGGGTATAGAAGCAAGCGGCAGCGGGCGGGTAGCGGAGCGGACAGCCAGCTGGTTATATAAAAAAAACCTCATTTACTTGCCGATTTACAGCCTCTGTGATGAAACCCAATGAAGGAGATATTCTTCGTGCAGTAAACTGGGAATGCGTCAGCATTATTACTTCGTAACACGTAATAATGTCTTTGGTAACGCATAATATAATATTGGGTTTTAAGAGTGAATACGATATACGATACGGGGCGAAAAAAATTTTTAAACACAACGGCGAAAGGGCTTTTAGTGACACAATACGTCATTTTACGTGGCATATTACTCGCGCGATAGTAGTAACGCCACAACAGTAACGCTGCTGCTGTAGTCGCAATCTAACTGATATTTGCTACTTAAGTCATCTACGCTTTGTGTCTCTCTATCACTCTTCCATATTAGTGCGACAGCAGCATACCTACTCTCCGCTCCTCTTATCAATGTATCCTAAGGTTTACCAGCTAATGGAGTCTGCCGGTCTGAGATACGCGGACTCCAAGTATCGGCAAAGCAGCCATTCATTGTGACTCTACTATTATGAAACCTAACTTATCCGCTCCTTTTATCAATGTATCCTAAGGTTTACCAGCTAATGGAGCCTGCCGGTCTGAGATACGCGGACTCCAAGTATCGGCAAAGCAGCCATTCATTGTGACTCTACTATTATGAAACCTAACTTATCCGCTCCTTTTATCAATGTATCCTAAGGTTTACCAGCTAATGGAGTCTGCCGGTCTGAGATACGCGGACTCCAAGTATCGGCAAAGCAGCCATTCATTGTGACTCTACTATTATGAAACCTAACTTATCCGCTCCTTTTATCAATGTATCCTAAGGTTTATCAGCTAATGGAGCCTGCCGGTCTGAGTTACGCGGACTCCAAGTATCGGCAAAGCAGCCATTCATTGTGATTCTACTGTTATGAAACCTAACTTGTCCGGTCCTCTTATCAATGTATCCTATGGTTTACCAGCTAATGGAGCCTGCCGGTCTGAGATACGCGGACTTCAAGTATCGGCAAAGCAGCCATTCATTGTGACTCTACTATTATGAAACCTAACTTCGCTCCTCTTATCAATGTATCCTGAGGTTTACCAGCTAATGGAGCCTGCCGGTCTGAGATACGCGGACTCCAAGTATCGGCAAAGCAGCCATTCATTGTGACTCTACTATTATGAAACCTAACTTATCCGCTCTTCTGATCAATGTATCCTGAGGTTTACCAGCTAATGGAGCCTGCCGGCCTGAGATACGCGGACTCCAAGTATCGGCAAAGCAGCCATTCATTGTGACTCTACTGTTTCCTACGCAGCTTTAAGCACTGGTGCCATTCCGAGCGTTGGCGAGTTGAATGCTCGGCTGCATCAAACGAAAAACTAGTATGCTATTTTTTTCCAAACTTCTGTTTTTTACTAGTTTTGGAAACAAATTGTCAAGATGTGTCAATACTGTCAATGCATTTTGATCCTGTATTTTAATTTTAACAATATGAATATTTGTCAGGTATTCTAAAATCACAATTTTAAGTTTGGCTTAAAATTGTGATTATAAAATACAAATATAATCACACTCAAACAACCAAGGTAAAATCCAGCAACTCGACGCTATACTTATTTTCATCTTGATTTGACTGCAATAAACAGAAAAGTCCGAATTACTTGACTGTAACTTTTCAAGTGAGTGCGGTGCACATCAATATGAGTTTTAAAACCCTTCTAAAAAAAAATCTGGTAATACCATTTTATTACGTGTAAACTACGCGGTTTTTTTAGCACAAAAATAAAAAGTTATATCTTGGTCATCTTAAGGATTTGAATCTCTCTCAGCATTGAGAATACTGCCTGTGGTAAGTGCGACGCGTTCATTTTGCCCCCTAGTTTGAGGCGAATTTAGTTGCTACTTATGGAACTTTGCTGCGAATCTGGGATTATGTTGGGAGTCAGGAAATTGCAAAATAACAGAGTTTTACCTACATGAAAATGAGTTTCTGGCTAGTTTTAATGAGATATTTTACTCACTCATATTTACCTTAGCACACGTGGAAAATATTAATATTTGTATCAAGTAGATAAATTTGTGACATAAACATGGGTCAGACACAAAACTGTGTTCGCGTCTTCCCTGTAGATATACCCAAAAGTTAAGGGTTTACTTATTTAACCCTTATTCACATGAAAAGGTACTCCTTTTATTTGGATAAGTATGATAAATTCATTATCTAACCATAACATGCCCAGTTTCAACTCGGGTCTCAATAACATTTATTTATTTGCACACATGGAAAACATAATAACTAGTTATACCATTTTAACAACCATTTCCAAGCTAACTCTACCTCACATCTTTTATCAAGATTGACACCAAAACCTTCTTATAACCAAAGAACTACTTCTAAACCTTGATAAATCATTCAAAACGCCCTGCCCGACTCGCTGTCTCATTAGAAATTACATTTTTATCAAGTCGTTCTTAGTCACAAAAACTGGTCATAAAATGTACGTATCTGAAGATTGGAAGAAGAGAAGAAGACACATAATATAACCTAAGGTCTAACCACCTCAAAATCAATCTCAAAAATAATACCACCAAAATTGACAAGCAAACCCGTTTTCCAACGAACTCTTCCAAACCTTTATAAAACCCTCCAGCTAATACAAGCCACAATCATACCTTTCCTCTTCGCACGTTACTCCTTAAGGAGGCATAAAGGCCCTGCCTGACAGTCGCGCTGTCTCATATATTTTTGCCTAAAGCCTAATAAGCGAGGCCACGGCAAGTTTGCCAGCTTTCTCTAATTAATTTCTACTCCGCCAACCTTGCAGTTTGGGGTTTAAGGTAGAAGAATACGGCGGAATTATTGATTTTAATGAGATCTGTTTATTTTGCTTCATTAAGGTTGTTGGCACGTGAGCTGAAGTCGTATGATCTTGGGGGAGTCGGAGACAAAACAGGCGTATGCTTCGTATCGAGTAAATTTGGACAGTTAAATACTTATTCTCCTTATTCACAACTATGTACCCTTATTGGATGTGTATTGATTATCCAACTATTGACAAGCCATCTAGGGTTCGATTAAGTACATAAGCTACCTATCAAAGGTGTCGTTCCGATGTCAACTGCGGCTGCATTACTGTTGCGGCCTCGTTGTTGCCGCTGCATGCTGTCTGTCAATTTTCTTGTAAAATGAGTGAAGAAATGAATAGGTATCGCGGCATCGGCAGTAACTCGGCAGCAAACGTCACTTATTTTACCAAGGAAATTGACATTAACAACAGACTGAAACTGAAACAAAAAAACTGAAGTGATACGTTTGGATCACTTATGCGTTAGAAATACCTACTTACTTTTATTTCACTTTCTCTCCTTAGACAATGGCTCACCGATCGCGTAATCATCCTTCATGGAAAATTAAGTGTCGTCGGACATTGGACCCGGACTGTTCTAGCGTGGGACATCCTTAAATCCATTCCTTTTCATTTTACCTTCCAGCTATGATCTGTTTAAAACTTGCTCCCGCCTCCGCTTGTGTCTCGGGCCAATTTGCGGCACTTGCTATAAAAGCTAGTGTGACTTCACAAGGCTTTGAATTGGTGGGATTAATTTCACAGCGCAGTTTGCATATTTTTGTGCCAATTAGGCACAGTTTTGATTAAATTAAGATTATATTTTTATAATCTTTATAAATAGAAACATGGTTATCAATTGAACGATTTAAAACAATACAATAAATATTAAAATTTGACGTACCTACAATTAGCGCTACAATATGAAACACCAGAAAAAATATATCGTGTTATATATCAAACGAAAGAGCTCATTGTTAGAATCTCAAATACATATATTATTCTTATAATTTTAAGAAAAATTACCATTTCCCCCCTTTATCTCCGAAACTACTGGGTGTAAAATTTTGAAAAAATACATAATAAGGTTTTTACCTATAAAAATCTAAAAAAAAGTCTAATGGGTAACATCAATAAGATTTAAAAATTAAATTAAAAACATAAAAGTTAGGATAATTGAGGGACTAAGGGTTCGGATAATCGACATCCGGATAATCAAAGTTCTACTGTATATTATTCCTATCGTAAAATCTATCTAGCTAGATAAACTAAAAGACATAAACTATCCTCGGATAAACTTATCACTATGTAGGTCACCTCGTAAATTACCTGAACTGACCTTACGAAATAAACTACAAAATAATTCAGTGCTAACAAGATTTATGCCATTTATGGGCTAAATAATAATGGAGCCAAGTCAGCAAACCGAAAATTAGCACAACTAGCCGCCTAATTCTGCTAATTCCTGCATACATTAGAGAGAGAAATGTTCAGATCACATACCTACTCGTACTGGATGACAAGAAAGAAAGAAAAAAACCACGGGTTGCACTCCGGGAGTGCCGGCAGAAGTGAAAACTCAATGACATTGTAACAGTTTTTCGATCAGGTCACGTGTCCGTCTTACGAAGCGTCTTACGTCTTACGCTGTCGCGAGTTTAACATTTTTTCCCAATCACAAAAAGTGCACAGCGCCGCTAAAGAAGTTTTCACTTCTAAAAACCTTATGAACCAATTTTGCACGTACAACTGGCCTTAAAATGTATAGTTTATGATGGTTCATTATTTTGTAAGTGGGTAGTTCTTGCACAGTGTAGTTTTTCCTCAGTCACCCGTTGACCACGGACGCTGTAAAGGGTTCGAAACGTCGGGATGTACTATGAATTCAATATACTCGATATAATTCGTTTCAAGTTAACAACGAGTCACTTTGCCTCCTAGGGTCTCCTATTTTCGAAGAGTCTTTTCCAAACTATATACAAAATTCAATTTCCAAATTCAAAATCTTTTCAACCCGCCTTCTTGAAATAAGTCCTCACTACGCAATTACAATTCTTAAATTCTGCCTTTTTGTCCCTAAATTGACATACGCCATTCGCTGCAGCCCTATTTGGAAATTCGAAAATATTATTTTACCTTTAGATGACCTTATTAAGTCAAGTTTGGAATCCATTCTCAATATTCAGCTCAGCGACGATTCCTGGACCCAAGCATCCCTACCCATCCGTCATGGTGGGCTAGGGATCAGAAAAATTTCTAGTGTATCCTTGCCAGCTTTTTTGTCTTCAGTCCACAGCTCCGCAAATCTCATAGGTAAAATCCTACGGGGACTTCCCTCAAACTATGAGACTGCGGGCTTGGACGAAGCTAAGAAAGCTTGGTCAAGTGCTTGCCCGAACAAGGATTTCCCACCTCATCCAAATTGTCAAAGGAGCTGGGATGACATCATGTGCCAAATTTCAGTGAATTCCCTCCTAAGCCGTAGTACAGGCCGCGAACGGGCCAGACTACTGGCTTCGGCGTCGAGGGAGTCCGGTGATTGGCTCCGGGCTTATCCTTCACCGAACACCGGAACCTTCCACTCTCCGCATCGCGACCTGTCTTCGGCTTGGAGTCCGCGTCTGTGCTCCACACAGGTGCCCCTGCGGCAGTGAAGTCGATGAATTAGGACACCACGGGCTATCCTGTCAAAAAAGTGCTGGCCGCTTTTCAAGACACGCCGCACTGAATGACATAATCCGGCGGTCTCTTGCATCCGTCAACGTGCCAGCTCTACTGGAGCCAACTGGCATGGCTAGAGACGACGGCAAGAGACCGGACGGTATGTCCCTGGTTCCTTGGAGTTTGGGAAGGGTGCTAGTGTGGGACGCTACCTGCGTTGACACTCTGGCCCCTTCCCACCTCACGGGAACCAGTCACCAAGCAGGTGCGGCGGCTAAAGCGGCCGAAAAGCTCAAATTCCATAAGTACAGGGGTGTCGGCCCCGAGTATATTTTTATGCCATTTGGGGTTGACCCTTGGCCCGTGGGGTCCTAATGCCCTACAAATTTTTAAAGACCTTTCAAAAAGACTTATCGATTTCACTGGTGACCGAAGAGCTGGCAGCTTTCTCGCTCAACGTATTAGCTTCGCAATACAGCGGGGAAATGCTGCCAGCGTCCTCGGCACCATGCCAAAGGGGCCCAATTTCTTAGACGTATTTTAATTTTATTTAATTTAATTTTATTTAGTACTTATTAGTTTTAGTTTTAATTTAGTTTTATTTTATAGATAAGTTAGTTTATTTTATTTTTAATGTTTGCATCTACCTTATAAATAAATGATTAATAAATATACTACTAAAATTCGTTTCAATAGTTTTATTTAATTAATAGGGAGTTTAAAAAATATATAATGCGGTGTATCTGTACTATATTCTGTGAAGGCAGGACATTGCTAATAGTTTGAATTAACCCTTCTCAGTGGAAAAGGGTGTAATTTGAATAATACACCGGCCGAAATAATGAACAAATTTTAGTTCTGTATAGTAGGCGTCTGTTTGGGAAAATTAACGCGAAATAATTCTTCGAAATGAGCAATTCTCAAAAAGTTTGTACTTTTCGATCACATCTTAGATTTTTATAAAAACTGGTATGCTGGTAGAGTATACGAAGCTGAACAACTTCCACCACATTTCCCAAAATGTCCCAGAAAGTTTCTAAGAAACATTCCTTTTTTGTTACCAAATGTGTAAGGAGATCTGGTAACAAAACAGGAAAGTTTTATAATAACTTTCTGGGACATCTTGGGAAATATGGTGGAAGTTGTTCAGCTTCATGTACTTTACCAGCATACCAATTTTTATAGAAATCTAAGATGTGATCGAAATGTACAAACTTTTTGAGAATTGCTCAAATAATTGTATTAATGCACCTACGAGTAGGTAACAAATAATTATTTGCTACACTATCGCATTGGGCAACTGTCATGATAGCTGTACCGTTGTTATAAATAAATAAATGAATAAAAATATTGTTTAGAATATTATCATCGGACAATGTTAACCCTTTTCTAGGTATAGTATTAGCAAGATCATCACTCATCGAGATTCACAATGATGACCACGACCACCCTGGCAAGAGTGTACCGACTAAGAAGAAGAAGAAGGTATAGTACGATTTATCGAACAAATGCGCGCCAATAGAATTTAATCTTGCATTCCGAATTAATAGGGAAGAATCTCTACTGACAAAGGGTACTTTTTTCATACAATTTCCATTTCGGAAGAAGACGCTTTCCACTAACTAAATCTTAACATATCACTTTGATTTTGATGTCAATCGCTTCAGCATTCTAGGTTCATAGGTTTTGCTTTAAAAAAAATATTTTTTTTGTATTGCAAATTTTGAAAACGGTTAACCTATAAACCTAGTTTTTCATTGTGTCAACATACTAAAAATCATGGTGAAGGGGAAATATTTACAAGGCGAAAAACATTTTCTCTTTTTGTATGGACGAGTACGTGTTATACTTCCCTCTTAAGGTTCAAATTAGATTACACTTTAAGGAAACGGGGTTGCCGTGTGTTGCTTTGAATTTCGTTTATTTGTACTCCTAAAGCAATGAAAAAATGAAACTCTCTTGGTTTTTAAAGGTTCTAATAAGATTGAAACGGAGTGTATATTTTAACGCACATTGCTGCCCTGCTAAGCCAATTAGCGGTATCTCAAATAAAAATTTAATGCAAACATATACCTTAATAAATAAATAAATAAATAAATAAATAAATATTAAGGACATTTTTTACACAAATTGACTAAGCCCCACGGTAAGCTCAAGAAAGCTTGTGTTGTGGGTACTCAGACAACGATATATATAATATATAAATACTTAAATACATAGAAAACAACCATGACTGAGGAACAAATATCTGTATCATCATACAAATAAATGCCCTTACCAGGATTCGAACCCGGGACCATCGGCTTCATAGGCAGGGTCACTACCCAATAGGCCAGACTGGTCGTCACCTTACATTCTTAATCTGAAAATTAAATTTTCAACGTCTGTTTTTGAGATGCCGCTATTCGGCTTAGAAGGGCCCGAATCGGAAGGCCCAAATTATTTGGGCCTTCCGAAACTAACTGTTACAAAAAAGCAGGCAAAGTTTGCAAAGTCATCAGCGACGCGCAAAACAGACATTTTGTCCCCGCTCTTCTGTTTCTGAACTCGCTAACTGAGATTTGTCGCTCGTTAAGGTTAAGGATGATCGTATTTAACCGACTTTCGAAAGAGTTGTAATTATGTTTGTTCGGTTTTTTGCGTTTAGCATTGGAAGTAAGAATACATAAACTATTGTGCAAGGTATCTTCATTGCACATCTTTAAAAGAAACAGTTTCAGAAAACAGTTTTATCCCTTCAAAGCGATTTCCTTCAGACAACCTTAATATGTATTATTAGCAGCCTTACATAATATACTGGTTAAACACATAATTTATGTCCGTTCTTTGTAGTTTGTAAAAGGAACTTTATCTAAATAAATGGGATTATTCATTCATTCGTGTACACAAACAGTGGTTTGTTTAGGTACACGAACGAATGAATAATCTCGCCCTAGTCTCGCTTTAATAGAAAGAGTGAACTGAAAGTTGTGAACGTGCATTTCTTTGTGATTACTGCTCGACTCGCCTTTTGCTTATAAAAATAAAATAAAAAACCGGCCAAGTGCGAGTCGGACTCGCGCACGAAGGGTTCCGTACCATAAAAAAAAACGGTCACCCATCCAAGTACTGACCCCGCCCGACGTTGCTTAACTATGGTCAAAAATCACGTTTGTTGTATGGGAGCCTCACTTAAATCTTTATTTTATTCAGTTTTTAGTATTTGTTGTTATAGCGGCAACAGAATTACATCATCTGTCACGGTTCGTGAGATACAGCCTGGTGACAGACGGACGGACGGACGGACAGCGGAGTCTTAGTAATAGGGTCCCGTTTTACCCTTTGGATACGGAATCCTAAAAAGAAAGAAATTTGGGGAATCATACATAGGTACATTGCCCACTTGCATTAAAAGTACTAGAGTCAGACCGAGAAAAGTCTACAGTGATTTTGATAGCCCACGCAGTGGAAGGGTCATTTTAAACTTCAAAATTCTATGAAATTATGACTTATAAATAACACTTGCATTGCGTGAGCTATCAAAATCGCTGCAGACTTTTATTGGTCGAACTTTATTTTCAAACTGCTGTCAGTGTACTCTTCCTAAATAGGTATGGATATCAGTATAAAATAAAGGAATATCATCACCGTTCCGTAGTCGTACCAGTGGGTAGTTAATAATTCTTTACCAAATAAACGGTAGGTGTATAAAGTTAAACTTGTGAGTGGTCTCACATAAACATTGACATAGATATCTAGGGACTGGCTTTACGGACAATAATAATGAGGCATGACAGGGGCCAGCACAGCGGTGTGAAACCGGTACAACGCGATTGGTTGATGAGTTCGCATCACGCGCGCTATTGCATGGTCGCAACTAGTTGCGTTAGACTGCACGATTGGCTGGAATTCGTGAGTCACACCGCTAAACTAGTACCATTTTTAGTGCCCGTAAGGCCAGTCCATAGATATATACGTTAATGCACATAAAGGTCACGAGGTCACGACTGTTTTATTCATTTGCCAATCTTTTACTTGCAAATTCCGTTTGTACAGCTGACACCATTCAAGAGCTTATTCAAAGCATTTCTTGACGTGGGTGTCGTAAAGACTTGGGAAAAATATTATTTGCACTACCTTGCTCGTCGCTCTCTCGATTGTTCAAACACTGATGAGAAAGTTGCATTTTATTCACATGAGTGGCAAAGTAGTTGCGCGACTTGTTTCGGTGAGCTTAGGTCTCTTACTGGTAGTGCTTGAAAATGGAGACCCCAGACTCTCCGTAATAAAAAAATAAATATTATAGGACATTTTTACACAAATTGACTAAGCCCCACGGTAAGCTCAAGAAGGCTTGTGTTGTGGGTACTCAGACAACGATGTATATATTATATAAAAACTTAAAACATAGAAAACAACCATGACTCAGGCACAAATATCTGTGTCATCATACAAATAAATGCCGTTACCGGGATTCGAACCCCGGACCATCGGCTTCATAGGGTTACTGGGTCCACCTGGCCAGACCGTCGTCAAATATGTCGCGAGACTAAAAAATACGTGAGTTGAACCGTAAAATTAGCGGATCTATATCTGAATTCCTAAAGTCTTATCTCCTATCTTTGCATTCCCTAATATTTTTTTGTCATAATGATAACTTGTCCTAACACTAAAAACCCTAATTTTGGTTTATAAGCATATTTTCTTTTTTGCGAGGGTCGCAGTTCTAACCCAAACCTAACCATTTTTCAGAACCTTACATTATGGAAAATAATCGTTATGACAATTTATCGTTAGGGCATGTGCCCATTATGACAAACCAGTTAGGGCTAGTGACTTTAGGACAAACGTTGTTAGGGATTCAGAATATGACACCCAAAATTATCATATTATACAAACGCTTCCATAACTCAGCATACCCTTAACACAATGTTCTTTGCCTTTTAAGATTAACAAGCTATCCATTTCTGCGTTATATATACCCCCGTTTGTAAACAATACCGATTTGTCTTAATAAACGGCAAATAGCTGTGTCCGGGAACGGCAACTTTTTCCATTTATTTTTTGTCTTGACTGTAATGACGTTGTCTGACTTATGAGTCAGTTGTTTGGTTCTGCTTTGGAGATATTATTGGGAGTAACGGCCCAGTTCGAACATTGCTTATAAGACGTCACAGCGATACGATACCGGTCTGTCAGTGTCAAAAGTGGCATTTCTTCAACCTAAAACGTGACTTTTGACACTGATAGATCGGTACCGTATCGCTGTGATATCTTATGAGCATCGTTAGAATTGGGCCGTATGATAACTATGTATCTCTTGGTGTTTGGATGACAATCGTCTTGGTGATTGGCTTGCAAGTCTTGCAACTCACGCACGACTTTCACGTCATTTCGCATGCACCAATAAGCGTCAGTGATTTTCATGGGCGTATCAAAACCAGGTCAAAACCATAACATAACATATTATTTAACATATATAACATTATATATTATAAATCTAAATCGGGCTCCTTGCTTTGCTTGTTATATCAAAAAAAAAATCAGATGTAATCTGACGCAGTTTGCAATTTAGGTAAACTATAAGCCTTGACGATTCTACCTTTTTTTTTGTGCGTAAACTTATTTTAAATTGACTTTTTAAACTTTTACTGCCATTTTTTCGGAATCTGAAATCCAGAAGCTTTGTATATTGACGTAAATACAATGGGGGAGCCAGAAATGGTTTTTGATAGCCACACGCCATCTGACCCCGCCTGTGAAAAACTCGTTTGGTTTATTCCAGGCACAGAACCGCATTATTGAGGATTTAGGTAGGTACAGTCGCCATCAGATTTATAGGAGCGGCCAAGGTGTTCACAATATCTGAACACGCGCTCTAACGCCCTGACAATAGAGGCGTGTTCCGATATTTGTGAGCACCTTGGCCGCTCCGATATATCTGATGGCGACTGTACCCGTTACCAACCAGAATCAGAATTCGCATTTATTCGTGATCGTATCGTTATAAAAGCAGCATTACCTACGTACAGTCAACAACAGAGCTATCAATACAGGCAAAGTGTCAAAAATATGTATACAGTACTTTATTGCCTGTACATTAAGGTCGTGTATACATATTTTTGGCACTTTGCCTGTATTCATAGCTCTGTTGTTGACTGTACTGTAGCAATATTGCAACGCTACGTTACTGCCGACTGCGTTGCTGCCACAAATGTCATATTTAACCTTTCCGACGCCGCGACGTGACAAACACAAAAGCTGTCACGCGGACACCACGTCACCGAAGTGTCAAAACTGAAATTGAACTTTATGCATATGCACGTAGGTCTATGTTGCTCTGTGGTCTGTGACCGATTAATCGGCATTTGGCGTTGAACCTGCGGTGCGGATATATCGGTCATTAGCGTCCAAAAGGTTAACGTACATTCTTGCCTTTTTATGGTCCGTACCCAAAGGGTAAAAACGGGACCCTAGTGCTAAGACTCCACTGTCCGTCTGTCTTGCACCAGGCTGTATCTCATGAACAGTGATAGCTAGACAGTTGAAATTGTCACAGATGATGTATTTCTGTTGCCGCTATAACAACAAACACTAAAAAGTGCTCGGTGGGAGAGTCCGACTCGCACTTGTCCGGTTTAAAAAAATAACGAAACAAAACGAATGCAACTCAACTACAGTCGAAATAATTTCAATTTCAAATTTTAAAGGTAGGTACTGTAAGTAATTTTGTCTCATACTTCATTAAAAGTATGTCTTATTCATATGTGCCCTACAAAAATGTAACTTATACTTACAAGTTGAAATGCATTGCAGCGTTTGCATTAGCTTGTCGTTGTCAAGTGCAGTTGTTTAGCATTGCATTTCATACGTTCACAGACAACCACTAGTAGACACCGCTTTATGAAACGTTCACGAAAAAGTCCCAAACTCCCGACTCGTCGAAAACTCCCATAATAAATTAGCACCGTTTAAATTAGACCTCGTTCCATCTTGTCGTCGAGTTGATCTGGCCAAGATGACAATCGTACATCAACAAACGGACACAACAGATACTACGACATTCAAGTGACTATTTCCATTCGATTGGCGTTTTGTATCAACAATTGTCAGAGTATCAGCCAAGACCAAGTACTTACATGATAAAGGCCGCAAACGTGGACAAAATTGAGGTGCATTTACTCTTTTATATCACAGAAGTTTGGACAGAGTAGCATGGCGTTCTTTGGTGTCGGAGGCCAAGATCCACTTCGGGTAGTTGCGCCACAGCAGTAAGTAAGTATTATTTTATATCAAACTAGCTATGATGATGATGATTAATAAAAAGATTAAAAAGTACCCTATGTCTTTTCCTGGGCGTCAAACTGTTTCCATACCAAATTTTATCTAAATCGGTTCAGCGGCTTAATAGCGACTGAAGTAACAGACGGGTCCATATTGGGTTGCATACAAGTTTAGGTCATATCTTTGATGCGCATAACAACTTGTGTCATAATCATCATTGCGCATACAAATGAAAAGTCATATTATATTGTGTCATACATTTTTAGCCATAATATTTGATGATATACTCAGCAGTTGTCATAAATTCTTTGTGCATATAGGTTTTGATTATAATGAATCAAATGTCATACCAGCTAAAAGCATATTTATCGATATTTATAAGGTTTTTACGTATAACGTTTTGTAGCATAATAATTTTCAACCATAATGGTTTACATAAATAATTTAAGAAACTAATTTTAGCCTCTCAACAACTCCTCGAAAAAAACCTTTTCCCTAATCTCCGTCCAAGCACTTAATTCGACGGAGCCCCGCTCACGCGGGGCTCCTATTTCTGCGTAGTTTGCCCTTCGGGCATCTAAAGCAACCTAACGAACCTAACCTACCTATTATGATTAGTTTCTTTTATGACCACTAAATATATGACTTAATTTTTTATGACTATATTAATACTATGCACTGCAATACTTCGAACGAAAAACAATTATGGATATCAAGCAGATGACTTAAAATTGTATGCGAATTAAATTAATGACTACAAAAATTATGACATAACTAATTTATGACAAAAACCCAGTTATGCTCAGGAATAATTCTGACTAAAGATTTTTATGACTTACAATTTTATACATAAAGTGTTATGACAATTAAAAATATGACAAAAGTTGTTATGCGACCAGAGGGAGTCCCGTAACAGACGGATAGAGAGATAGAGTTACTTTTGCAATAATAATATTAATAGGGATTATGGGAACGCCAATTTGTGGTGATCGCAATTCGCAAGTAACATGATCCATCTAGTAAGTGCGATCCGCGCATACATCTCACAGGAGAGATATGACACTTATGCATTAAAGTCTGAAATGCTACACTTGTGCAGCAGAAGAGCGTACGATATCTTTACGTTTATGGCAAAAGACGGAACAAGTTATATATTTCAACATTTTTTTTGCAATAATGAACATAACTAAGAAATTTCTGAAAATGCATGTGTAATAGAACGTAGAAAGTATACGTTTTCATGGTTCAAATGGGAAAAAAGGTATCTACGAATAACGAACAAGAACCTCGGTATACAATACAATACAATACCATTTATATCTCACATATAAGCTTACAGTAGTTTACCAATTCGCTTACACGGTAAAATAGAAGATAATACACATTAACAGATTATAAATTAAAAGAAGTAAAACTCAAATACACTGAAAACAAAACAAATAGAAATATAAAGTATACAGTCGGTTCCCTAACATAAGTAGGTATCCATTTTTGTATACAAACATAGGATATGTGAAATTAATTGTGAATTTTTTTGAATAAAATACTACCTGTGTAATTAAATTTAACAACGCTCATTAAACAGTAAAGCATTTCTGCTCACAAAAGACGTCATATTTGTGAAATGTATATATTTTTCCTCCTGTGCCACATCAAAGTCGGTTCGTAACAAATAACAGTGAAATGTATATATAATAAGTGAATTACTCCAAATTAACGTCAAATTCTCAACTTTCCTGGAAATAATAATTAGAATGCTATTTCCGGACCAATACGACCTTCAAACCAAAGAAATGAACGTACTCTTATCTTGTATGCGCAGACGTGCACGTACACGTCACGCTTGCGGTGTGCCGCCTCTCATAAGGACCTTTATATTTCAACGCGTACGTGCACATCAATGTCTACGGTGTACACAGGCCTTTATTTAAGTCTTTGGGTTGCTAGGGGCTAAGATCAATTACTCTATTACAAGTAGTATTATTATGAGTACAGTCCTGCAATAATATTTTACTCTTCGAAGGCCGTAAAAATATGTAACAGGCTCTTATGGCTCGATAAGATCGTGTCAGATATTTTTGCAGCCTTCGTTGGGTAACATAATTATTATTGCAGGTGACTGTACATTTTAGTTACTTACATGTTAAAGTTATATTTCACTCTTTTTTTAATAGCTCTCGTCATGTCGCTGGATCTAAAAGGCGTCGAGATCGTCCCGCCATTTCTTTTTTTTCTGCCTCTGCTTTCAAGATTCCACTGTGCCTAATACAATTATTTTATTTACTACGTGAAAAACTTAAGTTAATACCTGTAAAATGATAATTAAAAGTTTAGATGCTTCAGCTTATTGTCTGCTCTTATAAAATACATGATTTAATATTCCTTACTTTCTAATTAATATAATAAATCATTAACAGAAGATGCAAACAAAAAGAAAGATCTATACTTATACCTAATATTCTTATACGTATTTCAAAATTAATTAATAAAGATAGAAAGTATAATAGTCTTTGTACGTAGGTAAATACAATTATATCTTCTCAAACAAAATATCGTTTTTAATTTGCGTATCAAATATGTTCAGAAAGAAATTACAAGAATATTTTAATTAAAAAATGTTCAGCCTAACAAACAGCAATAAATGTTGCCAGCATATAATCATTTTTATATGTATTATTATTTGAAATAATTATTATTAGATTTTTTAAATATTTATGTTTGTTTGAATTAATAAAGACATTTTAATTATTAAAAAAAAAAAACAATTTGCTAGTAAATAATAATGTTGCCACAATCCAACCCTTTCCGGCCTAGGCCGCAAAAAATTTAAATCCTCACCCTTATTAGCTTTGTCTATCATAGGTTAAGGCCAACAATACACCGGGTTAATGACGTATAAACCCTGATTCCCACTAATGCGTTTTTAATGGGCATACTTTCCTATTGAAATGTCATTTACTATGGTTTACGGAATTTATGGCCTCTCCGGGCGCCGAGAAAAAATTGCTATAATATTTTTAATGTCGTAAGGAAATGGCGGAAGATACCTACTACATATATTATAACGTACGCTCATATATGTAATGGAAAACGAAATGTTTTCTTGTTCGCGGAAGTTGACAGTTTGGAAAAAATTACTTGTGAAGGAAGTATCGTATGTAATGTACCCGTTATATTGAGCTTTATAAATATTATAGACATTATAGTAGATAGTAATTTACGCCCCAAAGTTCACAAGATGTTACATGAACAGTCAGCAGCAGAACTTGCTAAGCGGGCGAGGTGTTCAAAATTACCTTGACACGCTCTTATTCTCCGCGTCAAGATCATTTTGAACCGCTGGCCCGCATAGCAACTTCTGCTGCTGACTGTATGTATGAATTAAATTTCAAGAGCTGTCGCCAAATAATTTAAAATATACACATTTGCCTTACTTATTGTCTTGAAAGCACTTTTCAGGAAAAATAACATTGGAATTTGGAACAATTACTTTACTTTTTATTTTACCTTGTTGCAACACTTGCAACTAAATAAGGATTACAATATTATAGTAATCAAATGTTTTACTAAGGGGCTAATTTGTTGTTTAACTACAATAATAATAATTATTACTCTTCACGTTTCAATCTAATATTAATATTTCCGCTTATTTCGTTAATCGTTCCCTCACTACTACACTCCTAATATATCACACGAGTCAGATTATTGCCAGTGACGTGATCTCTAGCTTACACACAGATTTGAAAAGTGGTCCGAGGTACGATCGTAGGCAAAACTGTTACTTCATACAAAGTTAGACCAAGCTAATTCTGCACAGAATTTACAATGACAAAGTAAGGACCTGTCAGAAAGAACTCGTTCGCGTCTCGTCTGTAAACACCCAAAGTTAAGAGAATTAAAAGCTATTTTTTACCCTTCTCTTACAGGCTGGATACATTTTTTCAGTAGAAGTAAGTTGGTACTTGAGACTCAATAAAAACGTGGTAGGTACCTATATATATATACCTGTACCTGTGTCGTTAACTATTAATGTTTTATCCACAAAAGTCTACCTTTTACTGAAATATGTTGGACCCAAACGCCAAATTTCTATGAAAATATAAATTCCTCCACACTTTACGTCATTAATTACATTCACCTCTCGGCCTCGAGATAGTGTACGTACGTGAGTCTGTCGCGGGTAAGCACGAGGAAACCGGCGTGTTATAAAATCGTCTCAGCGATACCTCTGTCCATGTTCTAACTCTGTGATATTACACGGATTTACGTCACGAGCGTTTTATTAACGCAACGCGTGACATATTGCGCGTGACGCTACAGTTGTCACGTGACGCTATAACTGTTACGTGACGTTATAACTGTCATAACGTTGTAGTCATGACGTGTGCCGCGGCAGTAGGGGAAAATTAAAATGCAGGGAGTGACTGATACATGATGTGTGTGATATTTTTAACATGCAGCATTTTAATATTGAGCATCATAGTAATATAGATGTGCTCAGTGCATGAATTGTTTTCCATCGTACTTTTTCGGAAACGTTCGTATTTGTCATGCTAGTTCAGTCAACCTAAGTACTTTTTGTACCGAGACTGACTGAAATAGCAAGGCACGTTCGTAGGTTTCCGTGAAAATAATTATGCACTACAAGTGTAGGTAGGGTTAGCACGTCCTGCACGGGTAGGTACCTAAATGTTGCTCGGGCTAACACAAGAAGCAGTACTTAATCGGCGCGAATTTATTTTAAAGGCGCGCGAGAAGCAGCATTAGCTAAACCTCTTGTTTTGTATTGTTTATTTTTATATACATATTGTAAAACATATAGGTACCTAAAAAAACAAGTCTAGTTATCTACTTTTCACGCTCCACCAACAAATTCTTATTAAAAGTGCACAATAAAGCTTGAATGCCGATCTGATCTTACACAACTATGTTATGCGCGACTTGAAAACATAGTTGCGAACTTCTCGCCTTATTTATTTTATGTTGATAGCTTCGCCTCGCGTAAATACGCGCTCATTTTATGTTTTATTTTATTATTATTTATTTATTTAGAAATAAATATTCATACATGGTTTATGAACATATTTTAAAGACAATATTAGAGAATAGATCGACCTATAGTTTCATAACAAAAAAGCATATAGGTCTGTGGCTATTGACTACATAAAAGTGGCTAGACTTTGTATGTTTTTTTTTTTTTTATGAAATAGGAGGCAAACGAGCAGACGGATCACCTGATGGTAAGCGATTACCGCCGCCCATGGACACCCGCAACACCAGAAGGGTTGCAAGCGCGTTGCCGGCCTTTAAGATGGGAGTACGCTCTTTTCTTGAAGGTTTGTAGGTCGTATCGGTCCGGAAATACCGCTGTTTCGGGGAAGTAGTTACTGGCACAATGAAAACATACACAATTAAAGGTAGGAGACATACACTACACACACGTATATATAGAGGTGATTCCTAAGTAAAATTCCTAACTACTATTAACCTGGGAAAATTAGTCTAGTTGCCTAATTTTTCTCCCCCCGCTGCCTTTTCGCTTAGGTATACTGCTATGTAGGTGATGTTTGTATGTAAAATATGGTAACGGCAAAATTGTAAGGGAACGAAATTTAATGAATAATTCATTTACTTTAGACTTTTTACTTTTTATCACGAATAACTCGTCAAAACCTGTAACAACCCTAACTTTATCAATAGCTACTTACTTTTCTGACTTTGAAACACTGAACATTACTACAAAAACCGGGCAAGTGCGAGTCAGACTCGCGCACGAAGGGTTCCGTACCATAATGCAAAAAAAAAACTAAAAAAAAAGCAAAAAAAAAACGGTCACCCATCCAAGTACTGACCACTCCCGACGTTGCTTAACTTTGGTCAAAAATCACGTTTGTTGTATGGGAGCCCCATTTAAATCTTTATTTTATTCTGTTTTTAGTATTTGTTGTTATAGCGGCAACAGAAATACATCATCTGTGAAAATTTCAACTGCCTAGATATCACGGTTCATGAGATACAGCCTGGTGACAGACGGACGGACGGACGGACGGACGGACGGACGGACGGACAGCGGAGTCTTAGTAATAGGGTCCCGTTTTTACCCTTCGGGTACGGAACCCTAAAAATCTCACCTAACAAAGAAAAATAAAGACGTATTCAGTCTTAAGGGTCATCACGGCCGGATGCAAAATGTAAATTTATCTCCCTTCATAAATTCCTAGCAGGAAAACTTCGCCTTAACAAGACGTCTAGTGAATTCTCGCACTGAATTACGTGGGTAGTTATAAATCTTGGGGTTTGTTCTTGCGAAAAGGAAAAAGTATAAGTTAAAATGTAAGGTAGTATGTAAAGTAGGCGAGTTATGAAGCCTGAGTGTTTAATAAAGGCCTTTTTAAAGTGTAAAGTATATTTAATACTTGTTGGATTACTAAATACTTAAAAGATACTTAATATAAAATGATAAAAAATATGAATAATATTGTAAGAAAGTAAAATTTTCATAAAATATGGAAATAGAAGATTTAATTAAACCCATGTATGTTTGAAGTTAAATTTCTGAAGAAGTAAAGAAAAAATTAACTAGGTAGGTACGTTATAAGCGTTATAGCGCAGTAGTAGGGAATGCAAATCGGTTATTTTCGGTTATTTTTTGTATGGAAGTTATCGGTTATTAACCGAAACCGCGGTTATTTCCATACAAAAAATAACCGATTTGCATTCCCTACGCAGTAGGCAGGTAGGATAATATAATAGTTAAATATCTGCTCATAAAATTGAACTAATTTTGTATGTGTTAAAAAGATTTTCATGTTTATCTACTCATAAGTAACTTGTAAAATTGCTACTCAAAATTATTATTAAAGTAATCTAAATAGTGTACTTAACACATCCATTGGCAACGACCCGCTAGGCGGGTTCTCTGTTCGTAGGCGCCTTTCGCTACATACAGGTTTTCCCATGTTATCAGGCACGCTCGTAGCGCGTAGCTCGCGTTGACAGTGAAAGTGTAAAATAATTTATCAACTGTTTCAAAATACCGTTCTTTATAAATTGTAACACTATTTTACTCTTCAGTTAGCTCGCTAAACGGTTTTTGATAGAGTTTTAATGTTGCTACGATATGCGGCGGTATACATTGTGCCGACAATGGTATAATTACCTACACGGACTATTACACGCTTCAATTACTTACACTAGACACAATTGGATTAAGGTGTAATATTATGGGTAAATTACCCTTCTGTATTATCATAGAAATATATAGAATTTGAATTTACCAGTCGCTTTTCGGTGAAGGAAAACATCGTGAGGAAACCGGACTAATCCCAATAAGGCCTAGTTTCCCCTTTGGGTTGGAAGGTCAGATGGCAGTCGCTTTCGTAAAAACTAGTGCCTACGTCAAATCATGGGATTAGTTGTCAAGCGGACCCCAGGCTCTCATGAGCCGTGGCGAAATGCCGGGATAACGCGAGGAAGAAGAGAGATATAGAATTTTAGTCCTGAGTTATGGGTGTTTTCTCTGTGCTCTTAATGCGGTTAAATTATGGATCGCCTTTTAAAATAGCAAGCAGAATCTGTACCTCTGATGCGTTAAAAAGAAGGCCAAAAGAGAAGAAAAAATCAGCATTTATCTTCTGAAAATAAAGAAACACTGGAATCGACTGGCCTAAATGATTTAGACGAAGAAATCCTGATATCATACAGGAATCATCTGTGATCATTTTAACCATACCCTAAGGGATCGTTTTACTCATACTTAGGTATAAAATGATCCTTTATTAGACATAATTAATAAACTACATGCAAAATATGAGAAATGAGCATGCAGTTGCTTAGAGAAATAAATGGACTATTATACACCGTGTTTTTTTTGATTTCCGTTAATTTCAAGGGTGCATTCCTGAGCTTAAATCAAGTAACTTTCTCAAAGACACCGATGTTCTAATTAAGTCCATTTCGGAGATAATCCATAATTTATTTTTTTCCTATAAGGCCTCTACAAGCGTGTACACTTGCTTTAGGGCCGGCTTACATATTGATTAGTGTTTAAAATGAGTTCATACATTTGCTACTAAACTTAAGTACAATCTCGGTCGATTGATGTACGAAATGACATTGATATGTCACAGATTTCAATTGTTTGGTTGAGTTAAATATAATGCCCGTGTTACAACAACGCTATATGCTACATTTAATTACTTTTTAAACAAAAAAGCAAACAAAAAAAAATTTTTTTTTTTAAATTAACTATGCCATTTAGTTCTTATAAACGTACTTAACTATACCCCGAAGTTAACGGAATTCAATAAAAACACGGTGTACACACATCTCCCCTACCCCCAACAAGCCTTATTGAGCTTATTGTGGTGTGGGACTAGGTCGATTTGTAAAAGATTGCCTCATATTATTTATTCATTATTTCTGCTTTATACTGTCTAAGGACTCTAAGGTCTCTAAGCAGTACCTTACTTAGGTAATAGACCTTCTATACGAAACACTACATAAGTACCTAATCTTTTTCACGTGTAATATTTCGGAGGCACAGAGGGCCTACCGCGAACCACGATCGCGTCGCCTCCCTGTCACACTTACGTACGAATTTACAAGTGCGACAGAGAGGCAAAACGTCGAACGTGGTTTGTGGTAGCCCCTCTGCTCTCCAATTAAACAAATTCTGTTCACGGAATCAAGAAGTACGTGAATTAATCCTATTTCGAGCCGTCATTAACAATGTTTCCGAAATTCGACTCGATTTACCCGTTGTTAAAGACAAATAAATCCTTTACTTTACTTTGTTTTAATTAATGCTACGAAAAAGCGTATTTTTTTGGTATTTTGTCTAAAAAAAGGATACAATAAAAGTAAATCGTGTTTTAAAACACGGAGTCCATTTTAAAATCCTTTTGGTGCTTTACGAAGTGTAGGGATAAACCAAACACAAGCATAAGAACCGTATCGAAAAATAAAGTAGACAAGTTAAAAGGTAAACAATTTTAATACTCGAACTTCTCGACTCTCCGTTGTGTGGGTAAAAGAAAACTAATATATAACACTTTTCCTACAACTTATTTTGAAAAAAAAAAACTGCCGTGGACCTCTATTAAAGGATGACTCACGTTAGACCGGGCCGTGTCCGGCGCATCGTTTTCTATGGAAAGCATCACGTGATCGCCTGTCATGGGGCTGTCCATAAATTACGTCATCGATTTTCGACCCCCCCCCCCCCTAACATCATCCAAAAATCATGCTTCGAATGACCCCGTTTCCTCCTACGTCATGCTACCATCATCCGATGTCCAGACACCCCCCCCTAATTTGAAATGACGTAATTTATGAATAGCCCCCATGTCATAGAAAAGTAAGCGCCGGAAGCTCCGGCCCGAACACGGCCCGGTCTAACGTGAGTCGTCCTTTACCTACACTAGAACTGAAGTTCTGGAGCAACGGCCATTTAAAAATGTTTTACGCTGAAGGTTTTTTTTTACCCCGCAGCAGCGAGCAAAACCAACTTGTGATATTTCGTAGTCCAGTATGTTAATCTCTCCTATACCGGGTGGCCAAAAAATAAGTGCATTCCCGTTGGCAGGGAGTTTTTGGGATTATACTGTGCAACTTTTACTATGGGACCAACCCCGAAATAGTGAAAAAACATTTGGCTGTTTCATACATTTAGGCTGGTCCATTTTCTAAATTAAAAAAAACCGCCTGGATCTGTCGCTGAACGACCTGACTTTAACCTACATTATTTGATCGTGTAATGTTTTAAATCTACCTTCAACTGGCTTAAGGAGCCATTTAAGGGTAAATTTTATTTACTTTTACTTAAATACCTAAAGATACAGACTATAGCCACCATCTCTCAGGCCTACAACTTATGTAATCACTCCGCATGCCCGTATCTCAGCGGTACAGTCGGGACCATTAGCTTTTATGTGCCCTATTAAAGGGATAATTGTCGGCGTAATGAACCCGCCCGAGCCGAGAATGTCGGAAAAGTGAGAATGTTGAGTTACGAGATGTGCGATGTCGTTTATGTGATTCATTTTGAATTTAAAAACGTTCCTCAACCTGTGTGAAAGTGATATCATATAACTACATCAAAGTTATATGTTCCGGTTCCGTACCCAAAGGGTAAAAACGGGACCCCTATTACTAAGTCCGTCTGTCACCAGGCTGTATCTCATGAACCGTGATAGCTAGGCAGTTGAAATTTTCACAGATGATGTATTTCTGTTGCCGCTATAACAACAAATACTAAAAAGTACGGAACCCTCGTTGGGCGAGTCCGACTCGCACTTGTCCGGTTTTTTTGATATAAGAGGCAAACGAGCACTCTTTTACAGTACACATAATATATGGTGCTACTTTACCACCCTAGGGCGGGATTAAGGACAATACGTGCCTATGTCAGAAAATTTAAAGGGCCATATCTATATTAATAAACGCGAGCCGCTTTGACGGAAAAAACCAAAAGAAATTATGCTCAATCGAAAGAGCTTGAAAAAATATCACTTTTGAATCGAGAACATATATCCGCAAAATTCGTATTGTCGCGTATTTTGCATTTAAAAGTGAAAAAATTTCGACAAACAATACTAAAGGCTCAATTTGTTGGTTGACATTTGACAGCTATGCGTTGCGTTTAGAAACTGCAAACATGCTTACAAGTTAGGTTGGTCGTTTTTTTTTTTAATAAAAAGCAAGACGAATATTACTGTTTATTTGATGACTTTCCGGTATGTATAATGGTTATTATTTGCATTAAGTTTCGTTTCATATGGATATGTATACCGGTATAATTATTACATAAATTTGTTTTTAAGCCAGAACGTGCGATAGTCTATTACGGCTTTTAAGACGATAGCAACACTGCCTAGACGTCAACGACGGCTGTTATTCGAAAATACTTTATCCAGTACTCCAGACGTGATAAAAACCTGTTAAATAGTGTATTGTGTGTGTTAACAATAAAAAATAGTCACCGAACATAGTGCAAAGTGCAAACGCCATCGTAACGTAACGAGATTTGAACTTCAAAGCGTTCCATGGGTGTATTGTGTTTAGTATAAACATCGGTCTCTCAGTTGTATTTTAATATTTCAGAATGATTCCAAATATTCTTACATGTCAAGGCACTACTAGCAACCTGGAAATGCAAGTGAAAGCAACCTTGAAGCAGCTGTGATAAACTCATAAGTGAGCGAGATGAAAATGACGTTGTTCAAAGAAACTTTGAGTTAAGTGCCAGCTGACTGTAACTCACTCTAATTAAGTACATTGCCAGTGTGAAACAGTGCAAAAAGCTACAGTGTATTGTGGACATATTTAATAACTGTGCTTTAGACTATGAATCAAATTTGAGGTGTATCGGTGAATTGGAAAGTCAACTGCATAAAGCTAATAAGATATCTCCGGAGTCAATGTAAGTTGAATATAAGATTAAATATAATAAGATATATAGATAGTATATATGTCGCAGTCAAAAGTGTGAACTGGTCAAAAGAACTTTTAACCGACAAAAACAGGCAAAACTGCTTTTGACTGAGCATGTTGGTCAAAAGTAGTTTTACCTGAAAATCATTGGTTAATAGTAATTGTGTTGTGACTGTTACTATCAGTCAAAAGTACTCGCAGAGATAGGTAGGTTAGGGTTATTTTTTTGCTACGCCCAAAAAACGAAACTGTTCCCAGAGATAGGTAGGTTAGGGTTATTTTTTTTTTGCTACGCCCTAAAAACGAAACTGCTGCCAGAAATAGGTATGATTTTCAGGTAAAACTACTTTTGACCAACATGCTCAGTCAAAAGCAGTTTTGCCTGTTTTTGTCGGTTAAAAGTTCTTTGGCCAGTTCACACTTTTGACTGCAACAGGTTGGGCTGGACATACGGCAAGGGAAGGTAAAGATAAGTGGGATAGAGAGGAAGCGGAATGGTATCCTAGAGATGGAAAAAGGAGAGAAGGGAGACCAATAATGAGGTGGTCGGATGACATAAAGAAGCATGCGGGACCTAATTGGATAGGGACGGCAAGGGATAGAGAGCTGTGGAGAGAGCTGGGGGAGGCCTATGCCAAGAAGGCAGATTGAAATAATTATTAAAAAGCAATGACATAAAAATTATTTAATAAAGTTACTAAGGAAAAAATATTGAAACTAATTGATATAAATGAAATGTGAATTTATTTAAATGTAATATGTGATGAAATTTAATTTTTTGGTCAATAAAGGCTATTCTATTCTATTCTATTCTAATTTGACAGGTGACAACAAAAAAAATATTAATTCCTGCTAAAATTTCAGAGTCATAGTGAAGCGTAGTACATAGTACCAAAACAAGGTTGATTTTTAGGGTTCTGTAGCCAAAGGGTAAAAACGGGACCCCTATTACGAGGACTCCAATATGTTATTAGATCAAAACAAATTATTTTCAGAAAATATTTAATTTAGGCTTAGGGATGGCGAGGCTCCTATAAGCCTCAGTAAGTAGTGCATAATTAAGTATACTTGGAAAAATTCGACCTATGCCGCCGTGGGTGGCCCGGTGGCAGAATGGCACAGGCACCTGCTGCAATAGCAAAGGACGCTGCTTTGATTCCAGCCTAGGGCACTGGAGGCCTTGGTCACTTTTTAGGGTTGCGTACCCATAGGGTAAAAACGGGACCCTATTAAATATTAAGACTCTGCTGTCCGTCTGTCTGTCACCAGGCTGTATCTCAAGATCTCATGAACCGTGATAACTAGATTAACTAGACAGTTTCAATTTTCACAAATGATGTATTTCTGTTGCCGCTATAACAACAAATACTAAAAACAAATTAAAGAAATATTTAAGCGGGGCCAATGCAATGCTAGGCTGGATATGACTGATGAAATGAGTAAATTTTTATTAATATGTTTTAATATGACATGTTGGTGGCAAAAAAGCATACAAGGCTGTTAATGCCGATGGTAAGTGGGAGTTTAGACTAGACCTCTGCTTCTCCAAGGGACTCACATTGCTGACCGAGTAAATTTTTATTAATATGTTTTAATATGACATGTTGGTGGCAAACAAGCATACAAGGCTGTTAATGCCAATGGTAAGTGGGAGTTTAGACTAGACCTCTGCTTCTCCAAGGGACTCACATTGCTGACCGAGTACATTTTTATTAATATGTTTTAATATGACATGTTGGTGGCAAACAAGCATACAAGGCTGTTAATGCCGATGGTAAGTGGGAGTTTAGACTAGACCTCTGCTTCTCCAAGGGACTCACATTGCTGACTGAGTAAATTTTTATTAGTATGTTTTAACATGGCATGTTGGTGGCAAACAAGCATACAACTCATACAAGGCTGTTAATGCCGATGGTAAGTGGGAGTTTAGACTAGACCTCTGATTCTCGAAGGGACTCACATTGTTGACCGAGTAAATTTTTATTAATATGTTTTAATATGACATGTTGGTGGCAAACAAGAATACAAGGCTGTTAATGCCGATGGTAAGTGGGAGTTTAGATTAGACCTCTGCTTCTCCAAGGGACTCACATTGTTGACCGAGTAAATTTTTATTAATATGTTTTAATATGACATGTTGGTGGCAAACAAGAATACAAGGCTGTTAATGCCGATGGTAAGTGGGGGTTTAGACTAGACCTCTGCTTCTCCAAGGGACTCACATTGCTGACCGGTTACAAATCTATTACACTCATACTAGGGTTCCGTACCTGAAGGGTAACTAAAAAACGGGAACCTATTAGCGATTCCGACTCGCACTTGGCCGGTTTTTCTTAGTAGGTATATGACATTTATTTCAGTTTTACTTCATTGTCCGTCTGTCTGTCTGTCTGTCACCAGGCTGTATCTCATGAACCGTGATAGGCCTAGGCAGTTGAAATTTTCACAGATGATGTATTTCTGTTACCGCTATAACAACAAATACTAAAAAGTATGGAACCCTTCGTGCGCGAGCACTTGCCCGGTTTGACATTTCAGGCTCCGTCACACAGGCGCGTTTCGCGTGCGGCGCGTGAGCGGGGCGCGCCGCTTTTTCATATAAAACGCTCAGGCCCGGCTCTGAAATCGCGCCGGTGTGACGGAACCTTTATTTCAGTTTACTCCACTGTCCCTCTGTCACCAGGCTGTATCTCATGAACCGTGATAGCTAGACAGTTGAAATTTTCACACATGATGTATTTCTGTTGCCGCTATAACAACAAATATTAAAAAGTGTTCCGTTCTTGATGGGTGAGTCCGACTCGCACTTATTCAGTTTTTTTTTGTAAACGAATTTAATATTAACGGATAGGCATTAATATTAAAGAATGAAATAGTAGTGATAATTTCCATACTTTCACTTTAGTGCCATGAAGGGTAGGTACAAAAGGGTTCCCTCTTTTGAGATTGGAAAGTGGGCTAGGTTCTAAATGCGGCCTTCACAGAACCGATCTGCGACCAGAAAAGTGGGTCAGGTTAGAACTGTGATCCTTATAGAACCAAACTGCAACCAGAAGTAAGTTAGGTTAGAACTGCGACCCTTACAGAACCGAACTGCTACCAGAAAAGCGGATTAGGTTTTTTTAATTACATATTTGTTTTTAGATATATCGGAATAGTAAATTTTTCGAGTTATGATTGTATGTTACGGATTTAAAGTTTTCTGAGATGAGATAGGTTTGTAACCGCCTTGATGAAGGTATGAAGTCTAAAAGTAAATAATTACTTAATTCAAAATGAGTATTACCTATTTCTATTATTTATTTTACCCGAGCGAAGCCGGGTTTTCATCTAGTTTACTGTAAAACGTCGTACAATACAAATATACTATAATGTACTATTATTGAAGGTTTGAAGAAGAAATACATACCACGGGCGCCAGTTCATTCCACGGTTAGACAAACGCAAATTTTTCGATTTAACTCGTTTAGGTACTTTTCCTATCAAGGGATCGGGAATCATGAACAGAATCATTTCCCAGCTCGGGACTAAAAATCAGCTCTTACAGTAAAAACTAACTTTGTTCTCTTCACTATTAAAAGTATTAGAACCAAAATTAAATTATATTCAGAAAATATTTTAATTTGTTTTTATTTCAAGTAGAAACACTACACTATGTAGGCACCTGGGTAATTCTTATTCTTATGCATTTTTTGTGTAACACGTAAGAATAGCATGTATTTTTGTGAAAATAAGTAAACTCTATATCAATATACTTAGCAATTTTCCTCTAGTTTTAGGTCAACCTAAATGTATTGTCCTAAGAGTATTTCAAACATAAAAAAAAAATTAGATGTGCGAAATGTCACGGACCGTGTAGTGTGACTTCCCCAGATTTTGTGATTGTTGATTTTTTTTTAAACATGAAGTGATTATGCAATAATTTATATCAAATATAAAACACTAATCCTTGTTCTACAACACTGTTTAAAAATTGTATGGATTTATAACGATTTTATATAATTTTAAACAACATACATTTTGTGATTAGTTTTCGCGTCACCACCGCGCGTGGTAATATAAACATGCGGTACTAGTTAGAAAATTATCTTTACTACTGGCAGCCTTATTAAAGTTTTTTTAGAACAGCAACACTGTGTTGTTGTCAGGTTTACAAATGGCTGAAGGGAGAAGTTTTGTAGAAAATTATTTATTTGTGTTCATTTGAAAAAAATGGTCAACCTTAACGCGTCACCGCCGTGTTAGAGTTTTAAAAGTAAGTTGCAGTTTCACGTTATTGTTTGTAATATAAGATATACCTCATACATTGCAGATTAAGCTAATTATTTAACATTTGCAAAATCAAAGGAAATGTTTATGTAATATCGAACATGTTCCAAATTATCACGACCGTGGCCTCAAAAATCTGTCACCGCCACGGACTTTTGAGTCCACGTTCGTGACATATAGACACGTAGTCGTGTCATTCTTAATTCGTTTGATTAATTTAGAGGCACATGCACTTTTCAGAAATGCATTTTTGTTAGCTACAGATCATTTGCTATTATTGCCCGACTGCCAAAGCAAAAAAATGTTCGTCGCTTGTATGTATGTATGATGTGTATCGAATTCTTTGTCACGCTCTACAGCCTTTATAGTTTGACGGATTTCAACGTCTGAGCTGTCATTAGGTTTGTCGTAGTCATATGAGTGACTTAGGCTATGTTAAAATAACTATAAAAATCTAAATAGCCAAGTTGGCCACCAAAATGCCGAAATGTCACTACTGAGGGACACTTGGTCACCGTGTTTATGTACTCATTTTATTTACCTTTCCTGAGGGTATTAAGCTTAACCATATGAATAAAAAAAATGCTTTTTTATGTACTTTTGATATATGTATATGTGAAAAATAAAAACGTTTATGAAAAAAAAATTTTAATGGACACAATTTAAGAATCACCCACCTGCCGCGATATAGCAGAGGACGCTGGTTCGATTCCAGCCTGGGGCGCTGGAGGCGTTGGTCACTTTTTCTTAGTATATGGCATTTATTTCAGTTTGTTCTCTTGTTTTTAGGGTTCCGTAGCCAAAACGATATCCGTATGACGTGTTCGTATGACGGTGCGGAGCGTAACTTACTAACTACTACACAATTGTATCATAAAATACAATATTATAACAACATCTGTACAATAAACCTGTCAATACCATTCAACTTGGTCCATCTATTTCCTCTTGGCAGTAGTTCAGCCATAAACGTCTGCATCCTTCTGATCTATTGAGTTTCATGTTACTAGCCTAGAGACCGGCATTTTCATAGATAGATAGATAGATAGATAATCTGGTTATTTGTTTGCCACAATATACAATGTGGAACATTTCTAGAGACTGAGCTGAAAGGATAGTGTTATCTAAGTGATCTACAATCGAGTTATTATAATCGTAAAGCTGGATTTAAAAGTAAAACAAAATCATTAAAATGAAATATTTTTATATCAGTGAGAACCCTACAAAGTTATTTACATTTTGAATTGACACATGTCATGTCATTCATACGATCTACTTTCTAGGGTTGAAACATAAAGATTTTCGCACTAATGTTAAACAAACTGTATCTCAGAAACGGTTAGAAATATTAACGCGATTAATAAGTGAAAAATAAAGTACGTAGTCTGAACAATTCCCAGTTTACGTAAACGTCCTTCGTTCTGTTCTACATAATAGAAATTTCTCATACGAAAATGTCATACAAAATCAAATAAGAGACACAGATTTTACAAAATAGAAAAAGAAAGAAAAAATAAATAGTAATACTGTTCCATACAAATAAAATAGCAGCATATCACCTACAAGCATTTAAGTACCACCCTTCTGGTGATCCGTCTGCTCGCTTGCCTCCTATATCATAAAAAAGTAAGTGCTTCCTACTTGAGCGACATTTGTCACAGAGCCATCAAGCAACACCGGGAAGGGAGTCGGCATTCGCACTATTTTCCCTCTGCCGAAGCACATGCCCAACTGGGCATGCACATTGCACACAACTGGCGCGGTGCGTGTTGTGACTCATACGTACAAAAAAAGAGATCAAAGTGTACAAGATTTGTCTTTGACGTGTGTCATTTTCTATGTATTTGTGTCGTCATGACAGATTGGAGTTTGTATGCAGTGAGTGAGAAGTGGAGGAAGGAGCGGTGGTGGCCGAGTGGATATGACGTCCGACTTTCAATCCGGAGGTCGCGGGTTCAAATCCTGGCTCGTACTAATGAGTTTTTCGGAACTTATGTACGAAATATCATTTGATATTTACCACTAGCTTTTCGGTGAAGGAAAACATCGTGAGGAAATCTGCATACATCTGCGAAGAAATTCAAAGGTGTATGTGAAGTCCCCAATCCGCATTGGGCTAGCGTGGGGACTATAGCCCAAGCCCTCTCGCGCATGAGAGGAGGCCTGTGCCCAGCAGTGGGACGTATATAGCCTGAAATGATGATGATGATGATGATGAGTGAGAAGTGCGACTGTGTGCACGTTTCCCCCCGCAAAAATGACAGAACGATTTGTACGCTAAGATATCGCTTGGGCTCCTCCCTTCCGACGTGTCGGAAGCCGGCGTTGCTCGAAGCATAGAGCCCATAACAAATGAAAACATCTAAAAAACTCAGTTTGTGATACTTAATTAGTTTAATGCCGCCCAATTATCATTATTCCTTTTTAACCACTATAGAATTTAAAAGCGCACTAAGAGACATTTAGCTGAATAAGTGCTCTGTAACACGGACAGTTAGAGCGCATAACTCCGGCGCAGCGGAAATTAATTAGAACTAGCGCGAGCAAACGGTTATAGGGGGTTGAGCAAAAATTTATTGGACAACTATTACCAGGACTGTTGTAAGGCATAAGCGGCAAGCGGGAGTGTAGAATCCGTCTTGACTTACGCTACACTGGCTGTATAGGCCACTAGTCCATAAGGGTCAAAATCTTTTTAGTATGAGTAAGGTTATGCGAGTTTCCTGTGGACATCATAAAATAATAAATGGACTTTAAATCCCAATTTTCTTGCATGACCCTTATAGGCATGTTCCAGTCTTCTCCTCCTTGAAAAGTTTATATTTAAAGCCTCAGTAAAACTTATCCTAATCGTTAACTTTCGTATAGAGAAGACGTCCGTTTTCCAGAAAGGTTATAATCCATAAACGTTAAATTTCTTTGAGCATATGCTTCACTTTGTCAGTGCTCGGTTAGTTAACACGACTCTAGTCGACGAAGATAGTAATTAAGACACAAGACACAAAGAAGAATGGATAAGGAAAAATACGCTGGCTTGGACATCTCTAGAGGATACCAGCTGATAGGGCAGCTAACAGAGGCCTGCGTGGGATGCCCTTTATGGCTTGTATCGCTGTAAGGGTAGAATAAGATCAACGCGCCCAACTTACAATAACCGGATAAGATTTATAGAAGCATTTTATTAGATATCGCTGTATCTCGTGATTTGTAGCTCGTAACGGCGTGTCTCCACCCGGTAAGTGTTTCGGCCGTAAGCCGTGTAAACCGTGATCGAAAGAGGCCATCTGTCCCTTGCTCGCTTGTTCCATAAAAACAAACAGACGTGGAAAAGGTGGGACTGGTTAATTTATTAGTTTAAGTTAAAATGAGGGTGAGAAACCGTCCAATAGAAAACATGACGCCAATTCAAACATACATTCTGACATCAGGCTGTATGCTTGTTTCCAACCGACAGTTTAAAATAAATGACTCCATTAATACAATGTTAATTACTTATACATAAATAATTCTTTCTTGAAAAGATGATAAATATAGAAGTTATAATAACGAAGAAGATTGAATAAAGGAAACTTATAAATTCTAAAAATAAAACTACTTAGACTAATATCGGAAATTAGTCGCTTAAATGACTTGTAGATAGTTCTAGAACTAGGTAATTAACTCCATATTGAAACACCACCCAACTAAACTGTTTAAAATAGCGTCACATCTTACAAATAATTTCCTCCTCACAACTAAGAAACTTATAAATACTAAAAATAAAACTACTAAGACTAAGACTAATATCGGAAATTAGTCGCTTAAATGACGTGTAAATAGTTCTAAAACTAGATAATTAACTCCATAATGAAACACTTCCCAACTGAACTGTTTAAAATAGCGTCACATCTTACAAATAATTTCCTCCTGACAACATAAAACTTATAAATACAAAAAATAAAACTACTTAGACTAACATTGGAAATTAGTCTCTTAAATGACGTGTAGATAGTTCTAGAACTAGGTAATTAACTCCACGATGAAACACCTCCCAACTGAACTGTTCAAAATAGCGTCACATCTTCCAAATAATTTCCTCCTCACAACTAATATACCGTCGTCTATTTTACACAGAATTGTTTAGAATTCTCGACAATGCACACTGCTAAATACAACTTGAAATTAATTTCAACACCTACTTAATGAAACTTGTATCTTATGAAAGCGTCATTCAAAAAACAACCTTACGTTTAAAATACTAAAGACGAAAAATGTTAAGTTAATTTACTAGAATTTCGTGATATGTAAAGAAAGTAGTCTATTTCCCAACCGGATATTAGGTTTGGCTTATTTTTGGTCCGAATAAATATTCCGGACTCGCTCCAAAAAAGTTATTCAATGAAAAGTATTAGGAAAGGTCGAGCATTTTTTCCACTATGTTAATACGACACGTTCCTTAAAGCTTTGTTGATTGTTTGATTTCATCATTTTAATTCAGAAGTACCTATAGATGTTTACGAGATTTCACCCGGGATGCTATTGGTCATGGAAAGCTGTTCCTGGCCCGCGGACTACAATAGGAGTATTCCATGTCTTCGTGCAAATCCGCATCAAAAATGTACCTAAGTGTAAGTACACATCGTGTTACATCATTTTCTATATATAGCATGGTAAAATTATGCAAAGGAATATTTACTTAGGAGCGAATGACGAAGTAAAAAATGTAATTTAATAACCAATTAGTCAAATTCGGCGTGGATTTATTTGATCTGTGCGACTTTTTTTTTTGGCTTTATTTGCATGCCCTCAGGGTGTGGTATAAAAATTCTGACGGTATCTGATATACATAGGTACAGTAAAAGGCATTGGTATATTTAGAAGAATAACAAGGAAGAATAACATTTATTAGTTAAATAGTATCCTTTAACCATATTTTAATTAATTTAACACTTGTAAATGCTTAGTTAGGTTACTAATAAATTTACATTGCCGATTTCAACCAACTGTAAATAATCAGCGGAACACGGCACAGATTTAAAACCACAAAAAAAATCCTAGGCTTTGACGATGGGGCAGCCGTACCGCAGCCCTAACCCTAACCCACCAATACCAACCAAGTTAATCAACTCTCTTCATATATGTATTTTTTTCTTGTTGCTCTATTACAATGCGCTATACTAAATATAATATAAGTGTTATAAAATGAATACAAAACTAAAATTAAGTACTAATATAAATATAATTAATTTAACAAGAAAAAACTTCACCACTTAATAATTCAGCTACTTATTGATAGTAAAACTAAATTCTTCCAATTTAGGCTCATATTATACGTAAAAAATATACTATATTGACAGTCAGTAATCAAATAAATATTTTATGCACCTTAAATTTTGACTGACTGAGCATAAAGTGCAGTTGGCTGTTAAAATATAGAGATAAAATGAAAAAAAAAAATTATATAAATGTACCCCATTCCTAACTCCCTTACTTCTATGTAGTTATCTAGTTCATTTGTTTATATGTTGTAACAATATCAACATAGCTGGAGACAGTTTTGAGTGAAGAACTGAATGCTCGGCAAATGACGGTCGCGTGCCAACACTGATTGCGGGTATAATGACGCCGTTCCTGGCCGGACCCGACGAATGGACGCTGTTTGTGTTTTTTACGTTTATTACGAGTAACATGACATGGGCATTGCCGTGGAACACAAAAATTCAATTTGTAATATTAACATTTTTCATTTTTGTAGCGTTAGCCTTGAAACGCAACCTAAGAGTCCTGTCGGCATCATATTGAATATTAATCTAATTAATTTTTAAAGAGCTATCAAAAATACTAATCGACTTCACTGGTGACAGAAGAGCTGGCAGTTTTCTCGCACAACGTATAAGCATCACAATACAGCGGGGAAATGCTGCCAGCGTCCTCGCGGCACCATGCCAAAGGGGCCCAATTTCTTAGATATATTTTAATTTTATTTAGTATTAGTTTTTAGTTTTAATTTAGTTTTATTTTATAGATAAGTTAGTTTATTTTTTTATGTACCTACCTGAACCAGATAATAAAGTAAATATTCAATTATTACTATATAACACGGGTCTATTACTGTGACGACGATATCGAGCTGCCAAAATTGATAGCATACACACCCTCTGGGACCGCAGACAACATTGTAGAAGATTGTCTAGTGGAGTGTCAAATGGATCACACCGTCCCCCATGCCCGACCCGTATTTGTCACACACATCCAAAACTGTTCCCGGAGCTTCAACACCTACGAGTAGGCTATCATAGCTTAAGGCAGCTAGAGTACTTGCCAAAAACGAAACACAAGTAAGATGAATCACGCTAGAATGGTCTAAGTCCGGGACGAGGTGTCTTCGTTTTCTATGATGGGTGATCGATGAACGCGTAATACTTGCGCGAACGAAATGTCGGACGCCTCGTCCAGGACCGTAAGTCTTCCTTAAAACATAATAAAGAAAAAAACTTAAACTAAAAAGTTATATATTACTTCTACATAAATAAATGTTTATAGTTCCACAGTTCCTGATTCATTTTTTTTAACAATAGTTCTAACGTTTTTACCCTACAAACCAAAACTATAAATAAATAATAAATATTATAGGACATTTTTACACAGACTGACTAAGCTCCACGGTAAGCTTAAGAAGGCTTGTGTTATGGGTACTCAGACAACGATATATATAATATATAAATACATAGAAAACCACCATGACTCAGGAACAAATATCTGTATCATCATACAAATAAATGCCCTTACCAGGATTCGAACCCGGGACCATCGGCTTCATAGGCAGGATCACTGCCCACTTAGGCCAGACCGGTCGTCAAAAACTATGGATTTCTATAAATTAATATGCTAACGTCACAAACTCGCATATTATTATCATTAAATTATGAAAATTATCTTGGCATGCGTAAGCTGTGTCAATAAATAAATCATCTTATACTCTATCTATTGCTAGAATTTGGCTCCGCTGTTGTCAACCGAAGGGTGACGATTTTGTCGTGTTAAGTTGTATATAGGTACTTTTAGTTGTAACTTAAGGTACTGTAAAATCAGGTAGGTAACTTTAGTCCACAACTTACAACTATGGTACAAATTCAAGTTCTTGTAAAATATGTGTAAGTATTTTTCAAATTATGTTGAGTATATAATATAGAAAGAACATTAGTGTAGGTATCTAAGCTCCAAAATAAATGTAACGAGTACTCATAAGGGCTCGTTCCGGTTCGTTGCGTCTTCCATTTTCGAAAACTTTTGGCTGTGGCGGCATGACACGACAGGCGTGCCTTACGCCATAGAATATGATGGCACGCCTGTCGCGTCACACGCCACACGTCAAAAACATTGATGACACGCCAGTCGTGCCATCCGCACCGAAACGGTTAAGAATCAACGTTAAAACTGGGCCATAGTTATACTATAGTTACCCGATTTTACGGTAGGTAGGTGAGGTAGTTTCTGTAGAAACTGTTTTTCATTTACCACTTTAAGGATTACTAATTGATAGCAGAAAGCTCTGATCCCCTTGTTTGACATAATTATTGAAAGTCGTAATGTAATGATTGTCAGATTATCATTAGTCATAATTCTGAACCCCTTACTTTTCAGGATTTTCGTAAGGTTATTATATAGATAGGTTAAGTTAGGTTAGGTTTGTTTTATGGCAATCCTGAGAAAAACCAAATTATGACTAACGAAAATGCGGACAAATAATACCTACGTCACGACTTAAAACTTTATGGGAAACAATAGAGACCCCAGAAATCTAGAATTATGCTCACACATAAATATAATTGAACGTGTAAAAGGGGCCTCCTGGGCATCATGGACATTTCACGAATTGTGAAAGAGGCAGACTAAAATGAAAAAAAGGGACCTCTTTTTAGCTTCATAGTGGCCGCTAGTGGCCGCTTGAATGAACCAAAACGTAAAACCTACGATACATGTAGGGACAGGTAAGTACTTACATAATTTCCTTTTGCTTGTTTTGATTTTTTCCTAGGCTAGGCGTTTCAATCGTCTTATGACTTTTGTAGCTATATACCATCTCTAGCAACTAGTTGTTACCATCTCTAGCAACTAGCTAGAGATGGTAATAGCTACAAAATTGCTACTGCTACTGGGAGGATGCTCTACGTGAAAATTAAAACTTGGTAAATTTATATAGTGACCTCCGGTAATAGAGCTGGGGTCAGACTGGTTAATTATTGCTTTTCTTACCTATGTCATGTAGACCTCAATTTTCGATGATTCCAAATAACTATAGTTAGACCAAGACAAGTCTGCAATGATTTTGATAGCACACGCAGTGCAAGTGTTTATTTTAAATAACACTTGCACTGCGTAATGCCATCAAATACTCTGTATCTTTAGGTATTTAAATAAAAGTAAGCAGAATCTACCCTCAAATGGCTCCTTAAGCCAGTTGAGGGTAGATAAAACATTACATGATCAAATAATGTAGGTTAAAGTCAGGTCATTCAATGACAGATCCAGGTGGTTTTGTATTTGGTCGATTAACCAATCAAATTTTATAACTACCTGAAAATGTACAAATTGTTTGTTTACATTTATTTAAATATCTAATGATACATACTAGACTATAGTACCAACACGGCAAATACTAATGGCAAATGCTTGGAAATGTGGTAATAATGCTGGTCGCAGCAATTCGTGGCAGAACCGTCTCCAAACTCACTTACATCGGGATGCAATATGCAAATCGTATGCAAAGGCCGTCCGAGCTGGAAAATCAGGCGAATTAGTATTGTCTTATGTATTCCTTTCGAGAAAAAATCTTTGCAAGTGACTTTTCAAGCATTTTTTACCATTATTGTTACAATATGACTATTAAGTTTTAAATTATCTGTATGAATAACATTTTTTTAATTGAAACCTTCACAGACTGTCCGAGATAATTCCAGCTGGCCCGTGTGGCAGACATAGCCGAATGGCGGAAAAATATTCGGAGGGCCGACCCCAAATGAAATGAGAATAGGCACGGAGAAAGAAGAAGAAGAGTATGAATTACATTTTTACGTTACAAAAGTTATCATTTTAAAAAGGTCCGCCAAAAAACCTATCTATACGAGTCCAATTCATCCTCCAACTTTATACGACCTTTTAAAACTTTAAAACAATATTAGCAGAGGTCAACGAACTCAAACTTCATAATGGAATGACAGCTATTATGCGCTCACAAACCATTTACACAGTTTTGCACTTTATGTCCGTAGGAATAAGATAATTATTACAGTGGCTGCTTGTTCAGTTTTCCCTTGGCTCCGGAGTTTTCCGTGACATTTATTTAAATTAACTGAGAACGTTACGGTTAGAAATTAACGCAGTTAGTAACACATAGAGAAACACACAAACGGACATAGTAATGGCTATTACTATTACCTAGTGTTGGTAGGAACGTCGAGTCTTTTGAGTCTAAATTTGAAGAACTCAACTTGTTTTTACGAGACTCGGCGCTAAAAAATCTTCTGACTCTTTTAAGTTCTGAGCCGAGTCCTTTGTTGAGTCTTTTTAAGCGCAGCTCAAAAGGACTCGAGCCTTCGAATAAAGACTCCGTCAACAATTTTGTCTAAATACTAGTAGCAGTAATGAAAAGAAACGTTATTGCATGGTGTTAGAACCCATGAATTTCGCCTGAAGACAAGTCGTTTTGAATGTTTTTCGTAATAAAATGAGAATTATCTGAAAAAGATTCGACTCAAGTCTCAACAAAAGACTCGGGTCTCTAACAAGTTGAAAGGAACTAGAGGTTCGACTTAATTATTTGAGTCTCAAAAACTGAGTCTAGTCTTAAATCAGAGAACTGAAAGGACTCGAGTCTTAACCAACACTATTTCTTACCATAGTGTAAGGGAGAGTATTTTTAGACCAGTAACATATCTTCTATCTATATTTTTGCCCTCGTTCGCTCAAATCTGTCGCGGTAAGCGCATAAAACAATCGCGCGCTTTAATGACATAATCAATACGTGTGTGTAGCAGGGTACGTAACTTACTTACGGGTAGCCACACGTGTGGCTTGCATTCATATTGAGGCCTGTTAATGCCGGCGGCCGATTGTAAAATCAGCCAGATAGTAATGTTCCTGTTTAATATTTTGACGATAGTCACATTAAACCAATATACCTATAGCCTCGTGCCGCCCAATGTACCTACATTAGGATGTACACTCAGTTTCGATGGAATGTCAACCATAATTAAAAACAAAGTAGGTGGCATTTCATTTGTCTCATAAAATTTTCGAACAAATGAAATTCAACCTAATTGAAAATACAAAAAGATTCTAACTTCCTTGGCTATAATTTTGTATGGTGGACGGCACGAGGATAGGTAGGATCTGCGATGGATAGGTTCGTTAAGTTGCTTCAGATGCCCGAAGGGTAAACTGCCCAGAAATAGGAAACACAGGGAACGAGTGAAAGATTTTTACGTTTCACGATATGCCTAGGAATTTCACGATATGCCTGATCTTACGATCGGCTGCCGACATTAACATTATGGATTAGTGTTTATTGCGAGTTCATATATTTGCTACTTGCCACTTGCGTTTAGTGGGAAATGTCTTCTTCCTCGCGTTATCCCGGCATTTTTGCCACGGCTCACGGGAGCTTGGGGTCCGCTTGACAACAAATCCCATGATGTGACGTAGGCACTAGTTTTTACGAAAGCGACTGCCATCTGACCTTCCAAACCAGAGGGGAAATTAGGCCTTATTGGGATTAGTCCGGTTTCCTCACGATGTTTTCCTTCACCGAAAAGCGACTGGCAAATGTCAAATGATATTTCGTACATAAGTTCCGAAAAACTTATTGGTACGAGCCGGGCTTTGAACACTTTGAACCCGCGACCTCCGGATTGAAAGTCGCACGCTCTTACCGCTAGGCCACCAGGGCGTTTAGTGGGAAATGTATGAACTCGTAAAATACACATATATATATGCCGCAGCCACACACCCGTATTGACAATACTTCTAAATAGAAACAGATGGTAAATTATACTATATCTGCAGATACATATACCAGCATAAACGCAGTATTACACGATTAATGTCAAATGAGCGCTTTGAGGTCACGTTCGCTGCTATATTTGTGGTTTCCGTGCTTAGAATTATATGTTAAATTGCGTTATTGTTGGTATATGTGTGTATTAATTTGAAATTGTGTATTCATTTTGACTAAATTGTACTTACATGCGCTTTTCGTGCATGTATTAAATTAATATGTTAATAAGTAGTTATTCAATTATTCATCTTCATTTTGAAGTTACTAAGCGGGTTTAATCAAATACCTACTACTGTATCTCTAAATTGAATCTTATAAATAACTGTTGATTATAATATGTAATGTAGGTTTGAAAAAACTTGGCTGCACCCAAGTGTGACTATGAGAAAAAAATTATTTATTTATGCGTTTTATTATACGCCCTCTATTGACGCTATTCATAAACGAGCTACTACATTCTCATTTATTTATTTGAAACAAAGGAAATTTATAAATTAACTAATTGAGGCTTGTAAAGTTTTATGTGGGGTGAGTCTTTATATACCTACTTACCTTATCAAAAACCTGGTAGCCAACGTAAAAATACATTTAATCTGCCTTCACTTTTACACCGATACTTTTGGACGGTAATTAAAATCCCTTGACACTCAATTTGTTATAAAAAATTTAAGAAACCCATTTACAAATTGCCTTCTTTAATTTTCTTGAAAGCATTGTATTCAGAAATCAAAAGTTTTAAGTCTTGTCGTTGTTCAATAAAGGATAAAAGTAAGTATTGAGAATAAAATTGCTATTAACAGAAAAGATTAGACAATTTAGATGAATTCTTTACTTTTTTCGGGTACGAGGTTAAGAGCTTTTTAATTCTTAAGAGTTTAAAGTTTAGCTTTTACTGTTTTGGCTATGGAATCCTTCGATTTTTAATTAAAAAAAAATTGCCAAATGAAACATACATTTTATATAAATTAAATATAGTTCATATCAAGATAATATTCTTCTATTTTCTTTGTTTGCGAACAAAGTTCATGAAACAAGATCATAAAATAACAAAGAGAGCACTTTAAAAGCACTAGACAGTTTTACTAGTGCAGTTAAGACGATGTCCAGACTTTAGAGCTACTTGTATGTGCTCAGGTGACATTTATCTTACTATCTCGAGTTCTAGCGGTATTATTAGGGAGTAAAAATACTAAGGGCGTCCGCTATAGTTCCTTTTTTTAGCATTTGAAAGACGGTAAGCGATCTTGACATGTCTTTTAATTGAAAAACGCGTTTTAAAAATCAGTAGGTAACTTGAATGTCTTATGAAAGCAGAAGAATATAAATTATCGTATTAGATTCACATATTTGCCGTGACTTATTTTTAAAACGTGTTTTTCAATTAAAAGACATCAAGATTGGTTACCTTTTTTTCTTATGCTAAAAAAAACGAACTATAGCTGGCGCGCACGGAGCAGGGGCGCGGGCGCACGCACGCGGGTGCAATTAGGCCCACTAATCCGGGGTTAAGCGGTTAAACCGTTAACCTAGTGTCAAATTGTACTGATAATCATGGTAACTCCAGGTTTAACCGGTTAACCCCGGGTTAGTTGAATGGTCCAAGTGGGCCTTATAGGTAAAAATGGTAAAATCCGTCGCACGCGTCCGCGCCAGAGGGCCTACCGCGATCCACATTCGACGTGTTGCCTCTCTGTTGCACTTGTAAATTCGTACGTAAGTGTGACAGTCAGACACCTCGGCTCGGACCGTTCTAGCGTCATCCTTTATGGACGTTAAAATAAATGATTCTGCAGAATTGCCGTTGAAACCCTAACGAACCGATTTACAGTGTGTTTGCGTCTGAGATATTTGGATGTATTTGTCGAACATCGGTTTTGTTAGGCATCGAACTTTCTTTAGATACCGTGACTACCTAGGTACCTAAACTATGTATGTACTAAGTTTAAGTGTTATTAGTAGGTATGGTTTTACTTGTAATTCGTTGTATGCAAAAATCCATTTTCTCTTAATTTTATATTAGTTAGAGTTAATTGTAATATTTGTTCCAATAAAGATAATTTTATTCCGTTCTACTAAAGTCTGTTCAGCTTCTGTGACAAGAACTAAGTTCCTCAAAAAGGACTCAAACGACTAGCTACCTTAAATGTTAAATTTTAAATCGAGCCGGTGGTTCAGAAAATTGAAGACGCAAAGGTAGCATGACATTCTTGAAGACTTTTTAACGGTTTCTACATTCAAAACCTTAACATGCTTTTGATGTTCAATACATATTCAGAGCTAAGATATCTTTTCCATATTCCAAACGGTTGAAATATGACCCGCGGCTGTGCAGTGAGTGCCCTGTGTCTCTAACATTTTGACATCACCCTGTAGTAGTTTTAAGATGTGAGAGGCAGCAGAATTTTATATTTAGGAGTTTTTCTTGCGGTATTGAAAAAGGTCAATACAATACAATATACAGCAGCGAAATTAAATAGACGCGCGGGACGTGCGGGGAGTTTAGCGTCCATGTATGTTCTCACGAGCCCCGCCACTTCTTTCTGTACCATTATTGTGTGAACACGTTAAATAAATATATAATTAGTACTTCTGATTTTCAATAGGTCACCACCTAGTGTCCTAGACCTTGAGCGTGCGACACGCAGACCTCAACTCGCACACAGCTCATGAATAGACAATTAACCAGTGTATTTAGAAGCAGTACTTACATGGGCCATTTTTTTAGTTTTTTTTTTACTTATTATTAAATTTTGTAGCTTTGAAGAGTTCCACATTCTGGTCGCGCTTGACTATATTGCTGTCTCGCTTGCACAGTGGCATTCACCGCCGGCATCATTGGCGGGTCAATGTATTAAACTCTTCGTGCTCAGCGTCCTTACTTTACCTTCGGAATGAATATCGCAGTGTTTTACAAACTGTGGGTCGCGAGCCTCTGCTATTAGCCTTAAAACAATACATTTGTATTGTATTGTAGTTCGGGTGATTTTCCGCAACTCGACGACTTGCGCCTATTTTGCGAGGGATGGGCTAGTCCTGCCAGCCCAGCTCCTCAAGGAATCCTATCAAACTTTTGATGTTGAGTAGGACCTCGGGGAGGTCTCTCGGGGATCCGAGATATTTTGCCCTGTATGGGGCCAATCCGCTGCATTCCAACACCACGTGAGAGGCTCTTTCTTCCTTCTCCATGTATCCACGGCATAGGGGACTGCCTGTGACACCTGTTATAAAAAGATGTTTGTTAAAAAGTCCATGACCTGTTATGCCACTGGTTACCATACTCAGTCGAACCTTCCCTAGTGGAAGGAGCGCCCTTGTGAGCTTACCGTTGATGCCAGGCATGGCTTGGAAAAACAATATAGTACATTTTGTTTACACTAAGGGGATCGCGTCATGAAAAAGTTTGAATAACACTGGAATATCGCACATCATAACCCCACAACACTAAATATTGAAAATCGCTATCGCCTCAGCTCTTGCCTTAACCGAACCGATTGAGAACAGTCATTGGAAATCGTTCCCAAAGCGATTTCCGGAGCCTTCGGCCTTTGTCTCAAGCTAAATGCAAATGCCGATGCAGAGCGAGTCCGCCAACTGGATGTAGATGCAGAGATTGTTTGAAACGTTAAGTTTCATAGTATTTGACATTTTCAGTAGCTTTTTACCCCCTTAAGGATGACTCACGTTAGACCGGGCCGTGTCCGGGCCGGAGCTTCCAATGCATCGTTTTATATGGAAAGCATCACGTGATCACCTGGCATGTCATAGAAAGTAAGCACCGGAAGCTCCGGCCCGCAGACGGCCCGGTCTAACGTGAGTCATCCTTTATTCATAAGCCATCGTTTGTATTTATCTGTCATTTTGACTCATGTAAGAAAGTATTTGTAAGAAAGGGATAAAACGTAATTTAACTAAATCAGGCACGTAAAGTTGTATGAATAAGGGGGTTAGTCTTTTACCCGACTATATTAAAATATCAAATGAACGGATTAGGTATGACTTTACCGGTCTTGGTATGTACAGTCATCTATACTATTCTCTTAGCACCTTTGCATACAAACTTCTATGCAGGGGGGTCACTTTTCTTAAAACTAAAAAACAAGCTTGCTGTCAGAAAGTTTCGTGTTCGTAAAGTACAGAAGTCATTCGTTGGGCAATGTATTCATTTTTATAACAAGTTACCTGAGGATGCTTTAAGATTACCCTTTCCAGCTCTTAAGAATTACTTAAAAAAGTCATTGATGTTGAAGGCTTATTACAGAGTCGAGGACTACTTGATAGATAAACATGCATGGTCCAAACCAGAAACTGTAATAACGACAAGTAGCAATTAAAAGCATTGTATTATGTGTAGAGTTAAAGGTGACTCAGCTCAGGTAAGAATGCACATCAAATTGTATGAAAGCATCTCATAACAATCAGTCAGATTCATATAATATGCATTCTCATTTCTTTTATTGGTTTTATTTTATTTTCCTTTTGTAAGAATTTGATATGTTTTCTGAAAGAGCTACGTATTTGTATAAAGTTATGTACTCACTGAGTATAATTGCATGAATTCTATAGTAATTTAAATTGTAACACTTTAAACTCTCGCGTTTTGTACACATATTTAATTACACAAACGGGTCTACCGCGATATAATTTCATTGTTTTTACCTTTAATTCCGACGTTAATTAAACGACGGAATTAAAGGTAAAAACAATGAAATTATATCGCGGTAGACCCGTTTGTGTAATTAAATATAATTTAAATTGTAGTTTTCTTAATTACTCGTAATGCATGTTAATTATAAGATGTAATAATGTTTTGAAAAGATGTGTCCCGCCGAGTTTGTTGCCGGTCCCATATTGGGATACCCTCCTCCAATTGAGGGGGGATTTAAATCTTCTCGGGGCAGAGGTGTACGGTTGGAGCCGGTAAAGGTTTATTTGACGTTCATAAGCGCATTGTAATATGCCTACTTGAATAAACTATTTTTTATCTTTTATCTTATCTTATCTCTGCAGCTGACTGTACCTATTCCACTACTTACATCCAAATTATAAATATTAACAGAAAACGCCAATTGAAACTGGAACAATAAGTACCTATATGGATATAGTCACGTGGCTTCGATACACAATTATTGTTCACGATAAACAATTGCCATCTTGGGTCCCCAGACGCCTAGAAGGTGAAAAACAGGAATATTTAGCATAAACAATCAATTAATTCCCCAAAAAATGATTAGTCCACGAAATCCTCCTAACCGTGTGATTGTTTCTAACTCTCTATTTTTCATTCGGTTCCATTAGCTGTATCGGCGCTGCGCCGAAATCCGGCGTAATGCGGAATAATCCCGTTCCCGCCGATCGGCGTGGTGCACAGATAACATAATGTGATAGCAGATATGTCACTCCATGTATAGTCTCATCGGAAGATCAGGGCTGAAGTCGCCAGCATCATCCCCCTCTTCTCTAAACCATGATTTTACATTTATAATATTTAAGTAACTATTTAAGCGTATTATGATTGTTTTAATTTTTGGATATTTTTCAATGAAATAAATCTTATCTTAGCTTATCTTATCTTATCTTATCTTGTCATGGTCCAATGACACCATTTTCCGGCAATTTCTTCTTCCTAGGGGATTTTTGTTAATTTTTCATCTGTATTTTAGTGCTTACGAATAAATTATTTGCCTTCTATTCTATACTTAGATATTTTTAAGGTATCTTATATCTGAATGTTAACAACTTTTAAGTAACATTCGGACACCATAGAAATTCTGACTAAAGTGTCATTCAATGGAATTTGCTAACTATGTAAACAGAAGTCACTAGTAAATTCATAATTCAGAGACTATTTCAATATGGCGGGTTGTTTACATACTTAGCAAGTTCCATAGTTTGACACTTTACCTATTCTTGAAAATTTGGAGCGTTCACTTAGTGTCAGTTTCGTTCGTTGTGTGGAGAGATATAATAACTTCAAGGCTAAAGTGACTCTTCCAACTAAGCCATAAGGTAAACGTACCAGTGCTCAACATGGTAATGCCAAATAGATGACACCTTGCTGTCACCTCTATTGACAATGACTTAAGTTTCAAGATGACATGTACTGGGACCACGTCGAGCAGTACGTTCATTACCTTAAATGAACGGAGACATCCTTCAAGCCGTATTGTTTCCAAATACTAATGAAAAGCTACTCTGGAGTACATTTTACAGCCGGTGGGCAACACATTATCCTTTTACGGTCATTTTCATGCCCGAGGGGCAAATGTAAATCAGATGTTAACACCACGCGTACCTATTGGAATTATTTTTCCTCTTGCAAAAAAATTGGACTATTAATAAATTTACGGTAATTATAGTGATCGAGGCCTATAAAAATTAAAAGTTTTTGCTTAACGATGGCGCATCTGCAGAAATATGCAATCTACGACATTTTCCAGCGTTTGGTCCATCGCCGTTTTTTCCGCCGAATATTTTAGTCCAAAGCCGAATGCGATTATTAGCTATCTCCCATTACCAGTGGTTCCGTGTTTTCAATTTGAGAAAGTACAGCATATACGGTGTAAGTTCATTACGCTCCTTTGCGATGCGCAGTTGGGTAAAATGCTGTAATTGCCAGCCAATCAAAACTGTGTAATAAGTGATCTAAGTCAAGGCAGATCAAAACAATAAAGAGAAATAAAATTTAAAAACCGTCTCTAGGTATTCCATACTAGAGTCAGACCAAGAATAGTCTGCAGCGGATTTGATAGCCCACGCAGTGAACGTGTTATTTTAAACGTCAAACTTCTATGAAATTATGACGTATAAATGACACTTGCACTGCGTGGACTATCAAATCCGCTGCAGACTTTTTTTGGTCCGACTCTATTTTTTGATCAAAATAAGTGTCCCACAGAACACCTAATTTTCTAAAAGGTCCCAATAAATTTGCAAAAAGAACGTATTGTCACACCTACGGAAACCTAAATTACCCGAAACGTCCTAATGCCTTTTTTCAATCTCAGACAAATCACTATAAAATCGGACTTGTTGGTAAAAGGGAAATAAACTTGTGGTAAAAAAACGCTTTTCACCGGGCTTTTATTTATCATGGGCGTCTACGGTAACGACACGATTTATCGACACGACAAAGCTATATTATCGTTGACGATGATTTACCGTTACCGTTCACGATTTACTATCGTATCGGTTAGTTGTTTTTATACCAAAACGACTGCATGATATGCATACGACATTTATGTCCCATGTTTTGTCGTAATGATAGTATCCGACACGACAAACGTCGTGGTGGGATATATTCACAAGAAGACCCGTTATGAGGGTGTTCCAGCTGCGATCGCGCCACAATTGAGCTCGTTCATAGTGCGCGTGGCGCGGCCGCTGCTGATAGCCGTCGCGAGCGCAGACTTCTGGCCGAAGGGTGTGGTATTTTGGCAAATCCGTGGGAATTTGCCAAATCCTGCACCAGAACACGTCATCATCATCATCATCTCAGTCACAAGATGTTCACTGCTGAACATAGGCCTCCCCCTTGGACCTCCATACGTACCGGTTGGAAGCGACCCGCATCCAGCGTCTTCCGGCGACCTTAACAAGGTCGTCTGTCCATCTTGTGGGTGGACGTCCTACCCTGCGCTTGCTAGTCCGTGGTCTCCACTCGAACACTTTTCGACCCCATCGGCCATCTTCTCTGCGTTCACAGAAAATGGAGGAAAACTGTTGTCTCCAAAATGATTTTAATTTCTAAGATTATATTATAATTATATGTATGTATGTTAGTCTTATGTTAGTCTGTAAGGTACATGAGCGAGGAATTCTGGCCGATCGGTGTGGTGTTTCGGCGGTTCCGTGGGAATCTGATGAACCCTGCACTGGAATAGGCGATTAGGCTTAGACTATTGTCTGTCCAAACTGATTTACGGTTTCAAAGATTATCTTAGCAAATTTAAAATGTAGTCTGGAAGGTATTGATAATAAATGATATTTGATTTTAAATCGTATCGTAATCGTACCACGATAAAGTATAAAAGCACTCATTGAAAGACAAATGGACATCACCCGGAGAGGTTAGCTGAGGGACATTTATTCCAGTTCTTAAGGCCCTTTTAGATGTTTTACGCGCCATTTGCTGTCCGTACTTTGAATGAGTGCAATGTCAAGTTAAGGTGACGTTGTAGGTCAGGGGCAAATGTTATATATGTTATATACTTACTGATTTATGTAAAATGGATTGGAAAATGATAGGGGTTGATTGATTATAATTTATGTGTGTACAAGAGTGCAACGGTCATAATTACTTTCGTAATTATTAGTTTTTATTATTTAATTGCCACAAATTCATGAAATAATAAAAATATATTTATAGGTATAAATATAATATAGCCGATTATTAAAATAAAAAAGGGGCTTTAATTGTTAAAATATTTTTCTTCATTTAGCTTTCTTTATTAATGATCAAAATTAAATTAAATCTGATTTCATTACAACGTATAAAGAATTGTTAAAATTTGATTGTATAACTTTTGATAATGGAATCATACACGCTCATGACTTCAAGAGCAAGTAGGTATGTAATTTTCCCTACGACTTGGCCTTTTTTTGCAACCTTGTACAAATGTACACGTGATATAATAAGAATATATCTCCAAACAAAGCTACTAAAGTAGTCGCAATATTGTGCAAACAAAAGGTTTATCCAAAAGTCCCAAAACACAGCATTTGCACAATTTTTTGCACCAACGAAACACCAAATCCCTTTACAAAAACCGTGTACAAAGCGCAGTAACTAGCGCACTGACATGATAAAATAAAGAAATAAAAATAGGAAAATGGCAGCGCGGTTGCATTTCGCTTTGAGAAAATGTCGCCTTAAGCTTAACATGACGGCGGCACAGTGCACTGATAAGAACAGTACTTTTAGACATCGAAAACAAGGAATTGTGAATTGCGATAGATAGTAAGCTGAACAAATACTTACCTAACTACATAAAGATGTAGTGCATAATTATTTTCACGGAAACGTACGAAAGTGTCTTGCTATTTCAGTCAGTCTCGGTACAAAAAGTACTGACGTCGACTGAAGTAGCATGACAAATACGAACTTTTCCGAGAAAATACGAATGAAAACAATTATGCACTACATCTGTAATTCTGTACAATACATGAAATTACATTGTCAATGGTAGTTACATACATATAAATAAACTTGAAACGTCCTGGGGACCTAGCCAAGATAAAAGCCGTACATCTACAAATGCCAAACACAAAAAAATGCATCGCGATGACAGATGCTACGAAAAGCCACGTGACTATTTACATATATTATTTCACGGCTCCTCTACACGATGGGCCAACGCCGGCCACTCCAAGGGACGCAGACATGCGGTAGAATGAGATAGCAATATCACTTGCTCCCTCTAACGCATAAATGCGTCCCTTGGAGTGGCCGGCGTTGGCCCATCGTGTAGAGGAGCCATCAGATTCGATTGGGGTTTTCTTTCAACAAATAAGCATCATCTTTTCTAGGTCCCCTGACATTTTATTTTAGCTATCGACCGATTTAATTAATACAATTATCCACTTCAAAAATACGTAAGGAATTTTTCATGTATTCATTATAACGTGTGTTTTACGACATGCCAATTTAGTAATTTTGGAAACTCCGACGCTACGGCGCTGTTCACCTAAATTCTGTTCAACATTATTTCGTATTGTCTAACTCTAGTTCACAAGCAACTATTAGGTACTGCTTTATATCCTGTGTACTATGGCAGTGTAACTTGCTCGCGGCTGGACGTGAAATTAGTTAGAACGAGCTCGCGAAATGACCTCCTTACAGCCTCGTAACGGCTGAAATCATTTGGAGATACACGTTCATTACTGTACAAAGACGGTTTAGTAGAAAGTTTGTTTCAATTCAATAAGTTTTATTTATTTAATAACATTTTTATAACATAATAAAAACACTAAAAATACATATTAGGTTAAACGGGAAAACTCGTGTCCATTCGGCTCAGCATTGCTCCGAAAAAAAAACCGGACAAGTGCGAGTCGGACTCGCGCACCGAGGGTTCCGTACTTTTTAGTATTTGTTGTTATAGCGGCAACAGAAATACATCATGTGTGAAAATTTCAACTGTCTAGCTATCACGGTTCGTGAGATACAGCCTGGTGACAGACGGACGGACAGCGGAGTCTTAGTAATAGGGTCCCGTTTTACCCTTTGGGTACTTCCGTACCCAAAGGTTTTTAGGATTTAAGGTTTTTAGGGTTCCCCCTAAAAACATTAAAAACTTATAAATAAAAATTTTGACCTAAGTCGTAGTCGCTCGGTAGGGTGCCCAGAAGGCTGGCTGCATTGCCCCGCTGGATGGCAATGCTGATCCGTTGGGCAAAATATTCAAAAAGTAGTAGTAGTAGCTAAATACCCCCCTTATTGATAAAACTTTACAGGGCTGATGTAGTTAAATTATGTTTTATCCCTTTCTTACAAATATATAAGTCAAAATGACAGATAAGACAAACGATTATTAGCTAATTGAGGTTTGTAGTGCGTTTATGAATAAGGGGGATAGTATATTAGTAATGTGATTATTTTTTAGATTTAGTAGTGTATTTGTTTGTATTTATTTGTCTTTTATTTACATTTTTTTAAAACCCTAGTACATAGTTGTCAAGAATGGCCCATGACAAGCCATCGCCATTGTGTCAGGGGGCAATGGTATACAATGGCGGACGACTGGCCATCAGTCATCGTGGTACGCAATCGGGAAGTTGTCGGTTTTTTTGACACTTCAAAGGAATCGTGGCCTATGGTGTTCACACAGTCGCCCATGACAGTGGCTTGGCATGGCCCATCTTTAGCCACTGTGTACTGGGGCCTTTAGATTTTAATTTCTGACGTGGTATTTTTAGTTGATTGCGAAATATATTGTTGATTCAAAAAGATACCCACAACTGTTGGTATACATTTATTACTAAAATTCAGGTACCTATGTGACACTCATTTGAGTTCAGTCTGCTTTATTATTGAGATACCTAGACCTAGACATTAAGAATCTTACTTTTTTAGTTTTTGGCATCGTTTTCGTGAATTACTTTGAAATAAAATAATACATACTTTGAAACACAACATATTAAAATTAGGTAATAGGCTACCATTGTACAGAATGCCTTCTGGCATTAAGTTCGCCTTTTGTACAATTTTTAAGTGCAATAAAATTTAAATAAATATACTTATATAAAAATTGCACTCTGTCTACGTTGCACATGTATCAAATGAAATGCAATTTGGTGCCATTCGCATGTTTTGTGACGAGGCGGCTGCCATTTTAATGATGTCATTACGACAGACTTTCAACTGTGACAATGTCTCCTTGTAGTTTTGGTGACCTAGTAACATTCCCAACACTCCCACCAGCATTATGAAAGGATACCTACGGATCCGAATGTACCTATATTTCAGTCATTTGATTTCTTCTTCTTCCTCGATTCCTCATGACTGAGGGTCGCGACCACATGGGGTCGTTATTTTGTGCACCAAGGCTCTCCATGCTGCACGATTTTCCGCCGTCCTAATAATAGGCGCCTGTGTAGATCCCTGGCAGGCCTTTACAGTGTCCACCCAGCGGATTGGTGGATGTCCACTACCCCGTCCTCCGTCCACCATGCCAACCATAATGCGCTTTTCAAAGTTGTCCGGCTCCCGTCTGGCCACGTGTCCAAAGTAGAAGTAATAAATTTATTTGAAATTAAACCTGAGTCCATCAGTTTCTCTGGCAGAGCAACTACCACCCAGACTAGACCCATCGCCATAGTCAAATCAGAACTTTTTTCTATTGGACCACATCCAATCCGCTACAAAAAAAAGGTTTTCCAATAGATCGCAAAACCATAACGCAGTAAAAATTGATGGAAGATCGGAATCCAATCTGCGAATAAAAAATTCGGTCGCATACAATAAAATTGATATGTTCCTGTTTGTTCGCGCGGCCGTGTTCAAATTTCAATTTTTGTACACGTTCTGTCGAATATTGACACGTGCCTATCAATTTTAACGTTTACTCGATGTTTCTAAAGGTTTTAGTTTGAAGGATTAGCCTTCCCACCCTAATTGGAAGGTCGTAATGTGAAGTAGGCTTACGTTACACGTGTAAACCAAAGTGCGAGTCGGAAAGTGACCGAGAGGCCAATTCGAACATACAATTTGATGTCAAAATCTAAATGATAAAGTTCCGTACCCAAAGGGTAAAAACGGGACCCTATTACTAAGACTCCGCTGTCCGTCTGTCCGTCTGTCTGTCACCAGGCCACTGAGGCCACTCATGAACCGTGGTAACCAGTTAACCACGGGATAGTGCAAGTGGGCCTAAGCGCCACTTGCATCATCGCACTAACCCGGCGTTAACCCGTTAGCCCAGTGTCAAATTGTACTGGAAGCCATGGTAACTCCAGGTTTAACCAGTTAACCCCGGGTTAGTGGCATGGTGCTTTGTGCAATAAAGGTTAAATAAATAAATGTATAAAGCAACATTGGCTCGCTGCCCAAGACGGTTCACGCTTTTCATAATAATCGTCAAATGAGAGCGACGGCGGAACTGATGTATGGGGAAGCGTTTTCGACACGACATTAAAAGTATAATGTAGAATGAACACATTTAACAAGCTTTTAGAGTCTGTGCGGAAAGAAAGTCGTGAAATGTAGGGGAGCCCATACATTCTACGACTCTTCTCTTTCCGCACAGACCCTATAGTAGGTACTTACAGTACCAGCTTCTACCCGTGACTTTGTCTGCGTGGATGATGATGATTGATCAAAACTATATTTCCTTCCCCAGGCCTCAAACTATCACCATACCAAATTTAATCTAAATCGGTTCAGCGGTTTAAGCGTGAACAGATAACGGACAGACAGACCGACAGTGTTACTTTCACGTTAAAAATATCCGGATGCAACAAGCAATCATTATGAACGTCGAGTTTTACAAATAACTCCTCTCATCCAAGTCTGTAATGGGTTGTGCATGACGTCAAAACAGCTTTTTCACTTCTCATGCTAAAAAAGTGGACCTTTATGTCGTGCGTAGACGACATAAAATTGCATTTTATGCTCTAGAGCATAAAAGTAAAATTTTCTTCTAAGACTAAGGTAATCGGTCTCAACAGCCAAACAGTTAAAACATATTGCACAATTTTACTGAGCAATAAAATTGTGTAGATGACAAAACTTGTTATATTATTTTATTTTTGCTACAATTTATTAGAAATCCGTATTTTCTGTCCTTAAATTTAGTAAATCACATAAAATAGGAGTCAATTATCGTTCAAAAATGCTCCGAAATGTTTGACTTGGCAAACAACCAAGCGTCTGAAACTCTGATCACATGTAGAAAATTAAAAAAAAAAAATTAAAAAGTTAGTTGGCGGTAATTGGTTATGTATTATGTTCTTTCGCTTTACGACAATTTCGTGGTGTAAATTGCCGTGAAAAATATAATTATTTTCCTCGCAATCGAAGTGAAAAGCAGAGTGTACAACAAGGGCATAAATGTCCATTTTTACCCTCGTCTACTATTTTCTAAAAAATTGCCTCGGGTAAAAATGGGTCACTTTATGCCCTTGTTGTACAATCTACTATTATTTGCCGAAGTTAAATAAAATAATATTAAAAGATACATGGTACAGTCAGCAGCACAAGTTGATATGTGGGCGAGGTGTTCAAAATTACCTTGACACGCTCTTATTCTCTAAACTTGAGTCTAAACAATAAAATCGCGTCAAGATCATTTTGAACATCTGGCCCGCTTAGCAACTTCTGCCGCGGACTGTACCTAGATCAGGCAGTGACCCAAGATGCCAGCCTTCACGCCCGTCAAATGTCGGCGTCGGCGTCGGAGTGATGGATCGGCGCGTTTATGGTTGGCAAATAAGGATTTTGTTTACTACAATTAGATCTTTTGGGGTGTGCAGGTTGCTATTTAGTTTTTATATTTGTCTAGAAATTAGAATTTCGAACGAGGATTTTCTCAAATCACACTTTAAACTGCTGCGTTTTGTACACGTATAGTTTAGTGACTGACTTACGGCCCGATTCAAACTTTAAGATACGATAATTAATAGATTTAGAAACGATATAGATTAGATATGTCAGTATCATAACCGACATTTTTGTTTGAAGATATGTCACTTTTGACACTGACATATCTAATCCATATCGTATCTAGTCGTAATATTTGACGTATCTTAAAGTTCGAATCGGGCAGTTATTTATCCATGACTACAGCTGGTGCAAGGTGGATTAGACCCGTTTATACGGGGTGGCCAAAAAATAAGTGCATTTCCCGTTGCCAGGGAGGTTTTGGGGTTTCAAATTTGGCTGTTTATATGCATGCATTTTGGCTGGTCCATTTTCTATGGGAGGGTAAATTTTTATTTCGATATTTCGGGGTTAGTCCCATAGTAAAAGTTGCTCAGTATAATTCAAAACCTCCCTGATTCCCGTTGGAATGCACTTATTTTTTGGCCACTCGTATATAAATATTATAGGACAAATAATAAATATTATACATCAATTTTACACAGATCGACCTAGTCCCACAGCTAGCTCAATAAGGCTTGTGTTGTGGGTACTAGACGACGATATATATAATATACACATAGATTTTTTTTTTATTGTTATTCAGGACAACAACAGCCGTAAATATACAACTTACAAAGTATTATTACCGTAAACCGGGGATACTTTGATCAATTTTAGAGTTTGGGACCATTTTTTAACGATCCTAATATACGTAAAAATATGAAATAACAATATAATAATCGGTTTTTTCTCTTCTTTCCGCCTGCCAAATAAAAAAAAATTAGGACTTATAATTTTTTCAGAAAAAAATAAAAACAACGTGATCAAAGTTATATTGAGAATGGGGTTACTTTGAAACCATTACTTTTTTTGCTGACAATCTAAAGTAGACCCGCTAATAAGCCCGTAAAAAATAAAAAAATAAAAATTTGTTTAGTACTTTTTAAGTTATATATATTTTTAAGGTGTGGGGTTACTTTGATAACATACCAAATGATACAAATTAATAACTTTAAGCGCTTATTAGATCATTTACTATAAATAACGTAGGAGTTTAACTTATCATCGCACTTAGCAACAGATTTTTGAATTGCAAGCTTTTCCGTTTCAGTAAATTTGGTCTGTGCACCTGGGTTTTTGATATGTTGCCTTTACTTATTGTATAAAGTTCTATATAAAATATTGTATGCTTTCGATGCGGCACGAATAGATTTTGAGCCCGTCACTATGTTTGCGAGTGCATCATTGAGTACTTCTTGGTATTTTTTGTAGTCTCGTTACTCGATTTTCTTTTGTAATCTCTGGCATTGTTTCTATAAAAGAATATGCATTATTATTTTTGTAGAATTAATACCCTGGTGGGCTGGTGGCCTCACGCACGTATGATAAAAAACCTAAATCAAAGCCGCAGGATAAAATATAGTCAATTTCCACCGAGAAAGTGAATTCCATACAATAGAAAAGGGTAAAATAATGTTTTAAATCAGATGAGCAGTTCCGGAGATCAACTCCTACATACAAACTTATAATTTTACATCCTCTTCCTCTTGCACTGAATCAGACGATACTTATTTATTATATAACTATTGAAAAATATACATAAAAAAATCGTAAGCTGCCAAAATAATTCATGGTGTTACTTTAGTCTTTTGATCAATTTCACCACGTATAAGTGATCAAAGACACCCCGACCCATGGATTCCCCGGCTACGTGCGCATGTGTAGGTTGTCGAATTCCGGTATTTTTTTATAAACTAACGAATAAACACTGATTAACCTAAGACACTATAAAATTACATGTTTAATACATTTGACACAAATACAGTCAAAGTTTTTCAACCAATAAAACCAGGAAGAAAAGCGTACCCGCCATTAATATTTTTTTTCTGTGCGAAATAATAATTATTACACTCGCATCCGATTACTACGTGGTTAAGCAACTATCAGTGTTGCCAATAAAGAAAAAATAACTGAGAAGGTATTTTTAAACTCGTTAAAACAAGCACTTTAATAGCGGAGGGAAGTTGTTATCAAAGTCGACCCGCAAATCAAAGTAACCCCGGTTTACGGTACATAATATAAGGCCAATAACAGTTATCCGTTGGTTGACAAAATATAAATACTTATATACATAGAAAACATCCATAACTCAGGAACAAATATTTGTGATGAACACACAAATAATTGCCCTTACCAGGATTCGAACCCGGGACCTCCTGCTTCGTAGACAGGGTCACTACCGACTAGGCTAGGAGGCCGTTAACTAAATATTATGTTCTCAAATCGTCGGGATCTTTGCTTTTTTTATGTATGATGTTACCCGTATTTCCAAATCGTCAGTTCTTATTTGTTAAAACAGCTTATTGTGTACCGTAAAATGGGGTGAGTAGGGTCAAACCTGAAATTCAAACCTCGATAACATTTTATTTTTACATATGAAAACTGAATGGTGTATATAATAAATTAATAAGTGTTCCGGACGTTTGTATTTTAGTTTTTATTTTGGATAGTTCCATTTCATAACTTTGACGATAAAGAGGAAAACCCACCTCACCCCGTAGTGCCTCGTATTTGGGGTGAGAGGGGTTTTCATACGAAGGTGATTTTGGAAGATTGTTGGATCGATTTTTTTTATTATGCGTATTACTATAGCTCCATTTTAAATTGGAATACATTATTTTTGTAGCAGTAGCCTTAAAATCCCTTCTCACCCCCCTCTCAAACCTTCTCTCCCCATTCATAATCCACCTCTCCCCGCGAAACCTACTCACCCCGTTTTACGTTACAAGTTTTGTTTCGAAACATATTATTATGCATATTTGCGGCTTTAGTTCAATTAAGTGCACCAAACTACAATTTTTGATAAAAAAATATATAATTTTGATCATTATCCCCAAACAGAGGTCCGGAAGCTTTTGTCCTGACCCACGTTTCAGCTACGATGGAAAATTTCACACATCGATCGAGACCCCTAAATAATGTCCCAATGGGAGTTAATGTTCTTTTAATGGGCCCGTGAATACCGGTGTCTCCCGCACGCTCGACCGTTATTAACTAACCTTTTGTAGGCTTTATGCCATTGAAATAAAGTTCAATAAAGGCTAGGTGCCAATGGTGGTAGGTAAGTATATACTCATAGGCCAATCAAATTAGATTTGTTACAAGAATTAATTGCCAGTAAGCTGGAAATCATTTTAATACCTTAATTTGGTCCCAAATGTTTGTAATCCGAGTTTGCGCAATCCCAAGGGGTGAGCAAAATGTTTTGCTCTTTTCGAGTTTTTTGCTTGCAGCTCGAAAAAGGTACGTCCGGACAGAAAATTTGCAATAATTATGATGAAAATTGATACCTCCGATCCGAAGGTAACCTTAATATGAATTCGTAGTCAAAACTGTAAAAAATGGCCACCATTTTGAATTTCTTTATTTTTGCTATGATCATGTTAAAATACGAATACGCCTTTTCACCAGTCTCTGATCCACCAAACCTTGCTGTTAGTACTATTGTAATAAAATGGATGATAGTTCCTTCTACATCAAGTGGTTTGGCAATGCAATAAAAAATGTATCTCCCAAGGCTCTCAAATTTTATGCACACCTCCTGGGATTGTGTAAACTCGGATTACATGCATTTAGGACCAAATGAAGGTATTAAAACGATTTCCAGCTTGCTGGGAATTATATCTTCAGATCGCTTTCTTTGGATCTAATTTGATTGGCCTAGAAGAGCAACACATATTACTGACTATATTTGGACTTTATGTCGTTGCGATAAGGATTGCGACTGGTCATTTAATTGGGTCAATGGGTTTTCGATGCAGTAATGGCGATTTATTTAGCCATCTTTGTTAATATATTTTTATGCGGATTCGGTATTTTGCTTTGGGGAAATCATGCGGTGTATTAATGTTGGTTAAGTTGAGTGCGTTGAGTATAAAAGCACTAAAATTAGATAAGTACATAAATAGTCATATACCTACCTCTTAACACTCACTTACTTAACTAAATACTACGTAACCGAAGCGAATGTGGTTGGTAGAAACCTTTGGTAGAAACGTAATCAGTGGGGAGACACTCCAGACTTCGGGTAAACTCGGCTCCGTTCGGCTCAGCAGCGGAGCAATCCGAGCAATTATTAGGGTGGCACCACTTGACGTCCTTTTGCGTGCACGACCATAGATAAGATAATCACATGAATTTTGACAACCCTAAATAGCCGAAAGGGATAGTGCCATACATTAGAAAGGGATAGCATGATTCGTCCCTGAATCGCTGTCAAACTTCGGTTTTGTAGGAAGCTTCCTTTCTGTACAGTAGTACTATTATTTATTCTGTGACGTAATGACAATGTGACAGCTGGGTGAGCTGGGTTTGGGTATGGTGAGAGCTGTCATACATTAATGTCCATATTATAATTAATAACCTTAAAATGCAAAATTATATTGAGGTGACAGTTGTCTCCAAGCTATGTGAAAAATACAATAGCGATGGATGGGATAAGTACATATTAGCAAAAATATTAGGTAAGTACTTTGAGACTTTAAACTGACTACTAAAGTGCCGTCACACCACGCATAACAAGCGTGACACGTGAACTAATTAGTTATTAATACTTATTCAATTGTTTACCGTAGATACAATATCTAGGAGACACAGCTTTGCTCGGAAAACATATAAAAACTCAAAAATGCGCGTTTTCCCAGAGATAAGAAAAAAAAAGGTAAGTATTAGATAGACAGATATCTGATACGCCTACCTACATCGACATATCGCACGGGTAACCTCCCGTGCGCAATAGTTTAACCAATCTAAAGCTACGGGTCGAGTTAACAAGCCGAAATTTCATCGTATTTTGATCACATTAACGGATGCTTGGCTTAATATCGTATATCAATAGCAGATTGTACCACTTAAAAAACAAATTAAACAATCTTGGCAGTTGTAGTGTAGCCGCCGTGCAGGAGACCATTTCTCGAACGATATTAGTGTAATAATTATTGGTGTACCTATTGTCATGGCAACCCATACGATTTGACAGTTCGTGGACTAATAATATTAGTCTAATATCGTTCGAGAAATAGGCTCCTGGGGCCCATTTCTCGAACGATATTAGTCTAATATTATTGGTGTATTGTCATGGCAACCCATACGATTTGACAGTTCGTGGACTAATAATATTAGTCTAATATCGTTCGAGAAATGGGCCCCTGGTCAGTATCTCGACGACTCAAATAAAAGCTTCAATTCTTTGTGAAATTTTCCAAAGTACTGGTTTACAAGGGTTTCCTGACTAAACGGTTAAATGTAGAAGTGGTGGTTATGGTATGGAGGCTGATGAGAGAGTGATTTTACATAATTTGAACAGTACAAAATGGTTTTAATTATACTCGTAAGATTTATAAAAACTGGATATTATTATGTAAATATTATATTTATAATATTATGTGCATGTTAGCAATAATCAAGTAGCTATAGCAACTTAATTGTAATATTTCTACGACGATAGAGGCAGAATATGACGCACTTATTTTAATTTGACCATCTTTGTACCATATTCTAAGAAATAAACATTTGTACCTATATATATTTGTAAGTAAGAATCACACGTGTAGGTACGGTAACAGTTTGCAAAAGTCATGACTACCTTTGTATCTCTTTTAAAGTCGACCCTCCCCACACCCAACCAAAGGATATGAAACGTACATTTTGCCACGTATGCATAAAATGGCGGCGGAATTTTTAATATCTTACCTTAGCCGGAATGTTTCAAAATATTACGGTGATATTGCTGCCGAGATTTAAGTCGAATTGCGCTTTCCTTGGTAATAATTTGGGTATTGGAAGCTTGAGAGACGTATTAAGAAACGAAAATTCAATTATTATCATCTGATTGCTTTTCTGAGCATGGAAGCTAGCAACATTTGAAAATATAAAATCCGTTATTGTCGTGTACCTGCAGCGGATGTTGCCCGCATCAAAATTTATAAGTTTTAATAAAATAAAATAAATAAACTTCAAATTAATTTTTATCAAGCATCTGTGAGCAATATGAGATACTACAAAATTTTAAATAAACAATATATTAATGTAAAATTCACTGTTTCGGGCAAGACACGTAGGTACTTGCGATATTTCGGAACACCGGACCGATCGCTTTTAATCAACTGAGCCACCGAACTTTACTAGAAGTGTGCAAAATTTTTGTTACTATAAAGATCAAATTGGCCTCTAGACGTCCTTTCTAGTCGTCTGTTTCGGTTCTGAGCTTGACTCTAAGTCCGATTGAGTCTGTTATATTTTTTTATTTCGATGTTATTTATTTAGGTAGTAACTACCGCGCCACAGTTAGCCACTTATTCGGGTTTAACCGGTTAAACCCGGAGTTACCAGTACAATTTGCCTAAACCCTGCACCCTGTATTAACGGTAAACTCCGAGTTAGTAGCTAACCCTGGATGGCGCAAGTGGCCATAAAAAAGTAAAAAAAAAACAATGGGAACTTTACAAAGTAACCGGAGATACTCTAAGGAATATAATACAATACAAATCCTCTTTATTGCACAACCTTAATAAAACATTTACAGTCTAATGTAAATAATAATGTAATTTTGGAATCTAAAGCAGGCCACTGACGAGCCTTCCAAATGGATGTCGTTACAATGGATTCATCCAAATGGACGGCATCCTAATATTAAATATTGTACGTTTTTGACATTCACGGACCGATTTTGGATTGCAGCCACGCTATTTGGACTGTTGGAAGGCTCGTCAGTGGCCACCTTAATGTATTTCCGTATTTTCTCCTGTGTCACGTCCTGAACGTCCTCCTCTGTATACAAGTAGGTATAAGTAGGTTAGGTAGGCAGGTAGGTAGCTACCTATGAGTTCATTCATATACATCATAAAAATACATCATAAATAGAAAAACGTTATAATTTCCAATATAATAGGTCACACGAAAACCGTCAAAACTTTTTATAGCCCAAATCATATTCCGCACGTACTTTTAATACCAAATTCACATTCATGTCTACATCATTTCACTTGCCTTAACAACACATCAAATGCACGACAATTTTACTGGGAACCATTTGAAAAAGAACCTTAAGTCTTGGTTATTAAGGTTGATTTGAGTTAGTTTGAAAAGTTCGGATTTGCATCACAATTATCCCATTTTGTAGGCGTCAAGTGGAACCCATGTCACACCTGGGGGTTTGTTCCAATCGCGTAACAAGTCAAGGCGTATCCAGACTAGTAAATTTTTCGCCAATCTGATTAAATTGCCCGATCGAATCAGGACGTGCGGACGCAAACGCCAATTTGGCTCGCCGAATTAAACGGCCGATTATGACCGATATTACCGATAAAATGGAGTGCGAACGCAAAAATACCAATTTGTGACGCCAGTATTTTCGTCTTGGGGTATTTTTTCAATTTAGGGGGCTCTAATATCACCATAAATCTATACTTGGTGATTAAACTTGAAATTGCCAACAATTTCATTTCCGATCAAATCGGTTGATTTGATCACCTCTGTCTGGACACGCCTTAAGAGAGAGTCGGAGGCTCAACAAACCGGCATAAGTACGTTCGTTGATTTCGAAGAATCAGAGAGAGGTAGAGTTAAGGATGACTCGTTAGACCGGGCCGGGGCCGCACCGGAGCTTCCGGCGCTCAGTTTTCTATGGAAACCACGTGGTCACCGATCACCCGTCAAATAAAATGACGTGTCGGACGCAATGGCCCGGGCTCGGCCCGGTCTAGCGTGAGTCATCCTTTAACCAGTTTAACCTAATAGCAAATTGTAAAATTTGAATACCGCTCCATGTTATTCTGGTTTGCTTGAGGACTCAACTCAGACTCGTTCATCAAAGCGAACATGTTATCCTACATTTTATATTTACATGAAGCGTTCAAGTATGGAGCGTGGGTGAAGGTGTTTGGATAGATTTGAGGTTAAGGGTGGAGGTTACACATGTATTTAGGGTAGACAGGTTTATTTGAGGAATAAAATAAGTTCGAGTATAAAAAACAAGAAAGTAGGTTTAATAAGATCAGAGGGAGAAAACTTGGACAAAACATAGTAGGCCGGATTAACTTAACTACAAGTAATAAAACCCCAAAGGTTAAAGTTTTTCTTGAGTTGTGTCACAAGAGCAAACTGAATTAGTATATATATTAAGGGTCTATAAACTAATAATTATTAATTTAAAAAAAATTAGAACACCTACGCTATACGAGTATGCCATAAGAAATATCATTTGATGCTAAAAATGCATCCCACCATTCTGGAAAAGAGCTGATACTCTTCAAATTGTTGGATCGATTACTGGGCTCAAACATATGTAGTTCAAAAACTTTTACGTAATAAAACCCATTGTAATCGATCTTTAGTTCCGTAAAAAATGTACGCGTTTTAAATCGATAACAGATGACCCAAGTGCATATATATACCTAAAACTCCTAAAGCGAGGACTAGCCAAAACTTGCATGCAATTTTCATTACATTGCAGTATCTGATCAAACTTTTGAATGAAGTTTACCTTAGTAAATAGTCGGCAATGTAACGTAAATTTCATGCAAGTTCTTGCTAGTCTAGGCCTCGTTTAACTAAAAATACCCAAGATACTCCTTATGATTCCATTATTGCGAAATATTTTTTTATAATGTAAATTACTTCCCGAAATTCGATTCCGAACAGCCATCGATCACAAATATGTATCGGGTTTGGAACTTTTGATTGATACCGCCTTAAGCTAAGATAAGAAAAGAAAATTAAGTTCCCAAGATAACAAAATACCATTAAAAAGGCCCGTGGGGAGAGATAAGTCTCTGAATTATAAACGAACAATGAGAAATAAGTAATATGATCTATCAATAACAAGTAACGTAGGTATCTAAGGACGAAGAAGAAAACGGCTTGGTATTTTTGCTACATTTTCATTATTATCCGTTACAATCTGGATATAAAATTTTACGGCGTATAATTTTACACGTCACATTTAGTTAATTAATGTTTTATCTAATTCTTACAAACACATACGCCATACTTAATGACAGATTAAGACAAACAAATATTTAGCTAATTAAGTTTTGTAGCGCGTTTATAAATACGCCATAAGATATCAAATGGAGGTAGTGGAGTGGATACAAAATACAAACGGCCCTATTCGAACTTTAAGATACGTCAATTAATAGATCTAGAATCGATATAGATTAGATGTGTCAGTGTCAAAAGTGACGTTTTTGTTTGAAGAATTGACACATTTGACACTGACGTACCTTAAAGTTCGAATCGGGCAGAAAATGTGAAGATCGTGAAGTTATAAATTATACATTTTCGTGCAAGATAGGTACATGAATCATCATGTTAGTGTTTGCTGTGAATGAAACTATCTGCTATTATTCAGTAGTAAAATGTAATTTAATTGGCATAATGAGGGCTACCTATTCTATTGAAACACTACAATTAAATAAATAAATAAATATTATGCGACATATTGAGTAAGCCCCACGGTAAGCTCAAGAAGGCTTGTGTTGTGGGTACTCAGAGAAAGATATAGTAATATATAAATACTTAAATACATAGAAACACAACCATGACTCAGGAGCAAATATCTGTGTCATCACACAAATAAATGCCCTTACCGGGATTCGAACCCGGGACCATCGGCTTCATAGGCAAGGTCACTACCCACTAGGCCAGACCGGTAGTCATCGACATCAACGTCGTCACAATTATTTTATTTCTACTTAGAATCACGAGCTCTTTCAATCCTGATCGAGGAGTACTTAAGTGTCCTAAGTTGTTATATAATTTCCATTCCGTTGCCTACCCTTTTTCATAGACTTTGTAGAACCGTACACTGAGAGAAGAGGATAACAAAAACACACTTAGAATTACAAAAATAAACTTAATCCGGGGACAAGGAGAGTCAACTAAGAGGAACAAATTGACTTTTGCAATTTCTATTAGTTCTTTCAATTTCTATTATCTGTTTGTTGAAATTAGATTTAGGATTACTGAGCTGTTTGTAGAAATACATAAACTTTACAGAAATAGTGAAACGTCTATAATTATTACTAAACTTCATTTTTTCCCCCAGTACAGAACTGTTTTTTAATTCCTGGTTTAGTTTACTAATGATTTTTCTCTCAGTGTAACCGTAACTGAATGGAAGGATCGTAATATGTATGGACATTTTAGGACACTTTTCTCCTTCATGAACCAAAGTATGATCTTTCGCAAAAGCGAAGTCATAAAAACAATATTTTTTTAGCAGCAGCGGACGCCCGAGAGCGGGCTAAGTAAGCGAGGCGGGTTTAGTTTTAGTTATTTTATTTTATAAGGTACTTAAGTATTAGGTTTGAATTTTTTTTTGTAGCATATAATATAACCCTAAACCACGCACGATTATTCCCCATTTGACAGTATACCACTTTCACCAAACAGGTTGAAATGTCTTTGTTAAGAAAGTACTTAACCCCTTCTTTGCTCGAATATTTGTTGAAAAGAAACTTGGTCCAATAGAACCCTTGTCAAGAAAAGCCCCGATGTGTGTCCAAAGTTCAGATATAATGCTTAACATATTAGTGAGGGGTCAAGTCAGGCGTCCTTAACTTTTTTTGACGGCCACCTATAAGATTATGATGAATTGAGTGGTTGTAAGAAATCTTTTCTACTGCATAGTAAAAGTTTGTGGCTGAAATAACAATTTTTCTTTATTTTTTATAGTAATCTTATACTTGAGATAATAACTTTGAATTGTTAGTGAGTACATACAGAGATTATTTTGTTATGGTTCTGGTTCTGACACGAGTTGCAGAGCATTTCAATATCAAAACCATAGAGTCTGTGGGAGCGTTCAAGTATTACGTAACGAATTTGGGGCGGGAGGGGGGTCTTGTAAAACGTTACGATGCGTTATCAAACTACACAACGGGACTTAATTTAATTTTTAATTTAATTTATTTATTTCAAAAAATATACTTATGTTTAGGTATACAAAAGTTTCGCCAAACTGTAAACAGTTTGTTGGCGAATAGTGCGCTCTCAATTATTTTTATAAGTAAGTACTTTATGCGTTATACCTACAGAGTACTTAATCGCGTATTTAAGTTTTAAGATTTACCTCCGACGTTTCGAGGACGGCGTTGTCCCCGTGGTCTCGCAGAAAACGGGAGAACGGAGTTTTCTCCGAGACCACGGGGACAACGCCGTCCTCGAAACGTCGGAGGTAAATCTTAAAACTTAAATACGCGATTAAGTCCCGTTGTGTAGTTTGATAATGTTTAATAATCATGAAAGTTTAAATCAGTATCATGTATATTAATAATATTAACGCGATTAAAACAATAACAAAGGTATTTTAGCGACTTTCCGGTACTTTACGCCACATAATTGTGGCCTTTTATGTAAAAAATGGTCACCAGAAAAACGTTACGGCGCTTTACATGGGGGGAGGGGCCGGCCCTAATATCTTGCCGCTCTAGGCCCGGGCCTACTGGGCCTTGGTGCAAAGCCGCCACTGGTCTGTTCGGAAAGAGATAAGTCGGCAACGGTAACGGCCCCATTCGAACTTAAAGATACGTCAATTAATAGATCTAGAAACGTTATAGATTAGATATGTCAGTGTCAAATGTGACGTTTCTTCAAAAAATAACGTCACTTTTGACACTGACACATCCAATGCATATCGTTTCTAGATCTATTAATTGACGTATCTTAAAGTTCTAGAAATTCTAGACTAGTATTTTTTTATACAATCTTTTTAATGTTTGACGATCCTTTTGTGAAATTCTTAGTGTTAAATTTGATATGTATAATAATCCAATTTTATTATGGAATAATATTAACATCAATAAATTGCTCTGATAATTAGATTAAGATTAATTACGATTCATAAGAGCTTGTTGCTAGGCCTACATGAATAAAGTATATTTTGATTTTTGATTTTTGATTTTGAGTTCGAATCGGGCAGTTAATCGCGTAAAATTTCGCCGTGAATAATGAGTAAAAATCTTGAAAGTTTAAGTCAGTGCATAACACATATTTTAAAATTTAAGTATCACTCTTAGTAGCAAGTTTTTTTCACCCTAATCAATAAACATAGGCGTTCTGTCTCTACGAGGCATTTTCGCTGCATATCGGGAAACCCATGTTAACACATTCGCTGCCTTCGGGTATTCCGTGTTATCGGCTTCGCTCGTAGCGCGTAGCTCGTGCTGACACTGAATGTCTTAAAGGCTTCGGCGTAGCGCTACGACTTTGTACGTAGAAGATTTAAACTTGCTACGGCTTTTATATTTATGACTAACGGCTCGATTCGGAAAATGAATTAGATTTCTACTAGACTTCAACAAGTTACGATACAGATAATTTAAAGATATTTGTAAGAAAGATATGTCAAATTTGACGTTTCCGCGATTCTGGAGGTCCTCTTGAACGATTTCGACAAGTTATGACTTAGATATCCAAGTCACATCTAGTCGATATCTAATGTAGATCTAGTTGATCTCTAAATAGTCTCAAGATCTTGTGATTATCTCGAAATCCAAATAGGCCTGTTAATAACTGATATGATTTCAATATATATTGAAATCATATTAGTTAATAGTACCTACATCTCGCTCGCTTGCCAATTAACGCGAATTAAGAGCCGCCATAAAAGAAAAAATCACCAACTGTCAAGATGACACTTCATATAGTTTAGAGCATACATACACTGATTGTATATTATTGCCCCAATTACCAATTATTGTATATTATATAAATATGATTGATGATGATGACAACTTAATGTATAATAATTAATATAATTCCAGGAAACTTAGGTACTTATTGAATATTATCAAGATTACTTGAACAAACAAAACTCAAACAAAGACACTCTATAACTCCAAATGATTTATTACACCACAAAGAAAGACATTAACAAAAGGGTAATTATAGCCCTCGGTAGACTTTTCCAAAGTTCACAGTCCAATTTTAATTGGCCTCATTATCCTTTGCCATTCCGATTTCTTTGAAACTGTGAACTTTTTAAATCTTTATGAAGATTGTACTTCTGTATTAATTATGGTTCTTTCGAGTTTTTTATTTTTATTTTTTTTTTTTTTTTTTTTATTAGAGATAAATCACAATTACATAATATTTTGATCCAAAAGCATCGTTAAACCAGAATGGTTTGTCTCGATACTCCATTCCGCAGTACTTAAATACTTAAATATACAATAGACACTTAAAACACATCTAATTCGTAAACAGCATAATGAATATAACGATTGCAAAAAAATTGCACACCGGCCGGCCGAGCAAGATAAGAACCGGTCGGCGCATAGGTAATAGGTTTGTGTAGGTAACTTATTTAAGTTTGTGTCTGTGTTGATGTTACTGGATTTGTCTTGGCTGTAGCTTCGAATCCACTAAGGTTGCCTTTCCACCGAGGCGAAGATGAGCGGAGAAGTACGAGAATCAACCAATACCATTATTTTTTATAATAAATCTTTATAATTGTATATTATTTGTATTGTTATAATGCAAATAAATGAATATGGAAATTTGATCCTCAAAACAAACATGGGGACCGATTTTTGAATTTCGACCGCTCGATTTCGTGGATTTCCTTCTATACTATCTCCACTACAAGGCATTTAAATTCTACTAGTACTAGTGCTAGTAGTAGTAGTAGTAGTGTAGTAGTAGTAAACGAGTGGTTAATACCACTAGATTCCCAATTTCTGTTGAACGTATTTTAAAAATAGCATTTCACCCATAATTTCACCGTTTGCCACAGATTTACGAGGGACGTATAATCAAGCGCTCGAAATTCAAAAATGGCCCCCCAGATCGACTGATACTCATATCATCATAATTTGTCATCTAGACTATTGTACTGTATTGTATTGTATTGTATTGTTGTTGTTGTGTTGTTGTTGTGTGTTAGTGTATCGCTTTGCGCAAACAATACGCTTACTCAGCTATTACAAGATATCCTACTACCTACCTGTATTGAAACGTATAGAACCAGAACCTAGCAATCCTAGCATTAAGCTAGTCTAGGCCTATCCAATCTAGAGTTATGCTGACTAAGTGCCGGCCTACAGGCATAGAGCTTGTAACCAAAGGGCGGGCTCTTAATTAAGGGGGAGTCCTGTCGCGCGTTAGGACCTGTTTATATGCACTACTGTCGCAATGTTTAAGGGGAAGCTATTTTTAGTTTCATGATATAGAATGGGTGAAACAATGGCTTATACATGGATTTATTTGATATCTCTTTATTTATTTGAACTCTTATATTGTTCATAGGTAAATCCCGTGACGCAATAATTATTATTTAGCATGTCTTCAAAATACGAAAGTAAATTTTAAATATTAAATAATACATAAAAATAAATAATTTATTTTTAAATAGTACCTAAATGTGTTTATAAAATAATTATGTTACTTAGTGGAAAGCATAATTTGTGAAAACTATGACCTTGTTTAAAAAAAAATTGATATTGTATAAATGTTGTGGAGCTCCAACAAAAACGTATATTTTTCGAAATTAATCTTAGAGGGTGATAGTTTCTATGCAAGCGGAGGATATACTTACCTACTCTTATATTTCGTCGTCCACATTCTGTCCCTGTCTGTCGTGATCTAACACTGTCTTGTCGTATCGATTTTGAATATAAAATATCAGTTGTTCCAAATATGTAATGTCAGTCAGTCAGTCGGTCGATGTCAGGTCACTACGGTGGTTAGAAGCCCCGACATTTTGCCCATGGTGGGCAAACTTTCTTCATGGGGGGCCAGAAAGTTTAGGAAATTTAAGTGGAGGGCCAGAATTGTAGCCAAAATTTATTTTGATTTGTGATAATCGTGGGCCAATGCCATATAGCCCGTATTCTAATTATTTCATACGACCGGCGGCGGGCCGGATAAAATCCATTCGCGGGCCGGAGATGGCCCGCGGGCCGTACTTTGCCCACCACTGGTTTACATGATAAAGACGAAATAAGCGCTGTATAAACTCTGAATATGAATATCCCCACTCCCCCTTAAGCCAGGCGGGTACGCGACTAGCAATTAAGCGTTCTAAATGCGACCGGCGACGGGAATTAATTCCTCTCTTATAATTTATACCGCTGCAGCCGTGTTCATATTAAACGAACACATTTGTTAAGAAAAACGTGTTAACGCGTAGAAAAATAAGGAGGATATTAGTTTTATAAGTTTTTCCCTGGGCACAGTTGCAGTTATAAGATAACAGATATGTCTTATTTTATTTGTTGTTTTAGAGATACAGCTAGAACAAAATAGTCCATTCGATTTTTATTTTTTTGTTTCATATAAAAACTTATAATAAGTGTTATTTCACTATATATATACGAATAGCACTATAATTACTTCGGAAAAAGTTTTAACATAAAATTTCCTACACATTTCGTTAAGTTTATTTTTACTCTACGATCAATGCTTTAGGAGCTACTTACAGGCGGTTAAAGTTAACAAAGATATAAAAATAGACGATTTAAGTATACCTAGTTTTTTCATAATTGTTCATCATAAATCAAATTTTTAGTTTAGAATAAGCAAGCTTAGCGACCTGCTGATAAGACATAAAAAAACCGGCCAAGAGCATGTCGGGCCATGCTCAGTGTAGGGTTCCGCAGTTACCCGTCCGTCAAAATCAAAAACTCAAATACGGCTAGATCGATCAGGTTCGCTATATTTTTCCTTGAAAGTCTTTACTAAGCTTTGCTTTCACCATTTTTTCATTTTTTTTAGGACCCATGGTTCAAAAGTAAGTTCAAATGTAACCTAGGTCTTAGGGCCTTCGGAAAACCCACCCGGCAAGCACTAATTTAAAATCCATATTTTTTTCAAACCTCTTGAATAAAATAAAAATCTTCCGTTTCATTTTCGCTCGTCTTCCAGAACCCTTGTATAGTGCATTGGGGTAAATCCGAAGGCGGGGTAATTTTGAAAATGGCAAATTACTAAACTAGAGACACTTTCTACTGTAGCAACAGTACGCAAGATGCCATATTAGTTGTTGTTGTAGTAAAGTGTTGCTAAAGTGTGAAGTGTTTCTAGTTTAGTAGATATTTGGCATTTTCAAAATTACCCTGCCTTCGGATTTACCCCAATGCACTATATATGCATTACCTTATCTCCAGGTGACGTTATTTTCCTCAACATTCACAAATGAGCGCGTCGACCTCAAACCTCCATATTTTATACAACTCAAAAATATACAGCGAAATGCAACTTCGTTTGCAAAAATTGCTACAGTTTATGTTATTTTCACAGCAAACGGATAAATGTGTCTAGACGGTTTAAATTTGTTTCTCCACTGGATTGGGAATGACCGTACGTTTGACATTTTGAAGATAACATTGTGATATAATGCAAATAAAGCGTCATTTTTACATTTGGAAGGAGTTAACGCGTTAGATTGGGAGGGGAATTTCATCCCGATGTTCCTTTGTGAGTAGATACAAGTTTTAGATCATGGTATAATAATATACTCCGCCTGGTACTCCATTCCGAGATTCGCGTATGACCTAACTGACACGCGCCTACGTCATCATGCTGTTTACAGGTTCTCAAACTTTGAAATGTGGGAGAATTTTAACCAACGGTGAAAATTATTTTAACGGCATTAATTTTAAGTTATTCATGTAGAAACATAGTAAAATAAAACAAATCTAATGTATTAAATTAAACTTTATTTATCTATACAAGACAAACGTTTGAAAAACTAATTCACAGTTACACATTAATTACCAAGCTTACGGCGTGAAAAGTTTGGAAAACACTGCGACTGCTGACACTGAGCGAGAAGGAAATAACAATTAACACGCGTTCGACAAGGATGACGGTCAGGGCATGAAGTTATCTAGATCCGAATTGTCAAATGTCCACAGCGCTATCCTGTGTTGCCAGTAGTATAAACAGAATTTTACCCGAAAGTCTGAAATTTCTTTCGTGAATTGGAAGATATTGCTAACGAGTAATTAAAAATGACGTGTTATTGTAAAATTTAAGCTAAAATACATATAAATGAAAATTATAAAATTATAAAGAAATATTTTAACTTATTAACCATAGGTATAATGTACCCATGTAACATGTTATGTTGAAATAAAGTGGCAATGTTATTGTGACGTAGGCCCGTGTCACTCTGGGAATGGAAGACCATGTTTTATTAGACCATGTTTTAGATAGAGTTTCGTGTCAAATAAAATGTTGTAGTATAGTTTGGCAAATATATAGTGTAGCAGTAAAGTAAGAGCGTGGTTTTTGATTGTTTTTATACACTTCAACCGATCAGATATCGATGTTATGATTTTCGAGTTTGTAAAATTCGAGTCGTTTAAAAAACACATTGTATACGTTTTGAAATTGTACCATATGTTTTATCTTATACCGTAAAACGGGGTCAACAGAAATCGCGGGGTGAATAGAGAAATTTTGAACTTTTTCTTTAAAGTTGTTATATTTAAAAACGTACATCTCTAAAATTAGATTTTTTGGAATGCGTATATAGTAGACTATTTATTCTCTACATTGATACCAAAAGAACTTAATCAAACTGCCTAAAAGCTAGATTTTTTTGACTCTAAAGTAAGGTCTCGCCCAGGTAAGAAATGAAGCCTGTCTGAACTTTGTTCTAGCGGTAAATGTTTTGACATTAACTAAGTAAAAGTTAGCTAACCTGGTAATATAGTATCTGTAGTACCTAAATAATAAATAATATCACTAATTTTCTCTATAATAAAGCATTTTTTTGCAAAAAACAAATAACAAGCAAATTTACGTGATAAAGGGGTCAGTGGACACGCATATGGGGTCAACAGTTACGCCATAGGGGGTGATTAGATACAACAAAGGGGTGTAAAGACACGCCTTGGGGGTTAAAAGACACGAAAAAATAATTTTGTGTCAAATAGCTGTTTAACAGATATATATACCATTTGCCAATAGAGTATCCATATAATAATGACCAAATTCGATGCCTATGACAACTGAAACTTAATATTTCTATTCACCCCTTTCTTGTGTCTATCGACCCCGTTTTAAGGATATGGAGAAAACAGGTAGTTTTCTTTGATTTTCTCTGAATTGGGTCGGTAAATATTTATTTCACAAATGCAAAATTGAAGAACTAACCAAGACTCAAAAAATGATATCAAAATTATTACTTTTATCATTTGGATTATTGGCGAAAATCGTCCTTGAAGTTGAAAAACGTGTCTTTTCACCCCGTTTTACGGTAATTTCCTTTTCGCATTCTGAATGTTTTATAAATCGTAATAATTAAGCATAAAAAGAGCACACATTAGACAAAAATCTACATCTCGTTTGGCAAATCAAAACATTGTTACCGTATACTAATGTAACCAACAGCCTAAACCAGGGTTTAGGGGCTTTCTCCAATTGGCATGACAGCGAGGCCGACTGTCCAGCGGGCTAATGAAGAGTTAATATCCGAGACGACTGTACCCAGTGACAAGAGATTATGAAACAGCTGCGACTCTAAATACACTAGCGATGAAAACAAGCCACTTTGCACGTATAAACACTTCCAATTAACACTTTAACTGTCCGTGCACGTGATTAAGTAATCCATACATTTATTAAGTTTCGATTGGCGTTTTATTTCAACGATTGTCAACTTGGCTAGACCCCCTGTAATACACGGATGTATCGATCCTTTCAGTGGTCTAAATATTATAGATTTTTTTTTTGTGTTTTGTATCTGTATTTTTTATGTAATTCGACATTAAGAGACCATATACATCTCTTAGTAATTGTAATACGTTAGATTGAATTGTTAGTTTTATTTTATAAAATTGTTGATGTTATTATTTTTCCTTGTATGTAAATTCAATGATGACGTGTAAAAGTGCCCTTGTGGCCTATTTGCTGAATAAATGTTGATGTTTGATGTTTGATGTTGATGATGTTTGATGATGTTTGGTGTAAGCGAGGGACAGTTAAAGTGTTAATATCTGGGAGACCGAGCTTTGCTCGGAAAACATATAAAAACTCAAAAATGAGCGTTTTCCCAGAGATAAGACCTAGCTAGATCGATTTTTCGCCCCCGAAAACTCCCATATAGCAAATTTCATCGAAATCAATTTAGAGCCGTTTCCGAGATCCCCGATATATATGTATAAATAAACAAGAATTGCTCGTTTAAAGGTATTAGATAGATAATATACCTAGGCCAATTCTAACGTACATTTTGACATCGAAATTATATCTAAATATCTCTATATATCTGAACAGTTCGCGTTCTAAAGTACCTATTGTGTGTTTAATTGTTCTACGTACAGGGAATTATATAATTTATTTACGCTATTGGATAACTGTAATAGACTGCCGGATTCGACCTTTAAGATACGTCAATTAATAGATCTAGAAACGATATGGATTAGATGTGTCAGTGTCAAAAGTGACGTATTTGTTTGAAGAAATGTCACATTTGACACTGATACATCTAATCCATATCGTTTCTAGATCTATTAATTGACGTATCTTAAAGTTCGAATCAGGCCGAGACACTATTGACTCGTAGTCCCATCCGTTACTTACTTTCTATGTTGACTATAGTTTTTAGTTACTCACCATTTGTATATAATAGTCAGCAGCAGAAGTTGCTAAGCGGGCGAGGTGTTCAAAATTACCTTGATACGCTCTTATTCTCTTAATAATAACGTCGCGTCAAGATCATTTTGAACACCTCGCCCGCTTAGCAACTTTTGCTGCTGACTGTACACAACACGTAACACGCTTTCAGTACGTCTACCACCAGTTTTTACATTGACATAATTAACGCTCACGTCTACGTAATTTACTTTCTGTACATCTCGCTTGCACTAATATGCGAGTACGAGCGAGATGCATAGAAAGTAAGTTACGTAAACGTGAGAGTATATGTCAATGTCAAAACTGATGGTAGACGTACAGCTCAGGTGCGTAAGTCATGTAATAGTCATATAAGGCACGTTACACACACATCAGGCGCAGCTGCCGCAAACGCCCATTTAATTGTTACACGCGTTGCTTGGCAGTGTAAACCCGCCGATTACACGAGCATTATTATTAGGCAGTTGTTATGCGTATGTGCACTACAGTTATGCGTGGAATTGTAGTTTGGTAAAGGGAACGTGGAAATTCGGTTAGTGAATGTTTGTTCATATAACAGTAAGTAGACTAATGTTTGGCTGTCTATGTCTGTAGGCAGGTAGGCACTAAGTTTTTGAAAAGCGGCTGCCATCTTAAGGATGACTCACGTTAGAGGGGCCGTGTCCGGGCCGGAGCTTCCGGAGCTTACTTTTCTATGACATGACATGCGATCACGTGATGCTTTCCATAGAAAACGATGCGCTGGAAGCTCCGGCCCGGACATGGCCCGGTCTAACGTGAGTCATCCTTTATATTTCTACCTTTATTTACCTACCTTTCGCGTCGAATGATGACATCTATGATAGGTTTCTCAAGTCTGTTTTAGTTGGACTTTTACCATATTTTTCAATACTCAAATGTTGCATTCCTAAATAAATTAATTTGCTTTACTTTCAAAAATTGTCTACAGAGTCTGTAGACGTTTTGAAATTTTCCCGTATTTTTCGGGGTTTTTTCAACGCTACAACAGACATTTTTCTTGATACTCTACATAAAAATGAACTGACATAGGGACCATCATTCTACGTGACAGGTACAAAGAAGAGACTAGACCCTATAGGGGGTTAGTTCAGTCTCCTCAAGATTCCTTTGCTGAAAAGCGACTGGTAAATATCAAATAACCTTTGACCACAGAACACCTGGTTATTTTGTGTGTTTAAAAGATTAGGACAATCAAATAGGTATTACCAATACTTTATTTTATTAGGGCGAGCGAAGCGAGCCCTATCACTAATCGACGAACTATGCATTCTTGTGGTACACTTTACGGAAAAACTACTGCACTGTTAGGTTTGAAATTTAACATAGTAATTTAAATTCATGTCTAGATGTGTTATCAAACATAAAAATATCATTTTATAAACCTAAAAAAATTAAATAAAGTAATAACACTTTGTATTACTACTAGCGCCATCTGTTGGCAAAATGATGAATTAACATTCGTGCTAATGCTAATTATTTATTTCTCAAACAGATGGCGTTAGTAATAAATAAATAAATTAATATTGGACATTCTTATACAAATTGACTACTTAAGAAGGCTTGTGTTGTGGGTATTCAGACAATACGATACCTATGTGGTGTTTTCAAGTTCAATAATGTCGATGGCGCTTACGCCATTAACAACGATGAATACCAAAGTGGGTACAATTTTGGATTCAACCCACCTCGCTTCACTTGGTTTGATTCCCATTTTAGCAATTAAGTTTTTGTGAATACCTACTAGAACAATCAATCTTGCTGTATATTTACTGCGGAGGTCAATTTACTCGTATGTTTTGTGACGCTGACGATGTGATGATCAGTCATGTTGTGTTAGCAAACTTAAATCAGGTATTTTCAGATCGAGATACAGTTTTGGCGCCATTCATTTATTACGTAAGACGATTTTGGGGTGGAGGGGGGGTCGAACATATCTTATTTTTTCTTACAAGGGGGTGGGAGGGGGTTTTCATAGTTCTTAAGTAAGATCACAAAGATGCGATATTTTTTTTAATTTCTATGAAATTATGACGTTTAAAATAATACTTCCACACTCTATGCTATCAAACACGGTGCAGAGTTAGCTTAAACGAGCTCAAGTACCTTTTTACAGATACAAATAAACATTCATAAAAATATTTTTTTGAAAATAAATTATATTGGTGGCTGTACGGGGTCAGCCTATTCTTATTATTTCTTACATAGGGGAGGGAGGGGGTCAAAAGCTGGCAAAAATTGTCTTACGTAATTAATGAATAGCGCCTTTAGTGTTACTATTGCTTGGAACTGCTAAAATTATAAATAAAGATAAGCATAATTAATACAAACTTCAGTGACTTAGGGCCGATACAGACGGACTACAACCCGACTGCAACTTGTATGGGAACTGCACGCCAATCGAAACGTCGGCGTGCAGTTCAGCAAAATAACCCAGTACCCTGGCAGTACCTAGTGGAACTCAGGTTTGGTGTAACAAAGGCACATTATGGTTTGGTCATTCGACTCATCTTGATGAGCACTTAGGAGAGTAGTACCCAAGATAGAGCCGATGCCGAACCCTGGCAGTACCTAGTGGAGCTCGGGTTTGATGCAACATACATAGACACACGCTGTTTTGGATATCCGACTCGTCATGATGATCACTGGGTAGATCAGTACTTTCAGTACCCAAGATAGCTGATACTGAACCCTGACAGTGCCTAATGGAGCTCGGGTTTTATACAACATAGGCACACGCTGTTTTGGTCATGCAACTCGTCTTGATGAGAACTTAGGAAAGTAGTACCCAAGATAGAGCTGATGCTGAACTCTGGCTGAACCTAGTGGAACTCGATCAGGTTTGATGCAACATAGACACACGCTATTTTGGACATCCGACTCGTCATGATGAGCACTTGGGAGAACAGTACCCAAGATAGAACTCATGCTGAACCCTGGCAGTACCTAGTGGAACTCAGGTTTGTTGCAACATAGGCACACGCTGTTTTGGCCATCCGACTCGTCTTGATGAGCACTTAGGAGATTAGCACCCAAGATAGAGCTGATGCTGAACCCTGGCTGTACCTAGTGGAACTCAGGTTTGGTGCAACATAGGCACACGCTGTTTTGGTCATCTGACACGTCTTAATGAGAACTTGGAAGAGCAGTACCCAAGATAGAGCTGATGCTGGACCCTGGCTGTACCTAGTGGAATTGTGTGTGTTAGTTTATGTGCGAAGCAGCGTGATTACCGCCAGTAGGTGTCCAGACGGGATAGTTTTTCGATCAATTGTGTGGAGTGGACGCAAAAATAAATTCAAGAACATTGGCTCGCTGACCCAACATTATGTAGGAAAGCCAGTTGGGTTCCTTACAAAAAGTACTGGGCGACCGTGTAGGATGTAATGCACTTATGAAATTGTATATTACGTGTGAATGATATTGGCAATTTGATTTTGTCGTCTGGACACGTTTTTAAAGGACAAAGTAAAAGCTGTAACAGACAGGCGTACCGGACAGCAACCGGTTCGGTACGTTAAGGTAGAAAACCTCCGCGAGCCCTTACAAAGCTCTGCTTTTTGCTAGTTTTATTGGTGTTCAACTCTTGCGGGCTTACATGTGGCCCCAAAACGCTCACAAGATAGTACAACATAAAATTACCATATAAACAATGTCAACTTACCTAATAAATAAATTGAACAACACAATTATATAGAATTAAATTAAATTACACCAAATTACAATTGAATAAATGTGAAATTACAATTGAATTAAATTATGTCAAATAACAGAAGAACAAATATTGAATTACGTCAAATTAAACTGAATTATACAATTAAATTAAAATAAATGTCAATATAACTACGCAAGCACATAATTATCGGACTTCTTTACTTGTTACTTTACGTTATTATCCATGGAAAATGCAAATATACACTTAAATAATACACAAAACATATTGCGTGTTTTGTGTTTTATTTCAGTGTATATTTTAAATTCGGATTATCCCGATAGATGATTTTATCTTTTTGATTACCTAGCATTTGGCTACGGCCTCAGAGTCCCTCTGAGCTCTATCATTTCATTTTCATATACATTTTATATTGATGATGATATTACCACACTTTTGACATTGGAAATGTCTTTTCGTTCGCTCCAGTATACGGTCCGATTTCACGAAAAAGTGCGATCCGCTTATATCTCGGAAAGTTGTGAAGATATGATATTAAAAAATAGGCTCAAAAGACGCATAATCACGAGAGCTATAAGGTGCAAAAATAATTATTTGAGAAAGTCAAAAACAAAAAAAGTTATGGTCGAAATAGTAAAAATAAAATTAAATTTTTTCCGAATTTTTGATTTTGGTGCTCGATAATTTGGAAACGAAGAATGATATCAAAAATTTGAGAAAAACGGCTCTGGACAATTTAGTCGTAGGAGAGGGAGAGGGAGAGGGAGAGGGAGAGGGAGAGGGAGAGGGAGAGGGAGAGGGAGAGGGAGAGGGAGAGGGAGAGGGAGAGGGAGAGGGAGAGGGAGAGGGAGAGGGAGAGGGAGAGGGAGAGGGAGAGGGAGAGGGAGAGGGAGAGGGAGAGGGAGAGGGAGAGGGAGAGGGAGAGGGAGAGGAGAGGGAGAGGGAGAGGGAGAGGGAGAGGGAGAGGGAGAGGGAGAGGGAGAGGGAGAGGGAGAGGGAGAGGGAGAGGGAGAGGGAGAGGGAGAGGGAGAGGGAGAGGGAGAGGGAGAGGGAGAGGGAGAGGGAGAGGGAGAGGAGAGGGAGAGGGAGAGGGAGAGGAGAGGGAGAGGGAGAGGGAGAGGGAGAGGGAGGGAGAGGGAGAGGGAGAGGGAGAGGGAGAGGGAGAGGGAGAGGGAGAGGGAGAGGGAGAGGGAGAGGGAGAGGGAGAGGGAGAGGGAGAGGAGAGGGAGAGGGAGAGGGAGAGGGAGAGGGAGAGGGAGAGGAGGAGAGGGAGAGGGAGAGGGAGAGGGAGAGGGAGAGGGAGAGGGAGAGGGAGAGGGAGAGGGAGAGGGAGAGGGAGAGGAGAGGGAGAGGGAGAGGGAGAGGGAGAGGGAGAGGGAGAGGGAGAGGGAGAGGGAGAGGGGAGAGGGAGAGGGAGAGGGGAGAGGGAGAGGGAGAGGGAGAGGGAGAGGGAGAGGGAGAGGGAGAGGGAGAGGGAGAGGGAGAGGGAGAGGGAGAGGGAGAGGGAGAGGGAGAGGGGAGAGGGAGAGGGAGAGGGAGAGGGAGAGGGAGAGGGAGAGGGAGAGGGAGAGGGAGAGGGAGAGGGAGAGGGAGAGGGAGAGGGAGAGGGAGAGGGAGAGTGAGAGGGAGAGGGAGAGGGAGAGGGAGAGGGGAGAGGGAGAGGGAGAGGGAGAGGGAGAGGGAGAGGGAGAGGGAGAGGGAGAGGGAGAGGGAGAGCAAATGGGCCGCTGTGAATTTTTCTATGTTGTTCCGTTGACCAAAACTGCAGTCGAAACATTTTAACTACTTTAGTTATTTTTCGCCCCTTTCCCAATGCAGTAAAACCGCAACAACTTAAAATTTTCGAATACCGACAGAACTCTAAAAACCTGCCAGACTCGTAACTCCGGTACGCATTAAAGAGCCGTTATCCGACAGCAAACAAAGCAGTATGCATTTTAAAGGCGTTTTAAATGCACATAAAGCATTTATATCCCTTTCAAATGTGTTTGAGATAAAATACTGTTTGTTTTTAGGGTTCCGTTGTTGGTTTGCGACGTGGTCTTTTACATAGTTACGGATCGAACTGACCGACAATAGCATTCTTTTTTAATTTTACAAAATGAAATTTGTCTTTATTATGTAACACAATTAAGGTGACAGTCCATTTCCAACGACAGCAGCACCATTCATTTTACTATGGAAATTGACAATAACACCGACGCGTTCGTGCTTAGGGCCACTCCACATTAGCGTCTTTTGAGCGTGGGCGTCTAGTCAGCGCTATGGAAACTGACGTTGCTGCGCAGTTGCGCCAACGTACAGAGTTGGCTAGACGCCGACGCTCGGGAGACGCTATAGACCGACCGCTTAACTGAGTGCTCGCCTGCGCGGTACGGTGGCGACGGGGCGGGACGACTAAGGGTGGCGGGGAAGGTGCGGGCGGCAGGCGTACGGCGCCCGCACCTTCCAGCACACACAAACAGATTGTAATGTTCTCACTCCGCTCAAAACACACACAAGTACATACTAACGCCATCTATGACTAATTATGAGAAGCCGACAGTCACCAGGGTACATCCCTAAGATGAGGTTTTACGATGATGAAGTTTAGGGTAGCGGTAGAAAACAGGCCGACCCGACGAAAAAATTAAACACGGAGAGAGACGCTGCAGGCGTTTGTTACTGCGATGGCGGGCGCAATAAATTAATATTTTGAGATATTCTACGGTCATTGTGCGCGTATAGTTCCGAATCATTATATGTGAAGTTTGTTGGTGTGTACGAGTCACGGGGTAAGTGTTTCCAGTCGATTGTTCTAGTCGGGGCTATTGTGCGTTTGCTTAAATAAATAGTGATAATTGAAAACACCGGGTAAATTACATTCGACCCTTTTGTCCGCAGCATATGGGAACGCCCTTTTATTTTGATGTACGGAATTGGGACACGCAAAATAAATTACTGAAATTACAACATATTACTTAGCCGTGAGGGATACGGGTGCTTATTTCGGCTCAACACGTATCGCCTCCCTGGCCCAGCGGTATCGTTGCTAGAGAGCTGTGTAACTAGTTTTTGTTTTATTTTATTTTTTATTTTGATGTTTTTTTGTTTTATTTTATTTTTTGTTTTGATATTGTTTTATTTTCTTTAGCTTGTATGTTATTTCTTTTAGATATATTTTTGCGTTTTGGATAAACATATTTTATGCATTATTTATAAGTTTCTCGTACTTCGGCCCAACTTCTCCTTAATTTTCTTGCTGTTTTCAGTTGGCCTTGTTTTCTATGTTTTAGTTTTATAAATAAGTACTTGTAAACTTCAAATATATATGTTATAACCGGCGCTGTCAATAGTTTCCTTAGTATACATTGCACGAACCCTGTTCATTACATTTGGCGCCTGACAGCTGATACTAAGTTGGATACACTTTTGGCAGTGGTTACCAATATATGGAAATTTGATTACATATTAAGTTTGTAGCTATTTTTTTTTGTTCTCGTTATTTCGGCAAATTTGTTTAAGATCATGGATGTGAACCATTTACATAAGGATGAGCTGGAGTTTGAGTTGGCTTGCCGGGGAGTATCTGATTGTCAAACTGTGGCGGCTATGAGGAAGTTTTTGCGGGCGATGTTAAAGCGGGAAGCCTCTGGGGAGTCCTCAATTACATTCAAGGTCCCTATTGCGTGCATTGAAAATCAGGGTAGTGAGATATTAGGTTGTAGAAGCAAATTGGCCACGTTGGTCACTTTGATTAGGGAAGCGTCACTTAGTCCAGACTGGTCTTTGATCAGACGGATACGCTCCCGGTTGGCACACCTAGCGAATCGGACTAAGCTAATTATGCCCAAGGAGCAGGACGACATTGAGAGACATTCTGCGCTAGTCAGGGAGATAGGAGAAGCGAGGTCAACTTTAGACAATTTGAGTCAAGAGACCAGCGATGAAGAGGACAGCATCTCCGAACTTGACAGAGCTGCGTTACATAAGTCCTTAGGTGATGAGGCGGTTAAGATATTAGGTCATTTGAATATGGATAAGGACACAGCCAGGGACGCACCGAAGCAGGAACAGAGCCAGCCGAGGCTGGAAGGTGCGTCGACATCTGCAGGTGTGGAGCTTCAGGACAAGCCTCAACCGAGTCGATCAGAGGACCCTGAGGTAAATGATGGCCACAGAGACCGTCAGAGAAGCGAACAAGTCCCAGTCCTCAAGCCTGCCTTGTTGCAGCGGTCATCTACGATGGATCAGGATTTCCAGAGACGAAAATTGATCCCCATCAAGGATTGGGGGGTTAAGTTTAGTGGGAGAGGGTCGGTTAGCATCAACGCATTTCTTGAGAGGGTTGACGAGCTCAAGGATGCACGTAATGCCGGCAATGACGATTTGTTCCGCTACGCTATAGACTTCTTCGAGGAAGAAGCTCTCATATGGTTTAGAGCTAATAAGAGTTCTGTAACGAATTGGACGGAGTTGGTGAAACTTTTAATGGACACCTTTCAGAAACCGAACTATCAGGACGAACTTCTGGAGGAGATCAAGCGGAGGACCCAGAGTAGGCAGGAGAGCGTCATTATTTACATATCTACCATGCAAAACATGTTTAACCGCTTGCCTGAACCACTTACAGAGCTGCAAAAATTGGTCATATTGAGGAAAAATGTACAGCCTTATTTCCAGAAGGAAATATGCCGGGATTCCTTCAATACGGTAGCAGAGTTGACGGCAGTTCTAAAAGTTGTCGAGCGTACGAAGTTAACCTGTGAGAAATTCAAAGAACCGACACAAGACACTCATTCGTTGGAGCGGGATCTCGCATATCAAGGGGTAGGAGAGGCTGGACAATTTAGGCAGAATGAAGTTGCAGCCGTTGGGGGCAAGACGCAGTCTAAATGCTGGAATTGTAGGAGTCCAGGGCACCGGTTTAGAGATTGCAATTTACCAAGGCAAAGACTTTTTTGCTATAAATGTGGGCGATTTGGGAATACAGTTCAGAAGTGTGCCTGCAGTGCCACAAAGGAGGGAAACGGTCAGTCGGAGTCGATGCCTGCCGATCAGACCCCAAGAAATTAGGCAGTTCCGCATGTGATGATTGGCAGAAATGGTTAGGTACCGTCTCAACATTTTTTACTACGGGGGAAATTTGTAATATTCAGCGGAAATCAGATACGCGGTTGTATGCAAACTTCAAGATCTTGAACCAGCCCTTTGTAGGTATGCTGGATTGTGGAGCTACGCCGTCATTAGTTTCCCAGGAGTTTAGTAAAAAATTGTTGAACTTAGGATTGACCGGACGCGCAAACGATGGTAGCATTTCAACTGCGGACGGTACTAATCACTACGTTAACACGGTATTCGACTTACCTATACAATTCAGGGCCACGTACAAGGTAGTCCCCTTTCTCGTCATGAAGCAGTTGAAGCATGACATGGTGTTAGGAATGACTTTTTTTAATGCATTTAATTTGTCAGTTACGGAAGAAGTACCTCGTGGTGATGGTATTTCTGAAGTTTGTGTCGCGACACTCGTGACTCCGGTAATTTCTCGCGACGAACTGACAGATAAACAGAAAGAAAGCTTAGACACCCTTTTAGAAGCAATGGATGCGGAAATTGGTAGAGGATTGGGGAGGACTTCCTTAATCGAGCACAGGGTTGACACAGGTGATCACTTACCTACCAGTCAGAGGCAATATCCTTTTGCACCGCCAATAATGAGAGAACTGGAGCGGGAAATTGAGGATATGCTCAAGGACGATGTTATCGAACCATCCTGCAGCTCATGGCGCTCGCCAGTACTCCTTGTAAAAAAGGCTTCCGGTAAGAACCGTTTATGCCTGGATAGCCGGCAGCTGAACAAGCTGACCACAAAGGATTCTTATCCGCTTCCGAGAGTTACGACCATCTTGGACAGTCTTAGAAATGCTCGTTTTCTATCGACAATTGACTTGCGTTCGGCGTTCTGGCAAATACCCCTCGAGGAAGGAAGTAAGGAGAAGACGGCGTTCGGGCTAGCTGGAAAAGGACTATATCAGTTTAAGGTCATGCCGTTTGGTTTGAGTAATGCTTCCCAGACACAACAACGTTTAATGGACCGTTTGTTCCCGCCAGAGTATGAAGGTAAAGTATTTTCATACTTAGATGATATAGTCATATGCAATGACAACTTTGAAGATCACTTGTCATCATTGACTTTTGTCAAGAATCAGTTACGAGAAGCGGACCTAACCATTAACTTAGAGAAATGCGTCTTCGCGAGGCCATCATTGAAATACTTAGGCTATATAGTGGACAAAGATGGTCTACGCACAGACCCAGACAAAGTGAGAGCGATTCTAGATTATCCTCGGCCTACCACGTTTTCGGAACTGAAACGGTTTATTGGGTTAGCAAGCTGGTATCGTCGTTTTGTCAAGAATTTTGCCATTGTGGCATCACCCTTGCATGACTTGACCAAAGGTGGTAAAAAAGGCAAACGTATACTATGGAACGAAGATGCACAGCAAGCTTTCGTAAATCTTAAAACAGCACTCACTTCTACACCAGTTCTGAGAGTTCCTGACTTCGCCAAACCTTTTTCGGTACAATGTGATGCGTCCAATAGAGGAACGGGTGGAGTTTTGATTCAGGAAATTGATGGCTTGGAGGTGCCAATAGCCTACACCAGCAGGAAACTCACTGAAAGGGAGTGTAGGTATTCCGCTTCTGAAAGGGAATTGCTTAGCGTGATTCACGCCGTTGAACAATTCCGGCCATATATTGAAGGAAGCCATTTTAAGGTAATTTCTGACCACAGTGCTCTTCAGTGGTTACACCGCAATAAAGACCCACATGGCCGCCTAGCGAGGTGGGCGATGCGCTTGCAGCAATTCGACTACGATATAGTACACCGGAGGGGGAAATACAACACGGTGCCTGATGCCTTGTCTCGGGCCATCACGGAAGAAGTTGCTTTACTGGAAGTAACACCAGAAGATAAAGACGACTGGTACAAGGCAGAGGAGGAAAAGGTAACGAAAGGGATTAATGAACCAGGTTGGGAGTTAAATCAGGGTCGATTATGGAGGTATCTTAGACTGAAGCAATTCCCAAACGACAACGATAGCTGGAAACTAGTCGTGCCAGAAAAACTTAGAAATGAAGTGCTAAGGGAATGCCATGACCACCCGGCTGCAGGACATTTGGGAGTCAAGAAGTCGGTCAATCGTGCGAGACAACACTACTTCTGGCCTACGTTGATTCAAGACGTAAAGGGCTATGTAAAAAGTTGTGAGGTGTGTGCCAGGCATAAACCCTCACAAATGAAACCAACCGGGTTGATGGGAAGGCAACGTGTGGTGACAGAGCCTTTTCAAATAATATCAATGGATTTAATGGGCCCTTTTCCGAAATCCAAAAAGGGTAATACAATGCTACTAGTGATCTCGTGTTGGTTTAGTAAGTTTTGTTTCCTATTCCCACTAAGAAATGGGAAATCCTCGACAATTTCACAAATAGTAGAGGAACAAATATTTCTAATGTATGGCACTCCGGGTGTGATTGTCTGCGATAACGGCAAACAATTTATTTCTACACAATTCAAAGAATTGGCGTCAAATTATGGAGTGAAGCTGTGGTATACACCATATTACCATCCTCAGGCCAATCCTACAGAGCGGGTAAATAAAGTCATAGGAACCGCAATCGCCTCGTATGTGAAAGATGACCACAGGGAGTGGGACAAGTATATCCCATTTATAGGACATGCGATTAGGACTTCGGTGCATGAAGTGACAGAAAGGACACCGTCTTTTATGTTCTTGGGTCGGGAGTCATCAGTTCAGGGCATGAAGCCATATTCTTTTGAACCGGGCGATAAGCTTGAATTCAACAAAGAGAAATTCGAAGAAGGCATTGGCATTCGCCAGAAGATTTACGAGGATGTTTGCAAAAGAATGAGCATAGCTCACGATCTGAATAGTAGAAGGTATAACCTCCGGCGCCGCGAATGTGAGTACAAGGAGGGGGATCTAGTGTGGAAACGTACGAAATTTTTGTCCAATTCCGACAAAAGATTTATGTCCAAGTTAGCGCCAAAATTTGAGGAAGCTATAATTTCCAAGAAGGTCTCAGAAAATACTTATAAATTACGTAGTCTCAGGGGCAAAGATTTGGGCATGTGGCATGCAAGCGACTTGAAGCGCAGGGTTTGAATCCGGGTGGATTCTCTGGAGGAGAGGGGATATGTAATGTTCTCACTCCGCTCAAAACACACACAAGTACATACTAACGCCATCTATGACTAATTATGAGAAGCCGACAGTCACCAGGGTACATCCCTAAGATGAGGTTTTACGATGATGAAGTTTAGGGTAGCGGTAGAAAACAGGCCGACCCGACGAAAAAATTAAACACGGAGAGAGACGCTGCAGGCGTTTGTTACTGCGATGGCGGGCGCAATAAATTAATATTTTGAGATATTCTACGGTCATTGTGCGCGTATAGTTCCGAATCATTATATGTGAAGTTTGTTGGTGTGTACGAGTCACGGGGTAAGTGTTTCCAGTCGATTGTTCTAGTCGGGGCTATTGTGCATTTGCTTAAATAAATAGTGATCATTGAAAACACCGGGTAAATTACATTCGACCCTTTTGTCCGCAGCATATGGGAACGCCCTTTTATTTTGATGTACGGAATTGGGACACGCAAAATAAATTACTGAAATTACAACATATTACTTAGCCGTGAGGGATACGGGTGCTTATTTCGGCTCAACACGTATCGCCTCCCTGGCCCAGCGGTATCGTTGCTAGAGAGCTGTGTAACTAGTGCAGGAGGTTGCAAGATCGATCCCCGGCAGGACCAATAAACTTTTTGTTTTATTTTATTTTTTATTTTGATGTTTTTTTGTTTTATTTTATTTTTTGTTTTGATATTGTTTTATTTTCTTTAGCTTGTATGTTATTTCTTTTAGATATATTTTTGCGTTTTGGATAAACATATTTTATGCATTATTTATAAGTTTCTCGTACTTCGGCCCAACTTCTCCTTAATTTTCTTGCTGTTTTCAGTTGGCCTTGTTTTCTATGTTTTAGTTTTATAAATAAGTACTTGTAAACTTCAAATATATATGTTATAACCGGCGCTGTCAATAGTTTCCTTAGTATACATTGCACGAACCCTGTTCATTACAAGATAGACGCGGCGGGGTATTTTGTTTTATAAGGTGCAGTAATTTATTTTATAATTTTGTCCATCCCATGATACTCGTGACTCCTTGAAACATTCGTTTCAAAAATAATTTACAGAACCCATGATTGAAATATGTTCTTTATATAAAATTTTCAGTTATTCCGTTTTTATAGGTATGCAAGAAAGTACTAAAGTCCGTTCGGTCGCTATACAGCTACTTAATCGCGACCAACATGGTTTATGTCTGGAGAGTTCACTTAGCGAGTGAACACACGATTTATTATAGCACCGAGCAGTGCTTTAAATTGGTACGATCACACATATAGAATTTTATAAGAAATCTCAATAAAGTGGACACTAAACAAGAATATGGTAATTATAATAAAAAAATACAAGAACTCAAAGTGCCCAATCACATTTGCTGCGTTACCACATTGTATGGGAATGGCTAACCTTTGCACCAGGTGCGCGAGCATCAGAGGTCTTCTCTCTAATACTACGTCCCATCTCCCTTAGTAAACGCTATGGCGTCAGATCCCCAGCACCCTGTTGTCTCGAAGGCGAGGGGAACGAACTGAACGAAGTAATATTTCGCCTAAAGCTTCCTGACCGCCGCAAACTGTTAAAAGTTAGCCATTTCCATTCAATGTGGTAACGCGGCATATGTGGTGGGCACCTTGAGTTCTTGTATTTTATTATAATTGTTATAGTATGTATTAACAGTGTAAGTGTCTTGGCATAAGTAGCTGTAAACTTATACTTGTTTCTTTGAATAAAGAATAAAGGAGAATAAAGACACCGGCTTTCTGCACCGTCCGTGTTTGGTTCGGTTCCATACATTTTATTCAAAAATAAACGGAATAAGTATAAATGCTAGCCGGTTTACACTCCCGTATGTCCCCAGGTATATTACGAGCGAGAGCGCCACTGTTATGCTTTCATAAAGCGCACGCACTTAGCCTTTACGGCGTCACTAAAATCATTGTCGCCGTACTTTGTCGCTTTACCGCCTAAATAACATAGCAATATGCTAACACTACCGTTGACTAGATAATGTCATCATCATCATCTCAGCCATAAGACGTCCACTGCTGAACATAGGCCTCCCCCCTGGACCTCCATTCGTACCGGTTGGAAGCGACCCGCATCCAGCGTCCTCCGGCGGCCTTAACAAGGCCTGTCCATCTTGTGGGTGGACTTCCTACGCTGCGCTTGCTAGTCCGTAGTCTCCACTCGAGCACTTTTCGACCCCATCGGCCATCTTCTCTGAGTGCAATGTGGCCTGCCCATTGCCACTTCAGCTTGCTAATCCGGTGGGCTATGTAAATAATGTAGTAGGGAAATTTACATAACAAGTAGGTAAGTCCCTAGTCTGTATCTTTAGGTACTTTTAAATAAAAGTAAACAAAATCTACCCTGAAATGGCTCCTTAAGCCAGTTTAGGGTAAATGAATACATTACATGATCAAATAATGTAGGTTAAAGTCAGGTCGTACAGTGACAGAATAGATGCAGGCGGTTTTGTATTTGGTTGGTTAACCAATAAATATTATAACTACCCGAAAATGTACAAATTAATGGTTTATTTCTATATAAATACCTTAAGATACATAGTATACGCTTTGGTATATTAAGGATGCTCTGTGTACTAAGAGTCTTTTCTTACCTATACTCTGGTATTTAAATAAAAGTAAACAAAATCTACCCTCAAATGGCTCCTTAAGCCAGTTTAGGGTAAATGCTGAAAACATTACATGATCAAATAATGTAGGTTAAAGTCAGGTCGTTCAGTGACTGATCCAGGCGGTTTTGTATTTGGTTGGTTAACCAATAAATGTTATAACTACCCGAAAATGTACAAATTGTTTGTTTACTTTTATTTAAATACCTAAAAATACAGACTATAGTAGTAGGTAAATTAATTGTTAGGTTATATAAATTTATGGAATTTAAACTTAAATACAAACATATTAATTTTCTTTTCATTGCTAATTATCTCAATGATCGATACAGATCGATACAAATATTTATATTAACCCTCCTCGTGCCTACGATCGTAGTTAATGTATTGTAATATATTCATGCTACGGTTAAACCATTAAGTCCGAATGGACGATGTATCACAATTTCATATTAACCAATTATTTCACGTAGGACGAAATTCACGCCTACACTAACACAGCTTAAAATAGCTAAGAAGGTTCTTTCAGTTTTATTAAAATAAGAAGAAGAAGAAGAAAAAGAAGAAGAAATACATTTATTTAACATCGATTATACAAACTAGATGCTAAACAGGACCCATTCAGCATAATGCCACGGCAAGCCATGACGCTGATTTTCAGTGGATACCAGACTTAAAACTAAGCTACAGTTAAACTAAACGAAATTAGCTTTATATTCGTTATGTTCTTATACATATGCCTCTCTTTCCCGCTTGTATCACTATACAAGTGGTACACCTCACTGGTGTATAAAAAAATAATACGGTTTGTTGATACAATACGACCTCCAAACCTTTAAAAGTGTAGTGTCCGTAGAAACCGAAACTGAAACCAAAGGTTCGGTTTTGCTCTAGTTTCGGCCGAAATTAGACTTTTATACCGAAACAGAAAATTCGGTCGGACACTACCGAAAATACAGCTACGACTCGGCTGAAAGGTTCGCCATTTTTTCGACCGAAACCGAACCTTCGAATCTAACCGAAATTTTGGTTGGCTACCCACCAAAAGGTTCCAGAAGAGCTTTTAAAATATTTCGCACTCAAGGGAATTTGAACATTCAGAAGCTGCCTAGGTATCGTTAATAATGGGGCAAACTGACATTTTATCACGCCAGGTGGCGCCTTCATAACCGAATTGCTGTCACTGTCAAATCACATACATTTTTTCAAAGAAATTGTAAACATTTTCCTTTTTCTCCAAATGTTGTGCGACAAATTGTGGAAATATAGGACCTCACTTGACACTTGACAACAAAACGTAAACACAATGTCCGGTTGCAGTCTGACATCTGTCCTAACCTGTCAGTGTGCCTCATAATTAGTGCACTAGCTGTTACCATCTATGCGACTAGGCTAACAGCAAGATGTTAAATATGAACCAGAGGCTTTTATGATCAGATTTATTGCCACCATCTTGTGCTATCGTGCCGCGGTTTAATTAAAAATTGATGAAAGATTGTGTGACCTGAATACAAGGTCGTAGGAAATATCGCAGTTTTGTATTTTGACCTTATTATAACATTAATTGCTAGCAGCGACCCTTTAAGGAAGTCATCCTTAAAGGGTCGCTAGACCGGACCGTGCCCGCGGTCCATAAAAAAACAACGGGTTGCACTCCGGGAGTGCCGACAGAAGTGAAAACTCAATGACTAGTCCAAAATATCTGATCTATTGAAAAACTTTAGTTCCGAAATTGCTGGCCAGTGAGCTTAAATTTGTAGCGTTAATTGTTTAAAATTCGAATAGAAATTGTAAAGTTACCTTGCAGACCTCGCATCTAAATATATTTGGTCATAATATTTTGAGTTTTATTCACCAGTACTAGAGTTCACTTTTATTAGCGATTTCATCAAGATGTAGCTTTATGAATTATATTGGAGTGATATAAAGTTAGAATGTAACTGTGAGATCCTCGTATTTCAGCCCGTACAAGATTAGAACATTGAGCTTTATTGCTTAATATAAAAGTCCAGTTTTAAATAACTGACCTGATTATGATACGTTATGACTAAAGTTCTTTGGTGAATAACATTGTCCGTCACACATGACGTCAGCGCGTTACGCGTTACGCTGTCTCGAGTTTATCATTTTTTCCCCACCTCAAAAAGTGCTCAGCGCCGCTAAAGAAGTTTTCACTTCAAAAATAAAGCGCCGCCGGTCTAGCGTGAGTCAACCTTTAACCTTATTAATAGGTACATTAAATTCATTGCTAAAAACCTGCTAGTCGGGTTTTCTGGTTGTAGGCGCTTTTCGCTACAAAGCGAAAAAAGGTCCGTTGTAGTCTATTACAGGTACTTTCGAACTCGTACTTTAAAGATATATCTGTATTTAGAAAAGTATTCCATGGCGGCAGATACTTTTGGGGCGTTGTTTTATTCGCTGCCATTAATGCTGACTATTATGTGATATAGCGGAGAGTGGGCCACACTGGATCTTTTTTTTTCTTGCGGAGGAGGAGCTTGCTGGAAGAAGCTCATCTTGGCGTTCTCCCATCCCTAAAGGTGTCAAATGTTTGAGGATAACCGCATCACAAGCTTAGATACAAAACGCCAGTTACGGAGAGACCCAAGCCCTCCTACGTGTACACGCTCAACGCAGCTGCCCAACTGTATTGTCACGCGTGCAATAGAGTATTAAAGAGCAAGTTCGGCCTGGCCAGCCACATAAGGGCTCACGCTAGACAACGTCCATGATGTTTATTTAGGGTCGCCGTCATCGAAAACGATGAGGAGGACTATATATAATAATATCCACCACTGTTCACTATGTTAAATGGCTATGTTAAAATATTTTTTTATTTACTTGTCCATGGCCTTAACACATAGCTATTGAATATAACGATAAAAATGATAGTGTACTTGGAAATGGTCTTCCGTTAGTGGTATTCACCGCGGGGGAGCAATTTTCTCTTGAAACTAATATTGACTAACCCCCTGCCCGCAACTTTGTCCGTATTAGAAATCCTTATACCTAACTTTCCCTACTCATTAATTTAGTACTCTCGTACTTTCTAACCCCATTTATGTTATGAACCTTAACGGTATTTTTGGTCTAATAAAGTAGTTAGGTATCTATTGTATTTTTCATTTCAGACAGAGAAATTTGGTTAGTTCCCGATTCGCCAGATTCTTGTTTCGTCGGATTCATAATAATATACTCGGATGACTCGGATTGTGACGTCCTAAAGTAAATCCGGAATCCGGCGAAACAGAAAACCATTTTGGGTTGGCAAAAACACCGCTACTCTAAATTCGCCTTTAGTACCTACATAACTTCGCTTTAACTAGCGTAGCGTGCGTCGTCATCGCTTGTATTTCACCCCCCTCCCACTTCATATAGCCAGTAAGTAGTATGTATATAGCGTATACATCATAAAAGATAACGCGCCTATATATGCCTAATTATTACCCTCTTGGCGTCGACGCGGCGATTTCAGAGCTAACCGATGTGCTCACTAATCTTTCAAAGCGGACCCGAGAGGCTCTTCACCACATCACACAGATAACATACAGTAGGTATTACCAGATATCTTTGGTAATCTCTTAACCATTTTAATGGTAACGTATTTGTGTTACAAGAATCGGTATTTAAAACTATTTCAAGTATTTTGTGCAACTTTGTGCAATTAACTTATGCTTCATGTAAATATTATATTTCTGTGAGTACATTTTATAAAATGAAATATTATTTTGTATGTCTAAAGTTACCTTTCACGTCCTAAGTTAAGTGTGCACAATATTAATATAGAAAACATTTTCGTCCGTCACTGATCGTGAGAGAAAAAAAAAAACAAAAAAACCTTGACAAAATATTTTACTGCTGCATATTGTTAATAATTTATACAAACGTTTGCGTTTGTAATATCAAAGCGAAAGAAGAATATTTTGAAAATAATGTTTTGTTTTAGTTAAATAATTGTATTGTAGTTTTAATTTTAATGACATTTTGTAAACGTTGCCTAAGTGATGCCTAAGCAAGAAAAATATTCCCAAAAAAAAATGGTGAACGTACCTATATTTAGACCATCGTGTTCGTGTATAACAATAGCGCGTATGTGAGTAATACCCCGCGTGGGTAATCAATCACGAAAAATACCTTTTACCCCATTAAACAAACATAGTAAACATGTGAAATTTACGTGGTATGTAAAATATAACAATTTCTAACATGTAATAGAAAAGTTTAAGAAAACCTCTTGACAGTCTGTGTACTGCGTTAAGAGGCCCTCGACTCCGCCGAGGACAGTGAATATGCATCTGACCCCCTTATTCTCGCACGTGCGAGCGAGACAGCGACCGTTTCAGCTTACAAAGCCATTTACGCTTTTTCCTGGCACTTTTATTATGTAGGTAAAGTTTGAGATTGCACAAGAGCCATAGATTCAGTCAGTAGATCTTGCATTTTACGATGACACGATCTCATCACTTATCGGTGCTTCCATACTAAATTAATTAGGTACTGTGCTGACAGTCGTATTGTTTGGTTGTGTCTTAAAATTATATCAAAAAATATATATATTACTTTCAGAGAAAAACATGGGGTTTTACGTATAAAATTGTATGATTTGCCACTTAGCAGTGCGAGGGCGTATAATATCTTAAATGAGTGTTTTTTTAATAATTTTTATGTCTGATTGGCTATGTGCTAGTGGTGCGGTAAAGCAGCATTCCATGAAATTGTCTACCGTTTGTCCCGCACAAACGCGAATTTTCTGAAGATTTGCAGGTATAAGAGTTTCTTTTTCTATGACAAATGGTCAAAAATATGCACAGAAAAATAATCGCCTGCTTTAAATGCCGAAAAAAAAGTCGCAACACAGGAAACAAAATGCGTTTCTACGGGACAGCCCGTGGAATCCTCATAAATCAATCGGGCTGTGGTGAAACGATAGGCCTGAGAAAAAATCAGGACCTTTTCCCGACTAGACTTGAATGTAACGTGCGGAAATCAACCCGTAGAATTGGTTGTAATCCAGCGAGAAGTGGATTAACAACCAATGCAATTGGTTGGTTCCCGTCCGACTCCTCTCATCTCCGCTCATCTACGCCTCAGTGTAAAAGCAGCCTTAAAACCGTTGTAGCTCTATCAAGCTCTATCCAGTGTGCAGTGATCTCTCACAGAGGTAAGAGGTAGTCCTCTGTCACTTTCTTATAAGCCAAGGGTAAGAAGGACAGCATAGTTTCCGAAGTCACGAGTATCTTTAGGTCCTAAAGATACAGAGTATAGTGAGCAACGCCGTCTAATAAGCCCTCTTATTAAAACAGAACAAATTCCTCGTTGAACAATATTTTCAACTACTCGTGTTAAATAAAAGTAAACAAAATCTACCCTCAAATGGCTCCTTAGGCCAATTGAGGGTAGATGAAAACATTACATGATCAAAAAATGTAGGTTAAAGTCAGGTTGTTCAGTGAGAGATCCAGGCGGTTTTGTATTTGGTCGGTTAACTAATAAATGATATAACTACCCGAAAATATACAAATTGTTTGTTTACTTTTATGGTACCTAAAGATACAGACTATATATTACAACATAAAATCATTTCCTCAGATATACGACTTCACCATCTGACCTTTAGCCCAAACTCTCCGTAGTTACCAATAATGTCACGAAAATTATAATACCGATCATTGTTATACACGTGTCGGCAGGCCCTTCAGTTAAGGGCCGAGCTGACGCGAAGCCCCATTTTATCAGGACCGGTCTTAAGAGCCCTTCGGTCATACTTAGGGGCCCATTAAGGGCCCCGGTCAATGGTCCTTCAGCATTCTGATTTTCAGCAATTGACACATAATTTTTAGGGATCCCCAAGCGGGCTAGTAGGTAATGTTTTTGTTCGTTGTAATTAGAAATTCTAACATTTTAGTTTTTTACGCCAGTAGGTAGATCTGGGCAGACATGTAACGAATACGAGTATGATGTTGATGAATTGTAATTTTAAAGATCTCAGAATAATTTATCCAGCTTTATTGACATAATGATATGTAATTTATTTTATTGTGGTTTTAATAATTGTTATTTTAATTATTTAATTTGATTGCATGACATTATGTATTATAATTTTTGCATGCTCAAATGTGAGGAGAGTACACTGTACTTCTAATTGTATGTCACCATCTATCCACTGTATTCTGGCAAATAAATAATTTGTAATAACATTGGTCAACTTTATTTTTAAGACTAAGTCTTGTCCAAATAGCAAATGTCTGGACGTCTACCGCAGTCCGGGGTATTTATAACCGATATTATAACGGAGTAACGGGCTGCCCAGAATCGGCGCTCAACTGTCAATTGCATGGAACACGGTGTATATGACTCAGAAACAATAGGGTATTTGACTGTATTTAAAATAAATTATTTTACACCATGCATGAAATAAAGCACCAGAAGATTAATAGAGAAACGTAGTTATTTTTAGACACAATTTCTATTTTGGAACCCGTATAAAACTATAAAGGGTACCTAGGTAATTTGATTGTGACGTCACATGCTAGTGTTTCATATAAATTCCATAGTAGCAAAATCGTTTTGACAGTTCGAGAAAAGGAACTGATTTGACTAGTAGTCAAATATCCTGTAGGCTAGTGCGCCATACTGCCCGATTCCAATAATGATTTAAGATATCACAGCGGTACGATACCGATCTGTCAGTGTCGAGAGTGACATTTTGTGTTTAATTACATTTTTGACACTGACAGTTCGGTTACGAAGGTTTCTGGTTCACGTTCACTTGCATTTTTTATTATAGTATCTACAGAAATCACTTAATTAGTAAATAAAAGAAAGATTCATGTAGGTATGTCTAAATATATAAAGGTAATAAATCCTAGTAATTACCCAAAATTAGATTTTAACTATAGTTAAGACTTATATATTTTTACATTAAGGATTTGTAGTTTAGATATTTAATTCTGTTTTGTAATATAATTATTTAATTAATAAATTCCGATAGTAAAACCATTGGTTATCTTTACTTATTACAGAAACCGACCCCGTTTCCTAACCTACTGTTTCTAAGCCAACTAACATGTTAAGATTCCTTTGTCTAGCTAGTCTATATATATCTAAACTGACCCGATGTCAAAATGAAGTGTAAACGGATGGAATTGATACATACAATTTTTGATATATACAATTATGTAAAGCGTAAAGTTATTTCTAAAGCTTATTATACTACACAAGTCTACATGAATGATAAAATATCGTGGGATTAATTGTGATTCGAAATGATTAATTATTTATATTTGATTAATGATGAGGAAATGGATATTTCAATGTATGTACTTCTATTGTTATGTTATTTTTTGTCATTTAGATTTTATTCTAGAAACATTCTAGACTAGTATTTTTAATACTTAAAATTTTTGTTTGACGTTCCTTTTGTGAAATTCTTAGTATTAAATTAGATCTGTATAATAATCCGATATTACTATGGAATAATATTAACATCAATAAATTGCTCCGATAATTAGCTTATGTAATAAAAAATAACCATTCATAAGTGCTTGTTGCTAGGCCTACATCAGTGGTGGGCAAACTTTCTTCATGGGGGGCCAGAAAGTTTAGAAAGTTTTAGTGGAGGGCCAGAATTGTAGCCAAAATTTATTTTGATTTGTGATAAATTGATAATCGTGGGCCAATGCCACATACTATAATTATTTCATAGGACCGGCGGCGGGCCGCATAAAATCCATTCGCGGGCCGCAGATGGCCCGCGGGCCGTACTTTGCCCACCACTGGCCTACATGAATAAAGTATTAGGTTGTTGCATAATTCTTTTCCCACTTTGGAATAAAACTATTTTTTTTGTAATGATTATTCATTGAAACAATTAATCGACAATATAATCACCATCATTATCTAGAACATGTAACCATCTGCTAGGCAAAGTTTCAATACCCTTAGCCCAGAATGAAAGTGGCTGAGAGACAAAGAAGTTGGCAAGGTCATTTTTAGGTCGCCGGAATTTTCGAATTTCTTTTTACGAAGATGCTGTTTCAAAGCCCGAAAAAGATGATAGTCGGAAGGTGCTAGATCAGGGCTATAAGGTGGATGAGGTATTGTTGTCCAACCGAGCTCCTCTAGAAATTTACAGGTCGTTTTCGCCGTATGTGGTCTTGCATTATCATGAAGTAATGATACTTCGAGTCGTTTTGGCCTTTTTTCTTTAACAGTGTTCGCCAACTTCTGTAGTTGATTCACGTAGGCTTCGGCATTGATAGTCTGATGGTCGTCCAGTAACTCCCACAACAACATTCCTTGCGAATCCCAGAAAACTGACAGGAGAAGTTTCGGCTGTGTTGGTGGCCGTTTATTGGAAGGCATCCAAAAGGCTTTTCGTGTAACGTTCTCGTACAAAACCCAGGACTCGTCACCAGTGATGATTGACTCCAGGAAGCTCTTTCTTTGGGGGCGCAACAGCAGATTTTCACAAATGTTGACTCGTAATGCACGTTGAGCATCGGTCAAAGCATGAGGCGTCCATCTTGACAAAACTTTACGGTAACCCATTGACACTGCAGATAGCGATCTATGGTACTGTAGTGATATTTAAGAGTTTTCTCTAAATCCCTGGTGGTGGAATCCGGATGCAACTCAAGGTCGCGCCGCAATGCTTCTTCGTCAAACGTGACGGGGCGACCAGTATGAGGAATGTCTTTTAGACTTGTGTCTCCATCATTAAAGCGCTGGAACCAATTTCGTACTGTGCGATCGGTAGTAGTGTTTGGGCCAAAAGCAGTGTTAATCTTAATTGCTGTTTCCCTCGAACTGGTTCACAACTGGTTCACAAGCCTGCGCTTATATACCCTACGTGAAAGATTCGAGAACATTCTACTATACACTAAATTTATTCTAGAATATTCCCGAGACTACTAAAAATATCAAGAAAATTTTGAAGTGGGAAAAAAAAATATGCAACAACTGAACATATAACATAATACGATATTTGAACTTGAACATACATTCACTTTATTTTTCGTGCATCAGTCAACGTGAGCGATCTTCAAAGTCGTATCAAAACCAGTTCAAAACCATAATAAATAGTAACATTAGAATCGGGTTCTGGTTTAAATTATTCGGCTAATATCAAATCACCTCTGTTCCCTAGGCCACAAGTGATCTATGTATCTCTCGAAGCCACATGAATAGGTAAAAAATGAAATTTACCAGAGAAATGAAGTGCGGGCGAAAAAGCAATTTCCCTGAGAAACGCTGTAATGGGCACTCCGCGAACGAAGGTATGGAGCAGGTAATTCTTTATGGCAGGAAGCCATGTTTTTTTGCCCTAAATTTTGTTAAAATATGTTCGTAAAGCGGTATTTTTTTAAATATTTAGCCTCTTCCCATGACGTTGCGTAGAAATTGTTTAATTTTGATCATCGCTCCCCGTGATTATACCTACAAAGAAAATACCTAGAGCGAAGTTTTATGTGTAAAACATCTACTCGCTGATTTCTTTATATTACAATTTCTAGCAAATAAAACAGAATAAAATAGATATACCTATGTTATTTAAATGTGTGTGCGTGTGTGCGTGCGTGCGTGCGTGCGTACGTGCGTGTGTGCGTGCGTGCGTGCATGATCGCGTGTGTGTGTGTATGTCATGTATGTTTAAATTTCATGTTATTTCATACTGACATTTTTAAATGAGAGAGTAACTTCGATTGTATGGCAGCGGCTAAGTTCGTGTAATTCCTAGGTTGTTCAGATGCTTTATGCAACGTAGTGATGTACCATCACGCTCCGCGATTGTTGCGCCATTTAGGGTCCTAGCTAAATTGGTTGTTCAATACTTACGGTAAGTATAGAATTTCCAATTTAGCAAGAATAGGGTTCTTGCACAACAATGGCACAACAATCCCCTGTGTGACTGTACCTAAAGCCTCATCCACACTATCAATGCTCTCAGTAAACTTGCGGTCGCTCCTCGGAAAATTGCGGGCCTTCCTTGCTTACTTTAATTCCGCTCAAGCAAACTATTTCCAGGTTTAGGTGTAAACATTATTTTATTCATAAACAGTTTTTTCTCGTAATTAAAACGGGTACGTTCAAGTGATAAATGGGTCAAACAGATCACTGTGTTATGTCTTTCCTGTAGACATACACAAGAGTTAAGGGCTATAAAGGTTAATTTTCTTATTTAACCCTTATCCACGTGAAAAGGTCCTCCTTTTATTTAAAGAACTATGATAAAATCATTACTTACATGCCCACAAGCTGTTAACTATTGCCCACAGGAGAGAAAACTAGTGTGTTATCGCGAACAGCACATTTTTCTCTCCTGTGGGCAATAGTTAACAGCTTGTGGGCATGTAAGTAATGATTTTATCATAGTTCTTTAAATAAAAGGAGGACCTTTTCACGTGGATAAGGGTTAAATAAGAAAATTAACCTTTATAGCCCTTAACTCTTGTGTATGTCTACAGGAAAGACATAACACAGTGATCTGTTTGACCCAAATTGGAGTGGAGAAATTCTTAGTTTGTGGAGGAAAACATCGCGGCGTTTTTATTCGTAGTTGAGCAGTGTACACAGTTTTTACAATTGTGACTTGTGACACGGTTTTTTATTTTACAAGAACGTGTTATATTATAATAGACGCCGCTTCTTTCCGCAAACAATTAATTAATTGCAACAAATTTAACTTAATTTTAATCAAAACAACTTTAAACATTATTAACGGAACACTTAGCTATTTTATCTTGACAACTAATAATGAAAGTCACTCAAACCCTGAGGCAGTAATTTCCCTTAAGAACATAGTGACAGTAAATTAAATGTACAGATCTACTATATTATATTAAAAACATTAAATTAAACTTGCCAAGTCAAATTTTCTTTGACATTCTCTATTAAAAATACCGTGATTAATTTCTACTACTAAATGACAACCTTGTGACATAAATTACCTAGGTATTATGACAATAAGCACACGACATAAATTACCTATTATGAACACAAAAAACATTTCTCAAAATTATCACAGCACCATTTCATAAAAAAGTACAAATTGCCCCTTACTTATTACGTTCCAGCTAATTTAATTTCTTCCTTTTCTAAATAAACACTAATGAGAAAGCAGATGTCTGCTAACAGGAATTTATTGAGTCGTTATATCATCTAGTAAAAGTGGACTGGAGAAACATTTTTACCGTTACATTCTTTTTAAGACGCAACTTTTCAGGGCCACAAGGAACAGAGATGGTGCGAGAGTGCTGTTTATTCTGTAGTTGTGCCCTCTTGTACCCCTGTGTAAATTTAATTCGATATCGTGACGTGACATACGCGTTTGCGTTAAGTTTCATTTTGTATGGGATTTTGAGTATCCAAAACGTCCCGCTGTTCGCTGGCGTTCGCGTTCGTGGCGCGCTGTTCTTAATCCCATTCAAAATGAGACAACGCAAACGCGCACGTCACGTCACGCTATCGGATGAAATTTACTCTAGAGGTTCTGATGATTTGTGCCATGTTATTTTTATACGGGTACCGTATTCTAGTCTCGTACTGTAGCCAATCTAGTCCACTTTAAAAACGCCCTGAGAAGGCACTATCAAAAACTAGTCGTTTAGGGTTATAATCGCCCAAATCTAAAAGAAAACCGAGATTTTCGCGCGTTTTTCGATATTTGACAAAGTTGCGTTCGGCGCTCGAAGTCACAAACTTATATTATTCATTGGGCCAACATCATAAATAAGTCTGCAAAAAATCAGAACTACCGGATTTGACGCAAAAGAGCCAGGTTACAAAATTTGACAAAGTTACTGGATTATTACTGCTTACTGCTACTTTAGTGTTTCGTTGTAATTTTTTTCAACGGTTTCGAGTGAAGCGTCGGTAGCTTGGTTGATCAGAGGCACGGCGAACCATCGCTCACACTGTTAACTGTACATCGGTGGACCTATTGCCTTTTGTAATAAGGTCCACCGATGTACAGTTTAGGTGTGTTGCTGTTTGAACAACCGCGGGTGACAGTACCTACATTCCATAGTTTAGCTGCAACTGACTTGACAAAACACGTGCAAGCTACTACGTAAAGATTGTGAACAATGACAGTTACTTAACAAAAAAAAGGATCTTTGTTTCTCATTGGTCAACAAATTAGGGGCGGGTCAAGTCCAAAATCAACGTGTGCAAGCGACACTGTTTTGAAACTGGTCGACTCTGGCTTTGGCCGATAGTACCTACCTACATTCCATAGTTTAGCTGTGCGAGGAAGTTTCTGAATAAACGCACAGTTGAGAACTACAAACCATCTAAGTGGTGATGATGAAAATCTTTTTGTATTAGGTTCATCAATGCACTCTCTCGGTTCCGTTTTTTTATTCCCCCGATTATTTTCCCAAATGCGGGTCGCGCAACTTACTACATAAATGTTTATTAATTTGTTTAGCACCGTGCCTTGTTCCTTAGGTACGCAATAATTGGTTATGATCCCATTTTTTGTTGCCTTTTAAAACCAGATATTAGGACATTCCACGAGAAAGTCGCTTACGAACACCATCCTTCTAATGATTTAGCTAACAAAATGGCGGTATATTCTCGAGGTTTACGGATTTTATTGAAGTAGCTGCCATATAAAGCAAGACGTTTTTTCATGGACTAAAATATGGGGTTCTTTGGTGACAGTTTAGACGAGCCACATTCTTGTTTGCCACCGACGTGGTTTAAAAAAATTGAGCATATGGCCATGCAATCAACCGTCATTTACAACACAAAAGCCCGCCCAACTTTACCGTCTTATGATATTAATGACACGACAATTGCCATGGCAACATTTCCTGCAATAATCCGAGTAGTTTACCCCCGGAAACATTGTAACGCGTTGATCCACACGATAATGCCTTGGTGAGGTAATGTGCCTGAAAAGCGCATACACCGTTGGAGCTGATTAATGCTCGAGTACATTAGAGTACGTCACGTGCTTATAATATAGGTCATTCCTTTCTGCACCTTCACGTAATACGTACGGTACGGGCTGTTTGGTATACTAAAATGATATGGTTGACTAAAATACGTAGAAACAAACGTAGGTAACGTAAATTAATAATTGCATATACCAATTAACAGGCAATTCATTAATTTTCTCATTTCCACCCCCCTTTTCACCCTCTTTAGGGATGACTTCCGACATAAAAACTATCCTATATCCTTCCCCGGGAATGAAAATATCTCTCTGCCAAATTTAAATTAAATCCGTTCAGCGGTTTAAGAGGTAACACACGGACAGAAAGACAGACAGACACACTTTCGCATTTTTAATATTAGTATGGATTATTGCAGGTGACTGTACCACAGAGAAATATAAGTTTAGAGTGCCGCTCACTCCATACATAGATAAGAACCCATTTAATTATAATAAGTGTTTCAAAAACTTTAAGTGAATTATTCCAAGTACACCTTTAAACAAGTTTCATTTGAAAACTTAGACAATTACGAGTACTTACTTAGGCCCGCCCTAAAACAAATAATCTCTTTTATTTATTACCGCCTAAGGCGAATTGGGAATAAACCACGCAGAGAAGTTACCTTAAGTAGCTTATTCAGATTACTTGAGACGTCACAAACTATGCGACAAAGGCATTTCGGTTTAGAACTATAATTCCTCTTACTAACGTGTACGAGGTACTTAAATACATCTCTATTTAAGACGTTTCTGATCCTTGTAGCTTATATTAATAGGTTGTATGATTATTTTGTTTTGTTATATTGTCGTTTGTGATGTGACTTGGAAGTAATGGATGCTACGAGTAGTACCTGCAGCTGAATCCAGTTTTAAGGAAGGAAGTATAGCACGTGATCGTCCATACAAAAAGAGAAAACGTTTTTCCACTGCTAAATATTTTCCACTCTTAATGATTTTTAGTATGTTATCGACACAACGAAAAAGTATGTTTATGTTTTCCTTTTATCATAATTTGCAATTTAAAAAAATATATATTTAAAAAAAGCGAAACCTATAAACCTAGAATATATTATGTAGGTATTATGTTGAAGCGATCGACATCAAAATCAAAATGATACCTATGTTAAGATTTAGTTAATGGAAAACGTTTTCTCCCAAAATGGAAATTGTATGAAAAAAATACCTTTTGTCAGTAGCTACATATACCTACTTCCTTCTTAAGACTTAGATTCTGTGATCGAGTTTGCCCCCGCGCAGGGCAGGCTTGCGGCCAGGGTTCTAACTTCCGTGGCTTTGTTATTTTAATTCGAAAAAAAAAAATTACTCAAAATATTATGGTCAAGAACACATGGAAAAACCAGTAATTACTTATTCATTTTTTTTTCTGTTTAGAATAACAAAAAACCTTTACAAATTATACACCTAAACCTTCCTTAAGAATCTCTCCATTGATTGGTGAAAAACGCATGAAAATCCGTTCTGCAGTTTTTGAGTTTATCGCGAACATACATACAAACAGACAAACCCGGCGGGGAACTATGTTTTATAATATGTCTATATATGTATGTATGTATTGATAAGTCAAAAATTTGTGGCTAATTAAGGATATATGAATAAAACCATTCAACATCAAAAAATTTATTCAGCAAATATGTCACAGGGGCACTTTTACATGTATTTTTTTTTTCATTTAAATTTTCATCAACTCTTTTATATCGATTTGTGCAGTTAATAACATAATCCTTGTCACCAAACGCCAATAATAACACAGTTCAAAAGTCAAATAGAATTTGATCCCGTCCCAAGCTTAAGTGACTGTAAACTCCCAAAATGATTCACCGGCAAAAACCGCAAAATGGTAACATGCCCAATAAAATACTTTTATCTTATCCGGACATTTTATCCGTAAAATTTCGGATGACACCTTAGCCGGAAGTCGTAATTAAATTAAGGGTGGGACGAAATATGGGAGGGTGCGTGTCATGGGCCCTTTTTTAATTTAAAAAGTTCATTACGCTGGACAGTGCTGAATGTATAATAGCACTAGATGTGGTCTGGCGTGTGGAGAATACAGAATAAAATATGTAAAATAACTGTACTAAATTCTAAAATTTTCGGATGAGGTGATGGTAGGATGCATTTCCACAGAGGCGAAGATGAGACGTACGGGAATTAATCAATAGATGGATATGAGTCTGCACCATTTCAGCCATCGTCTGGTGTGCCGCAAGGCTTCAGTTTAGGGCCTTTAGTATTTATTTATAATATTTGTGAACGACTTGTTACACTCGCTGACTTCTAAAGTACTGGCATATGCTACTGACCTGAAAATGTACCGCAAAATTTATAGTATGCAGGACTGCGATTTATTGCAAGTTGACCTTGAAACTGTGCAAGAGTGGTGCAAAAATAAAATATTACGTTTATAACCATACATGTGCTAACTCGGAGGCCTCGGGGCACGAATACTACTTAATTGATGTTTATTATTAAACTGAAATAAATGTCATATACTAAGAAAAAGTTTCCAAGGCCTCTAGTGCCCCAGGCTGGAATCGAACCAGCGTCCTCTCCTATCGCGGCAGGTGCCTAAGCCACTCGGCCACCGGGTCACAGCGGCATAGGTCAAAATTTTCCAAGTATATGCACTTCTTACTGAAGGCTTATGACGCCCCCTGGCCATCTCTAAGATAGAACAGTATGGTTCCGACCTTCTAACTAGATCACCCATGTGATACCGAGTTAGCGAGAGAGATGGCGCTGCCATCAATACTAAAGTATTGGAACAAATTAAATTATTTCAGAAAAATATTTTAATTTGTTTTTATCAAGTAGAAACACTACTATATAAATTATAAACTGAAATAAATATCATATACTAAGAAAAAGTGACCAAGGCCTCTAGTGCTTAGAGATGGCCAGGGGGCGCCATAAGCCTTCAGTAAGAAGTGCATATACTTGGAAAAATTTGACCTATGCCGCTGTGACCCGGTGGCCGAGTGGTTTAGTCACCTGCCGCGATAGCAGAGGACGCTGGTTCGATTCCAGCCTGGGGTACTAGAGGCCTTGGTCACTTTTTCTTAGTATATGACATTTATTTCAGTTTATAATTTATATACAAAACAAATTAAAATATTTTTCTGAAATAATTTAATTTGTTCAAATACTTTATTATTCAAGTTTATTGACGTATATTTACGCATTTTATTATTGGAAATCCTGTATTACAGGTTCAATATCATGTCTAACATCGAGCCTCTTAACGTAAAAAACTTTAATATGTAATTACCATCGCTTTATAGTGTTCGTGCCCCGAGTTAGCACAGGTATTAAAAAAAAATCCGTACGCCTGCCGCCCGCACCTTCCCCGCCACCCTTAGTCGTCCCACCCCGTCGCCCCCGTACCGCGCAGGCGAGGACTCATTTAAGCGGTCGGTCTATAGGTATGTTTATAACGACACTCATTCGGTGCAAAGTTAGCGTAGACGGACTCTAGTGCGTAGTAGGTACTATTACTTATTCTGTAGGTACATATTACGACATTAATAAAATGTGTATGTAATAGTTTCTTGTTTTATTGACAATTAAAAACATATTACAATGGTAAGTACTTACACATTTTTTAGGCTGCTATTTAACTGATCACCAGATTTAGTAAAATTTAATACCAAAAAAATCAATTTTACCACCCTAAAATAATGAATGATCACCAAAATTATAACACCATTTTAATGTGAAATGATTACCAATTTTATTACATTTTACTATCCTTTTAAAGGAAATGACACCAAACTAATCATTATTAACCCAAAAATAGTAAATGATTACCAAATTTCAAACCCCATTTTAATGTGAAATGATAACCAAATTCTTACATCTTGCTATCCTATTAAAGAAAATGACACCAAAATAATCATTGTAAACCCAAAAATAGTAAATGACCACCAAAATTAGAACTCCATGTTAATGTAAAATTATAACCAAATTTTTAATCTTGATATCATCTTAAAGCAAATGACTCCAAAATAATCATTGTAAACCCAAAAATAGTAAATGACCACCAAAATTGTAACCACATTTTAATTAAAAATGTGCAAATATTTAATATAATTATCGTTATCCTATTAAATTAATTAATCCACTTCGTCACCTTTATCTAGTAGGATTTTATTTCTGTAACAGTCGCAGTTCTAACCTAACCTAACCCACTTTTCTAGTAGCATTTCGTTTCTGTAAGGGTCGCAGTTCAAACCTAACCTAACCTAACCCACTTTTCTAGTAGCATTTTTTTTCTGTAAGGGTCGCAGTTCAAACCTAACCTAACCCACTTTTCTAGTAGCATTTCTTTTCTGTAAGGGTCGCAGTTCAAACCTAACCTAACCCACTTTTCTAGTAGCATTTCGTTACTGTATGGGTCGCCTTTCAAACCTAACCTAACCCACTTTTCTAGTAGCATTTTTTTTCTGTAAGGGTCGAAGTTCAAACCTAACCTAACCCACTTTTCTAGTAGCATTTCTTTTCTGTAAGGGTCGCAGTTCAAACCTAACCTAACCCACTTTTCTAGTAGCATTTCTTTTCTGCAAGGGTCGCAGTTCAAACCTAACCTAATCCACTTTTCTAGTAGCATTTCTTTTCTGTAAGGGTCGCAGTTCAAACCTAACCTATCCCACTTTTCTAGTAGCATTTCTTTTCTGTAAGGGTCGCAGTTCAAACCTAACCTAACCCACTTTTCTAGTAGCATTTCTTTTCTGTAAGGTTCGCAGTTCAAACCTAACCTAACCCATTTTTCTAGTAGCATTTGGTTTCTGTAAGGGTCGCAGTTCAAACCTAACCTAACCCACTTTTCGGATAGCACTTTGGTTCTGTATGGGACGCAGTTCAAACCTAACCTAACCCACTTTTCTAGTAGCATTTCGTATCTGTATGGGTAACAGTTGAAACTTAACCTAGCCCACTTTTTTAGTAGCATTTCGGTTCTGTGAGGATCGCAGTTCTAACCTAACCTAACCCACTTTTATACTAGCATTTGTTTCTGTAAAGGTCGCAGTTCAAACCTAACCTAACCTACTTTTCTAGTACCATTTCGTTTCTGTAAGGGTCGCAGTGCTAACCTAACCCAGTTAACTGATAGCAGTTTGACTTAGTTTTCTAGTAGCATAACGAAATGCTACTAGAAAAGTAGATTAGGTAAGGTAAGTATGCGGTGCTGGGTACGGGGGGTTGAGCGGGAGGGGCTAGTAATTTTGGCATCAGTTTACTTTATTTGGTAATATGTATACATTTTTTTGGTAATCATAGTGGTTTATTTAGGTTAAAATATCGCATTAATTTGGTCTTCAAGATTTGGTGATCATTAATGATTTTTGGTGATCATTCAATATATTTGGTATTTGAATACAATTTGAAGTGCAGTCGTAATTAAAATGGTGGTACTTTTGTATTTTTAGGCCTTATTTTTTTGGTGTTCAGTAATTTTTTTTGGTAAGCATGATTTTTTTATTTAGGGTACCAAAGTATTTTTTGGTGGTCATTATATTTGTAGCCATTTTTTTACACAAACAAGTAAAGTATTCTAAACTAAACTAAACCACGAATTAAATAAAAAAAGCTCACCAAAGTCTCCTGCCTCTGGAATGGTGCCAAGGATGCTGGCGGCGTTGCCCCTTTGCACCGCCAGACTTAAATGCTGGGCAAAGTAAGAGCCTGCTCTGTGGTCGCCCGAGACACCTATTAGTCGTAATACAACAACAATACACAACGCAACAACAATACAACAACAACATTACATTTTTGTACAACAATGTAATACAACTGGAAAAAATTAATGTTTTCATATCCAGTAACGATTGTAGCGTCGGCGTGTCACCGTCGATTTATGGAGGCGCCGCGGTAAACAGATTTCCCTGTACCGTATAATATTACAATAAGCATTTAATTCTAATTAAAACAAATATTCTGTTTGCAGGCCGAGAAGCCATTTTGTAGGCCATTTCTGAAGGGAATGATAAAATGGTAAATTACTACATTTAAAGGATTCTATTTTGAAGATTATTTGATCTTGTGATGTTAAAATCAAAGGACTTTTGTCATCGTTTGGATATTGGAATGATTGTCAATTTATATTTAGAGTAACACTAAGCCTGATTCAGATATAAATCTATTATGGTTTTGAACTAGTTTTGATACGACCTTGTAGATCACTCACACACGTTGGACGTGTTGCACAGTGGATCGAAATGACTAAAAAATGGACATTCGTATTTTTTTAAAACCCTATTTAGAAAAATGCTTTTCGGTTGAAAATGATGTAAGGAATAAAAAATGTTATATAATTTTTTCAAAATAAGGCTTATTTAAAGCACAAAAAAATAAAACCTGTTTTTTTATATGAAACTGAAAAATAGGTATCTTATTATAAGAAAACCGTTACCGATCCCGCTTTACCTACCCTTTAGAATATTATTCTCCTACTTAAAAACAGTAGAAAATAGTAAACAGCTTATCTCGATAGGTGCCCGTTTTTTTTATAGTCCAGTCAAAAGTCAGTACAAACCAACATTTTTCTTAGTGTTTTTTTTTTTTTTTCAATAGTTTAACGGTATATTAATGATAATTTAGTGTAAATACGACATATTTTCACTTACTTTCATGTTTGCTTATATTTAAAATTTTCATAATTTTCTCGTACGTATAAAATTATTTTTTTCTTTGTCATAGTTCTAAAAATGTCAAAAATATGTCGTGTCGCACTTGTAAATTTGTACGTAAGTGTGACAGGGAGCCAACGTGGTTCGCGGTAGGTAACGAAGTGAAAGTCGTACGTGAGATACGCGCCAATCAAGACGATCGGCTAGAACGTATCAAAACCAGTTCAAAATCATAACAGACTGTTATACTGAATCGGGCCATTAATGTAACTATTTTAATATAGTTCAATGTGTTCTTGAAAGTCACTGCAAATTAAACCTATTAAAGTATTCAAGCTGCTTGAAGGAATATAGGCGTTTCTTAGTAGGTACCTACACCTACATAAGAAATAGTACATTACGATACAAGTGCGAAAAGTGGGAAATTTGCAACGAGTGGCGGAAAAATTGACACGAGTTGTGAATTACCTATTCGCACATGTATCGTACAACGTTTTAAGGGGCCCACTGATTAACAGTCCGCCGGACGAAATCGGCCTGTCAATTAGAACAAAAAGTTGACAGTTCCGAACAACTGAGAGGCAGATACCATCCGGCGGACTGTTAATCAGTGGGCCCCTTTACAGTTCATATGACCCTTTAAATTTTCGACATAGTTACGTGTGATTCTCGCACTAGTGCGGTAAAGTAGCACAAATAGCACCATATGTACTGTAAAAAATTAAAATATATAGTAAACAAGATATTTTCGTCTAAATATGTTCCTACATTTTATAATAATAATAGCCCTTGAACTGACCCGATTCCACTCAAAACTGTGAAATAATCCCAAACCCATTGAAACTAAAATTCCGGCCAGTTTCTAACCATAAAAGGTGACGCACCATTACTTATTAAAACCGGCGTTTGCCACCCCTACGACATCCGGGCATAATGAAGTTTTAAATTAATCGCAGCCCTAACATAGTACTTATTTATATTTCACATCACGGGCCCTAGGGCTGTCCTAAACGCATACATATTTAATTTAACCACTTTATTTCGCCATTTAACTTTGGCGAGATTGCGGTTTTAAAAATTAATTATTTCGCGTTGATTGACGACGCTGGTAAAAACATGCTTACGTAATGGTAGCGGGTACAATATCTACTAAAACTAAGATTTTACTAATGGCAGGCGTGGCTCACTCCGCGATTTCGTCGCTTTGCAACAGGTAGCTAAAAGTACATCCGTTCCACACCAATTTTGGTGGCTAGCCATAAGCCGCGCGTGGCGCTGTCGCCACCTAGCGGCCATATCTGTCCTGATTGTAACACGCGTTTTGTTAGAGAGTGAGTCTTCTGTACCTAGTACTATTATTTATTCTGTGCTAATGTACGACCTTCAAACCTTCAAGAATTTCTTTTTATTTCAGATCGGCTTCGCTCCGTAGAGATGTATCCCCGCTCTGCATTTTCTATAATTTCTTCGGATTAATCCCTGCCGCTTCGTCATTACCATACTTTCCATCTTCACCATTTAGATGGTTGGCAGTCCTCAACTATGCGTTTCTCTAGAAACTTCCTGCCTAGAGTTTAGCTAAACTGTGGAATGAACTGTCACAATCGAGCTTTTCAATCTCGTACCTTCATTGGGCCCCTCAGCAAGCTTCGTGGCCTGAACACGGTCATCATCATCATCATCATCATCTCAGCCATAAGATGTCCACTGCTGAACATAGGCCTCCCCCTTGGACCTCCATACGTACCGGTTGGAAGCGACCCGCATCCAGCGTCTTCCGTCTAAACACGGTACTCGACTGAAAAAGCTCTCTATTATATCACAATTAATTATATATTTCGTATAAATTAAGTAGGTTAGTAGGTAACGTTGCGTTATGAAAGCTAATAACTAAAAGCTGATTACTTGTTATTATAGAAATTAATTAAACTTGTTTTTCATTATTATTATTTATGCATATGCTTGCGTGACAAGCATTACGATTATGGCCAAACATAATAGTTGAAAATGTAAATGTAAATTTTCATAATGAATGTCATAATATATTATCTTTAGGGAGGCCACAGGTGACCCTCGCGCAGGCAGCTTTCTTGCGCAAAGATTGGCCATAGCAATCCAGCGCGGGAACGTTGCCTGCGTGATGGGCACCCTACCAAGGCCGCAAAATTTTGATAGGTATTTTTAATTTTTTAGCTTTAGTTTTATTTCATTTTATCTTTAGTAGGTTTATCAATTCAGTTAAAATCAAAGATATGTTTACACTTTTGCATGATAAGTAGAATCTGGCGTTACTTAGCTGAAATCCATTAAAACAAATCTATTAAAACAACATTTTTGATTTGCTAATCCGCGAAACAATAACTTGCTAATCAATAATTGCTAATCTGCATATTTTTAATTGAAGGCAAAAGGAGGAGTCCAATTCGTACTTTACAAATATTATCCTGATATTGATAACATTTATGGGATATAGGTACCTACTGTTGAAGCCAGATTTTTAAAGTTCTAATAGGCCTCTTAGCCCCGTAGCAACCGTTAAAATTTCTTGAGTAAATTTAATCTTAAGACGGCAAATTGGCTTCGTTGAAAATGTTTGCTTTATTTTACACATAATCCCAGAATAAATAATAGTACTAGGTAGGTACAGCAGGTTCACTCTCAAACAAAACGCGTCTATTACGACAGATATGACCGCAAGACCACAAGCGCGGCAGGCGTCCGTTCCATAGCGGTGCGCGGCAAAACTATAGCTAGACACCAAAACTGGTGTGGCCGCATGTACTTGTACGCGTCGCGACGAAATCGCGAAGTGAGCCACGCCTGACATAATACGAAGTTTGTTAATATTGTCTTCGGTTACCGCGATAGTTACTCATGAAATAAAACTCTCCCGTTACAGCGTCCGTGGTCACCCGCTGTAGGTAAAGGGTTCGAAACGTCGGGATGTAGTATGAATTCAATATGTGCGATATAATCCGTTTCAATAGTTTCATTTCACGAAATTTGTTGTAAATCAGCGTTTATCCACGATTAATATCCTCCCGTTCACAATGTTGACAGAATGTCAAATATCAAATGATTTACGAGCATCATTGTATGGCGGGTTATTGTATTTTTTACAGCCCGCCAACAAAGGTTTGTAAAAACCGCGACTTACAAAAAATTCGGACCTTTTTAATATCCCTTTTAAGCTTGGCCGTCTCCTGTCACTTTGCGGGGAAATGGGAAAGATGTAACCAAATATTTGCGCTCATTTTTCAGTTTGCGGGCACGAAACGAGCGGGAAAACAACCCCACTACCCTATTTATGACACCCCACGGGTAAAGTTATCTTATGGCGCTTGGCGCTTACGACGCGTAGCAGCGTACCGTAAATCGGGTTACTTTGACCCAATGGAGGGTAACTTTGACCCACAATAAAAAGGTCTAATAAAATACATAAAAACGTCAAAGGTTAGCTAAAACCAACCTTGTGGCATATTTCCATAATTATAGTGCAATAATATAACCTGGACCGAGTAAATCTCAATGGCCAAAGTTACCCTCCAGGGCAAAAGTCACCCGACTTTACGGTACTCGTGTTGGAGCGTCGTCAATAACAGCGTAAGCGCCAGCCGCCATAAGGTACATTTTCCCGTGGAACGTCATATTTATTCACAAACCGTACTTTATATGATTTAAACATTTACACATAATTTTTCAACCGGACTAATCCTAATAACGCTTAGTTTCCGCTCTAGGTTGAAAGGTCAGATGCTTGACAGCCGTTTTCGTAAAAACTAGTGCCTACGGAAATTCTTGGGATTAATTGACAAAGTATACTCCGGGGTCCCAAAAAGATGATGATGAGTTTAAAATGTTAGTACCTACCTCTCGTCTAGAGGGCCAAAAAGGAATGGGCTGTTACGTTTTATTTCGTGAATCAGAATTTATTTTTCAGCATTTTAAGGCAATTATTATTTTTCAAAGCAGTTTTTTAATCCTTTGTTACAGAAAAAGAAACTGCAAATCTTCTACAATCTACTACAATAGATGTGGCCAGTAGTAGGGTTTATAATTATTTAATAGTATGATGATGGCTAACTCGCTAATAGTTAGTAGTAAATATACCTAAGCTTACTTCCTGGCCACTCCCTCACAGTTTACGATACAGGCTATCTTGGTACCAAACGCTTGCCTAATACTTTAAAACGCTGCGTTAAACTGTTTTCATATGAAATTTATTGCACATTCTTACTCGATGAATTATAGTAGACATCGTTTGCAGACTTCTTGTTGTGGTAGCATGTTTTAAAATATGGTTCCATGAATAATAATGTCATAGAAATTACATTTTCGATAAATTGTTAGAAGCACAAAGGAAAGATGGAGCCAACTAATTCCTTGGATAAAATCTTGTTTGGATAAAAATACTGCAAGGTTTCTAACATTAGAGCGAGTAGAAGTTTTACATACTCGTACCTCAACTTGTTCTATTTTTTTAAAACCATTTTTAGGGTTCCGTACCCAAAGGGAAAAACGGGACCCTATTATTAAGACTCCGCTGTCGGTCCGTCCGTCCGTCCGTCCGTCCGTCTGTCACCAAGCTGTATCTCACGAACCGTGATGTATTTCTGTTGCCGCTATAACAACAAATACTAAAAAGTACGGAACCCTCGGTGGGCGAGTCCGACTCGCACTTGTCCGGTTTTTAGCAACGAAAACTAGTTAATGTGTCTGCTAAGTTTCATATACTTCAAGCATGTCGTTTTGTCGTTTATTGTCGTAAAACTACACTATAAAAAATGTAGACCAACTAAGGAGTGATTCTCAAAATAGTGGCATCTTAACCTGTCATCGAGTTTTTGAATTTAATGTATGTTTATTTGCTCTTTTTCATCTTCTTCTTTATGATGCCGTCTCCTGCCGGAGGTTGGCTATTATTAGGGCTATTTTTTTTTATTTTTCATTGAACATTTAATACCTTTAAAATTATATTTAATGTTACGTAATCGCTTTTTCACGCCGCGCGCGTTTCCCGAATATGAGGCGCGGAGGGCTGTGTTCAGCGTTGAAAAAGAAGTATAAATAGTGGAAATACAGTTCTGCATGTATGGAATGTTTGATTGAAAATAGCCTCTTTTATAATATTAATTTTTGTTTCTTAAATATTAATACTTTTTAGGGTTCCGTACCCAAAGGGTAAAACGGGACCCTATTACTAAGACTTCGCTGTCCGTCCGTCCGTCCGTCCGTCCGTCCGTCCGTCCGTCCGTCCGTCTGTCACCAGGCTGTATCTCACGAACCGTGATAGCTAGACAGTTGAAATTTTCACAGATGATGTATTTCTGTTGCCGCTATAACAACAAATACTAAAAACAGAATAAAATAAAGATTTAAATGGGGCTCCCATACAACAAACGTGATTTTTGACCAAAGTTAAGCAACGTCGGGAGTGGTCAGTACTTTGATGGGTGACCGTTTTTTTTGTTCGTTTTTTTTTGCATTATGGTACGGAACCCTTCGTGCGCGAGTCCGACTCGCACTTGCCCGGTTTTGAGATATTTGGGAAATAAGACTTATCTACTTTTTTCTCCCTTTTTTGTTAATAACTTAATTTGTAATTTTTTGTGTGCTAATACACGCTTCGAATACATTTTTCTAGACATCATTACGAATCGAATGAGGTATCACACGTATTTTTAGGAGAATTATCTATATTTTTCACCGTTTTCCGTACCTCGAACAGACTATAATCTTTACAGTATCCAAAATTTCTCTTTACTTTTGCACTCTGTCATTGGTTACTCTATCCGTCCATGAGATTTTCAGTATTCTCCTGTCCACCCACATCTCAAACGCCTCTAGACGTTTACTTATAGCTTTAGTGAGTGTCCATGACTCAGCACCATACAGTAGAACCGAAAATACATAGCACCGTGCCAATCGCACCCTGGTAGAGATTCGGAGAGCCCGGTTGCAGAGAAGATGATTTATTTTTAGGAAAGTGTTACGATCTTGCTCTATTCGGCACTCGATCTCAACGCTGTGATCACCCTGGTCATTGACAATACAGCCTAGGTACTTATACGAGCGGACCCTTTGTACAATTTCATTTCGGACTTTCAACCTTTGTATTCTATCTACGGTCATTACTTTGGTCTTTTTAATGTTTATCGCTAGGCCATACTTCGCACTTACTACGTCCACCCGTTCGAGCAAGTTCTGTAGGGCTACAAAGGTTGCCGCAAGCAGAATAGTATCGTCAGCATACCTAATGTTGTTGACAGCGTGTCCATTTGCTATTATGCCCTCGGCGGCATCTTCCAGAGCCTCCCGAAATATGGTCTCCGCATAAATATTAAAAAGAAGCGGTGACAATATGCAACCTTGACGTCGCATTATATCTACCAGACCAGTTAGATCTTGATCCACTCGGACTTTCGCTTTTTGTTGCCAATAAAGATTCTGGATGACTGCTAGATCTTTAAAGTCAAGCCCTATATCCTTTAAAATTTTGATGACTTTGCTGTGTTGGACTCTACCATCACTTTGCAAATAATACTGTCCCCCAAATCTGAAATAATTTTGTTTCATACAAATCGCTGTTAGATCTATCAATTCATCTACTTCCCCTGGATGTTGCCTTTCAAAAAGACCCTTAATAATCTCCAAAGCCATATGGCACATTTGTAAACAAACTGTCTACATCCAATGAAAGAAGAACAGCATTATCTGGTATGTTAATGTCCTGGATCATTTCTATTAACTGCAAGCTATTTTTCAAGCAATATTTCGGTTTATTTATTTATATATTACATTATTTGCAAAGTGATGGTTTGGCTATGGGTTCACCACTAAGTCCTTTAATGGCTGATATTTTTATGGACCATTTTGAGAACCAGCATATTGTGGGCAACAATAATATATTATACTATTTTAGATACGTGGATGATTTGATTATTTGTTGGACGGGTAGTATGGGCCTGCTGGATGCATTTATTGCTGAAATTAATGGTAAGCATCCAAAAATTAAGTTTAAAAAGGAACTAGAGCGAGACAACTCATTGAATTTTCTAGATTTAACAATCACTAAAGTAAACAACAGGCATCAGTTCAAAATTTACCGTAAGCCTACACATACCGATACAGTTATCCCGGCTTCTTCCACGCATCCGTGGCAGCATAAGTTGGCTGCTTTTCATTGTTATGTGCATAGAATGTTGACTGTGCCTCTTTCTGATGAACACTATCAGATTGAATTAAATAATATTTATCACTTAGCAGTTTCGAATGGTTACGATAAGTCTGTTGTGGATGGCATCATCAGGAAAAAGCGGAATAGTATGGTCAACACTATGTTGTATGCGGCACGATTCTCTGAACCGATTAAGAAATATAAAGCGAGCATAACTTATGTTGGCAAGTTGTCTGACGCAATTTACAAAATTTTGAAGTCTAACGACATTCCTGTGGCCTTTAAGACAAATAATACTTTGCACTCAAAGCTTTGCAATGGCAAAGATAAGATCGAGAATGGGAAAAAGTCTGGAGTTTATAAGCTTACCTGTGAAGATTGCAATAAAGTGTATGTGGGGCAAACGGGGCGTAGTTTCACTACTAGGTATAAAGAGCATGTTGCGTCATATAGACATAACCATCCAGAGAAGTCCAATTTTGCAAAGCACTTATTAGATACAGGTCACACTTTATCTGAGAATCATTCTTTTGATATTTTACATGTTTGCGAAAAGGGATTGCGTTTGGGTGTTCTGGAATAACTGGAAATAATTAGGTACAACAATAGGGGCATGATTCTTAACGAACAATTGAATGTTGCGTCATCGCCGTTATTACGAATTTTTCCATCTCACTCACACTTGCACGGTAGGGGGAGTGGTCAAGGTATAAATATGGCCGACCATTCTAGACAGGTCATTCCGTTGCCGGGTGTCAGGCCGTCAACAACTCCTGAGGATGCCTCGTAGAGAGGCGAAACACGTGTCGAGGTTTATTCTTTTGGTGGTGGTTTGTTATATTTATTTTTGCGGTGGGAGGGTGGGAATATTAATTGCATGTAAAAATACGCAAGTAAGTATAACGGGTTAGCACTGATTGACTAGCACGTTATCTTTTCGCGGATTAGCAAAGTAATATTTTGGTTTTAATTAGTATGGATTTCCGCAAAGTAACGCCTGATTCTATTCACTAACCTCTTCCTTTGTTATTTCTGGTCCAGACTGTTCAGAAATCAGCATCTTCTGGTTTCTATTATCATCACTAAACAGTTTCCGTATGTACTCTTCCCAAGTTCTTAATTTCTCCTGGATAGTCATAGCAACTGTTCCATTAGGTATCATCCATCAAGGTTAGTGAGCCACTTGATATTTTGAAACCTGCAAATTGCTTGATTTTCTTAAACATATTGAAATAGTCATGTTTCCTTGCAAATTCTCAATTTCTTCACACTCATCATTCATCCACCTATCTTTGGCCTGCGAACACAGCCTCCCTATTTATCTATGCAACTCACGATATTTGCTATTGTCAACACTCTTCCATTTCCGTCTTTCATCCATAAAGTTTAGAATGTCATCAGTAACCCAATCCTTTTTCTTCGTTGTTGGCGTCGGAGTTAATATTTCCAACAAGGTGTCAATAATCACTGATTTAAGCTTATCCCAAGTTCTTATCGGTTCTTCTGGTAACTTTATTTCTTCAAGCTGTAGATCATGCATCCTGTGATTTAGTTTCGCATGTAACGTTTGTCTTATCGCCGGATCTCTCCAGGCTACAGTGTTAATCTTTTGTGACCTTCTGGACGTAGATAACTTCTTCACTTTAGCCGATATCGTCGCCACAATTGGATTGTGATCCGAGCTAACGTCCGCCTCCGGATAGGTCTTCACGGACTTTATACTGTTTCTAAAACGCTTCACCAACATGTAGTCTATCTGATTTCTTATAGTTGAATTATCGAGAAGATGGAATTGCATTTGTAGTGGTTGTATGCTGATAGTACAAGAAAATAGAAAATTCAAATATAGAATGCCTGTAAACAAACAATACTACTACATGCAATTCCACGCTCTCGATGATTCAACTATACAATGTTTTGAGGTGTATGAGCCGGGGACGTCCATGTATACAATCGACGTGGTGGTAGCTTTAAAAATGTGTTAGCCACAACCAGCTGTTCTTCTTGACAGAACTGCACCATGCGATCACCGCGTTCGCGCGCTTTCAATAACTGGGGTTGAAAGTTATTGAAACCTTACACTAAAATGAATTCTGTTTGTAGGTGAATTGAATCCATTTTACAAGCTTTTATTTTTAGTTTAGTGCGGTCAGGGTTTAGGCCCAGTTCTACAGATTTCTATTACAGATTTCTATCTATTGGTACTGATCATACACTGTCAACATTGGTTAAAAATTACAATTTGCAATAAGATCAAAATTAATTACAATCATTGATTTCATTAGTAGGCTGTATTGTGCTACAATCATTTATATTATTTATTATTGGGGCAATTAGTCATATTGTATACTAATTCACAAACTTTAATCAAATAGGCGAATGAAAAGTAAAGTTTCATAATTAATTTTCAGATTTTGGAAAATCTTTTAAAGGAGTAAAAATGAGTGAAAGAAGGCTAACAAAGAGAGTGTATAAGGGAGAAATGGACGTGGGAGTTGGAAGGGGTAGACCTCGGCGGACTTTCTCTGATCAGATCGGGGAAATCCTGCAGAAAGGCCAGGTCAAGAGCACTCTAAACCGGCGAGCGTGTATGAGGAATGTTAAGAAAGTGAAGGAAGCGAAAGAGGTATGTCAGGACCGTGGTCTCTGCCTACCCCTCCGGGAAATAGGCGTGATTATATGTATGTATGTATGTATGTATCTTTTAAAGGAGTCATTTGACTCCGCCTCACTCCTGGCATTTAAAGGGAAAAGCCTACAAGGGGATAGCGCTCGAAATTTGCTGGCGGCCGTGATTGCCAAGAAAATACTGAATCAAAATAACTCATCAGCCATCACAGGTGGGATCTATTATAGATGGGCGAATCGAATCAAGGAGCTATTTCCTGGCGAAAGAACAACTTCATATTACATCCCAGCTTGCACTACTGCCAATGGCCAGGTACTGCAAGGTAGGGGTAAGCTTGTGCATCAAGTATTAAAGCAGCGAAGACGCCTTCAAAATTTAGGTGCTGTACCTAAGGGAAATGGAAAACGGAACCGAGAATATAGTCCAACGTGCTCATCTATTCTATCTCCGAGGCCTTTGCCTGGTATATTCACATGTGGTGAGGACAATGAGGAGAATATTGACGACGATTTGCAATGGCTCGAAAATTCTTCTGATCCTTGGTGTTTAGTTGAAGAGAAGTGGGAGAGAACTTTAAAAGTAAGAACGCGGACTTTATACGACGCTGGTAAAGAGAGTATTGAAAGTTACTTTGAAAAATATCCAGCACTAAAAAAGCCACAAGGATATTCTTTGGTAAATATAATAACTAGCTATTCACCTTTACTAGCTTTACAATACTTAACTATAATACTGAATATTAGGAACGTATCACATCACAGCGCCTTCTAGTCCCAAACTAAGTAAAGCCTGTACTTTGGATACTAGACAACGGATAAGGATACATTTATACTTTTTTTGTAAATATGTATGTCACGGGCAACTAAATGAAGCTATTTTTCACCTGGCTTGTGTAACCGCATCTACCGACCACTGGTGCATAATTAATAATTTGTAGGTACTTATTTTATATGCTGTACTTATTTTATACTCAGTGTGCTTTATCATTCCAGCTACACAAAGACTTCAATGCTGCGTATGGAATTTACAAGGACAATTTATTCATTAATTTTCCATTAATGAAAATAAAGCTTCAAGAACTTCTGAAAAACAAAAAGTCAACTGATCCGTTCCTCCACGACCTGGTCGCACTTACCAATTGTAAGTATACGATAAATTAGCGGTTTTCTATTTCTCCTTTAGAAAATAAAAATATGTGACGGTTCACGGAAAAAGGTACCTTATGGCGGCTGGCGCTTACGTCGCATAGCTCCGCAATAATATTGGAGCGGCGTTAATAATAGCGTAAGCGCCAACCGCCATAAGGTACCTTTTCTCGTGGGACGTCACATATATATTTTATCAGTTGTAAGTTCTATCTTAAGAAAACATGCTTAGATAAAACATCTTTTGGAATGATTCTAAGCGCCACTTGCACCACCCCACTAACCGGTTAAACCTGGAGTTACCATGGTTACCAGTACTATTTGACACTGTGTTAACAGTTTAACGGGTTAACCTCGGGGTAGTGGGATGGTGCAAGTGGCGCTTAGTAATAACTATAATGTGTACCGTACGCCGTATAATGAATAGGTTTAGGTATCGAATTTTGAGACATACTAAAATTGAATAATGTTGCGGTTTAGACTGACTTGTTTTAAGTCACTCGAGACATGTTACATGACATGACTGTTAGTGCTTGAGAAAGGAGACCTAGGCTCTCCGAAACATGTCGCGCGAGTGACTTTAAACATGTGAGTCTAAACCGTAAAATTATTCAAGGTTTAGTTATTATACATTTTTAATATCAGAATAAATTTTAAACCCTCAATTCTTTTTTAGGGTTCTGTACCTGAAAAGGAAAAAAGAACCCTTATAATATAACTTTACTTCGTTTACCGTCCGTCCGTTTGGCTGTCTGCCAATACCCTTTTTCTCAGGAACGCGTAGAAGTATCAAGTTGAAACTTACTATTAATAATAACTACAGTCACTTAATTATTATAAATATATAATCCTTATATCCAGTATACTATATGTATACATATGTATGTATTCCGGTTTTATGATTTTAAGCTTTAGTATTAAAACAGAGGAAATAAGTATTGTGTGGTGGTACGGAATCCTTAGTGCGCGATCCGACTCGCACTTGGCTGATGTTTACTGTAGAAATATATATGGGAGTAATGGATATATAGAAATATATATATGTAGATCATTTCAGTACGTATGAATCCATAGAAGGTACTATCCTATAGAAGTGGTGTGCGCGTGCCTCCGTGAGGGACAAAACATACGCAATGCGACAATATTAAAAACACGTTTTAACATTCCTGACAATATACCAAAAACAATCTACGTAATTCGGTCGGGTTATTTGTTGCCCACCATAACCCATACTAAATTTATGGTGGGGAACAAACAAAAAGTGAGACTGTGACAAGCAATAGTACCGCTTTCTCTGCTACTCCTACTGAAAGTTCTATAAGTGTATCTCGTTCGGTCATTTGGCCCCTCCCCCGTTTCATCTCTATATTATTGTACCTCTATGTATGAATCGGTGGCATTTTTTTTTTTACAGTATATATGGTGCTACTTTACCGCACTAGTACGATAATTAGCACATTAGGTACGTAACTTTGTTGACAATTCAAAGGGGCATATGTGCTGTAAAACCTTGTACGATACATATGCGAATAGCTAATTTATCGTTGCGAATTTCCTATTTTCCATAGTGTTAGTAGTGGTGGTAGTGTATTTTTCGCACTTGTATCGTAATCTACTACTAAAACATTTGTATCATAATGTACTATTTTACATAATAAGATTGCGTACGTCCAGGTGTTGCAACAAAAATCAAAGTTCAAACCATGGATGTATGACATCAGCAGATCTCAATTGACAGTTTTACCTGTACAAATTAAGATCAATCATCGTTTGATTTGTGTGGTAAACCCGTCCTAAGGTGTTCTTAAATTAACTAGCCGCATTTTTTTTAGCGTCCAATGAGGAAAATGCGAATATAGCCGGATTTCTCACCATTCCACTGCTGCTGACACTGCGGCAGTCCGCCAAAAGAAGAAGCGAGGTTCGGGTGCAAGTCAAAGTTGGAAGCCCAGCAAAGTAGAAGTAAGGGAAGGTTTCATAAAGCATGTCAAGTCCAGTGCAGAAATTAGCCAGACAATCGAACTTCGCATAACCGCTCTTCAAAAAGTAGGATTGCCATCCCCGCCATACGTTATCGTAGTGGGTGGGTCTTTCGAAAAAATCGATACTTAAAGATCAAAATGTTCAATAAACTGTCATTGGAAATAACTAACCTGCCAATACATAGTTTAAAAAATAAAATATCTAATTATTTCAGGAAGCGTGCCTTCTACTCTGTGACCGAATATTTAAACTGTAATATTGACATGAATAACTTTGCATAATGTTAAATAGGCTATTGAAGGGAAATTTTATGAGTATTTTGATTGACAACAATTGGTTTTATACTAATTTCTATTTATTGTAATGTATTGTACTTAATTTAAGTATTCGATTGCCTGTAACGACATACCATGTAATGCACATAGGGGTCATCCATTAATTACGTCACACCAATTTCTAGGTTTTTTTTACCCCTCCCCCCTCCTTGTCACACTTGGTCACATTTGGCAAACCCCTCCCCCCTGGTGTGACGTCACATTTCTTCAACGAAATCGGCAAGTATTTATTTAATATTTTATCAAGATATTTTTGACAAAAGAAATATTAGTAATTTTATAACCCAAAACTGATTAAGAAATAAAATTAAACGAATAAAAACGATTATCGTTTCAAAACCTTGTTATTTAAATGATATAAGCGTATAAAATAATATAAATACATTTTGGGTTACTGATGAAGTTAAAGTGACGTCACAAAGTTTGCGACTCCTCCTCCCCCTTGTCACAACATGTCACATTTTCTTGACCCCCTCCCTCCCCCTAAACGTGTGATGTAATTAATGGATGACCCCATATTACTTGATGGTGAATAAATGAAAATGAAATGATACGTTTTTAGTTGTTGCGAACAGATCGGTAATGTATGAAAGACAGTCCATTAGGCACACAATTGATACATGCTACAAAGTAACATGGGCCCTAAATACGGAGTACTCGATTGACACATACCCTTTATGGTACTTCATACTTCATACAAAAAGGCATTTATAAAATGTCATCCGAATATTGTATTGTATTGTATTGTATTGTATTGTATTGTATTTATATATAATATGATATGACAAAGGGTCGACTGCTACAGAGTCCCTCCTCACCGATTTCAATGTATGACTACTACTATCTAGGTAACTTTTTCGTACTGATTCATATCAATAGTAGCATAGTCTAATAAAACATGGTCTTCCATTCCCAGAGTGACACGGGGCTACGTCACAACAACATGGCCGCTATATATAGCGCTATCGCATATTATCATATAGCGCTGTCGCATGATGACGTAAGCCCGTGTCAGTTAGGTGACCTAGAAAAGACGGGAATGGAGTACCAGGCGGAGTATATTATTATACCATGAATAGTAGTAATAGTAGATAGGTACCTACTTACGGAATGCTAAATTCAAGTTAAGATTGGCGTGTAAATAAACACAGTGTAAATGTGCCATAATAAATAATAATTTCAGTCTATATTACGTCCCATTGCTGGGCACAGGCCTCTGCTTATGCGCGAGAGGGCTTGGGCTATAGTCCCCACGCTAGCCCAATGCGGATTGGGGACTTAACATACACCTTTGAATATCTTCGGAGATGTATGCAGGTTTCCTTACGATGTTTTTTTTACTAAGCTAGTGGTAAATATCAAATGATATTTCGTACATAAGTTCCGAAAAACTCATTGGTACGAGCCATGATTTGAACCCGCGACCTCCGGATTGAAAGTCGGACGTCATATCCACTCGGCCACCATCGCTTTTTGCCATACGATAAATAAATAAGTAAGTAATCTCAAACTTATTTCATAACTCCTTTCAACATTTTAAATTAAATGAGACAAACTATCATAAAAGAAAATGGCGTCGTTGTAAACTTTGTTTCCTTCCGCCTAAATTTTGTTACATAAAAACACATCCGCCTAAAAGCTTAACCGGCATATACCCACTCATATAAGTAGTAGGTATGCTAGAGGCACAGGTTGTAAGTAACTTAGTAAGTTGAACTTCAAATTAACGGATTCCTCTCGAGAGTTGCTTTTTTGCTCATTAATGTGGTTTAAAGTACCTATAATATCCATTACTTAAGTAGATAAGTTACCGTTGCCGCTCCACAGTTGCTCCACAAATGTTAACTTTTTTTTATATACCACATCGGTGGCAAACAAGCAGACGGCCCGCCTGATGGTAAGCAGTCACCGTAGCCTATGGACGCCTGCAAATCCAGAGGTGATACATGCGCGTTGCCGACCTTTGAAAAACCTGTACACTCCTTTTTTGAAGAACCCCATACTGTAGACCCTCGGGAAAACCTCGGAAGGGAGCTCATTCCACAGCCGGAGCGTCCGCGGGAGGAAACTCCTCTTAAACTGCGGTGCGGATGCACTTTAAGAATAAGGTACTTAGAGAAAATTCACCATCTAAGTTAAAATATCACTTGGGTGACGGATTAATGCAGAAATGAAAAAAATACTTCTACAATATGTAAATTAATTCCATAAGTAGGTGCCATTTCTTTATGTCTATGATTAACACTCTATTAATTTGGGTAGGTACTGACTGTTCTCTGCTAAACTTAAGGTACCTACTTCGGCTTCGCAGTAAGCAGGGGGTGGATTGGAGTCTATTCCTCCAACTTGCAACATTACCGCAAAATATGAAACTGGCCCTAAGCTGGCAACTTTAGTCACTTAGCCGGTTCGGGGTACGTTCCAAACGAAGACCATTAAATAAAACAAACTGATAATTTTGTACTACCCGACCCGACATTAGCCTGAAACGTTATAAGTTTGAAGTATAAAAATCAATGTTAGGTGACCCAAACCTGTCACCATGCCCATCTATAATGACAGCGTAAGACCACACCCAACCGTTATTTCTTCACATAGCGCGCTGCGCGGCGTGCGACATTACGAGGCGCGCGGCTACCATGAGTGCCATGGCTGCCACTCATGCACGATTAGTGCTTCACAATGTAAATGTAGTACGAGTGACTGGAAATACGTGAGTTAATCGTATTCCGTTAATTCCCTTAATGTTAGTATGACTCACGACAGTCTAAATTCGATTATAAAAATGAAACCTGGCACTGCTATACACAGCAAGCTTTCAGCTTTGCAAGCTATATTAATCCGTATATTTTGTAAAGCGCTTTGATGTCCGTATAACTATGTCGAAATAATATGCGATACCAACTTAAAAATATGGCGACACAGGATTAAGCAACTGTTAAAGCATGCGAATCGAAAAACAGTCTCAAACCCGTCATCGTGTTATTAACTATATTAATTTATTGTTTGTTTAACGGAATTTACGTATATACGTAGTCATACCTATCGGAGCTGGAGGAGGCCGCGCTGGACCGCGAACAATGGATTTCCCTTCTAAGAGCCCTATGTCCCTGATGAGGGATAACAGGATATCATCATCATCATACCTATCTGGATAACACTCGCAACTTTGATCGAGATTGACTACCTTTATTATTCACTTATCTTTGGTACCAAAATGAACGTCAAAACTGAAATAGTTTTAGGAAACTAGACCTATTCAGCGATAGTTGGGAAGTGCTCTTACCATCGCCCAAACTGTTTACTGAATTTTAAACCTTATCGGAAGGACATAAGGCCCATCAATTGCCAGTTAAATGTGTTGGTACTAGCACTGTGGTGAAATGTAACTTCGCTAGTTGTGAACTGGTGCAATGTGGATGCAAGTAACAGTTTCTTAATGGCCATCGGCAATTTGTGTTTCTGAGTCAAACGTTTCCTATGGCCGTTTCGTTGAACTGTGACGTCAGTAGCTTCCAAGCTGGACTTGTAAATTAAACGAATTCGAAACGAATCTAATCTAATCTAATCTATTACTTTTGTAATAGATTACATCTCTAAATAAATTCATGTGGTAAACTTCCAAGAATGTCTACAAACATTTAACGTTACAGCTACTCCATATATAAAAAGGAGATCGTAGATTTTGGGCCCAGAGGAAAAACCATCGCGTATATGGTACAGACTATGACAGTAATTATATATGCATTTTATTACGGAAAAATATAATTATAATATTGGGTGTAAATAAACTCTCATAGAACCATCAGTGGACACGAGAGGTACAGTTATAATTTCCTGCACACAACCTACTAGATGACAACTAACTCACATTCGGCCTACAAACTATCCATTCGCCTACAAAATAGAGAAGAAATACATAGAGTGCTCACTCCATACATCAGTTTTGGTACGTAAACGACTATTATTTTCGTAGTCGACATCTAACATCGAGTAGCGAAATTATCAGTGCCGCTAACTCTCTCACGACACTATTATCCGCGGATCGTGAGAGAGGCGATTGAAATTAAAAAACACCCTAAAAATTTCAACCGAGAGGACGGGTACAAATTATCGTCTACTTGGGGACCAGTGATTCAAATGTTGAAACCATCAGCGGATATATCTTCGGACCAGTGTACGGATACTGTGAGTGTTGCGTGTCGTGCCGTGGACAATAAACATTAAACTTTAACGGGTAGCTGCAATTTCTTTGTCCACCCCAAACATTTTTATAAACTAATTTCGGGTAGTTTAGTGGTGTTTTATTAATATCTCTGTTGACATTTGTTGGGACGTCAGTCTTTCCGTGACCACAGCTGGTGCAACTCAGCTGAAACGTCGGAATTAAAGGTAAAAACAATGAAATTATATCGCGGTAGACCCGTTTGTGTAATTAAATATGACCAAAACTGATGTTTTGAGTGAGCACTCTATGCTAACTATACTTCTCTATGCCCACAGGCACGAAATGAAACTGTAGTTATTACACAGACGAGGGTTCTAAGTAAGATTTACATCGGAATCCGTGAGCGGCTTTAAATATTAACTAGCTGCTGTGACAAGGGTGCAATGGACTGTCCAGTTGGCAGGCTAGGGTGGAAATGGAACTATTGATAAGTAATAGTTGGTCTATATGGCCAAATCCGTCGACGGCAAATATTATACGATAGTTATCTTCATCGACAAAGCAGCGATTGTTTTTAAATTCAGCAGTAACCCCTACGCATTATGTCAAAAAAATTCATTTTTATGACTAAAATGCCTTACATCATTTTGGAAAAGAGTTGATACTCTTTAAAATACTTGATCGATTTTTGTCAAAAATAGCTAAGAACCACTGCAAGGAAACTCGCTACACATAAAAAAAAACGCATCGAAATCGGTCCATCCGTTGGAGAGCTACGATGCCACAGACATACAGACAGACATTGGCGTCAAACATATGACACCTCTCTTTTGGCGTCTAAGAAAACGGCCTACGGTTGAAAAATAAAAAAGAAAAATACGCTGATGTACGGAAACTCTCACATACCTACCTAATACGGATTAGGTCGCATTGATACTACATTTAAATACAATTGCAGCTTGAGTACCTACCTACCTATTAATTTTAAACATACTAACTTTTTATACCACGGTAGAAAAGAAAAGACGTATCAGTCGCACGATGAACATTGTCTGTAAATCGTCTGTAATAGACGCAAAGGCCAATAATAAGAATATTTATCTTTTAGAGGTTAAAGATTCTGCAAATGGCCAACCATTTTGTTATTTCTGACCTATAACTAAACTATAATTAAGCTAATATTGTCCAATAAATAAAGCTAATTACTTTAAATGTTTGTGTCTAATGACTAAAGTTTTCTAAACTAAGTTAGTACATAATACAATACTCATCAGTATCCATTAATTTCTGTTTACCTACCATAAACATTGAGACGATAAACTTGAGGAAAGTTTTTCATCTAATAGTCAACAACAAAACTGAACAACTTTTATCTAAGTTTAAGTATCCGATACAGCTGTGTGCAATGTCTTTTAGTACAAAATTACAACTATGATTACAACTATGATCAAAATTTGACGACCAGTCTAGCCTAGTGGGTAGTGACCCTGCCTGTGAAGCCGATGGTCCTGGGTTCGAATCCCAGTAAGGGCATTTATTTGTGTGATGACACAGATATTTGTTCCTGAGTCATGTTTGTTTTCTATGTATTTAAGTACATATTTATATATTATATATATCGTTGTCTGAGTACCCACAACACAAGCCTTCTTGAGCTTACTGTGGGACTTAGTCAATCTGTGTAAGAATGTCCTATAATATTTATTATTTATTCATTTATTTATAATCTAAATAGTACTAAGTGTAGCCATCTGGCTACTTAGTATAATATTTTACAGTTTAATATTATAGAGCTCCACGGTAAGCTCAAGAATGCTTGTGTTGTGGGTACTCAGACAAAGATATTATGTAACATATAAATACATACATAAAAGACAACCATGACTCAGGAACAAATATATGTGCTCATCACACAAATAAATGCATCTGCGTCGGATAACGAAGCTCGTCGTTATGGTATGGAGAGAAACATGTTGAGCAATCTTTGCCTTAAAATATATGTGTATTAACTTGATTTCTCCTTTAACACTATTATGAATCACGTTAGACCGGGCCGTGTCCGGGCCGGAGCTTCCAGCGCATCGTTTTCTATGGATGCATCCCGTGATCACCTGTAATGTCATAGAAAAGTAAGCTCCGGAAACTCCAGCCCCGACACGGCCCGGTCTAACGTGAGTCATCCTGTATAAAGAAGCCCTTTCCTCACTGTCCGTACTTCCCCCGCCTTGGAAAGATAAATGTCAGCATCTAGCTGCAGATCTAATTGTGTATGAATATTAACCGGCTATTCATTCGCTGGGTGCGGTTTAATCACAATGTTTACGGCGCTAGGAATTAGTGCGGTTCGTGGTTCTGACTTGCGGTTTGTGCGGGTTTTTTGACAGATGTAGGGGCATTACAGAAAATTGTCGGGTGTGTGACGCAATTTTTGTAACACTTCTGAAAAATCTAAGAAGCCGATATTTGGTATGCTAACGTTTGATACCTAGTTAGTTTTATTTTTCCAAACGTCCGGGTTCGATTCCCGAGCTAAGTACACATTAACATACATTTTTTTAAATGTATGAATGCAGTTTTTCTTGTTACTAAAATCGATGACATGGTTCCTAAGAAGAGATCGTCGTGTCTTATAGTTTCAGATTTTCTCATACTAACCGATCTAAATGGGCCACCCTGTCTTAATTTTTTTTTAATAAATTTCAAAACACAAAACAGCTCTGTAACTCGGAAGAATAGTACGTACTTACCAATAATTATGTACATATGTACATACGCGCTAAAGATTAAAACCTCTTAAACCTCTTAAATCATAAGATCCGCTAAGCGTTGGAAATTTTCTCCATTACGTTTTACGATTTCCACTTCAACCGGAAGCGCCATTAAAGTTTGAATCAAGGCCTTTTACTAAACGATTATAATAGCCTAGCGTCCTGTTTCCTGGAAAATCTTCAGGGTGAATTATGATCTGTCAAAAAAAAGGATCTGTAAAGACCGGTTCCACCTGAACACAGAATAAAGTTTATATTCAAAACCGGTCTTATTCTTGTAATTGTGGAATTAGTTTTTTATTTGAATTTTCAATGTGTATTATTAGAAATTTCAAGAAAAAACACATGCAGAGCTGTTACTCGTACATTGCCGAGTAAGTAAGGAAATGTTTTTTATTGATCGAATAACATCAAATTGTTGGAGCTATTATATTATTATGAAATAGGCGGTGCGGTGCCAGGTATGTGATGACGTCATTATTTACGACGTTGTAGCTTTCATCTCTGAATGTTTTTCAATAAAAAGACACGTTAAGATCGTCTAGTCTTTTCAATGCTAAAAAAACGAGGTATTGCCCTTAGCTGCTTTTACTGATGTGTCGTGCGAGAGTTTACAAAATTGTAAAATTTCCGCATTGGAAAATCGGAAACTTCTCATATTTTAGTATGGAGATCGAAACTTTCCGTCTCCATAATGAAAAACTTAATTTCCTATAAAATTTTCCAGAAATTCCCGAGAACTTTTCCAACTTTTTTGAAACTTTCCGCAACTTGCACAATAGTTGCTAATCAAGCCAACTAGCTCAGTGCAAACGAAGCACGACTAACGACCGAGTCGCTATTTACACCCTAATGGAAAAAGTTACACATAAAAGCTCCCCGCGCCGACACATACTCAGATTAATTATTAAAACAGAGTCGCAAGTTGTTAAAGCGCTGGAAACGTTGGTTTTTGTGTAAGTTCAGTTTAGTTTAATGCCTCTGAACTTGGGTATTTCAGTGGTAGTTAATTAAAGGGTAATTATCAAAATTTTACATGTGTATATTTGTTACGATGTAAGAGGATCGCCGTATTAGCAAGATCATCACTCATCGAGATTCACAATGATGACCACGACCACTCTGGCAAGAGTGTACCGACTAAGAAGAAGAAGAAGAAGAGGATCAGGCGATCGCCAAGGTGACGATCGCTTGCGCTTCGCCATCGAATCGGTTTGTGTCTCTCTATCACTCTTCCATATTAATTATGTGATAGTGACAGTTGCGTTTCGTTCGCTACGTGGCGTTATACGTTTAGTAGTAGTAGTAGTAGTAGTAAACTATTTATTGTACAAAACGACATATTAAAAATAACATAAAATTAGTAAACAGTACAAAGGCGAACTTATCCCTTTGAGGGATCTCTTCCAGTTAACCACCAGTTAGTTTATACGTTTTATACAAAGTCTATTTTTATTTTGTTGTGTTTTTTTTTCGGTAAACTTTTAGTTCTACATAAAGTTTTAATACTTATAAAACTCCGGTGAGACTCTAACATATTAAGAATGATTTTAAACGGGTCACTCACGAATTATTAAGTCTAGTAGACGCTCGACATATTTCGATCCAATTTTCGAGGATCTTCTTCAAGTCTTCACAGACACGGCGCGCCGTCGACCAGTGAAGGCGAGTCGTTGCTCCGTGAAAAGGATAGGTACTTTTGGAAGAAAAAAAGTGTGCCAAGATCTTTATTTCTATTAAGATACTTAGACTTAGTGGCAGTCGCTTTCGTAAACAACTAGTGCCCACGCCAATTCCCGGGATTAGTTGCCAAGCGGAACCCAGGCTCCGATGAGCCGTGGCAAAATGCCGGGACAACGCGAGGAAGATGATGACTTCATAGACACCATGACGGTAACTAAAAATGTATGGACATTATGGAACATGTTTTTTCTCATATGATCAAAAGTCTTGATTCTGAGTAGAAATAATATAAAAAAATCCCATTTTTGAAAGGAATTTGTAGCGTAAAACGGTAAATCAAATGTCCCATCCACTATAATATATCATTGGTAACGTCAAAACGATATTAAGGTTTCTTTACTTTGTCCCCTGACATTTTATCAGCCTCTATCAAAATAAGTTCTCGGTACAAAGTGTAATAATACCCCCAAATGAAAAACCTAGAAACTCCGCCATTTAAAAAGCAACCCAGAATATTTCTAAGAATACACATTTTCTTCCTATCCCGTTTTACATTTGTAGCTCTCTAGTTCTTTTTCCTCATTTGAGTTTCTCTGAAAACATGGGTATTATGCAAATAATGCCTTTTCTATGTGCTGCTGTGAAAGTTCCTGGTAATAAAAGCATTTCTTAAGGATAAATTATGCTTAATAGCTCTTTCTTTTAGATTTCTTGGAAGATAAAAAATACAGTGGTACATATTCACAACTTCAATACTGTAAAATAATTGGTTTAAGAGTATACAACAGTTACTTGTTACGTAAGACTACGTAATTCATAAAATGTGTTAAAATTTAGTATCCCACTTTGTCTATTCTATAATATTTTAAACTTTCGCGTTTTGAACACATATTAACTCACATTTATAGACACAAATCTCTGTTTTGACATTTTGCTGGGACATCAGTCAGCCGCGACCACGACCAGTGAAACCTGTGTCGAAACGTCGGTAAATCAAGGTAATTGAATAAAATTCGCCCTAGACCCGTCTATAAATGTGAGTTAATATTTGTCTATTCTAGTTTAGTACCTAGGATACTGCCATAAAACTCGCTGCAATTTTTTTTCCTGATGATATCACAACACACGGTACCACTCAACACACCTACAAACAAGAAATCAAATACAAACAATGCCAAACTACAATAAGCATTGATGCATGCCTCTATTATAAATTTAAAACCGGCCAAGACCATAGCGGACCATGCTCAGTAAATTAATTGTAATGTAATATTTTCAAGGTCAAACAAAAATCGGGTGGTATGAGAGTGGTTGGCGGCAACATACAGTGACCCATATGGCTTATGATCGCACACTGCGGAGTCGGAACACACATGGTCGCCATCCTCAGCAATGAGGGACCGAGGAAGAAGGAGGTAATCAACATCAATGGGTGGAATCAATGGGTGAATCAACTTTTTCTTGTCACTAGTTGCCATGGTTACGGTCTCCTGGGTCACTTTTAAAATACTAGTTATTTCGTATTTAAATGAACCAAACTTGAATTTTTTGGTAGTTATAAGGCCTTTCCATAATCGTACATCTACTATTTAAGCACGTTTGTAGAACATGGTACAGCAGCTCTTCTAAGAAACTATGCTACTATTGTCTCCTGGCTGATGAGACAGAATAACAACAAGAAATAGTTGATCGACCCATATACCTACGCCAGCTTATGTTTATCTCAGAAAATATACATTCCATCGACGCTACGTCAAAATATCTTGAAACGCGCCGGGGGACCGAGGAATGAAAAATGCAAACGTAATTTATGCCGCCACGGCAAAATGGACAGGAAAACAGAAGACGGCCTTGAATAAAATAATTAAACTTTTACTATTCGTAACACTGGTAAACCAGTGAGGTAGACTCAGCATTAATAGTAGCTGATGAAGCTACGTGTATAAAAGGATTTACCAATCTCTATAAGCTTTACTAAAAGAGATATCTCTGTTAACTGAAATAAATGTCATATACTAAGAAACTTTAATCTTTTGTTCTAATACTTCTAATAGTAGAGATATCTGTATCTTGAAAGACGACATCGTACGTTACGTAGAAATGAGTCAACAGGTGTTCGAACCTATATGTCTAGGAGTTAAGAGAGAACAGAATGGAACGAATGATGAATGAATGGAATCAGACATAAAGTAAAAATATTATAAAGATAAGAATTCTAAATTTAAAAGAACAGTGACAGTTTACAATATGAATGTGACTTCACTCCATGAATTAATATCTGTTAACTAAGGTACACTTTCTGATACAAGTTTGGTGGCACACGAGCTTGTTTTTACATTTGTGGCAAATCTGCTGTTATTTTCTCTTCCAAACTCGCCAAAGGAAGTGAAGAAGCGAAACTGACTGGAGAGAATTCTTGAAATTCTTCTACATTCTCACAGTGCTTGTTTTAGGTATTACCCGTTTAAATTTGTCTTGAACTAAGAACATTTGAAATATACATCTTGTGTACTAAATTATGTAAAAGATCGCAACGTTTATGTTTATGCAAACCTAAGACAATGTAAGACAGGGATAATATACTCAAAAGGCCTTTTTAGGAAACACTGACGTATTTTTCTAATCAAATTATTTTTCTACCAAAACAATCAGTAGCAGAACTAGCAATAAGATTTTGCCAAAAATTTCATTTTTGGTACAAGCTTTTATCGCTGACTGTACTTTTCTTACGACAGACAACTAATACTCATCGAGACAATTCTAAAAACCCCTAACACAATTAGGTTACGTTGTTTCATCACAGAGTTCCTATGGCCACTTCCTGTCTCCATCATCAGATCAGCTCGATGGTACCAAAATATTGCATTGTCATCCGATTTATACATGCATGCAAAATTTCAGCTCAATCGGAAACCGGGAAGTGGATCAAATTTAACTTGCAAGATTTGATTACAGACAGACAACGGTCAGGTGAAACTAAATAAAAGCTTGTAAAAAAAGGCAGGTTTCGAAATTATCTGTACCTACACGACACGATTTTATTGTCATAACAACAATATTTGTTTGAAAACATAATATAAAACTACCTTCCCTAAAATAGTACTTTTCAAATAGGCACTTAGCAAAAAAGTTTAAATGACAAAAATGGCTTCTGTTATTTTTGGATCATCCGCGCAGCTAAAATATGTTACTCCCATTTTCAAAACCTGGTGTATAAGATGTGTAGATGTAGGTATTGTAGGTATATCTACTAGCAAGCTGCTTGTACGAAGACATTAACACCCACATCAACACGTTCGACTAAACTGCCATCACAATCACAGCTATCCTATATGCAAGGTATGCGTATAACAATCGGACTATTATGCCCACGTGCGGTAATGCGCGCCGTGTTCCTTATGACAAAGCGGTGTAATTTATTACCCGCCATGACGCATCGAGCGGCCATCTTGTTTAATGCGTGTTCAAAATGGCGGCCCTTACAATGGCCGTTGGGATGATGAATTAATTCTGGTTTTTGTAATTAATTTTACTTAGAAATGATTTTGTCGCCTATTATGTTTATGTACCGGGGTGGTTAGATATTCCACACTGTTTGTAACTATTTATTTTTTGTGTTAAATTGAAAAACGAAGCTATGATGTATCTAGCGACCATCTTGTTTAATGCGTGTTCAAAATGGTGTCCTTTACAATGGCCGTTGCGTTGGGATAATGGATTTTTACGGTTCTCTCAATTATTTTTATTATTATATTTTTTCACCGGAATCTTTAGAAGTTTTTAACGACGTATGTATAGGTAGTGAATTTACCACAGATTTTTGTTGCGATTATTTTACTTCTTAACTGGTAGGCCACTCGAATTGGGACGAAACTCTGTAAGTACTTGCAGTTTTAATAAGTAAATGGCTGGAGCGTTAACTAAAGAGTTAAGTCAAATATTTTATTATATGAGGATCCGCGTGTGTCAATTTTACATTTTTGTATTTGTTACAATTAAAGTTATATCGAAACGTTTCTAAATAAACAGGATATATGTAACGCTATAAGCATAAATTAAAACAAACGTCATATATTATTTTAAGAAAAAGTGAAGTAATCCTCCGGTGCCCGACACCGGAACCAGCGTCTTTCGTTTTCGTGGCACACGCCTTATAACTCTAGTTAGATTATTAGATACCGATTATTATGCCTTGCCTTATAGCGTCTCCGTTTTTCTTGTATGTCAGTTATTCATTACAAAAGCCTTGTCTATTGTAGAACTAGATTTCCTCTGAAAGACAATAGGAGAATATTCCTCGTTCGTGCACCTGTAGCTAACTCGATGACCGGTATTGGAGGCTAATGCAATTTGGGCCGGGATTCTTTTTACCGACAATGGTTTTTTTCTGCTGTGTATAAGTCCTAAGTTACTTCTAACTACTTTTGTTTTTAATTTTAAACTTTATTATAGTACCTATAGTACTTATATTTGTTTTACCTCAAATTTGATTATAAGTAATTATTGCAGTAGAATAAGCATGACACAGTGAACAAAACACCACCGCAACGTCAGTAAGCTTTTTTATAATATAATTTTATATATAACCCCCTTATTCATAAAACTTATAAAATCACTGTTAAATTTTGTCTGTTTCTAACAAACGCAAATGTCCTAATGATGGATAGGGACTGTACCTGTTATCAACGGCATGTTAGATTTTACTTTAGAATAAGTTTGTACCTACCACCGGTACTGCTTTGAAGAAATAGGTAGGTACATTGTTATGACATTACAAGATCCTAACAAATTTCCCAAGACGATTGTAATTTATATCTAAGATGATTATAAATATTCCATCCAATACTCCAACACTTCACGTCGATCTCATCCAATCATACCCTTTACAAAAAATGGGTCCATCTTTACATTATCCTTCAGCCGTACTTACTCAAATTTCAAAAGCGAGACTCAAGGCATGAGAGCAAAAATTAAATTTCGGGATTCTCTTTAAGTGCCCTCTTAAGTCTTGTAATTAAGAATTACCCCCACTGATTTACAGCCTAAATTATGGGCAGCACGTTTTTTAGGGATCTCTAAGTCAACATTAATAACAATTCTAATCTTTTTGATGTTTTCCGCCTGGCCGAGGCTTTATTTGGAATCAATGGGGTTTGCGTGAATTTAAAATGAGATGATCTTGTTATTTATTCAGAACAGGGATTCTGGATTTCGCTTTGCTGCTGAAAACATTCAATTCAAAATGTACCTAGTCCATTTTTGTGATTATGAATATATGCTGTTTGTATAATATGAAATATGTGAACTGTAAAAAATACGGTTTTCATAAAGTCTTTTTCGAGTTTTTTGTCAGAAAGTAGGTAGAGGAGACCCGCTGAAGGGTCGTCCTAATGAAATGTGTACCTGCATAATGAAATCAGAAAACAGCATATTTACTTCGGATTATTACAGTCGAAATTAAACTTTCGTGAGACATATTTTACACGTGACCCGTGACGTGAGGAAGGAACCCCGACGGGTCCGAAAAATTCAAGTGAGTGAAACCGTTGTCGTCTAAACGGATTATTACAGCATTTCTGCAGTTAAGTATTTTTTAGGCATACAGTTTATATACGTATCTTTTAGTATTTTTTCTAATTTTGTAGCATAGGTTTATGATAACACGAAATTATAGAAACACAACCTTTAAATTGAATTTCACTTAAACTTCGTTGAGTTGCTAAGAAGAAATTACACAAATAATACGGTTAAAACATGTTTTCATGCATAGGAAACCGCGGGAGAAAGTTAGTCTAATAAACAAGTTACCATTTAGAATTTAAACTGAACATTATGTTAAACAATCGATCATTTTATAATAAGATGAGGAAGTTCTTTTCAAAGAACTCAGGTGTCCGTAAAAAGCACTTAAAAGTTCACAAGAGTATCATATGTGCGGTATGATGTATGCTCGCATGGAGAAATTATTGGCTTTAGCCATGTGGGTGTAACGCAACACGTTTATTAAATATTCTACAGTACGTATACTTATTCGAGTTGACATGTTATCGCGGATATTAGATACTTACAAAGGGGGAGAGAATATCCCGACCTACTTTCAGACAGTCTGCCAACAGGGAGAGATGGCGGGAGATCGTGCGAAGAGCTATGTCCGCCTCTACTACCGATGCGGACGCCTCAACGTGACCACGATCGCTCTGTCAAGATCGATACGACAGAGAAGAGACTTTAGACCAGTATCCTTGAAAGTATTACGAATAATGTCATATTCACTCGCCCCAATAGGTAAACCTACTGAACAAACAAGCACTCGCGAAATGCACGCGCGATTAATATCATTTAGATATAATTCCTGCACATTTCCGGGTCGATAATTAAGAACTACGTAGTGTCAATACACAATAACTTCATGAACCACGGCGAATTGTCACTGTCAGATGACAATTGTCACAGCTGTGAATCAGGAGCCTGGCTTTTCGTCTTGTCTTGTCTCTCATCCGATACATTTCTACTTTTCGATTCGTTTCTCGATAAGCGATTGCCATTAGGACTGAGGCCTTAAAGCCTTAAGTCGCGTTTCGGTAAAAACAATTGACAACTTGCAGTCAGTTTCGTATAATATTCGATTGCATAGGATAAAATTGCCTTGCAGTTTATGGACCTGTTGTAGCGGTTTAATTATTAATAGTGAAAATTTTACAGCAGGCAGACACAAAACACTTGTAGGTCAAATTAAATGTCATATTTAATTACACAAACGGGGCTACCGCGATATAATTTCATTGTTTTTACCTTAAATTCCGACGTTTCAGTTGAGTTGCACCAGCTGTGGTCACGGAAAGACTGACGTCCCAGCAAATGTCAACGGAGATATGGATAAAATAACACTGAACTACCCGAAATTAATTAAATATAAGTAATTAAATACCTATGTGTATTACGAAACGCGAGAGTTTAAAGAGTTACATTAAATGTCAATATGAATTGTCGCGGAACCCTTTGACCTTGTACCTGAGCAAATCATTTAGAGACATTTTTGTTTGCAGAAAAGAGCACCAATTTATAACCGCTGGTAGTTAATTTAACTTCCTTATCACTTAACTCTTTTGAGAATAATGAGAGTTTGCCTACCTTTTCCCGCGCCTTCTTGAATTTAATTATGATTTAAATTTTAGCGTTTTATGGTTCAATTTAAGAGTAAAGTTGTTATTAGGCATATTTTATTTGTTCCGAAAATCTTGTTATTTCCACAGTTTAGCTAAGGTAAACGTACTGGTACTCGACGCGGTACATGTCATCTTGAAACTTAAGTCATTGTCAATAGAGGTGACAGCAAGGTGTCATCTATTGGGCATTAGCATGTCGAGCACTATAGTACCTACGTTTACCTTATACGAGGCAGAAAGTTTCTGGAGAAACGCACAGTTGAGCGATAGACAATCAAATGAATTTTGGAAAGTCACTCACGGTTGTTATACAATGGGGTAGAAATTAGCTCAATCCTCAATACCCACTATCCGATGTTATTCACTGACAAATATCCGTAGTTTTAATCCCGAACATACCTTTTAATGATGCCATTTAAATAAAACAATCGTATTAACTGAAGCCAGAATTGTATCTGGTTTATTCAAATTGCATGTGTTTTGGGATTTATAACCAAAAGGTCTATTCCGCTTGCTTTGATGGATGCCCGTGACTTTGACGCAATTATGAGAAGTCATGAAAAAATAAAGTTTTATGTTATAATCTCTAAATAGATGGTTTTATTCTTAGTCTACTCAACAGCAGAAGTTGCTTAGTGAGCCAGTCTCTTATTTCACCACTCTGACAATAAAATTGTCACATGACATTGACAACTCACCGTACATTGCTGGTCCAATAAGTGTACAATTACACTATGTACATACCGACTTTACTAACCAATACCAAGCAACAAGAAAAAATTGTCAGTGTAAGGATTGTCAGATGACTCAGATGTCGATTGTCAAGTTGGTGAAATAGGCGCCCGGTGTTTAAAATAAAATTATCTGAACATAACTATGTGTGCAATTTATAAGATAAATACTTAAATACGTAGAAAACATACATAACTCAGGAGCAAATTGATATCCGAGACAAACACACAAATAAACGTCCTTACCAGGATTCGAACCCGGGACCTCCTGCTTCGTAGCACTCAACACGTTTATCCACATTAATATCACAATTTGTCATTAAATGCTCGGAAAGCGTCCTCATCAGGCAGTTTAATTGTGTTAATTAAATTAGTGGATACGAATCAGTTAGTTTGCGGATCGGATTGGCTCCCGGTGACACGCGCTGCAATAAATTGGGGTTCCCAATTGCATTAAATCGTTAAATTGCATGGAGAGGATTGAACATTGTTTCATTCGACATGATTTGCATACAGGTATATTATTTATATTAAATTATAAATTGTTACGCCTACAAAACTTAAAAGATAGCTTATCCTATGTTATATTATTCAATTTTTATTATTTATGTAAACTACCTATGTAAAATGTCACAAATCATGTTTTGTATTTTTTTAAAGATATATAAACATGGATGTAAAATAATTCTATTTTTTTAAGTAAGTATAGTTCGGTTTGAGCCTTTTTAAGGTACCTAGTAGCTTCGAATTTTGACTGATTTCTAGAACCAACGCGTTACTATATTCCTTATATTAAAAATTACTCGATATTGTGCAAATAAGTATCAGTTAATACCAATTTTTCGGTATATCTACCTATTTATAGTTGTTTCAATATATTTTCATCTGACTGACCAAAGGAAACTTAAGGGTAATTACTGTAATTAGATAACTCAACACACATAGGGTGGGTGACATCAAGATGTCTCCCTATTATTAGGTACTTACGGTCTGTATATATGTATTTTATTATTATACTTACATTTACTGAGATAAAAATTGAGATAGAGAGCGTAGTGATATGAGGCCATCTAGCTTCGAACTTTTGCCCGCAATTTGTGAGCCAACATTTCGAGTTTAAAAAAAAAACTAGCAAAATGGCGACGCAATAGGGCCGGAAGGGCAATATTTACGTAAATGCGGTGCAGGAGACAGGTGCGGCGTTATCGTGTGAACCGTCTGTCTGTCGCAGTACACAGACTGCTGAGTGGCCACCGCCAACAATTAAAATATTTAAATCAATTTTTTAAACATGCAGATACGTCTGCGAGCGATATTCCAAATTTTATATTAAAGGGAAGAATGGAATAAGTTACGCTTCCGGCAGGACTTGAACAAGCAACCTCCGCAATCCGTGCGTTAGTTCTAACCAATTGAGCTACGGAAGCCTACCAGAATCTTGCGAATCTTTCCATTACTTCCCTTATGTGTACATGCCTTTGGGGTGGCGTATAGCGACATCTACCGAAAGAAGATTTAAAAAAAAAAAAAACATTTTTTCCTTTAATATAAAATTTGAAAATATTTAAATTGTTATTTACCTTTCTATCGCTCTTGCATACCTATTCAAGCGATAAAGGGGAGATAACGAGTTTTCGATGTTGGCGGGAGGCCTTCAGATTTTATTTTCTTGCACACTTTTTATTATCAATACCTATCTTTTTTATTTCCTGGTTATTGGTGAAAAGAATTAAGATTTGGGTGTATATTATTACATATTAAATAGATACTTGTAGATACAATTTTAATTATGAATTAATTACCTACCTACTACGTATATTATGTAGGTAGTAGTTGTATCTATAATTTATTATTTTTAATGATTTTGCCACTGCGTTTACCTAAAGCTTAATTTCAATCCCAGGCAAAACGTCAGTATATATAGTAATTTACCTACTGTTTTTATTTCATCAACTGTGTTTACGATTAGCATAAGTTTGCCAGTAGAGGGAAGGATGTAATTTAGAGAAACGTGATGATTTAGAACTCCAGGTAAATAAGGTATATAGAACTCCAGGTAAATAAGGTATATAGAACTAACTCCTGGTAAATAAGGTATATAGACGGGGTTATGTACGTCGTAAACAAGGGCTGAAAGATGCAGATTACTGTAACCGACGCACAATTTATTAAAAGATCTGTATTTTCTGACATTTTCGTGGTTATTACACTGAAGGATCCGCTCAGTGTGTGAGATAGTGATATGCACGTATCCCGCTCGCTGCATTCAATTATAGTTTTTACTAGCAACCTGCCCCGGCTTTGCATGGGTTAGCAAATTATACACCTCAACCTTCCTCAAGAATCACTCTATTGATAGGTGAAAACCGCATGAAAATCCGTTCAGTAGTTGTTGAGTTTATCGCGAACATAATACAAACACACAAACAGACAGACGCGGCGGGGGACTTTGTTTTATAAGGTGTAGTGATATTGAATTGTTAAACGTTTCAATCAAAGAGCAAATGTCAAAATAACGCACGGAAACTAGATCATATTTACAATGGCAGACGCCAACCAAAACTACTAAGTAGGTTCAAGTTGGCTTAGCAAAAAATAATTAAATTTCTAATTTTAAGCCAGCTTAGTTTTCCATCTTAGCAGCCAAATTTGTTACCTACATTTACTTCCTACGTACGTCAATCAAATTTGACCTTTAAAGTCCCTGAGCCACAAAATAGTTAAACCTCGATTTCATCAATTTGGAATAAGGATTAACTATGAGATTAAACGTCGAAATCCGAAACTCGATTAGGATTAAAACCTATTCTTGTAAAAGGTGCCTCTACGAAAACTTAAAACAAATGATAACTAAAACTAAAATCAAAATTATTTCTGATGAAATTCTGACGTGGCAAAGTGTGGCAATAACATTATCAATGTCAAATTACTATGAAAATATGACGTTTATTATAAAGATGACAGTACATTTCCAATGACAGCAGCACTACCGTTGCGAAGTTACTGGTGCGACATTACTGCAGCGGCGACGGCGAGTGCTGCTGTTGCGGCGTGCAATTGACAAAACCAATTTTCGTCAGTTGCTTGTCAATGCGAAATCATCATGTCCGATGTATACAATAATAATTATTTGTTGTTGTATCTTTTAAATGAAGAAGCGCATGATGATTTATTAGTGCTTCGTGCGAGATGCAAAAGAAAACCAGGAGCCGTCACATTCCATTAAATATGTTTGCTCATCTGATGAGGAAAGCAGGGGCGACTCTGTCGAGGATGTACAGCACTTCCTAATGGAATGCGTTTGGACTCGAGACAAGAGGGCACAATTATTTGAAGCTAGGGGTTATACAGTAACTGATATTGGGGTTTTTCACTCGATATTGGCGGAACCCCTGTCTGAAACTGCGAAATTCGTGTATAGTTTATTTTATATCGAGTAACACCTGAATGAATTGAAATTGAAACTCTGTAATGCAGAGGCCTAACGGAGCCGACATGTCTCATTGATAAAGGCTTCTTTTAAAAATGTAGATAAAAAAGGAGCCGTCCCGTAGAGGGAACGTACACAATATTGATAAAGAATCAGCTGTCAAGCGACGATAATTTATATCGGGAATATTGCCGGCTCAATAAACAACAATTTAACTGTGTGTTGGGCCAAATAATTGACGAAATTCAACCTAAATACCAGAAAGCAATCAATGCCGAGGAAAAATTATTAACGTTAAGGTAAGTTTACATTCTTAAATGTTCTTCCCCATCCTCTTGACTAAATGCATACGGAGTAGCCCCACTTGCACCATCCCATTAACCCAGGGTTAACCGGTTAACCCGTTAACCCAGTGTCAAATTGTACTGGTAACCATGGTAACTCCAGGAGTAACCGGTTCACCCGGGTTAGTGGGATGGTGCAAGTGGCCCTAAGCAAGCCTAATACGGCATCGCGCTGCGTAGACAGTGCGTCATAGTCATAGTCATTTATTCATAAAACAATACATTGCGTTTGAATTTTACATTATATCACAATTACAATTTTATAAATAACAATTAGAAATTAAAGTATTACAAATTATCTATCATAATAACAAATTGAACAATAATTGGCTTATAATAAAATATAATTAATAATAATAATAAAGTATATGTGTAGGGGGCCCTCTCAGCCGCTTGGATTGACTACAAGAAGGCCTATGATTCGGTGCCTCATTCATGGCTGGGGAGGGTCTTAGAGCTGTACAAAGTTGATGCAGCTTTGAGAGCCTTCCTAAGCGCGTGTATGGGGCAGTGGACCACAGTCCTTCGTCAACCAGGAGGCGGGGATGACCGACCTGGCCCACAGGATTTTATAAGGATTGAGCGAGGAATATTTCAGGGCGACAGTCTGAGTCCGCTATGGTTCTGCCTAGCTCTGAATCCCCTCAGCACCTTGCTGAAGGATTTGGGACTAGGTTGCCGGCTTCGGAGAGAGGGTGAAGTTATTTCTCACCTTCTGTACATGGATGACCTCAAATTATTTGCACCAAATACCCAAGGCTTGTTGGAGCTACTGAAAACCACCGAAGTCTTCAGTAGTGCCATCAACATGGAGTTTGGTGTCGATAAATGTGCGGTTATGCATGTACAGCGGGGGAAGGTTGTAAATTCAACAAATTTACAACTTTCTGAGACAATGTCTTTCAGGTCTATCTCTGAATCAGAGACCTATAAATACCTTGGTATGTCACAGTCGTCCTCAATAGAGGACGAGGGTATTAGACGGTCGGTGAAGGAGCGCTTTTTCAGTCGGCTCACAAAAGTCCTTAACAGTCTTTTGTCAGGAGGCAACAAAGTGCGCGCCTTCAACGCCTGGGTAATGCCTCTTCTCACATACTCCTTTGGCATACTAAGGTGGACTCAGACCGAGCTGGACGCCCTGGATCGGAGGGTCCGGTCACTGCTCACCACACATCGCATGCTACACCCACGCTCGTCAGTTATGAGATTGTACATCCCACGGAAGTGTGGAGGCCGAGGCTTCCTAAACGCCAAGGATCTCCACAACCGCGAGGTGTACAATCTCAGGAATTATTTCCTTAACAACGAGTGTGGGATGCATCGTGATGTGGTGGCAGTAGACAGGAACCTCACGCCGCTCTCCTTGGCAAACAAGAACTGGCGCAAACCTGTGGTACTAAGTACTTACTGCGGATCGCAAGGCGGCATGGGAGAGTAAGGCGCTACACGGGCGGTTCTACAAGGCCCTCACGGGACCCGATGTGGACCTGCTCGCGTCGGTGAACTGGTTACGATTCGGGGACCTCTTCGGAGAAACCGAGGGTTTTGCCTGTGCAATTGCGGACGAAGTGATGATGACGAACAACTATCGGAAATATATCCTGAAGGACAGTACGGTCGACATTTGTCGGGCATGCCGCCGTCCAGGAGAGTCACTCAGGCATATCATTTCCGGTTGTTCTCATCTTGCTAACGGTGAGTACTTGCACAGACATAATCTCGTAGCCAGGATTATTCACCAGCAACTTGCTCTTCTATACGGCCTTGTGGACCGCGAAGTACCGTACTACAAGTACTTACCTGCGCCTGTTCTCGAGAATGGTCGTGCCACGCTCTATTGGGATCGATCTATCATCACTGACAGGACTATTGTCGCCAATAAGCCTGACATCGTGCTGATAGACCGATCGCAGCGCCGGGCCGTGCTCGCCGACGTCACCATCCCCCATGATGAGAATCTCGTGAAGGCCGAGAAGGGCAAGTCCAGCAAGTACCTAGACTTAGCTCACGAGATTACCGCCATGTGGGATGTTGACTCGACGATCATTGTTCCGATAGTTGTGTCAGCGAACGGTCTCATAGCGAAGAGTCTCGACCAACACCTAGAGAGACTCTCGCTGGGTGGTTGGATCAAGGGTCAGATGCAGAAGGCGGTAATATTGGACACGGCGCGTATAGTACGTCGGTTCCTCACTCTGCGGCCCTGACCACCGGCAGCTTGGGCCAAGCCCCGCTGCCGGCGGCACCCTAGGTTAGGTTTTTTATAATGTGTTTATATGTATTTTTTATTGTTTTGTAAGTGTTTTTATATTTTACTTTTATATTCATATTATAACAAACCTAACTTAAGACGAAAAATAAATAAAAAGTATATGTCAATTGGTCTAAATTAATTAATAACTATTATGTCAGTGTTCGGTATTAAAACCTTATTTGATTTAGTTTTATTGATTTTCTACATTTAAACAATGACATATAAAAATAAGATGACTTTTCGATTTAGATTTGTACCAAAAACACGTATTTTATATAAATAAAGAACCAGTGCGAAATATGTGTTTAATTCAACATACATAATACATAATCCACTTCATTTTTGGTCCTACTTGAGCCAACAGTGCATAAATAAGAATATTTCGTGCCGAAATACGTAACAACAGTTACACACATAATGACGGACACGGAAGAATATAAAACGTTAAAAAGTACAAGAAGTATAATAAAAGGTAAGGTGACCAGAATCGTAAACTACGTTACTGGATTGAATTCATCCGACAAAGATAGTTTGAACATAGATGAGATAAAGTTGCGATGTGCCGACTTATCTACACAAATGGAGAAATTCGATCAAGTTCAACAGGCAATTGAGCTCTTAGAACAAGACGAGAAGAAAGCCGACGAGGAACGATCGATCATGGAGTCCAGATATTACCAAACTAGAGCGCTCATTAACAAACTGTTGGAGAAAAAAGAAGAGGACATCAAAGCAAAAAGTCAACCGGTGTACAAACTCACAAAATTAGAGCTTCCGACATACAGCGGTGACATACGCGAGTGGCCTGCGTTTAAAAACCTGTTCCAGTGTGCCATGGACGGAGGAAACGTGCCGGAGCTGCAACGCATGCAGTATCTGAAGACCTGCTTGAAGGGCGAAGCTGCGGGTTTGATTAACTCTCTTCTGATTCTCGACGGAAATTTCGGTAAAGCTATGAGTATACTAGAAAACAGGTATGAAAACCAAACTATTATTGTAAACTTTCACTTAAAGAGCTTTATGAGTTTTCCTATACTTAACAGATCTAACATAAAAGAGTTCTTAAATGTATTACAACAAAGTCTAGATTCTCTAAGTGCTTTAAACCTGCCAGTGCAACAATGGGATGTACTTTTAGTTTATATAATTACTCAGAAATTAGACAATTCTCTGAGGGCGGCATGGGAGTTGACAAGGAAAGAGACTTCAATTCCTACAATAAAGGAGCTTTTAGATTTCCTTAATCAATCAATCAATCAATCAATTCATTTATTTGTCGAAAAGCAGGTAATGTTACAAACAGGTGTTACATACATATAATTAAGTGCTCCACTTTTGGCCGTATGAGGCATACAAATATTTAACGTGAGTGGCGGTGTAGCTCGTGAGTTACAAATTAATTGTCATCATCCTTAAATAATAATAAAAGTCAACTATTTACATACTGCGTGCTCATCAAATATTGTCAAAATACTAATTGTTAAATGTCAAATTAAGGCCTATATTCTATACATAATAAATTACTTACATGCATCAAAAAAGTTCGCTGTCATTTAAATATTCGTTTATGTCATAGTAGCACTTGGTTTTCAATAAAGTTTTCAACGTATTGCGGAATCTGTTAATCGGTAAAGTTTGTACCGATTCTGGTAGTTTATTAAAAAACTTTACAGCCATACTAAAAATGCTTTTTCTAAAAAGTGCGCAGTGTGCACGTGGATGTAAAAGTGTGTCTCTTTGTCGGAAGTTACGTGCTGGGTTATGCGGTTTTTTTGGAAAACGACTGTCATATTTTTTAACAAACATTAGGCATTCCAATATGTATAAAGAGGGAACAGTCAATATGCCAAGGTCTTTAACCCTTAAATTGGCAACGTACACTACGGTGTACACTAATCTTTAAAAAAATACTGGCAACAATTAAAGACATTATTTTAATAACTTTTATCAACATGTCAAAACAAATTTTGTAATGTAGGGTAGGAAAATATATTGACACAAATAACGCGTTTGTAAGCATGTCAGTGTTAAAATGAAGTCGACTCGGAAACACTTGTCGTTACCCCGGGTAAGTTTTTAAATTTTTTTTAAAGATTTTTATACTAAGACCACGCATGTTGTTTGTGTTTATTTATCGCCAAGGCCTTAGTAATCAAATGATATATTTCAATACCGTGTAGATTTCAAAACCAAACATTTAAAGACTCATTACTTTCTATGTACACTGTGGCTACCGTTGCCAATAACACTGTAAACAACCTTAATCAGCTGACGGTAACCACAGTGTACATTGCCAAATATGTAGAAAACTTCTTTCTAAAAGTGTTGGTATCCACAGTGTACATTGCCAGCTTCATAGTATCGTTCACTTTTCTGTTTTTTTGGTAATTTTGAGGTTTCTTTTTAAAAACTGTCTATAGTTTTAACCTATTTTATTGTTTTTTTTCTGCAGAGCGTAAATCTAACGCGTTCACACAAGATTTTAGCTTTGGTACCAACAATAAATGCATATTCAGACGATGGGTCTGCTTCCGAAGATGAGCCTAATTTTTTGCAAGAGCCTGCTTTATCCGATTCCGATTTAAGTTCTGATGCACCTTCACTAGATTCATCATTTGAAAGGCTAAATTTACTAGATAGTAGTAGCAGTACTTCTAATGATTCTGACGATTCTTTTGAAACAATTACTTTGGAAAATAATACAGCCACAACTGAAAATATACCTCTTACGCCGATATTCAATGAAGTGTTTCCGTCTACTTCCAAAACCAATTACGACATTTTGCCATCTATAGATTCTGTCCAATCTATGCCGACGCCACCAGCCCCGGAGTATTCCCCGCATCCAACACCATTGCCAAGGGCAACAAATAACCGCAACAGACGCAAGAAAAGCGTACCTAAAATTACAGCAATAAATAACCGCAACAAACGCAAGAAGAGCCTACCTAAAGTTACAGCAAAAAAAGTTAAGAAAACTCGGTTGGTTCTTAATTTGAAGTGGTTAAAAACTACGCTAAAAAATAGAGGTTTTATTGATGAAAATTTGTACAAAGCTCCTAATGTTCGATTAGAAACAGCTTTAAACTATTTGTATCTTTTCTTAACGCCGGACATTATAAAAGATATTGTGCATAATACCAACTTGTATTCGGTCCAGCAAACTGGCAAGTCTATACAATTTTCAAATGGCGAATTAAAAAAGTTTTTGGGCATTGAAATTTTAATGGGCATCATAAAAATGCCCGCATATACCGATTACTGGGCCAGGAAAACCCGGTATCCTCTGATAGCTGACGAAATGCCTCTTAAACGGTATCAACAAATACGACGCAATATTCATTTTGTCGATAACTCATTTCAAAATACAGACAGATATTTTAAAATAAGGCCCGTCATGGAAAAAATCCGACTAAATTTTCTGAAACTTGAAGAAGAAGGAGAGTATTCAATAGACGAAATGATGATTCCTTATAAAGGTACAAAAGCTGGACTTTCGGCTCGAAATCTATGAGGGATTATGCAAATTTAATAGAACGGTTATTGACGAAAACGGTGAAAATATATCGAAAAAGCATATCATACAAAAACCAGTGATAGAACGCCCGACGGACTGCATTCGGTACGATAATGTCGGCCATTTTCCTGAAATCGGCGAAAAAACAATGCGCTGTCGGTTTTGCAAGGACGGCAGAACAACTATATACTGCATAAAATGTAATATGCCTCTTTGTATTGTGGCAGGAGAGCGTAAAAAAAGGAACTGCTTTAGACAATTTCATACAAAATAATGTCTAAATATAATTAAATGATATTTTTTTACTACTAATACATTTCTATTTTTTTGGCGACGTTAACCACAGTGTACACTTTAAAATTAGGCCGTTTCTATGCTAAATTGGCAACGTGCATTGTAGTGTACATAGCTTTTCACGAAAACGGAAAAGCCTAGATTTTTTTCATTATTTTTGTAAGGTGTTAGACATCATAATAAAGTAAATAAATCATATATATAAACGTTTTTCATTAATTTTAAATCTTGCCAATTTAAGGGTTAAAAAAGGGTTCGCAGCTTTCCCAGGTCCGTATTCCGACAATGGCACGTATGCACCTCTTTTGCATAAGAAATACTTGGTGCCAATTTGTTGAGTTGCCCCAAAATACAGCAAATTAAGCTGCGTGCAACAGCATTCGAGCTTATGAATGACAATAAATCTGACAAGTTTCCTCAATCCAAATCAACCCCCAAGATGACTGTAATGAAATATGTACTCTTTGTCAAGGGCAACATAATATAGCCAAATGTGTACAATTTTTGGAAATGTCAGTTGACAAACGTATAAACTACATAAAATCCAAGTTTTTGTGCTACAATTGTTTACAGCCTTACACTGCCAAACATAAATGCTCCAAAAAGTCGTGCTCTACATGCCACGGTAAGCATCATAGTTTGATTCACCTGACTAACCCTCCCCCTAAACGTGCGAACATTGCTATCGCTACAGAATCTACAGCTCAACAGCAGCAACAGTCAGCTACGACTTCAATGCAACAGCATCCCCTGCAACAGCAGACTCAGCAACAGTTGTCACAGCAACAGCTGTCACAGCAACTACTGCCACAGCAACAGCTACCACAGCAACAGCTGACACACAATACACATACATTAACGAAACCGACAACTGTCAATGACGTTACACATACACAATGTCAAAAAATATAGTGACGCCTACTGCAATGCATGTGGTAAACACTAATAAACAGATTCTTTTGTCTACAGCGATAATAAATATACAAGATGAGACAGGATCATGGCATCCTGCGCGTGCCATGTTGGACAATGGAAGCGAAATCCATATGGTTGCTCACAGGCTTCTCATGTAACGTAGATACGTTACGTAACCTAGGTTACATTTATAAAATTAAATTAGATTGATAAATAACTTATAACACTTTAATATTATGTTTACAAAACTGTTCCTTCTTATTGCGACTCACTGTACTTCGTGCAACACTCTTTTGTTCGAAGTAAACCGGCTAGCGGCGTCCCCGTCCCGCGGACCCTCTCTCCGCGCGGGCCCGCGCGCGAGTCGATCAGAGTCAGGACAGATCTAGCTTTCGTCGCCGGCGCACGCTCGCTTGCCTTCGCGCAGCGACGTCTGTCGTGCCCGGCGAGAATTAATTTGTTCGATTGTATTTATTCATTCCGTTCCTGCACTCATTTAGTGCAAATGGAATTATTTTTTAGTGTTTAAAATTCCCTTTGGGTAAGTGTTGAACATTTCTTACGCTTATTCTAAGCAGGTAGATTTGAATGTTATTTCTAACGGCTATTTCGCTATGCTATTTCTTTGTGTGATTTTGCTTGCCACTTAATTTAGGTACTCTTGCAATCAGTCCACTCTTATTTCATCTCGTTTTAATTGCTAAATTGTGTTTATTTAAAGTCTATGAGATAATTTAATTTCCAGTAATTTTTTAAATTCAAAATTTGACCGTTAGACCCTATACTCAGTTTTGTTTTATAACTTGTTCTTTTAAACATAACATCAGTGCAAAGTGTAAACTCCGTCTGACTGTATCATTCCGCACATCACCAAACTTTCACCATCATCATCACGCAGTACTGCTTCCTGCTTTGCTTCTTGCCGTGCCGGGTACAGTCAGCGGAGACATATTAAGAACTTTCCTTTACACAATGGAAATAAATTCCAGGGAGCCTAGTTACGGCTAAGACCGTAGCCGTGAAGACCAGCCGGCAGTTCCTGAGCGGCCCCAGCTGACGTCCCTCAGCTCGTCCGTCTCCCAACCCGCAGTGGCTCCGGCAGCTTCAGGGGAGTACTTGCGTGGTGGAACTGTCCTCGGAGCAAAATCAGTACCGGCCTAGAACGTACCCTACCCTACGACGTATTCGTGTGCTTGCGGCGGAAGTTAAGGGAGAATAAATTTAGTTCGTTATTTAAAAAAAACTACAGTTTTATTTATTCTCACCGCCTACCCGTAGCACTGGCGCCTCACCGTGTTTTTTTTTAAATAGGGTCTGATTTTGCTCTGAGTGGGTATCTGTGGTTTGTGTGTTTGTGTGGTGTTTTGGTTTTTTTATTTTTTGTGAAACGTTTTTTTTTCCTCTTTTTATTTTTTGGTTGCCAGCAGCTACAGTGTACGGAGTAGTGTATTGTTGTAAATTTGTTTGCAATCTCTTTGTATCGTACGCACTGTATAGTCAGCCGCATTTGTTGAATTATTTTTTTTGTTACTTCTTTGGCAATTTTTTAATTGTAACCGTTATCAGTAGTCTTTTCATTAGTACAGTCGGCCATATTAGAGTGTGTTTTTTAATTTTAACTAAATCTGTTTTTTTTGTACATTTACGCTCCGTACGCATTAGTTGCATTTAAACGCTTTTTTTATTTTTGTGTTGTTTTTTTTCTCTTTCTTTCTGCTTTTCCTTCTTACAATTTTGTTTCTTGCTTTTAAAGAAAGACAACCAAAAACGTTCGTAACTTATTAATTACTATTGTAACAGACGGAGTATTTTTTTGTTGTTTTTTTTAAATCTGTTCAACATTTACCCAATTTTTCTTGACGTATTTAAAAAACCAATGGCTTTTACAATTAAATATTGTCACTTCCAAATACTGTACACACAGTGCGGAAATTGCGTAATCAATTGCGAAGTGTGGCCTCCTTTTCCTTCTGGAGATAATCATTTAATTTTATAATAGTGTGTGATACCTCCTATTTAACAAGTGTACTTGTAGGGTTTCTAGTTCGTGTAACGAGATGCCTCATTATTATTTTGTAATTGTGCGTTAGTAATTTTAATCTTGAACGTATTTTCGAGTAATTACTAATGTTCTTTATGCAAGCGTGAAGTATGAATGAAGATTTATGGAAGTGTATTAACAAGTGCTTAGTTCTGCGGATTTTATTTCATTTAGATGACATAAAATCCTTGACCACGCGCCGGGGTATTGTAACGTAGATACGTTACGTAACCTAGGTTACATTTATAAAATTAAATTAGATTGATAAATAACTTATAACACTTTAATATTATGTTTACAAAACTGTTCCTTCTTATTGCGACTCACTGTACTTCGTGCAACACTCTTTTGTTCGAAGTAAACCGGCTAGCGGCGTCCCCGTCCCGCGGACCCTCTCTCCGCGCGGGCCCGCGCGCGAGTCGATCAGAGTCAGGACAGATCTAGCTTTCGTCGCCGGCGCACGCTCGCTTGCCTTCGCGCAGCGACGTCTGTCGTGCCCGGCGAGAATTAATTTGTTCGATTGTATTTATTCATTCCGTTCCTGCACTCATTTAGTGCAAATGGAATTATTTTTTAGTGTTTAAAATTCCCTTTGGGTAAGTGTTGAACATTTCTTACGCTTATTCTAAGCAGGTAGATTTGAATGTTATTTCTAACGGCTATTTCGCTATGCTATTTCTTTGTGTGATTTTGCTTGCCACTTAATTTAGGTACTCTTGCAATCAGTCCACTCTTATTTCATCTCGTTTTAATTGCTAAATTGTGTTTATTTAAAGTCTATGAGATAATTTAATTTCCAGTAATTTTTTAAATTCAAAATTTGACCGTTAGACCCTATACTCAGTTTTGTTTTATAACTTGTTCTTTTAAACATAACATCAGTGCAAAGTGTAAACTCCGTCTGACTGTATCATTCCGCACATCACCAAACTTTCACCATCATCATCACGCAGTACTGCTTCCTGCTTTGCTTCTTGCCGTGCCGGGTACAGTCAGCGGAGACATATTAAGAACTTTCCTTTACACAATGGAAATAAATTCCAGGGAGCCTAGTTACGGCTAAGACCGTAGCCGTGAAGACCAGCCGGCAGTTCCTGAGCGGCCCCAGCTGACGTCCCTCAGCTCGTCCGTCTCCCAACCCGCAGTGGCTCCGGCAGCTTCAGGGGAGTACTTGCGTGGTGGAACTGTCCTCGGAGCAAAATCAGTACCGGCCTAGAACGTACCCTACCCTACGACGTATTCGTGTGCTTGCGGCGGAAGTTAAGGGAGAATAAATTTAGTTCGTTATTTAAAAAAAACTACAGTTTTATTTATTCTCACCGCCTACCCGTAGCACTCAAGAGGATGAACAGTAAGCTATATCACGATAGCCACCATATATACGGCGTTGGCGTGACAGGTAAGCAAACGCAATTATGTATGAAAGCGAACATAGCCTCTAGACATTCTGACTTTACAACGAGTCTTGAATTTATTGTCATGGATAAAATAACCCTTCCTCTACCTCATGTACACATAAACACAATTACATGGAACATTCCTGCAAAAATTAACAAATTGCTTGCAGACCCTACATTTTACGAACCTGACGAGATAGACCTTCTTATAGGAGCTGAATATTTCTATTCGTTGTTGCTAAACAATAAGATTAGCCTTGGACATAACAAACCTTTACTGATCGAAACGGTTTTTGGTTGGGTCGTTGGAGGTCCTCTCAAAGAATGCATATCGGGCACACATAAGACACATAGCGCTCATATTGCTTTACACATTGTTGACTCTCCTACGACTGATGATTTATTAGTTAGGTTTTGGCAGCAGGAAGAGGTAAGTCCTAAGGTCGTGTTTACACCTGAGCAAAAATATTGCGAACAGTTATTTCTTGACACAACAGTGCAAGCTGAGACTGGACATTTCGTAGTCGAAATGCCTATACAAAACGAAAAGGTTCAAGATTTAGGTAATTCGTTTCAAAAAGCCTATCGATGTTTATTAAGTCTTGAGTCTAAGTTTCAAAAAGACCCCACGCTCTACACATTATACAAGGCGTTCATTTATGAATACATTGAGCTAGGTCATGCTGAGTATATTGATGACTTTCAACACACACAAGTGCCACAGTGCTTTTTGCCACATTTAGGTATTTTAAGGCCAGAAAGTCGATCTACAAAATTAAGGACGGTTTTCAATGCGAGTAGCAAGACGTCGTCGGGATTGTCTCTCAATGACATAATGTTAGACGGACCGAACATATACAATGACGTACTTGACATAATACTCAGATTTCGAATGTACAAATATGCGTTCACTTGCGACATAGTCAAGATGTTTAGGACTATTTTGGTCAAAGAAGAGCAAAGGCCGCTACAAAGAATATTATGGCGAGATTCGAAGTCCGAGCCTTTAAAATGCATTCAGTTAAAAACTGTAACATACGGTACAAAATGCGCGCCTTATCTAGCATGCCGGACTCTGCGCATGTTAGCTGGACAACATAAAGAAGAATATCCAGAAGCCGCTGACATTATCGAGTCTGAATGTTACATGGACGACTTCCTATCTGGAGCAGACACTCTTGACCAGGCGCAACAAGTTTGTAGTCAACTCATAGAAGTTTTACAAAAGGGAAACTTCGTTCTTCATAAATGGACTACGAATGAGCCTCAACTACTTACAAATGCTGTATCTACAAATGATGACACAGTATATGATTTTACCCCTAGCGCAGCTGTCAAGACGTTGGGAGTGAAGTGGTTACCACAAAGCGACGCGCTTACTACAGCTATTCCAGAGCTACAACAGTTCGAGCTTACTAAACGCAATATACTGTCTGCAATAGCAAAAATATATGATCCTATTGGCATACTAGCGCCAACGGTCATTATAGCCAAGATCCTTATGCAAGACATTTGGAAAGCCAAGATTGATTGGGACATGGTCATTCCAGAAGATCTACAAAGAACTTGGCTAGAGTTTCAAGCTAATCTGCCCGAGCTCAAAAACATTAATGTCCCTAGATACTATTTCTCTGATATACCAACGTGGATAACCTTGATAGGGTTCAGTGATGCTTCTGCGAAAACCTTCGGTGCTGTTGTTTATTTCAGAGCTACATATCCTAACAAAGAACCCACCTGCAGTCTTGTTATGGCGAAGACAAGAGTCAGTCCAATTCGTGTTCAATCATTGCCAAGACTTGAACTATCTGGATGCTTATTGTTAGCACACCTAGTTGACAAGCTGAGAAGAGCATTCAAAGACAAATTTAAAATACATGACATTGTATTATTCACAGATTCACAGATTGTATTACACTGGATTAAGTCGCCATACAAAAAACTACACACATTTGTGTCTCATAGACTAATGGAGATTATAGAATTGACTAAGTCTGAAATGTGGAATTACGTCAATACCAAAGAGAACGCTGCTGATTTACTCACACGAGGAGTTTACCCACAGAACTTACAGAGCAACTCACTCTGGTGGAACGGTCCAGATTGGCTGCTTCGAGATCCTAGTACATGGCCAATGACATCATCACCTGTGATTACTGACGATGAGCAGAAGATTGAAGTGATCGAGCCACGCACCGCTCATACTGTGTGTACTCAACAAAATATACAGGATGATTTCTATACATACTTTCAGAAACATTCTAACTTTAACAAACTGACTAGAGTATTAGCTTACATGTTTAGGTTTATAAATAACTTACGTAATTTGACTAAAGTTGTGTCTTTTCTCACAACACAGGAACTGAAAAGTGCACACAACTTCATAATTCAAACGATTCAGCGCGTACATTTCTCTAAGGAGTACCAAGAGTTACACACATTGAAATCACATATTATACAGTCCACAAATAACATAAACTCGAATAGTACTACTAGTGAGAATAAACACACTGACGTTCGTAGCTTACACACTTACAAGTCAAGCCCTCTACGTAAGCTCAACCCTTTTCTTGATGACGATAATATTATTCGTACGGGTGGTCGTATTCAAAATTCTAACATACCTTACAGTCAAGCACACCCGATAGTATTACCAGGTAAAGAACACGTGACAACTCTGTTAATAGAACAGTTTCACCTTCGTTTGTTGCACATAGGCATACAAGGCACGCTTTTCGGACTAAGGTTAAAATATTGGCCAATTAACGGTCGTATGGAAGTCAGAAAAGTCATACATAGATGCGTTCGCTGTGTCAGATACAATGCTGAAGCCTGTGAGCAGCAGATGGCTAGCTTACCCGCTCCAAGAGTCACTTTAACACGAGCTTTCTTACATGTTGGTGTTGATTTTAGCGGACCAGTATATATTCGAAATTCTATGCTTCGAAATTGTAAGTACACTAAAGGATATATATGCTTGTTTATATGTCTGTCAACTAAGGCAATACACCTAGAGCTAGTTACAGAATTGTCCTCACAAGCCTTTATTTGCGCCTTGAAACGATTTATTAGTCGCAGAGGTTACTGTACACATTTGTACTCGGATAATGCTACAAATTTTAAAGGAGCAAATAACGAGCTTCATGAATTGTATCAGTTATTTAAAAATGATACTTCATATAGTCAAGTAATAGACTATTGTAATGTCAGTTGCATAGAGTGGAAATTCACAATTCCTCTTGCCAGCCACATGGGTGGAATTTACGAGGCTGGAATTAAGTCTGTTAAAAGTTTATTGAAAAGATATTTAGGTAATGTCAGATTGACTTATGAATTTTTTTACACGGTTCTTGTTCAGATTGAGGGTATTCTGAATTCAAGGCCTTTATGCTCAGTTTTTGACATTCCTGATAACGACAATATTGTTTGCCTAACACCGGCTCATTTTTTAATTGGATCTCCAATTTCAGATATTCCTGAGCCTAGTATTGTTCATAAAGCGGAAAATAGATTAAATATGTATCAAAAAATTACTCAAATAAAACAAAAGTTTTGGGTACAGTTTTATAATAATTACTTGAGTGAGCTGCAACCAAGAAGCAAGTGGCTGCAGAGAAGGACCAATTTAGATATTGGACAAATTGTTTTGTTAAAAGATGAAGCTACTCCACCTGCTTGTTGGCCGCTGGGTAAAATAATATCTATTAATAAAAATACATCGGACAATTTAGTACGGTCTGTCCAAGTCAGAACCCAGAAAGGTGTTTCCATTAGGCCAATAAACAAAATTATTTTGTTACCTATTAATTAGCTAGAATAGCTAGTATAATTTAAGTTAATTTTCTGTTAAAAGGGCAGAGAATGTTCGGTATTAAAACCTTATTTGATTTAGTTTTATTGATTTTCTACATTTAAACAATGACATATAAAAATAAGAAGACTTTTCGATTTAGATTTGTACCAAAAACACGTATTTTATATAAATAAAGAACCAGTGCGAAATATGTGTTTAATTCAACATACATAATACATAATCCACTTCAGTCAGAAATAAAAAAAAAATACTACTTAATAATACTATGTTGTACTCTGAGCTGACAAAAACTCATCCACAGAATAGAAGCCCTTCTTCAACAAATAAGTTTTGAGACAATTTTTTTTTGCGTGGACACTGCCAGCTTGGTTTTTCGTCTGCGATGATCATTCCCTCAAAAATATAGGCCCGGCCAACAACGGCTTATTTTTAAATCGAATTCTAAAGAAAACATTTCAAGTGTAACCTTATTTCAGCATAAGTCGACTTAAATTCACTCCAATGTTAACATTACTGCACTGGCGTAGGATGGTATTCCACTTGTCCATTTTCTTGGTCCAATGTGCATTGCCTCTCGCTCTCTCATTAAGCTAAATGTGAGACGCAAATACACATTGGACCAAGAAAATGGATAGGAGTAATAACATCCGTAGTCAAATGTCGCAGAGCATTACTGTCCATGTATATTATCGGCTACTTTATTTTCCCCAGCGACCCGCTTTGCTGAATTGCACGTACGTTCGATGTAATATTTTGAGGAACAATACTACTTAGGTATTTGTGTTTGTATCTGTTTTTACAAGCTTTTATTTACTTTCACCTGTCCCGTTGTCTGTCTGTCGGTCTGTAATCAAATCTTGCAAGTTAAATTTGATCCACTTCCCGGTTTCCGATTGAGCTGAAATTTTGTATGCATGTATAAATCGGATGACAATGCAATATTATTATGACACAGAGCTGATCTGATGATGGAGCTGGAAGGTGGCCATGGGAACTCTGTGATAAAACAACGCAACCTAACTGTGTTTGGGGTTTTTAGAATTGCCTGTGGAAATAAAAGTACAGTCAGGGACAAAAGCTTGTACCAAAAATGATTTTTTTTCCAAAAGCTTTTGAATTTGTTTTCTAAGACAGGTTTTTGGAGGTTCCATTTCCCGGGCTCCGCAATAATATACCTATATTACTTACTAAGTCCATACTTTAAAACATCACCGCCATAAATAAAATCACAGCCAACTGTATTGTAAACTTCCCAAAAGCTTAGAGCAAAACTGTCGCCGCTATAAACATGTACACGAAATAAGTAAATCCTACGCAATATTCTTGACCTTTTTGGCTCCAAAGCCAAGGTCCTATTCATCCGTTCATACTATTGCTCATGGAGTAAAGCCAGTGTCATAACGGGTAAGAGCCCCTTTACACATAATATTGGTCATATCGGACGATATTAACAGTATCGTTTTCGATATTGGACGACGGATTGATGCTACGCAATTGCTCATGGGGTAAAGCCAGTGCTATAATGCGTAAGAGCCCTTTTACACATAGTGGCCAGCTGTATTGGACGATAATGACCGTCGATATTAGTACAGTGGAACCTCGATAGCACGAATCTCAAGGGAAACGCCAAAAACTTCGTGTTAACGAGGTGTCGTCTTATTGAGGGCATCAACCTAAGGAGGTATTATACTTGTAGGTTTTTGTTCGTCTTAAAGAGGTTCCGAGTTACACAGGTAAAACGCATGAAAAATGCGTGTTATTGTCTTTTTCCAGTTTTGTTAGTACCTAAATAACTTCGGGTTATAGAGGTGGTAAAGCAAAACGACTATTTTTACGAGTTGTAGAGGTCAAATTTAATTTTTCGAGTTATTGAGGTAAAAAATGTAGGTGAACTATAAAGGTATCGTTGGTTACTTCGTCTTAATGAGGTTAAATATTTCGAGTTATGGAGGTTTTGGGCTCTGAAGGGAAGGGAATAGCATTTTATTTCCTCAAACTGAGAGAAGTTATGAAACTAATATCTCGATGGTTCACAGTCAATGGTATGTGTCTAAACGTAGACAAAACCAATATAATTCATTTTCAGCTGCGCAAAACTAACAACAGTATGCTCGATATAAGTTTGAATGATGTACTTGTGCCGCAAGTTGATAGCGTAAAATACCTAGGATTTGTAATTGACGAGGGGCTATCGTGGGCATCACACATAGATGAAACTTGTAATAAGCTGTCTTCAGCGTCCTATGCATTATCCAGGTTGGCTCCCAGTCTGTCTATAGATAATTTAAAAAAAGCATACTATGGATACTTTAATTCCATTCTAACCTACGGAATTGATTTGTGGTGTACCGCAGCCGATCGTGACAGGATATTCAAAATCCAAAAACGTGCCATCCGGGTTATTGCTAAAAAACCTGTTGAATACCCGGCACAAGAACTATTTAAAAAACACAAAATCTTAACTTTGCATAGCATTTACATCCTTGAGGCTTGCAAATACGTCAGACTGAATCTAAGCTCATACATGACCACCGCGCAGCGTCTCGGCTGCGACGCGCGCCGCCGCCCGCACCTGCTGCTCGTGCCGCGCGCCCGCCTAGCCAAAACTCGCAAGTCGCTCGCTGTGTTTGGCGTTAAAATCTATAATGCTCTTCCAGCAGATATTAAAAATTCACCAAACGATGCAATCTTTCTTAAAAAATTAAAAGAATATCTTCTAGGCATGGCCTTTTATAGCATTGATGATTTTTTCGAATCATAGAATATCATCACTAATCCAAAAAATATAGGTAAAATTTGTCAGTAAATAAGAACAAAAAACTACACTCATCCTTTTCTTTTGGGTGCTAGTACTAGTGTAAGACAAAGATAATATGATTATCTCTGACAATGTTTGAAATGAGACAATTAAATGCAAAAATTAATGTAAATATATAATATTCAGATAATATTAATATCAATATGTAATAATAATTAATCAGCAAATACCTGAAATGTAAAATAACAGTTGGATATTGTACATATATTTATTGACTTGTAAAATGATTGCCTTTTACCAATAAAACATCTGAATCTGAATCTGAATCTGAATTCACGGTAGGACGGTTTATGTAGAAAACATCGGTGATAACGTGATGCTTTTTTTTAAATTTAGATTTATTTATTTCACAACATATATGATTACAGGACAATATTTTTTTATATCCACAACGCAGGCTTCGTCAGGTGGCCACAAATGCAAATCCGCAACATGCTTCGTCTAAAACAAACCAATGATGATGTCCGCACCAGGCTTCGTCATTTTTAAACAAAACAATTGTCACGAATCGTACCTGATTCAAAAGTCCCCATCACACTGGCAGCGTTACCACGTTGAATGGCCAATGAGATTTGTTGAACCAGGTACGATCCGGACCGAGGGTCACACCCCCTGTCCCTCAGCCGCCGGCCCAAACCCCATACGAATTCCTTGGCCTCCAAAGCCCAAGGTCCCGCAGTCTCGACTGCAACTGGCACAAAGTCGTACATTGGCTCCAGGGCAGAGTACTTAACATGCTTCATTTTAGTCGCATACTCCGCGGCTGAGCCAGCAGACCTCACCGTGAGATTCAAGTGGGACGGCGCAAACGTACTGACGCACGTTGCATTCCACAGGAGGCACCGTCCCTTCTGCCATGGAACCAATGTCAGACCGTCAGGCCTCTTGCCATCTGTGCGGCACAACCCTGGAGGCTCCAAAACGCAAGGGACGTTGGCCGACACCAGAGCCCTGCGGATTACATCATTGAATCATTTTTTAAATTAAGTGTCGGACGTCTCGGCACGGACCCGGACCGTTTTTGAGTCATCCTTTGTATAGATATTGATAGACAACCAACAGATTAATTCGTTCAAGGCCTTGAATTTGGGAACATGTTCTTCAAACATTGTTAAGCTCCACTAAAAAATGATTTCTTGAAAACAACCCATAGAGGATGAAAACTTTTAACGACTTCTACGAGGACAAAATCGCGAGCGGAGGCAAATATCATATATGTGATAGCATAGTAAATATTATTGACCGAAGCGTAGCGGAGGTCTACGTTTTGACTCTCGGTTTTGACTCGGTCATTTTGCTTTTGTATGTCCGAATGTTGTTCTCTACAGGTCACAGTTCTCAACCGATTCTCGTAAAATTTTGGGACCAGATTCTAAGATTAAGTAATTTTTTTTGTCGATTCGGTTTATGGAAATTTTAAAAAATGGCGGAGTTGTGATACCTCGCGCCTAAACAAATAGCCGTATCGATATCATAAGAGTTTTTTCTTTTTGAGACATGTTTACAGAGAAAATGGCAAATATAGTTTTTACTCGAGAATAAGTAGTCGAATTTCTTCAGCTTAGCTAAGAACTATCATGGCGCATTTTGAAAGCATTCGCTTTTTTGTTTGCACACGGAAGATCCCCGGTTCGATGCCCAGTAATTGTGTGCTAGGACATAACTTTTTGTATTTTTTTACACTTACGTATTGTTTTTTTTATTTTATTTTTGTATTATGAATAAATTAAAAAATTCGCTTATTGCTGATTGATCAAACCGCTGTGTGGCGCTGTCGTCGTGGAATAAGCTATGCTCGCAAGGTCTACAGCTGACAAAGCCACCAGTTTATTGGGTGCGATAGCCAAATATCGGATCGTGTGGAAAGGCTCTAAGATTCGGACAAGAAATTGGCAAGCCAAAATATAAAGTGATAAGTTTCAGCGACGAGGCTTGGGCGTTAGGGATTTATGCCTTCGTGAATTGGACGGTGGATTCCTTTTATAAAGGTTGGGGGTAGAGTGGGGAAGAACAAGATTTAAAAATATTTTGTATTAAGTACCTAGTTATCTTTCTTTATCATTTTAGTGCATTTAAATTGAGAAGTGAGAGCCGCGATTTACTAGATATCCAAGATCAAAGGCATAAGAAACTGAATACAAATTCGAGTTCTGTAATTTATTCTGTACCTGAGAGCGTTAAGGGCATTTTTACAAGTCAATACAACATTTACAGTGACATCATAATATAGTTACATAAACAAAAACACTAAACATTTTTAAATACAAGAGCCAATACCCTAGGGTTAACATTATATTATAATAATCTTAAATTAATTACTATAATATAACTCTCACTCGTATGGTCTACATAAAAAAATCGCACGGAAGTCTATATGATGAAACTTCACGAAGTAACACTATCAGTATCACCCCAACCTGTAGCTATGCAAATTTAATTTTCCAGCCACACCCACGGCTTCGCCTCACTGGTGTTATAAAAATTCAATGCTCAGGTAAATCATAAACGGGACATGGATACACACAGCTTCCATCTAAAAGTGGCTTAACTACCCTCAAATCTCCACATCATAGAGCCTTTCAAAACGTTATACCAACCCTCAAAGTAAAACGAAGTAAGTGCTTTTAGATTGGGATGATGATACGCTGTTTAGATGCGGTTATAAGTTTCAATAGAAACCGCTGTAAAGTAGAATTGACCTGGATTGGAAATCGTTTGGATCTGAATAAGAATGGAACGTGGCGATTACTGATCCATTCAGCTTAAATGGCTGGGTGTTTTGTATTTTATTCGTAGCTACCTGCATATAGAATAGAATATCATCATACGTATTCGTTTGTTAGGTTTCATCATTGTACTAATTTCGGGAATTAACTTGCAAGACTGGTGCCTATGCAGTTTGGTCTACAATATCTTTTGGTTTAAATATTGTAGGAATTTAGCGTTTGGTCTTAAATTTTGTAGCAATTTAGCGTTTGATTTTAAATTTTGTAGCAATTTTGTAGGAGTGTTACTTATTGGGGATCGGTCTATTTCTCATTGATAAATGTATGGCGATTACTGATCCATTCAGCTCAAATGGCTGGGTGTTTGGTATTTTATTCGTAGCTACCTGCATATCGTATTCGTTTAGGTTTGCAGTGCTGAGGAATATTTTCATGAGAAGTTCTCAACATTGGACAAATTTCTGGAATGAACTTGCAAGACTGGTGCCTATGCAGTTTGGTCTACAATATCTTTTGGTTGAAATTTTGTAGCAATTTAGCGTTTGGTCTTAAATTTTTTAGCAATTTAGCGTTTGGTCTCAAATTTTGTAGCAATTTTGTAGCATTATTACTTATTCAGGGATCGCTCTATTTTTCATTGATAAATGTAATATATGATATGATTTGTATTCGTAAAATGATTTATCTTTTTGTAGTTAGATGTAGTTTTTAATTTTTTTTTATAGTAGGTACTTGTTATTTCTTTATGAAATAAACTCTTCCTAAACCTAAACTAGGTATAATTAATATCTAGCAAAAAACAATTTTATTTCTGTCAATAACCAAATAATACCTACCTATTAAACTTACTTTAACAGAAGAAAGAACGATAACACCAAACTAGCGGAAATCTTTGGTAATAAAATGGCACGTAGAATTAAACGCTGTAAGTTTTTGACGACTCAACTTCTTTATTGCGTCTCAAATTAAAACTTCACTTGCAACACTTTTCATTAAAACAAGTTTAAGACTTTTATCGTTGCAAACTTTTGTTTATTATTTGTTGGAAGATAAAATTTTTATACCTGAAATAGTGACAAAGTGTTACAAGATATTTTATCTTAAAGTTTCTTATAACCCCTTCTAATAATTGCGAAAGCAATTCTGACCATCTGTCTGTTACCTCCTTTACGCTTAAATCGCTGTACCAATTTAGATGATATTTGGTATGGATAAAGTTTGAGTCCAGGGGGAAGACATCTTAGGATAGTTTTTATCACTGAAATAAATTATGAAATTGCGAGCAGAGGCTTGCATAAATAAATCTTAATATTATTCGTTGTAAAGTTTTTTTTTCGCTGTTTGGTTTAGTTATACCTATGTATCTACTGTTTCAATTGTTATTGATGAGCAAAGAAGAATATTCAAATAATACAAATATAAATATTATACGTAGAAGAATAACGTCTAGGACTTACGTCAATTCAAATAATATATGTCCATCAATAAATAGGCCATCCTGAATGCTGTTGTATTACATATTCGAGCTGATCTTCCCCTGACGAGTAAATAAAGAATAATACTCGAAGATGACACCATCCTCTGCAGCGGTGAAATTGGCGTGTTCTCTAAAGGCGACAGGAAAAGACGCAGCAGCGGCGGCGAGCGCGGTGCAAGCCGTGGAGGCCGCAGAACTATTTAGAATAACGTTTTGGACTTACACGACTTCAAATAATATATGTCAGTCAGTAAATAGATCCTGAATCCTGAATACTGTCGAATACCTAGCATAATTTAGATTTAAGACTATTGCTGTGCCCTACCAGGGTCCATGTGAAACTCACTATTACTGTGTAACACCAATGTAACAACCATAGATGCAATAAATAAATTATGAATGCTGTTGTGGTATTATTTTGACCTGATATTCTCCAAAATAATAGAAACAATGACTCCTAGGAGCGTCTAGTGGTGCAGAGTCAGGGTGCAGGGAAAACTGAACAAGACCACAGTACACGCAATTAAAATTGGAAAATCGCATGATTGCAAAAAACGAGCTGAGACAATTCTTTTATGTGAAAATTCTCAAAAGAATTCTAGACGTTTACAAAATGCGAAAAACTACATTTCTCAGTTGCGAACGTAGGAGTCGCCAAGTAGGAGTGAAAGTTCCTGGTCATGTCTGGGCACAATTAGAAGCCACATAAGCATTTTAGAGTCATTAATTCTAAATGTAATATTCTGAAAGGAAATTTTAATTAAGGATGTGTCATTTTTTTCAGCTTGTAGTCAAGGCAAACAATGCACTGCCAACGCTGCCGATGTCATAGCTAATAAAGAATTAACACTTGGATCCGGATCACACATTGATAGAGTGCTAATATTTGGAGATAATACTTATTATTCTCAATGTCTTAAGAGTTTAAGAGTCTGCCGATACAGAAAGATTACTTAAGTACTGACGAATTGCTTCGGGAACGTGTCATCACCAATATCTCTTATGAACTTGACTTTGATATAGATTGAATTACTGGAATAATGAATCCAACAGTTGAAGTGCTTGATGTTCTTGCATTTAAGAAGCGTTATCATTTTTTATGACTGTTGATCACAATACAGGCAACAGTGATACTGCACAAACTGAAATATCGGAATCTGACTTGATGGACGCGACGGTCAGGGCTGTTAACACCGCTGCTTTCTGGACATCTACTGTTTAACCTAGACATGAATGAAGAAGAAGTAATGAAAAAAGATTCGAACTATTATTCAAAACTGTTAGTATAATATACAAGTAGATTTAACTGTTTAGTGTATAATAAGATCTTTCTTTTTTCAAAAAACTTTTATGTATGGTGCTGTATGTATATGGTTTCTGCAATAAACGTTTTTCTATTAAGTTGAGCTGCTGCCGTTGCGCTGGGAGGTTCCCACGGCACCATGTTCTTAATGACATCATTAGGAGCGCCTTAGTGTCAGCTTAGTCCCGTGTATGTTTGAGCTGCCAGGCCTCAACCGGTCGGACGGCAAAAGGCCTGACGGCTTGACCCTGGTGCCGTGGGAAAGAGGTAAGTGCTTACTATGGGACGCCACGTGCGTCAGTACTTTTGCCGCCTCGCATCTTAGCCGCACAATGCGGTCGGCAGGAGCAGCTGCTGAGCACGCGGCGTCCCTTAAAAGAAACAAATACTCGGCGCTGAGCGGGTATTTATTCACTCCCCTCGCTGTCGAAACTTCGGGATGCTGGTGCGCTGAGGGTATAGTCCTTCCTCCAGGAGCTGGGTCATCGCCTGCTTCAAAGAGGCCTTGACCCCTGCTCCGGGATTATCCTGATGCAAAGGTTGTACATTGTAATCCAACGCAGTGAGCGTGATGGGCACCTTTGCGTCGGGGGCAGCCCGGGATGGGCTTTAGTAGGTAGTTTATTTTATACATACTTAGTTTATATTTATATTTAAGTTGAGTTTTTAATAAGTTTTATGTTTAGATTATGTGTTATTTTAGTTATGAAATAAATATTTTGTATTCTATTTTTTGTATATTTTTTTTAATTCCCATTCAAGGGAACCTAAAGTATTTGTGGCGTTAGCTAGAGGATGCGCAATAGTAATGCTGTTCAGCACTACTGAATCTCTAACTCAGCATTTACCTGTAACTCTTGGTGCTAGAGGATGCACAAGATCACAGTTCTGCATAACATCTGTAAAAGTAATGTTGACGCCTGGATCACGACATCGTTAACAAAAGGATCTTGCCTAGAATCAAGAAGACTATTGATTAAATCAAGGTGTCTCAGTACCGGTTTCCGCAAACTTCTCTTGTCAGACCTGTGGTAGACCATGTCGGTCTCGCATCGGTCTATTCAGCCACCAAAAACGGTGTTTCTCCGGTGTTACACCATAAATCGTCTGCTATAGACGAATAAAGAAAACCAGTGTCCATGGATTTTCATGGACGTCAGTTTTGTGACGATCCATACCAAATGTATGTAAAAATGTATCACAAAACTGTAAATTTATTTCGGCCATTTTTTTTTCTTTTTAAATCGATAGTCTTCGTAAGTCTGAGTGGAAAAGAAGCCAAAGGTTGATGGTTGTTGGAAAAAAGTTAATGATACACTTTAAAAAAAAAAACTCATTTAATAATTTTGTCAGTTTGTTTATTGAAAAGTGATCCAAAGATTTCCATTTTTTAAATTGTGAAGGCCGTTATAAACAGTACCAGGTTTTAATCAAGCGCAAACCCACCTGGAGAGTACAGCCGTTAATTCATAATTCTTAATGAAAACTCTAAAAGTTAAGGCGATTTGCATCAAAGAGGACACTTGGCGAAGTTCGTGAATTAAAATTAGGAAATAATTCGTTCCTACTGTGATGAAGCTAAGTTTATGAGGACGCTTAGCTACGTCCCGTGTCATTTTGTGTTTTAATTTGAAAGTTGCTATGATGGGAGTCAAATGGAACGATATTATGGAAACTTTTTTACAGCTACTGTTTTCTGGTTTGCTTGGCTTGGCTTTTGCTTGCATTTGCAGGTATTCTTATTCCAATATTATTCTAACATCGAAGGAAAGTAACGTAACGAACGTAACGTTATTCTTCCTGTAGGTAGCAACATTAAATTAAACAAATAAAAAACATACAATTTAATCAAATATACGTCTATCAAGTGACCTCAAGTGGGATCATGTCATAATATATCCATCCATCAATATCTATTGATTCATTTTATCAAGACACAAACTTTACTGGTTTAACGATATTTTGTAAATTAGTTAGATATTGTTGTTTAATTAAATAAAGCAAGTTATTGTATATATCCATTCCCTAAAGATTCTATTGCTAGTTAAGTACTTATTTGATCAGTATTCTTCCATTGTCTGCACATTCCCACCCAAAGCCATACATTTTCCATTTCACACGTGTCAATTTCCAAAATCCATAGCCAACTTAATTCACTGTATAAACTTTCTATCAATAAGCCGGTCCAGTGCGAAATAAAATGGAAATATATGCGCCATATAATTCTCAGGCGCCTTAACGAGATGCCTTGAGACCTTCGCTTTCCCCCCAATTTGCTGTAATAAATAGCCGGTGGCGCCTTAAGTTGTTTATTTTGTAAAAAAATTTTCTGACTGTATGTTGTAGATCTTTTACGGTCCAAAGAAGACGGATGCAGATTTTTTTGTTGACGTCTTTTGTTTAGTGGAATGGCGGAAATATTTTCTATTTGAGATTGTTTGTGGCAGCCTTTAGAAAGGAGATCGGGGGTTTGTGTTAGGGGAGTTTAAGCAGTGGGGAAGGAAATGTGCCAATTAAATGATATTAACTCTTAGGGAAAAAGATTACTTATTGGTGGTTGTTATAGAGGAAAACAGAAGTTGTATTTACCGTTATGTAATGCTAAGGAAAATATTTTCGTTTTTGGCTGGGATAGCTAGTTTTTAGGGTTCCGTACCCAAAAGGTAAAACGGGACCCTATTACTAAGACTTCGCTGTCCGTCCGTCCATCCGTCCGTCCGTCCGTCTGTCTGTCACCAGGCTGTATCTCACGAACCGTGATAGCTCCCATACAACAAACGTGATTTTTGACCAAAGTTAAGCAACGTCGGGCGTGGTCAGTACTTGGATGGGTGACCGTTTTTTTTTTGCATTTTTTTTCCCGTTTTTTTTTTCATTATGGTACGGAACCCTTCGTGCGCGAGTCCGACTCGCACTTGCCCGGTTTTTTTTTATGATATAGGAAATAGGAGACAAATGAGCAGAGGAATCGCCTGATGGTAAGCGATTATCGTCGTCCATGGACACCCGTAACACCAGAGGGGTTGTTGTTGTTTGTTTAGATACTAACTACTTGTGTGAAATTTATTTATGGTAATTTCCCCCTCAAGGATCTCCACACGTCCAGTCATGTGTTTTCGAGATTAACTTTTTTATTGGCCCGCCAACTGGCGTCTTCATTTTTTATTCATGGATTTTGCCATAGTTGCCAAAAATGATTGTTGTTAGATTTTAGTTAACACTGTAAGTAAATAAGTTTGATACCACATTAAGCTCCAAAAGCCGAGTTTACTTAAAGGGTGTTTTCCAATTATCTATCAGACGTCATTATAGAGCCGCAATCAGCTTAACTCGCGTACACCTTGGCCTTTGTACTAATGACGAATGTTATTTTTCCTGTTTTGTTTTGATTTTTGTACAATAAAGTGTTTTACTACTACTACTACACCTCTACTAATACATATATACAGGTTGAACTTGAAAGTATAATCGCTGAGTTCGCTCAAGCATAATATTGCTCATTTTTATAAATCATTTTCATATTTTTAGTTTTTATGCAAAATTTACCAAATTTTTTAGTGCATTTTAGACTTACATTCGTTATTTTTTCTCAGGATTGAAGCAAAAACTCAGGATTCGAATCGCTGAAGCCCCTAGAGAAAGGCCTTAAGATTGCTAATTTATTTTTTTGCAACCGTATTGTGATCCAAAAAAGCGCTACGACTTTTCAAAAACTCAGTTCTCTGACCTAAGGCACCTTAAACTTTATTGGTCTCCTAGCTTATTCGGTGTTGCTTCTTACCTACTGTACAAAGGTCCTAAGTTTGTTCCTAAGATATGAATGTTTTTATGTATTAAAGTACCGTTAAAGTGCAGTTCCCAGAACGGCAACGTAAGCTTTATTGAGCTTACTGTATAACTAGATTTAATAATGTAAAATTCTCCTTTAATGATAAATATTTAATTATCTCACAAAGATAAAACGATAAGGAAAAGAAGTAATTCGTCAGTATTATTATTATTTTCTGCGCTCTGAGAAATACTAAGGATAAAATCTGTTTTCTCGAACATGAGATGATTACTTTAAGGAAATTTAGTAATCCAAGTATTATTCCTCTTTAAATATAAATTTGCTACGAGAACGCTCGAATAGGCATTGGGTTGTATTCGAGAACGCAATTATATAAAATATTATTGTAAATGTTCAACGAAATTCATAATAATTTAAGAACGTAAGTAATCGCTTAAATTGATTGGATATGAAATTAAATTCCATGACAGCCTTGGACACCACTGTTTATCGTGTTCTAAGAATGCCGGCCGCATATCATGCCATGCCTGCCTCAATGACATCCTCCGTCGGACCTTCGTCAGCGCCAACGATCCAGTCATTCTTGAACCACCTGGCCCCGCGCGTGACGACGGCAAGAGGCCCCACCACGACCACGTGGCACGAAGGGCCACGGAATGACCCTGGTTCCCTGGAGTGTATGACGGTCTCTTATTTGGGACGCAACGTGTGTGGACACCCTGGCCCGTCCCACATCATTGAGAGCGAAAATATATACGATAGCTACGAGGAGAGCAAACCAAAAAAGCTGGCTTCCAGAGCAAGATTTTACTGTCAAATAGAAACAAAATATAAAACAATATAGTAAAGTGACAAATAAACAAAAGGTATAAAAAAGTATAAATAATATAAAACCTATTTATTAGTCCACGTCAATACAAGTAATTTACTTAGGTACTTAGTTTTATACAAAATCCAATCTGATCAAAATGCTGAAAACTGATAAAATACTCAGGATTTAACATTGTTATACTCATAGAATCAGTGAAAACCGAACACAAACATATAAATTAAAACGATGACAGAAAAAGACTCTCATTTATGAAACAGAGGGCGAAATATTTTATTTAAATCCATTTGAATTTGACCCGCATCGTGTAATTAAATATTGACACGCGGTTGATAGTTCGCGGCATTGACGTATATCTCAGGACTGGCCTTACGGGCAATAAGAATGGGGCATGAATGGGGCCAGTACAGCGGCGTGGGTATACACCCACTTGCCAGAATTTCATTTGCCATAATATCATTTGCCATAATAGTCAACAGCCATTATATTGTTTCCCATAATTACATATGCAATACTTATTGTTTACTATATTAGTCACGTGCCAGAAATTTTGTTTCCCATAAAATCAATTTCAATAATATCATTTGTCATCATCAATGTAAGCCATAATTATCACTAGCCATAATATAATTTTTTTACAGAAACCAAATGCTAGCTACTAGAAAAATGGGTTAGGTTAGGTTTGAACTGCGACCCTTACAGAAAAGAAATGCTACTGGAAAAGTGGGTTAGGTTAGGTTTGAACTGCGACCCTTACAGAAAAGAAATGCTACTGGAAAAGTGGGTTAGGTTAGGTTTGAACTGCGACCCATACAGAAAATAAATGCTACTAGAAAAGTAGGTAAGGTTAGGTTTGAACTGTGACCCTTACAGAAAAGAAATGCTATCAGAAAAGTGGGTAAGGTTAGGTTTGAATTGCGACCCTTACAGAAACCAATGCTACTAGAAAAATGGGTTAGGTTAGGTTTGAACTGCGACCCTTACAGAAAATAAATACTACTGGAAAAGTGGGTTAGGCGAGGTTAAATATTCTATTAAATAATATTATTACAATTAATAATATGGACAACAACACGTATGGCACTCGTACGTTCTGGAATCTAATAATCGGGTAAACAAAGAGTATGTCACATCATTTTTATGGTAAACAAACAATTCGGGCAAATGAAATTCGGGCAAATAAAATTCGGGCATATGAGTATTATTTTATATAATTTTCGGACAAACAATAGACAACCCTCATTGTAACGTTACAATACATATACATATTAATTTAAAATTTAAGAAAATGTCTACGTAGACATTTTCTTAAATTTTAAATTAATATTTTTGGGTTGAATTCCTTTTCTTATTTCGATGATTTTAACAATATCCCAAACTAACTCGATTGGTTGCACTTATTTGCATAATCTGTTGCATTCAGATGCACCTCTTTATGCTTATCTGTTGTCGGGGTTGACATACGAGTAAAAATAATTAAAACTTGAGATATTTAGGTTGTCACTCCAGGAAAACTTTGTATGATTTAGATATGTTTTTTTAGGTAAGAGAGAATTTAGATGTTAAATAAAACATAGGAATTACAGACTCCAAAAAGGGGGCTCTGAAATGAAATTTTATTAGATTTATTGATAAAATATATTTCTTAGGCTCAGGAGTGAATTGTTAAATAAATCAGTCAGAATTTTCGTAGGATTTGTGTCTTCAAGGGATTGGCACCCTACTTTTGTTTTGGCCTTTTGTACTCAACATATGAGTAGGGCATTTTGAGATGACATGCACTTTTGATGTGTGGACCCCTCCGGGGACGCACGCTCGCATGAGTACTATTTGTGGTGAGACCACACATACGCCATGTTGGTCGAAATGCTGGAAGCAGCTCGAGTCCTTCGGTGTGCTCCACTGAGTAAGTACAAATAAAATTTAGGTGTGATCAACTCCACAATGGCGCGAAACGTTGTGGGTTCGTCCTTAACCAGGTTTTTGGTTCTTTACAGAGTTGACTCCTGCTCGAGGGTTGGGAGTGCTCCGCCAGAAGTCCTAACAGCTTCCAGTGCGGTGAGCTAAATTTCCAATTGTTTCATATTTTCTTTAGCGGCCATTAAGGCGTCGGCTAATGTATCCATTTCTCGGTTTACAGGAGCCGGGAGCTTGTGAATTTTTTTTGGAAGAGCTTTCGAATTCTTTTGAAGAGCTTTCGATTTCTTTTGAAGATGTTTAGAAGTTGTAAAATGAGGCTGTGGGATCTGTACCACGCCTTCTGCAGCGGCCGGCTCCAACCAGGTTAGCGGCCACCGTCCCGGGGAAAGGCGAGTTCGCTCCCCGCTGCTGCAGTTCCAGCAGCAGTTTTTGAGGTCGGTCTGTTGCATAACTTTTGAGTGGCATTCGCCACCAACTACAAATTTAAAATGGTTAATTATGATCTAATTTTATTCAGTTTGAAGTTTTGAAAGTTCTGGTGCATAAAACTTAGGTACTTCGAAATTTAGTTTTTAGTTTTTAATTAATGGGTGTAATCCCTTATAACTAGAACCTGTGAAGCGACCCAGCTTACCACTGAGCATTTAACAGTAAATGATTAGATTAATAAAGTTGGTTAGATATAAATTTGTTTAATTGTTTCTCCTCCTGGCTTTCCTGCAGCAAGGTTTCCGTTTAGTCCATTTAATTTAATTTTGATTTGATTTTATTTTGTTAACATGGCTGTTTCCATTTTCCACAAGCCGGAGCTTTTCATTTATTATTTTACCCCCTTTCAAAACAGCCGTGTTACATCATCAACAAACAATAGACAACCAGCGGCGTGACACCGCGACAACGCTATTGGTTGATGAGTTCGCATCACGCGCGCGATCGGCGCAACTAGTTGCGTTAGACTGTACGATTTGCTCGAATTCGTGAGTGACACCGCTGAACTACTACCATATTTAGTGCCCGTAAGGCTCGTCCTTAGATATACGTCAATGGTTTGCGGCGTAAAATAAAATACGTGGCTGTCACCAATTAAGGTGAACCACAGAGAAAAAGCTTAACATTTTAAATTTAGATATTTTATTCAAAGAATTCTATTAATATATTTTTGGCAAATATATCACACCGTTATTTGTTAGCTTTTTAGCAACTAGCCCCGCCCCAGCTTCGCACGGGAAGTAAAGCCCAATTTTTTCATTTAGGGGAAAGTGGACACCCCCCAATACCGCCTTTCCATCGAAACGTGGTCCCTATTTTCCTCTCTGGATATTATTTAAAATATTTTGAAACAATTTAACGTATAAGTATTTTTAATTATAGGAGTTAGGTGCATTTACAAATTTGTATGGTCTAACTTTTATAGCAAATAAAATATAAAAATGTCAAACGAAGGGGCATAAGCTATTATGTTATCATACCCACCCTAAGTACCTACAATCCTGCATCAAAATGTTTCTGTTTAGCGCTATAGTTGACTGGTAGAGAATGCCTTAAGGCGTTAAATCCGCCATTTTGATACTCTTCTTTTATAAATTCGTGCAATTAACTTTAAATTAATAGCTACAGACTGGGTCCCACAGGACGGGACAGAGAAAGACCAAAACGGAGATGGCGGGACGACCTTGACACATTTTGTAAAGAGTGGCGGGAGTGTGCGTCGGATAGGACCAAATGGCGGGAAAGAGGGGAGGCCTTTGCCCAGCAGTGGGACACTCCTATAGGCTAATATAAAAAAATAATATTACGAAACAAAGTTTGACGACCGGTCTGGCCTAGTGGGTAGTGACCCTGCCTGTGAAGCCGATGGTCCTGGGTTCGAATCCTAGTAAGGGCATTTATTTGTGTGATGACACAGATATTTGTTCCTGAGTCATGGTTGTTTTCTATGTATTTAAGTATTTATATATTATATACATGTATCGTTGTCTGAGTACCCTCAACACAAACAAGCCTTCTTGAGCTTACTGGGGGACTTGGTCAATGTGTGTAAGAATGTCCTATAATATTTATTTATTTATTTAAAGTCCGCCATGCACTCTCAATAAATTTTATACAGTTGTATAAGAGCACGTGTATCTGAAACTCGTTTTCAAATGCAGTTGTTTTATTTCAACCTTTAATGTAGAAATTCCCGCACGTAAGGATGGAGCCACTGGCCATCTGTTGCCGCGATATAGCACCGGCGTTACGGCGGGAGAGGGCACAGCCTAACCGGGATAGATATTTCACTAAAAGGCCTACCGCGAACCATGTTCGAAGTGTTTTCTCTTTGTCGCACTTGTAGATTCGTACGTAAGTGTGACAGGGAGGCAACACGTCGAACGTGGTTCGCGGTAGGCTCTCTGATATTATTAAACACAATAAACTCAATATGGATGTGGCTGGCCTTCATATTGGGGCCTGTTTACACATTGAGTGGCTCCTTGCGTTTAGTCAGTGGGGAGACCATAGACTAGGAATCCTCTAGACCGAGTTTAGAGCAATTATTTCATGCAACCGATGATGCCAAAAATGCGGGGGTGCGCGGGACGAGGTGAGCGAAGTCCCGTGCCGTGATTGGTCCGTTCAAAGACACGGACGTCACACAAAGACACTTTCGACTCGGACATGAAGTAAAATTACCGTATGCGTGGCAGAGGGGGTAGCGCGACTATACTAAGTCTGGAGGGTGTTTTGTCTGTGGGGGAGACACTCCTGACTTCGGGCAATCTCGGCTCCGTCCGACTCACCATTGCTCCGAGCAATTATTAGGGTTGACATAACTTGACGTCCCTTTGCGTGCACGACCACAGATAAGATAAATAATTACTTGAATTTTGACAACCCTAAATAGTCGAATCGAAAGGGATAGTGACATAAGTTAGAAAGGGATATTATGATTCGACCCTGAACCGCTGCCAAACTTCGGTTTTGTAGAAAGTGTCCTTTCTGTACGGTAGTACTATTACTTATTCTGTAATTTAGTGGCAAATTTATGAATTCGCCCCCATTGTAATATTTGAGGACAATCTTCGGGATCAAGATATTTTTATTTGTCTCATAAGAAATATTACATCATCTTACACAAATCGATCTAGTCCCAAACTAAGCAAAGCTTGTATTATGAATACTAGGGTACTTAAATCATTGAAACTATATGTTCAGATTGCAACCTTTTTACGTTTCTAATGTACATATTGGATAATGTATGTATGTATGTCACTTTATTGCACATAAACAGGTTTACATAAAACGGACAAAAACAAAACAAAAATAAAAATGTTATGGTTGACATAATTTTGAATTTAAATACCTAATAAAAGAATTGTGTCACACATCACTAACATCTGTCATGGAAATAAAATACGTCTCTCTTTTATGCAAATTTTCGGATATTTATTTAAATTAGTAACATTACACGAAGAAATACACCAATTTTATAGATGGTCCTTCGAACCAGATATAAAGGGAAGTGCAGTGTTTTTAAGTTTCAATCTAAGAAGATAAACTGAGTTCGTCCAAGTTAATTATTAGTGTCGCACATCGAGTTTCAAATTATCAAGAATGAAACCCCAGAAGAATGAAAAAGGGGAAACGTGAGCAGTTTAGTACATCTTCAATAAAAGTATTGGAGACATGATACTCTTTTGTTCCAAAACATTATTTACGACTAAATTATACATTTCAACGGATTTTGAACATTTTATGTTCATCTATCTCTTGATTTGGATTTTTTTTGGAACACTTCAACTTGTAATTGCTTGTTGACGTTTCTGTACGCATCGCGAAAGGACATACTAACTTCTGGAAGTCACCCAAGGAGCGCGTGACAGTTTCATATGTAGAATCACGACTAGAAAATTTGGAATCACTGTGGAAGAAGTTTTATACAGGACAAGACGAATTGGTTAAAGCCTACGCAGCACAAGACGTGGCAAATTCTGTATATGGAACAGAAACAGTATACGATGTAACTGAGGAAAATTACTTGGATTATAAATGCGCACTGAACAAGCTATTCATACAATGAATTCAAGAACTAGGTACGATAATTTTAGTGACTCGAGACTTCCTCCATAACGTGGCTCCACCGCAGCGATGATAACGATAAGGTAGGGATAATATCTGCCCGATTTGAACTTCAAGATACGTCAATTAATAGATCTAGAAACGATATGGATTAGGTAGATGTGTCAGTGTCAAAAGTAAAGTTTTTGTTTGAAGAAACGTCACATTTGACATTATCTAATCCATATCGTATAAAGATCTAGTCTTTTAACTGACGTATCTTAAAGTTTGAATCGGGCCGTACGCCACATGTTTTAGCTGTCGGCCGAGGCGAGGCCGGGAAGCGGCGACTTCTGGCGCAGCAGGCCGAAAGTTGAAAATTTCCAATCGGAGAACAAATAAAAAAATGCAAGGCTGTCCTCTCCCCCTGTGACCGCAGTAGCTGACCAAGCCATGACAGCGCAGAAAGCATTTTTACCGCACAGTATCGGTTTTCCAGAGTACATTTTTTATTAAGCCTGAGTGGGTTTAGACAGATGGTCGTGTAAAACTATTCCATTCAGCGAATTTAAATTCTGTAGTTAAATATTTTTTTGTGAAATAAAGCACTTCGTTATGCGAATTTTAAAAGCTGGCTTTTTTCTATGATTGAGTATTTGAAGAGTCGCGGTTTCGTTTCGGTAAAATATTTTTTGTCTAGTGTTTTAATTTGTAGGTATTTGTTATATAACATTTAAAGCTTTCGCGTTTTGAATACATAAAACAAAATTTTATCGGATTTATCGCGAATTTATTTTGTTACCTTTATTCTGACGTTTTGGCGCAGGTTCGATCGATCATGGTTACGGATAACAGTCCCAGAAAAATGTCAACACAGATTTGTGTAACTGCCTGAAAATTTTGGGGGTAGTCATGACAAATTAAAACCACCTCACATAAAATTAAATATTAATCGTAATTAAACTTTATAACTAATATAACTATAACTTTCGTGAGACAAGCAGCCGCCGCGAGTACTCGAACTAGAAGAAGGACCCTCAATAGGCCCGAATCATGTCGCCAATAGCGACTAAAAATAAGTGAGTGTAACCGCTGTGATCTAAATATTTTAAATTAATTATTGTCAATAATCCAACACGCAACACTCACTACTAGCCGCCGCAAGATCGCGTTCCCAACACTGAAGTACTTCGACGTTGCAAGATGCCTGGCATGGAGGCGCTCTTAATGAAGGGTCAGCTAAGATGGTGTGGGCATGTTTGGCGTATGAATGATTGCAGACTACATCACATCACATCAGCTACCAGCTGGTAAACGGAAGCAGGTGGGCAGCACCTACGTTACAAGGACGTGCTTGAGCGCTACCTAACTGCCTGCGGTATACCACCTGTGACCTGACAAATGGGAGGAGTTTTCTTCTCAGCGGCCAGAATCGCGTTAAGATGAGTGTTGCGAACTCTTTTTTGACAAATACTTAAATTTGTATTTTTTTATTATTTTTTACAATCAATGTCACTAAAATAAATGGCGAAACGTTTAAGGTGCGTGTTTTCATTCAGGCTATATTTCATGTAATTTCCTACATCTGGCGACCGTGATATATATTATTATATATATCATGAACGCATGCAGTGTCTTAATGATTGGAAAAAGAATCTAAGTTGAAAGTTGAGAAGTCTGCTAATAATATTACATATTTTCTTCTATAAATACATTATGGACCTAACCGGTCCTCTGTTCCTGCGGTTCGGAGGGATGGTATGGATAATTTTATTCACATATGTAATTTACCGAGTTGTGTATCTGACCAAACTGACTAAATCGCTGACGACCGAAGCCTTTCTTATGGCCGTACGAACATTTATCACAAGACGTGGAAAAGTTGACACAAATTACACGGATAACAGCACTAACTTCCACGGAGATAAAAGAAGTTCAGAAACAAGTACCTACACGGGGATATTCACCCAGAAAGGCAAGGAGAGGGACTCGCATTTAAGGGTAGGTGATGTAGTTTATTAGACACAGATTATTAACTGGTTTTTAAGGATGATTGCGTAAGAGTGGCTAAGGTGCGCACAGCAGATGATTCATACGAGCTGTTCAATGCCTGTACCTGCTTGAATTACAGTTTAGCAAGATCTAGAGAAGAGTTTTGGGCCTCTTGCCCATAAGGTGGGAGGAAGTTGCGAACTCTTTTGACTTTTGACAAATACTTAAATTTGTATTTTTTTATGATTTTTTAAGATCAATGTCACTCTAAAATAAATGGCGAAACGTTTAAGGTGCCTGTTTTCATTCATGCTATATTTCATGTAATTTCCTACAATGAGCGTACAGAACTTTGAAGACGCTCGTCTCGTTGACCTTGATGCGTAACGTCAGATACGTAAATCCCGGCCGAAACCCTCCTATAATTATACTTACGATAATTTTGGTCAACTTTACTGCCCCACCTGCGATAGAGTTTTTAAAAGTAAGTGGCTTTGCCAGCCATATCAGAGCTCACGATCGTCGGTAATTAGCTAGGGTCGCCGTTGCCGAGTAGGTACGGCATGGATAACTATATATTTACGTGCTGGTTTTGTTGGTACCTATTTTTTTATAATAGAGTTTTCCATATTTTGATTTAAATTTTCAAGATTTTTACTTGTACCTATTTGTTCATATTTTGGCATTGCACTCGTGGTACTGAATAGTTTTTCTCCGTAAAGCTTATTGTTAAGAGTCGAGGTTTGAACCTGCGACCTCCGGTTTTAAAGTCAAGCCTTAGAGGCTGCCATTATTGTTTATTGAAAACTTTGTTTGTAAGTATTTTTCATAATTATGCCCTTTAGTGGAAAACTTGTACCTATACGTTTGAAATATGTAGTATTATTTCAAAGTCTGTATTCTCATGTGAATAGATAATTAAGTTTAAGTATGTCTAGAGATCATAACCCTAAAATAGTGTGGGATCGCAGATTACCATTAGCAGATTGTGCATTATGAAGCTTATTACGTAATTTAACTTTACGACCTCTTCTCGGCAAATGCATGATTGATCCGAAATAAATATATTTAATTCAGTCGTTTTTGTAAACAACGCCTTTGGTTGCCGCATAGCGTGTTTAAAGCGCAAAAATTGGACTGGGTCTTACGAGAATTGATTAAGTACTCCTAATTGTTACCTACTCTTAATTTACTTTAAGTCATGTTATGCTTGTCACATAAAATTTATAATTTGACTTGTTACAAATATTTTTGCGATACCCTACCAGGGTCCATGTGCCTGTATGTTACTATGCAGTTTACTTGTATGTAATATAAATATGTACATTGGATGCAAAATAAAGATCTCTATCTCTCTATCTCTCTAAAAAAAAAGAATAAATACTGTTAAAAACGGGGTACGTATTAACAATATTTATTTTGGCGAATTTCCTGCCCCAGTTTCAACAGCCTCAGATTACAATAGTACCTACTCCGACCGTGACCTAGTCGTACTTATAATGTAAATGACGATTTTAGCTTGAAATCGTATAACTTATACAGTCGCAGTTTTTGTGTATTGCATGTGCAGTCCGCATCAAAAGTCAGCGTATCAGACAATGTCACAAAAGTACATATCTCTACCATTCTCAGAATATCTTAATGAAAAAAGAGATAGTTATGTCTATACTTAAAACTTTTACTTTTATAAGAAGTATATGTATATTACTTAAAACAATTTATTACGAGTAAACTGTTGCAGATGCTTTAGAACGCGAACTGTCGAAATATTATCTCTATTTAGTAAAGTATACGTGGCAGATACTTTTGGCGCGTTATTTAATATGCTACCTACTTATCCACACCGTCTAGTGTGTGTGATCTGTATGTCAAATAAAAGATAACCTTCAATAACTGGGGGGCAGACGAAACTGGCAATTAGTATTCCGTGTAAGATGTCTTGGCGTGCGGTCAGATGAAAGAGAAATTCATTAAGCTCAGTCACAGGAGAGTTAGAGCCACAGATGTATGTATGTGAGTAGATCACGCAACGCCTAACTTTGACGTAGATATATATTTTTATTGTTTCATTCGTCTGCAATTTCATCATCGTAGAAATTACTAAAGTTAGACCAAGATAAGTCTGCAACGATTTTGATAGCATACTCAGTGCAAGTGTTATTTTAAATGTCAAGCTTATATGAAATTATAACGTATAAATAACAATTGCACTGTGTAAGCTATCAAAAACGTTGCAGACTTATCTTGGTCTAACTCTAACTTCTTCCTCTCCTGCTAATATTTTCATTCATCTGCCAAATATTTAGGGGAGTTTTCCCAGTAGAGAAGAGTTCTGTCATATTTGTTTAGTCGCGTTCGCAATTTAGTTACAATTCTCCAACCATAAATTTGCATTGATATGATAATAAATGGATTGATTACTGTACTATTTGGAATTTGTTATTCGTCTGACTCAGCCATACTCAACGTTTGGCCACAAAGACGGTTTTGCTTTGTAGCCCGGGCCGCAAGATGAATGTGCTTAAAGGTGACGTTCAGATGGCAAGGTCATGTATCTATACTAGTATCACCTGGCAGCTATAAAAACCCGGCGGGCCACAAGTTCAGTATGACTCTCTAGATTACAATAAAAAATTATAATTAATAAAAATCGAAATTGTTAAACTATTGCTAAAAGTTTATAAATGAAACATATTTTTAATAATAAAAGATACAAAATAAACTCCGTCTGGTGTGCAAGTAATATGTAGGATCATATTATGTCACATAAAATTAAACCTTCAATAACGGCAGGCTAATAACTTTTTATACGACATCGCTAGGTTTTCGTAAAAAATGGGATTCGCACGGCGTCTATTTATATGTCTGAGGTATGCGCAATAATGTTTTATGAACCATATTAAGTTACCAGGCCGTTTCTGTAATACATGAATAGGATCGCGAACTCGCAAAACAACGGTATGAAATTTGTTATTATGATTGACATAATTCGTTAGTAGAAACTCAAAATATAATTGCAATTTTTACTTGGTAGATGTAAACCAAGCCGTAGTCTATAAGTATTAAGTAAGTATGTATTCCTTTTTCCCTGGACGCCCTAGGTACCGCTAGAGACGCGCGAAGTGCAAAAAGACCTTAGCGAACTCGGCGCCGTCGACTGGACAGAAACCGCTTTGGACAGAGTAGCATGGCGGTCTTTGGTGTCGGAAGCCTCGGTCCACTTTGGGTCTTTTTGCGCTACGGCAGTAAATACCTGAGTAAGTACATATTCTTTTATTAACTAACGAAAAAAAACATCAGCTTATGTGAAAAATGTGAAGTTTATATACCTAGGTTTCATTTATATACCTATGTAAATCTGTAAACCACTTTTTCTAAACGAATAAAGATATAAAGTTTAGGGGAAGTACGTGGGTTTGAGTCACAATTTAATTCATTTGTTCACGATAAATAGTCCTATGGCCTCACACTGAACAACCTCCTCTTAAAATTATTAAAGCCTATTCTCGTCTAAAAATCCTCCTTTCATGCAAAGGTGTCTTTAAGTTAATTAATTACGTAATATTTCGCATTTGATGGCGCTTAAAGCATTTATATAGATAATTAACTTAATTGCCAACGCCTTAAGTGGAGTGACTACACTTAGAGCTCTTCAAAGGAAATGGCTGACTACACGAAGAGCTAGCCCCGTGAAAGTAGCAAAATTATAAATGTGTTCATTCATAGTATCCATTAAATTTTGTAGTTCGCTGTACACGAAAATTAGAGCAACGAAACTTCACAGCTGTTAATCGGTGGAGATCAGAGTATCCTCTCAGTGGGGTGGTGGCCTCTTGAAGGATAAATAAATATTAGGTACAGGATATATTACACAAATTAACTAAGCCCGATGACATAGTAGAGGTTGCAGGAAAGGACTGGATGTACAATGCTAAACACAGACATTTATGGAAGAAATGGGATTAGGCCTTTACCCAAACGGGATTCATACCTCAAGAAACGAGGAAAATCAACAAAAACAACAACAGCATAAAAACATATTTTAACCGAATCTAAAAAAAAATTTGAAACTAAATAATTTGTAAGAGTTATGGAATTAAAGAGGCAATAATAATAACTAAGCCCTACAGTAAGCTCAATAAAGCCGAAATGTCAAGAATGTGTAAAAAGGCCCCAAACTGAAGGCCAAGTACACTTATCCCGTAGCCACAATTATTACTTACCTTAAATAGCAAACTGTCAAGTTTCGTTGCTCTCATTATCATGTACCATTTTTCGGGGCTAGCTCTTAGCCTAAACGTATTTAGTTACCTTCACAAAAGAGAAATTACGCGAAAAATGCTTTTTGCACGTTGTAAGAGAATCTCAGTTGTTAGTTACAAAGGGAAATCGAGAGGTGTCCGAAGTGAGAGCTATTTTATAACGAAACTTCTTTTTTACTAGTCTTACAACTTAGTCATTTCTTTCTGTTTTTATGTTGTAAAAAAACGGTTACAAAAACGAATAGTTTATGAGACATTCTCTTTTCTTGGTTTAATTAATGAATTCTTAAATGGCTGCTATTTAACTGATCACCAGATTTAGTAAAATATAATACCAAAAAAATATATTTTACCACCCTAAAATAATGAATGATCACCAAAATTATAACACCATTTTAATGTGAAATGATTACCAATTTTATTACATTTTACTATCCTTTTAAAGGAAATGACACCAAACTAATCATTATTAACCCAAAAATAGTAAATGATTACCAAATTTCAAACCCCATTTTAATGTGCAATGATAACCAAATTTTTACATCTTGCTATCCTATTAAAGAAAATGACACCAAAATAATCATTGTCAACCCAAAAATAGTAAATGACCACCAAAATTAGAACTCCATTTTAATGTAAAATTATAACCAAATTTTTAAATCTTGATATCATATTAAAGCAAATGACTCCAAAATAATCATTGTAAACCCAAAAATAGTAAATGACCACCAAAATTGTAACCACATTTTGATTAAAAATGTGCAAATATTTAATATAATTATCGTTATCCTATTAAATTAATTAATCCACTTTGTCACCTTTTTCTAGTAGCATTTTATTTCTGTAACAGTCGCAGTTCTAGCCTAACCTAACCCACTTTTCTAGTAGCATTTCGTTTCTGTAAGGGTCGCAGTTCAAACCTAACCTAACCTAACCCACTTTTCTAGTAGCATTTCTTTTCTGCAAGGTTCGCAGTTCAAACCTAACCTAACCCACTTTTCTAGTAGCATTTCGTTTCTGTATGGGTCGCAGTTCAAACCTATCCTAACCCACTATTCTAGTAGCATTTTTTTCTGTAAGGGTCGCAGTTCAAACCTAACCTAACCCACTTTTCTAGTAGCATTTCTTTTCTGTAAGGGTCGCAGTTCAAACCTAACCTAACCCACTTTTCTAGTAGCATTTCTTTTCTGCAAGGGTCGCAGTTCAAACCTAACCTAACCCACGTTTCTAGTAGCATTTCTTTTCTGTAAGGGTCGCAGTTCAAACCTAACCTATCCCACTTTTCTAGTAGCATTTCTTTTCTGTAAGGGTCGCAGTTCAAACCTAACCTAACCCACTTTTCTAGTAGCATTTCTTTTCTGTAAGGGTAGCAGTTCAAACCGAACCTAACCCATTTTTCTAGTAGCATTTGGTTCCTGTAAGGGTCGCAGTTCAAACCTAACCTAACCCACTTTTCTGATAGCAGTTTGGTTCTGTATGGGGCGCAGTTCAAACCTAACCTAACCCACTTTTTTAGTAGCATTTCTTTTCTGTAAGGGTAGCAGTTCAAACCGAACCTAACCCATTTTTCTAGTAGCATTTGGTTCCTGTAAGGGTCGCAGTTCAAACCTAACCTAACCCACTTTTCTGATAGCAGTTAGGTTATGTATGGGGCGCAGTTCAAACCTAACCTAACCCACTTTTTTAGTAGCATTTCGTTTCTAGAAGAATGATTATTTTGGAGTCATTTGCTTTAATAGGATAGCAAACCTAACGCACTTTTCTAGTAGCATTTCGTTTCTGTATGGGTCGCAGTTCAAACCTAACGTAACCCACTTTTCTAGTAGCATTTCGTATCTGTATGGGTAGCAGTTGAAACTTAACCTAGCCCACTTTTTAGTAGCATTTCAGTTCTGTGAGGATCGCAGTTCTAACCTAACCTAACCCACTTTTATAGTAGCATTTCGTTTCTGAAGAGGTCGCAGTTCAAACCTAACCTAACCTACTTTTCTAGTACCATTTCGTTTCTGTAAGGGTCGCAGTGCTAACCTAACGCACTTAACTGATAGCAGTTTGACTTACTTTTCTAGTAGCATAACGAAATGCTACTAGAAAAGTAGATTAGGTAAGGTAGGTATGCGGTGCGGGGTACGGGGGATTGAGCGGGAGGGGCTAGTAATTTTGGCATCAGTTTACTTTATTTGGTAATATGGATACCTACATTTTTTGGTAATCATAGTGGTTTATTTTGGTGAAAATATCGCATTAATTTGGTCTTCAAGATTTGGTGATCATTAATGATTTTTGGTGATCATTCAATATATTTGGTATTTCAATACAATTTGAAGTGCAATCGTAATTAAAATGGTGGTACTTTTGTATTTTTAGGCCTTATTTTTTTGGTGTTCAGTAATTTTTTTTGGTAAGCATGATTTTTTTATTTAGGGTACCAAAGTATTTTTTGGTGGTCATTATATTTGTAGCCTTCTTAAATTAAGTACTTGGCTATTTTTGACATAAAATTTAATGTTTATTTGGTAAGTCCAGTCATCTGTAAAATTATGGGTGCGCAAATCATCTCAAAAACATGTCCCATAGCTCTTATGTCAGAGAATTAAGAACTATGGGACATATTTTTGAATAGATTGGCTACACCCATATTTTTACAATTGACTGTACACACAGCAAAAGTGCATACCCACGTATGCACTTTTGCAGTCGCTGTACATTGTTGTGATATTTCATAATTTATATTTACTTATAAAAATCTGTAAACCACTTTTTCTAAACGAATAAAGATATAAAGTTTAGGGGAAGTACGTGGGTTTGAGTCACAATTTAATTCATTTGTTCACGATAAATAGTCCTCACACTGAACAACCTCCTCTTAAAATTATTAAAGCCTATTCTCGTCTAAAAATCCTCCTTTCATGCAAAGGTGTCTTTAAGTTAATTAATTACGTAATATTTCGCATTTGATGGCGCTTAAAGCATTTATATAGATAATTAACTTAATTGCCAACGCCTTAAGTGGAGTGACTACACTTAGAGCTCTTCAAAGGAAATGGCTGACTACACGAAGAGCTAGCCCCGTGAAAGTAGCAAAATTATAAATGTGTTCATTCATAGTATCCATTAAATTTTGTAGTTCGCTGTACACGAAAATTAGAGCAACGAAACTTCACAGCTGTTAATCGGTGGAGATCAGAGTATCCTCTCAGTGGGGTGGTGGCCTCTTGAAGGATAAATAAATATTAGGTACAGGATATATTACACAAATTAACTAAGCCCGATGACATAGTAGAGGTTGCAGGAAAAGACTGGATGTACAATGCTAAACACAGACATTTATGGAAGAAATGGGATTAGGCCTTTACCCAAACGGGATTCATACCTCAAGAAACGAGGAAAATCAACAAAAACAACAACAGCATAAAAACATATTTTAACCGAATCTAAAAAAAAATTTGAAACTAAATAATTTGTAAGAGTTATGGAATTAAAGAGGCAATAATAATAACTAAGCCCTACAGTAAGCTCAATAAAGCCGAAATGTCAAGAATGTGTAAAAAGGCCCCAAACTGAAGGCCAACTACACTTATCCCGTAGCCACAATTATTACTTACCTTAAATAGCAAACTGTCAAGTTTCGTTGCTCTCATTATCATGTACCATTTTTCGGGGCCTACTCTTAGCCTAAACGTATTTAGTTACCTTCACAAAAGAGAAATTACGCGAAAAATGCTTTTTGCACGTTGTAAGAGAATCTCAGTTGTTAGTTACAAAGGGAAATCGAGAGGTGTCCGAAGTGAGAGCTATTTTATAACGAAACTTCTTTTTTACTAGTCTTACAACTTAGTCATTTCTTTCTGTTTTTATGTTGTAAAAAAACGGTTACAAAAACGAATAGTTTATGAGACATTCTCTTTTCTTGGTTTAATTAATGAATTCTTAAATTAAGTACTTGGCTATTTTTGACATAAAATTTAATGTTTATTTGGTAAGTCCAGTCATCTGTAAAATTATGGGTGCGCAAATCATCTCAAAAACATGTCCTGTTGCGAACGCAACCTTTATTTGTATAATACAGTAACTAAACGCAGCCGTCGGGCTCGGCTAGTATTTGGAAGCTTTTTCTAAAGCACCAATAGGAGCGCTCCACATATTATGTATCGCGGCCAATTAGAGGCACCCAAATCTTAACCACTATTTTCGGACATTCAAATTATGCAAATCACTCTTTCATCAGCCTCCATACGATTACCACACCACTTTTACATTTAACCGTTTAGTCAAGGAACCCTTGTAAAACCAGTACCTATTGAAATTATAATAGTTTACTTCAAATCGAAGCTTTTTATTTGAGTCGTCGAGATCCTGACCTGCACGGCGGCTACATGTCCCATAGCTCTTATGTCAGAGAATTAAGAACTATGGGACATATTTTTGAATAGATTGGCTACACCCATATTTTTACAATTGACTGTACACACAGCAAAAGTGCATACCCACGTATGCACTTTTGCAGTCGCTGTACATTGTTGTGATATTTCATAATTTATATTTACTTATAAAAATCTTGTAAAAGAACTCTTGTGTACCGATTTATAAACAATTGATTTGGATTTCAAAGCCAAATACATATTATTATTATACATACCAAATTCGACTAGGTACTGCAGTGTTACGCTTTGGCAGAAACCTTTTTTCTATAATTCCCGACTGACAAAAAGAAAAATAAAAGAAATGACACCAACGTGAGAAGATATTTTATGCATATTTTCAAAGCTTTTCACGAAATATAATTAATTCTGCCTATATCGATAGCGAAAGTTTTAAACGTTCATTAAACATCGCTTTAGAAATTGGGAAAACCGCTTTTTGTGGAGGTTTTCTTATTCGGGGAACATTTTTACAATTGCATTTGTGGACGCGGACCACGGCGCATGCTACGTTACCTGGCATAGTTCGTTCTACGATTCCGACATCAGCCTGTGGGCAGTGCACCATAGGCCTAAGCCTATTCACGACATCAGTCTGAGCGTGGGCAGTACACCAGAGGCCTGAGCCTGTTCCCTACGCAGCGCTATCCCAGAACTCAAGGGAAGTGTCCATCCTTTTGATTAATTGAACAAAATCAACAATTTAAAGCAAAGCTCTAAACCATTCAACGACTTCCTTTGTGTATTTTTATTTAATTAAATGATCGTTACATTTTTATTGCTCGCCGCCTCCATTCCTGTCTGTTCCTTACTGGTACCAATAGGGAACACTTAGCCTGCTAGGTAGCCTATTAATACATAAGATTGATTTCGGTGGCACGTTCCTTATTAAAAATTACCTGGATTGTTACTTAGCTGATTTCGGTGGCACGTTGCTTCTTAATGAATTACCTGGATTGTTACTTAGCTGATTTCGGTGGCACGTTGCTTCTTAAAAATTGCCTGGATTGTTACTTAGCTGATTTCGGTGGAAGATCTATGTATGATTTTGTGTGGGCAAGGTGTTTACTTATCCTTTTAAACTGTAAATTATAAAGTCCATTAATTCTAGTTTTCAAATAATACGTTTATCTCATGTGGCAATCTTGATATATTTATTTGCTACAGTACCTAAAGGTAGCTTATAAAACGTTAAATAAGAGTAATTTAAATTACTCTATTAAATATCTTTAGATACTATTTAATACCACACATTTTGAGAACCAGTGGTAATAAAATAAAAATGAATCTCAACATATTTTTACGAACTAAACTAGTACTCGTACTCCGTATACTACAAAGTACGAAGATACGAATCGTAGTTGATTACAAAATGTAGTTCCGCATTGGGTTGTATCTTTTTCTACTCAGTAACGTAATCTCCTAATCTCTGAACTTGTTGACTAGCAACAGCAAGAAAAGGGTTAATACCCAGGAACTTAGTTTTGCTTATCTTAAAACAGTACGGCCGTCGGGAACTTTCGGTCGCTACCATTGTGTTCGTGGAAGTTCCAGTTCTGGAAGTGGTTGGTTTTGTTATTTGTTCTCTGAAGAATAAAGCGTGTTAAGTACACAAGGCCCAGTTCAAAATTAAACCCCTTAAAAGGGGCCCACTGATTAACAGTCCACCGGACGGTATCGGCCTGTCAGTTAGAACAAAATTTTGTCAGTTCCGAACAACTGACAGGCCGATACCGTCCGGCGGACTGTTACTTAATCATTGGGCCCCTAAAACCTATAGAAACTGTGCTGGTTAGCAGACTTAAAATACCAGACTCCGATGTGAATGGAATCGGTGCCTATCTCGTCGCGTAATAATTGATTGTCCTAATGTAATGTTACGCATAAAACTCTTTTCGTATAGGTAATTTATCTCCAGCTGAAACAGAAAATTTTCGAAATTATTTTGCATAGGTTGTCTAGAATAGGGTAGATTAGGTTAGGTTTGTTTTATAATTTTTCATCATCATCATCATCATCATTTCAGCCTATATATGTCCCACTGCTGGGCACAGGCCTCCTCTCATGCGCGAGAGGGCTTGGGCTATAGTCCCCACGCTAGCCCAATGCGGATTGGGGATAATTTTTCATAAATGTTAATAATAGTTTCAGCACAATAACAATTATGCGAAATGAGTTTTATGCGTAACATGAGGACAAAACCTAGCGACCCGCCCCGGTTTCGCACGGGTTAACAAATTATACACCTAAACCTTCCTCAAGAACCAGTCTGTTGATAGATGAAAACCTCATGAAAATCCGTTCAGTAGTTTTTGAGTTTTTCACGTACAAACACATAAACAGACAGAGGCGGCGAGGGACTTTGTTTTATAAGGTACTACACCTTACTGATGATGTAGTATTACGATAGCACCACTGTATATTAGTGCTGGTTAATACCAGCCAACGTACCTTTTACTTATTTTGCCGCTGCCCCTGAAGAAACCTATCTTGATCGTGATTAACCAAGCCCATACTACTAAAGTTCACAAATTCCTGTCAAACCAATAGTAAACTCACAAACCTTATCTCACTGTATGCTTCAGTTTATTGGCATAGTTTCTTGGCGCACGCTGCCGTTTTTTCCTGTATCTAAACGTTAGCACAAAGTTTTGACAGGCATTTGTTTTTTATTTGGCTTCAGCACATAAGTTGGGGTCGATGTTTTGATTTACCTCCAATTCCATTTCGGGCGTTGTTCTAAAAATAATACATATCCTTTGTGTATAAAAACTAAAAGGGTTTCTTTGAAAGAAAATTATGTTTCGGTTAAATGATTATAGTTTTCATTATTAATGACATCACGTGATCATGTAAAAGTCGTGCAAGTAAGGAAACTATTCCTTACAATTCTTTGTCAACGTATTTTTTGGTCAACTTTGTATTTATTATGACAATTGGCCAACAATAACGGTCCTATTAGTGTTGTATTTTACCGAAAGATTCCACTACACCTTCGCAACATGGTACCTATATAGCCACGTTCTCGAAATATACGACACCACCTATGTCCGGGTACATCCTGATATCCGTTATTGTACCCCACTCAATTATCGTACCGGAAGCAATCCCCAAGCCCGAGGGGCTTCGTAATGGTGTTGAAGTGTTAGGTGGAAAAACTTAGCACTTATGTCTGAAGTTTGTGCCTCTATAATACTTACCTATATGTATACATAATATCTGGGAGACTGAGCTTTTCTCGGAAAACATAAAAACTAACAGAGATAAGACCTAGCTAGATCGATTTATCGCCCCCGAAAACCCCCATTTATAGCAAATTTCATCGAAATCGTTAGAGCCGTTTCCGATATCCCCTAAATATATATATAAATAAAGTACAATTGCTCGTTTAAAGGTATTAGATATAGTTTAGTGATAGAATATTAAAAAACTAGGACTGTAAAACTAATAAAACTAAAATTTTGTAAAAAAAATCGACTATATTTTTATGGTCTTAATCTATGTACCTATCTTGTGAATAAAACTTCTTGCTGAGGTTTTATGAAGGGATAAGAGTAACTTTCAATAAAGGTGATGTTCGGATGTCAACTGCAGCTGTATTATAGACACGTGTAAGTAATATCACGAATGAGATTTCTCTCGAACGCGTAATATGGCATTACGTATCACTCTGAAAAATCATTGAACATATCTTTTTCGAATGTCCGTTGAACCGTCTTTGCTTCTACGATCTCTTGGTCAAATTCAAAATCTCCCTCCCCTGTAGGTAATGTAAAATCTCTTCTGGCTAGTACTGAACCCAATGTATTAACTGTTGGCATATTTCCTAGATAAAAATAATATAAGTCTATAAATATTCCTTATGTATATAACTACATTTGTTTATTGTTAATGTAATATTATTTAAGCTATATTAAGTATATAATTCTCTAAATCCAAAATTCTGGGCTAAATCGTAGGTGCACTCCTCAGTTTAACCTTAAAAAACTTGACGTTGGCAAAGTGCCTTGGGAGCAAAAGCCAATCTCAAAAAAAAAACATCTGTAAATAATATTACAAATGAGATATCTCTCGAATGCGTAATATGACATTACGTATCACTCTGAAAAATCAACTTACTTAAAATATCACTCATTACGCGAGGGCGAACGACCAGCCGCGCATCGGCTTCGATTCAATATAGATTGACGCGCCTGAAACTAAATCATTAAATCAAGTATAGAGCAAAAGATTCGTTGGAAGCACCTGTTCAAATTATACAATCGTGCTCTCTTCCTCTCTCCTGCTACAAGTGGCCCGTTTCTTCAAAGATAAAAAAAGATAAGATAAAAGATTTTTATTCATGACGATCACCAAACATGTACAGACAACAACAACAAGGAAAGAAGAAATCAATAAATGTGCAATTGTGCATCACTAAATGGACCCACCTCAGCATAATGCTAGCTATAAAGCCAGCACTGGTCTGCCGTAGGGCCCATTCGGTGATGCTACGACAGATAACACATAAAGAAACAAATCAAGGAAGCCATGAGACAGATTATACAAAGAACCAGAACCAAGAGCCAACCTAAAATCCTAAAACTATAGATAAAGAGGTACTTACTGAAGAGATGTGCAAGGTCAAGTACTGGCCGTTTTTGATGGCTGATCTATATGAAGACGGTGAAAGAGTTACACTGTTTTCGACAGCAGAAAATATAATGTTGTTGAATGAATCTGCTTTTTGTAATTATGGACGGAACATAAATGTTGTCCTACACCTTTCCAGCAAATTAACTCTATTCACGGTCAGGTAGGCAACGTAGTGGAATGTCATCGATCGCAGTGCGCACTCACAAACGGCAAAGAGGGTGAAACGCCGGAGTGGGTCAAATTCTCCCAGGAGAGGGATAAGGAGCGGCGAGTCCCACACACCGTGCATAAACGCATTCCCACACCGTAAAAAAAAGGCTAGGCTTCTTGGACTGTTGTCACACAAAACTGGGAGATCTTATTATTACGTTATTATTCAGCTGGTTATCCAACAAGCAGCCAACTATGGGATTAACTTTTCTTCATCGTTCATTATCGCGGACTTTGAGATCGCAGCTATCAATGCAATCAAAAAATATTCCCAGAAAGCCAACATAAAGGATCAGATCGCAAGGGATGACGGCAAGCGCCCCGACGGGATGTCGTTGATCCCTGGGCGGATGGGCCGCGCGCTGGTGTGGGACGCCACCTGCGCAGATACGTTGGCTGCGTCCTACATTTCAGCTACCACCACCAGCAAACAGGCCAGGGCGGCGGCTAACTACGAATTCATAACCTGTGGCGTCGAGTCACTAGGTCCGTGGGGTAGGGGGGCTCAGGGGCTTCACAAGGCACTCAGCAAACGCCTAAGGGACGCCACAGGTGCCCCTCGTGCAGACAGCTTTCTCGCGCAAAGATTGGCCATAGCAATCGCGGGAACGCTACCTGCGTAATGGGCCAAGGGGGCAAAATTTTGACAGCTTTATTTTTTAGCTTTAGTTATTTTAATTGTAGTTAATTTTGGTTTAATATTATATAATAAATGAGTTTATCCGTACATAAAGGATGTTATTTTCATTTGTGCCAAAATGTATGGAAGCACATCTCAGCGTAGGTGGCGCCACCATATACAGTAAAGAAACCTCATTGACATCATCAAAGACACATCATGTCATGATTTTCATGTCATGTCATGTTGTCATGTCATAAACAAATAATTTGTGAAAACATATTAAATTGTAATAAGCATATTAAATTACTTTTACTGTGTGAATATGGCGCCCTACGACCATTTAAAGGTGGAAGAATTGAAAAAGCTGCTCCGCGAATGTGGTGCAAGTTTGGAAGGAAAAAAGAAGGATTTGGTGGAAAGGAACAATAGTAGTTTTTGTTAAAAGGGATCAAAATAATATATTTCCGTCAAGGGCGTACATTGAATCCTGAATGAAGCGATGTATTCTAAAGTAGAATCCTGAGCGTAATGAGGGATTCAAGTGTTAACGCCCAAGACGAAATAATTTTGATACCGTGTGACACATACTGCTTTTCACATCAACTATGAGGAAATTTATATGTTCCAAAATACGTATTATTTGACCAAAACAAAATTGTATGCGAGAAAGAAAAATCGTGTCCTAGAACAGAAAAGTACAACTTTGATCCCTCCTAGCAGGGAAGAAAAGTGCCACTTCGGTCCCTCCTAGCGCGGAAGAAAAAGCCCTTTTTCGAATAGGTGATGTGAAAAAAATTAAATTACTTACTTAATCAAATTTAAACCTATTTAATTCCATTTAACAAAATGTATATTTACTAATTTATCTTGTTCCAGGATTGCCTGATAAATTTAAAGATATACTTAAATGCCAGCACAGATTTACCGCCGATCACAATGGCTAATATAGAAAACTTTTTAAATAGGTTAGTTATTTTATAGACGACTTGTTGCTACGTAAGTAACATACGTTGTGGAGTATTGCTGTCATCTTTAGGCGGGAACACCCTAATATTAAATAGCTAGGGCCACAGAATAAATAATAGTACTAGGTACAGAAGACTCACTCTCTAACAAAACGCGTCTGTTACGATCAGGACAGATATCGCCGCTAGGTGGCGACAGCGCCACGCGCGGCTTATGGCTAGCCACCAAAATTGGTGTGGAACGGATGTACTTACTTGTAGCTACCTGTTGCAAAGCGACGAAATCGCGGAGTGAGCCACGCCTGCTAGGGCTTAGGTCCCTTCGACTTGATGCACGAAAAATGCAGCGAAAGCGTGAGATACCTACTTTTTTTACACCACGTCGGTGGCAAACAAGCATACGACCCGCCTGTTGGTAGTAGTAATCGTAGCCTACGGATGCCTGCAACACCAGAGATTACATGCGCGTTGCCGACCCTTGCCTGGGGAAACAACAAGGTATCAAAACCGTAACAAATATGTGCAATCAGCATCGGCATCACATTTACAGCGTTACGATATCTTAAATTACCGGAACCGGTTACAAGAATTATTAATCGATATCGCCTGGCATTAAATTCCCCGGCCCGATCTTTCACGCTCCGCGTCTTAATCCTTTAATCACAAGATGACAGCGAGCAATTAAAGGGCGCGCTACACGGCTGGATAGGTCTGATGAAGGTACTCGAATAGGTCAGAAGCTTTTGACGTGATATTTGGACTTATTGATGGAGATGATAAATGAAGATTAATTTTAAATAGGTACCTAGTTAATTGTTTTTATTCAATTGTGTTTCTTTAGCGCTGGTGACCTGTATGCGCTCTGGCGGCCTAGCGGTAAGATCGTGCGACTTGCAACCCGGAGGTCGCGGGTTCAAACCCCGGCTCGTATCAAAATAAGTGTTAAAAGATAAAAGTTAAAAAATAGTTTATTCAAGTAGGCATATTACAATGCGCTTATGAACGTCAAATATAGCTACACTACCCATGCTACACCAGTTCAAGTTAAAAGCTACAAGTTTTATAACTTACGTACGAAACATCATTCGATATTTATCATTAGCTTTTCAGTGAAGGAATACATCGTGAGGAAACCGGACCGTAAGGTCACTAAATTAAGAACCTAACCAATGTCGGTGATATTGAGATGGCAGCCCGTCCCTTGTCAATTAGTCAGTCTGTCCGTATGTCACTGAGCGACACACGACAAATTAGGCGGAACATCGGCGGCCTACTTACGATCGTGTAAACGTGGTAATCAACATATATAGACATCATTTATATATGTACATGCACAGACATATGTATCTACGTAGATTTTAAGAATATTCTTGTTACTACACACCTTATACAAAATATAATTAAAAATTAAAATTACAATGATTAAACAAAAATAAAACGTTTTATCTTCAAATAATATTTGTATATTTGGATGATAATACGTGTCGTGGCTTTCGACCCGCGTGGCGACCTGACATAGACCGACTGACTGACTGGCTGACTGACATAATTATTTGGAACTTTGGAACTACAGACATTTAAATTCAAAATTAGACATGACAACAAGAAGACAAAATCCGACCAGTTCACGACAGACAGCCGACCTGGACGGACGACCAGACAGACACAGACACAACATGGTCCTTCAACCTTGAAAAACTAGACTATAGAAGAAAAGAAAGAAGCCCGTAGAGGAGCCGAGCCGTGCGATAGAGCCCGCGGCGCGGCGGCGCGCCACGCCGTATCACCACGCAACAAGCTCGCGCTAACGACGAAGCAACCTACGACCAGCCGACCCGCCGTATTCACAGTAAACAAACAGAACAGTAAGTCAACTAAGAAGTGCGTCATGTGCGAAGACAACCACGGTATAGACACGATAAGTGCCACACGACGCTGCACGCCGAGTCGAAGCCCGCCGAACCGAAGTCTACGATGCCCGATTCGAAGCTCTCATCAGCCGCCGCTGTCGTCACTCACACTGACGTGCAGCCGACTAGTCACGTCATTCTCAAAGTCGCCAGACCGACTGACTGACTGGCTGACAGACATAATTAAGGTCACTGTGGGCAAGTCCGTCTACAAGGCAAGTCCGTCAACACGTTATAACTTTTGAATTTGAAGGCGTATGGAGTCCAGTCGATTAACCAGTTTTTCGCGCTAGTTCCGTCACTGTAAAACAGATGGCGCTGTGACAACCAACTTCAGAGCAATCCACCTCAACAAGTAATTTCGTGTTTTGAACTCGCCGCGACAGCCGTTCGAAAAAAAATTGTTAAAAATAGTTTTTGAAAAGATTGTGCATCAGAAAGTAACTACGTAGGTAGCATAAGAACCAGTTGTCTTTATTCTTTTTTTAAAATATCAGAAATTCGCTTAGTTTTGTAATTATACGTTCCACAATTTATCATATTAAAATTTGACTAAGTTGGAAAGTCCGTCTATTATGTTGAAGGCAAGTCCGTCATATGCCGGATTTTCGTTAAATCAGAGATTACCAACTGTTTTTGCGACTTTAATATTATAACGATTTGATAAGGTATCAAAAAATCCTCCTAACTTTGCGCATGATGTTACTTTATTAAATTTTGATCTCAGTAAATTAAAAGAAACGATTAAAATTCATTTGAAAATTACTATTGATCTTTTATTTCGGAAATCAAAAAAATAATTATGTTTAACTATTTACCAAAAAAGGTTTACCACCCCATTTTGGTAGTCTTGTTTTAGAAAAATGGTGTTTATTTCGAATCTGAACCGTATATTAACAAGTTTAAAATACACTTTTCATTGTCTTGATCCGTTCTTTTTAGGAATTTGACTACTAACATATACGCACCCATAGATTGGCTGATATCATAACTAGACGGACTTCCCTTAAACTCCACGGGAAGTCCGTCTACTCGCCGAATTTTAAAAAATGCCATTGTTTTTGCTTAATTTGTGCTTGAAATGATCTGTCACTAAGGCTAAACTATTAATTATTAAACTCTTCATCGTATGCGATTACAAGCAGTAACATAGGTGAATAATTAACGGAACTAGATCACTCCAAATACAAAAAAAAAAGTATGCCGGACTTCGCCACAGTGACCTTATTTAAAACTTTGGAACTACAGACATTTAAATTCAAAATTAGACATGACAACAAGAAGACAAAATCCGACCAGTTCACGACAAACAGCCGACCTGGACGGACGACCAGACAGACACAGACACAACAATACGTTTATATACCCATTTAGCTTTGATAGTTAGCAAACGCAAACTAAGGAAGGCCACAGGTGACCCTCACGCAGGCAGCTTTCTCGCGCAAAGATTGGCCATAGCAATCCAGCGTGAGCGTGATGGGCACCCTAACAAAGGGCGCAAAATTTTGATAGGATATTTATAATTTTAGTTTTATATTCATTTTATAACACTTAATATTATTATATAATAAATGAGTTTTGACTGACACAAACGTTTGTTAAAATTATCAACAATTACATCGCAGTAAAAATGTTGTCAACGTATTTTTAGGACAGCCTGTACTTAATCAATAAATTCAAGAATATATAGAATATCAATAGAAAATTGGTTTTCATGTCTGTGGTTACGTGATATAGGTAAGGGGTGGTAGGTATCTACGAGAGAAACCTTTGCATGTAAGAGTTCGTGCTCGATGATCGAGGTAGGGTCTGACAGCGGAAGAATTAGTTCCCCAAGAACTTTGTTTTGATTACATATTTCAATTTCCGTATAAATATAGAAAATTCGATCAGCCGGCGTATACCTACGCGTATACTTACGGATGGTTTTATCCACGTGATAAAATAACTGTCACTTTTTAACACCGCGGGATTGAAAGTGACGGACACCGTATTATCACGCTGTCACGTAGAAAACGACCATCATATCCGTACAGCGGGCTCAGCACGGTTCCATTTTTATCGACTATCACTATGCGCGTCCCTTTCGCACTTTCATACTTGTTAGAACGTGACAGGCATGGTGACAAGGGATAAAAACGCGACCGTGCTAAGCCGCCAGGAGGATAACGATTTTCGGTATTTGATAGTTACCATAATTTTTGCTCATTGTTGAGACTATATTCGCTATCTAGCTGTCCAGAGATGTTTTTAATATTTATATTAACGAATCAAAATTATATATTATGTCTGGGCAATTGGTGAACAATTTAGTGAAAACTAGTTGAGTTTGACATAAAAAATCTAGTTACAACTAGTTATCACCGAGGCCTTACGGTAAACTAGTTTTAACTAGTGAAAGTGTAAACGCATTTTCATTGAGACGATACGGAAAACTAGTATTAATTAGGGACAAGCGTTTTCGCTAAAAATGGGTGTTTATGGTTACACATAAACAAAAAAATTATATTTGGAATTATGACCTTGTTTTCAACTGTGAGCTACAACCTTTAATTGTAATCTCTACGCACGATGTATAAATATTACATATTTTTCTTTGTAAATAATATGATTTAACTTTTGTTGATATAAATTAGAATAAACGAATAACTTCATGTGTTGCTCTGTACCTAAACAAAGACACGGCGTCATTTAAAGTTTATTTCTTCTTCACTCACTTCTTTTCCAATAACAAATTAATAACTAATTATTTTAATACGGCATTGCAATCTATATACATTTTCACATTTTAATAACATTGACACATGTCATGACAGACAGGTCAAAGAAAAATATCTATGCCATATCTAAAAAGGTGAATGATATCGTGAACCTTTTTTAAAATATTATATTAAAATACCAGCAATCGCCGAAAACTTACAGCTTCGCTAAAAAGAGTAGAAATTAAAAAGTGGCAACACTTTAGTGTCGTCCCGTTTTCTTATATAATAGTGGTAACACACTATCACACCGCACCGCGACCTTGATGCGTCGCACCCATAAGTAAGAGCGAGGAAGAGATATCTCTTTCTCGCTCTCACTTATGGGTGCGACGCACCAAGGCCGAGGTGCGGTGCGATAGTGTGTTACGGCCTTTAATTGGTTTGAAAGGGACGACACTACAGTGTTGCCACTTTTTAATTTTTACTCTTTTTTGCAAAGCTGTAGCAACAGCAGTTAATAAAGCATTGTAATGAAAAGAGGTAGAACGCAAAATATAGGCCGCCCTTTCCGAGCGCCATCTTTCCAAATTATGTTGAGTCCTCGGACGACTGACTTATTAATTTTAATTAAAACAAAAGTCCTGACGTCTCCCTCTGAATTGTCTATGTACAAGTTCGAACTAGGGAGGAGCGTTTTATTTAACTCTCGAATTTTAAACGTCGAATGTTAAACGTTTTTTAAAAGTTCGGAGCACACTGGCAATTGCGCGTTGGAAGTTTGACATCGAATTTGAATTATAAAATCGAATATGTCGCACGAAAAGTTGTTTATTTGGATTCGGGGAAATTTTACTGCAATATCGGATATTGGATATTGAAGTTTGAAGTGAAGGTAGCTTTGTACTAGGATTGCGAAATTCCTTTGTTTAAGTATAGTGTGCGCGTTCGTACATGCATGTTGGTATTTATCAATGGCGGCTATTGTCATTGTCACTTGTCAGTAGGAAAGGTCAGATTTTAGTACTTTCTAAAAACGTTCATTAATAATTTAAATTAAATCCAACGAGACTAAGATCATTCCCTGGCCCCTATTTCACCAACGTGACAGGTGCGACAATTCGATAAGTCTCATTGTTGCTGACGTCACAGGCATCCATGGGCTACGGTTATCGCTTACCATCGGGCGGGCCGTATTCCTGTTTGTCACCATCATTGTATTATTTAAAAAAACTTTATTATATCGGCAAAAAACAGGTATTTCTCTTGCGATGTTTATGATGATAATGATGACAATTGTCACAAGATTTTAAAGAACTTTCGGTAATTCTTGACAGCAAATGAGTTCTGTGTCGAAATTTCGTGACAATTGTCGTATTTCTTGTGACAATTGTCATTAATAGCTTCGCAAAATAAGTACTTATTAACTGGCGATATTGTTGTCTTAGCAAAAGACAACTCCAAATCATAACGGGGGTGTTTACTGGCCATTACGGGGTCAAAGGATTTCTGGCCAAGATGGGACACTCTGACAACACCGATTGTCGTATGTGTGGCGAAGAGGAAGAGACAGTAAGACACTTAATGTGTGAATGTCACGCCCTCGCCAGACAAAGAATGAAGGACTTTGGAGCAGGATACCTGGAACCAAAGGACTTTAAAACGCTACCCATGAGCTCCATCATCCGACACATGGATATGGTGGGAAAAGCTCTTGAGTAGTTGACGGATCTCTTCTAGGGGGTAACTGCACAAAAGATACCTATGGGTCGAAGTGTATCCGCAAGGGCCCCCGAAAACAATAAGATAAGATAAGATAACTGGCGATATTAGTGGAGTTTTTTTTTAATTAACATGTTGGTGGCAAACAACCACACCACCCGTCTGATGGTAAGCGGCGGTTACCGTAGCCTATGGAGGCCTGTGACGTCAGTAACAGTGATGTCGACAATTGTCGGACCTGTCACGTTTGTGAAATATGGGCCTGGTTAGTTTGTAATATAATAAGAATAGTTGCCAATATAATAAAACCGGCGAAGTTCGAGTCGGACTCGCGCACGAAGGGTTCCGTACCATTCCGCAAAAAACGGCAAAAAAAAAAACCTTTGTTGTATGAAATTACACTTAAATATTTATCATATTCTGTTTTTAGTATATTTGTTGTCATAGCGGTAACAGAAATATATCATCTGTGAAAATTTCAACTGCCTAGCTATCACGGTTCCTGAGATACAGCCTGGTGATAGACAGACGGACAGACAGACAGACGGACCCGTTTTTACCCTTTTGATACGGAACCCTAAAAATTATATCACTGTAGGGTAGTTCAGTAATCATAGATGAATAAAAATGTTCCGAAAGGTCGCAGTTCGAATCTTGCCTAAAGCGATAATTCTATAATTTTTTCCTTTAATATAAAAAATAAAACTAATAGTACCTACAATGCCATAAATACAAAGTAGTTTCCAGGGTTCTGCTCATCTCTAGAAATTAATGAAAGGACCTAACTAATATCATCTGGGCCAGATGTAGCTAAATTTAGAATTTTCGGGCGACAGGCACAATTTATTGCACTACTTAACCCGTGAAGTGGGTAATGAGTTGGGCAATATTTGCGAAGATGGCAGGAGGTTGTGGTGCTTTGTGGACTTTTGCAATGTTTTAGTCTAAGAGAAGAAGACATTTTAAAGTTATAGGGTCATTGCGCTAGTTTTCGTCCGGCTCTAGTTTTCGTCCACTTGACGAAATTTGAATATAAACCTTCATTGCTACACAAATTTGGACTTGTTGCAATCCTTAATATATAAACAATTTATCTATCTACATAAAAATTATATTTCACAAGTAGCAAATTATAAATGAAATGTATTATTTGCTAATCCGTTAAGTGGACGGAAACTGACACCGGACGGTAAACTGAGGCAATTACCCTACTTATATTAGCTATTGCTCGCGACTTCGTCGCGGTGAGATGAAGATAAAAACTACCATATGGATAACATACCTATCTATTATCAACTAGAAACATATATGGGCCGCGGTAACCGAATACAATATTTAGATTTAATAATTTTGATAAAAAAATTTTTCAAACAACAACACAAAAGATTCAAAACATCGTCAAAACCGCAACAAAGCGAAATCTGTCCATCCTTTTCGCGCCATTAGATAATTTTTCGAGTGCGAAGATAACGCGAATATGTACGCACCATTGGCTGAAAGAGATACAGCTTATGGTGATGTGGATTTTAGGTTATGATTTTCCTTTTGACTTTATATCGAACTAGCGACCCGCCCCGGCATCGCACGTGTTAACAAATTATACACCTAAACCTTCAGAATCACTCTATTGATAGGTGAAAACCGCATTAAAATCCGTTCAGTAGTTTTTGAGTTTATCGCAAACAAACATACAAACACTCAAATAGACAGACGCGGCGGGGGACTTTGTTTTATAAGGTGTAGTGATGAAAGACTGCATTGAGAGATGTTTTTTGAGTCAATTGGAGTGTATAGATCTTTTCCCCAAAATCGTTAATTCCGCGTAGCAAATTATCCATTCGCATTTTTTCCCACCCGAATTTCTACCCATACCGTTTTTTTGTCATTCGCTTGTTTCTCTATTCTCAAATTATCGCAACATTTTTATTTCTTACGATATCATTTTCTTATAATTAATACTTTCCAAGTCGTTTTTTTTGCATTATTTTTATTTTTTAGGCAATAATATTACCATGTGGTCCCACCGCACTGTTTCTTTTCAATAAATATTTAGTTACAACTTAGCTTACCTAACCTATTAATTTAGTGTGACGTCCATGAAAACATTACACTTTGGGGAAAAAAGGTAGCTTCAGATGCCCGAAGGGCAAACCGCCCAGAAATAGGAGCCCCGCTTAGCGGGGCTCCATCTAGCTAAGTTATTAACTAAATGTTTTTTTTAAAAGAAACAGTGCGGTGGGACCATTGTAATATTATCGCCTAAGAAATAAAAAGAGTGCGAATAAGACGACTTGGAAAGTATTAATTATGAGAAAATATTAACCTAAGAAATAAAAATGTTGTGATAAATGTCAGTAGGTCATATTTGATAATAGAGATATAAGCGAATAACAAAAAAGGGTATGGGTAGAAATTCGGGTAGAAAAATATGCGAATGGAAAATTTGCTACGCGGAATTAACGTTTTTGGGGAAAAAATCTATACACTCTTTATCGAAGATCTCCTGGACGAAAGCCTGTATTAAATTCGCTGTAAGATATCCCAGAACCCGGTCGGGAGATGGCCTGTTGCTAAATAATTAACAGGTATTAGTACATTTCAGGCCAGTGATTGAGTATATTTGTAGATTTCAGAGGTGCGTTTAGATTAATGTAAGGCTGTGCCGGAAAATACGCATGTCAGAAAAGCTCCCAAATAGGAATTTTATTATACAAATACCACATAATCGTAAATAACTGTGTTTTAAAAAAATGTGCTTGACAAAAATTACAATACCTATCTTTCAAACTTGTAAGTCCCAATGATGTTTGTATGACATTTGAGCCTAGAAATTTGATCAGGTCACCGCTAAAACCTTTGGGTTCCTTGGGTACATTGGAACGTCGTTAGCCGCACAAAGCCCCACCGTCCTCAGGGATTTTAGTCCTTATTCCAACGATATATAAGAGCTTCTGTCCTAATTTCGGTATTGTGTGCAGCCCTCGCATTATTATGTAAACCAGACTCTGACAAGGGTAGAGGGAATATATGAATAATCCCGGTATGGTCATATTATAAGTGAACGAGTTTTTTTTATCAAGGTAAAGGGAAATGAAAAACAAGAGACATCCATGGTCACGGTCGCAACCAAACATTCTACATAAAATTATGTAGAAAGCTAGAAAGTTTTGCGCGAACCTTAAATTTATTGTAATATAAATTTTTCTATAGACATCAAAAGACATCAAAATACATACAAAATAAGGTCGTATTTAGGTATAAATGCCTACTACGCGGTGGCACTCGTACTGGTCAAATGTCTCTCCCAAGGATCTCCACTGTAACCAGATGTACCGCTGCTCTTTGTGTGTCCGCTCGTGAAACTTTCTGCCTTATTATAGTCTTTCTGATAAATAAGGTTCCTTTTTACGAAATAGTTTATCATACATATATTATTAATAACTTTCAAATGTATCATTGAAAATAAATATGAATTGAAAATCAATATTTATTTGCATTTTTTTTATTAAACTAAGATATCTAGATCGGCAATTAAATCAAGATATAAAGCGGATGTGGAAATTTACGTAGCTTTCTAGGTAAGTACCTAAAGATTACAAAATAAAAGAGGAAAAGTTAATTCCTCGAATACAACTTCAAAGCTGAATTTTAATCTATAACCGTATAAGATTTACTAAATAAATAACATCTTTGCCAACTTAGGTACTTACACTACTTACTAACTGATACTTACTAAAGTTACTAAATATTCAAGATAGTTCGTAACAAGAACAAATCTGAAGCGGTTTCTATAACTACAACGAGTTAGAGCCAATTAATTTGTAATCAGGCCTACTCAGGGTTGTCGGCACTGTTGTTGAGTGACACTTTCAGAATTTGAAAGACCAGTGTTACTACTTTGTACAACAAGTTCACTGAGGGATTCTTTATGTGACAGCAACGAAACGGCCAAGCCGTACAGTTTGAAGATGTTGGCTTTATACAGTTAGAGCTTATAAAGTTAGGACTTACAGGAGTAAAAGTCTTGGTACCTACTACGGGATCTGATAACTTTTTAGTGTAAAAGCTTTAGGCGCCTAGTCTTGGCAACACTTTACATACATGAAATGTTTTTGGTGGGATCACACTTACCCGTATGCCACACTTACCTGTCATCATCTTTCGCTTGCCCTTATCCCATTCACTTGGGGTCGGCCCATGTCTTTTTCTTCCATATCCCTCTGTCGCCCGTCATCCCATCGTTTACTTGCGTTCGTTTCATATCGTATTGACCTTATAGGATATCAATAACAATACTGCAAAAGACAGAACAAACTAAATGTTACGATCACACAAACAAATGTACGTAATGGAGACCAATAAAATCTAATTCTAAATGAAGTTTTTGGCGATGGTACCTTTGTTTATATATAATTTGACAGTTGGTCAAGTATAGTCGTATCATCGAGAGCGTGGAATTGCATATGTAGTAGTATTGTTTGTTTACAGGCATTCTATATTTGAATTTTCTATTTTCTTGTACTATCAGCATACAACCACTACAAATGCAATTCCATCTTCTCGATAATTCAACTATATATAGCGCTTTCGACGGTGGTACTTTCTTGTATGGAATTTGACAGTAGGTACCATAGGCTGCCTTTCCTATTTAGTCGGATTTGTTGTTGGCTAACTAAAGTACCTTGGTGAATATCTTGGACACAACACCGTATATACAAACGTCTCCATACTTGAAGAACTCAAGGTGAAAGAGAGGCTCTCAGCTACGGTCAGAGCGCGTATCCTCAGATACGTCGGACATGTGACGCGACGTGGAGAGCAGGCCATGGAGAGACTTGTTGTCCATCAGGGACGGGTCAATGGCTGTAGGTCAAGAGGACGTTCCCCAATGCGTTGGACGGATCAGATAAAAGCCCTTACTAACACCTCACTTAACACATGTGCCAGAGAAGCATCTGCCAGGGAGAACTGGCGTAGAATCGTTCGTCATTCAACGTGACCACGACTGCTCTGCCAAGAGTAATTCGACGGAGAAGAGATCCAAAGTACCAAACTTGACTACCACAACACAACATAGTTTGACAGCCATTTAGACTTATGCCCAATGACGAAAACTAAAACCACGACTAAAAACAAAAGGGAATAGTAATAGCTAGGAAATAAATATTTACTAGTCTCTGCCTAAAATGTATTCATCCTTACTTGTCCTATCATGTAAACAAACACTTCTCGAAGCCATTTATCTCACTTTTCTTTGGAATTACAATATTCATCACTTAAAATGTTGTTGTATACTTAAAGCAACTCACAAAGTATTGAAATCAACCAAATAACCACTGAAAAATATCATTTCTAATAAGATTTTCATCAATAATCGCACTAACGAACGGATCACCTCAAAAACATATGACATTACGGTGTCTAGATTGTCTATGAATCTTATTGTTGGAATGACACTTTGACATCACGTTTGTTTAGGCACATGATAAGACATGTAAGAAGATATTTTATACTTAATGGTGTTTTTATTAAACACCAAAGAAATCATGAGTAACTAACTAAACCAATCTGTAACCTATTTTAAACTACGAATTACTGCTGTTTAGAAAACCTAACTGTCAAGAGAAACAATTTCAACTTCTCAACATGCCATCCCTAATCTGCGGAACACAGAACTTAGGAATCGGGGATCTTCGGGCAATGTCGTTGGGAAACTTCGGCAACCTACCCTAATATGAGTCCAATCCTTTATCTCTGTTGTTGCATATCTAAATTAGTATTGTTTTGATTAGTTTGTGTTTATAGAGCATCTTGAGTTCCGAAAACAGGTTTACGTACCTACCTATATTGTATAGAAAGTCTGCATAAATCTTTGTCTAAGAACGGGCCAATTTCAAGACAACAGTCAGTCGATTATTTAAGATAAAGAGTGGTGGTATCATCTTGGGTCGTCCCATTCGTTTTTCGTCAAGTTCTTAAATTAGTCCTATTCTGCTTTCGTCACTCATTCTACATTCGTCACAATCCTTAGAGCCCATCAACGTGCACACTAGCGCCCCTGCTAAATAATCGTGATTATTTAAATTTAACGATAAGTATTTTTATAAAGGGGGCCGCTACGTACTGTATTTTGTATTTAAGTACCTTTTGAATATACATCAAACTAGTTTTTATGTTGCTGGATTCGTCGATCTATGATCTCGAAACAAAAACGGCCGTTTTAACTTTGGACGCATAGACTGACGAATCCAGCAACATAAAAATATAGTTTGATGTATTCAAAAGGTACATAAATACAAAACACAGTACATAGCGGTCCCCTTTTTAAATTTAAATTAATTATTAAATTTAATTTAAATAATCACGATTATTTAGCAGTGGCGCTAGTGTGCACTTTGATGGACTCTTAAAGGTATCGTCTTGGGTCGTCTCATTCGTTTTTCGTCACGTTCTTAAATTAGTCCTATTCTGCTTTCGTCACTCATTCTACATTGAAAGCCACCGACGCATAGGTAAAAGGTTGAACATAATCAGAGTTGTGCCGTTCTCGGGAACGTTCTCTGTTTTGTATGTTTTGAATGAATTTATTGAATATTCTCGCTCGAGAATATTTCCCATAGTAAACGGAGAACATTCTCGAGAACGGCACAACTACAAACATAATAAAGTTTTGGACTATTGAATTTAATTAGAATCACATTTAAGTGAAAAGTTTTTTCCAGAACAATTGTTTTTCTTTTTCTTTTTTGAGCAGTTGTCAATTCTACATGTTGTCACTAACAGCCGATTTTTCAGTCCCCGCGACAGATGGATAGAATTTATTCAATTGATAACACGATTATCATGTGCCATTCTCATAACTTAAGCCAAAGGCAAGAGCAGAAGGCAGAGGGTTTTTTTTTCGTATTCTACTTTGACAGGGTTGAGTGGAGAAAACGAGGGGAGGCCTTTGCCCAGCAGAGGGAATATATTTCCCATATAATATTGAACTTTGTTTCAAAGTGATAGAGTTAAATTTTATATAGTATCTGTCATTATGATTATGCCTTATAAAGGGTTAATTCATTAGGTTGGTTTATCGGACAAGTTACTTAAATAGTAACTGAAAAATCGGCATTAAGGCTTTTGGAACTTAGTTTTAATCAAAGATAGTTAAACCTTTTAACGGAAACATTTATGACTAGTTTTTAATAAACAAAAACAAGAAAATAATATATGTTTTTATTAGCCAATAACGGATTTCATCCGTAATAAAATAGATGTGCTACGTAAACTCTATTGCAAGTGATAAAGCTTGTAAAATATACTTTACGGTTCCTCATTAATACAAAATGTATCATAAAGGTGCAAATTTATGATCCCAAGCTAGGAAATATCTCCGAGATGAAGCTATCCGGAAGGTGGCAGCTGCCTGTTTTAATATGCTTCGCTGGAAGCCGTTCAAACTAGGAAAACGACTTTGATCAGTTATTAACTTTGTTTATGACTTTGTAGAACGGTATAATATACAGTTCCGTTTAGCGAAATGTGAGGTTTTTATTTTTAAATCGATGTAGGTACCTACTCAATTAACATCTGAATTGTGGAGTACCGACATCGTACAGAATTTTTATTAAAACACCAATATATCATCTTTGTGTTTTTTTGTATGAGCATGTATGGAGTTTGTAGATTGCATATTTAACTAGGTAGTCATTTTATAAAAATAAATGATGAATAATGCAATTAAATACTGTGAGTTACAATAGGAGACTGAGCATATTACTAACAAAGATCTAATAAAAATATGAAGCAGACCCATACTTACCTAAAAAAGTGAGGTGTAAATCACTTAGGTAAGGTGTAAATCACTTAGGTACAAATATAAAAAAAAAAGTTTTACCGAAATTAATTGGCTGGTACTGTATTATTATTTGTGCGTGTTTGTCAATCAGCTAAACCCAAATGCTGAAACCAATTGTACTTACTGAATAAAATACCACAGGTATTAAGTAGGTATAAATTAATCACGAAAATACATTTGCTACAATTTTTTTTCTTTAATTTATCATGGTTTTACACGAGTTAATTTCAACAAAAATAGGAGAATTAGGTAAAATTTATCATCATTTAACAAAGCAAATTAAATCGAGCGCAAAAACAGACTAATAGGCGAACATTTGCCAAAACGTGTAAATAATCCCTTGGGCCTTGGTTATCAATCCAGTAATTTAGCCTTTTTTCGAACCCTAGGGAAAACGTATGTTTTCACATAAAATATACGGCTTAACAATATTTTTTTATTAAATGCAGGGATAACGAAATGAGGCAGATCAGGGTCAATTTCACCAAACGACCATTTTTATCTAATTTCTATGGAATTTTGAAATATTGATTTAATATAATAAAATGTAATATGAATTGAAAATTTCTACTAAATGAAATTTTAATCAATACTATTGGCTACAGCTTTATCTTTAGCTGTAGGGGCCGATACAGACGGACTGCAACCCGACTGCAATTTGTATGGGAACTGCACGCCGACTGCACGTCAACTGCAACGTCGGCGTGCAGCCAACAAGTTGCAGTCGGGTTGCAGTCTGTCTGTACCGGCCCTAAAATCGAACAACATTCCAATACTTGTAAGGCGGACGCAGATGTAAAACCGCACTAGTGAACTTGTAACTTTCGCAGTAAGGGTGGTATTCCACCTGTCCGATTTCTTTCTCCAATGTGTATTTTGTCTCACATTTTGCTTAATGAGAGAGTGAGACGCAGTGACATTGGACCAACATATTGGACAGATGGAATACCACCCTAGCCAAGGCCGCGTGAGATACGGCTTCGCCCCGCTCTGTTTTACTGCGGCGCAGTTTAAAGTTCGGCCGTAGAACTGGCGGGACTTGTGCGATTTATGGTCACCTAAATATCTAGGAAGTGGGGTTGGATTATTAGTACTCTTAACTTCTTTATTCCCTGATAAATGTAGTAGGTACTAGAACTCTTCAAAAGTGTATAGGGAAAGCTGTTCTACCTCGGCCAGTTTTTTATTTTCGGAGTTTTAGAAAAAAATGAACAGTTTCAGAATTGTCTAACACGGGAATTTATACGGTTACATTATTAAACTACATATCGCCCTATGAAGTCAAGCTATTCCTTTATTAGTTTTGTTAGGATTGGCTGACGAAAAAAAGGGAAAAGTGTCCATGGTACTACACACGCGATGTTCCTTGGACAACAGCCGTTGGACCTTGGACGCATGATAATTAAAAAAAAAACGTTATAATCATCACATTTTTTTTACGAAATCACAGACAAGATTACCACATGTATAGATTAATGTTATAGGTACACGTGAACTTAGAAAAAATATTTTATAAAGGCCAAATTTTTCTTCTGCATTAGAATAATAGGAAACCTCCCTGAGATCGATTATTTATGGTATCTTTTAACGTAGATAATCAACAATAACAAACAAACAATCATTAAACTTGTCATAAAAACAAGATATACTTCTTAGAAAGTATATTTCTACATGTATATTTCTATAGATTAATGTTATACACGCGAACTAAGTAAAATTAACTTATAAAGGCCAAATTTTCCTTCTGCCTTAAGAATAATAGGAAACCTCCCTGAGATCGATTATTTATGGTATATTTTAACGTAGATAATCAACAATAACAAATAAACAATCATATTGACGACCGGTCTGGCCTAGTGACCCTACCTATGAAACCGATGGTCCCGGGTTCGAATCCTGGTAAGGGCATTTATTTGTATGATGATACAGATATTTGTTCCTGAGTCATGGTTGTTTTCTATTTATTTAAGTATTTATATATTATATATATCGTTGTCTGAGTACCCACAACACAAGCCTTCTTGAGCTTACCGTGGGGCTTAGTCAATTTGTGTAAAAATGTCCTATAATATTTATTTATTTATTTATATCGCATTAATCGTATTGTAAATCACTTTAAATCATAAGAAAAATCCCTACCAGTACTTAGATATTTCCGGAACAGAATACACATCCCTTTTACTATTAATTTTCTTCGGTTTGGCTATTTTTTGTTTAATGTCTCCGTGAAGATATAAGTTTACATCAGGTTTTGCTGGCCATTTCCAGTTTTTTAAAGATTTCTGCATATAATTAATTAATACACCCTCTTCGCATACAGATTCGACTTTGCCGACAAAGTGTTCATCTTCATATTCATATTCATATTCATTTATTCATAAAATTACAAACTTTACATGTCAAAAGGGTAGGGCCATATTTAGTTCATAAGTTATTTGTCTTTCTACTGTCTTTTTCAATGAAATAAAACATTGTTTCCTCATATATAAATATGACTAAATCACCTACAATCAACGTTTTCTAGAATCATCGGAGTCGTGGACGGGAATAAGCATCAACGTCACAATCGTCAATTGAATGATCAGAGTCACTTTTATGCAACATTTTTCTCTTGACTCTAGATTTTAGTGATTTAAGCGATGAGAAGTTTTTTTAGGCTTTGATTATTGGTACAAAATCAAATTGTAAAGTAAAAGAATCAACCTCGACCCGCATCAGCTTTATAATTTTAGAGTTCCATTCCAATGGAACAAATAAGAAATAGATATTCCTTTAACCCATTCCAAACGCTAGTTGTATGGCCACATCTTTACTGATACGAAGTTTCTTGGACAATTAATTAGTTGATGCCACTGTGAGACCGACGAACTTTTTGCAGACTGGTCAAAACAATGGAGCTATTTCGCTTGTTTGTCTTCCAAACTCTTGTGAAAAACATATGACTGCTTTCAAATTGTAAGATTCTCTAGATTTGTGGAAATTTGGCGCATAATAAGCTTCTTATTCAGTCTACAATGTATGCATGCACGTATGTGGGTACTTAGCCAAAAATAAGGTAAGTTGTAAGTGGGTAGTACTAGATTTCTTTGTCTCGATTAAATATTGTAAAGAACGGATGTGTAATTCTGCAACCCTTAGTTTGATGCTACCCTGTTCATCCCTACTTATCAATGTAGATTCTACCTTATTCACTAAATACAGGCTATTGCATCAAAGGCCGAGCATTGCCGGCCGAGTGAAGCGAGATCGTTTAGTAACACAAGGCCGTAGTACCTATGTATGGAGCTGCTCAAAATCATTTGCGATAAAATCTTAACGTTAAATGAATATGTTAGAAATGTTCAATACGTTTGAATCTGTTGCTGTCGTACTTTCGAAACAAAACTTGGTTTCGCAAATCAAACTCGAGCCCTTGCACACAAAAATGTGTCTACACACATAAATGTTCCAATTTCACCGTCAAGGAATACATCTGAGACTACATAAATTACAATACAATACAATATATTTATATGTATTAAAATCAGGAACAGATAAATACATTGACGAAAAAAGCATGTCTAAACTTATAGTCAAAAATCCTCTGGAAACTAAGTCAAGCTTCAGCATTTCGTTGTTTCGCTTATTATTCATCACACACCATTATTTACATACACAATAACCTGGATTCCCAAAATAATCAATTCCCAACCCCTGCAGAATCCCTATTTGCATTTACTTTCTCATTTGGTTACGGGTATAAAAAGGCAAGCACGGGCTTGCGAGATTTCGCTGCGATCCCGACACGCCGAGACAAGACAAAGCCAATATGACACCTAGTAATAACATTCGGTGCTTGTCGTAATAAGGAGGTGACGTTATGGCACGGTGAAGAGATGTCACACACAAAACTCGTGTATCTCTATAGATATGATAAGGTCTTTGTCTCTACCCAGTCTTGCCATAAATGTCCCGAGAGATTATGAGTTTAAAGTTATTAAATTATGTTATTTATTTTATTCATCATCATCATCATTTTATTCAATATTACAATGTGTTACATTATACGGACTTATAACGAATAAAAATACCTAATGATTATTCCATGTTGTCATCCCTTGCCTTTTGGCAATCAAATTTGGGTTTAATTAATTGACGCACCTTTTTCTGTAGAGATAAAAAAAACATTTAATATTACAAGCTTCAAGGCTTCTTATCATTTTTATAAAATGTCATAAAATATTGTACAAAAATATATATGTACAAATATAATAATTAAAATTCATCTTAATTAATATTATTAATATTCACACTACAGCAAAATTAAAAATCAAATTTGAAAACTGAAATTGGTATTAATAATACAATAAATATACAATGTATACAAAATTTCAAGTCCCTATCCTATCCTAGTCACAATTCCATGCATGTGCAGTGCATGATGTAAGGACAGTCCAGGATCTTGACGTGAAACACGATGTGATTCAGTAATTCGTTCGTGTTCACGTTCCCTATACCTACGCAGGATCTTAACGTGAACCACGATGTGATTCAGTATTTCGTTCCTGTTCACGTTCCCTATACGCAGGATCTTGACATGAATCACGATGTGATTCAGTATTTCGTTCTCGTTCACGTTACCTATACGCAGGATCTTGACGTGAACCACGATGTGATTCAGCATTTCGTTCCTGTTCACGTTCCCTATACGCAGGATCTTGACGTGAAACACGATGTGATTCGTTCCCGTTCACGTTTCCTATACCCAGGATCTTGACGTGAAACACGATGTGATTCAGTATTTCGTTCCTAATATTTACGTTCCATACATGCAGGGTTTTTACGTGAAATACGACCTGAAATAGTGTTGCGTTTTTGTTCTGCTTTGCGGTTACGAGATAGTGATCTTTGCAGTTTTTTAGACTTTTTGTCTGTTTCTTTTTCTTTGTTTCTAATGTCATTGTTACATCTCGACAATCTTTTTCGTTTCAGGTTATTCTCTACTTCTTTGATGATTTTCGCTTGCCGGCAATGAGTGGAGAGTTTTTTCCCAGAATTTACATTATCATATATAGGGGAGAATTGTCCAGAGATAGGGAGGTATTCCCATGATTCGTAAGAAACACCATGTTGGCGACTGGCTGGCGCGCGACCTCTTTGGAATATATACTATTTTCTTATTACCTTTTGATTTATTATGTCAATGCAGTCTGTCTGTCACCGTGTTACAACATCCTTGTACTTAATATTGTTTATTAAAATACTTAATTATACGAGTATAACGCGTTTCCATCATCCCATTAGTCATAATATTTACAGTCCACTTCATTAGCTATCACACCACCAGTATTAGAAAGCACTGTTTCGCCTAAGACGTTTATTTGACTGCAGTTCGATAATTCGAGGTCATTTTCTGTCATCTTAATTGTTAGAGCATTTTTTTTCAGAACTTAAATCACTATCTATAATGAAAATTTGAGAACAATAAGGATATTCTGTCGATTTATTAGGAATAAGACCAGGATTCGATAGCACTACTTGGAATGGCTTGAAGTGGTTATTTGACTGCATTTCGATAATTTGTTAACTTTCTGGCGCTGTTTTTTCTATTTCAGCAATAAGTTTTCTTTCTGACTTAGTGCTAACATACCTACTTGTTTGAGGGACGTCCATGGCGATTAATAACCGTAGAAGGAAACTCTGTTAACCCATGTGTTATAAGAATATTTAAGATATGACTTCTTAGATACTTAATTGACATCATATTTAATATTACACAGATCAACACCTAATACAATCGAAGTACTAAATGCAATTGCATATAAGCCACAACCAATACTGTTTGTTTGTTTTTGAACTTTCGGAAATATCATAAATATATTCCTCTGGAATAACTTGCCTGTGTTTCATTCAAATTTTGATACAATCTGCCCGCAATCATTGCTAGAACTGTGTTGGGGCTGGCTCGCACCCGCTGGACCAAGGACGCGGCGCATATGACATGTTTGTTCGAAACTTATTATTGTTTTCGTATTTTTTTTCAGAGAGTGTGGATTTTCTGTTGTTTGTGTTCAATTTAGTAGGTACATTGAGTAAGGCGTATTGGGGTAACTACGAAAACGGGTTAAATTTTACAGTAACAAATAAATACTAAACTAGAAGTACTTTCTGATGGCTAAAGCAGAAAGTGCTTCTACATAGATAGGGCATGAGTTTTGCGGATGAAGTAGCTAGTAGACAGAGGCTAGTAGGTAAATAATGAATAAAAGTCCGTAATATACCTAGGTATTATAAAAATATGTTATGAAACCACCCGGCTCGCATTCGACCCAAATTTTTATGACATTTTTTCTTGTGACTTCCTGTTTCAAACTTCGCCGCTTGCCACGGATGAAAAATTTACTATTATCGGTGTCCGATAACTTGATCAACGAATTCTTTGGCAACCGTTTGATTTGGCAACAATTTCACTTGCCAGCATGCATTTCTTGTTGAAACAGTAAACGTTTCGGGATTTTTCAGAGATATTCAGATAGAAGCGTCGAAGTTAGATTATTCAACCGTGAAAAATATGGTTTCGAAAACATGCGGTTTTTTCAGTTGTATCTTGTAGATGAATTAATCACGTAGCATTGAGTAAAATTGAAAGATTCTACAGAGATCTGAAGATGAAGATCTGAAATACTTATATAAAACTACTTTATAATAAAATTAAAAACTAAACTAATCTAAATTAAAATACGTCTAAATAAGGCCCCCACGGCATTGTGCCAAAGATGCTGGCAGCATTCCCTCGCTGAATGGCAATGCTAATGCGCTGCGAGAGAAAGCTGCTAGCTCTCTGGTCGTCGGTAAAATCGACGAGCTTTATGCATAGTTCTTTGGAGAGAACATGTGCGCTTGGACCCCACGGCCCCAGTGTCTCGACCCCAAATGCCACAAAATGGTATTGGGGGCCGAGACCTTGATATATGAAGATTCTTAGATAAGGATAACTTCTTACACAATATTATTTCATACTCGTACTGCCGGTGAGATGTCATAATGACATGGCGCGGACAAGACGCACAATCGGCACGATAACTAAATAACATGATTAAAATAATTTATCATTCAGATGTCAGTATACGTTCGCATTGCTCTGTTATTCACGCTTAATCCAAGAAGATTATTTAAATTGCTGACATCAATCTTATTACATTTGAATAAATAAAATACCTAGAAAAACGTTACCAACTTTAGCTTTTGGTTTCTTCCAAGTAAAATACGGCAATTGCATGAATATAACAACAGCGGGCGGGTATTTCAGAGTCGAGAAGTTTTCTTTAGTAACACTGAATGTGTATAATAATTTACATTCCTTTCTTTGATAGAATGCTGATTGTAGTAAGTAAAAAAAAACCGGACAAGTGTGAGTCGGACTGGCCCACCGAGGGTTCCGTACTTTTTAGTATTTGTTGTTATAGCGGCAATAGAAATACATCCTCTGTGAAAATTTCAACTGTCTATCACGGTTTATGAGATACAGCCTGGTGACAGACAGACAGACAGACGGACAGTGGAGTCTTAGTAATAGGGTCCCGTTTTTACCCTTTGGGTACGGAACCCTAAAAAGTAAAGGCTCACAATGTGGTACCTAATTCAATAAGTCATTTGTTTATTTATTTAAGTTATGAGGCTGACTGATCTTAATTCGTCTTCTTACTAATGAAAGTACGCTTAGCACAAGGAAATTCGTTCATTGACTCGTGCTTAAGGGGTTATCCGAGGTTTTCATCGATTTTTGACAAGTTTTGAATCGTATCTCCTTTTTTTGCACTACAGATAGAATTATAAGACAAGCGGTTATCGGTTTTTCAATGTTTTATCTCCGGTTTTGTCTACCGGATTTTGAAAGAAATGAATACCTACTTATTTTTTTAAGAATTTATTAAAGATTGTCTAAAAAACCGAAATCTACATATTTGGGTTCGTCTTTGACGTCTCGAAAAACTTGTCCAGGGTTTTAATTTTAAACTAATTAACACTAAAGTTATGGCCAGAAAACCAGTTTTTTAGGCTAAAATTGTTTAACTTTGATGCCAAATATCTCGAAGACAATGAACTTTGAAGTAAATATGGGAAACTATATTGCTTAAAGCCGTTGCTGTTAATATAATAATATAAGCGACAATAACATTATATTTAAGGGATTCAGATCGAAGGTCATTGTAATTGTCTAATATGTGGTAGTGTGCAGTGAATGCTGAATTGATCTTGAAATGCGTTTAACCACCATTTTGGTGTCAACGGCCGGTAGTCCACGTGCTACTTGTAAAGTCCAGCTATCGCTTTACAAGAGCTAATAAAATCACCGTACACTGTCTTGTACTAACTGTACAATTTTATTCGTCGAATTTAGCTCCTAATACCATGATACTGGCGAAATAGTCCCACTAGACTGAAGCCATAATTTAAAAAAATGAAGAAATTCTTGACGTATCTTAAAGTTGGAGTTAGGACGTATGACTTTTCCAGTTTTCCTTTACATTGTCCTATTGTTTGCAGACGTTACTGCTTATTACAAAATTAATTAATGGTACAAATAGCAATACTCCTAACTGTACATCGGTGGACCTTGTTACAACAGGCATAAGGTCCGCCGATGTACAGTTAACAGTGTGGGCGATGGTACAGTGAATGCCAAAATAGAGAACGCTGTGAGAAATGAATACACACGATGCAATGCATATAACTACTAAAATAATTAGTAATGTCTGCCATGAATAGCTTCCAATATCTTGTTTCAAAGCAAAGCTCTTTGAAATCCGATTTCTATTAAACATGTTACGCGCAATAATACAAAGCAATGCTATATATAGAATTATTTGATGTACCGTCTCGTCGTTACAAATGAACTGACATACACATTTAATACATATCTGGATGACGGACGTCGACGTCGGTGGTCGAAATAGACAGTGAAACCTCGATAGCACGAATTAAAAAAAAATGTAAAAAAATCCTCTTAGGGGGTATCGACTTAAAGAGGTTCTTAAAGGTTTTTTTCGTTTTAAAGAGTTTTCGAGTTACTCGAGAACATGAACAATTAAAAGATTACTGACGTTTGTTAGTCTATTCTTAGAGTTAAGAGATAAGAATTTTTTTAGAGTTAATGAGGTCAAACTTAATTTTTTGAGTTATGAAGGTAAAAATTGTACTGCATAAGCGCACAGCTGTGCGGGGATCGTTAGTTATTTTATTTTATTTGAATGGGAAGAGGTTTTGGGCTTTGAAGGGAAGAGAATAGCATTTTATCTCGTGTTAACGAGGATTTCGCTTTATAAAGGTTGGAGTTATCGAGGTTCTACTGTAATTACTTTCGGCTGCTTGTCAATGTAAGATCAAGCCCAGTGAATTATAATAGAATCCAAAGTCCAAAATTGAACCTCGAGGGTACTTTGCGACTCTTGTGGATAAAATGCAAATCTCATCAGTTTTTCAATAATAAAGAGAGCCTTTACGAGCGGGTGTGGTGAAAAATGTTTTCCAGCTTACGAAAGCAGAGAAAGCAATTGTAAAGAAATTACACTTTTGCAGAAAACTTTGTATTTATGAAACAATACAAATTGCAATCCGAGTCACAGCAAAGCGAAAAAGACACCCGACATCCAATAAGACTGTAACTGAAAAATGAATCACTACTTACTACTAGATTGAGCATTTAAACAAAATGCAACTGTCTCTGTCGCGCTAATATGAGTGAGAGAGAGATTACTACGTTACGGAGCGTAAACGACGACACGTTGGCTAGGCACCCAGTTCACATACGATGTCACACAATAGGCCTGATGACAAATTTTGAAATCCCTTTTATTATTGTCGATACACTTGTATTGGTTCCGAAAAACACAATATATTCATCAGATTTAACAAAAATAATTGCATTTTATTATAGCTAGTTTAAACCTCGCGCGAAAACGCCTCGCACGCCATTTGTGACGACATCAATTAGTTGGTAGTAGGGTGGTAGACATTGTTTACATACTTACAGTTACGAATTTCCCTTGAATCCGAATGATATTGTTAATTCAGCACCATATATTACGATTAGCCCGGGAAGCCGGTTACTGGCTACATGCCCATCCTTCGCCCAATACTGGTACTTTCTTGGATCCGGCCTCCCTTAGACTGGCGACTGGTTTGCGACTCGGGGTTTCGGTGTGTACGCCACACGTATGCTCTTGTGGCACGGACGTGGACCGACTGGGACAGCACGGATTATCTTGTCAAAAAAGTGCAGGCCGTTTTTCGAGACATGCGACGCTTAATGACATAGTCCGTCGGTCTCTTGCCACCATCAATGTGCCTGCTCTTCTTGAGCCGACTGGCATTATCAGAGATGATGGCAAGAGGCCCGATGGGGTGTCTTTAGTTCCTTGGAGCTTGGGACGGATGTTAGTGTGGGATGCTACCTGCGTAGACACACTGGCACCGTCCCACCTCCAACGGACTACTGTAAAAGCGGGCGGAGCGGCGGAAAGCGCCGAAATTCTAAAACGTAACAAATATAAGAGCCTCGGTAGAGAGTACCATTTTGTACCATTTGGAGTTGAAACTCTAGGTCCATGGGGTCCCAGCGCGCATAAGTTGTTCGCAGAAACCGCGAAGCGTCTGGTTGACGTAACTGGTGACCGAAGAGCTGGCGGCTACCTCGCACAACGTATCAGCATTGCGATACAGCGAGGAAATGCCGCCAGCATCCTTGGTACAATGCCTCAAGGGCCTATTTTAGATTTAAGCTAGTTATTAATTTCGTTTAGTAGTACCACTGTATATATATTGTATGTAAATAAATTATATTTACTTACTTAAAAAAAAAAAAAAAATTACGATTAGGGATGATAAATACATTATAAAAATTTATCACAATAACTCATTTTACACTAAAACTTTCACACGGTTGCAATTTAAGATGAATTATTTAATACATGTAAATAAATAAATCACCGAGCGCCGGTTTTAGTTTTTAATTTTTAGTTTTTTCTAATCTAATTAATAACATGGCAATGATAATTCCATTCAGCCAAATAATTAAAAAAGTTTGTTGGTGAAATATCGTATTATTTAGCATTTTATTTAGATAATAACAAATAGATATCTACTTTATATCGTGTAATAATATTTTTTGGACGTAATAAATGTTTAGTGGCGAAATAATATTTTTTTTGCACCTTCGAACTCTTTGGTGAGGACTTATGGATTTCGGTCAATGAGGTTGTCTATGTTGCTCTAAGAAATATGTTATGGATTGATGACGTCACTACTTAGATCGCTTCTGATTGGCGTTTCAGTAATAATGGCTGATTGGAGAATTTTGCACTTTTATTTTATTGAATATATTAATAATCCTTCAGTTTATACTGAGATTGGGCCATTTTTTTAGAATCATATTAACATATATGTTTCTTTGAAACCATTATTTCCATGATTATTTGTTACTTGCAACAGGCCTCACACAATCACAATCACAATTTCAGTTGAAATACTTCTACAATCGGACAAAGGATCTAGCGAGAGGTGATCTTCAGAAAACAAGTGCAAAAAGCCAGTGTTATAGCGCTGGCTCGAAAAGTTCAGTCATCCGCAACGAAGTGTCTGTTGTGTCGCAATCGGGAAGGTGGGATTGCGGTCGGGAGCTGGGATAGAAAAATTGCTTTTAAATCCTGATTGCTTAGCCAACGTGCCAATCGTTTACGGGCATCTTAATTTTAACTTGTACCTACTTTCAAGCGCCTTAACGGCTCGGCCGCGATATCCAGCGGCTTGCGATGGCGGGCCTATGGTTATCGCTCCCGCCGTCGCAAGTCGCTCGATGTCGTGGCTGAGCCGTAAGGCGTGTTTCAGTAACGTCTAACCGTCACATTCCCGACAAAATGTATGGGGTTTGATACTGACCGACTGACCGTCACAGATAAAGACAAACGATTCATAGCTAATTCAGGCCAGTAACGCGTTTATGAATAACGCCGTAAGGCTATCGGTTTGAAATTTGGGATTTGGATCCAGACTAACCTTTTTTATTACCTTATTTTTTTATTTAGGACAAAAAGTTAGGTAGGGTAACATTTGAAGCTTGAGTTTTGAGCCATAATATTTTTTTTACAACGAAGAAAAATACAATTTCCATATTTTATCTATTTTAGGGTTCCGTACCCAAAGGGTAAAAACGGGACTCCACTGTCCGTGCGTCTGTCCGTCTGTCTGTCTGTCACCAGGTTGTATCTCATGAACCGTGATAGACAGTTGAAATTTTCACAGATGATTTATTTCTGTTGCTGCTATAACAACAAATACTAAAAAGTACGGAACCCTCGGTGGGCGAGTCCGACTTGCACTTGTCCGGTTTTTACATAATACCACTAGACCCGAGTTCAAAATTAAAAGTGAAAATAATCCGACCTCACCTCCCGTGGTATAATATTTTTCGGTTACATCGTTATTAAGGGGCGGGTAAATTGCACGGAAATCCTATAGAGATAACCCGCTAGCGGCGCCGATCTCGTGTAAAAACGCCCACGGAAATGAATGCATGCGGTAAGCCGAGCGTTTACTGGAGATCAATTCCAGTTTTACAACTTGGACAGGTTTTGATACGACCTTGAAATCTCTTAAAATAAATAAATATTATAAGGACATTCTTACACAAATTGACTAGTCCCACGGTAAGCTCCAGAAAGCTTGAGTTTTTGTTGTGCTTGTGCTTGTGTGTGTGTCTTGGTGATTAGCTTATTAATAAAAACTAGGTATTATAGAGTTGACGATTTTTTAAATTATTTCGATGTTTGTACCAACTAATGTGATTATGTAAATTATTATAATTTTTATTTATTAATTATTTAATAGCACTAGTCCTAGTTTTAAGTTTTAATTGCCATAACCGTTCCGGGTCCATGAGATACTTTTTCATGTTTTAACATCCTGTAATTACCATAAACAAATACAAATACAATTAGCGTGCAACTCTCGCACGAGTTTCACTTCATTTCACATGCACGAATCAGCGTGAGCTATCTTTCAGGTAAAATCAAATCATAACAATTCTGTTTTGACAATTTGAAATGGTTTTTATTGTTTTGATACGACCTTGACCACTCAGCGTTAGCGGCTCACGCTGATTGGTGCCAAGGCTCGGAACCGGTTTTTACTTCATACAAAAAATACCGGTATTATTACGTTCTTTGGTTTATTATTTCATTTTTAAAGGGACAATCTAATAATACGAAGTTGTTACCTAAATACATGATTCAGAGCTACGTAAAGAGCATAAAATAATTAATAATATTGGGCTGTTTCGGGGTTTTGAAAAAACCGTCTCCGAGCCTTGATTGGTGCAGACGAAATGCAATCAGGCGTCGCCTCAAGGCATTTCGCTAGCAGTTTTTGGTGCGTGTACCGAACCCTCGAACAACTTGTATGTCGAATCGGTCCAAATTATATTTCGTCAAGTATTGTTGACGAGAGTCGAAGGAAGTCTTGGTTGGTACCTACAAATGTAAATTTAAAAATTGTAGGTATGGTAGAGTTAGACCAAGAAAAGTCTGCAGCGATTTTGATAGCCCACACAGTGCAAGTGTTATTTTAAACGTCAAACTTCTATGAAATTATGACGTATAAATAACACTTGCATAGCCCATGCGCTATCAAAATCGCTGCAGACTTTTCTTGGTCTAACTCTAAGTTAGGTAACGGAATATTTTTTTTTTAATATTAGTTAATGATAGCACCAATAGGCCTGATGACAAATTTTGAAAACCCTTTTAATATCGTCAGTACACTTGTATTAGTTCCGAAAAACACTATATTTCAGTTATACTCATAAGATTTAACATAGATAATTGCATTTTATTATAGCTAGTTTAAACTTCGCGCGAAAACGCCTCGCATGCCATTTGTGACGTCATCATTTAGTTGGTGGTAGGGTGGTAGATATTGTTTACATACTTACAGTTACGAATTTCCCTTGAATCCGAATGATATTGTTAATTCAGCCCCATATATTACGATTAGGGATGATAAATACATTACAAAAATTTATCACAATAACTCATTTTACACAAAAACTCTCACACGGTTGCAGTTTAAGATGAATTATTTAGATACATGTAAATTTTGAGTGAAAATCACCGAACGCCGCTTTTACTTTTTAATTTTTCATTTTTTCTAGTTACGACAGCCAACATGGCAACGATAGTTCCTCAGCCAAATAATTAAAAAAGTTTGTTGTTGAAATATCGTATTATTTAGCATTTTATTTAAATAATAACATATAGATATCTACTTTATATCGTGTAATAATATTTTTTGGACGTAATAAATGTTTAGTGGCGAAATAACATTTTTTTTGCACCTTTCGAACTCTTTGGTGCCCACGTATAGATTTCGGTCAATGAGGTTGTCTATGTTGCTCTAAGAAATATGTTATGGATTGATGACGTCACTGTTTGGAACGTTTCTGATTGGCGTTTCAGTAAAAATGGCCGATTGGAGAATTTTGCACTTTTATTTTATTGAATATATTAATAATCCTTCAGTTTATACTGAGATTGGGCCATTTTTTAGAATCATATTAACATATATGTTTTGTTGAAACCATTATTTCCATGATTCTTTGTTACTTGCAACAGGCCTATTATGTAAATACACCAGTATTTGACAAGGATTTTTGAGTTATCCGAGTCTTAGAGTAAGTATGAGAAATGTTTTGGAATTTTTTCCGGTAAAATTGAAAGTCATTTTACACGAAAAAGCATGTATTTTTTACTAAAACGCAACTGCAGTACTACCAATAGCGAGAGTACTAGTAATTGCAATTTCAGGTATAAATGCAGCTCGTATTTCAGAATTCACACTCAAAGGAAAATTTAGGCTTCATTGAAATTCGCTATTAAGACACACGGCACCATACGGTGTATGTACAACTTGCTCGTTAATAACTTTTAAAATTAAGTTATATTATAAACAATATCAGTTTATTTATTTATTGATTTAACATTATTGCACTACAAATGGCGGAAGGAGGCATTCTCTACCAGTCAACCATGGGCTAAACCGAAATATTGAGTTGGTGCAAGCCCTTGCATACAGTTAGTTCAAAGAACAATATACCTAATTGCTTAGTCGAAAATAAGACTGAGACAAATAATATTGAAATTACTTTAAAATTATTTCAAATACTTGTAAAAATAATTTAATTTATGTTCGAGTCTCACTAGAAAATATCATTCAGAATAAATAAAGAAGTTTATCACTGTCTAATTAGTAAATATCGTATAAGTTAATTAATAAGTTGAGAATAAATTCAGTAAGATTAAACAATTTTTTTATTTGTTTTATTTTATATTTAGTTAAAACGACATATTCTTATCTTATCTACGATTTGAATGAATCATATTCAGTTGAATTATACTTGAAAACAACGCTCGAAACCAAACTATCTATTTATACCTACGTACATAATTTATTTAAACCTGCATATTCAAAAACCGTCAATTACTCGACTCAATACGTACCGAGTGCACTTGGCTCGTAAATAAAAAGGGGTTATTACCCCCGAGTTATTATATTTCATACTTCGTCGCTCAACGATCGTCCACTCTTGGTAAATGGGCCAGAAATGCATTTCAGGCATCGATCATCGTGCAAAACGAAGATTTTATCTAATAAATTTTCCGGATAATGGATTTTTTTGATGTTTATCGTAGTTTTAATGCTTTATATTAATCCTGATTGCAATTATGTTGAGTTTAATACAGAAAAATCTGTTGAAGGTTAAAAAGATCGTCTGGATAATTTTATGCCTTTCTTATCCATTTAATGGTGATTACGGTGAGTATTGAGGCAATTATTGAATTTATGGACATCTTATATTCAATAAGTTAAATTCTGACTTCTTCAGAATGGCGGCTAATTTTGTAAAACACCCATAGGTATTTATTTTGAACTTGTACCTACGATATTTTAACCTTTTAATTTTTTTATTCTAAACCAATCAAATTAGATCCATAAAGCGTTTTAGATAAAAAAAAAGATATTTATTCGTGACGTTCACAAAACATGTACGAACATGTACAGACAACAACAGCAAGGAAATAAGACATCAATAAGTGTGCATCACGAAATGGACCCAACTCAGCATAATGCTGCTATAAAGCCAGCGCTGGTCTTTCGTAGGGCCCATTCGGAGGAATTCCATTCATTTCCATTCATCCATTTTGAGGAATTAATAGCAACCTGAAATCGTTTACCTAAGTACATTCATTTGGTCCTAAATGCGTGTACCTAATCCGAGTTGTGCACCTGGAGGTGTTTAGTTCGCAAGTCCCAATTTTTGTGTACTGCAAAATATTATGATTATCAAACTGCACTCGGGACTTAATCGCGTATTTAAGTTTTAAAATTTACCTCCGACGTTTCGAGGACGGCGATGTCCCCGTGGTCTCAAAAACTCGCGCGGCTAGAAGATGTTGATGTCAACTTGAGCCAGTCTTCTCCGAGACCACGGGGACAACGCCGTCCTCGAAACGTCGGAGGTAAATTTTAAAACTTAAATACGCGATTAAGTGCCGAGTGCAGTTTTAATAATGTTTAATAATCGTGACAGTTTAAATCAAAATATTATGATATTATCCAACCATTTCTTTTAGTGTTTGCGCAATATTTGGAAAACTCATTTCTTTGTAAATTCGTTATTCTATTTCATGAACATGTAAAAAATGAGATACGAAAAGTATTAAAATACAATCGCTTATACATTCAGTGGCGCAAACTAAAATCGTTCGCAGAACCAACAACCAGCCTCTTTCGTATTCTCGCGACGCCGTTGTGGAGCAACTACATTATGGATGGCTTATAGGATCTCAAATATTGATAGTGTTATAAATTGTGATGGCACATTTACATGTTACTGGCTCAACACAATTTTATGACGCATTCTTATACATTTGAATTTGAAGCTTTACCTTTTGGTTTCTTAACGGTAGCGAGAAAATTCGACCGCTCGATTTCGTGTATTTCGTTCAATAATATCTCCACTACTAGGCATTTAAATTCTACTAATAGAATTGAAAACGAGTGGTCAATACCACTAGATTCCCAATTTTTATCGCTCGTATTTCAAAAATTAGCATTTCGCCGTTTTCCACCGATTTTCGAGTGACGAAATCGAACGATCGAAATTCAAAAATCGGCCCCCTGTACGTAGATGGTAGCCTAATTTTTAGAAATTACAATTATTCAGGCCTAAACTGGTAGTAGGAGATCCCCCATATAGCGGACCTTCACCGATCTGTCTGACGGATGAAACTATGAAAATATGAAGGAAAATATGTTCCAGAACATAAATAAATAGGGTTGCCTAAAGAAATATGGTGGAAAGAAATTTATTTTTTTCAAAAATTTGTTAAAAATAGCCTTGACCATATTTCTTTAGGCAACCCTATTTATTTATATCCTGGAACATATTTTCATAGTTTTAGCCGTCAGACAGATTGGTGACGGTCGACCATATATGGGATCTTAGACCATGGGTACCTACACTTAAAGGTAATCCTGACTAAAGAAAGCCTTTTACTTATTTTACCATTTTAGATTTGTACAGCAACTTTAGGTTTCGCAACTTTTCATTTTGGTTTAACAAATTAGAAAATTATTTATGATCATGTGCATGGCGTAAGAGAAAAATAGTTTACTTTGGTATATTATATTTAAAACTTTAACGTTTTGAACACATATATTGTTAACTGTATTTGTGAACTGTGAACTTTATTAAATGTGAGTATACTTTAGGTGGGTATAGCTTCTCTTACCCTTAAAGTTAGATGACTTTACGCGAATTTTAGTAACCCTATGTGGTTGCCTATTTGACTCTACAGAATGACAGGTCAAGATGCAAAGAAGCTTTTTGAAATTAATTATGAAAATAGTAGTAAAGTAGAAGAAGAACTAAGAAGGTTTCAAGAGAAGCAGTGGGTCACAAGTATTTTTTCACCACACCAACTGGTAAAGGCTCTCTTCCTTGTTCAAAAACTGATAGAAAAGTTGCATTTTATTCACATGTGCGGCAAAGTAATGAAATGCAAATTTTGAGTTGTTTTCGTTTGCTGGTAGAATCGACTTTTATAAATGATGATTTAAAATGATAAATATTTAATAACATTTATTTGGATTTGATTTGGTTTGATTTTGTTTAATATCTTACAGTTAACATTTTCTTCCGGTTGGTGTGGTGAAAAATTTTGTGTTTTACTCGGGGGAAAACTTTCACCCTCGTGCTTTGAAACCCTCGCAACGCTCTAGATTTCATATTTTGGAATCTTTCGCTTGCTCGGGTATCAGTATTAGCACAACTTTGCCCCCTTGTAACTATAGTTCTTCGACAAACATTCTCATTTCTGTTCCATTTTTATTTTCTAGGCTAAGTACGGAGTAACATGCGTCCTTTACATTCCAAGCGAACAAGATTGCAGCAATATAAAAACACGTAGCGTCCCCAACTCGCCTCGTTACGAAACTTCAATACCGCGCCTTGAACTCCTGATTTAATTTCGAATCCCTTTCGCAGGTGTGCAAAGGGACTGTAATGAGCTACGAAGATGTGGCGCTGGATTTTAGGGTTTATTATTTCTGAGTTTTTTTTTAGTTTCATTACGGCTATAATTCTGACATAACTCTATTTGACCCTGAGGTAGTGTCGCTACAAGCTTATTCTAGTATGTATTTATTAAAACAGAGATTAAACAAATGATCATAAGTCTAAACCTAAATTAGCTTGAGGCATTGTTCCCAGGACACTAGCTGCGTTCCCCTTCTGCACAGTGAGGCTTAAATAAATAGGTATTTTCTGTTTACTGATATAGAATTGGTAACAGAACTAAACCTACTTTCTTTTTTGGCGCGTCTTAAGCATGCATCTCAAACTCATTGCAGAAAAAATACACAAAATTGTACCTGTACAACTATTTCATGCAGAAATTGTTTTTTTTTTCACGAACAAGGTTCCACACCAATATCGGCACAAATGCTTTATTGCATCGCCAGCATATTGCTTTGACGTGACACCGTGTAAAATATTTATGAAAAATCCTAAAGCAAGGCACGTATACAAATAAAATATTGTACAGACGTATAAAACTCGGCAAAGTCATGAAGAGATCAGAAATATTATATTATACATATTTCAATAAGTCGTAACATTTACGCGTATTTACTTATAGTAATATAATACTTCGGCCACATAATGAGGAGGGGAGATGAAAGCCTTGAAAAGCTGATCATTGTTGGAAACACGGAGGGCAAACGAAACCGAGGACGATCTCCAACAAGATGGAGCGATCAATTTAAAGGGGCTCCATCCTCAACCAACTTTTGCTCGGTTGTCAGAGACGCGATGAACAGACACCGTTGGAGGCAGATCATAAAGACCAGGTGTGGAGCATCCACATCCACCGATGACCACGATCCTCAGTCATGCGGGAGCGACCACAGACAGAGAGAATATAATACAGAGTAGGTAACTGGCACCTACAATCTTCAAATATTATTTCCTAGCTCAGAGACCCAATGAGATATTGTTACGGTCCAACTTTTGAGATTTGAAATTTAGATCTAAAAGATCTCTGTTTATTTTAGCATGATATTAACGGCTCCCTAGGGAACCCTTTGAAACCAATTTTTAATTAACCCCCTCTAATTGCCACGGAATTCGTTACAGTTTATCCTTTCAATTGACTTTTCGTTTCTAAATATTGCGGTGCCGAGGTTAAGAGAAAAGGTCCCGCTTTTCCATAGAAAAGTACTTCCCATTTTCCTCTCTGGATGTATAGATTTTAGAAAATATTTCAACGCAATTTTACGTATTTTAACCTTAACTTCGTTTGATTTTTAAAAAATTTAGAGTACCTAGGTATTATACAAGTTAGGAGCGAAAAACAAATACTATAAAAAAAATTTAACGCTCCTAACTCTAAAAATTCGAACGAATGGGGAAAGCTGTGCAGGTTGATATACATCAAATTGTGTCAACGTATTTTCAATAATGTTAATACTATGAAAGGAAAATTGGGACTACGTTTGTAAGGAGAAACGGTCGTTCCTTTTCCTCTTAACTTGGAACTTACAATTTTGAATGGTTTCCGTTTTTGGTGAAAAACCGGACAGGTTCCAAGTGTTCCAACAATAAATTAATTGAAATCCGAATCTGTTTTGAAGCAAGAACGCCCACGTCAAAATATAAATTATATTTATTGAATCACGACAGCTAAATATTTCTACTTTGATAAATCATATTTTTGTGTTCTTGAAATACAATATCCATGCTCTATTTATAATAGGTACCAAGTTTCCACTTTAGAGTTATAAAACTTATAAAGGACCATTAAAACATTTATTTATATAAGAAACCTCAAAAGCAATTATTTCAAACACTACCTTCGAATTCCGTTTAGTCTTATTTTGATTAAAATCTTTTCTAAGAATCAGGTTTTAAACTAAATTTCATTACTAACAGGCCTATTCGAACGTACACTGATACCAGTATGACATCTAACTGATGCCATTCATATATCATGCATTTCGGTCGTACTAGTCCGCACATGTAATGGCGCGGGCGAGACGCACGATAACTAAATAACTTGATTCAAATATCAGTCTGATGTCAGTGTATGTTCGAATAGGTCTGTTGTTAGGGAAAGGTGTTATAAAGAATTTGACGTTGCGTTATTTATGTAAAGCGTCGTGAGAAAATTAATTAAAATAACATTTTTAAACATTTTTTAAAAATTTAAACATTTTTTACTGCAATGACTTGTTGACGAAAATTACACAAAAAACCATGAAATAAGTAAGTACTGTTACTATCACTATAATATGTCGTTTAGTTTACTAACTAAGTAACACATTATGACAAATCTTGGACACTGTATGGTTCTTCTGATAAGGATGATATTATTACCTAAGGGGAGAATTGTGCTCCAACAATTTATTATACATGAAAACTATATCATAACCTCATTTAAATTTTAGAATATGACAGCAGCATGTTTACTTTAAATTGGCATAGAGTTATATCAATATACCTAGTTACCTACCACAATATAATAAGTTTAAAACTTAAAATAATTTTGTAGCAAGCTAGTTACATTTTACAGTGCTCTTATAGTTGTGTCTTTGTAAGTGCTGAACTTGGCGGGAGTACTGCTTTGCCTCCAAAATTCTTAACTGAATGATTTATGCTGCATCATGTCACGAACATAAATTGACACAAAATATGTGAAATATTAGACTATGTACCAGTTACGTACATGTATTTAGTACACGGTAATAGTAAATATACCAAAAATAGGTATTTACAATCCTGGATATCAAAATTATCAAATAACCAATAACAAATTGTAACACGACAGTCGTACAAATAGCTTTTAAGGTATAAACTTGTATCTAAATCCTCTTGGCCTGGTCTCTGTTTAATTTCGAATGAAATATTAGACTGGCATTTAATTAAGCAATTAACTCCGTGACAGGCTACGAACATCAGTCACCTGGTTTATCATTCCCGTGCTTTATCATGGTCAGTGATGCAGCCTCTAGGAATGTTCCCGGGAATTTCCCGGTATCACTGTCAACCTATCTCGATAGGCTACGAACGTCAGTTATCTTGTCTAATCAGCCCCGTGCTTTTCATGGTGAGTGCTGTGCTGTTTTCGGAAATTTTACCGGTAACTTTCCAGTTTCATCATCATCATCTAACTCGACAGGCTACGAACATCAATCATCTGGTTTGTCATCCACGTGCTTTATCATGCCCAGTGTTCATTTCAGGAATGTTCCCGGGAATTTCCCTGTACCGTGATAAGCATGAACTTAAGAGATAAATATGATATTTCATACGTTCATTCGAATTCATTCATCATTTCATCCAAAAAACTCATCGGTACCAGCCGGTGTTCGAATGCGCGACCTGAACGTCATACTCACGCATCTTACCTTCAGGCTAACAAAGCTATTAAACACCAATAGTGTTTCCTTTTTACCTTTTGGGAGTTAACCCTAAATACGCCACGGCACATCTTGGATAAACGTAGAATATCAGGTATTTTCACACTGTTTTCGCCGTTGATCTCTCATTGGGGAATATTCCCACACACGGGCAATTTCCTAGAATCGGGAATTTTCGCGGCACATCACTCGTCGCCAGTTTATCATTCCTTTGCTTCATCAGGCCTGCAATGTACATCAATATCTCGGGCCCCAATCAATCTTAGTTTAAGGGTAACATTCCATTTCTGACCGCAGCTGCACTACTAGTACGAACGCATCGGTGTTATTGTCAATTTCCATAGTAAAATGAATGGTAGTGCTGCTGTCGTTGGAAATGGAACACCTTTAGTCGGCGAACACTGAGGGCCTACCGCGGACATTCAAAATTCAATTTTTGGTATCTGACTCTCTATTGATATGTTTTCACGCGGCCCTCATTCAGTCATTGGCGTAGCTACTGGTACTAGACAGGTATACCAATTATTTTGACTGGGAACCAAATAATCCTTAAATGCTTAAAATAGGATGAAGCTTTTAGCTAAAAATCATTTGTTTTTCTGACATTATTAACTTATTTATTTGTAAGGAAGGGATATAGTACATTGTAGGAGAGGACGGAAAACCGCTAAAAGATGGACGAGTCGTTTGAGGGCCGACACGTTAGTGGAGGCCCTCTAATAATACGAGTCCATCTTTAGCGTTTCCGGCCGAGGCATTACATAGTGCTTTTCACGACTACTGCGAGGAAATAAGAAAACATTTGCATAACTATAAGTACTATCCCGCGATTTCTCTGGTAGCAAATTACTAGCCACTGCCTGTGCTGTCTCTTGAATTTCGGTAGGCGTCAGCGTAAGAATATAATTTTCTTCACTAACTCATTTTTATAGCGAGCGTTGATACGTGTTTCTTGTATTTTTTAGTCAAACACAATTTACACTATCCAATTCAGTAAGTATTTTCAGATCCCGCCTTTTTACTTTTTTTATCACTTTTAAGAGGCGTATTTCTGTTATTTGCTTCAAACCGACTCTAAACTTAGAAGCGTTTTTGTTAAAAAAAAACCACAAACAGCTTCAAAAGTAAAAAATGTCTTAAGCGTGAACTGAATGGATAATTGTTAAAAAATAATGAAATGAATGGTTTTGACATTTCTTTTTTTTTAAACAAGAAATTGGTCCTATAAATAACCTAATTTTATTTTTGAAGGAAAAAGTTGCACCAAAAAAGACCTTTTATTGATTTTTATGTTTTAAATGATACTCATTGCTGTAGCAAACCGTCATCAATGACAGATGATGATAACAATGAAACATTGTAGTAGTGGTGGTTCAGGTGCTACAGCTATTGCTTACTTTCCAGCTTGGTTTTAGACCATCTATTGCCACATTTCCGAACAGTGGCGTGAAAAAATATAAACTAACTAATTGACGCTTGAAGTGCATTTATGAATAAGGGGGTAAGTAACACTTTATCGGGACTGACATAGGTATTAACTAAAAACCACAAATAGAATAAAATAATCTATTTCTTCACACTTCACCCATGAAAATGTTTAAAACTTAAAAGGGAATCGCCGAAATCCATTCGTCTTTTTTACGACTTAGATGCGATTTCCGATCCACGTTCTATTTCAGTTCTTACGCTTATAAAAATAAGGTTAATATTCGGTTTGAAATAAGTTTATGTTAGATCGTTTTTCTATCTATGGAACGCCGGTCTAATAAACGGTTCGAATGTTTTGCTCTACACGCTTTGATGAAGTGATATATTTACGAAAGGATTCCCCACTACCATGTATGAGGAAAAAGTTAGTTTTTCTACTCGTCGACTGTAATTCTTGAATTAAGATTTCTTATACCAAACTGCAATTGTTTATTTTTAATCTATGGGCTCCCAACTCAACTACAATATTCATTTCGATACAGTCTAGGCAACTATAATGAAATTGACCAATCATAGCTCGCCGCGATCAAGAGGACGAAACAAAACCATAGCTCAAAATAATTATTTATTTTAGGTTGTATAGTAGAAACAATTGCTCCATAAGTCAAAAACGCGCATGTGACACCCTTAATATACCAACATCCATAGACTACGAAAACCACTTAGCGTTGCTTGTTAGTCTCCATAGGCTACGGTCGCCGAAATCGAGAAAACAACTGTCTAAAAATTGAATTCACCGCGGAGCAAGTACCAGGGCCTCATCAGTTACGAGAAGGTGTCGTTGACCAGCCCGCCGGGGCGCGTACCAGTATGAAGGTATCGCGGCTGCTGGAGTATCTTAGCTTTTGGTTTGGTTTGTTTGTATGATTCTACTAGATTAAAGTATTATTTTTGTTGACGCGTAGAAAAAGTATTGTATACAATAGTGATATAATCAAGCTTTTCAATCTCGCACCTTACTTAGACAACTCAGCAAGCTTCGTTGTCTAAACACGGTACTCGACTGAAAAACTCTCTATTATATCACGATTGTATAAAATACTATTTTCGCACTTTCACGTCAGACAAAATAAGTCAAGTGTTATACATAAAAGTAAAACACATCGCAACTACAACTCTGAGTGACACTTACTTTGGGAATGAGGAAATTGCGTTTTTCTTTATATTTAGGTACGCGTTAACGTATACTGGCCTGTTTGTTTATCGTCTACTTTAGCATTCTGAATCTTCTTCCTCGCGTAATCCTGGCATTTCGCCACGGCTCATGGGAGCCTGGGGTCTGCTTGACAACTATCCCAAGAATTAACATAGGCCCTAGTTTTTACGAAAGCGACTGCCATCTGACCTTCCAACTCAGAGGTGAAACTAGGCCTTATTGGTATTAGTTCGGTTTCCTCACGACTTAATCAGAACTATAAATATCCAATATCTAACATTGACTCGAGTCACTGATAAAACTTTAAAATTACATTGAATTTTAATTCACGTCGCCTTACAGGCCAATTCGAACGTGCATCTGTGATCAAACCGATATTTGAATAATATTGGAATCATATCGATTACCTGTTATTCACGCGTTAATTTCGCACTGACTAGTCCGTGCATGTATTAGTGCGAGCGAGACGCCCGAATAACAGCTAACTGGTATGATTCCAATAAGATTGAAATATTGGTTTGATGTCAAGGTGCACCTTCGAATTGGCCTCACATCATCTTCCTCGCGCTATCCCGGCATTTTGCCACGGTTGATAGAAGCCTGGAGTCCGCTTTACAAGTAATCCCAAGAATTAACATAGGCCCTAGTTTTTACGAAAGCGACTGCCATCTGATCTTCCAGAGGGGAAACTAGGCGTTATTAGGATTAGTCCGAGTTCTTCGCCATGTTTTCCTTCACCGAAAAGCGACTGGTAAATATCAAATGATATTTCGTACATAAGTTGCGAAAGACTCATTGGTACGAGCCGGGGTTTGAACCCGCGACCTCCGGATTGAAAGTCGCGCGCTCTTACCGCTAGGAGCGCTCGCTTGCACCCGTCAAACCGGTGTCTCGCCACAGTCTCGTCAGTCTCATCCTACCCTACCTCACCCTACCTCTGCCTAATAGGGCTGATTTAGACGGCGCGCGAACTCGCATGCGATTTTAGTTATATTGCGGACTGTGGATTACGTCCAATTCAACCAACCAATCAAAACCCGCAATGGTATGAAACTCGCATGCGAGTTCTCGCATCGTCTAAATCAGCCCTAATCTTTCAACTCTTTGCATTATACAAGATGCCCTTTTAGACGATATACATAAAGAATGTGAACGTTACCACGTGCATATGCTAGACGTTTTGTATTTTCACACCTCGGATATGTTAATAAACATGTTGGTGTGATGGACGCCATATTTTAATAGCATAAAAAAGTCAAAATGATTGATATGTTTGACTGACGGTTTCCACGTAGTGCTTTGTAATAAATATTTACATTAATTTTGATTGAGTTTTATTCTAATACATGTTGATACAATTACTTTAAATTTTATGTGTTTGAGTTGTAAATTTATTCATCAAAGGAAATACTAACAGTTTTATTTTAAAGTCATCTTTGAACATATAGTAGTATTAATTAATATCTGGGAGACCGAGCTTTACTCGGGAAGAATATAAAAGCTCAAAAATGCGCGTTTTTCCAGAAATAAGACCTAGCTAGAGCAGAGATAAGATCGATTTTTCGTCCCCAAAAACCCCCATTATAGGAAATTTCATCGAAATCGTTAGAGCCGTTTCCGAGATCCCCGAAATATACATACCTATAATTATATAAGACATATCCATACATATACCAATACAAGAATTGCTCGTTTAAAGGTATAAGATTATATCAATCATAGGTACCTACCTATATGTTCGTCTTCTTACTGCCTGGCCACGACATCGCGCGACCAGCGGCAGCGGCGGCGACGAGCGAAAAGCGAATGTTACAAAAAGGCGAAAAGAAGAGAGAGGCCACGACGCGCCGCTGCCAGCGGCGACTCGCGCGAATTTACTCGAGCGACCGGCGGCGGCGGTGCGCGGCGCGGCGGGCGGTAGAAACAAAGACACGGGCGCGAGGCACGCGGCCACGACTCAGCGGCGCGACCGGTCTTAGCGGCGGTACGCATCGGGCGGTGAATCGGGGAACAAACATTTTTATAATATTGGCGCGCGATAATGGACACGGAAGTGTCTATCACGGAAATATTGTTGATCAGTCAGAATTATTTTTGATCGGAGTTTAGGTCGTTTCAGCTAGGTAGTATTTTAACACGAAAGCAGTTAAATTTAATGAATATTGGTCTGTTTTTACACAAGACACCTCAAATGAATTTACCAATACGTAATGGTAAGTACCTATACTTATAGTCGAAATTTCTAATCATGAAACGCCTAATGGCTATTATACCATTAGATCTTTAAATTTTTAATTACTAATTTCAATAGTTACCACTGCGTTTTGCTAGAGTAAACAGATAGGTGCGACGACGAGCAAAGCGAAGAGGAGCGTGTTAGATTGACCGTGTAATGACCAAACAAAATATTTTAAAAGAACTTCATTTTTTAATTGATAGAAAGCCGTTTTCTTTTTAAAGTGTGCTTCATAAATGATCTCCAATATAATAATTCAGTTGCCAAATAAATACTTGGTACCTGCCTAAAAATAATCAAAAGCTGTAACGGCATTGAAATAAAACTCAAATTGATATATTTTAAGGCTCCGTTTTTGTTGCCAAACTATTAATTTTAGTACCCATTTCTATTTTTTTAAACTACCCAAATTGTATTAATTAGTTGACCGGTTAAATACGTGCCTATTTAAAATATCATGAAATATGAGCCGCTGTCGAGGCACTGAAGAGCCACTTCTGACAAAGACATTTTTAAACACTTGAGTACGTCCCATTCGCTCGACGCCGCTGCCGCTGCTGCGAAGTCGTGGCATGCTCGCCGCGCCGCGCCGCTCTACCTTGCCGCGCCGCCCGCCGCCCCGCTCGTCGCTTAAGACAATGTCGTGGCCAGGCCGTTGTTAACAAGATATTTTTAATTTTCCAAAATTAACGAGTTACAAAATATGTAATAATAAATCGATTTTCATGTTTAGTTTAACAAATTATATTTTTGCAGCAAGACTACATAAGGTACAGCGAGGCAATTTCGACTGCGGGTTAATTTCAACTAATCGAAATATCTTCCATGTTTTACATTATTAACTAGAGTGCCATATATATGTCCAGATAGCGAACAAGATGTTTTAGTGTGTGTTGTGTGTGACTCTAGTTAATAATGTAAAATATAGAAGATATTTCGATTAGTTGAAATTACTCCGAAGTTGAAATTGGCCCCCTGCACCTTACTAATGTTTAAGTAGGTATAACTATATTGGCATGTTCCAATCTGAGTCTATGTTAAACTTAAGTGGCACGAAACCGCGGCCAAAAAGCCGCTCCCATTTGGGTCGTGACCAGCTAGTTTCACGATACACAAGGTGTGTATACTTCATCAAGATTAAATGTTTTTATAAACAACTCATTAACATAATAACAGAGAAATAACCCGAGGGACAAAACGACTCCAAACCTCTCGTTTTATAACTTGGCGGGACTTAATGAAATATTATTTTGGGCCATTGGTGGGAAATGTGGCATTGTTTCTAAGAAATTATTTTCCTGTTTATAATGAGCTATAGGTTACTTTTTAGGGTTCCGTACCCAAAGGGTAAAAATATTACTAAGACTCCACTGACCGTCTGTCTGTCACCAGGCTGTATCTCATGAACCGTGATAGCTAGACAGTTGAAACACAGATGGTGTATTTCTGTTGCCGCTATAACAACAAATACTAAAAAGTACGGAACCCTCGGTGGGCGAATCCGACTCGCACTTCTCCGGTTTTTATAAACGTACTTACAGGCCGATTAGAACGTACACTAATGATAACTAAATGATATCTAATGAAGTTATTTAGGTAGGTACCTATTGTGCTTTCCTCGCGCCAATATCTAATATATGAGCTTTAGGGAGGCCCTAGCGACATCTACCGTAACAGTGTTATACTTCTTAAACAGCTCAAGTCCCACCCAAGACAAGTCAATTTCTGAATATTTCCACTTTTTGCATAATTAGCATCGTTCGCAGACGTTTCTGCTTGATACGAAATTAATTTCATTCAGATTCTTACTCTAATTTCTAACAGCAAAATGACAATTAAATGAAATATGACAGCACCGAGTTGGATTTAAGCGACATTAAATTAAATCTATATACATTTTAACGGGCACTTCTTAGAAATTCCAGTTCAAGATATAATTATCCTTCGTTTAATTCAACGGTCATTGCTCTGAAAGTTGAAGCTCGACCGCGAAGACCTAAGATTTGACAGATTGGTTAACCTCAACCAATCTGTCAAATCTTAGGTCTTTGACATTTTCATCTTGGATTGTGCGGGAACGTACAGTCGACGTCATATTGCAAGAAAAAACAACGGGTTGCACTCCGGGAGTGCCGGCAGAAGTGAAAACTCAATGACATTGTAACATTACAGTTTTTCGATCAGGTCACGTGTCCGTCTTACGTCTTACGAATCTTACGGTCACGTGACCTATCGCGAGTTTAACATTTTTCCCCCGTCACAAAAAGTGCACAGCGCCACTAAAGAAGTTTTCACTTCAAAAACGGTGGCAACCTCGAAAAGCTTTTTGTGCCCGGCAAAGTGGATGGGAAAAAGCCTGGACGTGGACGGACGCAGTTCAATACGTTGGTCTGACCAGATCCGCACCGCTCTTGACTCCACAGTTCACATGGCTCTCCACACCGCCAAAGACAGAAACAGATGGAGAAAGATCGTAAAAGTGACACACAAGGGAGGTCAGGACCCTCAATATTGAGGAATACGACGCAAGAAGGAGGAAGGACAGTCGACGTCAAAGATATGTTTACATTTTCCGCCTTATTACAAAGCAGTCAGATGCAAAAGTGTAAACATGTCTTTGACGTCGATTGTACATCAGATTAGGACTTAAACTTTATAAATACAATAATTTTAGCTTAGGTGCCGTGGGTTCTGCCATCAGAGTTTTTGAGTCGGGCTAAGGTGAAAATAATGAAACTATACCCGTTATATAATTGAATATGTTAATTTAGTGAAGTTCTACTTTATCCTTATCCATCGATGATGTATATCCCTTGAATGCATAAACATAAACGTGGGATCAGTCAATCAATCACATAAGGGGTCGATCTCCATTTGAATATTTACATTCCCTCCTACCTTTCCCTTCGAACAACTTTATTGCATGCAAGATCGAATTGAGTCCTTGAGACTCTTGAGAGGCACAGTCAAATTTTAGCAGTATATTTTTAGTACATTTATTTGGTACATACATACTTACATACATATTTTTTTATTTTATTTATTTATTTAAGCCATTTAATTCCTTAACAAAAAAAAGTATACATATTTCATTATTAAATTAAATAGTAATACATTATTAAATTAAATTAAATTAAATATTATCAAACTAATGTCGTGCAAATTTAAATTGAATTCTGATCAATAATTTAGTTTTTATTATTAAGGACCTCTTGACGAGTAAAGGCCTCCTCCATTTTACTCCACATTTCCCTGTCTTGGGCTATTGTTACCCAGTCGTCGCTGGCAAACTTCTTTAGGTCTTCCGTCCATCTTCCCAGTGGGTGGCCTGACTTTCTTTTACCGGGAGGTCCCTTACATATATACATATACTTACATACATATAATCACGCCTATTTCCCGGAGGGGTAGGCAGATACCACGGATTTCCACTTGCTACGATCCTGATATACCTCTTTCGCTTCCTTCACTTTCATAACATTCCTCATACACGCTCGCCGGTTTAGGGTGCTCTTGACCTGGCCTATTACCTACCTTCCTGACCTATTATTTATTTGGTAACCGAGTAAATCATACCCCTTTAAGGATGACTCACGTTAGAGTCGTTAGACCGGGCCGTGTTCGGGCCGGAGCTTCCGGCGCTTACTTTTCTATGACATAACATGCGATCACGTGATGCTTACCATAGAAAACGATGCACCGGAAGCTCCGGCCCGGACACTGCCCAGTCTAACGCGAGTCATGGTTTATTCTTCTGTAGACTTTTTATTTGCCATCATCAAAGATAAAAAAATCAAATATAAAAATAAGAAATACACCTATCTATATTTAATTTGGTGTACCTTGAAAGTAAGCTTAATATTACAATATCTTGTCGAAAATCTGATATGATTTAGACGCTAAAGGGTAAACAAAGTCCCAATTAACAGATCCTTCAAGGCGACGTTGCAAAATAAATATTTGAATTTTGAATACAACGTTACCCTTACCGGGTTTAACGAAAATCTCAAGGTTAGAAAGCGTTATTTACCTACAGGTTTTCGTTTTATGACGAGTCTTATTTCTTAATCGCTCAGTGAACAGTTAAAATTGTCGTGTTTTATCGATATTAAAACTCGGTCGCAAAGGAGGAGAATAAAAATAAACAATTTCATTTCGCTTATAGCTTAGCTGACTAAAATGTATGGTTCCAATATTAGCCGCTTATAGAACGCCCGGAATGCTTTTTGTAATTTTAGATATTCTTGGCTATAAAGAATAGTTTAAGGGCCCGATTCGGATTTTGAAATAGATACCTATTAGATATCTTTTAGACATCACCAAGATACGATGACGATATGCTTTAGATCTAACCTGTCAAATTTGACATTTGCGCGATCCTGGAGATACTCTTGAACGATTTCCACAGGATATGACTTAGAGATCCAATTCACATCTTATAGATATCTTACTCTATCTAACGTAAAAGTGACATTGGTTGCCCGAATTGCGCTTCAAAAGAGAACTAGTTGATATCTAAACTATAACGTATCTAGAATGGATCTTGTACGTGTCGTCTCTTGTGAAGTTCGAATACGGCAGTAAGACGGTGCTAACGCAAAATAGTTTTTCTAATATTTAATTTTTACATGTTTTAATCAAGGGGAAATGTCATCAGAAATCACACGGAATCAAGACTTTATGTTTGAAATGGCACAATGACAAAAAAAAGACTCCTAACTAAAAGACTCTAACGGAAAGATTAAAGTTGGTTCGATATAAAAACACAGTTACCTATTTTGCTGAGAAATAACACTTTTTTAGAAAGGCAATTGTTTTTTTAACTCTTACGAATTTAAACAAAAACCTGGCCGACATGGCGAATACTGGCGCATACTCCACCGACAAGAGCCATGCTCTTAAATTTTGATGATGATGATGAATTTAAACAAGACAATGGTCGAGTTTTTATCGCCTGTCGTGTCATTTTATGAGTCACTTTCGCACTGACATACATGGTGACATGCGATGAAAATGCGACCATGCTACCGCCGTACGTGTCATTGTCCTAAACAGCATCAATCTACTACACTGTAAAAATTTTACTGTTCCGTCTGTCAAATCTCATAATCTATTAAACGCATTCTTTGTTCCTGATCGACACCCGATCTTACAAGCCGACATGCGTATTTGCGTCCCTGTCATTCCGTTCTTAAGAGAAAAAAGACATACGGACCTACTTGATGGATAATAAGCCTCAAAAATGTATACTTCGGTGCCAGTATTCATTACTTTGTAGGAATGAAAAAGATATGAGTCGTTCATTTCGCATTTTGATGGAGACGAATCTTATTTTTCGTACTCTTAACGTACAGGTACTTTAATATCACAAATACGATAAAAACATAGGCAATTATAAAACAAAGACAAGTTTATTGCGATAACAGAAAGATAAAGTGTCGTCTTTTTTTTAGTATTTTACCTCTAGAATCTCAAATAGCCAATCGGCTTGGCAACTAATGTTTCTACTTGAAATAACATAAATTGAAATATTTTCATGGCATAATATTATTTGTTTCCGTTATTTCTTGAAAAGCTGTAAGTACGTTCTTTGTCCGCAATTTTTCATTTCAAAAACCATGATCAAAGTCGGGAATAAAATTTTGACGCCATTCCTACGGAATTTTATCTCTGAATTATGGAAATTCTTCTCTTTCAATTAATGTAATCCGCCTTAGATTTGTATCTGTGTTTTCTGGCGGTTCCAGGATTTTTGAGCCAAAATAAAAGAAAGCCCTTGAGAGAACCGACTAAATTTGTTTAGATACCACTAGAAGACGTAATCACAATAATGTGAATTGCGAGTCTTGCTATTTCAGTCAGTGTCTGTACAAAAAGTACTGAGTTTGACTGAAATATCATGATAAATACGAAAGTTTCCGTCAAAATACGAAGGAAAATAATGATGCACTAAATCTGTATATTATTTTCACCACACCAGCTGGTAAAACTCTCTTGATTGTTCAAAAACGAATGAGAAATTTGCGTTTTATCCACATGTGTGGCAAAGCAATCGAATGCAAATTTTGAGTTGTTTCCTTATGTTTGCTGGTAGAACTGGCCTTTAAATGATAAATATTTAATAACGTACATTTGGATTTGATTTGGTTTGATTTGGTTTGATTTTGTTTGATATTTTACAGTAAGTATTTACATCGCGTTGGTGTGGTGAAAAATTTTGTGTTATAAAACAAATAACTCTTATTTTATCATCATTCCTTTTATGGTGTTTTGTATGTATGTATGTATGTGTGTCACTTTATCTTTTTTGTCTTTTTTGTGTGTTTTCATTGCTGAGGCTTATTTTCGCCTAGAGGTTAGGACATCCAGTAAAAGTCGTTTTCGTAAAAACCCAAGTCTGTTTTAATTTTGGAGATTGGACTGATAAAAAGAGATCCCGGTGGCCGATTCAGAATTTACAATTTGTTATAGGTTTGATACGACGCGGACCTGGACGATCGTCTTATACTATACTACTATGTGATCGTGTTAACGCACCAGCGGTCAAACCAGTCCCGGAGGGGTGAGGGCCGCGGAGCATGACATCACGAGCGCGGCGAGCACTCACCACGCATACCACACATACGGCTCTCGACGACTGCCGTCTCATATATGTACATTGTACATACCTACTCGATACCTAATCCTTTGTAAAAAGCAAGTTAAAATAAGTTAACGTCAAGCAGGAGTTTTCTTGAAGAGTCAACCCCTCAGCTGAGTTCATGAATAACAGCACCTAACAGGACCGAATATCACACGCGTGAGCAATCCTTAAAATCGTGTCAAAATAATCGAATCTAACTATCGAGACATACTAAGCTAATTTTACGGTTTCACTCAGGTGATTTAGTCACTCGCGCGACATGTTTCGGACAGCTTAGGTCTCCATTTTCAAGCACTAACAGCGCATGAGTGAGTAGCGGTCACGACAGGCGGGCGTCACAAAATAATATCAAAACCGTATCAGGATTTTTAAATCTGAATTGCGCTCCTTTGGGATATGCGGCCGAGAAAACGCTAAAGGGGCCCACTGATTAACATCGGCCTGTCAGTTGTTCGGAACTGTCAAAATTTTGTTCTAACTGACAGGCCGATACCGTCCGGCGGACTGTTAATCAGTGGGGCCCTTAAGACAAGTAGGATGGCGTTTCCATAGCTTCTAAACATGCTATAATGGACCATTTTCAATGTTTTAGACCAGGACGGCGATAAAGAACGTAAATAATTTCGACAATCCATTTCGTTGTAAAAAAATTCGACAGATTTGTCACAAGTCACAGCCGGGGAAGATTATAACTAGAGCTCCTATATTTTGAATATTTTATCTTATTTATGAAGAGCGGTGGTAGCCGAGTGGATATGACGTCCGACTCTCAATCCGGAGGTCGCGGGTTCAAATCCTGGCTCGTACCAATGAGTTTTACGGAACTTATGTACGAAATATCATTTGATATTTACCACTAGCTTTTCGGTGAAGGAAAACATCGTGAGGAATCCTGCATACGTCTGCGAAGAAATTCAAAGGTGTATGTGAAGTCCCCAATCCGCATTGGGCTAGCGTGGGGACTATAGCCCAAGCCCTCTCGCGCATGAGAGGAGGCCTGTGCCCAGCAGTGGGACGTATATAGGCTGAAATGATGATGATGATGATGATGAAATTATGAAGAGGCATATAAGGCCCGGCAGGTAACAAGGCAGCAGCAAACAAGGGTCAATTATTAATAAAAGAAATGTTGCATTAACTTCTTAATATTAGTTGTTTCTTTTTTAAGCGGTTTTCGGTCAATTTATAGCCAATTTTAGGCTACTAAAAACCTAAGTTGCATAATTTTTTAGCAGATAATTCTAACAATTAACTGAAATTCGGGGGCGTACAACCTTAGAGTTGAACACAGAACATAAACTTATTTTTTAATTTTTTTTTTTTACTTTTGTAGCTTTTTATCGCATTTTTTAAGCTAACATGACTACTCCTTCCTATAGCACTTTCAGCAATTAGATTCTTCTCAAGGTAACTTCTCCATGAATAACATATATTTATCTATTTGCCAAATTACTGTCGAACGCACGTACATAAATATTTTTATGTCGCGAGGGGAGCGGGGCTAGATCCAGCTTCATACGCTGTCCGGTAGCCGCGGCGCACGATCGTGTCGCTCCGCCCCGCTCTCCCCACGTGTGCAGTGCTGTGAAATGTTGAAACTGTGAATATGTTGGATATAGTGTACTAGGAATTGTTCCCTGTTCTATGGTGAGTTATTGTTTTATTTGCGGCTGGCTGTCGTTACTCGGAATTGACGTGTTTGAAAAGTTTATTTTTAGTGTCGGAAATGTTGGCGGCAAAATTTTTTGACTTTAAAACTTATAAGGAAGATATTGAAATTAGTAAGTAATAACGGTTAATTTATTGTATTCTGTTTGTGCAGGTTTATGTAATATCGTTAACCTGTATTTTTCATTCAAATCTTGATTCTACATTCGCGTTTATTACGCTAATAATAATATATTTCTTTTTAAATGGATATTGTAGAGGTAATACATCTAAACTAATTAGTCTTAAGAAAATACATATGAATAAACCACAAGCAAACAAGTAACGAATAAAAATATTTTTATTTTTAAATAAACTTTGTTGCAAATCGAAATGCTGCGTTCTCTCCAGTATATTTGAGGATTACGACGACGTAAAATTGGTGCAGCTAGAAAATCCAATTGATTAAATGAATCCACTTACTTACGCCATGCGTACAGTTAACAACCAACCCCCTTATTCATTGATACGGGCCTGATTTAGTTAAATTATGTTTTATCCATTTCTTACAAATACGTAAGTCAAAACGACAGATAAGGAAAAACGATTATTAGCTAATTGTTGTTTGTAGCGCGTTTATGAATAAGGGGGTTTATTAATATCTATAAATAAACTTAAAATTATCTGTGTTATATGCTGGAGATATTGAGGAATAATATAATCTATTGGAAAGTTTGGAGAACTTGGGTTGACACTAATTATCTTATATATTATTAGAATTTTCAGAATATCAAAACCATATTATCGCAGTAATTTTAAAGGTTGTCTGGAAGAGATCGCTCTTTAGCGATAAGGCCGCCTGTTGTCTACCATAGTAATTTATATGCCTAATTTGTGTTACGTTTATTTTGATACGGTGAGCTATAAAGAATATTTGTAATGTAATTTCTTACAAAGTTATTATTAATTTATTTTTGTACGGAGAAACAGTAAATAACAGAAATAAAAATATTTTTTTAGACATGTATAGTCATAATGATAAAACGATGGGTTACTTTACTTCCATCATTTCATTTTCTAATAAGCCAACAGACGTGATTTAGTATCACTCCCTTTTTGTTTGCTTGTCCGTACTCATACGCAAACAAGCTTCATAAATCAGGGCCTGGAATATGTATTTAATTTTGGCAAATTTAAGCCGTGCAGGATTTATCCATCTGTTTTTTTCTCTTTCATCTCAATTCGGATTTTTTTATTATTATCAAATCAGTACCTTATATGTAATATATTATGTGCACCATTATGTTTACGTCATTTTATGTTAAAAGGCAGTTTTTCAGTCCGGGATTCCGGTAAACAGGCGTTTTGTGTACACTTGTAGGTAGAATATAAAATCCGGACATTTTAATTAAATGTCACTTCAGGACACTTTATATTACAATTGGTACCTACTTATTTGTGTACCTGAAACTTAAATAACGCATGGAAAAGGTGACACGACTTTTCGACTCACCTGTCACCGCGATACATATTTACTTTTTGATAGGATTTTGTGAATTTTGTCGATAGCTACTTAAAGAATTGTCATCTTGGCCACTGCCCCTCGTATGTAGGTGCCAACTGTACCTACATATGTACGGTTCATTAGTACGGTCAAGGAATTTAATTAGGGTTCCGTACCTCAAAAGGAAAAAACGGAACCTGCCTGTCTTTCTCGGAAACTACTGGACCAATTAAGTTGAAATTTGGTACACATATGGAAATTAGTGACCCAAAGATAGACATGTTTTTTTTATAATTTTAAAATACATAGGTTAAAAGTTATTTAAGAAAATAGCCAAAAAATTACCAACCCCCCCCCCCCTTTATCTCTGAAACTACTGGGTCTAAAATTTAAAAAAAAATACACAAAATAGTTCTTTACCTACAGATGACAGGAAAACCTATTAGAAATGTGCAGTCAAGCGTGAGTGGGACTTATGTATGGAACCCTAGAAACGCGAGTCCGACTCGCACTTGGCCGGTTTTTTTAGTACTATTTCGTACCTTGTCACAGTGATAACAGTATGAGCTCTCTTGACGACTTTCATATTGATTGTCACTGTGACAAAGTAGGTACGAAATGTACAATATACAAAGTACTGATATTTAACTCTTTGCCTGTACCTACATATATTCCACATATAAAAAAATAACAATAAATAAATAAATCATTTATTCAGGCGAAATAAACCATATTCGTATAGTTTTTTCTTCTGCCAAACTGCAGGACAGTTTGTTGGCAGAGGGAACTCCCTTAAAACATAGATAAGTATTAGCAAAGACATATGTAACTCCGTGTAAGATGAATAAAGTCTACGAAAAAAACGTGCCTCGGAAATCAAGAAAAAGTCATTTTCGTATAGATGGCGCACACACCTTTGGCCTATGGTCGGCTAGATGGCGTTGATGACACCGTTTCATATTTAACAATTTTAACACATAGGTATCAGTGAATGAACATGGGTCAAAATGATATAAAAATAATAACATCATATATCCATATATATAATTTTTTCGATAGTTTTATACGTTTTCATTTTGAGTTTTAGTCGTGTGTCGATAGATGGCAGTAAATTTACTGTGACTACAAAATTTACTATGACAGGACCCCTCTATACTATCTATTCTCTTTGGTATTAGGAAGGTACAAAAGGTTACAAAATTTATAGAAAATTAAATCTGTCACATAAATCGTCATGTTCACGTCTTGCGTATAGGTACATGTACTGTTAAAATTACAGTCTTTTTTCGCCCCATTTTGAACATGCATTACTCGTATATACGAGTAATGCACGTTCAAAACCTATATAGGTATACACGTATTACACGCTCGTTTTTCCGTACACATGCAATACAAATCGGGTCCCGGGACACGTATTTAATTTAAGCAGTACAGGCTTTATCCATCTGCTTTCCTCTTCCGTCTCAATTTAGCGAATGGCCGCCGCTATGGAGTCTTCCTCATTTATTATTTATTTCGATTGCTACGAAGCTGAGTGTACTTTTTGACAAAATGTGATGAGTTTTAGTGTAATATTGTCTTCGGTTAAATAAAATAAAACTATTGAAACGGATTATATCGCGTATATTGAAATCATCCCAACGTTTCGAACAGGGTTTACAGGGTTCGTGGTGGTGGTGGTGGTGGTATATAATCCGTTTCAATAGTTTTATTTCATGAGTTTTAGTGTGTTCAAGAAAGAACATAGTAGGATATAAGCATTTACCATTTTTTTAGTTTCATTAGATTTAAAAACAAAGCGACTCTAGAAACTTGGTCGCCATACATAGATAGAGTTAGACCAACAAAAGTCTGCAGCGATTTTGATAGCAGGCAGAGTGCAAGTATTTTAAACGTATAACTTCTATGAAATGTATGACGTATGAAATAACACTTGCACTGCGTATACTATCAAAATCGCTGCAGACTTGGTCTAACTCTAGAAAAACTAAGAATGTATTTGTAAGAACATTGGAATTTAATTTCTAGTTGTGACTAGATAGATAACCCAAAATCCGATGTAGTTTTCGTAGTAATAAAAATTATGTAAATAGAAATTTAGGTGGGCTTATTTCTAAGTCAAAGAATATAATTTCTGACCCATTTCGTAACAAATGAAAGTCGCTAGAGACCTTATACTTTTGTTACTGTGACAAAGTACAAAATGGGTAGGAAATTGAATTCTTTGACTGTAGGTACCTAGAAATTTCGACTGGAGTTAAAGTTGGTGTCATTCGGTGTTAGATTATTTGTAATAGTGTCAGAACCGCATAACAAGTTAACAACACACAAAGGACAAACTTAACTGGGCATTTAACATTTAACAGGCGATTTAGAAACACGCCATCGAATTGTAAACCCCTTATTCATAAACGCTAAAGGCCTCAATTAGCTAACAATCGTTTGTCTTTATGTGTCATTTTGACTTATGTATTTGTAAGAAAGGGGTAAAACATAATTTAATTAAATCCAGTCTCTTAAAATATAACCTAACCTGAGAGCCTCGGTAGAGAGTACCATTTTGTACCATAGGAGTTGAAACTCTAGGTCCATGGGGTCCCAGCGCGCATAAGTTGTTCGCAGAAATCGCGAAGCGTCTGGTTGACGTAACTGGTGACCGAAGAGCTGGCGGCTACCTCGCACAACGTATCAGCATTGCGATACAGCGAGGAAGTGCTGCCAGCATCCTTGGTACAATGCCTCAGGGGCCTATTTTAGATTTAAGCTAGTTATTAATTTCGTTTAGTAGTACCACTGTATATATATATTGTATGTAAATAAATGATTTTCTACCACCTAATAATAATATATATATATGAACATGCATATTCAGTTAAAAAATTCCATTGTACGTATACTGACCAAGATAAAATTAACAAAAAAAGAAAATAAGCCGGCTTACACCGAGCAGCGAGTAAAACAGCACTTTCGGCTTAACATTTGTACTACAATTAGGACAGCGGGCTTTCAGAGTAGTTAGGATCACAAAGGACGCGTTGAGGGCATCAAGAACTTTGGGCTATTTTTCATTTGTTACCTAAATTACTGCTCTTTGTTTGTAAAATATGATATTTTATCTCTTTGTAACGTAAGAATATTCTCATTATTTAGATAACGAAAAAAAGCGATTACCTATCTACGTAGTTATAGCCTGTAATTGGTCTAACAACTCGCTGGCCCAATATTTATTTATTTATTTTGAAGGTACAAATGACGGACTTAATGCTTTAAGGCATTCTCTACCAGTCAACCAATGGGTTAAACCAGAAAGATTAAGTGGATGCAGTGTCTTTTAAAGGGTTTGTATTTCAATATTACAGGGTTTTAGGCACTTGTCCCACCGCCGACGATGAGCGATAAGCGAGTAGAACGATAAACTAGAAACGAGTGGGCGACCGGCGAGAAGCGAGTGTTAGCTCCAATAGTTTTGTCGCTCGGCTATAGGCGAGTGTTCGAGTGCGACGGGCTATTACTCGCGTCACTCGCTCGGGCGGTGCAGCGTAGCCGAACACGCAGACTGATTGGTGTCGCAGCTTGAGTTCTGACTACGAAGCGAGCATCGGCGAGCGAGTACCGCTGAGCTAGTTTTATCTTATCGCGGCGACAAACTAGTAGAGCGAGTGTTCTCGCCGGCAGTGTGAACAGCCAGCGATGAACTATTAATATATGTGTCTCTTTTACTAACACAGGATCCTAATCTTTTGTTCGTTTCTTGGGCAGGGGCGTATTTTGAAATTTGGCGCCCCGGGCCAATAAGTTTCGGCGCCCTAGAAGTTAATGAAATAAAAAAAACAACGGGTTGCACTCCGGGAGTGCCGGCAGAAGTAAAAACTCAATGACATTGTAACAGTTTTTCGATCAGGTCACGTGTCCGTCTTACGAATCTTACGGTCACGTGACCTGTCGCGAGTTTAACATTTTTTCCCCATCACAAAAAGTGCACAGCGCCGCTAAAGAAGTTTTCACTTCAAAAAAAATAAAAAAATACAGAATGTTTAATTATGTATTTTTGACGTGAAACGTTAGGTAAACGTCTATGAAAACCCGTAGAAGGGGGGTCGGACCATAAACAAGATGTAACGAAGTGCTATGGCGTGGTGGGCTGGTGGCATAATTATAGCGATCTCTGTAAAGGCGTATCCAGACTAGTAAATTTTTCGCCAATCTGATTAAATTGCCCGATCGAATCAGGACGTGCGGACGCAAACGCCAATTTGGATCGCCGAATTCAACCGCCGATGATAACCGATATTACCGTCCGCACCTCATTTTATAATGAGGTGCGGACGCAAGAATACCAATTTGTGACGCCAGTATTTTCGTTCTGGGGCATTTTATTCGATTTAGAGGGCTTTAATATCATCATAAATATAAAATTGGTGATTAAATTGGATATTGACGCCAATTTCATTTCTGATCAAATCGGTTGATTTGATCGTCCCGTCTGGATACCGCTTAACTTTGTAATGTAACTATAAGATATACCTTAATCATTAAGGTATATTACTTATAGTTATACATTAAGGCTTAATGTATAGTTTTGATGTATAGAAAAAAGTAGCCATTACTCAGAACTGCATGTGCTGCGAACATTATATTAGATGGCGCTGATTCTGCGCTAGAAAACGGCGCATTTGGAGCTAAAATGACCCCTATTTGTTTATTTAGTAAGTAATTACTCATGAGTCCATTAACCGATTCTGGTGAAATTGGTGTCATTTGATAGATCTTATTCAATGTTAATGCTGTAAAAAACTAAAAATGTGGCATTTTTTATAGAAATTTTACGACTGCTCTTGCTTGAGGCTACCGTGTTCGAAAATTAATGCACAAAACTGACGCAAAATACCTATAGAACGATGAAGCAAAAACAGTTCTTTACGATCCTTTATAACCCTAGTAGAACATGTTCATCTCCTCAAATAATGCATTAGAATTTATGGCCGCGGCGGCGCTATAGCGGGTACGAGCGCCTGAGACTGTAGTTTCTAGAACGGTCTTGCATAGAGGGCGCATGCGGCGCCCTACACTGTAATGTCAGGCGTCTTATATGCAGGGCGCTTGCGACGCGCTTTACACTGTAATGTCGGGCAAATAGTGTAGTAAATAAAGGTAGTGGACCCCGCAGTAATTCCTCAGCCAGAAAAAACTTTACAGTATGATAAAGTATCAATAAATAAAAAGTATTGTATAAATTTCCAAAGAATAATAATAATAGGATTTAAGTAAATACCTAAAGTCTTAAATCGTTAATATCTTTTTACGGAAAAATGCTCCGTTTAAACTTTCTTCTCCGGACATATTCATGTAACGTATTGCAACAATATATGAAATATCAAAAAAAAAATCCCCGTAGAAATACCAATATTAACAAAATATAATTTTTTGGCGTGTCTTGGACCGGAAAATTGCTCAGTCTAATTTTTTCACTGGAATGCCATTTTATTGCCGATTTATACCTACAAATTGAAAATCTAAAAAAGTTACCATGTCACTATACTTTTTTCAGAAATTGCCTTTTTACTCGCTGTGGAAAATTTCTCTATCCATTTTATTTATTGAATTAAGTTCACAGTTTTCTTTCCATTCAACTATAAAAACATCCAAAAAAAAAACGAGCGTATTAAAAACTAAACATATCGGGAGCAGTATATAGGGAGCGGGGTGTACAAGGGATGATATTTCTTATGGATATTTTGGATTTAAGTATATACGTGACTACTTAGTATATATTTAAAAATAAATCAGGCTGAGAAATTTTCCACTCTCAGTTTTTAATAGTTCTAAAATACATAAACTTGGGTATGCATTTTTTTTTGGATTTTCTTACCCACTACGCCAAATTATATTCTAAGATCATATAAGAAGGAAAAAATGGCAGAGCAATTTTCCGATGAAAATGAGCGTCAAAAAAGGAATTATCATAAAAAAAATATTCTCATGTTTGACAAAAGTTTTAGATTTTTTTCTAGTATCACATACTGATACAAATAACTTATTTGGTAAAATAATTTTGGACGGAGGAATTACTCGGTTCAATATATAAACAGATTTGTAATTTTACGTATAAAAACCTAACTTAGGAGTATTTTTTTTTTTGGATATTTCATATGTTAGTTTCGGCTCATACTATACAATAACCAAGCAAAATTTCATCGACTGAGGAATTAATGCATGGGTCTCCATACAACATCTTGCTTCGTTTACTCCACTAAAAGCTCTGACATACCTACAGGTCGTCTGCGGAGTCTTTACACTGTAAAGTCAGGCTTCTTACATTCAGGGCGCCTGTTTACACTTTAAGCTTTGCACGCTCTGATTTACAGGGCGCCTGTGGCGCACCCGACACTGTAAGGTCGCGCGAAGCGCATTCTTTCATACAGGACGCCTGATGCGGTGCCCTTTACCTACACTATGGGGTCCCGGGTCCCTATAAGCGGCCCTAAGCGGCATTTGCAATAACTTTCCATGCAACGTTTCACGTAAACCACTGCGGCTGTGTCCCTGATATAGCCTATCCCTATTTTTTTATGTGAATTTTAAATTGAGATTGTCAAGACAAAAAAATAAACATTATGAAGTAAAAATTAGTTGTATGACGCAAAAGACGGCAATGCCGCCCCTGCCGGATTGGCGCCCCGGGCCATGGCCCGGATGGCCCTAGGGTAAATACGCCCCTGTTCTTGGGCGAGAAAATCGCCGATAGTTAATCGCTTACTCGCTCTTGGTGGGTCGCTCAAGTGCCTTAGTTACATTTTCAAGATAGTTGATATTCGACTTAATGTCACTATGACAATCAAATGTTCAAATTTCAGTTCGATAAAAGTGAAACATAGAACCCTGTAATATTGGGCCAGCGAACTGTTAGGTTCGCCAAACAAACAAAAAGTTTGTCGAAAATTATTTCGGCGGCTAAAATCGCACGCCTCGTAACTCCTTTTCATTGACATAAGAATTTGCAACTTTAGGCAGCAATACTCAAGTTGGAAAGCTCTTAACTCCTTTGGGAGAAATATAGTTATTTACGATACAAGTGCGGAAAAGAGAACACTCGAAACGAGTGGCGATAAATTAAAATATGACCGAAGGGAGTGTTTTAAATCGACACGAGTTGCGAATTACCTATTCGCACGTGCATCGTACAACGTTTTACAGTACATATGGCCCTTTAAACTTCTGACATACACACGGAAAGTGCTCTTTCCCGCACTAGTCCATGAAAGTAGGACCATATGTACTGTAAAGAGATTTGCGACTTTAGCTGACTTTTTTTTTTAATCATTTCTAATCTTTGAGAAATCAACTTTATATACGCTCAGGAATGCACCCTTGCAGTTCAAGGTGTTCAAATAATTTAAAAACCGGACAAGTGCAAGTCGGACTCGCCCACCGAGGCTTCCGTACTCTTAGTATTTGTTGTTATAGCGGCAACAGAAAAACATAATCTGTGAAAATTTCAACTGTCATGAGATACAGCCTGGTGACAGACAGACGGACAGGCGGACAGTGGAGTCTTAGTAATAGGATCCCGTTTCTACCCTTTGGGCACGGAACCCTAAAAAACACCGTGTATAGACGAACACAGTAAATTCAAATCGGTACATGCCAAAGTAAAACGCACCGATAAAACAGATTCCACTTCATATATCCCGAGAAAGCCTAACAAAGTTCCACTTTCCGGCCGGCTGCACTGGCGCCCAATCAATAGAGTCAAACATTGCCGTCCTATCTGCCCTATAAACCCTTTATACGACATCCCTTCAGATGTTACAGTTGCTTACTCGAGGCGAATCGTTGGCATCTAAGCCAATTTTTGCGCTTTTAAATTTGCAACTATCTTTTAATTCTTAAAATAGTTCAAAATTCGAACATAAGTTGTACTTGTACAAGAACCTTAGAGTTTAAAGCAATGTAATATTTTTTTTAACAATGGTAAGTATGGAATTAACGCTCATAAATTTACCCTAAGAATACAGTACATAAATGTACTATTTTTGCTCCTCCTTTTTCATCTTAGCGCATTCCAGGTTGCATTTAAAAGCAGGTTTGGATTTGGCTCTGGCTAACAAACATTTATCCAAATATTTGCGCAGGTTTTACCGAAACCGTCTATCACCGTACAATCCAACCCTGAAGGGAAACTAGGCCTTTTAAGTATTAGTACCTTAGTATTGCAATCTTGTCTACGGTACCTACACTTATAAAAGAAACTTAAATTGCTCATTAGGTACGCGGGTGCATTTGTTCCGAGTGTCAAGAGAATTGAAGATACAAAATTATATCATATAAAACGAAGTGGCAAAAAAGCTGACAATAATCCCAAAGACACCTTTTGGTCAAGGCAGTTTGGTGCGTGTAGGTACAGTTATTTTTACGCACCTTAGTCGCTGCGATATATCTTATAGGTACTTACACTGGATGTTTCGAAAGAACGACTCGTCCGCTTTAAGAATTAAGTCAGGACCAGGACTATTAGCCTTCGCTTTGCAATACAAATAATTCCAAAGAATTACCAACTGGGAAATTGGACTTTCACTGTAACATTTTAAGGACGAATTCCGATTGAAGCGACGCGACAGTTGAGAATTTATGGTAATTAATGGGATTATCTTTATTGTTTTTTGTATTGGCGCTCAAATGGATTATTTGGTGAATAAATTGTGTGTATTGTGCCAATTTTACGGGAATATAAAGCGAGGCAGTTGCTTTAGGGTAAAATGATTTGCAAGTCGAAACGAAAAATACGCGTTAATTTAAAAAGTCCCTGCTTGTACAAACACACAATGGGATATGAGCGTCGACGTCGCTCACATAATATAACAGTACATAACATATACATAGTAAGTACATACAGAAAAACTCGCATAAGAGATTCTGAAGGGACGATAAGAAAACGCATCTTAAGCGAGAAAGTGTATCCGTGTGTGTGTAATCGTGAAAGAATATATGAACTCGTAAAAAAGACACGAATTTGCAGGCTGTAAAATGGCGTTGTATGCGGGAAATCGTATTAAACGTGATCGTATTCAGAGATTTCTATGTTACTTACGAAATATTGTTTCTAAGTGAATACATGCTTAATCAATGACGCTCCTTTACGTAATATGAATAAAATATGAGTTACAGCGATGTCAGGATTGGGGCATTATTAAAGGGGCTGCAATTTAAGCAAAGTATTAAAATCATTGTGCCATTAGCATAAAGTTTAATTTACAGTGTGAGAAAAGATTATTCAATTGTAAAAAATGTTTAGAAGTCAACTGATCCGCCATAATCTACTTTTTTATCTATCATCATTAATTTCAATAATAAACACTAAGGTTACTAAATAACACGCGTTAAGAGTATTTCGAAATATTGTGGTTGTAAATTTAACTGCCTAAGTTCCCCTACTCCCCTAGTCAATGAGAGATGGTTGCGCTGCAGACTTTGTCATTTCAGAAGTAATGCTTCCAATTTTGTAGCAACTTGAACGTCTGCCCGATTCGAACTTTAAGTTACGTCAATTAATAGATCTAGAAACGATATGGATTAAATGTATCAGTGTCAAAAGTGATGTTTTTGTTTGAAAAAACGTCACATTTCTTAAACTGACGTATCTTAAAGTTCGAATCGGGCCGTGTGACCTTGTATGTTCTCATTATCAACTCAGGCGTGGCTCACTCCGCGATTTCGTCGCGTCGCTACAAGTACATGCGGCCACACCAGTTTTGGTGTCTAGTTGTAGTAGTTGCCGCGCACCGCTATGGAACGGACGCCTACTCGCGCTTGCGCTTGTATCTCTCGTAATAGACGCGTTTTGTTAGAGTGAACCTTCTGTACCTAATAGGTACAATTATTTATTCTGTAACTCGGTCGGAAACAACGTCAAACAAGCCTGTCAGTACGTTAAAGACCCAGACCCTGACCCTCATAATAGCGGCTCCTATCTGTTCATCGGCCCTTTTTATTCCGTGCGAATCTCTCCCTTGGGAGGCGTTCGGTTTTTTCCACCTAAAAGTACGGTTATTTAATAAAAATGTACCCTCAAAGTTGTTAAAATGGGGAAGTTTTTAGGCGTTATGTTTTAGTCTTTTGTGTGTTTTGCTTTTATACTGAGAACATTAGTAGGTATTTTAATGGCTAATTAAGTGTTTAAAGAAGTTGTATACTTATAGAAAAATACAGAATAATAAGAGGTCTATTAGACTTGTTGTTGTACCGTCGGAAAATTTCCAAAAATGAGAAATTTCCACTTGGAAAATTTTTAGATACGTACTACTTATATTTTTACTAGCTTCGCACACGGTTAAAAAATTATACCTACACCTAAACCTTCCTCAAAAATCACTCTATTGATAGGTGAAAACTGCATGAAAATCCGTTCAGTAGTTTTTGAGTTTATCGCGAACATATAAACAAACACACAAACAGACAGACAAGGCGGTAGGGGCTTTGTTTTAAAGGTGTAGTGATGTAGAAATTGATTTTTTTTTAAATAAACTTTTGGGTGGAAACTTTCCCATATTATGCCAACTTGTAAAAACTACTGGGAGTTCCTACCACGTTTTAACAGGTATTGATAAGCTGTGGTGACCGCTTTTCATCTGTCGCGCCGCGTCTTTCTTCGCTACCAACGTGTACAAGAAAACTATTCTTTTTATTAATTTAAATTTTACAATTATATTCCTAAACAGCGCTGTCATATCAAAACAAGGGCCAATACGTTTCGCCGCCCCAGAAGTCAAGGAAGAAAAACAAAATGCAATCCGCCAGGGGCGGCATGTGCCGCCCCCGGGGGTTGGCGCCCCGGGCCATGGCCCGGATGGCCCTAGGGTAAATACGCCCCTGGCTAAGACCGTAATCCGCGCGTCATCAAATTGCAGCCTCGGTGACGCAGCTCTACAGCCTCCATACTGAGAGCATGTCTAAATTAGAGATGCCACGAATGTTTGGCAACTATTCGGTATTCGGCCACTTTGCCGAATATTCGGTATTCGGCCGAATGATGCTTACTATTCGGCCTAATACCGAATATCTGTTGCACCTACCTAAAATAATTACACATTAAAAATAACCAAAAACTAGATTGTTAAATTTAATACGAGTACAAAGACCTTTTGACCAACAAATGTTCAATTTTGTTGATTACAGAATATTTTATATTTATCATAGGTCTGATTTGATCGACTAACTAGGTACCTACATTATTTAATTCTGTTCAACAAAAAATATATCTTAACAAAAGTTGTGCTTTGTAGGCGAACAGTTTTTTATAATAATTGTGGCTCAAAATGTTCGCATGTCATGCCGACTATTCGGTCGTCGAATATTCAGCGCTTCGGCCGAGAGGGGCCGAATATTCGGTATTCGGCCAAAACCACTATTCGGGGCATCTCTATTCTAAATAATTACAAAAGGCCTGTCGACGAGTAAACTTGCGTAATTAATCAAAACCGGGAATATTTTATTAGGCCTACCCTTTTATTGGTGCGCGGTTTCTGTGGAAACCTGGACCTATTTACCGTACTCACTTCAGCAGCAGCTAAATATTCGTAGACAGTTTCCTAATACACAAAAAGCCGTAATAACCATTGGAATGCTCAATCAACTTTCAACCGTATCTTTACGAAACAAATTCCAGATTCGAATAGGTTTTTCAATATCTGTTACGCGCAGGAGACCATCTGTCATCCTATAAACACTACATGAGCGTTTGTAGAACTCTAGAACCTCACTTAAAGTCGCACTATACAAGTATGAATATAGATAGACAATTGTAATCAATGGAATTTGCACTGTGGTAGAGTCACCTGCAATAATATGCAAAAGTGTGTGACGCGCTCCTATGGCTCTACAAAAATAAGACCGCTACTTAAAAGCTTAAGACGAAACAGGAGCTGAGTTTTAAATATTTTAGTTAAATATACCCGTCTCGCTAACGGAAGCGGCACCTAAAAGTAGTGCGATAAGGACAAGGCGAAAAATCCTGCGTAAAAATCCCAAAAATCGAGGTTTCGTACTCCTCTGTTTCCTCCTCTAAAACTTAACCAATCGTAACCAAATTTGGAAATCTAAATGATTATGAAATTATCTGTGTCGGACCGGTTTGCTTTTTTGGCTAATTGATATCAGTTTTGAATGCCACGCCTCTCATTGCGGCATAGTCAATAGGCCATTTTGGCCATTTTTGAAGGGCTCTAGCGCTTTAAAAAACAAAAATATCAAAAAAAGCAAAACGGTCCGACACAGATATTGACAATATTAATCTGTGTTGAAAAAATCATTGCTCTAGCTTCAAAAACCACGGAGGAAAACGAGGAGTACGTTTGTATGGAGAAATGACCACTCCCGTTGCCTCTTAAGAAATGCCCCGCATCAATGTAAAACATAATTATACACAGAATTGAAATGAAAATTATGTCAAATTATAGTGCTGAAACTTCATAGACTCGATTTATGGTTTTGACGCATGTTTGCATTTTTTTCCCTTTGAATTGTTTAAGCTCTAAACAATCTTAAAAGTGTTTCTTTGACATTTTGTAATCGTAGACTTCTTTTAAAAAATATCTTAAGCCAATGAAGACTACTAATGTTGTTTAAATGGACGGGCATTTAAAACACAAAAGTTCACCATTGTTCACGGTCTCATTGTTAACTTATTTCTCATTCAGTGACCGTAAACAAGAACCTTTTTCCAGCATAAATTTAGCAAACTACAAAGTTAGTCTTTACCCTGAAAGCTGTGTCACGTCTAGACTGCGCAATGATTTAATAAAACTAGCAGAGCGCAAATTTTACTAGGAAATATTTTGTGGACCGTGCCAACAAAGTGGACCACTGGGTAGAGATTTGGTGTGGAAATAACAAGACTTATTTCCTGACGCGAATGGGTAACGTTTTTCGCGAGTAAGGTTAGAGCGGTTTCCCACTGAAGTCCAGTTTTTTGCGGGTACGGTTTTTTGCAGGATCCCGTTTTCTGTAGTATGCATGCAGGATCCCGCAAACAGAATCCTCGTGTGAAAGTTACTATATTAGCACGTATACTACTAAAACGGGATCCTGCAAAAAACCGTACCCGCAAAAAACTGGACGTCGGTGGGAGCAGCTCTTAGGGTAGAGCTTTTTTTAAATTGTTTTAGCCTGTTGTGGGCAAAACTCTGTCTTTCCTGCATCTCTGTCCATAGCAAAATTAGGTCAATCTTTTCCAAAGACGTTAAGGTCGTGCCGCTATCTCCTGCGAGGTCGGGTACAGAGTACAGAAAATAAGAAAATATTCAAGGGTTCTCAAATGGTAATCAAATTCAGACGGTTGATTACCGACCCTTTTCAATCAAGAGCTTCAAGTTAGCAACATAGATGTAATTTTACAAGATCGATGGTTGAAATGAAAGAGAATTTCATTTTACTTTTTATAGAAACGTCTTAACAAGTTAAAACTCGCACGATAAATACGACAATAAGTAAATATTGCCTGATATAATCAAACAACTTACAGTAAACAAAAACAAATAGCTAGCTTACTTAATATAGTAAGAGTAGAGTGCTCACTCCATACACCAGTTTTGGTACCAAAACGACTATTATTTTCGTAGTCGACATGCACTAGCATCGAGTACCGGAATTATCAGTACTGCTACTTAACAATAGATGTTGCAGCGACCGAAAAGTCTAATGCTCAACAAATTTCAGCTAATATTGTAACCGGATTAACCGGAATTCTGTGAGCACTTTTTTATCTATGGTTAAGACACAATAAAGCAAAATATATACTATGTACAAAGGCGAACTTATCCCTACAATGGATCTCTTCCAGTCAACCTTTGAGCAATTGATGATAATTTAAGTACGATCCGAGTAATAAGAGACAGCATTAAAACTGTGAGTAAGTATTTTGATGATTGTCTTTAGATAAAAGTATGAACTAACTTGTCAAATTTTCATTTATTTTCAGTTGTACTTATACTGGATCTAACTTGGAATGTATTGCAGGAAAATACCTACGGTAATTAAGTTCTGTCACTACTATATACGTACCGACCATTATTTACTATGCGCGGTGGCGGGTGGAGCAGAGTTACTGTACCTAAATGTAGGCACCGACGTACTATAATGAATTAATGCCTACCCCAACTAAACTAAAACTCTTACATAAATAATATTTTAATATTCAAGTAGAAACAGCAAACTGTTTAATTTACATAATATTGTACGCATTGTAACAAATATTTTCTGGCCCTGATGCCACCATTCGAATTCGAGACCACAAAACTCTAAGCCCAGAGGATTACTGAAGCGGTTCCAAAGTTATCTTTGCGCTACATTGCTACATAATTTAGTCAAAACTTGTACTTATTTATAATTCAGAAGAGTTTGTATTTGAACAACAATTCGACGTAGACTAAAATTTTGCTTTATTTAATATGTTTCAACCATAAATAACCTTATTGAATGAACTGCTTTTTATTTCACAATAATAATCTACACAGCTTTAATCTAATTTATAGCTGTAGATTAATAAATTAATTTAAAATTTTAAAAATATTCCGTTTAACCTAGGTAACTACAAAATAATACCTATAATAAGTCTAATAAATAGAATGCTGAGGGGAAGGGACATCTTTCTTTACATGTGCTTTTCTTTAAAGAGCAATCTGGTTATTGTTATTAGGTAAGGGGGCTTAACTGCTTATTAAGGTACCTTGAGGCTAGATTCTCACGGCGTTTGTATAGAGACGTTCAAAATCGTTCAGACGGCTAGACGGCTTTCCCGCATAGACGCCGTGTGAACGACTTACATGCCTATTCGGATTTCGAGATAATCACAAGATCTTGAGACGATTTAGAGATCAACTAGATCTACATTAGATATCGACTAGATGTGACTTGGATATCTAAGTCATAACTTGTCGAAATCGTTCAAGAGGACCTCCAGAATCGCGGAAACGTCAAATTTGACATATCTATCTTACAAATATCTTTAAATTATCCGTATCGTAACTTGTTGAAGTCTAGTAGAAATCTAATTCATTTTCCGAATCGAGCCGTTAGAACGTTTCCTTACAAATTTGGCTGTCACTACGGTATTCGATAAAATCCCGTATACGGTATACGGGAAAAAATTACGCCATGTGAACCTAGCCTAAGTAAAAAATACACATCTTAAAAACTCCCTTAAATATTTCTTCCTTCATATTCTTATTTGTGGTGTTCTTAGTACATACTTATTATTCATTTTTCGCACCTGTACGGTCACAAACTTTATTTTTTGAGGCATTGAGTATTTATTATACATTTGACATTTCACAAGCAAATTAGTTAGAACCTCAACAATTTGAGGCCGTAAATAATCACGGCCTGAAATTTTTAATAGATAGGATAGAACATGCACACATGTACAGATATGTATGCATGTTCTATCCAGATTAGCTTCAAAAACATTATCAACGTTCTGGATTTCAAACCACCGTTCTCCCCGTAACCAAAATTTGTACAAACGAAGCTTCCCGGCCAGCGGAGGTCAAATCCAACAGTTGCTCAAATATTAGCACTGGAAACGTGTAGTTTGTTCTCAACTCGTTACCACTGAATTACTGCCACTGTTTACTGGTTTTGACAGCTTTAGAATAACGTTATGCGGTTATTTTATGTTGAGGAAAGTTACGAAACTGGGAGTTTGTGTCCGTGTTTTTGAGATACTGTGGTACTCGTAGTTGTGCGATTTAAGCTTTCGACTTCTTCTTTCATTTTTATCAAGCAGATTCGTGCGAGCTAAACTGCAAATTTGTATATTAAAGGATATTTTTTTTAAATCACCGATGCTTGCAAGATGCGAACTTATGATCTTTCGGAACACCGGCCAGTCGCTTTTAACCAACTGAGCTCGAAGTGACCTTAGGTAATGTTATCAAGTTATCATGCCAAACTTGGCTTTATCAGACGGGTTAAAAAGTAGGATCATTTATTATAAAGTTATAATGGGGTCGATATTGGCTCATATACAATTTATTATTCGAATATTTCTAATTATACCGCTTTGTAGACATAACCATCATTTCTCCGAAAATTGTTTCACATATATTTTTTTAATAGTTTTTTGTACTACTATCTACATTATTCATAACGATACATATTCCGTTTTTTTTGCTCATAATGTTGTGAGAGACTGAGAATGTATCTGTGCCCATAATGTTATTTGTAAGAAATTCTTTATTTATACACTTATTTCATACAATCATTTTTACAGAGGGAAACGTAAATTACCAATACTTTTTCACTGTCGCTGTATCAATAATGTTCAACCCGATATCTCCAAGTACTGTACGAACTGCGTAGTTATACTTTATGGGTTGTTAAAAAAAAGTACCTCGAAGACTAAGGCGGGAGCATTTGCTCTCGCTACGCTCGCTCACTGTGCGGGTCACAGGATTTCCGTTCTGTGAGGGTCGCAGTTCTAACCTAACCTAACCTACCTTTCTGGCAGCATTTCGGTTCTGTGAGTGTCGCAGTTCTGACCTAACCTAACCCACCTTTCTGGCAGCATGTCGGTTCTGTGAGGGTCGCAGTTCTAACCTAACCTAAACTACCTTTCTGGCAGCATTTCGGTCCTGTGAGGATCACAGTTCTAACCTAACCTAACCCACCTTTCTGGCAGGATTTTAAGGTTAAAATCCAATTAAATCAAGTCAGGTGACTTGACCTACTTTTCTGTTTATTTTTGTCTTTTTTTTTTCTTATTCAGAATTTACTATTGCAGGTGCATGCTGCTATAAATAAAATCAAATATGTCGAGTAATAATATATGCAAACATTTTATTAATAGAGATATTTATGTAGAATGACATTATGAATATAATAAATTCGAAGTTCCAATGAGTATTGTTTAAAATGAAAATGTATAATGATCATTAGGATGTAAAATTGTATGAGATACATTTTCGGAGTTTCAATAATCGAATTTGCAATTTTATATGAATATTGGCGCACCCGTTCTAATGACATATTTATTGTTTTATTTTGTATCTTAATACGCCCTTACTTCAAAAATATGCACTCCTGCCTGACAGGTCTATTCCTATGCAACCGTTTATTTATATAGAGCTTAAACAAGCATGTTGACGGTATGATAAACCCAGTTGGAAAACTACATAGCAAACATTTGCAGTGTAGTGTAGTTTTACTGTTGATCGCCTGTCATGTCGGCGTGACGGATGATCGTTCACAAGTTCCGACATGTTGTATTGGGAAAAACCGATTAACGGCTCGATTCGGGAAATGAATAATTAGAGATTAACTAGATACGATATAGTAAAGATATGTGACGTCCCACGGGTAAAGGTACGTACCTTGTGGAGGATGGCGCTTACGCCATTATTAACGCCGCTCCAATATTATTGCGTCGCTATGCGACGTAAGCGCCAGCCACCATAAGGTACCTTTTGCCATAGAACGTCACATATCTTTACTATTTCATATTTAGTGAATCTCTAATTCATTTCCGTCGTTTTAATCCAAAGGTTCTAATTGACCGAAGCGAAGCGAAGGTCTACGTTTTGACTCGGGCGTTTTGCTTTTGTATGTCCGGATGTTCTCCTCTACAGGTCGCAATTCTTAACCGATTCTCGTGAAATTTTGTAACCGAATTCTATGAACAGATAAAAATTTTTCGTCGAGCCGGTTTTTGAAAATTTTTCAAAATGGAAAAGTTGTGATAGCTCGCTCTTATACAAATAGTCGTATCGGTATCATAAGAGTGTATTCTTTTTGAGACATATTTACAGATTAAATGTCAAAAAATTCAGAAAATTTATTTCGCTGGTTTTGGAGGTATTAAGATATTTAGTTTTGTATGTCCGGATGTTCCCCTCTACAGGTCGCAATTCTTAACCGATTCTCGTGAAATTTTGTAACCGAATTCTATGAACCGATAAAAATTTTTTGTCGAGCCGGTGTTTGAAAATTTTTCAAAATGGAAAAGTTGTGATAGCTCGCGCTTATACAAATAGTCGTATCGGTATAATAAGAGTGTATTCTTTTTGAGACATGTTTACAGATTAAATGTCAAAAAATTCAGAAAATTTATTTCGCTGGTTTTGGAGGTATTAAGATATTTAATTTTGTATGTCCGGATGTTCTCCTCTACAGGTCGCAATTCTTAACCGATTCTCGTGAAATTTTGTAACCGAATTGTATGATTCGATAATTTTTTTTTGTCGAGCCGGTTTTTGAAAATTTTTCAAAATGGAAAAGTTGTGATAGCTCGCGCTTAAACAAATAGTCGTATCGGTATTATAAGAGTGTATTCTTTTTAAGACATGTTTACAGATTAAATGGGCAAAAATTCAGAAATTTTATTTCGCTGGTTTTGGAGGTATTAAGATATTTAGTTTTTACTTGAGAATGAGTAGCTAAATTTCGTCACCTCATGTAAGAACTATCATGGTGTATTTTGCAAACGTTCGCTTTTTTTGATTGCACGGAAGGTCAGGGTTCGATCCCCAGTAATTACATATATGCTGGGATATAAGTTTTTGTATTTTTGTACACTTATATTTCATATCAATTGTTGTTTTCTATTTTATTTTTTTATTAAAAAAAATTAAAAACTTCGTATTTTTTATTTATCAAGCGCGGGCTAAGCGTATTGTAAGCAGGTTCGATAGATAAGGTTTTAATTGTCAAATTAGATTCTATAAATTCTTCTAAACAACGGCGCCATACACTTACTCAGTTTTAAGCTCTGCTCGCGAGGTCTACAGCTCACAGAGCCACTAGTCTTGTACGGGTTGAAATACGAGGATCTCATAGTTACATTCTAACTTTATATCCCTCAAATATAATTCAATAAAGCTACATCTTGATGAAATCGCAAATAAAAGTGAACTCTAGTACTGGTGAATAAAGCTCAAAATATCATGACCAAATATATTTAGATGCGAGGTCTGCAAGGTAACTTTACAATTTCTATTCGAATTTTTGAGGATGGGTCAATTATACATAGTGCTGCCGACATTTTGGACTAGTCATTGAGTTTTCACTTCTGTCGGCACTCCCGGAGTGCAACCCATTTTTTTTTTACCTTTAATTCCGACGTTTCAGCTGAGTTGCACCATCTGTGGTCACGAAAAGACTCACCACACACCACAGCTGACCACAGCTGGTGCAACTCAGCTGAAACATCGGAATGAAAGGTAAAAACAATAAAACTATATTGCGGTAGACCCGTTTGTGTAATTAAATATGTATAGGTACAAAAGTGAGAGTTTAAAGTGTTATAATGTAGATGATAGTTCAACAGTCAGTAATACGGTTAGTTTAGCATCCCTCCATAAATATTTGTTAAATGATGATGTTAGCCTGTAAATGATGAAACTTAATTCATGTAGACTATTTTTTATCGTACCTAGCTGCTAAAATAAATTACACACTTTCATACATTTTTGCCTGCCGTGTTACTGAGAAAAGGTAATAAAATGTTTCGCTGCTTCTGATATTGAATCGCATAAATATTTTATACCAAAATACCCTTGTTTTTCTTTAGCGCACCAGAATTGTTTACAGGAAAGTTACAAAATTGACAATAAACCTCAACCTTTCCCATTCTAATATGCAGTTTTATAATATTATTCCAGAGAATAAAACCGCCAATAAGAACGAAACAGGATTTTTACGATTCGCCAGAAATAATAAAACAGGCCTTTTTCGGCTTCTCCGTGTAATTTCTCTTTCAATTTCTTTAACAATTTATTTCCTGGATACTTTGCTTGTCTGTAAAATGAATAGTATGGAAAAATGAATTTTTGAGCCACTTGATAAAACATTAAAGTTACACAAACCAGAGAATACTATGAAGTATTTGAACAAATTAAATTATTTTTCAGAAAATATTTTAATTTGTTTTTATCAAGTAGAAACACTACTATATAAATTATAAACTGAAATAAATGTCATATACTAAGAAAAACTGGAGGCCTTGGTCACTTTTTCTTAGTATATGACATTTATTTCAGTTTATAAACCAGAGAATGTTCAAAAAAATCGAAATACATTTATAAAGAAATATTAATTTGTTGCCTGAGTTGGATGCTGTTCTTATTATTGACGTTATATACCTATTGCCATAAATAAATCAGGAAACTGATAATAGCGACCAGCGAAAACTTAGTCATGTTTTTTTATCAAACCAAAATTTTAATCACTTCGGCGACAGTGATAGAGTTAAATCGACTTGTAAGAATAATTTCAGAATTCGATTCATGTAAGTTCCATTCTGTTTTGTCAATATGATAAAACGGTTCAGAAATCAGGACGGCAACGAAAGCGAATTCAGATTTGAGACAAATGATAAAAACATGATATTACATATTTACTTTTTAGGGTTCCGTACCCAAAAGGTAAAACGGGACCCTATTACTAAGACTTCGCTGTCCGTCCGTCCGTCCGTCTGTCTGTCACCAGGCTGTATCTCACGAACCGTGATAGCTAGACAGTTGAAATTTTCACAGATGATGTATTTCTGTTGCCGCTATAACAACAAATACTAAAAACAGAAAAAAATAAAGATTTAAATGGGGCTCCCATACAACAAACGTGATTTTTGACCAAAGTTAAGCAACTTCGGGCGTGGTCAGTACTTGGATGGGTGACCGTTTTTTTTTTGCATTTTTTTCCGTTTTTTTTTCATTATGGTACGGAACCCTTCGTGCGCGAGTCCGACTCGCACTTGCCCGGTTTTTACAATCGTAATACTTGGTGTTGCTGAAATGGATAGGGCTTGTGCTTAAAAATGTTTATTTTTTGTATTTGATTTTAACGAACCGGTCGCAATAAAGAATGTTTTCTAAAAACACTGACTCGTTATCCTGAATCTAAAAAATCTTGGTTGATCTTGGAGGGCAAACAGATTGACTAATACCTACTACTGTTTATCGGTACGTCGCAAACATGTCTTGCTCGCACTTTTTCTTTAGAATATTACCTACTTATATCTATTTCAGTTTATAAGAACTACAAAAAATAAAGTGCTTGTAAAGTTTTTAATAATATTATAGCTACAAAGTTTAAAAACACTTACATGTAGGTTCATGTGGGGTAAATATAAAACACGGGTAAAAATAAAACTAAGTTTTTAAAGTCAAATACTTAAAAGAAGTCTACACACAAGGCTTCTTTTTAGATGAATAGGAATGAAATAGAATACGTTTTTGTGTGTACTTACTCTTATTTTTACCCGTGTTTTAAATTTACCCCACCTAATCCTAATCCTAATCTGTATCTTTAGGTACTTATATAAAAGTAAACAAATAATTTGTGCATTTTCGGATAGTTATAACATTTATTGATTAACCAACCAAATACAAAACCACCAGGATCTGTCACTGAACGACCTGATTTTAACCTACATTATTTGATCATGTAATGTTTTAATCTACTCTTAACTGGCTTAAGAAGCCATTTGAGGGTAGATTTTGTTTACTCTTTTTTAAATACCTAAAGATACAGACTATAAGTTTATAACATATCATATTGGTATCCAATTTAAAAAATCCGAACATCGCTTCCTGATAACGACATGAGTAAATCTCCTCACGTCGTGGCAACCGTAACTCACGTTCGACGAACTCAAACTCACTCTAAATCTTGTTTTATAGTTCGCATACATTATTGAGATTAAGGCAATACAGTTATGTGTATTTATAGCTAGTATAGTGGTATATATAGCTTTAGTGACGTGTTTACAAGTAGCATTGAAAGATTTTAATAATTTGGATTTAACATGACTTGCCTTGACGAGGGATTCATAGGCAATGAAAATGCAGATGAACTCGCCAGAGCCGGATCTGTAAGTAACCTTATAGGTCCGGAACCATTCGTGGGGCTCTCACAGGGAACCATCACAACGGCTATTAAAGACCATACCAAGACCAAACACCAGGAAGAATGGGATAGTCTGACGGGTCTAAAGCATGCAAAGCTCTTTATGCAAGGAATAGACTCCGGCTGGAGCAAAAAGCTTTGGAAACTTAGCAAAAGACAACTCCAAATCATAACGGGGGTGTTTACTGGCCATTACGGGGTCAAAGGATTTCTGGCCAAGATGGGACACTCTGACAACACCGATTGTCGTATGTGTGGCGAAGAGGAAGAGACAGTAAGACACTTAATGTGTGAATGTCACGCCCTCGCCAGACAAAGAATGAAGGACTTTCGAGCAGGATACCTGGAACCAAAGGACTTTAAAACGCTACCCATGAGCTCCATCTTCCGACACATGGATATGGTGGGAAAAGCTCTTGAGTAGTTGACGGATCTCTTCTAGGGGGTAACTGCACAAAAGATCCCTATGGGTCGAAGTGTATCCGCAAGGGCCCCCGAAAACAATAAGATAAGATAACATGACTTGCCGCGCTTATCATGTGAGCAGTAACTAGTTTTGAAATATCTTTCAATTGTAGAACATATCGTACAAGTACAAAGTAAAGTAAACAATTGAATGACATTTAAAATTGAGTTACTGCTTTTATGCTAAGCGCGGCAGAAGCTGCTTCAGACGGTGCTGGAGCTCAAGCAGTTTTGATAAGATTGTTGATTACCGACACAGCACACACAGATTCAATTGACCAGTAAAATACCGTAATCGTTGCGTTGCGGTTTATTTTTGTATGGATTTCACAGAGAAATGAGCCCTTTTGAAAGGACATTCTTTATATTGAAGTAAATACGCTAACACCCATCGATACTATCAGCTTGCCGTAGTTAAATTCTCGGCAACGTTGCTAGTAACTTTACTGTAAACTGTTCGCAAGTTAGTCGTAGTCGCAAGATCTTATTTGTTAGTCGTAGTCGCAAGATCATTGTAAAGCCATAAGAGCCTGTTGGCTCGGCCACGACATTGAGCGACTTGCGACGGCGGCAGCGACAACCATAGGTGGGAACGAAAGGTCCGATCGATGTGTCTCGCTCCAACCTATGGTTATCGCTGCCGCCGTCGCAAGTCGCTCAATGTCGTGGCCGAGCCGTGTCACATATTTTTGCGGCCTTCGTTGTGTAACATATTATCGCAGGTGACTGTACCTATTCATAATAAACCTTTTAACGTAGGAAAACATATAATAAAGAGCATTATCAGCCCCAAATCAAGAGTATACGTCCGCGGCAGTCGACCGGTACTTAACCTTTCATATAAAAACAATAAGATTTCTAAGACAATAGAAGGAAAACTCGGTATTGTGGATGTCAGAGAGCGGTTTAGTTGCGTGGGTGATGTAAGTAGTTAATGCCGAATAACCATGAAGAGGAAAAGTTAGCTAACAGAACAGATACGGACATTGTTTGCTGACAAGACTCAATTAGCCTCATGCATGAAGTTTATATTTGAACGAAATATTTTTTATTCGGATGTTTGTTGCCGTTATATCATGTTACAAATGCATTTCCGTTATTAAAATTATCATTTAAGTGCTTTAAAAATAAAATCATAAATAAAAAGTACAAAAATTTGCCCGCGAAAAGCTAGTGAGCGAAACGCAACGCCATTAGTCGAAACGTCACGTGACGTTACGCGTTTCAACAAATTGTTAATACCAACCAAGAGCGAAAGAGATGGCATTATGACCTGACTCGCCACTAAGTTGCAAACGTCAGTTGCTTTCACACCGAGTGACGTCATCAGTTCTGTCAAATCGCGCCAAATATTATGAGCGTTTCAGCCGCCCAAAATTTTTCAACTTTTTAAATATTTTTTAATAATATTATGGGAAGGTTTATAAAAGTATTTTTATTTCTTCCGGTGTTCAAACGATATAGTAAATAATGAATTAAAATTTTAAAAAGTCATGGATGAGGCTAGTTTGGCCTGTTGAAGCAATCAGCAGAGACAATGGGACAGTTTACAGTTGTTGATAGGGGCGCGAACACGATTTCGTAAACTAGGTTCTGTTTGACATGCAGAAATGACCTAAATGGAACTGGGACGTAGCTGGTACCGTAAAATCAGGTAAGAATAGTCCTTAAGTACAACTACACTCCAGTTTTTAACGTTGATTCTTAACGAGCCTGTATAATTTGTAATCGTTAGATTTATTTTGTAGCTTAGATACACTTAATTCTCTATTGTTTCTAAACGCAACCATATTAGACCGAATGGTTTTATTCGTGTATCTATTCACCGACTCACTCACTCTATTCTTTCTCAACAACTCCCACTGTTAACATCGCTCTGTGTAATAATTTAAGTTTTTATGAAAAATACATATTTTTCTTTGATAAAAAGTGACTTTTTACCATCCACCAACATCTATCTATATTATATACTCAACATAATTTGAAAGAAAAATACTTAGGTATACATATTTTACTGGAACTTCAATTTGAACCATAGTTGCAAGCTGTGGACTAAAGTTACCTGATTTTACGGTACCTGTAGGTAATAGTAGGTAGGTACTTACTGTGAGTTAAAAGGTTTACAACTTTAACCAGCTCATTGGAGTAACCGTTAGCTGATATTTAATTATCAACAAGTAATTTTGATAATTTACTTTTCGTTCAACGGCTCTAGTTAATATTACAATTTGTAGTTGCCCTAAATAAAGATATGGCACAAAATAAAATGTTACATCAGAACAACGTCAACTTAGATTGACAAGGGTTGAAGAGGATAGTATAAAATTGGTTCAATTTTCCACCTGACCAAATTATAGAATAGTTTTCTTATTTCGGCAAAAGCTATTAAACTACCCCGAACTAATTTAGTTGGACCGTAAATCTCACCTACGCCGCAGGCCGCAAAAATTCTGTGGCACAAGTAAATAGATACTTGAGGTTTTCCTCGGTGATTCATACGTCAAGTTAACAACGGCTACGTAAGCACAGTACCTATAATAAAGAGTACTAACGTACAGTATGGACACTCCCTGCCTCCCGTTGAAAGTGCCGCCCACCCGCTCTCGGTTACCTCACAGTTACCGGCTGGCAAGGACGCGACGACGCGGTGCGCAGAGCGGAGGCCACGTAAAATATTCAAATATTAAACAAATATTTAAGTACAAAACCTATCAGATCACACTGAAAACAACACAATATCTATATGAACAAAAAATCATGTTTTCAACTTACGTAATATTTTGGTGGCCTGAATTTCCTTACAAAAATTTTGTTATATACTTCGTTTATACTGATTCAAATTAGGAAACTATTGTATAAATCGAGCTTAGATACCCACCTTAAAACATAATACGATTCTTATTTCTTCCTAATTCGCGCAATGAGTTTTGAGTCATTGAGGTCATCGAACCTGACAACAAAATGGCGGGAACCCTAGCACGTCTTATCTCACTCACACAAGCATGGTACGCGTTCACCTACACGGGCTAGACTGTGTGCGTAGGAACGCGTTTGTTTCATACATTTGATCGCCAGTGTCCGAGGTATGACGTAAGTAAGAATGCAGTGAGTTCTTACTCAGGGCCACTTGCACCATCCGATTAACCCGGGTTTAACCCGTTAAACCGTTAACCCGTGTCAAATTGTACTGGTAACCATGGTAACTCCAGGTTTAACTGGTTAACCCCGGGATTGTGTAATCGTGCAAGTGGGCCTTACTTACTTATTTGTATACCGAGGCTTTTCTAGTCTCGTCTACAATTGTCTAACGTGAATCCCGACATTGAGTAAGTCAATGTTTTATTTTAAAACTTGTGTCCCTTCCGATAAGTCCCTGTCGATAAAGGGTACGAAACTAGGCCTCAATAAGAACCACATGTTTCCCAAGATTTTTTCCTAAAGCATAGAAAAATATATTTATTATATATATTTTTTTATATAAAAAATGAGTTTGTGGACTTTGTGGTGAAATGAAAAAACACGTCCCCATTCTTTATTGATGTTCTCCAACATATAACGAAACCAGTAATTAATTATCAATTTTTTTGAACATGTCTCTTCTCAGAAATTAGAAGGTTTGGTCAATTTTCAGTACTTTGAAGGCCATTTTCTCCTAACAGGTTGAGTTTGGGCAGCTAAAAAAAATACGTGTCCGTTATTTTAGACTAATCTATAACATATATCAAAATAAATCAAATCGGAGTCGGACAGTTGGGTACCCTTCTCTTGTAAGTACAAATACAACCAACTACCTACCTGCCGGCTAATGGATGGCACATTGAAATGCATGCCCGTGACAGTTGTTTTCAGCTATTCTGCCTTTTATTTATTTTATATACGCCATGTTTGTTTGGTTTGTTTGTGTGGTAAAGGTCGCGGGAGTCCGCTGGATGCGGGTGGCGCAAGACCGGTCATTTTGGCACTCTTTGGGGGAGGCCTATGTCCAGCAGTGGACGTCCTCTGGCTGATATGATGATGATGATGATGTTTGGTACCCCCAATTCTTTCTGACCATTTAAGAATAAAAACTAATTAGAGATTTTTTTCTGATTTGCTTATCATCACAATCTAAAAACCTCTAAAACACCTTCTAAATGTTACACAAAATATTTGTATAGAATCAAAACAAATGCTTCCATTAGACACTATCAATTAATGCAAGTACATGCACGTATAATATAGGTATATCAGTCTTGTGGTTCCTATGTTATCGATTAAGCACAAGCTATTACTCACCCCGCCTGCGGTCGTGCACTCGCTTCACTCAATTAGATGTCCCTCGATATTCCACAGAAGAGGTTAATCTCCCATTTGCTTGGGAAATTTACGTGCGTTACTTCTAACGTAACTCCTTGGGGAGTTAAGTCTGGAACAAAAATGTAACTTAGGAAGAATGGCGTTTGTTTTGGTGTTGATGCGAAATAATTTTTACTGTGCTCCAAGATACTGGGACGATTTTGCTAAATGTATTGTTAAATATATCAGAATTTGCATTTTTATTCTGTACCTAAGGAATCGAAAATCTGTTAACTCGTTAATGAACCAATTAAAAAAAATCGCAATGTCCAGCTACATTGCAATTTCATAATCCTAAAAATTCTGCATAAGAAAAATATACAAAAAGATGATGTAGGTACCTAATAGGGTGATTATTTTTGCTAACCAGGCGGCTTAGCACGGTCGCGTTTTTATCCCTTGTCACCATGCCTGTCACGACCTAACAAGTATGTAAGTGCGAAAGGGACGCGCATAGTGATAGTCGATAAAAATGGAACCGTGCTGAGCCCGCAGTATAGGAATGCTTGCTTAAGTACTTACTCGGAGAAGCATTCTTACGCTTCGTTAACATTTTAAAAAGATTAGTCTTATTTCAGTCAGAGTAAAAAGTATACTATTGGACCTATAATCAATAAAGGTATTATACCTATAGCAAAAAAATCCTTCAGCAACAGCAGTCAACTGCATTACTGCAGCAGTATTGCAGCACGACATTACTTCTGATTTGCTGCCGCAAATGTAAAATTAGATGTTGCAGTTCAGATCTTTGACATTTAAAGCAGTAATGCGGCAGGTAATAATGTCTCGTCACAATACCTACTGTATCAGTTATACTGGTGTAGTCTAAATCAGCCTAAAAAGGAATGGACATAACTTTCGTTCCAATGGTTCCCCCATTTCTGCACGTTTCTTCTAACTTAACCCTCTTGCGGCCGGCACACGTGCACCTCGCTCAATTAGAGAGTATCCCTCGATATTCCACACAAGAGGTTAATCTCCTATTGACTTAATAAATCTTCGTCCGTAGTCAAGTTTATCCCTGAGGCTTTAATTCGAAGATAAACACTCGTTCGATTAAATGGTTTCTTGTGCTAAGAATCGTAAGTAGGCATTGCTTTTAATGTATGCATTTTTATTTTTAATCTATCTCAAAATATTAATTTATAATAAAACTACAATTCTGGTGAAGTGTATAAAATAAGTTTGATTTATTTTAAGATGAGGCAAATGACAGGATTAAACCATAATATATCATGATAGCCCTTAATATTTTGATCTTATTATCTGTACCAACATTGCCAAGATTTTTTTAACCTCCGACGCAAAAACAGAGGTGTTAAAAGTGACGCCAATGTATATCTGTCTGTCTGTGGCATCATAACTCTCAAAGGGATGGACCGATTTTGATGCGATTTTTTTTCACGAGAAAGCCAGTTTCCTTGCGGTGGTTCTTAGCTAAGTTTGATAAAATTCGATCCAGCAGTTTGCAGAGTATACGCTCTTTTACAAAATCATGTAAGGCATTTTTGACATAATGCGTAAGAGGTTTTGAATTTTTTGTTAATTTATTAGTTATATTTTCATGTATATATATACATGTATGTGCGAGACTAAAAGGGTCGGAAGCTTCATAGTTCAGTGGTGGGTGACCCAAACCCAGCCAAACTCCTGTTTCAGGTAAACTTCTAGAAATCAAACAGTCAACTTTGGTATTATGTATCTTCGTCCAAATTGATCCAGAAGTATCTATCGCGGATTGTACGTGCCTCCATTTTCCAATTAATTTGGATTTTGCTCGGACCTGAGCCTCTTAAGACAATTCTAAAAGGATGTAAGTACGCGTTTCTTCCTGTATATAAAGTACATTTGTAGAATAGGTATGAGAAAATTAACCTCGAAGTTCAACCTTTGTAGTAAGATTTATTTTGTTTCGTGCTGGTTTAATTCTCCACGTGTAGCCGATTCAATTCGAAAGGATTAATTTCTAAATTAAATAATTGCTGTTGAAATTTAGGGAAGATATTTCAAGACATAGGTACTGTGATTGTACAAAATAGGTAAATATATAACTCCTAATAAAATAAAAATCGGTTCAGAAATATTTAGTGAAAACCCAGGCTTGGCTTTAACTGTTGCCATGATGTTAAAAAAATTATGATCATAATAACTCGGTGTCATTGGCGTAAAGTTTTATTGCAGTATTCAATGAACAATTTCTAATATTTCGTTATTTATGAACTTATAGTAATCTACGCATTTTGTATCTACATACCTATTTATTTTGTATTCTTTGACTATATACTTACTACAGAACTCAGCAAGATTCTTTCAAGGATTTCTCACAATCGTATGTAATTCCTCTATAACTACATTTCACAAAGCCAACGGCGATAAACGAGAGAGGATAAACGAGTTTCCTTCATAAGCAATGCTTAGAACTTCTGACCTTTTGTACATATAGCGACATATTAAGCATTAATATAAAAAGGTAGGCCCTTGACATATGGAGAAATTTTCGTGAACAGCGAAATGCCTAATCCCTTATGTTGTCAAAGAGATTTGCTCGACCGAGCTTACCGGTATTTTGTATCAAAAATGCCATACGGTCCAATGATATTACGATTTTTACGAAAATGTAGGCCAGTTTTTCTCTATTGATCGTTATTATATTTTTCAAGCTTGCCCTCGATTATGATCAAGAGAAATGTATTTAATCTCACTTTTCTTGTAAAAATAATATACAAGCTAGGTCATACTGTGAGGCCAATTCAGTTTTAACTTGTTACGATTATAGTCATGCGCAAAATGTGTCACTGAAAAAAACAATGACTAGTGCAAAATGTCTGCAGCACTATGTATAATTTTATTTCGTCGCATTACTTGAAACCCCTAAGCAATTCACTGTTAGTACTCGAGTTATATAAGTACCAGTTAGAGGGAAACTCACTAGATGGAATTTAAATCAATAAAGAAAAACTCAATGACGTAACAGTTTTCCGATCAGGTCACGTGTCCGTCTTACGAATCTTACCTGTCGCGAGTTTAACATTTTTTCCCCACCTCAAAAAGTGCACACGCATCTTTCGTACGCTGTGAAGTACTTCACTCTTTTAGTTCACTAGTTCAGTTTAGTTCAGTAGCTCAACAGATCCATCTATATCAAAAGTACTGGTTTCATTTCTCTCATTCGCGGATATATTGAGTTGAATTAAGAATTCGATAGATAATTTCATTCAATATCAATCACTCAAATAAATTACCTAATGTATGAATCGAAGGTTTAACATGGCGTCCTTGTCACTCTCTAAGCGAATGAGGAAATGCATGGACACATTTTAAATGTATTCATTAATTAAGTGTCCATTATCTATATAAAATCAATTACGTAATTTCAAATGCACTAAAACGTCTCAATAAGTACCTACTTAAAAGTCTTTTTTTTTAACACTATTGTATATTTCCTTACAAACTCTAATGCTGCAAAAAGAAAATCAAAAGCAAACCTTTCATTATTTTCAGCAGAGGTAAAACAACTCAAGGACTTTTGGCTGAAACATTTTTTTTAAATACGAGGTCTTTTAAGAACTCATCAAGAAAAGTGTTGGGATTAAAACAGCTTATTATTAGTACGGTTTTGAGGGTCGTGTTTTCTCTCACCCAGCAAAAGGTATTATATTTAGACGTTAAAAAGGTATAAATTAAGCTTTCATTGATATAAAATTACGTATTCTTAGCTTCATTATGATTTCGTGGTCTTACTAATGTTGTTGAATTCCTGGATTTAAAATTTTCTTTATAAATTTATCAATGCGCATTAACGTATATATCTATGGACTGGCCTTAAGGGCACTAAAAATGGTACTAGTTTAGCGGTGTGACTCACGAATTCCAGCCAATCGTGCAGTCTAACGCAACTAGTTGCGACCAATAGCGCGCGTGATGCGAACTCATCACCCAATCGTGTTGTACCGGTGTCACACCGCTGTACTGGCCCCTGTCATGCCTCTTTATTATTGTCCGTAAAGCCAGTCCCTAGATATCTATGTCAATGTCAATGCGTCAAAAGCCAGCATGTTTACTGAGATACAAAATGGTCAATGTAAATATCGTCTTTTGTGCTTTAAAGATAAATTTCTATTTAACTAATGACAAAGACCATTTCATTTGCGGTTTGATTACAAAAGAGTATTCATTTGTTTTGGGCTCCACAGTTATTTATCGTTGTTTTTCTCCAGCAATTTATACAATGTGTACATTTTGTGACGTTATTCCTTGGCGATAAGGCTCTAAATCGTTTCTGATTGTATATACTTTGTCTCAACCATTTGCTGTTTATGTTTTGTATTCGTAACGGAACGGTTTTATTTGTTATTAAACATCGCTCGGGAATATTCTGCCGAATCGGGAACGAAATCTTTTTTATTGACAGAGGGAAAATGAACAGTTAGGAGTATTACGTCTAACAGACTTTATGAAACGATGTAAACGTCGCACAATATTGAATGAGGGTGAAACGTTCCTGACGAAGGCTTTTAATGTTGGCGAAAGAGATTTATTTCCTTGTTTTTACATCGCTAATGACTTAAGGCTAGGCTACTTAGAGGCTGACTCAAATTAAAGAAAATAACTTTTGGAAAAAATAGTCAAATTGATAGAATAAAATTCCAGATATCGATCGCAGTCTATAAAATCTTAAACATAATATCTACAACAAATACATGATACTAACATATTTATAAGTTCTAATGCCTAAAGTTATAATATTGTATATAGTAAGTAAGCATAAACGTTATAGGATCCAAGTAATAACTTTTGAAACTCCATGACAGCTAGTTTCGATAGCTGACTAGAAAATGTACCCTCAAGGAATAACGATCTTTGTTTTCTGTAATCCAATTTTATTTTCTGCAAGTAGCTCACAAGTTAATACAAAACTTACAGTGCCATCAAATAAAATTTACAGTGACAAGAAATAAATGAAAATTTTAGCTACTTAAATTTCATAAATACCAAAATTGTCTCTATTTTTATGTCCTCAGTCTAACGTACAAACAAATTGCAAGACTTGGTTTTTCTAAATAAGATAAAGGGTACATCTCGAGATTAAATTCGTTTCAGATTTGAGTCGGCCAGTATGTGATTTCCCTGGAGCTTACCTTAAGGCGGTGGCAGTCAGTGGATTTATGTTGAGACATGCAATGCCAGATTACGGAGTGGAAACTCATTTGTAGTATGTGATTTACAATGTTTACTGTATGTTTGGTAATTTTTAGGGTTCCGTACCTAAAGGGTAAAAACGGGACCCTATTACTAAGACTCCGTTGTCCGTCTGTCCGGCTGTCCGTCCGTCTGTCCGTCCGTCTGTCTGTCACCAGGTTGTATCTCATGAACCGTGATAGCTAGGGAGTTGAAATTTTCACAGATTATGTATTTCTGTTGCCACTATAACAACAAATACTAAAAACAGAATATAATAAATATTTAATTGGGGCTCCCGTTTTTTTTTTGCCTTTTTTTGCGTAATGGTACGGAACCCTTCGTGCGCGAGTACGACTCGCACTTGGCCGGTTTTTTTGTACTATATAAATCCAAGCCGTGAAATCTAAACTTTGCGTTCGTAGGTTCGAAACGATTCTAATTTGACAATTTGTTATAGTTTTGATTTGGTAAGAAAACCTATACGGCTCGTAGTGCTAGAAAAATGCCTAATGACACGATTATAACATTTATAACACCAAATCATGTCAGTAATCTGTCATTCACGCGGGCGTCTCGCTCGCACTAACACTTGTGCGGAAAAGTCTGAGCGAAACGAACGCGCAAATGACAGCTAACTGATATGATTCCAAAATTGATATCATTTTAATAACGGTTTGATCACGTTTGATGTCGTGCACGTTCGAATTGGCCTGATAATCAAGTAAAGACTGATCTGATTTCATCAAGAAACATAGTCCTGGGAATTTGATAGTGTCACCTTGTAGTCTGTTATGCACACAGGTCACGCAGCACAAGACTATTGTAAAGCCAAAATGATTTTTACTTAGTCTTAAAGATTATACTAGTATTTATTTTATGTACAGTCAACTGTAAAAATATGGGTGTAGCCAACTTATTCAAAAATATGTCCCATAGTTCTTAATTCGCTGACATAAGAGCTATGGGACATATTTTTGAGAAGATTTGTGCACCCATATTTTTACAGTTGACTGTACGAGTACGAGTATGATTTATGTACATAGTGTAAACAAACAATCCTCGGGATTAGAGTACCGATCGGATCCTCGATTCGTTTAAAGGCCGCACTGAAATGAGGATGCGTATGAGGATTATGTGATTTCCCTGAGGATGCGCCTGTCAGAGTTATGTGAGGTGAGACATGCAGAGTCAGATTACATTCGGTGGAAATAAATTGTAGTGTCTTTTATGCGTATTTTGCTGTTAAACCTTTTTTCTTTCCGTGAATACAAACTCTCGGGAGTCTCGGGACTATTGACGCATTAAGTATTAAATTATCGAGTTCGAAAAAAAAAAGTCTTTTTAGAGTCAATTTATTTTTTATTTTAATCCCTAATCACGTAGGATTTTTTTTCTGTAACTTACAATGGACACACAGCTGCAAAAGTGCATACCCATGAATTGCGTTAAAATCATTACGTCACTTCATGTAATATGTACCTACATCAAGGCAAAGAACTCAATAGTAAGGTTGCCGAAATATAAAGTGAGCTGATCTCTCGATCAAGTTTGAACAATATCGGCTCACTTTATATTTCGTCAACTTTACCAATATTTTACTAACATTCCAGAAATCTGTCTGCAACTCTTAACCTGGAACTCCAACGTATCTTGAAGTGACTGACGTGTGTAAATCACATGTTTTGGTTTTATTCCGCTGCGTTCAACGCGTTGGCGAGTTGTTGGTTAGACTTTGACACGTTTATACAGTAGGTACGAGCTTTGCGAAAACACTCGTAAATATGTGAGTCGCACTGCACTCACACTGTGTGTGTGCACTTTTATGTGATATTTCTCGTGTCAACAGCTTAAGGGACAAATGCAGCTCCAACATAGTTGCATTACTTATTTGAGTGAGTGAGATTTAGGGTCTCCCCAGATATATCGATACGCATTCGACAAAAGCCGATAGGAAAAAGCTTTATGTCCTCGCAATAACAGCGAAAAAGCCGTCGACGCGTCGGCAGGCGCCAGCCGATGCGAGCTGAGCCGAACGACGAATTTCTCGTTTCCGATTCCGCGTCGACATATGTGTGGGAACCATTACTCATCAAATCACGTACAAAACGAATGGCCGCTTAATGAATGAATTCAATTTATAATGTGGCCATATAATGCTACCTACATACTATAAGTATTCCTTACACTAATATACGCGTAAATGTACGTTATGTAATATAACTATATGACGTTATGCACGTCAAGTTGCAATGTGCTTGGAGTTCCAACTATGTTTGCACCGACGGGTTGCAATTCTGAGTCAATGTTAGCGTTTTGGGATGATGGAGTTTGTATTTCAAGTATCTCGCATACGTTTAATGTAAGTTTGCCGTTTTCCAAAATAATTTAAGTTTCCTAAGTGAAATGTTCAGATTTCAGTTTCTGCAAGCTGTATGCAGTTTCCAGTTATAAATTATCCGTTTTTTTATTCCACGACAAACAACAATAACTATTTCTATTACAGTCATTGTTAAACTTCAACATGTCCCGTAAAATAAAATTTCAATAAAAATGTAACAGAAATGAATATTTTGAAAATACATTTTAAGGAACTAAATTTTTAACTTAAAAATGTTCATTAAGCAAGCTGGTCTCGAAAACTCCTCCATTGAAATTGAGTATTTATTCTGGCTAAGCAAAATATAAATAGGTGTACGAGAGTTGCTGTCGTATGAATTACACGACCAAAATATTTCAGTTTCAGAAATTCATGCGTCCATAATATAATATTAATATCATAAATACCTATCACAAGTGCCTAGACGTGAAAGATAATTGGATTGATAGAACTAGTTTCAGAATAATATTACTGCTAACATTTATGAATAGTTTTACATCTGAATTTATTAGAATAACTCAAGATATTTTCACATGTCATATCAGTTTTCTCAGTTCATATGTATAAACTGATATATAAGTACCTATGTGGAGATGTATCCATAGAGCGACTGGTGGTGCAGGGCAGAGTAGAAGGTACCCGAGCGCGAGGAAGGTCGCCCATGAGGTGGACGGACCAAATAAAGGCAGCAATGGACGGCCCCTTGCACGAATGCGCTAAACGCGCAGCCGTCAGGGAGGAGTGGAGGTGAGCAGGTGAGCCGTCAAACGTGTCACAAAGGGAGACTTCCAAGGATGACCACGACCGCTCTGTCAAGAGTGTCCCGATCAAGAAGAAGATGTATACCTACATTTCTATTTAGGCATAAAAATCAAATGTCGTCTTCTTAGATTTGTTCTTTTATGTAGGTAGGTAAAGTCTATATAGAACTTGCTAACTATGTAAACAAACCGCCATATTGAAATTGTCTCTGAATGATGAATTTACTAGTGATGGGCAAGACTCCTACTTACTACTTTACTAATGTCAAACCATATCGAATAATAAAATACCAAAGTAAAAAACAAGTAGTTACTTATTTTTAATTTGTTTAATCACGATCAGAAGACAAATTAGTACTTAAGAATGATGTATTGATGTATTTTATAACCGTGGCGGTAGGTACAGAGCGTGGGTGGGTAGTGTGTAGCGGGTTTATATTACAAACTTTAGTCACAACACTACCCATCATAGACAATTGTAGAATTTAAAAGAAACAAAACCGTCATTCCAACAGGTCCTAATAACCTAACTTATGAACCCATTTTAAACTTTTAATTAAATATCCAAGATACAGTTATATATTTATGTATTTTACGGAACGGACCGTTTCAATAGTGTATATGTGTATGGTTTCAGTGGTATTTGATGAGGTGGTGTGAAAATTCAAAGAGAAACAGTGATAAAACAAAGTTACGTTGTTTGTTTACATAGTTAGCAAGTTCTATTGAAATATACTTTAGGTGATTGTGTGTTGGATATGTAATTATGTATATATTCAACTTTATGAAACGTTAAGGTTGAAATTTCATTAATTTCGAAATTCTAGTCGAATATTCTTCAGACGTTGTGACCTTTATTCAGTCTAGTCTAGTAAATAAGAAATGTAAATTGAGAAAAACTAAATATGTAACACCTATTCTCAATTTAGGTACTATAATATTTAGATGGTTCATCAAAAGAAAACTAACTTCATGAATAAAATAAATCTTGGTAAAAAGTTTTTTATCATGTAGGTATTTTATGTTTGAATAAGATAGTCTGAATATACTTTTAGGACCTGAGAAGTATAATAATTTGTTTCATTTTCAAGATTAATTATGTTGATAAGTCGTGCTATTGCGTGTATGTTATTAAATTTTACTTATTTTTTTACCACAACACTTGAAAGAACTCAATTTTTTTAACCGACTTCAATTTCATAGAAGGAGGAGGTTCTGTATTCGGTTGTGGCTATCTTTTTTTTTTTTTTTTTCTTATGTCTTAATTTTATAATATCATCCTGTCTACATCGTTTTTTCGATTGCACACTACATTTTCAAAAGTTAGTTTAAACTGAAAACTATGTCATCCGGGCCGCGAAAACAAATCGAGTGACACCTCATTCATCAAAAGCTCAGTGATTTGAAACTCTGATGAAATACATGACATACACAACCCGCACACCCAACAACACCCTACCCGTAGGATCTATAGAACAAATAGCTTATAGCGATAATACCGCCTCTTGCTAGGTACCATTTATTAACGTTATAAATCTGTTTCTGAATTTGTTTTCATTTGTACTGTACTACAAAAAAGAATATTTATCAAAAAAAACAGGCATTCCTGATTATAAATATTATTGACACTTTTTTTGGTTAATAATAACTTTACAAATTAACTTGATCTTAACCCTTTCGTTTTGTTTCGTCGAAGTCAGCTAAAATTTCAGGTAGATCGAAAATATAATGTAATGAGGGTAACATTGTACAAAGTGATTGCACAATAATTACCCTCATTTCCGCAATATCGTGTGTCATACTTAAAACATGCCGATGGCGCCATGACACAACTTTCCTTTCCGAAATCCTCACATTATGCAAACTTGATTTACGTTTCCGAAGTGAAATTTCCAGGAAAGTTGTTGAGAACGTTCGTCAATTACAAATCTTGAACGGGTTTTATCGAAGCGACCTAAATTTTATTCGCACGTCGTCACTTTTCAGATGAAATTCGTGACGATTACTTCGCTGGCCTTACTTTCCTTGATTTCAATCCTACTCGTAGGTGTGATGTATATGTAGTATGTAGGTACTGGTGTTTGTAATACTGAACAACTTTTAATTTATCACCGACCCCGACCGATAGGTGGTCACCATTCAATGTAAATCCATTGTTATATTTATTCAACTCACAAAGTATAGTTAAAGCTTGAAAACAAAAACCTCATGTACTCAGAGAGAGGTGAGTCCCTGCATAGAAATTTGTTTGCAGTGAGGGTCACCTCTCTCTGTAGCTGACTGTACTTTGGAATCTCATTTCTACTTTTTATCATGTACAATTACTATATAGGTAGATTATGCGACGTTTTACACACGGGCATCGATATTGCGTGGAGGTAACAAATAGAGTCGTAATCCAGTTCCACAGTCCCTTGTTACTCATAACTAACTCCCGATACAATGGAGAAAACACAGTAGGAATGACCAAAAATTTTTTTAAAGCATTTTTACCTATTAGCGCCCATTGTACCCACATGGGTACACCTGGGTTACAATTTCCCCTCTTTTTAATTTAATTCGATTTTCTACTGTAACTCTACCTAACTGCGTTAAAAAATGGTCGGTTCCCAAAAGTGGACGTGGGCACTAATGGGTTTAAAGCACTTCTTTTATTTTTAAATTAACGCTATCTTTTGAACAACAAACGAATCAAACGATATTTAAATATATAAAAACAAACTTATAAAAAGGCACTTTTTATATTTCCTCCTTTGTAATCGGATCCGATATCCGATATCGGATTCAACAATGCGAGAACCAAACAAAACAAACTGAACAAACCAAGCTTAAATCACTAATATTTGCCTATTCCCCAGAGCCAAACAAAAGTCCGTGAAACACCGTTTAACACTCACAGCTGTAAGTGGGACACTGTTTAGTTAAAACTTTAATGCCGACGATGAGGCAAGCTGTCATCGGAAGATATTTTTAGTGGTTATTGTCTGCCTTGACGATTTATTCGTTACGTTGAAATATGTAAAATATTCTCAACGTTTGAAATTAACCTAATTTGAGTTCGTGGGATATGTGGTTTAATCGTTTTATCTTCGTCGAAAGGAGTATATAACTGTTACAAATTTTCCGCTAACATCCACTTATTACAACACACACATCTACTTATTACTTATGCACACGCTAGGGGTATACGTACTTATTACGTCATGAGCTTTATTAGTTAGGTATCTTTTTATTATAATATTCTTTATTGGTCTGTTCTTGCTTGATAACAGTGACAAATGAAAGTCTAAGATTGGAACAATGTAGAACAAAAATTACAAAATTAATTATATTAACTGAAATACTTCAAGTTTTGAAATTCCATGCAAATTTGCCACTCTATAAATCTTATTAACTCACATTTATAGACGGGTCTAACGCGAATTTTATTCAATTACCTTTATTTACCGACGTTTCGACACAGGTTTCACTGGTCGTGGTCGCGGCTGACTGATGTCCCAGCAAAATGTCAAAACAGAGATTTGTGCAACTACCCGACGAAAAGTGTATGGAAAAGTTTGGGGTAGACCTCACATTTTCAAACCATCCACTACACATAATGTTAACGTGTGTCGAAACGTCGGTAAATAAAGGTGATTGAATAAAATTCGCATTAGACCCGTCTATAAATGTGAGTTAATATGTGTTCAAAACGCGAAAGTTTTAAATCTAATAATCTTATTTAACTATCTCAGTCATTGAAATAGTGAAATACATCGGCTCTTACGTCTCCAATTTATTTAATTTTTAAATAAATCTACCTAAACTCACTGAAAAGTTTCAAATTCAGCAAACTGTTGACCGAGGAGAGTCAACTGGAAAGACAATTATTTTATAAACTTTCAGATATTGTCTTGGCTCTTTTTATTCAGACCGGGTGTCAGTTTCAGTAACTCAAAATTGGATTAAACTAAATATTTTAATAATGCCTTTGAAGCAAGAAAAAGGAAGATGGATTTGAGTAAACCAGTTCAATACCTAGTTTTATTGACTATATTTTATTGTATAAAACATGTTTTATTATAGTATTGAATAAGTAAGTCGAGATAAAGGGAGACGAAAGTATTTTGTCGCAGAGAATAAAAAACACAACGGGAGTGTGTTCGAACATGCGCACCTACGCACTATCACCATCACCATCATCTCAGCCATAAGACGTCCACTGCTGACCATAGGCCTCCCCCATTGGGGGTGAATGCCATAATCGCCACGCTTGGCAGGCGGGTTGGCGATTCGCTGACGCTGCTGCCCGTCCACCGGTGGTCTTGGACGTAGTTTAAGGACATACCCGGGTCCCGCACTATAGCACAATCAAAATAGGACAATAGTCAAAATCTCTAGAACAGTCCTGAAATTTATTTATGTTATTTATTTAAACTTTATTGCACAATAAAAATAAGTACAAATGGCGGACTTAATGCCTTAAGTCATTCTCTACCAGTCAACCATAGGGCGAAACAGAGAATCTCGAACGTGGGTGCAGTGAGAAAAATATTTAAGAAACACAGACATTAACAACATTATTTACAATTCACAATGAAATTTAGTATATAAAAAGTCTGGTTATCTGACTTTTGGGGACCTTGAGGACCCGCCACAATAAATATCAGCACAACTTTAAAAAATACGTCTTTAGTTTCCAAACACCCACTGTTGCGTTTTATCCTATGTCCTCAGTCGTACTAGATTTTATAACTCACGCGTGCTGGTGTCCGTACTAAATTTATATGGACCAAGGTACTGGCACATTTATTTTATTTCTTTTAGGCGAGGGTCAAAGTAACTTCAACATGCTTAATATTCTGGTGAGACTATCAGGCCTATTCGGATTTCAAGATAATCACAAGATCTTGAGACGATTTAGAGATCAACTTTTTATAAGTTTTATTAATCAATTAAATTGTCAAATCACAAAATACCTACCTACAAATACAAATGCATTTCAACACATCTAAATTTAACCTTATAAAATAACTTACAATTAAATAAAAGCTAAATTACAACTAACACAAATAGTCCCCCAGATCCGATCCCTGCGGAAGGGTGCCCATAATGCTGGCTACATTCCCCCGCTGAATCGCAACTCCAATTCTTTGGCCAAGGAATAAGCCAGCCCTAGGATCCCTGGTGGAGTCAAGGAGCATCTTCTTTAAATCTTGGTACAAACTGAGCGCATCCTGACACCAAGGTCCCAAAGTTTCAACCGCAAATGCCGAAAACAAGTGATTTCCCGACAGTCCAGCATATTTGCGGCGTTTTAAAGCTTCAGCTGCTGCCGCCGCTCCGCCAGGCCTTAACGAAGTAGCGGCTCAAGCGGCGGAAGTAGGAGATCAACTAGATCTACATTAGATATCAACTAGATGTGACTTGGATATCTAAGTCATAACTTGTCGAAATCGTTCAAGAGGACCTCCAGAATCGACAATATCTTTAAATTATCCGTATCGTAACTTGTTGAAGTCTAGTAGAAATCTAATTCATTTTCCGAATCGAGCCGTATGGAATAACTTCGATAGATTTTTTTGAGGGTTTTCTAAAAGTTTTCGAACGAGAGCGTACGTGGGTAGTTTGAAGTTGATCATATTGTAAAGTTTTGTTATCAAAGTCGAGTTGAATTAAATTAATTAGGTTTAGCACTCATTTCTTATACAATTTAGTCACTTAGTGAACTGCCTTCTATAGTAGGTACCAAATAGCAAATTTTGAACGACTGGGACAAAAAGCTCTCTAATAAAATAAAAATATCTGACTAACCCAGAGCCGTTTTGCACAAACTAAAAAATTATAGGCAAACATTTCATTTTCGGTAAGTACAAGCTTTTATCGCTGACTGTACTTTTCTTTCCACAGGCAACTTCTCATCGAGACAATTCTGACAATCCCAAATACAATTAGGTTGCGTTGTTTTATCACAGACTAGAGTTCCTATGGCCACCTCCTGTCTCCATCTTTAGTTCAGCTCGATGGTACCATAATATTGCATTGTCATCCAATTTACATATGTATGCAAATTTTCAGCTGCATCGGAAACCGGGAACTTGTAATATTTGATTACAGACAGACAACGGGACTAAATAAAAGCTTGTAAAAATAAATCACAGATTTAACAACTTGTGCGTTGATTGGTTCACACGAAATGAAGTGGAAGTCGTGTGTGAGATGCGCGCCAATCCTCAAGACGATTGTCGAGGTCGCATAAAAACCAGTTGAAAACCATAACAAGATTGTTTGTTAGTGCTAAGTCGGGAAATCTTAGCGACGGACGGACGGATGAACCCAGCTTTTGACTTTTCTTAGTTATTAAAATGTGAAAGAAATGACAAATTAGTACCTAATCGTCGTAGAAATTGTGACCCGTATTGCAGTTTTTGAGTGATTATTAACGTATTATACTGTTTTATTAGGGTTCCGTACCCTTGCACTTTGCCGCTTTTTCTTATATACATACCTACCCTTAAATGTCCCGGCAAATCCCTAAGTTTATACAAAAAATCTTACCATATTCAAATTATTTGCATACTTATAAATATTTAAGTGAAACCTACGCTTACCTTGACCAAAATATTCAGGTATAGGCAGGCACAGATCATCAGCCCACTAGACGCAGCATACAGATGATTCCCGCTTTCTGCCAATAAAGCCTACCTATCGACGCTTGCAATATTTTTGCAAAACGATGTGGTTGCCCCGAAGAAAAAAAAAAACATTTTAGTATAAATACTTATGCGCAGCGCAGCCCACAACGTAGAGCAAGATCTTACCTTATACATATAAAAAAACCTCTGTCACCACAGCCATCCGGCGACAGTCACTCCTTCGGATCATGGAAGGCTTTGAGCATGTCGCGCCAATCAAATTTTGTCTTGAAGACGCTGTATATTTCATACCGCGGGGTTTTGGGTGCTGAAATGTTTTATGCTAGCTAAAAATAGTTGAAAAAAGAATACTTAGAATACCAAATATTATTATACCTACCTACGGTAAACGAATTTATAAATACACGAATTCCTGCGTCCTAACGGGTATGTTCATAATGCGCGATCTATATGAGGTAGTCAATGTTTTCAGGCCACATAACTCATGTTTATTTAGGCGCTGAGCAAAAGCCTTTTCAGTAAACTGCTCAGAAACTTTCCCAAATATACGGGCCATATTAAAATTGGGTAATGTTAATCATACTTTAAAATTACCGCTTTGGGTTCATTTACAAAGTCAGCGGTCATACAAATTAAAAACTTTTTGATTAATTAGTTTCGTTTAACCAGGATGTTTAAAACAACACAGCGGTTAGTAAAGTTAAACATTTACTTTAATGTAGAATTTTCTGAGTAGGATACATTACATTATCCAAGTAAAAGAAAAAAACCGGGCAAGTGCGAGTCGGACTCGCGTCCCAAGGGTTCCGTACATTACCCAATTTTTGAACATGTATTTTTTATGTGGTTCGTGAATGAAATGTCTTTAAAAAATCCGTAGGGGTCGGATCAAAAAGTAAGTAATTAAGTCCGACTCAAGCTTGACTGCACATTTCTAATAGGTTTTCCTGTCATCTATAGGTAAATTAGTGTATTTTTGTCAAAATTTTAGACCCAGTAGTTTCGAAGATAAAGGGGGGGGGGGGGATGGTCGGACAGACAGACGCACGAGTGATCCTATAAGGGTTCAGCTTTTTATTTTTGAGGCACCCCGGAACCCTTAAAGTCATATTATAAAATAAATATTGCACATTTTTAAATCAACGGAAAACTGGAAAAAAGCATTGCTTCGAGCAAGACTGGAACATGCGAACTTTTGGAATACCGATCCAATCACCACCGGTGTTCCAAAACGTCTCAAGTTCGAAACTTGCCCAAAGCGTTGAATTGTTCTCTGTCCTTTTGTAGAAATAAATTTAGTGTCACTTGCAGACACATCTGTTTATTTTTATTTATGACATATTTTCTTAAAATTATTTAAATTTTATTAAAATGTGTACAACGGGACTTAATGGCGTATTTAAGTTCTAAGATTTACCTCCGACGTTTAGAGGACGCCGTTGTCCCCGTGGTCTCGGAGAAGACTGGGTAAAGTTGACATCAACATCTTCTAGCAGCGCGAGTTTTTGGAACTACCCGCAGTTGTTCTTGTTTATCGGTTTGAACGTTTCAGTCCCGTTGTCCAATTTCATAATGTGTAAGAATCGTGAAAGTTTAAATCAGTATTTGAATTTCATCCAAAAAACAATAAACTTGAAGCCACCTTGTCATTAAAAGCTCACTTCCAAAGCTTACATCCACGCCAAATATTTCTAAAAGCCCTCATCTCAGAACAATCACCAAAAAGCCAAAATCCAGGCCAGTGGTCAACTGCCATTGTCTGCTAGCAATAAAAACCTATTGTTTGAGGTGTTTCAGAACGACGTATCTTCATAGTAAACTTTTGTGCTATTCAGACCACTTATAATTCAAAAGAAACCAGTATAAACGTAGCATTGAGTTCTATATCAACAATACGCAGCCACAGGTCAAATTTATACTAGATCTAAAGCAAGCGCTCAGTAGTCTTTAAGAATAGCCCTGGCACTTACGCTCTTATAACATTTTAAAGTATAACTTTGCATACATTAAGGGCTTAAGTTTACAGGTAACTAGTGGTGGTTAAGACCTTATAGAACTCGTGTTTAAAAGAGGTCATCGCCCGGAATAGCGAGATGGCATCGAGCCAGCTTGTTCGAACTAATGCTTTTGCGCAACTGTGTCTGCATACGGAACCCGTTGGTTAAGGATCTTGGGATTTAGGATTGACGGGTTAATGTCATTAATATTTTTTTCTATGATTGCCTATTAGAGCAATAAATAAGATTAACCCTTTATAAGGCCCCAGTTATACAGATATGCTACGTGAAAGTTAAATACACTACCATGTTTGTAATGCACTGGGGAACACATCTACGGCAAAAAAAAAACGAAATCATTAAGAAAAACATGTGGTCAATATATGCACTCAGCCTGTTAGTGCACTTGAGTTTTCAGATGATCTGTTTCCAATACACCTATTCATTGACATTGACATAACAAACATAACGTGCGCTGTACAGACTGGCGTTTAATTGACTACATACGGTAAATCGAACATTATTGTGTATCTTGTAGTGGGTAGGATTAATATACGAATATCACTGAAAAAATTATAATCTGTGGCCCGTTTCACGATACAATTTACAAGCGGAAGTCTTTTTCTATCAAGGAGTTAGAAAGAGACTTCCGCATAAAGTTCTAATTACAATACTTATCGATATAGCATGTAACCTTTTATAATTTTATTAATCTTAAAGTGGCAAATGATACACTTTCCTGACACTACAAACAACGTAGTACAGTTATTGCAATTCACGATGGAGAGTGGATTTATCAAAATTAGACCTTTTCATCATACCAATAAGAGTCTCGCCACTCGCCATCGTGAATTGCAAAAGCTAATAATTCAAATTATTAGATACAGCGACGTGTATATTTTTAATAGTATAATGGAAACAATGACGATAGCTTGCTTCCCTTGACAGGCATAGTGCATAAGTTGACCACATACTATAAATTAATTAATTACACTAAAATTAAATACTGACCGAAAAAGTATGAATGAGGAAAGAAAGCCTGATGTACTCGCTATATAATACCATTATAGTTAAATAAAAAAGAGGATGTTCTTCTCCGTAAATGTTTATTAACTAAGTGGTTTCCAAATCGTCTCTGCCTTATAAAGGGTTAAAAAGTAAATTTCGAATGAAAAAAAATAATCTTTAATTTAGTACAAATTGAAATATATCACGCAAACATAATTTTTGATTAGAATATGCTTGATGAATAGAATATATTTGATGAAAAATATACGCAAGTTGCAGGGTCAAGTTGTTTAAATAATGGCAAGTTATGCTTAAAACTTTGTGTGTGTATTTCTTTGTGTGGTACTAGGCCAATATGCCCAATTGCGCATAGGTACTCGTACCATATAACATTTCAGTGAAAATAAGTTTACAGCTAGGCATTCCTACATACAAATACGTTTTTTAGCATGAGAAAGAACCAATTTAAAGTAAGAATGAAAATTTTTTGGGCACATTATGCGGTGTAAAAATGTTTTGATGTTCTAGAATGATTGTAACTCATTATTGACTTCAATACTTACAGGATCAACTCAACTACCTCATTTTAGGAACGACAAGTTTACTCTTGCATTTCTAATCCTAAGAAAGGATTAGTAGTTACAAAGTCAATCTAAAAACATATATAGCTTACCTATAAATAGATATGGACGCTGATCCATATCCTAAAAATGAAGATATCAGTCACGGAAGGTAAACAAAAAATAAGCCGAAGCGTCATTAATCATCGCTAAATTTTGTTACCACAAGCTTCCTGTGGATTACCCGTTTGGGACACTTTTTTCATAATTAATTGTGAATCATTTTTGAACACACACAATAACTTTGTCAATTTAGGACCGAATAAACAAAGACGGAGCGACATGAGTAAACAAAGAAGGAGCGGCCTTCGTCAACAGTGGGAAAAAGCTGCGAAAAAAATGGTACCATATACTTTTTTCGAAAAAACATAAATTTTTGGGTTATTTAGACTCAGAATCACGAGTACTATTGAATGAGACAAAGAAAAAAAGTGTCCCCAGTTTTTCATACACATTTTGGGTGTCAGTTTTGTAACGGTCCATACAAAATGTATGTGAAAATGCGTTACAAAACTGGCATTTTTTGGGACACCCTTTTTTAAATTGATGGTACTCGTGATTTTGAGTAGAAATAATCCAAATGTTGATGGATTTTCGAAAAAAAGGAAATGGTACACTTTTAAGTGAAAGTGCCCAATGCGTCAATAACGAACATTCATAGAAAGAAAATCATAAAATTTACTCCAATTTATTAAGCACAATATTCATTATCATTAATTATTGATTGACACAATAAATATACTTTAGTTTTTTGATAAAAAAATCAACTATATTTTTCTGGTTAAACCTCGGGCTATTTTCATAAAAAAATATAGTATATTTTTTTATAAAAATCGCCCAGCGCCGATTAGTCGGCTAGATAGTCGGCCAAATCAACAGTCGGTACATCACTAAAATACCTATAGTCTTTCTTAAGTTTTTGATGGGGCGTTTGCTTGCCACCGTCATGGTACCTATTACGAGTATATAAAAAAACTGTTACTAAGCAGATGTTATTATAACTTCGTTTGGTGTAAAAAAGAGACTTTTCAAGGGTTATCTTATCCCGTTGTTATATTCCTTAACAAAACACTTAGCCTAATCGTAAGTAGGGTAAAGATTATGTTATTGAGGTATGAACGCCTTCATTTTAATTTATAATTGCACAGTTCATTTTAATTAATATAATTATGTTTCAAATACTTTATTAACTACTCTACTACTTTTAGGTGTTTTTGTATTTATCATAATTTAAACCAAGTTCACATCAAGATTATCCTGTAAAGTATGAATTAATAAATTATTGAAAATAATAATATAGGTAATTCGGATACTGACATTCCCATTATAACCTTTTATGTTAAATATGTGGTCTTAACTACTTCAAAGCTTAACGAACAGGCTAATTAAGTAAAGCGAAGTTCAAAATTAAATTCATTTTAAGCTAATTTAACTTCAACTTGTTATTAAATTCGTGTATCAATATAGTAAAGGATATAATTAATTTATTCGTAAGCACAAGCACAGATTTCGGAACTTACGAATTGATTATGGGGGTCTCTATTGTTTCCCAAAAAGTTTTAAGTCATAATGTATTGTTAGTCCGCATTTTCGTTAGTCATAACATAATTGTTTGGTTCAGAAACGCGTAACTTTTCAGGATTGCTATAAAACAAACCTAACCTAACCTAGTTAACGGTGTTAGTTTTAGGACTAATGATAATACTTATGACAAACAATGCATTATGACTTAAAACTTCAAACAAACAAAGGGACCCCATTTTATGGTTTTGGTTTTTAGAAATATCGTATTGTTCTCAAATACATGTCATAGTAAGTTAAAAGGTTTGATAGGCGTGCTTCCAAACAAGAGGCTGTTCTTCGAACCCAGACTCATATCACTCATACCAAATGAGTTTCTTGGAACTTACGAACAATATATTGATATAACATTGACATTATTACCACTAGATCGTCGGTGATTTGTGAAGAAAAGATGTGATGAAATGCTATTCAATCGGAACTTGAAAAAATGTTTGTCTGATGTGTCCAAACGTGTTTTTTTAAAGCCTATGTGTGTGTCCCACTGCTGGGCAAAGGCCTCCCCTCTCCCTTTCCAATCCTCCCTGTGCTGAGCAAGATCTCGCCAATCCCGCTGGAATCCCGTTTTATTAACTATAAAATTGTATAAACTTATGTAAAAAGCATCATGTAGAAGCCATTAGGTACGTTAGATTAGATTTGTGGTCATATTGAAAACCTGACCGTTTTTGAAGAAAACGCGTTCGGTCAAGTTAAAATTTGGCAAATGGAACATCAGAGAACATTGCAAAAGGTAACCGTTAGAAGTAGCCTACCTAAATAGATTAGGTTAGCGATGGGGCTCAAATTCACTTGCGAGACTTAGTGATGTCCCTATTTTATTATTTAAAAGACACAATTTTATTCATTACCTATCCAAAAGAATTAAGAGCTCATTACAAAAACATGGAACCTTTTCGTAGTCAAACAAAAAGGGAATTACCTAGACGCGTCATGTCGCGGAGAGAATTGGAGCGCCCTTTGATGAAAGGGGGCCGTCTTTTGGGTCACACAACAGGTTCCGAATTTTCGGAATAATGTTTGTGTGGACACTTTCACATAGAAATAAAATGAATTTTATAAAATTCCACGGCTTCAATCTTAATTTTTTTATATTTTTGTCACTGTAACACATTACATTTTCTCTATAATATTAAAGTCTTTTCATATTTTGTATACCAATCTATGTCAAAGCCAGCCTATGTATGTATTTTATGTTCTGTAGTGTGAACACTACGGAGTCAATTTTGGTAAATGATGCTTTGTGTACCGGTGATCATTTGTGGACCGATTTACATTAGTCACACTTAAGGTTTTTCCAAAAAGGAAAATTTTATATAAAAAAAAACAAAAAAAAAACAATAGGTAGGTAGTCGGGTCCAATTTTTTTTTATTCGTACACTGAAAAATTATAAGTTAGGCACTATTAATTGATAAAATCTTGACATATAATCGTAACAACCATCTGAATAACCCACCAAAGCAATCATCATTATATAGTATTTATGCATTTTTATTACACAGAAACTTCCAATGAAACTAAACGTAACACTATCAATAGTTCTCTCATTAAGTTGCGTTATCTTAACTACGAAGACGGATCTTAATGACTGTTCTCAGTGTGCGTTAAGCTAGCTATCAAGTACCTACAGGTAATTGATGATCTCAATAGTTTCCTCCTCCTGAATTTAGTTACAACCAATTCAATCCAAATAAGGTAAACGTACTGGCGGCCTAGCCAAGGTGACGCTCGCTTGGGCTTCGCTATCGAATTGCTTTGTACCTATATCACTCTTCTATATTAGTGTGACAGTGACATTTGCGTTTCGTTCGCTATGTATTGGCATGTTGTCTATGAGGCCTGGTGCTCGACGCGGTCCCAGTACATGACATCTTGAAACTTAAGTCATTGTCAATAGTGGTGACAGCAAGGTGTCATCTATTGGGCATTAGCATGTCGAGCACTAGTACGTTTAACTTAGAGTCTGTGCGGAAAGAGAAGTCGTGGGATGTATTGGGACATTCCACGACTCTTCTCTTTCCGAACAGACTCTACCAAACTATATCTTTGTCTGAATATGGGAAAAATATTATTTATATCTTTATTTATTTTCTTTCTGATTTTGTTTACCTAAATATTTCTGGGACAATACAAAATGACTAAACTAACTAAATTCAAATAAACCTTACTTTCTTTACACATCTTTTGGGAACAAATATAATTATTCATCACTGGAGAAGAAAAAGTGACGAAGCCTCCTTTTTCAGTAACTTACCTACCTACTTACCTTACTTAGTTTCTTTCTATGGCTAGTTTATTTAAAGTAAAGTAAGGATATAATAATAAAATACAAAACAATACAAAATGCATAAGAATATATTATGATAAATACTTAACCTTATATAAAATTATTCTTAGTTACAAAATTTGTAGGTATGTATTTTTTTGTCATGTCTAACTTAGCTTTAAAATCAGAATCTTCTGAACTAATCTTAATAAATGAGCAGTCGATTTATCTTTATGGCTTGGGTAACACATGCTTCAGACTTACAAAAAGGACTAACGATGAAAGATTTTATCCGAAGTTGAGTTATATTTTTTTCAAACTTTGTAAGTACTTGTTCCTAAGCGAATTTCAAACTATACTAGCACGTTTTCTTCAATCATCTTTTATTTAAAAGCATCGTGTTCCCGAAAATCAAAAATAAACCGATGTGTACCTTTGTACAAAATATTATTATATGTCTGTTTAATTCATAAGTTAATATTTATTTGTCTTTTTACTGTCTTTTTCAATTAAATAAAATTATTAGCTGTTGTATTTATATGTACTTCACTATTACAGATAAGTGTTGTCGCACTTTCAAAACTAAATTTGGATTTGCGAGCCACGCTCGCGCCCATGCACGTACAGGGGCCCACTGATTAACAGTCCGCCGGACGGTATCGGCCTGTCAGTTAGAACAAAATTTTGACAGTTCCGAACAACTGACAGGCCGATACCGTCTGGCGGACTGTTAATCAGTGGGCCCCTTAGCCCCCTTAATAGTTAAGACCCTTTTTAATTTGTCAGGATGTCGCCGTCGACGGATACGTCTGGGAGGACATCATCATCATCATCGTCATTACAGATTACAGCCATAGGGATTTATACATATTCCCAAATTATATACCTATGCAAGTATATGTATGTAAATATAATGGTTAATTTAATCATAGCAATCATAATATTTTTCCTATATTATAAGTAGCTGTATGTAAGTAAATATTATTTACTTTACCAATAACATTTCGTTTCACTAAAGAAATCTAAAAGAAAATTATAACCATGGTAACAACAGGTAACAGCGGAAATTGTATAAATATGATGGTGAATTTAATCGTATCAATCATAATATTTTTCCTTTATTATAAGTAGCTGTATGTAAGTAAATATTATTTATTGTACCAATAACATTTCATTTCACATGTAAATGAGAAAGAAATCTAAAAGAAAATTATAACCATGGTAACAAGTGTAACAACAAGTAACAGCGGAAATTGTATGATATTTAAGATTTTTCAACTTTAACATAACAGCGACCACATACTACTACTGTGATAAGAGCAAAATCTTTTGATCAGACCAAAGAACACGTAGCCATGGCAAAACCTTTGTCAACCTAATTAGAGACGGTGCGGCGTGCCACTCTTTTGATACTCGTACCGAGGGCGACGGCGCAAAATGACAGCCTTTGATCTGCCTTCGATTTTAAGTTATAATTTCTTTTTCACCTCAGCAGCTCGAACAAGGGTACTTTGCTTCTTAAAAACAGTGAGCAAAATCGCATTTTGGTCACTGAGTGAGACAAAATGACATTCAAGTGACCTTTATAGTCAAATGTCATTTCAACATGCGGGGTCTAATACAAGTTCCAAATACTTGGGTTCTATTATCTCTGTCCCTTTCACACTGTTAGCAAAAAGAAACAGACGAAAAAAGTTCAAACGACATTCAACGGTATACTGACTGTTTATCATGGTATAATAATATACTCCGCCTGGTACTCTATTCCGAGATTCGCGTATGACCTAACTGACACGGGCCTACGTCATCATGCTGTTTACAGGTTCTCAAACTTTAAAATGTGGGAGAATTTTAACCAACGGTGAAAATTATTTTAACGGCATTAATTTTAAGTTATTCATGTAGAAACATAGTAAAATAAAACAAATCTAATGTATTAAATTAAACTTTATTTATCTATACAAGACAAACGTTTGAAAAACTAATTAACAGTTACACATTAATTACCAAGCTTACGACGTGAAAAGTTTGGAAAACACTGCGACTGCTGACACTGAGCGAGAAGGAAATAACAATTAACACGCGTTCGACAAGGATGACGGTCAGGGCATGAAGTTATCTAGATCCGAATTGTCAAATGTGACAGCGCTATCCTGTGTTGCCAGTAATGTAAACAGAATTACCCGAACGTCTGAAATTTCTTTCGTGAATCGGAAGATATTGCTAACGAATAATTAAAAATGACGTGTTATTGTAAAATTTAAGATAAAATACATATAAATGAAAATTATAATATTATAAAGAAATATTTTAACTTATTAACCATAGGTATAATGTACCCATGTAACATGTTATGTTGAAATAAAGTGGCAATGTTATTGTGACGTAGGCCCGTGTCACTCTGGGAATAGAAGACCATGTTTTATTAGACCATGACTGTTTATAATAGACCCCCGAAAAACTTCAGAACGCATCGTTCCAAACCACGTACGAGCTCCGTACGAGTATGAATTCTTAATAATTAATTATTTTAATTAAAAATAAAGTTTAAGATTTGATAAAAACTGACAAAAATACTATATTATTTTAACTGTACAATAAATTGTACAATTAAAATAATGAACTCAAAAAATACACAGATTATCACGCAAAATTAATTATTTTACTTTGTAGAATTTCTACTGTAGTTGACGAATAGTACGTATCCGCAATTCGGACCGTATCTTACAATTTTCTTTTTACAAAAAAGAAAAAGATTGAAGTGTCAGTTGTGTTCGTTATTTCCATATTATTTTACTGAAATTTATTATTACGTTTTGTTTTTGTATTCGATTGCGGTAATTAAACTTAATTGTTTATATATCTTAAGAAAACATGAGTGCAGGTATTAAGTGACGAAGAAGGATTACATTTTCAAGTTGTCTAATAGGTATGTTCTCACTGCTAAGATGAAATTTTTTGTGTACTACACGAGATCAAAGTTATTTACATCTCGCGCGCTTTTGAGTCCCTTACTACGCTCAAGATTCTAAATTAGATTCACTCGCTACGCTCGTTAATCTATTATAGAATCTTTCGCTTGCACGGGACTCAAAATAAGCACTCGAAGAAATATCAAACTTTGATCTCTTGTTGTACAAATAACTATTTACGAACAAATGCAATCAACATCAAGCTAACAAAAATGGAGTTTTGGTCGCCTTGCTTAGCTACTAAAAGGGATACTTACTTACTACACTTACCTACTTAGGGATAGCCGGTAACACAACAGAGTCAATTTGCTGACATCGCAAAGTTATTTTGTACGCTGTATCCTTAAGGATGACTATCGTTAGACCGGGCCGGGGCCGTCCTTTACAAACGGAATACATTTTTTCAGTAAATATTCAAAGGAAAAATGGGGTATATTATTTACCAGAGTCGTTAAATTTTATAGTGACCTTTTTCCACAATATGTTTCACCCTTTTGCATGGTGCGCTAATTCAGAAGGCGATATTTTGTAAGGTGAAGGAATCTCCCGACATAAGCTCTTCTAGATTTGAGTGAGGTGAAGTTTCAGAGTACTATACCTAGGATACAACTACGCTAGCTTACACAGCATGCCCGGTCAGTTGAACACAACCATAACACCGCACCGCATCTCGAAAGTTCTGCATTCGGAAACTAAATGTTAATATCAATAGAATACAATTTTTTTTTAGTCAGCAGCAGAACTTGCTAAGCGGGCGAAGTGTTCAAATTTACCTTGACGCGCTCTTATTCTCTTAACAATAAAGACGCGTCAAGATCACTTTGAACACCTCGCCCGCTTAGCAACTATTGCTGCTGACTAAAAAAATGGTATTCTGTTGATATTAAAATTTAGTGTAAGTGGTACAGTATCAGTAATTTTCTTCGATATTAAACTTTCGTGAGACATGTTTTAAATTGTTTATACGACAACCTGAGGAAGGACCCCCGACGGGCCCGAAACATGTCGCCAATAGCGGCTAAAAATTCAAGTGAGTGAAACCGTTGTCGTATAAAGTAATTTTCTTGTTTGAGGAGTGCAATAAAGATTTGTTATATTGTAGAATATTTGTTATTTAGTTAAGAGCTTCATGATGTATGCAAGTATACAGGGTAAGTAGTTCATTTTCTTAGAAATCCGTATTAAAACTTGTATTGAAATTTAAAGTACAAACGTAAGTAATATTCAGACACGTTGAAAAATTACAGGAGAGGTAGTATTACCTATTCGATTTATTGCGAAAAGACACCAAAAAAAATGCGACATTTTTCTACATTTTTGAGAATTTCGATAAGAGTTTTTGACTTTTTCAAAATATTTTTTCACTATATTATAAGCCCTTGTTAAGACGCATCTTTTGAGACCTGGACCATTTACGTAGCCCTCACGAGACAAGGGCAATGTCTCACTTTTGCTGAAATTGGAGGGCTAAACTGATGCGATCGAAAAAACATTTTCAATGTCAAATTGTCTAGTGCGGGCTTGTGCGATCTGTGTAAGACAGTCCCCAGATAAAAAAATGGATATTTAAAAAAAAAGTGATAGCTTTAAATAACGTTTTTCATTATCCATGCTAAGATCGTCGTGTTTATTTGGCTTATATTGTAGCTAAACAAAGAGAACTAGCTTTTCAAGTTTCTGAAGTAGGTACCTGTTCAAACTCAAACTACGTAACTTGCCCATATTGTTGAAGCATAGTTTACAACTCCACATATTAGACCAGGGAAACCAAAATACGTATACTCATGTTAAGTAGTCTTTGTAAGCTTTTAGTGAAATGTTTAAATTAACTTCTACTAAACTAAATTAATAACTAGCTTAAATCTAAATAAAATAGGCCCTTGAGGCATTGTACCAAGGGCCTTAACTTCAAACTTTTATTCTGGTACTGAGGAATAATACCAAAGGTGCGACCAAAATCGAAATGATGCCAAATATTATTAGAAGTACCTACTGAATTAAAAATACATATTACTTATTGCGTATTATTATTTATATATTTTTTGCTTTTTTATCTCCTGAATACAGTTTTTAGTGGTTTCCAGTCCACTACCCTTACGTTTTGGTACATTCAAGCGGCCGTTAGCGGCCACTATGAAGCTGAAAAGTGGTCACGTTTTTTCATTGGCATTCTGCCTCTTTCGCACTCATGAAATGTTCATATAAGAGTACGTTATAGCTTCCCTTTTGCACACTTCAATTAAACAACACAACAATTAACATCACCTTCTTGACATTATCACAGAATAAATAATAGTACTAGGTACAGAAGGTTCACTCTCCCACAAAACGCGTCTATTACGAGAGATACAAGCGTAAGCGAGAGCAGGCGTCCGCGCGGTGCGCGGCAACTACTACTGCTAGACACCAAAATTGGTGTGGGCCGCGTATGACCGCATGTACTTGTAGTAACGTGACAAAAACGCGGAAGGAGCCACGCCTGACATTAAGGTGGTGGTGGTACTGGTGGTCGACGCGGTCCCAGTACATGTCATCTTGAAACTTAAGTCATTGTCAATAGAGCTGACAGCAGGGCAGGGGGATCTATTGGGCATTAGCATGTCGAGCACAAGTACCACCACCTTACACAACAACACATCTAACACATATTTTTATAGAGACGAGAAAATGTATTGGTTTTCTTATTCACGTCTGTCCGTTCTGAATCCCGACCGATCTAAATGCAATTTGCACCTCAATAAAAATCGGATCCCAATCAAATAAGATTTTGTAGCACAATGTATTTCACTTTGCTTTCTCGGGTTCAAATATTTGAACCATTCTATTTGAATCAGTTCTACTCTGGACCAAACTTGAAGCTTAATATGATTACTTACTTACTTGGTTGGCGTGATGCTGAGTCTTGGCCTCCAACACAAGAGCACGCCACTTCAAAGTGGCGTGCTCTTAATATGATTGGATTATATTTTTTCTTTATCTAATTTAAGACTCTAATTTAAAATAAAACTATCGGTGTCTCTTTCAGCTCTCATATTATTTACCATCAAAGTATCGTTTAGTTGTTTTTACAACTACCTAACCTTTGAGCTGACAAGGTTGATACTAGGGTTTCTGCTCGAGAATTCTCGAGGCGAGAAATCTCGAGAAATTTGTCCTAAGTCGAGACGGGAAAAAAACACTCAATGCCTCGAGAACTCGAGAAATAAATCTCTTGTGATAAGTAAAAAGAAAACACGCGTATAACACGTGATGTGTCTATAGTGTTATTCTTTAGGTAGTTAAATAAACGTAAACAATGTTTTTTTTTTACATTTTCAGGTACTTAAAACATTTATAGTTAACCAACCAAATAAAAAACTGCCTTGATCTGTCCCCTATCCTACCGTTCTGGCTTCAACCGATTTTCATGTTTTGAAACTTTTGAACTGTCATGACATTGTTTTTTTTTTTTTTTTAACTATTACTTGTGAAAGCAAAATAATGTAAACTATCGTATATGATTTGTAATTGTTTCATATTTGCGGTAATTTAATTTTCAAAAGTGTTTTTCAATATCTAATGCTAAAAAACGAATTATAGGGCCATGTAATAACAAATACATATGCTCAATTACTATTGATAAATCCTATTCCTATTAGCAATAGCACAATTTTAGCAGCTTCATTGTCACGTTGACTATTTCGTAGTAAAACTTTTGTTTCTGTTCTGTTCTGTAAAAGTTTGTCACATCGAGTTAAATTTATTGACTTGAATATTATTGTCTAATAAAATACCATATGTAGGTATTGTGGTTTGATTACATTTTGTTAAATACCTAAAGAAATACACTATAGCATCACATCCCCGGCGCGCAAGCCTGCTCCTATAGTACATTTTTTGTTTGTTGTTTAATTTTTTGATTATTAAGTGCAATTTATGGTAACTAAAAATTTACCCTATGTTTAATTAATTATCTCACCTACGATTCCTATGAGTCTGATTTGTAATAAAGCAAAAATATTAAAATAACCTGGTGTTTCTTGAAACTTTAAAAATTGAGAAATTAAAAAGATCGAGAAACCAGAAACCCTAGTTGATACCTTCATTTGAAATTTGATTTGATTACGAAATGTTATGGAAAGAGAAGATAAAGAAATATCAAGACGACATCCATTCTAGTAATTACAATATTTTGAACTGAACCCACGTTCTCGTTTTTCCATAGTGGTAAATTGTTAATTTCGGACCGATACGACCTTCAAACATTCAAGATATAAACGCACTTTCATCTTATGGCTCCTCTACACGATGGGCCAACGCCGGCCACTCCAAGGGATGCAGTCATGCGGTAGAATGAGATAGCAATATCACTTGCTCCCTCTAACGCATAAATGCGTCCTTTGGATTGGCCGGCGTTGGCCCATCGTGTAGAGGAGCCATTAAAGGCAACGCACTAGCAACCCCTTCGACCGGCTAGCCCGAGTTGCGTTCTCGCGCGTGAGTCCATACTTGAAGTCGCGCAATATGTATCATGGAGTCGCGCGCGAGATCGGTCAGGTGTTTGCAGGTGTCCCTGGGCACCAGTAATTGCGATAAGTTTGCTAGTCTGGCTCCTATGACATAAATAAATGCAGCATCCCATGTAAAATTGTGTTTAAAAGCAAACGTTACTTAATGATTAAGTCACCAAATAGTGTCATAAAAGCATTGTTGACAGATTGTTACCTGAAAATCAAGGTATCGTCTTGGGTCGTCCCATTCGTTTTTCGTCACGTTCTTAAATTAGTCCTATTCTGCTTTCGTCACTCATTCTACATTGAAAACCACCGACGATTGTGATGAATGTAGAATGAGTGACGAAAGCAGAATAGGACTAATTTAAGAACTTGACGAAAAACAAATGGGACGACCCAAGACGATACCAAAATCAACATGAATGTTCAAATAAAAGTTTACTTTCGCTAGTAAACATACATATCTCACCGTTATCTTTCTAATTAATAAGCATAAAGGCGTATGCAAGACGGTTATCACGAGGTCAATCCCGGGAACGTTAAGTTTGAGTGTTAGGAACGGCCGTAATTCCGGACTAAGTGTCAGTTAGCGTCGAAAACGTTCGCAATTAGCGTACCTTGCCTTTTACTGCTCGTACTGAAACCGGTTTGAATTTAAAAGTTCTAGTCCGTCACGTGTTAAAGGCTCGTTTTTAAAGACGGGTAATTGAAAGCAAAACTTGGCCCATGCAGAAGTTTGATTTTGTCAATTTATCAGCACAAGGCATTGCTTGAAATTAGGGAATGCAAATCGGACTTACCTACTTTGATTTAATTACTTTTTGTTTTATATGTCTAGATTTTAAAGTTAAAATTACCGAAGGGCGGATATTGAATCTGCTTGGGTCTGATATTCATAAAATAAATGAAGAGCAGTTGCAAAAATGTAACAAGATAGGTACTTACTTGAAAATGACTACTTATAATACATATAGGTACTAAAATGTGTTTCAGTGATAGTTTTGTACGTCTTTCACTAAAGAATAAAATAAATACCGTCACTAGATACATAACGTTGTTAAGTAGTTAAGTAGGTAATTAGATCATAATTTATTGATACAAATTGTTTGATAGAATGCTCCCAGTACAGAAAAAACCGTCTGACTTTTTTTTACGTGCAACTTTTATGATGGGATTTTTTACTTTAAATCTGCGATTCCTAGCAAATACAAATTATTAAACATTGTACCTAATTCTAAAATAAAATTCTATTCCATACTAGGTAAACATAATAAATACGAGATTAGCAAACACATAATTCACGTCCCTTTCCCGTACATTAAACAGACATTAAACAACAATTAGCCAAGTCTGCCGGTTGATAAGTGAAGTTTGACTTATTACTTGTCGTCATTTATCATCGTGGTTTTACACGAGGCTTTTGTTTCATAATTTCGACATCACTCATATGGTTGATGTGGTATGTTCTTAATCAAGGGAACCGTTCCCGTGGCAATAAGGGTTACCCAATCGTTTGTGCAAAACAGTAAAGTTAACTGTAAAAATATGGGTGTACAAATCATCTCAAAAATATGTCCCATAACTCTTATGTCAGTGAATTAAGAACTATGGGACATATTTTTGAGTAAGTTGTCTACACCCATATTTTTACAGTTGACTGTACAACAAGACGGTTACAATCGTTTTTAGAAAACGCAACACGAAACTTAAATAATGACGGATGCAGTTAAGCAAAAATATGTCCACCAACATTATTTTTGCAATAAAATGTCAACTTTAAGCGTCAATTTTTTGAGTTGACGTCTTATTGCAAAATGAATGTAGGTTGACACATTATTGCTTATCATCCATTTTATTTTTTATATGACGCATATTTCTCACGTCACTTTTCGTTATTCCGATATATTTTATTGACGTTTGTCCCTGAAGGCCAATTTAAACTTATATTTTGCCATCAAAATGATATCAGTTTGTTATAATTTTGCCGTAAATGTAAAATTGCCGTAAGTTTGTTATAAATTTCAGATCTTGTTCAAATACTTATTCAGAGCTGCTTTTCATCACGCAGCTTGTATGTCGTATTTTATGACATAAAATAAACATTCTACATTATTAAGCATAACGCTCTCGAGGTGCGAAATTCAGGTAGGGTAGATCGGGGGCAATAGTACCACGGGGCAATAGTACCATCATTATTATCTTCACAAGTACAACAAAATATGAATATGTGGGTATACACGATAAAGCCCAATACTTGTCTGGACCCGCTCACCAGTCGGCCGCTCGCTACGACGCGGAACGGAGGTGCTAAGAGACCATTTTTGTTTTCGAGTGATCAAAGTAAGTATTTACGAGAAATATTTTGTCATATTATTCAAAACTAAATAATCCTAGAGTTAGATTGGTATTTGAATATTCTCCTTCTTAACTGAAAATATTGATTACAGTTAAGCTCTAAAATAATAAACCTTTATATAATAAACATATTATTTGGGCTTTATTTACGTTCCAATTATTTATGTTACTATTGACCCGCACGAAGGGTCAATTGCACCACAAGGAATCATTGACGAAAAACGGGATTTTCTACCATACTCTTACCGTTTATTAACAATTATTCTCAAAAATACGTAAATCAATAACCTACTATTTCATATATACGTACAGTTTTGGTTCAACTCATATACATTCTGAACTAGGAACCCCTACCCACATACTACCCTACATTTCCCGTTGAAATGCCAACGTGAATCAGCAAACATACCCTTGATTCTATCTTTTTTCGTGTACCAAAAGTCAGCTAGCATTTTGTTTCTCTTTGAACTGACAACCTACACAAATGGCGCGAAGTTAATAAATTGACATCACCTTCGGGATATACTTCGTCCTTTTTTCTACTTCACGAATATTAATATTGGAGGAAAATAAAAGATTATTTTAATAATATGATGTTTGAGGACAAATTTTATTTTTGCAAAATGAGCAATTTTGTCGTTGTTTATTTATTTTATTTTCTTTATTTAGGATTACCAACAGATAATACATCTTACATGCCCTTCAATCTATATAACAATCATGACTGATGCTTATCTAATTATAGGTAACCACAACTTATATAAGTGTCTTGTATCTGTGAACAATATTTAACATGCGATAAACTTATGGGTAAATGAATTAACAGGTACCAGTACATTAATCAATCCTAGCCAAATTAAGTATTTTAAAGCACAATCTACCGTATAAAACTATAAGATTACTGTATTTGGCGTTGGCAGACTCGGTTATTAGCTATGGATTATCAAGTTATGGTAGAACGTACAAAACCTACCTACAAAGAATATATGATATCCAACTAAGACTTATTAAAACCATAGTACCATATAAAATAAAAACTAAGTACAGAGAGAACTATGCCCTATTGTTTAAATACTGCAAAGTAATGAATGTATTTGATAAAGTTGATGCAGCAATCATTAAAGAACAATCTCATCAAATAACTCACCTGCAAAAATTGGAGAGATCTAATAAATTGCGTCAACTCCAGAATTTACCAATGTACACGGTGCCAAAGGCAAATAATGTATATGGCAAAAGAACTTGTTGGTATATTCTCCCAGATACATTAAATAAATTACCTAAGGAATTAGTACATATATTAGAAAATACAAAACCATCGCAAGTCAATAATATTCTAAAAGAATATTTCACAAATGACAATGCTCTGGCAAATATACTGGCAAACAAACTAAAAAAAAAACCATTAGCTAAATTAAGGTAAGTAGATACTTGTTTATATTCTGAATTAGTTAGGTAACAACAAAACGCGAGTTTAGTGACCGCGCACATAATCTCATACTAGAGATTTTGCACACATATGTATGTAGATTTAAGTACTTTTTGGGAAATAAATAGATTTAAATTTTTTTTTTTTAATTTTAAATTACATTAACTAACATTACATAACTTGACAACTAGGGTGATGTTAAATTGTCGATAACAATTATTAACTACATACATACTTATATACAAATATTTTCTATAAATATTTTATAAAGTATTATTAAGACATCTGTGAATCTGTGTGTTGTCGTATAAAAATGATCATACCTAATCTTCTTACTTCGTTTTCATTTTTTGGAAATTATCGTCATATTTATACTACTCATAAGGCCCTGTATATAAGTACAGAGTTCAAACTCTATTATGACACGTCTCAAGTGGCTATTACTGTATGTTTCTTTCAAAAAGTGAGTACGCTCAAAAACCTGGCTTCCATTTGTTAAGTTGTCTAGTAACTACTAAATAAAGAGAAATAAGGCCAACCCAATACTCCCACCTCAATCCAGGATAGTTCGGATTGGGAAATATTAAATTCTTCTAGCCATGTGAGCACAGTAATTTGGTCGGATCTAAAGGAACAAGTCGGAACAAGTTACAAACGAAACGCTATCCAACCCTCTCCTCAATTACATTTGTTTCAAACTGCTTTCCTTGGACCTTATTCAGAAATGAAAATCTAACACCAATGCTTTTCGATACCGCACCAATTCAATGTGAACATCAGTGGTTCACGTTCATATTATATGTAGCAGCACTAGAGTTGAAGTCACGCATACAATAACAAAATCATGTAAGGACAGTGACATTTTAAAGTTAGTGGTCTTTTTTCGTACCGATAGCAAGTTGACCCGCCAACTGCAGTGACCAAAAGTTTCTTCAATGTTTTTTTGGCTTAATATCGTGCGTTTAAGTTTCATTCATTCAATACTGTTTTTGCGATTAGTACTCTATGCAGCTGTGTGTGTAACCATTCACCTCAACTCTCCTGCCCATACTTATAATATAGGTACGCGTAAGGGTCTCAAAAGCCGATAGAAAAAACCTTTATGTCTACGTATTAAGGGCGAAAAACACGTCGTTCGGCTCGGCTGACTCGGCTCGCATCGGCCGACGCCTGCCGACGCGTCTCCACGTCTTTTTCGCTGGAAGAAACGAATTTGATTTCAATATCATTTTGATACGTTAGATACTTGAGAATAAGGCTTCCTTGGGCTCGCTAACTCGAAGGCTGTGCCTGTGGCTTTACGCTACATTGCGTTTCTAACTTATTTAAATTGTAACAAAGTAACTATTTGCCATTTAGTATCGATTTTGGATTAATTGAACAACGAGGCAGTGGGTTGAATTGGGGAGCTTTTAATTAAATTTTGTTGCTATTAAATAAATGTATCAAATTTGAAATATAAATGTATAACACACACACGGTTTAAAGAACAGTACAATGAAAAACAACGCTGTCCTAAAACTACTGTTAGACCTCCTAGTGGGAATCGTCTTAGGATGTTGGCTGTACTATTTTATAATCTTGCCTGTATCTGTTTTTTCCCCAATAAAGAAAATAAAAATAAATAAAAATTCAATAAATACCACTTACCTATTATTTTCGTGATAGTTGTTTGTATACTAATGAATAATAGGCGAGTCTAATTATTTTTCATAATTTTCTTATGGGTCTACTTATTTATATCTTGCAATAAGAATGCTGTTGATGTAACAGAAAAATAGGTCACTAGACTATTATACTCTGAGATTCCAAACGAGAACTTCTTATTCTTTCTAACTCTTTGTTTTGTCTATTTATCCCAAATAAAATTCTCCCGTGAAAACTATTTGAAAGTTATCAGTTGTCCAGAATGTCCACAAATAAAACCTGGGAGATATTTACGAGAGCCAAACACTGGAAAATAGTAAACAATATAAATCACTTACCGTAGAGTTTTTGGTGAAAATATTTTCAATTTTCAAAGACATTGGAAGCGCTTTGTTTGTTTGAGTTCTGAATCGTATTTCATAGCAGCGAATAAGCATTCAATACTTAACGTCTATAGAAATTTGAGTCTTATTACATCTCGTGAAGTATGGTTTTGCTCATCAGTTTCAATGGCAGTGACCGAGATTATTAGGGTTCATTTTCTTTTGTGTGCGCTAATACAGTTCGTTGTACATAAGTTGCTCTTTATCACCCTTTCTTTTCGGCAATAAAATGGACCTTCTTAAGTGTAGCCGGCTAGCGTAGACTACTTTTAGCGACTAACGAAGAAAAGAGTAATGTTTTTTGTGTCTTTTTGGTATTTCGTACGTCCATTACGCTGCCCCACCACGCACAAAATCCGTAACAACTGTTAGGAAAAACATTCCATTGTGAACTGTATTAACGCGCAATAAATTCCAAATTCAAACTGGTTTTGTAATGGCTATGATGGCTGTTATAATGTGGCTGTATGAACTTTATGTCTAAAACTTCAAACAAGCATCGAAAAAAAATTTTAACACACCGTGGTGCGAGCAAAGAGTTTTTAGAAAACAACCTATCAAATACAAGGGTGTTTAACTGTTTACAGAAGTCTATTTTCAAAGCCTAGCTTAAAGATCAACAAACCACGTTTTGTGAGCCATATACGACTAATTACATATATAGTTTGCCTAAAATATGTACCTAATTTACTTAATATTGATGGCTCTTTTAAACCCCGAACCTAATTGCCATGGGCTCTTCTTCTTAAAAGTTTAATGATCTCTGGTCTAGCGGCTAATGAAAATTTTTATGAAGCATAAACAATCCTTCATTGATTTTTTCATTTTGGCTACCCGCATATTCGTTTTATTTATCATAGTTCCATAGTTACTAATTTGCGGAGCTATTTTCCAAACAATGCCAGTTGAAGCTTCAACCATTTCCCCTTTGTAGGCCATTTTCCTATTTAATACCACAGTTTGCATTGTACAGATAAAGTCTAAATCACAGACGAGGGACTACAAATACAAAATTATTCCACGGATAATATCAGTTGATAATTCAGTAGCTCTGTTTTGCCTGTTTTGGTGCAAATTGATCAAATATGTCCATATTTTGCGGTTTTATGCACTGTTTCAGATGATAATTTGTTCTGAAATATAATTACATATTTGGTTAATGTATATTAAATGGGTAATATGAAAGTACTGGGGATATAGGGAAGCTTACCATATATAATTCACAACTGACATAATTACGTAACATAAGCCGCTCAATGTATCTACACGCACGCGCGATACCTATAGGTATATAGCCAATTTGTAAATATATAAATGAAATTAAAATGCTTTATTGCCACAAAAGAGTACAAAATATAAACTAAATTAACTTAACTAACTAAATATTCTAATAATATTAAATATATCTAATAAGTTATATAACTGATTGATAGATAAAAGTACCTTTTAGTAACATAACAAAATCAATGTTTGACAACTTAAGATCGTATCCTATTTTTATTTGAGAAATTTTGTATTACTTTTCACAGTTAAGTAATTTTGGAACGATTCTAATAGTAACGATTCCGCTACTGTCTTACAAAATGCACGAATGATAGTAACGCAATGAACCTAAAACGCTCTTAGGTAGGTAAAACTATACCTATATTAGAAAAAAAAAACAAAAAACATCGCTAGTGCTCTCGATTCTTGATTCCCAATAAATAGTACCATCTTCATAATATCAAATTTAGGTTTTATTATTAATTATGTTCAGGAAAATGGAGCGAAATGACGAATACCTATAAAATAAAATAAGAACTTAAAATTATGTTCAGGAAAATGTACGATATCGTATTCTTTAAGTTCTTATTTTATTTTATAGGTATTCGTCATTTCGCACCATTTTCCTGAACATAATTAATAATAAAACCTAAATTTGATTGTAAATATTAATGGAAATAAATTACTTGTATTTGTATGGTCATACGAAGCTAAGTCAAGTTAGCCATTGCAAACCGATCAGTCACCCAAATGACTCAAATTATACAGGACACGGCGTCTATTTGTAAACAGATCAATTGTACGGTCAGCCGGCTCGAGAGACAAGAGATCAGTCCTTGACGACCGGATATTGTACATCTGTAGTTAATTCATACCAAATAGATTTTTACTTTTTAACGAGCAACAAGTGTAGTCAGGGGCCGATTTTTGAATTTCGATCGCTCGATTTCGTCACTCGAAAATCGGTGGAAAACGGCGAAATGCTAATTTTTGAAAAAGTTACGAGCGATCGAAATTTGGAATCTCGTGGTATTGACCACTCGATTTCTATTCTATTAGTAGAATTTAAATGCCTAATAGTGGAGATATTATTGAACGAAATACACGAAATCGAGCGGTCGAAATTCAAAAATCGGCCCCCAGGTTAGTAAACAACTATTACTACGAGTCCTAATCCTGAAGTTCCCAAAAAAATATCAGCAAGCAAATTATTCACATATGTGATTAAAGATATATTTATACAGAACAAAACTATTTCTACCAAGCAGATACCTACGTCTGTAAACGATTGAACAAATTCTTAAAATAAAGGAAACATGGAGAAAAAAATCACAGCTTCGGGCATGATTGGAACTTGCCACCTTTTGGGACATCTTGCCCGAAACGGTGAATTAAAAAAAATCCTATAATTTAAAAATATATACAAAACAACTTGAAAAAAATCCTTTTGAATTAATTGACAGGTACCCAATTACCTTTCATTTTACTTACATCTATGCAGGTACCTACAAGTAAAATTGACGTCCAATTAACAAATTGGCACAGAAAGGCCACATATCCCACGTGGAATTAGTTTGCCGTGCTCGTGGCAAGAGCTCCTTTATTCGGCCTGGAATTAATTCGCTAGTGTGTCCTAATTGGATGCAGTTTAAACACCGCTTGTTTGCTGGTTTATTTATTTTTTACCTGTTGCGAGAGCGTTACTGGAACATTTTATGTTTTCATTTATTTCAGTTTTTTTTTATTCTACGTTTTAAATTCTTACGATGTTATTTATATGTCAATGTGATATGTCATGTTTGTTGATACTCATTCAAAAATTGTTAAAAACGTGTAGGTATTTCAATGCCTTTAAGTTTTTTGTAAAATTGATTTCGCAAATTCTGTGTAACCTCTCACTAATCAGCTGAACCTCTACTCCTTAGTCCAGTGGTGGGCAAACTTTCTTCATGGGGGGGCCAGAAAGTTTAGGTAATTTAAGTAGAGGGCCAGAATTGTAGCTAAAATTTATTTTGATTTGCGATTATCGTGGGCCAATGCCATATACTAATTATTTCATAGGACCGGCGGCGGGCCGGATAAAATCCATTCGCGGGCCGGAGATGGCCCGCGGGCCGTACTTTGCCCACCACTGCCTTAGTCGCTACACTCTTGCCAGAGTGGTTATGGTCATTATTGTGAATCTCTACTGCTGAACCTAAGCCAAGACTTTCGTACTTTTATATAAAGATATGTTTAATAAAAATGGAAACCATAGGTCTAGATTAAGATAGAAACTGTATCAATATTTTTTGTATGACCGTTGTTTCAAATTTAAATCTCTAAAAATCTCTATTCTTATACGGTCTTGGTAGGTATAACTAATTTATTTTTCGTGATTTTATGGTTAGTCCCTATAGAAAAGTTTTTCAGAATGACTATCTTCAACACTCATTGTCGTTCGGGTTATTTAACCTGTCCTCATTCTGTATTTTCAAGCATACCTTAGCATCGAACGTCAAAACGTGGACTATCAAATTTACCTGTAGCCTTGAATTTTTACTGAATAAGGTTTTAAGTAACTAGGTACAATAAATATTAGGTGTCACTTTCGCATTCGTTTCGTCAGAGGAAGTGCAAAATTCCCTACTGACATTTGACCCAAATATTTAACTGTATTTGTCTAATTAACAAGAAGGCTTTGACCCTTATTCAAACACCTCTTAACACCCTATAAGAGTAACCACTAAGCCGAACAGGGTAAATACGGTTACACAATTAACTTTCCCAGTGAAGCCCTATTAATCTTCCCGTGGCCACTCTTTCGAACAGTGTGGTAACGAAGTGGCTAGCGTTGGAAACTAATTTAATTCTGAGATGAACTTCTGTTTGAGGTATATAGTTATCGATTGTGTAAGAGCTGATAAAATGAAAGGCTGACGTAATGAAATATGACTACACCACGGATATAGAGGAATAAGAGTTGATAAAAAATATAATTTTGTATTAATTGGAACAAATCATAATTATTAATTTGTGCTACGAACCGATTTAAAGCTTAACGATTATAGTAGGGTTTTACCTGTATATAAAGGTATTTTAGATACATTAATTAGAGTTTATCTTAATGATCAAAATTAAATCTCATAATCTCCTGGCTTCAGAGATTCAACAAAATTAATTGGCGTTTACTCAAAGATAACGGTTTTATGATTTAAACGTTAGTCGACTTCTCATTGCAATTAGCGAGTAAATTAGTAGAGGCTAAAAGTTATTATTACTTACTTAACAAATTATTTGAAATTATAGAGTTATATGTCTGATCTCAAATTAAGATATTCTGTGACATTTCATTCAATGGGTATCGTAGCGATAGAGATACTAGTTTATTTGTACCTAACTTAAAAAAAATTGATAACGAAAAACCTAATACAGTTATTTTCATTTGGTTCACCATTCATTCGTTCCGCATACGTTTGATTCACTTATTGTGTGCTACTGTTTAATTGTTTATACGTGTCAATTTATTTTAAGCCTAGACGTTAGATCGCACGTGCGTTCATAGTAGTTATAAATAACCAGAGCACGTGCGGCTTTGATCCGCTAGTAACTGACACGTTACTGCTCCGGTGGTTTACCAAATCAATCATTACAAAAACGTGCTAAGGCCACGTAAACAGAGTAACGATAGCCAGCCATTGTTCCCGAAACCCCGTTGTTTAGTCGATTAACGCGCGTTTGTTGTTTCAGGCAGCCTGCCGATGTAAACACACGCCCGAAATGAGATGAGCATGCGCGTGGCTTGGGCCAGGTGGTACTGGATTGTGATCTTCACGACGTGCACCGCGAGGACCGCCAGCGACTGGCTCGACTGCGCCCGGTTCGCCGCCTGCGTCTGCAAGTGGTCTTCCGGCAAAAAAACTGCCACCTGCGCCTCGAGCGACCTCCGCCGACCCCCGCCACTCTCATCCGACATCCAAGTATTAGACATACACGACAACCCAATCAGAAACCTTCCTGCCGAAGCCTTTGCTAATATTGGCTTATTAAACCTGCAGAAAATCAACTTACGAGCCACTAAACTTCGATCGCTGCATGCGGATGCATTTCTCGAATTAAGAATTCTGATTGAAGTCGATTTAGCTGAAAACGACCTTTCCAATCTGCCGAGGGATATATTCAGAGGCAACGAAAGACTGCGTTTGGTAGTTCTGACCAACAACCCTTTGACGACGCTAATTGCTGACCAGTTCCCGCCTTTGCCGCATCTGCGCATGCTTTTATTAGACGGTTGCCGGCTGCGGACGATACACAGAAACGCTTTACGGAATTTGAAATCTTTAGAGAAAATCGATTTGCGTAGAAACCAGCTTACATTCCTTCGTTACAGTACGTTCTCGTTGCCGACTTTGAAAACGATTTCTTTGTCGGGCAATCCGTGGCGATGCGACTGCCGACTACGTGAATTTAAAGATTGGTTTTTACTAAGGAAGTTAGATACAGAGGAATTAGTTTGCGTGGAGCCTTCCACGAAGGCGGGGAACAAGTGGAGGAGTGTCTCTAACGAGAGCATGGTGTGCGCGCCCGAGGTACGCTCCAGCACGTTGGTTGTGAGAGCTGAAGTCGGAGTGGCCACTTCCTTCGGCTGCTGGGTTCACGGGATTCCAAAACCTCAAGTAACATGGTTATTTGACGGTGTAGATGTACATAACAGTAGTTTAGATTGCGATTTGGAAGAAACGCAGACGGATATAGAAGACGATGATGATGAAAGAGTACCGGGTAGCGTAAGATGGGTGAACATCACGCTGTTGAATGTAACTTCCAGTGCGGCCGGTGAATGGTCCTGTGTAGCTAAAAGTAGCGCTGGAGAAGCGAGAGCGATTATTAGTCTCGTGTTACCACGATCCCAAACGGCTACAGCGAGAACAGCTCCCGGCATTCCTCAACTTCTAGGCGTCGTATTTGGTGCATTAGGTATCTTAGCGTCCCTGGGCTTTTTAGCGGCTGTGGCCTGCTGGAGATTAAGACGACGCACAGTCCCACCAAGCAGAAGCTTCACTGACCAAGAAAAGAGATTATTAGATGCATCAGTAGTCGTCAGTTGCGATCGTTCTATAGGTGACATGGCATCTCCCTGCGATTTTGAACTGACAGAGAGATCTGGTGACGATCAGCCTAGAGGCTGTGGCTTCGACCCTGTACATATAACTATAGAAGGTACTCCAGGGGCTTTTCCTCCTCCGCCTGCAGAGTTTGCTGTCCCAGTTCCGTACGGAAACATCTATATATCAGTGCAAGTAGCTGGGAGAGTTGGTGAGCCGGGGAAGTACCCTGATCTACTGAGTGGAGGAGCGACGTTGCCACGTAGAAGTAGGACGTGTTGCACTGCACCAGCGTATGACAATATGGGACCCAGAGTGACCGCGACGGGGAGTTCTTCAACATGGTCTTTACCTGGACCTAGCGCGGAGAACGGTGGAGTCGACAACACTGAAACCCCCGTCCTGACCTTACCACCTCCACCACCTGAGTTTGTGTCCCTTTAGCCTCGGCCCCTGGTACTGGACGCCTCTGCCCTGAGGTGACCTGGTACCACACAGACTTTCGGTCAATTAGACTTTTCCCCAATTTCTTCATTATAAGATTATTAAGTAAGTTTTGTAAATACTTAATTGCTAAGAGGGAGATGTGTGACATCCTGTGAGATTTAAATACGTAAGGTTGTTATCACTATTGATGATGATGATGAATGTTATTTATCATTATTAGTTAGAGTAAATCTTGTTGCAGGTATGTTGGGATTTTGTTGAAGTAAGAATCTAGTCTTTGCGTTGATTTCCTAGGACATTATTTTAAATACTTTTTGCATATGTGTGTCTTCCCAACTTTTGTAAATATAATTATTTATTACTTATAAACTTCCCAAACATAAGACTGACCCTTTTGTCTTGTTTTCGTCTATCTTCATATCTTTAATGATGTATAAAGCTATACACTCCACTTAGTCATACAGGATAGCTTCTAAACAATTTCTTTGAGAGCAAATAATGTAAAAATAAACAGATCACAAGCATAGTATACAATCGTTTCATTTGACCATTTCTGCAACGCTACGATGATGTAAAAAGGCAATAGCCTCCTGACCAAAAATTCTGTAGTCAATGTTAACTAACACTATACTGTGGTATTCGGAGTTATTTAGATAGTAGAAACTGATATATGATTTAATATTGTTTTTGACTGAATTGACTGATTATATTTGATGATATTACCACTAAATGGTCAAGAGGAGGATACAAATATACAGTGTGGAAAAAAAGTCGGGCCCTGGAGGGAAACTATCTTAAATCCTTAAGTTGGCTCATTTTACTTAAAGGAGACATTCCTTTATTTTTAAAAAGAAACAAACTGCATTCAAAGATTTTCTAAATCTCGCTTGCCGCGCCGCGCCCGGGACTCCAACCGACTAAAAATTCCAAAAAATAAACACTCGCAATTTTATTCTACTAGTCGATACAGTTAATGTTAATGATAATATTTCTCCAGGATACATATTAGGTCTTACACTCGTCTGTCGTACAAAATATCCATAAAATCTAATATTTACTACTCAAAATTTTTTTAGACAAGCCAAATTGAAGAAAAAACGAAAAATGTTGAATGTAGTTTTGTTTCTTTTTAAAAATAAATGAAGTAAAATGAGCCAACTTAAGGATTTTAGGTAGTTTCCCTCCAGGGCCCGACTTATTTTTCCACACTATATATCTGATACAAGACAATACAATACAATACACACCTCACATACACGTAGTTTACAATAAATGTACAATAACATAAACAAAGACAATAGAGGTAACAACAGGCGGTCTGATTTTATGAACAATCAATTAAATTTTCAAAACTCGCCGTATTCTCACAAAAATTTTGACCAAAGGTAAAATAAGGTAAAACAAAACATTTATTAAACAGCTCTCACTTTACTCTATTTCTAGATACTTTATATATTAAAGTTCTAGTCCAGCATTTTCATCAATATACTGCCTCAATTTGGTAACTCAATCGAATTCTGTTGACACTCTCATAGACACCGTTTGCTGTAGAACAATGGAATTTCTATTAAGTCGGGCTCGCCGTGAATCAATTAACCATATCGGCTTCGTTGGTTAAACAATGGTTTGTCATACACTGTCTATGGGCTTTAAGGCAGGAAATGGAAAGGACGAACTAACTTCTAACTAGTGGGTCTTCGAGCTGTAGACTTCGCGAACCCTCTATGTAGAAAATCTTCCAAAAACTTTATCGACAGAAAATTATAGACATGTAATTCTTAATTCTACATTTTGATACAGAGATGATCGTCATATGGACGAAAATTCCGGACAGACAGTCCACGCTGAAAAGGAGACGTTTTGCTCGCTTAGTCGAAAATAAAAATAATAACTTTAGATCTGATTTTTTGACATCAAATACCTATAGCTGTTTTTCATTATAATAATAATATTACATAATTAAGGATTAAAAATTCCTTACGACTGTTTTGATATAAAACCCTTAACTCTAACTTAAAACTCTATAATCCTTGGGGTGATGCGGATGGCGATACAAACGCAAAACAAGGAAAACTTAGTAGATAAGTATCAGATGCGGAAAAACTGTAGAAGTAAGCATGCAAAGTAATTTTTTTCATAAAACCTATTTCTAACTATGTATATGCATAATCATAATATATCGGTTCGGAGCTATAATAGAACCAAATATTTAAATGAATTGAGTCTGCAGTTACTCTGAATGATTTAGTGAACTACAAGTTGGCTAATAATTATCATTTCATTTAAAGCTGCGATCTATATAAGTAAAGGATGACTCCGTTAGATAGGGCCGTGTCCGGGCCGGAGCTTCCATCGTATCGTTTTCTATGGAAAACACCATGTGATCGCCTGTCATGTCATAGAAAAGTAAGCGCAGGAAGCTCCGGCCCGGACATGGTCCGGTCTAACTTCAGTCACCCTTAAGACGAAACAGGAGCTGAGTTTTAAATATTTTAGGTAAATATACCCGTCTCGCTAACGGAAGCGGCACCTAAAAGTAGTGCGATAAGGACAAGGCGAAAAATCCTGCGTAAAAATCTCAAAAATCGAGGTTTCGTACTGCTCTGTTTCCTCCTCCAAAACTTAACCAATCGTAACTAAATTTGGAAATCTAAATGATTATGAAACTATCTGTGTCGGACCGTTTTGCTTTTTTGGCTAATTGATATTAGTTTTGAATGCCACGCCTCTCATTGCGGCATAGTCAATTAGGCCATTTTGGCCATTTTTGAAGGGCTCTAGCGCCTTAAAAAACAAAAATATCAAAAAAAGCAAAACGGTCCGACACAGATATTGACAATATTAATCTGTGTTGAAAAAATCATTGCTCTAGCTTCAAAAACCACGGAGGAAAACGAGGAGTACGTTTGTATGGAGAAATGACCACTCCATTAGGCCATTTTGGCCATTTTTGAAGGGCTCTAGCGCCTTAAAAAACAAAAATATCAAAAAAAGCAAAACGGTCCGACACAGATATTGACAATATTAATCTGTGTTGAAAAAATCATTGCTCTAGCTTCAAAAACCACGGAGGAAAACGAGGAGTACGTTTGTATGGAGAAATGACCACTCCCGTTGGCTCTTAATACAACCTGAAAAGCGTTGACGACTTTTGCAAAGAACATTGATAAGATTTCTTAGAAAAATAATAACCGATGGCGAGATCTTACAAAGGCGTCTTTTGTTCACACTAATAGACAGCACTTAGAACGGAATCCGACTGAAAGCAGACATTCGATACTGAAAACTGTGTGAAACGGTGTGGTTTCATGTTTTTTACTTGTTCTTTATTTATATTTTAAAAATGATAAATGTGATAGGAATGCGAGGTAGGCAATCCTTTTATGATATTTGTTGCTTTAAAATCATGCAGACTTCACGGTATTTACTTAATTAAATTTTAGCAATGAGCTACACAAAGAATTTCGGTATTTTCGGTAACTACTACAATAATACAATTCCATGGAGATTATAATTTGTACGATATAATAATTTTATTAAGCCAAAATTTTACAACATGTAATTTTAATAAGCTCCTATATTGAAAAGCTGATACGTTATTCCTTGAGGAAACCTCGGCATAAAGTTAATTGTACAAAATGTTGACAGAAACTTGATGCAATTTTTGAATAGGTATATTATAATATTTATAGACCACTTGAAAGGCATAGGGTATGTTCGTTAGTCACTGGAATTTCAATTTTGTGTTTCTATAAACTCTAAATCAAATTCAAATTGACTAAACAGGCCGCTGTGACACGACTTTCAGGTAAGGTCAAAAAGGGCTTAAGTCCCATATTATAATAAGGGAGTTAATACTTTTTATGTAAATAGGATTATTGCAACGCTGCTTAACTGAATTCTGAACTAGGCGACTCGTGACCTGGTTAATAATAAACTAGGATTTTGCTAGCTCAGTGACTGTGCCTAGCTTATTCAAGCACACCTACGTAATATTACCTAAGGCAACAAAGTTATGGTACAGTGACCAGTAAGCAGGACGGTACTCATACATTTTCTTAGGAACAAGCTGATTACAGGATGACTTACGGTCCGGGTCCGGGCCGAGGCATCACGCACCGATCATCAGTCAGGGAAAACGAAGTGTCGGACGCCACGGCGGCATCGACTTTCTAGTGTTATCTATTTTTTACCACGGTTTCCTAAAAACCGAAGAATTGGCGAAATCACCAGGTGACTTTGCAATGCATGCACAGGGGAATCTAGGCGATGTTGTGATTAGTCCGATTTACCTACTCGATATTTTTTTCACAAATCCGGGAATTATAGCCGGGATTCGAACCCAGGACCTAGACTTTACCTAGTAGCCGCATGCCTTCAACTTCCTCATTATTAATCGGAATAAGTACCAATACCTACACTAATTCGAATTCAATTCAATTGCATCAACACGGACTCGATATATTTTTGTTCTAAGATGATCTGAGAAACTAACTTTTTGATAACGGTGCTAAGTGAGAACATATATAAAAATAAGGACTAGCCCAGATTGTTTAAGACAGGAACAACGAAAGCTAATAATCCATTTACACTCCAATAGAGAATAAAAGGAACAAAAGGCGGAAATAGAACAACAAAACTAGAACTAACTTCCTACGCAAAACAGTATCACAAAATAAACTACAAGTACTCGTATATCCAGCTAACACACTTAGTTTATTCTCATGAACGCTCCCATACTAAGTTAGTATTTGAGCGCCAATGAATGGTGACCTAGTCTTTTTACTTTTACCTCGTAACTAAGTGATCATTACCTGAATATAATTTATTGTTTTACTGCGATGGTGACTCTTAATAACAAAACTTCCGTGAGACACAGGCATATTAAATATATTAAGAACGGGTCACTCACGTATTTAAGTCGAAAAATGTTCGACATGTTTCACTCCGTACCGAGCAGTGTCATCAGGAGCTCGAGCGTGAACATGTCGAGCGTTTTTAGACTTAAAATATGTGAGTGACCCATTTTTAATATATTTAATATGCGATGGTCATTCATAAAAAACTATTATAAGTAAAGAAAAGATATGGCGCGCAAGGTATGGTAATAACTTTATTGGGGCATGATATACAGTAAAACTAAATAAAATAAGGTGAGTAAATAGAGCGTATTCTCAATTTAAAGCTATCCGATCAATCGTGGTTACAAGCATCGCTACCTGTTCGATACGGCGGGCTGGGGTTGCGCAGAATTTCTAGCGTATCACTGCCGGCATTTCTATCGTCTGTCCACAGCTCTGCTGATCTTGTAGGAAAAATCCTAAGGGTTTTACCCACAAACTATGAGGTCACAGGCTTGGACGATGCTAGAAATGCCTGGCTGTCTGCCTGCCCGGGACAAGACCCTCCATATAATCTAAAATCACAGAGGAGCTGGGATGACGCCTTATCGAAATTAACTTATACCACATGTTTAGATAACAGCGAAGGAGCTGAACGCGCCCGTTTGATCGCAGTTGGGTGTAGGGAGGCTGGCCACTGGCTCAACGCATATCCCTCGCCCAATACTGGCACTCATTTAGATGGAAACACCCTCCGTGTGGCAGTTGGGCTGCGCCTGGGGGTTCCAATCTGTGCACCGCATAAATGCCACTGTGGGAGTGATGTGGACCAGCTGGGGCGTCATGGTCTGTCTTGCCAGCGAAGCGCGGGGCGATTGTCACGTCACGCCGCGCTCAATGACATTATCCGTCGGTCTCTTGTCACCGTCAACGTGCCAGCGATACTCGAGCCGACCGGTATGGCCCGGGACGATGGCAAGAGACCGGATGGTATGTCGCTGATTCCGTGGAGGATGGGACGAGTGTTAGTGTGGGACGCGACCTGTGTGGACACACTGGCACCGTCTCACCTTCACGGTACCACAAAGAAAGCGGGTGCCGCTGCCGAAGCTGCCGAGTCCCTCAAAAGGCGTAAATACGGGGGTCTCGACGATAATTAATTTATCCCTTTCGGTGTCGAGACCCTCGGTCCGTGGGGCCCGGGAGCTCGGAGTCTTTTTACAGATTTGTCGAAACGGCTTGTTGAGGTCTCTGGGGACAAAAGAGCTGGCAGCTTCCTCGCTCAACGCATAAGCGTTGCGATCCAGCGAGGAAATGCTGCCAGCATTCTTGGCACTATGCCCCAGGGGCCCTCTCTAGATATAGATTTTTAGGTTTTTTTTTTTAGGTTTAGTTTTAGTTTTGTAGGTAGTTCTATATTTTTTTTAGGTATTAGTTTTAGTTATGTAGGTAGTTTTAATTTTAGGTTACTTTTTATTCTAAGTTTGTTATTAATATTGTAAACTTTGTATTAAATGATTACTTCATTTTCTATAATTAAGGTTAATTTACATTATTAATAATTGCGATTAACTGGCGCAGTCGCAAAACGATTTATTAAATTTGAATAAAATAAGCAATAAAACTAAACTATATGTACCTATTATAAAACTTAAAATAATCTTATGAATAAAAACTGCTCCCCAGGTCGCTATCATGTGTCATGCGCCTAAGTATTAATATACCATGACCAGGTCATTTGGGGCAAATTGTGTAATTTTTGTCTTTCTATCGTAGGTACCTAGTATGACTACTGCACTGATTGGGCCTAAGAAGCCTGGGTCGTGCCTGGGGATATTTTTGTTTCTTCAAAGTTCTTTTTATTTAAGCATAGTGTTATTTATTTTTTATTTACAACCACAAAAATTCAAAGTATTGTAAAAGTATTTACTTACGTAGAAATTTTATTTCGCTAAAAAGTTAGGTTTTTTGTTTATTTCCCAGTGCACCCTTTGCACCTTGACGTTTTCCGGTTTTGCCGTTCGGTAGAGCGTTCTTCTTCATTCTTCTATAGTGGCGCTGGCGCTTCTAATTAAGTACGCGTGCTCTTTTTTATGTGCAATATAAATGTGCTGCATTCCGTGGCAGCTTCCGGTTCCAAGCTACCAAGTGCTGGAATGACTTGCCACCTCCTATTAGAAACTGTGGTTCCAAATTCGGTTTCAAACGGAAACTGCGTGAAATACTTATTAACACTCAAATTGAATCTGGACCCGCTGCACATTAGTTATTTGTATTTTTTTTTTTTTTTTTTTTTTTTCTTATCAAAATATCGGTAAATAAATCATAAAAAATTTAATTCTTTTTTTTTTTTTATGACGCTTTCGTTTTTTCTTTACGCCATATTTTTTATTTTTTTCTTTTTTGCTGCTTTTAAACTCAAAATAACTATTAATTTATTTTTCACTTACCGTACTTTATTATTATGTTTTTTTTTCTTTTTTATATATATATTTATATTTTACTAATATTTAATGTCACTCCCTAAGGCCTTGGCAGAATAACAGCGTTGGAATTTGCCTCGTTTGCAAATTGCAACAATATGCTGAGACAGGGCCTTTTCCCTACGGCACACATTGCTGGACCCAAGTGTGTATTCTTTTCTCTGTTTTTTTTTTAATGTGTACATAATTTCTTTGTTTTGCTGTTCTAATTATCTTAATTCTTTCATCTTATCTTATTGTCCTGTGTATGTGTGTTTTATGGAATAAATGTCTTTCTTTCTTTCTTTCTTTCAATAAAGTTAGTAAAATAAAACAAATAAAAAATACTTCTTGTTCTTCCTTGCTGGAGCACTTTATGTGGGGGTCGGCTCTCCTAATTATTTTGCGCCCCGAGACTGTCAAGGGTTGTCGAGTCGGATAAATTGTTTTTCTCAAAAATGGACGGCAAAGTCGACTTTGCCGTTTAAAAAATAGGTTGCGAAGCGCGTAGTTTATGGTCAGTCAAAAATTAAAAAGTTAAAAACATTGCAGTCTCGATTTTGGGACTGCAATGTTGCATACAAATTCCATTATTTGTCGAGTTCCAAACTTTTTAAAAGTTGAAATGGCCATATCAAATGAAGGCACAGGCCCATTAAACAGCAAAACAGATGATTAGTACCGCGACTATTTAGCTGTCTCAAATAGGTTGGCGTATTTTCGGCAGAAAAATACACTTCTATTTTTTTATTAAAAAAATAAAAAGGCGGCAAAGCTAATTTTTTCAATTGTTTCTACTTTTTTCTGTGAAAATATATACGTAAGAAAGTTGCTTTTGTAAAATATTTCTATGATATTTATATTTCTTGCACCATTTTTGAGAAAAGCACTATATATGACTCGGCTGGAAGGCTACTTGCTGGCTTCGGATTCAATTAAACGGACTCCCAAGGTCGTCCGTTTAAAACGAATCCTCAGCCTGCAAGTAGCTACTTCCGAGCCTCGACAATAATGTACTATTTCTTAAGTAGTTGGGTCATGCTGGCCCAGCCTGTTGCAGCGTCCCTGGCCTCTCTCTTTCCCCGGCAGACTATAGGTAATGTTGTTGGTCATCCCATCCCATCCCATCTCAGCATCCTACTCTGATCTACTATCCTCAAAATTTGATTCATTCTGAAGAAATCATAATTATTATTGCTGTCACTTTTCAGGGCACTACGCTTTTGATATAAATACATAATCATTAAGATTTATTAACAGAGCTCGGATCGGACTAATCATTGCTAAATAATTGCAACTCAGAAATGGAAAGGTGTGTAATGGAGCCATATTATGTATAATATTCTCACTTATATTTATAACCGCAACCCAAAATTCGCTAAAAATTTGTGGAGGTATTTCCATCAACATTTTTTTTTAATTCTGACAGTTCAGTTGAACTTATGCAACGAATATATATTATACTAATTTCACCATACTTGAAATATTTTGAAGTAACGGAAAATGTTATATTAAGTTTAGTTGTCAGTACAGTTGTCAGTTTACATCCGGAACGTCAGTCTGACACATACGACTGACTGTGGACTTTACTGTCAGAAATAAAGGATTTTTTTAAAGTGTACGAGTATTTGTGTTTTGGAATGGATCCAGGACACATTCATCACTTTCCAACAATTTTCAAGAATACCGACGTGGTATAAAAAGATATTCGTAATCAAGGCTCACACTCTTAAACTCCTTTAACTCGTAGTTCAATCGAGGCTATTGGCTTTTCAAGCTATGGTAATACCCTTATAAAACAAGCTACACCGGACACGCATAAATGTCCAAAAATAAACCTTATATCAATGAAATAAGGTGCAAACACCGTTAGCTGTCACATGTTTACGTGGCGAGAGGACAACGCACTGCGGTAAACAGATTTTATGTATCGACTTTCGGAAGTCTACTAGCAACTAGGACTTATGAAATGGGCTATTATGCTTTCATCGCCTAGGTTCAAAGAGTACCTATTTGGATAAAGTGTAATGTAAAGCTTAAATGTACACATTGAATATGGAGGAAAAAACCGTGCAAGTGCGAGTCGGACTCGCGCACGTAGGGTTCCGTACCATAAGGCAAAAAATGGCAAAAAAAAAACGGTCACCCATCTACTGACCCCGCCCGACGTTGCTTAACTTCGGTCAAAAATCACGTTTGTTGTATGGGAGCCCCATTTAAATCTTTATTTTATTCTGTTTTTAGTATTTGTTGTTATAGCGGCAACAGAAATACATCATCTGTGAAAATTTCAACTGTCTAGCTATCACGGTTCGTGAGATACAGCCTGGTGACAGACGGACGGACGGACGGACAGCGGAGTCTTAGTAATAGGGTCCCGTTTTACCCTTTGGGTACGGAACCCTAAAAATCGTTTCGTTTTTGCTTTTTTGCTTTGCTTGCTCTTTTATATTTAAAAGTGTTACTGACATTATCTTCACGCCTTCGATATAAAATGTTCATCTTTTCAACCAACCTTTGCTGTATTGCTAAAAGTAGCGGTACTAGCGGTGGTTTATTCCCTGATACCTATAAGATAGGTTTACCTAGTTTAGGGCTCAGGACACTATTCCTAGGCTGTCTAACAATAGAAATAGAAATAGAAATACTTTATTTGGTGTAATACATAAAAATTAACCTATAATACATCTTATTCTAATATATTCTAACACCAAAATGGATGCCACTCAGCATATGCCGATGACTAAGATACTTCGTCATGGCGCTGGTTTTCAGGGCAGCCAGGAAAAACACAATAAAAATTAAAATAAAAACAATAAAATAGAATAGGTACTTACTCTTAAAAATGTAATACCCTTCTACTAGTTATGTAATAAGCTGCATTTTAGATACCTAAATAAATCATTTCTCATCTTCATCCTTATAATATATAATCATCTGACTTTACAAAACAGTTAAAAATGTCAATTACAATGAGCAAGAAAATAACAATCAGCTTAAATTAAACACAGATATTCCAGTAATTAATTCTGGAGTAGCGTTAATTAATTTATGATCTTCATCAGCAATTCTGAGGAATTAATAATAGTAATATTATTACATATATTAAATTGGGGTTCAGAGAGCGAATTCAACGAAATCCCGGAGCATTTGAAAGCGGCATGCTTTCCTTGCGAAAACAAGAGCCATGATTGGTCAAAACAAGGGCCAAGATCGGTCAAAGCGTTATACTTACGACTGTGTGGTGTGTGGCTCTGTTAATAAGTGGGCTCTATGGGCAAAAGTGTAGGTACTGGGTTTTGTGAACGCTGGATTTGTAATAAGGACCGACCTGTCAAAAAGGGGCCCGTCTGAAAATCAGCGCTGGGTAAAAAAACTGAGATTGGTACCCATTGCCTATGGGGCTGTCCATAAATTACGTCATCGATTTCTAAAATCATCCAAAAATCATGCTTCGAATGACCCCGTTTCCTCCTACGTCACGCTACCATCATCCGATACCAAGACCCCCCCCCCTAATTTGAAATGACGTAATTTATGAATAGCCCCTATACCATAAAATCACCTACTAATAACTATACCTATATAGTTTACTGTTCGATTTTTGTACATGTATTTGTATAATGTTTTGTAAAATGAAGTATATTTTTGATTTTATATAGTGCAATTTTTTTGGTAGTTGTGGCATAAAACATTTTTTTTATTATTTTAAAAGAAATCTGCTCTAAAGCGGACATTACATTATACAATTTGCAGAGCGCTAAGTAATTAAGTGTTGCTAAGCGAGATAAAAAAGAGCTTGTTCATTACACTACACCAGCTAGCGACGCTAGTTAGTGTCTTATTTTCATTTCAGCAGTAATCATCGTTCGAATCGAACCGCATCTTCCGAGCTAGTATATCATGGCACCATCAAAAAGTTGGTTGGTTGGTGGTTGGGTTGGTTGGTTGGTTGATATCATTTGTCATCATCATCAGTCGTTCCCTCAATGCTGAGGATCGTGATATCATGTCCTAATGTTGCTGACCAGTCTCTTCCATAGACTTCTGTCACCCGCCATATGCACGGCTTCCTGCAGATGTATATATGCAACGGTATATGCACGGCTTCCTGCAGATGTATATATGCAGATGTACTTGTGCGTATCATCTGTAATGTCTTTGTTTTTGTAATCTTTATGTTTTTTATCCCATAAAAATGGCATGCCTTTATAAAGTTCAATCATGTGTAGCAGTACTTCCTTTTCCCTAGTCTGGCTGCGTCATTTTGAACTGAAATGCAATAACTAAAACAATAAAACATCCATACATTCGAGTGCGTCGGTGGCGTGCCGACAACTGACCTTACACAGTAAGCGCTGAGCGCGCTAAAACCATTTACACTATGCGTTCTAGTGCACTAGGTAGCGCTAGTGCGGCAGAGCACATGCGATCGTACTAGATTGGGTCACTAACTGGCTAGCTGTCTTTACACTATACTAAATTAGTGCGCTAACTCAGCTAGCGCTCTGCAAATTGTATAATGTAATGCCCGCTTAACGATTTCGCTGACAACCATCAGCTAATTAATAACATCTGCTAGACAGCTCCAAATATTATTTAACTACACTAGCTCATCTCACGGGTCACAACTTTTGAATGAATCTCAAAATAAATTAAATCTGAGCCAAATTGGATTTCATTCATTTAAAGTGTTCGAGGAGCAAATCGTACGTTTCAGTTCAGGAGCAAGGATTATTGCTACTCAGAGCTAGGGTTACCATCAGTCTAGAAATAATCAAAAATATTTTTTATTTAGGTACCGTAACGGGGTGAAAAGACACCATTTTCAACTTCAAGGACGATTTTCGCCAATAATCCAAATGATAAAAGTAAAAATTTTGATATCTTTTTTTGAGTCTTGGTTAGTTCTTCAATTTTGCGTTTGTGAAATAATTTTTTACCAACCCAATTCAGAGAAAATCAAAGAAAACTACCTGTTTTCACCTTATCCTTAAAACGGGGTCGATAGACACAAGAAAGGGGTAAAAAGAAATATTAAGTTTTAGTTGTCATAGGCATCAAATTTGGTCATTATTATGTTGATACTCTATTGGCAAATGGTATATAAAACTTACTTTTTTTAAATAAAAACAATCACTTTAGCCAAAATCCCCGTAATATTTTACTTAATTACAAACACGTCGACTCACTTTCACCCCCCGAACCGCACTGAGCGACGGCGCAAACGTTCGAGTAATGGCCGCGATGGCAGGAGTTTAAACCTTACGCCCTACAACAGTGAAGTAATCATTAAGTGGTAGTTTTCCTCGATCCTTGTAAACATAGTAAAAGTCATTATCTCTCAAATTTTAATACTATATGATTTTGTGATAAACCGCTACTCGACTAAACATTATTTCCCGCCAAATAGCGTAACTGCAAGACATTCACATTTATGAGCGGCAAACACGTAGTAACCTACACTTGCGTCAGAACAACGGAGGTTGTAAATGACAACACTAAAAATTTTATGAAATTCAAAGTGCTGTAAATACAATGATTTAAATTATTGAGTTTTTTCTGCTATTTATTGAGTGTTTGCTGAGTAAATTTCAAGCAAAACGAGAAAATCTGTGTTCCTATTTTCCCCATTTTTCATCGTATTGGCACGTGGTTTCGACCTATCGACGCAGAAAAAATTGAAGATTCCAAAAATGCAATCAAAATTTTTTTGACCACGTGTTTGCTTTCCGGCGTCGATATATGTGTTAAATAGCTATTTGATACAAAATTATTTTTTCGTGTCTTTTAACCCCCAAGGCGTGTCTTTACACCCCTTTGCGGTATCTAATCACCCCCTATGGCGTAACTACGTATCTACTGACCCCTTTATCACGTAAAATTGCTTGTTATTAGTTTTTTGCAAAAAAATGCTTCATTATAGAGAAAATTAGTGATATTATTTATTATTTAGGTACTACAGATACTATATTACCAGGTTAGCTAACTTTTACTAGGTTAATGTCAAAACATTTACCACTAGAACAAAGTTCAGACAGGCTTCATTTCTTACCTCGGCGAGACCTTACTTTAGAGTCAAAAAAATCTAACTTTTAGGCAGTTTGATTAAGTTCTTTTGGCATCAATGTAGAGAATAATAAGTCTACTATATACGCATTCCAAAAAATCTAATTTTGGAGATGTACGTTTTTAAATATAACAACTTGAAAGAAAAAGTTCAAAATTTCTCTATTCACCCCGCGATTTCTGTTGACCCCGTTTTACGGTATTTCCCCACATACCTATAAACATGTAGGTGTTCCACCGTTGCATCAAAACTACTATAGTATTTACGGCTGTTACTATAGTAGTAACAGCCGTCATCTCCATGCAATTTGTAACCTTAAAATAAAACGCAAAACATGCAAAATAATTATGTATTGAGATGATGACGATATTATCGCTAAAAAGCTGTCTTATCCAGTCAACTCCACAGTGACCGGGTGTTTTGTACATACCTAAGATAATTCAAAAATAAGACATTACCTACCTGAATGCACTCAATACGTCTACATACGCACTAATTTAACTCATAAGTTTTATTTAGTAATTAAGTTTATCTTCCTAAGATACAGGATTTTCCTAGTGCTTGTAGATGTCATAAAAATAAATACTTATAAGATATTATTAGTTTGTCATGTTTACTAAACAAGGAATTTATTAAGTAGCGTGCGGTACCGAACTCCCTACTTGCATTTCTCAAATAATCCTCGGCCGTGGTCCGACGGTCATGATTTTACGTTGAACAAACGATAGCGCGAAGTAACTCGATCACTGCGCCATCCATCGGTAATCGGCGTAACTAATATCCATAGTGGAGTTGCATCGTGCAGCGGCTGCGCTGCACCGCGATTTTGCTTTACGGTACATATAGCGCCATCTGTTAGCGTGTGGTGATGGTGGAGTTACAAAAGAAAAAAAAATCCTATCCATACTGAAAAGTCCAATCAAATTCTGACTGTTGGTAACCCTAGCAAAATTTAAAACAATCCCTAATAAATCGTTATCCCGTTCGACCCCTTTTCTGGGCTGACCGATTTCGGCTTGTTTATTATTTTAAATTATTTCAACCCCTCGCTTGAGATGGGGGTGAAATTTCCTTCCGTGTTCTTAATTATGAGAGCACAGAGGTAAGTGATTTTGTGAAAATTATTGTAAACAGGATTAATATGTATAGAAAATTTGTTAATATTAGGAGCTTCATTATTGGTAAGAAATTTAATATTAAGTTTATTAAAGTCGTGCTACAACAATTAAAGTCGCTGAGTGATATCAAAAGGAATTCTCAACAAAGCGCACAGCAGCATAAGTTATTAAGCAAGTGACGTATTCAAAATTACCTGCTAACGCTAATTATATTATTGTCTTAACAAGCAAGTTGTGTTCAGTTCATTTTGAATACCTCGCTTAGCAACATCTGCCGCTGACTGTACTTTTCTTGAGCCCTATTATGTATGTACATGCTTGAACGTAATCGTGATATGTCCACGAAATAAGAAACGTATTACCCATGCCGCATTGCGTACGTCCGGGACGGTTGTGACACAGATTATGTTATAGCCGATATGGCAGTCTCAACTCCCCGGTCTCAACTTTTCCTTCTTCTTTCATCAAAAATGTGCTTCTATAAACGTCACTCGCTTAAGCACTTGTCCCACCATCGCCGAGGGAGCGATTAGTTATCGACTATTTACTCGCTCAAGAAACGAAATAGGGTTAGAAAAGATTTTCTAAATTTGATATCAGATAAGAGGATCCATTTTAGGATAATAGCTCGAATTAATAAACCTAGGTTAACAAATATGTATTACAAAAGTTGCTGTTACAATTAAAAGATTTTAAATGGGAAAGGTTTCATTAACTGTAAGGTAAAATCAACAAAACTCTACTCAACTCGACTCGGTGAAAGGTCAACTCTAAATTCTTTTGTGTTAATGGAATATAAACTAATTAAGGAAATTAATGTGACAAAGTCAGTGTTATTATTTATATTAATATGGACAGTGGGTGGGAAATGAGGTGGTGTCGCAAAATCTGAAACAAAAAAAAAATGTTAGTAAATTGAAAAAAAAATAATAATTAAAAAATAAAACAATCTAGAGTGGATCACACTTGTTAAAATCAAATAAATACATTTATTTTTTTGTATTTATTTAAAAAGAAAAGCTTTAAGTGGGTTAGGGAATGGAGTATGGGTATTGGCAGGCGTGGCTCACTCTGCGATTTCGTCACTTTGCTACAGGTAGCTAAAAGTACATCCGTTCGGCCCCAATTTTGGGGTTTGCCATAAGCCGTGCGTGGCGCTGTCGCCACCTAGCGGCCATATCTGTGCTGATCGTAACAAATGCGTTTTGTTAGAGAGTGAGTCTTCTGTACCTAGTACTATTATTTATTCAGTAGTATTGGTTGGAACATTATAAATAACTTGATAGGTTTAGTGGAAAAATTAGAACATAAGAAAATTTTTCCCAAAGGAAATCAGGTGATTCTTCTGTGTCAGAGTAGTATGGGTTAAAGAAAATCTTAAGTACTTAATGGAAAGTCAGAGGAAGAAAAATGTTACTAATAATTGTGAATATAATAAAGTTTTCAAGTTATAAAAAAACCCTGACAAGTTCAGAGTACAAGAAATCATGTTAGGGAGACAACTTACAAAGGTTTCGTCCAGTAGTGTTGGATCATACAATCTGACGGGGTCGGAGGCAGAAGGCTTTACCTTTTGCTGGTGGGTGTCCACAGGAGTAGCCACCCATTATGTGCCCCGCTGGACGTTTGGCCGAATGACACACCGACCAAAAGGCAGCCTCCGCCTTGCAGTCCGCCATCCTGTGGTCCGGCCTGCTACACCGGAAGCAGAGGCTGCTCCTATCCACTGGCGATGGGCACAGTGCTCTGGTGTGTCCCGTGCCCATGCACCTATAGCATCTCATCGGTGCCGGGTCCAGCGCCACTACCAGGGCCGAGGACCATCCTATCAGTAGTCGACCCGTGCGGTGATCTTCTTGGCTGCTGTTATAGGGCATTGTGCCAGTGCCGACCCTGTTCCATTATATTGGGCTTTATTTGTTCCCACATTTACTTCGTTTAGTGGGCATTCGCCCAATTGAGCGATTGAGCTTGATAAGGCTACTATTTAGGGAAGGCGGATCTGAAGGGGAATGTTGTGATAGTTTGCATTTTGGTGCCACTATGGCAATGGGAATGATTTTAGCAGGGGGAGTTTGAGTGCACTTATTGAGGGAAAGGGTACGGAACCGGATCTAGAGGGGGGTGGAAGTTAGAAATTTTACTTTTACCGGAGAAGTTTGTGTAGAGGTATTGGATTTAGGGACAGATTCATCTGTGGCTCCTTCTGAACGACGGCTGCTGAGAACTTCTTGATTCTAATACAAAATAGGAAACAGAAGAGTTGAAAATCAAAGGTACTTATAAATCTAAAGATTGGCACGGATTTATGATACAGAAAGTTGAAAGGTTCCGATGAAACTTGGTACTTACCATTTGAAATGTTCAAGGATATGAGGCACAGTTACGAATCACAGTTGAGAATACTTTATATTCTTAAACATATAGAAGTAAGGAGCAGAAGGGGGAAAAATAATTTTGCCACAACAACACTTTTCAACGAACTTTGAGCGCAAAAATTTACTTCTAGACAGGGTGACGCATCGGTTGTATGTCCGATGCAGTCCTACCTATTGAGAGTAAGCACAGTGTGCGTCTGATTGAGATTCTTGGTTAATGATAATTAGCGATAAAGAATTGTTGCATAACTTATTTTAAAGTTGGAATATTATTGGTGTAGTAGCGTAGCTGAGGCTGCCCAGGAGTGCCTTACTGTCCGTATGTAGTACTAGCCACGCCGTCAAAACCCGTTCGATACTTTTAGGGGTGTCTTCAATACTCTTAATTGCTATCGTACCTCTTCCCGATTACCGCTTTATGGTTTGTGCAGGCCGTTGGATTTCGTTAAATATATGAAAGCACATGATTGATTATTTCTGTCGACCGACTGCTCTGACGCGAACTTCAGATAGTGCATGGAGAGTTTGGTTGTGTTCTACACGAGCATATAAAACAAGAATAAGTGGAAAGCATCTGAGCTCGTTAAATAAGAGTTCAAAATACTACTAGCATTCTTGCTTGGAAATAGAATACTACATTCGCCAAGAAAGGAAGGATTCAGTTGTTCTGTATGGGGTGTGGACTGGGATAATGGCCACTGGGAAAAAGTGTTGGAGGTTACGGCAGACGTCTTTCCATTTTATATGAGGAGGTTTTCGTTGGTTTTGGACGTTCGGACAATGTGAGCGGTAGAATCGCCTGCCGGACAATGTGGCTACAGATTCTGGATGAAGCGCGAGAACTTTGCTACTTAGGGCTCACTTGCCTCACAACCAAGTGTCTCAAAGAGAGTGGAAATTCTGTGATTTTATAATTCATGCTGAATAATTTGATTACCTTTTAGTAATGGTCATTTTATACACCACATTTACATCAAAGGGTTAAAAATAACAATACCTGGTTTTGAATATGAACATTTGAGCTCCGAGTCAGGTTTATTAAACCTTTACTCAAATTTAAAATTGGCTGTTACATCAAGGGTCTGAGTGTACACTGAGAGAAAAGGATAACAAAAACACACTTAGAATTACAAAAATAAACTTAATCTGGGGACAAGGAGAGTCAACTAATAGGAACAAATTGACTTTTGCAATTTCTATTATCTGTTTGTTGAAATTAGATTTAGGATTACTGAGCTGTTTGTAGAAATAAATAAACTTTACAGAAATAGTGAAACGTCCATAATTATTACTTAACTTAATTTTTTCCCCCAGTACAGAACTGTTTTAATTCCTGGTGATGATTTTTCTCTCAGTGTAGACTATAATAGGAGAGTCATTCTTGACCGTCACACGGGTACCGTATCTGCTTGGCATTGCGTCATCTGTTCCCTTATGGTTGTTTCCGTTATCGCCCGCTGTAACGTGCAGACACTACAGATATTTGTCGTTTTAATATATTTATACCATGAAGAATGTGTGGCACACATTTTTGGGAAAAAATCGCTTTTTGGGTTGCGAGACATGCATATTTTTACAAGTTCACGTTTTTGATGGAATTAAGAACATCATTATTATGAAATGAAATGAAATATTTTTATTTCGAACATATGGTCCATATAAAGGGTTAGATATTACAATAACTTATATCTATAGTTAGTATTATAATTAAGACGAAACAAACAAACAAAACAAAACATTTATAGCTTTCGCGGCGGAACAGCAACAGGTGAGTGTAGCTGCACACACCGCTTGACCAGGGGCGAGTCCCAACGCTGCGCCAGCGTACTTAGGATACTGTTCGTGCTGCTTCGGCTGCGATTGAGGAGTGACGCGCATCGCTTCCTCATGATGGCGAAAAAACAGTCTGTTCGCGCCTCAGCAAACATTGCTGAGGCGCTACAATACCGCGGCAGCCTAAACAGCATCCTAAATGCGTCATTGTACTGGACTCTCAGAGCGCTATACGCCCGCTGCGTAAAATTAGCCCACAGACCGCACGTGTAGAAAGTTTGACAAAAAGCTTTGAACAAAATTAACTTTACTTCTTTACTGCCACGTGCGAACCTGCGGGATAACATGTTACAGCGGACACACAGCGCTCGGCGCTCCCGCTCGATGTCCTCGTTGTCAGACAGTGTATCCGTGACCCAGTGGCCCAGGTACTTAAATTTGTCCACTCTCTTTAACGGAGTTCCGCAAAGCTTAGCCTCCTGCATTCGGTAACTTTTATTGCCTGATTTAAATTGCAAGAGCTCGCTTTTAGACGCATTGTACCTGAGCCCATGGGCCTCAGCATACCCTTCGCAAATACCTAACAGTTTTATAAGACCACCCATCGAGGGGCTCAGCAGCACCATGTCATCAGCATAGCTTAGGTTATTGACACATACGTGTTCTATGTGACATCCAACACAAGCGCTGCTGAGCTCCTCGATGAGGCCATTCATATATAGATTGAACAATGTAGGAGAGCTCAATCCCCCCTGTCTGACCCCGCAGTGCATCACGTACTCCTCGGACAAGGCGCCCGCCCACTTAACACTGTTTTTTTGGTTACCATACCAATGCTGAAGCAGTGAGATGACGTCACGGGGGACCGTCGTGTCCTTGAGTAATTTCCTCCATAATAGGTCGTAAGACACCATGTCAAACGCTTTTGACAAATCCAAAAAATAGGCAAATACCGGCGTCTCACGTGACGTATAGTAATGGACGGTCTGCTTAAGACATAGGATTGCGCTTTCAGTCGATAAACCCGGCCTAAATCCGAATTGAGCATCATGTAGTTTAATATTTTGTCCTAAAATGTCATCAAGCAAACCGTCCAGCACCTTGGCCACAACCGAGGCGAGCGATATCGGCCTGTAATTGGATATGTCAGAAGCGTCCCCTGTTTTATTTTTTATGACAGGCACAACAATTGTTTTCACAAGTTCCTCGGGTAAGTAACTATGACTAATACATAAGTTATAGAACATTGACAAGACTACTGGTAAGTGCACACCCGCATGCTTGAGATGCTCAATACTGAGGCCGTCATGTCCTGGCGATTTCCCCCTATGCATCTTACTAATTTTACCAGCGACCTGCTTGGCCGAAAATCTAACGAGCTGGGTACCGACTTCAGCCTCAGCATCAAGCACCCCAAGCGCTTGGCGTGTGAATCCAGCTGTGAAGTGTTGCTGGAAAGCATTAGCGATGGCAGACGGTTCTGAATAGTTGGCGACACTTACAGGAAGGCTAGCCCTAGAATTCAATTTAGCGGTGTTTTTCCAGAATTTTCCAAAGTTCCGATTAGAATAATTTTTAGCAATAATATCCATCTTTATATCATGCTCATGTTTCTGACAGTACTTTAACTTGTTTTTAAAAACTTTTTTAGTTTCACGCATCTTATTGTAGACATAGCCAGCAGCCGGTTTACCATAAGTTACCCACCACTGAAACCAAAACCGAGCCTCCCGGTGAGCTTCACCAACGTGTAAATTCCAGCCTGTTATGTACCTATTCTTTCCACGCTTAACACACTTATAGGACTGTTTCGCGGATAATTTTAGTATAGATATTATATTATTATACAGATCTCTTAACTTATTTTTATGATCGGTATTTGAACACATCCTATCTGCGCAAACCGAGAATTCGGTAGGAAAGTTAATATCCTTAAGTTTATTCGTACAACAATTCGTATATTTTTCCACTTGTACCGAGTCCCGTTCACCCCATTGCACCTTATCAAAGGAACTCGAATAATTAATTTGAACTTTTGCCTTAATCAGCTTAAAATCACATTCCAATAACAAAGGGTAGTGGTCGGACCAATAAACATTGTATAGCACTGCCGCACTAACAACCGTGGTTCGCGCGGCACTCGTCACCACACAGTGGTCAAGCCATCTTCTAGATCCGTGGGCATCACTGACAAAAGTGTAGGTATCACTCGGTAACATATCCATATCTACACATGACAGGTACTGTTCGGAGCAAAAGCTTAAAAGTTCACGTGAGAACAACTCACCCGGGTGCGCGTTGAAGTCCCCAAGCACGAAGACGGATTCCACATCGTTACTTTCCACAATCGACTGAATTTCACCCAAACATTCCGTAAATTCACTTACGTTATCCGCGCAGTCAGTCGGCATATATACCGACATAACAATCACCGACCTATCATTGAGTACTATCTTGATAGCCACTAGCCGCACACTATTGCACTGAATGACCGAGACACACGGAAACAACGACTTCCGCCACAGTAACGCAACGCCACCGTGTGGTCGCCCTCGAAGCACCTGGGCTGAAGAATCAATTGCTGATTTTCCCGTAAAAGCAAACTCCTTATCAATGGTGCCAAGGAAAGGGATATCATGCTCCAACAACCATGTTTCCTGCAGACCAATTATTCCGGCCGTGTGGCACAACTTACGCACACATTCCACAGATCTAACAACATTTTTGCAATTAAAGCTTATTAATTTAGTCGTAACTTCCATTTTAAAATTTATTTATTTTTATCAATTATTATCTCCACTTCCATTATTCCGTGAAAAATTAACAAAACGTCGAAATGCCACCCCATCTGGCCAAAAGTCGTCCCTTAAAAATAAATCTAATTTATGTTTGGGTACAAACACTTTGTATGCGTCATAATCTTTTTGAATTTTCATTGTCATTTTATCCAGCCTCACGCTAATATTAGTTTTACTCCTTATATATTCTGTGATGTCACACGCGGACGTCTCTTTAGCAACGTTATAAATATAAACAGGGATTTTGATATCCGCCGCCTTAAACTTGTTGTCAGAGGTCAATACTGCTTTTCCCTGCTGCCCAATAAATCGGTTTCTAAGTTTCTTTCTTTGAACTAATTGCCAGTCGCTATCAGGCACCTGCGCTTTGAATACACCACCCTCCGCTACTTTAGAATAAGGTGCATTTCGTTGAAAGTTACACGGTTCACTCTTATCATATTGTCTCCGCGGCTCGAACTCGGGTTGTGACGTTATACGCTCAGCTGACGGGTGAGTCATCGCCTCGGTCGGCGCGGGCGGGGCAGCCGGCTGAGCCGGCGGCTCAGTCGATTTTTTGCTCGAACGCTCGCTAACCGGTGATGTGGGTACGCTAACTGTCGGAACCGCGCGCACTATTTGACTACCCTCCAACGACGCCGAATCATTTCTTTGTCTATCATCAAATTTCTCTAGGGACACCTCGGGTTCATTAGATACATGTCTCAGGCCCATTGGTCCACTATTACACTCAAAGCTATTATTACCTAGATATGCCCCTCTTTTGTAGTTTATGTTTTCCTCAAATATGTTTACTAACGAAGCTTTCTTAATGTTTTCTAACTCAGCCTTCATTAATTCCAACTCCTTCTTGGTAGCAGTTTCATTGATTAACATATCGGTTTGACTTCGTAATTCAACAAGATCTCGCAAAATCTTTGACGCATCTAGATGACTAAACATTATACGGGCGGTAATTTGTGCAGCTCTCTAGCCACAAACACCGGAATTTCGTCCACGTCACAATTTTTCATCGTGACAATTATGTCTTCCAAATCACGATTTCCTTTTCCATCGCCTTTACGTTTGGTCAATTCCTTTGTCGTAGACAGGGATTCAAAAAGTAACCGTTTTGCAGTTGCGATGTCGCTTTCCGAAAATGCAGTAACACATATACGTTTCAAGCTCTGTTCATCCATAAGATGCTGTTTGTTGCTAATATACGCCAATAACTCGTTTATCACCAAATTACACGATCTACACTTCACGAAATTAGACATTGTTAATAATAACAACCACGCCACTCACGCTCACTACCGTTCGCATGCGCGGGCGACGCGAGACGCGACGCGAGATTATAACAAAGCTGTACTGGCGCAATTCGTGTCCGGTATAATGGATGCATGCTTTATAATTTTCGCAGGCAACATGTAGCAAATATGTAGGTACAACGCAATGTATGAAATACGCTACCAAGTATTATAGTTCGTTTTTTTTTTCATTAGAAAGAACTTGAAAGAAGGTAAGCGATCTTGACATGCCTTTTAATTGTAAAACGCTTTTTAAAAATCAGTAACTATTACTTATGAAAGCAGAAGAATATAAATGACCGTATTAGATTCATAATTGTTACATATCTGCCGTAACTTATTTTTAAAATGTGTTTTTTAATTAAAAGACACATCAAGATTGTTTACCTTATTTCTAATGCTAAAAAAAACGAACTATAGGGGTATTAGGGCTTGAAATGCTTTATGCTTTATTAAACTCTAATTACTGATACGCAGCGTATTTAGCACAATACTGGGCAGAAAGTAATATTTATGTATAGCTTGGTTTTATTTTTATTTAAAATTGAAGCTTGTGTGTTTTTAAAAGTAGGTAACTTAAAATCATGACGCGTATATTTTTATCAGTTCGTTTCCAATGTGTTTCATCATTGCAGTTGCTTTTACAAAACTGTCCAACTCGTCCCATGATTTTTGCTTTTAAATATTCATTATTTTGTGCATATAATTATTATCTTGTAATCTTTAAGAAGCTATCAACCATATCCACAGACAAATGTCATTTGTCGTTGTTGCGCAATTAGCTTATGGTACGTTCGGTGTGGTAACTATCTTCGCACCGTTTTGAGTTCTCAGTTTTTTTTGTACGAGTTTCCAGTACCTATTGTAAACTAAATTAGATTTTGCCCTTACTGGCTTGGTATCATACTAACTTGATATGTCAGTGTACCTTGTGACACAGCTAGACAGTCTAACCAGCCTGGTTGTTTTTGTTTCGCAGGAGTCTTATTTTGGAGGTGATTTCATTGACTGACTGACATATCTATGTATTTGGAACGACCGACATTTAAATTCAAAATTCGATATGACAATTACAAGACAAAAATCAGACCAGGCCCCAATTTCACCACGGTGACAGGTGCGACAATTGTAAAATCACTGTTGCTGACGTCACAGGCATCCATGGGCTACGGTTACCACTTACCATCGGGCGGGCCGTATTCCTGTTTGCCACCATCATTGTATTATTTAAAAAAACTTTATTATATCGGAAAAAAACAGATATTTCTTTTGCGAAGTTTCTGACAATTGTCAAGATTTAGAAGAATTGTAGGTAATTCTTGACAGGTAATGAGTTATATGTCGGAATTTCGTGACAATTGTAGTGTTTCTCGTGACAATTGTCATAAACTTAGCAAGAGAAATATCTGTTTTTTTTCGATATAATAAAGTTTTTTAATAAAACAATGATGGTGGCAAACAGGAATACGGCCCGCCCGTTGGTAAGCGGTAACCGTAGCCCATGGATGCCTGTGACGTCAGCAGCAGTGATGTTTTACAATTGTCGCACCTGTCACCGTGGTGAAATTGGAGCCAGTTCACGACCAGACAACCAAACAAGGCAGACGACGACCACAGTCCGTTCAATTCCCATATAAAATTAATGAAACCTTTTCTATTATTTATAAGCCTTCGATGACGGTTTTATCAACAAAGCAAAGGTATTTCATAAAATGCATTACCATTTATAAATGTTTTCTTTATACAATTAATTTCAATAGTCAGGCATAAAACACGATATAAAACAAATTAAAAAATAACTTAAATAACAAAATAGAACTACGAGTACGTAGGTGAATTATGAATAAGAGCGGTCCGAAAACTCTTCCTTGCGGTATTCCATATAAGTTTTGACAAATGACATGTCATTGATGTTTTCATCGTACTACGCAATAAAGTTTATATAATAATGTAAAATAATGTGCTTGTTAAACAAACTTCGGTATTAGCTACAAAAACCTCATTTAGAACATTTTACGGCAAAATGGCGGGAGTTCATTTAAACTGGCCTAGTTGCGCGAGGAGGCATTTTCGTAACGTGCGATATTTTCATAACATTCTGCACTGTGGTACAAGTCAAACCAATTCTTCTTCTTCCTCGCGTTATCCCGGCATTTTTTCACGGCTCATGGGAGCCTGGGGTCAGCTTGACAACTAATCCCAAGAATTGACATAGGCACTAGTTTTTACAAGTCAAACCACTAACATTTGAATTTATATATACTAGCTTTTTAATTTTTATGATAACGTGGTGATCTTATGCCAAATCCAATCCAAAAGGAAAGAAAAGTTTTTGGAACAGGTTTATAGTACAATTGTTTTGATATTACATTTTATTTGATTCAAGTACTATAATGCTTTCCTACACTTAATGTATTTAGAATAAAAATAAAATAAAACAGTAGCTATTCTATAACTTCTTGCATCGTTTAAAGCAAATCCGTTCATAAAACAATGGAACCATAAATATTTAATTCAAACTTCGCTTTTCTTAGAAGGAGCTGAAAAGACAAAACGAAGGGCTAATTACGTAATTTGACTTTGAGATTAGAATCTCTTAGTAATTTGTGGAAGCCAATTGAAAGCCATTGAAACTGGTGAGGAAGGGATAGCTCAATCTGTAGTAAAATAATAAGTAAGTACCTACCTATTTTATAATTCGTTGTTTTAGCATTATAAAAAGACTACGCGTTATTGACGTGTATTCTATTGAAAAACTTTTTAAAAATTAGTTCTTGTAATTATTACTTATGAAAGCAAAAGAATGTAAATTATCGTGTATGATTCATAATTGTTCATTACTTATGAAAGCAAAATAATGTAAATTATCGTATATGATTCATACTTGTTGCCGTGACTTCGCGAAAATCAGATGACCAAAAAAAACCACGTCACAGAAATGAAGATGCTGCGGTGGTCTGGTGGTGTAACCTTGAAAGATAGAGTCAGAAACGAATACATAAGGGGAACATTTAAAGTTGCATGTATTGCTGACAAGCTTCAAGAAAATCGCTTACGGTGGTACGGTCACCTCATGAGGCGAAGCAAAGAGCATACGACAAGAGCCGTCATGGAAATAGAACAACCTAAGTATGGCCCAGGACGCCGACCGACTACCTGGATGGGGACCATTTCCAAAGACATGAAGACGACGGATTTAAAACCAGAAATGACACAGAAATGTCCAGAGTGGCGTTTTCGGACTAGAAGGGCCGACCACAAGAGACATGACATGGCTGACATGGATGGGAAATAGGCTCAGGAGAAGAAGAAGAAGAATTGTTGCCGTGACTTATTTTTCAAAAGTGTTTTTCAATAAAAATATACGTCAAGATTGTTTACTTTTTTCTAATGCTAAAAAAAACGAGCTATAAATAGGGGCGCTCTGGTAGCCGAGTAGTAGGCATGCGGTTTGCAAACTGGAGGTACTAGATTTGGGCCCTGTCTCGTGTCAATGAGTTTGATCCGGGGCTTCTTTTTTGGCCTATTTTTTTTTTATTATAGTTGACGTTTTGGAGGCCTTCGAATCGCTGCGGCGCGGCGCCTTATATAGGAAACCACAGGCGACCAGAGAGTTGGCCAGTATTTATCTTAACAAATACGCATTGCTAGCTATATACAACGCGGCAACGCGACCAACCTTCTGGGCACACTGTCTATCAGCAGCGTAATTTAGGGAAAAATATCCAAACCACCAAAATTTGTTTATAAAATTTGAACTTGGAAACTTTTGAAAAGGGTAAGGGGGGTCATTCATAAAAGCCGTTTTTTAAATTTATATAAAGATTCTTTTATTTTCTCTAGTACTGAATAAATGTTTTCCGACATTCAAATTTTTATTCGGCATTTAAAAAGTAGTAGGTTGTTTGAAAAAATTGAATAGAAAACATGTCACTTTCGCAAACTATGTACCTATAGTACATGTTTTAAATAATATGTAGGAAGTAAGGTTGTAACTTGCACCAGTTTCTTCCGAGACGCATACAAGTTATGACGTCATACAGTAGCGAGAACCGAGCTTTGACAGGGGAAATTGAAGGAAGCAAGTTAAGGGCCGCTCCAAAACACATTCGGCTCAAGTATTTTAGCTTTCAGTTTTTACTGGAGCAAAAAGGCCAAAAATACATATGTCGTGTTTGTGAAAACTGTTGCTATTGATTTGAATTTTTAATAACAGGCAATAAATAGACGAGATATTCTGTCTAAATTGTTTACATAATATAAATGCATAAAGTCAATCTGATATATTCATTGGCCCACATGGAAGCGATTGATAAAAACAATTTTTTTCTAATGTCAGCGAAATATCTCAGCATATTAGTAGGTAATATATTACTCTATGCTGTTGTGGGAATATCCGGTCTATATTTGTATTACCTACGCATAGTAAAACTATAGGTAAAAGTAAGTTATCAAGTGTGTAATAATTTTCTCCGTTTACCGATGAACACACTACACCTATTTGATGCATTTAAGCCAATTATATTACTTATACTTAACCTATATATCTTTACGAAAAATTTTAGATGCCACTTGCATCACTATTCTTTGTTATTATAATTTAGTTACTAAAATTAAAGAATCTTGTCCATGTAAAATTGACACCAAATTAAATGGACATCAAAACTAAAGGTATTTTACATTATTGTTATTAGTTAAGTTACTTATTGGTATGTTATTTATTTTCTTAATTAAAAACACAATTAGCATAGTAGCTGTGTATTTTTTCCAGACCCATTTTTTTCTACTTATTATTTAAAGAATAATCGTATGAATAACATAAAACAAAGTTACGAAAAAATACCTATAACTTACTCTACTTACTTGTTGACTCTGCTCGAAGCAAGGAATCACTGAGCTTATATAAACGAACTGGCTTATACACAATAAATATTCTTTGTCAACAAACCTCCCGTCGCAAATGTATTCCCCCAGATCTAAGGAATCGGATTTCCTTATACGGCACTTCTCAAATCGCTTTCGTCAAGGTCAGAGTCTGCATTCTCTTTGTTTTAGTGTAATTCGAATCTAGCGGATCCTATTTTGACAATATGAGTCTCAGTTGGTGATGTCATTCATTAATTTATTTTGTAAACTTTTGGACCTTTGGGTCGAGATGTCGTAACTTCATTTGATAGAAAAAAAAAATGTATTTTGTAGTAACTTTTGCTACTTGTTTCCATTAATTGACATAAGTATAACTACATTTTGTATAGTAATACTTCTACATGTTGGGATATTATAATTATTGGAGTGCGACATATAAATGTTTTTTTTTTCGTGACTGAATGAAGATGTTGGATTAGCCATATGAATAAATATTTAGGACTAGGTAAGCACCTAGTAATTATTTAAGCGAAATTTTCAAATTCTCTAATTCAAAATATCAAATTCTGAAACAATAACCACAAAACAATTGCCCCATAAAATGATTCCTTATTAAAGTACAGAAGATACATAACTATGATTCGAATATAACTAAGACATGCAAACTCCTTTACAGTTCCCTGATACAATTTACTAAGTTAACAAGAACAAACCCCACAAATGCCTGCATCATGTTTGTCAAGAAAACAAAGCTGGTATAAACAACGAAATATTTTCCAAGAACAAGTTTCCCTCAATATATTCAGTCCTAAGTCTGCACAATCGGATTGTGTCGCGGGGTTCCTTCTAAAAACAAAAGACTTACATGATGAATATTACTATAACCATGTCTACAATCTTTCACCTTATGTCTTTAGAATAAGGACGGGATTTGTATACATGTTTATAAAGACCAATGGAGTTACGACCGTTTGGAGCGAAGATCGGAGTTTCCTCAGGATTGAGTTGAGTGAAGTGCAATGCAATAAACACAGGTGTTTGTTGCAAAATGGCGTTTTGTAGATACGGCGGATACACTTTGACATTTTTAAAATCTTTCCGTTCGATTATCTGGGAAAACAGCGTCTTGACGTCAAAGCACATAACTCAGACAGTTTGCTTAAGTTACGTAATGGTTTATGCCAGTAGGATTGGGGACTATTATTGGTTTAGTAAAAAAAACTTAGTGCGGTAGGTAGAAATTTCAGTCGCAATATAACTGATGTAGTGGACGCTGATCTGCGCGAGCTCCGGATAGAAAACTGGCGAGAAACGGCACAGGACCGGGATCAGTGGCGAGCAGTCGTGTTGGAGGCCAAGACACACTTTGGGTCGCTGCGCCAGAGGAGTAAGTAGTAGTACTTAGATATATAACTTCAACAGTAGGTACAGCACACACCAACTGAACGTTGAGCGAGTGAACTCCTTTTCTATTTAAAAATTATACACTGCCGGTAGGTGGAGGAAATCTTAACTTGGGTGCAGTCTATTGCACCCAAGATGATTGCAATACCATATGCCTCCTCAAAACCTTGGGCGATAGATTGCCGGGTCCGCTCGTTTCCCGGAAAGACTACCCATTTCTTTTTGAGTCTGTAAACAGTTTAAGAAATTAACACATTTAAGATTAGGTACCTTTTTTTTCATATAATTTGCTTTTTATTTATAGAAATAAGCTTGACCTCCCAATTTTTTTAGCATTACTATCGAACCCCTACAAGTACGTACCTTATTTACGGACTTCTTCCAACAAGTCGAAAAGTAATATTTCAGAGAAATACTACAATAATCGGACCAGAAATAAATATAGAAGCTTATATCCAATTACAAGGTCCATAACAAGTAAAGGAAATTTTGTGAACAAGTTAGTTACACAAAGTGAAATAATTAGACATATTTTTCTGCTGTCTGGTTATTATTTAGGTACCTATTTGTAACTAATACTTTTGTACTTTTTTGTTTTTTTTGTTTTTTGTACTTTCCCAACTAGCAAAATAGTCGTATAAGAATTGATTTACTCAGCCTGTAATCGTATAACAGCCGAGTTACGGTTGTTGAAACACCAATATATCGTATAATAGCGGTTAACTCGACTATTTAGCAATTTTCGCTAATTAGTGCTATAATCATGTCGTATAAACGTTTATAGCACTATCTTTTAACACTTTTATTCCACCTTTTAATAAATGCTGAGTTAGCGCTACTAGATCACTTTTATTCAGCATAATTGTTCTATTAAAATCATATAACAGCTATAGAATAGCTAATTGTCTGAATAAGGCGCTTTAATACAACTGTTACTCAATTCTCTTCTCTGTTGCTATAAAAGCTTATTAAAAGCAATCCAATAACCATTTGGCAACAATGCTGCTGTAACAGCGCGCTTATATCATAATTCTGGTAATGGGGTTCAAACCGCTGTTATAGGAGCTGAAGTGTATTTACAGGTTTTATTCAAAATGTATTCAGCTTAGAGTACTTTTAAAGAGTTTTGAACTACATTAACAGCACAAGTCAGCCATGTTGTCGTTTCAATATAGTCCGGTGGCCAACTGCATGAAACCCTACCTGATAAAAAAATAGAAAAATCCTACTCTGTAGGGGTAGCTGACTTTTAGTAGCATCAACTGCTCTTGGTCGGCCGCGGCTTAATTTGGCAAATTTTGCGCAAATGGCAAAATAGTGGCACAAAAATTCATCAAAAAGAACCCCATCGTATAATAGAATTGAGGACAGCAAAACAAAAGTGGTCAGCTACATCCTGTGTTGGCAGGTTCCTGTGGCCTACCGAATTTGTGGTACAACGTGACAGCTACAATTTACCTCATCGAAAAATAGAATGAAAAAAACTGATTGTAATACCTACATTAAATTTGTTGACGTATGTCTTGGTCGGTCTCACCTTAGCCTGGCAGCTTTTGCAGTCCGTCCGCATTAAAAAAAATGTCAATGGCAGCTATCCTACCATACAAGTGACATTCTATTTTTCGATGAGGTAAATTGTAGCTCACTTGGTACCACAAATTCGGTCGGACACAGGAACCAGCCAACACAGGATGTAGCTGACCACTTTTGTTTTTTGATGAATATTTGTACCACTTTTTTGCCACTTGCGCAAAATTTGCCAAGTTAAGCCACGGCCGTCCAAGAGCAGTTGAAGCTGCTAAAAGTCAGCTACCCCTACAGAGTAGGATTTTTCTATTTTTTTATCAGGTAGGGTTTCATGCAGTCGGCCACCGGACTATAAATCCATAAACATGGCGACATCATGTGCTATAAGTGTAGCAGTAAACGCAGTTACTCGACTTATAGTCGAATTAATGAGATATAAGAGAAACTAGATCGTGTAAGCAAATTTTTACTTATTTTAATTAATATTTTTTTATTGAAATTTAAGAAAATAGACGGCCCATGTATATATATGAACCAGTGCCTTTGGTTTTATCAATAAAGTATTTTTCGCGCTAGGTTTTACTGTATTACGTGTACTTACAGACAGTAAAAACTTATGTACACAATCACGGTAAAAATAAATGTCATGGATGACAGCAGTAAAAAAATACTTAAGTACCTTTTTGTTTTATTAGACACGTGAAGACGATTAGGCCTCAAACATAATAAAATAATTGTAATATAATCGCTTACCTGAGATCGTTTTTAGCACATATTAGTTGAATAAAAGCATTTACTGCACTCTTACACATTTAAAATGCCGAGTAAAAGCAATTCGGCTACTTTTACGAAACATTTTTGCTGAGAAAAAGCAGTGCGGCTGCTTTTATAGAACACTTTCACTGAGTAATAGTAAATTGCTAATGTTTATAGAACAAATAGTCGAATAAAAGCACTATCGTTGCTATTAAAACACTAGAAGCGCTTTTATCCACTTTTACTCAACTCTTGCAGCATCGATTTGCTTCTTATACAGCGCTTACTCGATTTTTATAACACTTTTAGTCTGTATAAGTGCGCCTTTTCGCGTTGAGTAAACGCTTACAGGACTTTTATTCGACTGTTTTTACACCTTTTATAGCACCAAAAAGCGAAAATAAAAACGTGCTCTCAACTTTTATAGCACATAGATTTGCTAGTTGGGTTATAGCTGTGCCCTGTTTATCAAAAGCTTGTTACTTGTAATACAAGCGGATGTCACTTTTTGACACCTTTTGTTAGAAAGGGACTTCCACTTGTATTACAAGGAAAACTACAAGTTATCTAACTATCGCTTAGTGGTGGTGATGGCAAGATGTGATATTTAAGAGTAACACAATAGCATATATTATTTTGCTTTTGTTTTTTTTTTAAGTTTTTCTTTATGCCTCCAATTCTTTCGTAGAGGTCGTTGGAAGTTCACTTTCATATACAGTCGCCATCAGATATATCGGAGCGGCCAAGGTGCTCACAAATATCGGAACACGCCTCTATTGTCAGGGCGTTAGAGCGCGTGTTCAGATATTGTGAACACCTTGGCCGCTCCTATATATCTGATGGCGACTGTACATCAGTCTAACTAAACTACCAAAATACCAATTGATAGTAAAGGCGGAACTATTATAATCCACATAGGTTGTAACCTAAGTCTTTAATTAAGTACTGATTAACCAGACCAACTTAATTACTAATTAACTTAAGTTAATTACTAGTTAATTACTATTAATATGGTAATTGCTTCTTCGGGCACAAACGGGAGTAATTATTACGTAAGAGTACTTTGTGTTTAAATACCGTAGAACCTGAAAGGGAAAATTTGTGGGCATTTTGACTTGGCAATCCAAATGAACATTGAAATTGTAAAATTTATGATACCAATTTGATGTCACATGCGAGTACCTACACTGATAACAATTATTTTATTAAGTACATAAAGAAGCTGAACTGTTTTAAAATATCCATTTTATTTTAAAAGGCCGATAAAAGTATTTAGTATGTTTATTAGTATTAAGGAGTGTCTTTTCAAAAGAGCTTAATTTTGTATGATTTTCATAGAAAATTAAGCCCTTTTGTGACTCTCCTCAATTGGCAGCTTTCCCTCGCAACGCAAGTAATATTTTTAACGAACTTTTCAAAAAACCGTATAAAATCGTTCAAAACGTTTTGGAGATTCGTTAGAATGATTATAGTTCGTTTTTTTAGCATTAGAAACAAGGTAAACAATCTAGACGTGTCTTTTTATTGAAAAATAAGTCACGGCAAATATGTAACAATTATGAATCATACACGATTATTTACATTCTTTTGCTTTCACAAGTAATAGTTACTGATTTTTAAAAAGCGTTTTTCAATTAAAAGACACGTCAAAATCGCGTAGTTTTTTCTAATGCTAAAAAAACGAACTATATAAATAAGCGTTACTAACTATATTTTCTTCTGTAACTACGTGACTGTGACATATAATTATGTTGACCCATTTCCCCAGGAACTTAAGGAAGTAGGCGTAAAAATGTTATCTTATAAGTTATCATATATGTACTACATGTGTGATACATAGCAAACATTTTAGCGTCCATTAATGTGTGCAAACTACTATTCTCCATCATACCTAGGTGTGTACAGTTGTTTTGTTACGACTATGATGAAAGTAGCTCCTCAGAGCCAAATAAGCAAAATTTACTTCTAAATTAGATATGATGTTTATATATCGACATTATTCTTTGTTATACTTGTCTGAAATGCCTTTTTAGGGTTCCGTACCTCAAAAGGAAAAAACGTAACCCTTATAGGATCACTCGTGCGTCTGTCTGTCTGTCCGTCTGTCACAGGCTATTTTCTCGGAAACTACTGGACCAATTAAGTTGAAATTTGGTACACATATGTAAATTAGTGACCCAAAGATGGACATTTTTATAAATTTTAAAATACATAGGTTCGAAGTTATTTAAGAAAAGAGCCAAAAAATTACCATTACCCCCCCTTTATCTCCGAAACTACTGGGTCAAAATTTTTGAAAAAAATATACAAAATAGTTCTTTACCGATTGGTGACAGGAAAACCTATTACAAATGTGCAGTCAAGCGTGAGTCGGACTTATGTAAGGAACCCTAGAAACGCGAGTCCGACTCGCACTTGGCCGCTTTTTCTATTTTCCTTGTACTTTTGTGCCTGAGACTTCTTTTTGGAATCTAAGTAAATACTTAGCTAATTATTTCTGTATAAAAGCTATTTTAGGTAAACATTCACAAATTAAGTCACATAAATACGACAGTTTTATTGTGAGGCTCGTAAATTTCTGATGGATATTAAAAATCATTGGAGTAGGAAAATTTTCTAGCTTATCCCCAAATATGAAAAAAAATCACCAGCGCTCTTTTAAAATGTAAACCTACAACAATAAAATAAGTATAACCGTTCAAACAAGTTTGTCAGTAGAAAAAGGCGCGAAATTTAAATTTTCTATAGGCCGATAACCTGCGCGCCTACATTTTTTAAATTTGACGCTCTTTTCAACTGACGGAAATTGCTTGACAGAGTATAAGTTTACTATTAGAAGTATTAGAACAAATATGTGTATCTCCTTGGATTTCACGGGCCTATAAATCCCGGTCTTTTGATCGGCTTGCGTGGGGATATAGATCCAACACGTAGAGGCCCCTTGGAGAGCTTTAATGTCATGTAGAACGCCTGTTGGAAGTTCCAACAGGCTCCAACATGGAACCCATTCACGGGTGCATAAATAGATACCCGTATAACCGTATTTTTTTTTTCAGTTTATTTTTAAATTAATGTATGAATTTGAATTTAAATGTTCTTCAACTGTAATTTTAATACGTTAGAGCGTCACGGGAGGTTTATAGTTAGTTTCTCATGTGGTCTGGAGGGCATGCACCTTTAGACATAAACCAGGTATTATTTCAGTTTATTTTTAAATTAATGTATGAATTTGAATTTAAATGTTCTTCAACTGTAATTTTAATACGTTAGAGCGTCACGGGAGGTTTATAGTTAGTTTCTCATGTGGTCTGGAGGGCATGCACCTTTAGACATAAACCAGGTATTATTTCAGTTTATTTTTAAATTAATGTATGAATTTGAATTTAAATGTTCTTCAACTGTAATTTTAATACGTTAGAGCGTCACGGGAGGTTTATAGTTAGTTTCTCATGTGGTCTGGAGGGCATGCACCTTTAGACATAAACCAGGTATTATTTCAGTTTCATTAACTATTTACGTACGTTCTAACTTTAAAAACTACTAAACTTACTTTAAAATCAACTAACTTGAGTAGTTTCAGTAGTTTCATGCCATGCGGTCTAAAAACCATGACCTAGAAAGGCAGATTATCTTGGGTCAAACAGATGGCAAGCGTGCGCGAGGAAAAGCACCCACGAGATGGTCTGATGCTGTGAAGAGGGTGGTTGGCGGCAACATGCAGTGCGTGACCTATATGGCTTATGATGGCACACTGTGGAGACGGAGCACACATGGTCGCGATCATCAGCAATGGCGGACCGAGAAAGAAGAAGAACAGTAGTTTAACAGTAAACGTAACAAATATAAGAGCCTCAGTAGAGAGTACCATTTTGTACCATTTGGAGTTGAAACTCTAGGTCCATGACGTCCCAGCGCGCATAAGTTATTCGCAGAAATCGCGAAGCGTCTAGTTGACGTAACTGGTGACCGAAGAGCTGGCGGTTACCTCGCACAACGTATCAGCATTGCGATACAGCGAGGAAATGCCGTCAGCATCCTTGGTACAATGCCTCAGGGGCCTATTTTAGATTTAAGCTAGTTATTGATTTCGTTTAGTAGTACCACTGTATATTATATGTAAATAATAGATGTTTCAACGTTTAACAGTCATATTCACTGTACAGTTTTCGTATCTAGTGCAATCTCGCAGAGGTTCACAAACAAAGGCATAATTAAATATTCAGAAAGCGGCTAACTTGCGTGCGTATTCCGTATTACATTCCCTGTGTTTATATGAAGCACAGCTTACTTCAGCGTGAACACTGTACCGACTTACTGCTTGTACTGCGCTACGGTGTCATAAGCTCATAAGTCTCATAATATAACGTTATCTTGAATCTATTGGAGTAGACATTACTTGGAGAGGTATAGCATAAATAAATAATAATAAATTTTATATTATGTTTTTTACGCTATTTTGATATCTGTTTTGATTTTTAAGTCATTAGATATATGGTGTTTGAAGGCGAAATGACAAATGGCATGCATTGCCGCCTTGCAGCCTAGTATTGTGCTAAAACTCCTCAAATCTCCATGACAAACGTAGGTATAGTTGCTTAAATCATTTTGGTATCATCTTAAAAGGCATACCATCGGTATAAATTGTTCCCATCCCTCAGGTTAGGTTTTCTCGTTATCATTACAACTCCCTTCCACCAGGTTACATTTTCTTGTTGTTATTAAAACACACGATAAGACATATTCAATCCATAGGATTTTTTGATAATTTGGAGTGTTGAACATTTTTGGGATTGTTTCGGAGTCCCTTGCCTTTTGATCTGTTTTTTTTAATAAATAAAGCGTTTTCAAATGATTAAATAAAAAATTAAATGATACAGATTAACCGAATAATTCGGCCAAATATTCGGTTCGGTAATATCTGAAGCGAAAATTGGGCCGAACATTCGTATTGGGCAAACTCAATATTCGGCCCATCACTATAATTACATTGTTGTATTCAACTACGGCGAATATTGATGAAGAGGAAAAAATATGATAGTGGTGAACGATAAGGTATTTTTATTTTATAATGTACACGTAACGTCTGTAAACGTGTCGTGGCATAAGTGGAAGTCTGGATGACAGTCTGAAGTCTTGTAAAGTATGGCAATGAAATTTCCTGTACCCTCAGAGGGAATCGTGGATTTATTGTATAGTTTAGCGTTATATGAATTTTACACAACGCGACAGAAACACAGCTGGAGTTAGGATAAAATATATTTATTGACCAAGCTAATTTGGCACCGATTTTGATAGCCCAGACGGTGCAAGTGTTATTTAAACGTCAAAATCTCATAGAAGTATTACGCTTAAAATAACACTTGTACCGTCGGGACTATAAAAATCGCTACCAACTTAGCTTGGTCTAACTCTAGCCGAGCTGAGTTTATGTTGGGTATTTTACATCAGGCTTATAGCTATATAAATTGTGATCATGAAATAAATTATTAAATTTACAAGTAACTACTGCTGTCTACTTTTTTTACCTATCCAATTAAAATTCGGGATAAATGGGATAATGTTGTTGTTAATAATTCGGCCCTGTGCTAAATACGCGCGCGGTTTTGTGGTGAGGTTGTGCGATAAGGAATCGAAACGCTGACAGCGCTAATGCACGCCACGTATAACTCTAGCAAGCCAACTTTGTCAGTAGAAAAACGCGGCAAACGCGACTCTATGACGATAATTGTGGCACTTTCACACTTTGTCGCTTGAAACTCGCAGTTAGTTTTGACAGATGTTAATAAAGTGGTGTATAAAAAGAAAAAAAAGCGTGCTTTTTTCATAGCATTAGCTGTTCTAAGCTATGCCAGGAGGCACCAACTGGGGCCCGGGCCACCCACAAAATCCTGCAATGCGTGTTTTCATCGCAATAATAAATGAAAAATAGCATTATAAAACACTTCTTTATGGTTATAGTTGTGTAGCATCTACATATAGATCATTTTAATGAAGATAAGGTATGATGACATGAAATTGGTGGAATAGTTTTTCATGATATGTTTGTTATCAAACATAAAAATAACAATTAGAGTATGTCTTAGCTAGTGTTGGTTAGGACTCGAGTCCTTAGAGTCCTCTGTTTCAGGACTCGACTCAGTTTTTAAGACTCTTATAATTAAGTCTACACTCGAGTTCTTTTCAACTTGTTAGAGACGCGAGACTTTTGTACTAGACTTGAGTCCTTTTCATAGAACTCTCGATTTTTTTACAAACAATTTCGAAATGCATTGTTTTTATGTTAAATATGTGGATTAGGTACTCAAATCATATAATAACGCCTAATATATTTACTATTATTTAGGAAAAAAACTAATAAAATTGTTGACGGAGTCTTTATTCGGAGGCTCGAGTCCTTTTGAGTTGCTCTTAAAAAAGACTCAACAAAGGTCTCGACTCGGGACTTCAAAGAATCAGGAGTTTTTTAAGCGCCGAGTCTCGTAAAAACGAGCTGATTTCTTCAAATTCAGACTCAATGGACTCGAGTTCCTACCAACAGCAACATTACACTAGTCTTAGCTAACTTTACACCGCCCTAATAGAACAAAGTTAATTTAGTGTTAATAAAAACGTCTTATTTTCATAGAAATTTGACATTAATGATGACACTGCCAACTGCTACAGTTTGTTATTCCAAATACCGTGCAGAGTTAGCTTGGTTGGACTCTAATAGTTTTATTTAAATTCTGCTCATTCACTTTTGCCAAGATCTCTTATCTATTTAATCTACTAGTTCAATTATATTTTATCCCTTTCTTACAAATACATAAGTCAAAATGACAGATAAAGACAAATGATTTTTAGCTAATTGAGGTTCGTCACGTTACGAGAAGTGCCAGTTCTCCAAGAGATTTGTTTCATAAATATTGCATATATGGTACCCATGCATTATTTTACACAGACTTATTATTTTACTATATTTTAACACGTATCGAATTAAAAAGTAAAAGTAGATAATACTCCTTCAATACGTTGACAGTGGCGCCGCCCAAGTGGCAGTTACTGGTGTTATTGCTTTCCCGCCTTTTCACTCCGCAAATTTGGCATCTTGCGGTTTAAGAAGACGCTAAACATAGACTTCCATATATTATAAATTATTCGAATTTAATAATATTCCACTTTTAACGTTCATTCATAGGTATACTTGGTCAAGCAAATCTTGTCAGTAGAAAAAGGCGGCAAATTTGAAAAATGTAGGCGCGAAGCGCGCGTCCCATAGAAAATTTGAATTTCGCGCCTGTTTTTACTGACAAGATTTGCTTGACCGTCATATTCACTTAGATTTTAAATTCATACGTAAATAATAAAACCTTACACTCGAAATAAATGCGCGTGTACTGGCCGGCTAGAAAAAAAAACATTCGAACATGGCGCGGTGAAAAAAAACAAATGATTGACGCAACGTTCATGCGTTGCGTCAAATATTTCACCATTTCAATTGAAATTCAATATTTTCCAATGTTTTATTACAAATTTATATAAAATAATACTCATAGTTTTAAAACATAATAAGCGAGAGTCTACGTGTAATATTCATAAAATCTGTCATTCAAAATATTTGTTGTCAGTCTTGCTCGAGAGGTTATTTTGTTGAGAAAAATTATATTCTCTCAGTTCAGGTTGAATTAGTGTTTTGTAAATGGTTGATTGCTTGTTTGGAAGAATCCAGGTAAACCTGTGTAATTATTTATTTATCTTGTGAAATGAAATATTTATGATTAATTTTGCAAAATAAATACCAAAAGCGTGCGTCTGATAAATATTTTTTCTTCGTCGTTTTGTGTTGTTTAGTACAGTCACTTGCAATAATATGTTACACTTCGAAGGCCGCAAAAAAATGTGACACGCTCTTATGGCTCTACAAATACGACCGTGTCAGATATTTTTGCGGCCTTCGTTATGTAACATATTATAGGGATGTTTCCTGTACTTAAAATAAATTATTTCAAACCGTGCACGAAATAAAGCACCAGATAATTATTAGAAAAACATAGATAGCAGCTAATTTTAAACTCAATTTGTATTTAATAAATCGGATTGAAATATAAAAAGTAGGTGAGCGTCACTACATTCGCTTTCATATAAATTCCATATTAGCAAATCGTTTTGACAGTTCTAAAAAAGAAGCTGATTTGACTAGTAGGAATGTAGCATATTGCAGGTGACTGTACCTATATAGATTATGTAGGTGTCGTGGCCAGATCACATTGTGATCATTTTATTGAAATGATTGCCACAACATGAAATTACCAATTGTAAAATATAACCACGATATTGGTACAATTTTTAGTGTCTTATACAAAACTCTGTTCAATGGGCACTAGTTTTCGTTGCTAGAATATGACAAAGAAATTAGAGTGAGTAGGTAGAAGTTTTACATACAAAACATCTACCTACTCTCTCTCTATTTTCTTTGTAAGCTCTCTCTTCTTTGTATAACAATTTTAACAACTTTCTTTGCTAATATCAGACAATATGTAAAATGTCTTCTTGAAATGAGGTGGTAACTTCGATTGCATGGGAGCGGCTTTTTGGCGTCAGGTTTGTGTGGACCTTAATAATGGGATCACTTTAGTCTTGCGGATTTATTGACTGTGTCCTGCGTTGTGTAGTTGTATCATCTAATCCTACTAATGTTTTTGATGTGAAAACTAGTAGGTATCTTAGGCCCTGAGGGCCTACCGAGAACCACGTGTTGCCTCCCTGTCACACTTATGTACGAATTTACAAGTGCGACAGAGAAGCATCACGTCCAATGTCGTTCGCGGTAGACCCTCTGTTTTCTCATTGATTAGTGATAAGTGCGAGTTCACACATTTGCTACTTTACTGTTACTTATAAAGTCGGACCAAGCTAATTCTGCATCGCAATGACAGTGTGGAAATGTCATCATTAATGTCAAATTTCTTAAAATATAACGTTTATAATGACACTTCTTTCACTTTATTCTATTGAATTCGGTGCAAAGTTAGCTTTGACGGACTCTATAGTCAGTCAAGCGGTATCGTATTGGGTCATCCTATTCGTTTTTCGTCAAGTTCTTAAATTAGTCCTATTCTGCTTTCGTCACTCATTCTACATTGAAAGCCACCGACGATTGTGACGAATGTAGAATGAGTGACGAAATCAGAATAGGACTAATTTAAGAACTTGACCAAAAACGAATGGGACGACCCAAGACGATACCTGTCAAGTCATTTCCGTCAGTAGAAAAAAGCGGCATAGGACCTAAAGTATGGAAAATGTGGTTTCAGTTAAATGGCCTGGGATTTTGATACGTTATAGACTAGATTTCAGTGCCCCGAACAAAAGTCTCTATGGTTACTAGGTATCTATTCAATATACTTGTACTCTATGCTAGGTACCACTGTTTCGAAGTCCCTTTCAAAGTTTTGACTGATTTTTAATTTCCTGGAAGATCAGATTACAAAAACGATAAAATAAAAATATAAGGATAAAATGAAGGAAAAACAGCGTTAGAGGTTCAATATGATCAATCTATATTTACATATTTATATGATACAATTATAATGAATCATATTTTTTACAATTGATGTTACTTTTGACTTAGGTATAGGTAGTTCAGGCAATACATTTAGCGATTACTATTCGCACAGTCCAGTTTATAGTTTAATAATTCCGTACTCGGGTGTTTCACGTTTTGTTGATGTCGTGCATAACCGAGGTATACCATACGACGCTGGCAACAACAATCTATAGGGTCCGTGCGCGTTGGAGGGTCTGCCATCTTGTGGCCTGAATCAGAAATATATGTGCACATGTACAGTCAGCAATAATATTCGCTTAGCACCTTTGCATACACACTTCTATGCTGGGGGGTACCTTTTCTCTGCAGCTGCAGCTCACTGTATATTGCCAAAGCAAGTGCTACCATCTACCGTTCTCGTCGGTACGTTTCCTTGTGCAAAGTAGGTTCTGCCATCTTGTGGGCTACATCGGAAGCATAAACGACACATTTACGCGTCGCGCCAAAAATCTGACGGCTCCTATGCTACGCCCTATAGTTCATGAACGGGGCCTATAGGATTCACTTCGCGACATCAAGGTGAATTTGAGCACAATTATTTAGAATAGAATTGAATAGAATAGTTCTGTTAATCTAAATGAATTTTTGTATTATATTATTTTTGTGCTATAAGCTAAATAAATATATCTTATTCTTATTCTATAGTTCTTCCAGTTTTGCACATACAGTAATAGGCCAAAATCGTCTCGTCTTCCTCTAAATTTCGTGTTTGTCAGTTGTCATGGTCGTCAAATTGACATTGCAGTTATTTTATCTTTCTTTGAATGGCCTGCTTATCGCAAAGTAGATTCCAACTAATGTCAATCGTTTAAATAAATAGGAATTGGAACTTATTTAAGTATTAATTAATACTTTGTTATCTGGAACAAAATTAGTCAAAATTTTAAAAGGGACTCGGAAACAGTGTAGATACTCATAGAGTTAGACCAAGAAAAGTCTGCAGCTATTTTGATAGCCCACCCAGTGGAAGTGTTATTTTAAACGTCAAACTTCTATGAAAATATGACGTATAAATAACACTTCCACTGCGTGGGCTATCAAAATCGCTGCAGACTTTTCTTGGTCTAACTGTAGAGACTTTTGTTCGGGGCACTGAAATCTATGACGTATCAAAATCCCAGGCCATTTAACTGAAACCACATTTTTCATTCTTTAGGTCCGGGGTCCTAAAATGTGGGCGCGAAGGGTTATCGTCCCATAGAAAATTTGAATTTCGTGCCTTTTTCTACTGACGAAGTTGTTTGACAGGCTATAATTGAGGAGTGTCTTTTCAAAATGACCTTTTTTGTATGGTGTCCATAGAAAAATAAGCCCTTGTGAAAAGACTCCTCAGTTTTATTATCTAATCATACTAATGTTTTTACCCCCTCATAAACGTTTACTAAAGTTGACAAGCCTATAATAATCGTAAAATAAAATTTACTCCATGTTCGAGTCGAAAGTGTCTTTGTGTGACGTCCGTGAACTCGTTCGTCGTTTGAACGGACCAATCACGGCACGGGATCTCGCTAACCTCGTCCCGCGCACCCCCGCATTTTTGGCAGCATCGGTTGCATGAAATAATTGCTCTAAACTACGTCTAGAGGATTCCTAGTCTATGGTATAGGTAGTTGTGTAAAATTAGATAAAAACAGTTACTTTAAGCTTGTTTTTTTAACAAGTTTAAAGGAACTAGGTTAACGTTAGCACACTCTGCGTGCGGGACGTCACTATAATACGCGCATAGCGTTGTCTTGTTCAAATTTCGGAGCGACGTGCGAATCCGACGCAGTGTGCCATGCCCCTTATACCTACTAATGTTTCTTAAAATTTCCACCATAATATTATCTACATTATTTTTTTCCCAATTTCCCATTCAGCCTTGTTACGGCAAAACAGCGGTAGATAGGAAATATGTAGACATAATAAGATTCCCTATTTTGCCGTAATAGGGCAGCATTGGACTTATTGTATAGGTCGGTAGAGTTAGACCAAGAAAAGTCTGCAACGATTTTGATAGCACATTTTTTTTATCCGTTTGGATACGTTTTCATTACAATCTACTATGGCCGTAACAAAACTGACAAAAGAAATGTACTTTTGGGGACACTTTTTTGTGGTATTAGGATCATAACAGCTCAGGATTCTAAATGGAAATAAGATGAAAAATCTAAAATGCAAATTGGGGATACAACTTTAATAGAAAATGTCCTCTTGACGACAGCGAACGATTTTGAGTTCCATTTATTGTAGATTAGGTATTAATATTGTAACATCAGGACCAAAATGGGGATGCGGTAAAACTTACCGATTTATGCACTGGTGCTGATTTTACTACGGATTTTGAACGGCGGCACTTTATTATGGTCGTACGAACTATAGGGATCCCTTTGATGATGATATCCTGTTATCCCTCATCAGGGACATAGGGCTCTCAGATGGGATTTCCATTCTTCGCGGTCCAACGCGGCCTCTTCCAGCTCCGCCCAGCCGAGGCCAACTGATGCCGCCTCTTTTTCCACTGTGCGCCTCCAGGTGGTACGTGGGCGACCTTGTCCTCTTTTTCCGGGAATTTTCCAGGTCAGCCCTTGCTTGGATAGGTGATTGTTTGGCCTTCGTAAAACATGTCCTATCCAGCGCCATTTCCGCAGAAGGGATCCCTTTAGTTTATATAATTTTTAATTTTCTTCTGCACTCAATATCGTAGCGAATTTTATTTTACATGTATTACGTGGCGCAAACACAAACAGTAACATTGAACGTCGGAACTGTTAAAGAATTAAAAAAAAATCTTTTACATTTTGTCGGATTACTTTGATTATGATAATATTCAACGTGTATACACATATTTACAGTGAATGTTAATAAACGTAAATAATAAATCCTTTCAAAATGGGAAACCTTTTGCAAGTGGGCGTTTGTTTCAATGAAATGAATAGGTATATTCCATTTTGTTTTTGTTGATGAAAACTCATTGAATTTCTTACGTATTAACTTATATTTACCGTCTGTGAAACAAAATAAAAACAATTAGCTTGTTTGTGCGACTCATGTCTAGCTAGTCATTAATTATATAGCTTTATTAGTTATTGATAAAATATAGTAATATGCCCCCTCTAAAAACTTGGAAAGGAAAGTATAAAGAAGTAACAAAAATCAGGCTAATCGCTTTAATGTCACTTGAAAAATAACAAAAATTAAGCTTTCAAATGCAACTCGGGCGCATATTTGAAAATGCATGTAGTTATTTCGTTGCCAAGCTCGCACGGCGTCGATTCCACGTGGTTTACCTGCAATCATGTTTCAAATTATATTAGGGTGTATTAGTTTAACCCGAGAATAGTATTAACCCTTTTTTGCATGATTTTTTATTTTTGCTCGAAATGAATATATGTGTCACGTAATTGTTTACTGATTCTGGGAAAAATAATAACATCAATTTTAACTGCGAAATCAGTTTTAGAAATTGAATAGGCTAATTTATATTTGTGTAAATATATATATTTTTTAAGAGATACATAAAAAAATCATACCATCAGAAAGGTACACTATTTGTGGTATATGTACATATGATAAAGTTTTTAAATATAAAACAATTACAAACCCCGAAAAAAAGGCCCAAAATCACATACTAAAAATCATCAACTGGGTTTTTCCAAGTTTTCCGACATTTCGTCTTAAAACAAATTTAATTTATATAAATTAAAATACTGCGTATAAATATATAAAGTATATGTAAAAAATCAGAAAATGGATTAGTGCTGAAAGTTGACAGTCTTAAAAATAAATATCAATCACCTCCGAAAGCACCTTTATTTCTTAGGACAATTTTATGATGGAAATTTCCATCTCCATGCAAAGAAGGGTTAATAAATAAAATGTTACCTAAAAGTAGCTAAAATCAACCTATGTATACATATATTGTTTAGCAGTGGCGTGCACTTCATAAAGGCAAAAAGGCACTGCCTACCCTACTATAATTCCGATGTCTATCCTCTTAAACTACTTAATTTAATTTATACCTGATCGTACTATCAGTAATCGATATAACTTAAAACATTCTAAAAATTAATAAGCGCTCCATCTACCGGTTAAGCTTTGTCATCAAGTCATCATCTATAATAATTCTACGCGACGAAGTTTACACCACGCGGCACTAGCGCCGCTACGTGCCTTGCACGGCAAAGACAGAAAACATTTCCGTCTAAATCTTTCTATGTGTGCCTCCCCGTGAGTCGTCGTTACGCGGTTACAGTGTAGTGGGCCTTCCTATAAGTACGAGCACACAATTATACAAGTAACGCACACATTTAGACGCAATAGGCAGTGTCTTTCGTACCAAATATAAACGAATGACGCCCGAAAGTTTCCGAATAGTTCCGATGTTTACGTGACTATTTTAAAAAGTAGCATTTGCTATGGTAATTTAGTGCAAAAACGAGACTATTTTTTTTATTCGTTTAAAGTATTTGGTTAAGTTTATTTACATTTTTTATTCGGTCGCCATTGTTTGTTTGTTTTGGTGAGTTTATGAGATAACAGTTAACAGTTGCCGGAAATTATAAAGTGCGATTAGTGAAAAAATGGATAATTTTATCTGTGAAAGTTGTGGGTGTGGGTGTGGGTGTGTGTGTGTGCAAACTATTAAAAATGATGCGTTTTCGAAGCTTTCGTTTAGCCAAAAAAAGAAGTAATTGAAAAGACTTGACAACAAAATGAAAACCATCACGCAATTTTTTTGGTGAGTTAGTAGCTCTCATTTTTTAAGGTTCCGTACCCAAAGGGTAAAACGGGACTCTATTACTAAGACTCTGCTGTCCTTCCGTCCGTCCGTCTGTCATCAGGCTGTATCTCACGAACCGTGATAGCTAGACAGTTGAAATTTTCACAGATGTATTTCTGTTGCCGCTATAACAACAAACACTAAAAACAGAATAAAATAAAGATTTAAGTGGGGCTCCCATACAACAAACGTGATTTTTGACCGAAGTTAAGCAACGTAGGGCGGGGTCAGTACTTGGATGGGTGACCGTTTTTTTTTTTTGCCTTTTTTTGCATTATGGTACGGAACCCTTCGTGCGCGAGTCCGACTCGCACTTGCCCGGTTTTCTGATATAATTTTGCCTACCCAGTCCCAAATCTCTGTGCACGCTACTGTTGTTTAGGCTAGCAGGCCAATCCGAACGTACACTGACGTCAGATTGACATCATTCAGATATTATTCTGATGTCAGTTGGTGACCACCAAGGTCCGGCCTCTACAGGAAGGGTCCCATTCCCATAAGGCTGCGTTTCCCCTTTCAAGTAAATAGTATATTGAAATTCAACTTTTTGCAGGCTTATTTTGACTGATGTACCTACATAATAATCAATAGGTGGAAAATTATAATGTACAGTCACCTGCAATAATATGTTACACAACGAAGGCGGCAAAAATATCTGACACGATCTTATTTGTAGAGCCATAAGAGCGTGTCACATATTTTTGCGGCCTTCGAAGAGTAACATATTATTGCAGGTGACTGTAGGTATTTTATTCTCCAAATGTGAAAACAAATCACAATCTGCTTTTAATGACCCAAATTTTGCGAAAATTATCTATGCACAACTTAAAAACTAATTGACCTTATAAATTGACATGAAAACAAGGTCACACACCCGTCATTTGTGTTTATTTTTCTTTCATACAAACGGCGAAAATATAATTTCCATCGATATAGTTTAATATGCCTGACTCTCACGGATATAATATATTATATTAAACTAGCGACCCGCCCCGGCTTCGCACGGGTTAGATTAGATTAGATATATTTATTTCTTAAAGAAAAAGACACAGTATTTTACACAAAAGGATAAAACAAAGGCTTTCACTAAAAGATTGTCAACTTAACATTAAGATTACAACAAGAAATTATACACCTAAACCTTCCTCAAGAATCATTCTATTGATGGGTGCGGTTTTCGCATGAAAATCTTTTCAGTAGTTTTTGAATTTATCGCGAACATAAAATAGTACATTGTGCAACGTGGGGGGTAAGCGAGATTTTGGAAACGAGGTATATAACTCCCGACAGCCGCAGGCTGGAGGGAGTTAAAGACTCGAGTTTACAATATGCTTACCCCCGGAGTTACACACAATGTTTTTCATCACATTTGCGAAGAAAAAACTAAATTTTAAGCGAAATAATTCTTAAATACGGTGACATTTCAAACATTCGTCCGCCATATTGTCTTGTTTTGGCAGGTTAGGATTCGAAGGCACAGACCCACCCGGATTCAGCCATAATCGAAAATTGTGTAAAAAATAATTTAAACGGCTATTAAATTAATAAAATTAAATATTTTTAAACATACACATAAAAAATAATTTATAAACGTCAGTATTTTCAATGTAACTCATTTAAAACTACTTTTTTCGTATAAATTACTGACATAATTAAAAAAAAAGCCATAACTCACTCGTGAGTTATAGCTTTTTTTTTTCAAAATCTATAACTCCCGCGGGAACAATATAGGCCTTTGTCCTTCAGTACACCTGCATGAAATAAGATCTTTTTCGAACAAGTGTGATGAAAATACACAAACGCACAAACAGACCGACGCGGCGGGGGACTTTGTTTTATAAGGTTTAGTGATATATATACAGTTTTATGTGTATGATATATGTTTTTAAATTATCTCCAGAATACCTCTCTCTTACCTCTACCTCTTTACCTCTTACCTCTTTGTCGCAGTTTTCCGACACGGTTTTCATGTGTTCCATCTTCTTTTTGTTTCTAAACACGAGGGGTGTGACTGCCGCCATGAAACCATTCTTGGAATATTTATTGTTCTTCACCACGCCTATCTATAAATTTAAAACGATATTTTTATTACAAACTTATCATAAAGAGACCCTACGTTTGTTCCCCTAGTTTTAATAGGGATGATGACACATTGTATAAATTGATGATTTTCTTCGTGTAATTTGTGTTGTTTTAAATAAAAATCCGAAATTTATATAAAAGAGCGACTAATTTTATTTCCATGACAATAATGCGTGACACAATTATTTTTGATTATTAAAATTCAAAATTATGTCATTATCACATATGTAGGTACATTACAAACGTAAAAAGGTTGCAATCTGAACACACATGTTGGATTTTATAACAAAATCTAGTAAAATTCATATCAAATGAGCAATTTAGCACAATAATGTGGATATTAAAGTAAAATATGGAAATAATACAAAAAAAAATACAGGACCTTCAAAATTTTAATTCTCTTTTAATTTTCTAAACAGGAAATAAGTAATATAAGGATAGTGTTTATTCATGAGAATAATATTGTACTTTTGTATATGCTGTTAGTTACTTTAAACTTTTAAACGAATATGCAATAACCCACCAGGGTTGCCTACACCTTAGTTTGGCACTTTTAAAGGATCACCTTTTAAATGTCGGCGGCCGCGCCATTGCAAAAATGAGTTAGCAGTTTTTGGTTTTCAATGAAGTTAGATACTAAAGTGACTGAACTTTATCACTTTTTGGGTAGGTAGGTAAGGTAGGTACCTACCTTTTCCAACAAGCACTTGAGGATGCAAGCAGCCTTCTCGGGATAGGGCGGGTCTTTCCGGAGATACTCGAGATCTTTCTCCGTCGCGTTTACTTTGGTCATGCAAGACCGCGCAGTGCTGATCAGGGTCTTGCGCACCACCGTTGTGAATGGGTTCTCTGTTAACAAATATGATATCGAATTAAGTATGTGTTTTTATAACAATAAAAGGGATATTATTACAATTAAAAGTTGTTGTAGTCGTGTCTTGTTTTAAAGTTGATTTCAAATCAAAAACACACTAATTTTAATTTTTAACAAGCAGAAACGTCTGCGAACGATGCTATTAAGCTTAGAATAAATTTAAAAGTGGAAAAATTACTGTCTTGGGTGAGACTTGAACTCACGGCCTCTGGATTGATACTCCAGCGCTCTGCCATCTGAGCCACCAAGACCTCATCCATAGCCAGCAAACCTTTCCACCATATTATAGGTCAAGGGGACCATAGCGACATCTACCGCAAGAGTGTTACACTTCTTAAACGGCTACCGGTGAGTTCAAGTCTCACCCAAGACAGTAATTTTTCCACTTTTAAATTTATTCTAAGTCAAAAACACACTGTCTAGAAATTTAGTTTGGCACTTAAATTGTCAGAAACGTATTCTTCCAAGAGCAGTGGTTTGAAACAGTACGGAACTGATCAGAGTTTTTTTTCGTCTATTTTTAAAGTTATCGGTCCTCGTTTCCAGTACGGGCCGCCTACAACTCTTATTATTTACTTTGTTTTATATTTTGCAATTTCATCAATATTGATTACTGTTATCATGTAGTATAAGTATATAAAATATTTATCAGAGTTTAGTACAGATGGAAGAAGGATGGAAATACAAAATACAGTAGTTCAGGGGTATGTTACTTTTAAAAGTAACTCACACTGATGATCTGGGCGAGACAATATGGCGCGTTTACACGCGTTCGGTTCGGGGCCAGGGTAGAAAAATAACACTTTAAAGCTCAAAGTCGCTCGTCATCGTGTCTTATTTTAAATATAAGGAATTGTCCACGTCATTTGTGATGCAGTGTCTTAACGGAATGTTCTGATTCGATCAGTAAACTCTTGTCTTCCCGATAAGGGCAGTCGGCAATGTATGATCAGATCGATCAGCAAAGGAGTTGTCCAATTCAATTATTAACAAATCTTCGTTAGGTACGTACGCCAGTTTTAAGGCAAATCCATATTTTTGTATTTATGAAGACACGAATACTATACACGGTAAAAAATATATATCAGCATCTTAATCACAAAAACCATAATGAAAATTAAATTAAGTTTGTAAGTTTGTAAACGAATTCAAAAGATTTTTGTGTACTATTAGCTAACGGAAATTTAAATTTACAAGAAGTGGCAAAGTCAACTGTCATCTTGACAAACGACAATTCACTTTGCCACTTTTTGTATTTTTTAATTTAGAAAGTAAACCAGCGTTAATACTACAGTCCACTTGAACAACACCTTTACTACACCTGAGACCAGCGAAGGTTTTACACGAATACTTTTCCTACATCGAAGATAAATCGGTATATAAACTATCAGTATACTAACATAATTCACTGTTTAAATAACGCAGACGAATTGTGGGATTCTATAAAAAACTAAAAAAAATTTTCGTCTAATCCGAACTGCGTATTTATAGTAAACATATTATTAACAAACCTCTTTCCTCCCCATTTACAAGCCAAACCAGCCCGATGAAACAGAAAAGTTTTAATCCCCACAAACTGTTAGTTTTTTTCATTTTCCACGTTGTTTCTAGTAAAATATTCCGAACAAAATGATACAACAATCGCTGTACTTGGTTGTTTGTGTGTGATAAAATCTTTCTACCAATTTATTCGGCTATCGGGACGTGTGATCGCTTCGTATCCGTTTTTGGGAAATAATGATTGTTGATTTTGTAATTTACCTCAATTGATTCGAGTCATTAGGTAGCGCTATCAAATGATGAGTACTGGAAGTTTCCCTTAAAACGATTTAATTGATTGTTGTAGCTGAATATGTAGGTAATATTCATACCCCGGTTTGATGGATGCAATTTGGTTTGACGTTTAAAAAGTGCGAGTACAAGTAAAACTTACCTAAGGTCAATGTGGCTAAATCCGTCATAGGTACTATTCCGTCCACTAGCGTTTTTCTCGAACAACGAACAACATTGATAATGTCGTCGACAAATCAGCGATCGCTTTTAGTTGCAGCAATCAAAAGCATATGTTTTTTTTCCTACGATTGTAAATCAAAGAAATATAGGTACGCTCGTGGACGGAATAGTCCCTATGACGAAATTAGCCACATTGACCTTACCATAAGTAGATATCGATAAAATGATAACGTAAAAAAGTAGCGTTATGTATTTTTTAAATATTTTAATCGCTTTTACAATAAAATGAACTGAATTACTATTTAAAGTAATTTTAATTACTTACTGTCAAAATAACAATATTCGATGCCAGATATTTACAGTTGCAATAACTAACACTCTTATTTAATAATACTTTAAGAATGAGTAGCATTTGTTATTATGATATAGGCATTGCTGCTCAGCAATAGATATCGGTAATACTTGAGTCGATATTAACCAATATCCGATACATCGAATGGGAAAATGGGATGGAAAGTATGGTTATGCTGTTAGATTGCAAAGACACGACCCGATGTTTTGTAGTCCAATTATAATTTTACGAAAACTACAAAAATACAAGAAACTACTAAACGAACAAAAATATCAAAAAACATTTACTATCTTGCTGAGCTACCTATCAAAACAGAAACAAATAAAATAAAATAGCCTTGCTCGTAAGCATTCCTTTCAACTCGATATCGCAAGTTCACGATATTAGCAACGTAACAGACCTTTTTGGAACGGAACCCTCACAAAGAGCAACCAAGTTATTTTGTTTAAATATACAAAATACAAGTGCAAAGAACTCTAAACAGAGTCAAATAAGCCATTCGCAGCCAAACAATGTAATATTGATCGAATCGGGTACAAATTGCGCCCGTTCATTCTGCTGAATACTGGAATTCATCACGTCTAGACCGACCCATACAAATGCGAGTTTAAGCATTTGCAAACTTATATATAAAAGCAGAAGGTTCAAACCAGTTTGGATTGGAAGTAAATGAGGGTTTTTTATTGTATATAAATGTGAATTTGAAACTTGCGTTTCAGACGTATGTGAAATAAGTTTGTAACAAATAATATAGTTCAAGGAACTAAAATAACAATGTACCTGTTTTGTCTGCAATGTAGAATGAACAAGTAAATTACTCAAAAAATGTTGTATCATTGTTGTTGTTGTTGTTGTTGTATGTTGTGCTGTCAGCATTTTTGCGTTAGACACCGAGTCGCTATGAGAGAAACTTGCTAACCCTTGAAACCTTGAATGACCGTCTTGTCATTACAATATCTTATAGCACAAGTAAAGGGAAAAGTCCGAGAAAACTAAAATATATCCTACCTTCCCTCCACCACCCACTTGTAGAATAGTACCCTACTTAATAGTTGAGCAAAGAAGAAACCCACCTTTTGTTCGCCCGAGATCTATTTAGTCGCACCAAAACGTCCAAAACTTCTTTTGTGAATTTATGTTTATGTAAAGTTTTTATTGCAATGCCTTTGGTTCTAACGACACCCTTTTTATATCACACAAATCCTCAAAGGTTTCTTTGTTTAGCCTATATTTTTTATGAAATGGTTTTCGCTTATGTATTTGAGTTGATTTTTTGAGTCTTTCTCTTATATTAGCTTGATATTTGCCTTGCTCCCTTTTGTCATCTTCACACGCTGCTGTTGCAAGTATAATCAAAGCTACATAATGCTTGGCCGACATTACTTTAATAAGTAGTTAAAATATTTCTCTTCCAATCACCAAATTACATTTTAGATCTGTTTAAAAGCGGGTTCTTGCTACACTTTTGTAATCGTTTCCTGCCATATTTAAGAGGCCTGAGCACCAGCTTCTTGTACCAACAAGAAGCTTTTTAATTTGGTTTTATGCCAGATAGATGGCAATGTCTGCCTCTGTAGTCAGTTCTGACGTTATAGTGCTGACGTGTTCGTCAATTCGGTATTACCTAATTGGTGTCTGTTTAATAAGTTGTTGACTGCTTAAAGATGATTATTGAAAGTATAAAAGAGAAATAGTTGGTGCATAGTAGCTCGCAGCGTCGGATATGGAGTCCAGAAAATGACTACAATCACTGACTAAACACGTATACACAACACAACAAGAAAATACTGTTTTGTAACAAACAGACAGTCAAAATCTTAAATGACAGTGATTAATAAAAACAGGATTAGCGACATGACATTGTTGATTGTATTTTCTAGAGCTAATTCAAATATAATATTCCATGAATAATAGACAATATAAGGAATGACAGTCAAGTTAGTTTACGCTTGACTGTCATTCTGCAGCGCTGATTTAATATGAGATAGCATCTCAGCGTATGCCAGTCTCTATAGAGAAGATAGCTTGCCAACATAAATTTATGTTAGACGCTCATTCCGTATATTATGCGTTAGCTGTATACTGTACAGGTTGCCAGGTATGCACATTTTTTCCCTACCTAATAATGTGTGGTCTTATTAACATCGCCCAATGAATTGTACGGGGCCCACCGGACCCACCCATTATAACTTTTTCTCGCTACGAAGTTTAATGTTCCTGGGATTACTGAAGTTTTTTAATGCACCCTACAGTACAGGACTATTTTCATTAAAAAGTTGAGGTTCATGCGGAATTATTGATCAGGCAAAGTCACGTCTGTGACCTTGGGAAATAAACTCTACAGTGTTAAGTAAATATTTAAATAATGAGTTGTTGTATTTTTGATTTACTGTCATTAGGTATAAATGGAAAATCGTCCACTTGAAATGACCATTCTGAAGTTGGATCAAAAGTAATAGTGTCCAATGTGAATCTTGTCAAAATGTAATTGTGCTAAAAAACATTTTTAACCAAATTTGTAATCGTCGTAAATTAATTAAGCCAGAATGGAATTTTGTCCATTATAAATTATGAGCAAAATGAAATATATTCAGTACCTACCTATGACATATTAATGTCTTGACATAAATGACGCAAATATTTTAAACTAAAATAAAACATTATTTTTGAAAATAGTCATTTCTTTTTAATAGTTCCATGACTATGGCATTATAAACCTCTATAATCGTAAATGTACAAATTTTCAATTGGTCATGATTATCAGTGTACGCAAATACAAATGGACGCATATTTTTCGACCTGTATCATATTTCACATTTTGACTATTGGACATAATTCTTTTTCGACATTATACTGGATGGACAATTTTCCTAGTCGATGTATTTTAGATTGTCAGTTTTCTACTTTGACGTATAATTTCGAGTGGACAATTTTCCATTTGTACCTAATGATAGTAAATCGTATTTTTTTAGTCAATCAATGCGTAAACTTACCAGTCGTGGCCAACACGCATACAGTCTCTTAAAGTGAAGCTGCAACACCCGAAATTCCAGGAGTTTGTTTATGCAGGGCGTGTTCGTGGAAAAATAAGATAACAAAAATTAGTTATTTTTACAAACGAAAAAACTATTAATTAAAAAGTCATTAGATAAGTTAAAATGTAATATTTCCGTATATATTGGATCCTCCTGTTTTTAAATCAAATACCGCACATGGTTTTTTTTGGTAGCGGGTACTACCAACTGTCGAGTCATCTTGACAGGACTGTTGACCTCGAGGTGGCAATGTAGGTATGCTTAATAATAAAAATGTCATCATACCAAAAAAAAAACAGCAGGTAGCAATTAACATCATACATAATATGGTTCATATTGTAGTTATGTATCTTTTCAACGAATTTAGGTATATTCTGGAATGTATAAATCTTTTAAATCATGGGAAATTTATATTTAATAAACAACTGCATAGCGCTAATATTTAACAACGAGGTTCTAATATTAAAAAACCCTTTCTCACATTTCTTTCCTTTTCTCCTCGCTTGTTATTAACCAAACTCTGGTTTTATCCGCTTTGCTGGCGCAAAAACATTTTCTCATAAACGAATATTTATTGTTTTCATTGGCTTTTCCTTCGCGGCCTTTTTTTCTTTTTGTAAAGAATTGTATGGTCTATTGTCGACTACCGTCGCATTTTCAATTCAGGAAAATTTTCTTTGTCGTTAAATTGTGACTTAAATTTCTGGTTGCTTTTTTATAAGTTTAATCTTTTTACGCCATAATTGTTTTGAAAGAACTGTATTAGTTAGACGAACAATGCTGTCTCCGGTGTTAGTTTAAAACTATTGTCTTTTAACTAGAAAACTCCAAATTCGATCGAAATTACCTACATTAAACCGGTCATTTATATACATGTTTAAAGAATATAACTAGTTTTTCCCTGCCTTTGATTATCATAACATCGATATAGTAGATTGTTAACCAAGGGTTGAAAGCCAATAGTCCGAGACGGAAATGGTGCCTTTCACCCGAGTTTAACACTCTACTTTTCATATCGAATGCGAGGAAACCAAAGAAGACAAGGCAATTTCGCAAAATCAGTAATTGAAGTAGATACCTAATAGACCTACGGCCATGATTTTTTCCTTAGGACTTACTTGCAATTGGACACTTTACATGTGTGAAGATTAATAACCCCTAGCGAAAATCATTTATATTGCAATATTTACGAAAACACACATTTATTAACAAACTGCAGTATTTTTTAAATTATTTGTTAATTATAGTATGAAAATCAGCGGGATTGCCTCTTACTTTTTAATTTTATACTTTTTCGTTCTAAAAGCCGCAACAGACTACCTGACCGCACCGTGACCTTGGTACGCCGCACCACGTAATAACATAATAAAAGTATTTTAAATATTACTTAAATAACAATTTCATTAATAAAATAAGAAATTTTGATCTTGTATTTTATTTTATTTTCATGAATATATTGAATATAGTGCAAAATAACTTTAAAGACCAATTTAATATCGTACAAACGTTTAACTGTGACTGTATAAGATTCTGCCTTTGCTCATTTACGCAAGTGTAAGGTTTAAAAAAATATTTTTCACTTCTCATGCTCAAAAAGTGCACCTTTATGTCGTGCGTAGACGACATAAAATCGCATTTTATGCTCTAGAGCATAAAGTAAAATCATCTATTACGACCCTTATTGACTTAGCAATAAAGTCCAAATTCTGCCATACAAACTGCCAGCCCTGCCGGCGCGCCCCCGACCGGCGCTCTCCCGATCGGCGTGCCCCGCGCCTCCGACCGGCCCAAGAACTATTTTCTTTAGTCTTGAATAAATACGTTAAAATAACGTAAAATATTTGATTTTTCGTAGATTTTCCTCGCAATCGAAGTGAAAAGCAGAGTGTACAACAAGGGCATAAATGTCCATTTTTACCCTCGTCTACTATTTTGGTATTCGCTTCGCTCAGACCAAAAAATTGCCTCGGGTAAAAATGGGTCACTTTATGCCCTTGTTGTACAATCTACTATTTGGTGTATTCCTTTTGGTTCCCGCCTTATGAAATCGAGTAAATAGAATTCAACGAAAGAAATCAAGAATAATTTGTTTTTAACAATTTACTTACATCATTTTTTATAAAAAAAAGGATCAACGTGGGATTAGTAAAATAAAACAATTACCAATTGTTCCAGGCGAGAAAATAAAGACACTATTTTTCCATTTTGTTTCCACCCAGTTGTTCGTGGGACGGGGACGCAGAGGAGTACACCACTTTTCTGCGCTAGAGCATAAACGTATCACTTTCTGCGCATCTTTTAGGTAGTTTAGAACAACAACGACCCACTTTCAGAGCATGAGATATGAAAAAAATTAACTTTGTGTAAACACGAAAACACGTGACCCGAGACATTGTCCCCAAGATACTGGTTACATTGCCCCTTTGTACTTTAAACTTCAAATTTATTCAGCAAATAGGCCACAAGGGCACTTTTACACGTCAACATTGAATTTACATACAAGCAAAAATAATAACAATACATCAACAATTTTATAAAATACAACGAACTGCAACTACCAATTCAAACTAACATATTACAATTACTTAGAGATGTATATGGTCCCTTAATGTCGAATTACATAAAAAAACTATAATTATATAGGTAATATAAATAAAACCGGGCAAGTGCGAGTCGGACTCGCGCACGAAGGGTTCCGTACCATAATGCAAAAAAAAAAACGAAAAAAAAAAAGCAAAAAAAAACGGTCACCCATCCAAGTACTGACCTCTCCCGACGTTGCTTAACTTTGGTCAAAAATCACGTTTGTTGTATGGGAGCCCCATTTAAATCTTTATTTTATTCTGTTTTTAGTATTTGTTGTTATAGCGGCAACAGAAATACATCATCTGTGAAAATTTCAACTGTCTAGCTATCACGGTTCGTGAGATACAGCCTGGTGACAGACGGACGGACGGACGGACGGACAGCGAAGTCTTAGTAATAGGGTCCCGTTTTACCCTTTGGGTACGGAACCCTAAAAAATACATATACAAAAACACAAAAAAACTACAATATTTAGAGGTATAAATGTCCGTAGGTGTCAGAACTATAAGACTATATTTTATCAAATTATCCTTAGAGATGTAAGTATATTAGGGTCTCCAAGAGTCAAAATCGTGTATAATTAACACATTCATTAAGAGAAAAGAAACATACGAGAGCAGATTGAGGCGTCTCACTGTAATTAAACTCAAAAATAAAGTTACTAAGTATAATAAATAGCTCGTATTAGCTTAAACAGACCAGTCTCCACAAACAGCACCCGTTCACGAGTGTATAAGCTATGCTTAGCGAAATACGCCCCTTTACCCTTATATATATATATATAACTTATTGCTATTATTTTAATAGTACATTACTACAGAGGCCGGGACGAAAGGGGTTGCCGGCCGAAAACATATAGACGGCCGAGCGAAGCGAGGCCGGATAGGTCTGAGCGCGGGCAACCCCATTTCCCGCCGAGGTATGTATAGTGCTTTTCTCAAACATGCAATGAAATAAATAAAATAAAAAATCCACGAAACCCAAGTTTTATTTATAGAAAAAACTAAAAGTAAAGTACACCCAAAATATAACCAACACGTACCTATATCATTATCACGCGTATGTTTTACATAACACGAGTCGTGTATTTTTTCTACCCGTATATTTTCATGTATCTTTGATTTTTTCGCCTTGTATCCGTCTGAGTGTCGTTTTCGTCACATAAGTTTACATAGTCTTTCATGTTGATATATTATCATGTTTCACATACATCGTTGCTTTATGCACGGAGTAAATAAGTATAATTTCCACAGTGTTGACGAATTTGTAGTTACATCCATTTAAAATATGCCACAAAACTGTTTCTAATAAACTGTAAGCCTATTTTCTTAGTTTCTCAAATAATAAAATTGCCATAAGCAACCATATACATACTTCGTCTTTGACTTGGCGGCAGAGGCAGCAAGTTATTAAAATCAATTCTGCTTACGCTGCCAATTCCAACGCCTACGATTACAATTAATATTAATTTCATTATTTCGTCGGAACTCATATTAAAGTCAAAAAATCAACAACGCACCATAAATCCAATAAAACAGAATGAATATTTTTCAACTTTACCTCCATAACAATTTAAAAAATATAACTACGCGTGTTTGAGTAGACCTTTTTAAGTTTTTACCGCTAACGTTTAGATGAAATATTTTAAATGTTTTTATTCGTGTAGTTAAATTTATAATTTAAAATTATAAAATTATAGAATGTATTATTTATTAAGTTCATGTTAATTTTATACAAATAAAACTGCAAATTATAGCAAACATTGTTTTTTGTTTTTTTTTTTATAGGCGTAGTGGCAGAGTGTCATTACGAACCATAAAGCAAATACTGCCTCTAATTTTTTTTAATGGATGAATGCCACGATGCTGTGTCTCAAATATCTGTGAAATGAAAATTAAAAAAGAGGACTTTGCCGGCCTAGGCCTGCAAGATGTGTATGAAATTCCATTAACGACCTTTTGTCCTAGCCGCACCTGAAACGTCATACTTCGCAGCCTATTATAAGGAACATAACATCAATATTTCATTGGATGTTTGAGAAAAAACTATTTACCGGTCTGGCTTTTCAATACACCGCATTTTAAAAACGCCGCTCCGTTCCAATCAGCGGACATTGAGCGCTCGGAAATGACACAGTGATATAATACCATCCGGATATTGACTCGGCATTCCAAAATGATGTAAGTACTTTTAACGTCCAAAATATTTGTACACATTTGAACCTTATTCCAATACGATAAGGCGAATAATGTATACATATTTTTGACATTAAGTTGCAATTCATTTGTTACGTCCGGATGTTCTGTCCGGATACCATGTTTTCGGTCAGCGATAGTCTTGGCACAAACAACTCACTCTTATGTTGGCATTCGTATAAATAGCGGCAAATTCTTTCTGTTCTGGAGATATGGTTCGTAAAAAGTTGCAGCCGTATTTGTCTTACTCTTTTATTAGGACAATTGTATATGATTTTGTTGTGCGTTTGATGGTGTTGCTCAGATATTTAGTTATATTAAGACTTCTATATCCTCAAGCTTGTATGATCAATTGAACATCTTTTTTATGAGTGAGTACATTCCATTTTATAATAGAGAAATAGAGGTTATTGGGCATTTAAAGGAAACTACTTGCACGGATAGCCCTTGTGAAATTTGTATCTTGCTTTTGTTCATCTATGTCTAATAATAATACCAATCGCAATATTGTACCTATTCAAGTTTCGACGAAGTTACATGCTTTTGTGAATTAAAGTAAATAGTTGCCAATTCATAGTTCGATCCTTAGTAACCGGGTCAAAGTAAAGGTACTTACTTATTGTCGAGGACTAAAATTTTATCAAATGATTTCTCTAGCTAAGCTGAAGAAATAATTTGCATAAATATAATTATATCGTTTCAATAACGTTGCATTCGTAATTTTGTTTATGCATGCATTATTGTCTTTACGGTGTTATCCTTTATAGTTAGTACACACTCAGTGAAACTATCGATACCCCCAATATTATACAAAACACTAATATATTCAAATTAAAAAATAATCAAAATATTTTTATTTCTAGAAATACAGAAATTTTAATAAAAGCAGTACAGTGATCCCCACACTAAGCTTAGCCTGTATCGTGGGAATCCTAGAGAAATACCGAATATAGATTTTATTTCCATATTTTTTTACTAACCTTGAGCAAATATCGTATACGTACGGGGACCGTGATTATACGAAATTAACTTGGAAAAGAACCAGCAGTTTATTGAATGAGTGGATTGCGTTTCTAAACAAAACGGCGTCGTATCGTTTCGGTGTTTATTTACTTTCCCGTCTGTTTGCCAAACGGGTAATAAAGTTTTCTTTGTTGCGTTCCTTTTGGTTGTTTTGCCGTTGAAGTTCTGAATGCGTAGATTTTTGTATTAATTTTTGTTTAGATAGTTCAAGTATATTCCTTTTAGTGCTATTCATTACTGTTTCATTCGTTTTATGCAAATTTACGTTTAAAAAATTTATGTGCTCCACAATAAAATGTTGAAAGGTTAAACAATTTGGTCATGTTTATTACTATACGGTAAGGAATATACTTAGGTATCTGAATCTTCAATTTATCTAATGAAATCCTATAATGTCTACAAGTCCTACAACGTATGTAATTGCCATTATAAATTTTCGTTCACTTCATGCGACAATTCACTTAATGTCCCGTCGTGTACTGTGAATCGAAACATCTGTTAACACGTGTACTCATGTACTGACTACGTAATATTCATTAGTGCATTACCGTGTAATGCCTAATGAATCGTGGCTGTCGATAAAATGAAGCTGTTCGGTTAGCTGCATGTCACGCATTTTAATTGATGGTAACCACAACATGTTTAAACAAGTTTCTACTTTACGAAACATTTAGTCTGATATGTGACAGTTTCTTATAGTACAGTCTGTCTGGTCGTCTTGTGCCTTGGTCGGTTGTCTGTCGTGAACTGATGTGATTTTGTTCTGTGGTTGTCATGTCTAATTTTGAATTTAAATGTCTGTAGTTCCAAATATGTATGTCAGTCGGTCTATGTCAGGTCGCCACGGAGGTCGCAAGCAACGATACTTATGTAGGCTCTATAAAAGACTATCGTTATCTAGTTTGCGTTGGGAACAGCGATTATTGATGTAATTTGGAGAACAAACGAAACATACTACGTATCGGCTGAAACACAATACTATATTCAAATTACAATTGTCGCTAATTACGCAAATAGGTGGAAATTTGAAATGGTTCACTAGATTTCATGAAATCGTGTCGCTGGTATCACACTAATTAATTATTTCAAATCGACTCCAATATTCCGAAGAACGGTCTAATTTCGTCGGAGATATTCTATATATGCCCCAAAGATGTTTCGATCTATTTAGAGGTTGTTCCCATTATTTCAGTTGGTCTCATTGTCACAAACTAGCTTCTATCTGTTCTTGAAATATTTTAAGTGAACCTATTGTGGATTTGGGTTGGTTTTTTTTATAGTATCCCTTGTATTTCCTATCGCAAATGATCCCTGAATTTGTAAAATATGACTGATGTTGTCCTCAACATCAGTCATATTTTACAAGTTATTTATCATAACGTAATTATTTTTTTGTAAACAGGCCAATTAAAATTTTTCAACGGGGTTGTTTTATGTGTTTTATTCTAACTCATATATGTAATCAAAGGTGTCTGAGATTTAAAAAAATGGCTCCTATTTTATTTACGCCGAATTTCATCGAACCCATCAAATTATCTAACGCTGTGCTGAATATTTTCACATTTTTAGCATAGGCAAGCAATGTACCCATTTTTTTATTGGTTTGCCTTTGAGATTTTAAAAAATGGTTCCTATTTTATTTACGCCGAATTTCACCGAACCCATCAAACTATCTAACGCTGTGCTGAAGCTTTCTCATTTCTAGCATAGGCAAGCTGTGTACCTATTTTTTGGACAGCACGGTTTTCCAACATTGTTAACAAGCTCGCATTCCCAAATTTCACCTCGCAACGTATGAAAAGAAACGCAGTAAAATAAGCTAAGTTATTTACCGTAGCAGGCTTCATTGTTCTTTTGTTTTGCAACGTGTTCTCACAGACAATGCTGGCTTGGCTTTGTGTTTGAAAGTAGTATTGTGATATCTCTCCTTGTTAGGACTTACACGCGCATTTTGAATCTGAGACGGCGGATAGTTGGGTAGCAGTTACAGATTGTTAAGGACTTTGTAGATCAATACAATACAATATCACTCTTTATTGCACACCTCAATACAGAAAACTTTACAATGAAATACAGCAACTCAAGTAGAAGTAAACAACAGACGGTCTTATCGCTAAAAAGCGTTCTCTTCCAGACAGTATTAAGTATTTCTCTTTATTTATTTCCTTTTTCCATAGTAAGTCAGTTTTGAAGATAATATCAAATAATCATATTTCTTTCATACAGCTTGCCTTTTGCGACAGATTGGCCATGCAGACTGAATCTGAAACATATCTTTTCTCAAATCGACTATTATATTAGTCGCCACCCGTAGGAATGACTTTGCTTATTGTGACTTGTCACCTGCACCTAGTTAAAGTTGTTAGGATTGAGTTAATAGATGAATGGCGTGGTTTGTGATGTGTTCTGAATGTTTAAAGTATCACTTGAATTGATAGTTTTCAGTTTTAATAAATTATTACACGTTTCTCCGCCTCGGCTACAACTTTCTCGATTAGCCCGACCGTTTTTTTTTTATGTTACCAATTTTATTTTTATTAAATATTATACTCTGCATTGTTGCATAATAAACGAATTTTTAAAAGTTATATTTGTCAGCTTTGCAAGCTAAAGTTATTTTGTATTAATTTAAATATTAATTAATACTTCGTTTCCTCAGTCATCAATATTTTCCGAAAGCAAATACCAGTCTCCAATGACAAGTTATGACCCTCCTTTAACATTCTATTTTCAAACCGTATTTTAGAATTGAAAATTCCGAAGTGGCAATCTATAAGACTATGGGCACCAGTCCAAGTGCGAAGCGAGGGGGCCGTATATCACGGGGTATCACACCTCTTTGGGTGAATAGAGTCCACTTTGTAACGCTTGATCGATTAAACTATTGTGTAACTTAATTAAAAGCGAGTCAGAGCGTAGTAATATTAAGTTTTGGAGTTTGTGAGGTTTGGTCAATATTTTGAGAGGAAAACACTGATCGCGTCGTTTTGTGCGCGGAAAAACATGTTTTAATTGGACGCACTCTGAGTGAATGCTACTCGCGTGAATGTATTGAAGCGAAATATTAAATACGTTTATTTTTTTGTGCAATAAGGACGGTTGCGGATGCCTTCACAACTCTGCGACGTAAACTGTACACACTTATTAATTTCATTTTATAAGGAAAAATACCTAGTAATTTATTAAAACAACGAAATACAATTTTATTATTAGGTAAACATAATACAAACACTTAATTTTTAATTAGGTGGTGGCTCGGTACTCGGTAGGATGCCCAGAAGCATTGCCCCGCAGGATAGCAATTCTGATCCGCTGAGCGAAATATTGGTCAGCCCTCTGGTCACCAGAAGGTCCAGAAGCCTCTAAGGCGCTTTGATAACTCGATTTATATAGGCGACGCGCACTAGGTCCCCAGGCTTCAGGATTTCAACTACTTTCAACCCCAAACGCCGTAAATATGTACCGATATAGCAGTGGCGTGCACTTCATAAAGGCAAAAAGGCACTGCCTACCCTACTATAATTCCGATGTCTATCCTCTTAAACTACTTAATTTAATTTATACTTGATCGTACTATCAGTAATCGATATAACTTAAAACATTCTAAAAATTAATAAGCGCTCCATCTACCGGTTAAGCTTTGTCATCAAGTCATCATCTATAATAATTCTACGCGACGAAGTTTACACCACGCGGCACTAGCGCCGCTACGTGCCTTGCACGGCAAAGACAGAAAACATTTCCGTCTAAATCTTTCTATGTGTGCCTTCGTCGTTACGCGGTTACAGTGTAGTGGGCCTTCCTATAAGTACGAGCACACAATTATACAAGTAACGCACACATTTAGACGCAATAGGCAGTGTCTTTCGTACCAAACGTAAACGAATGACGCCCGAAAGTTTCCGAATAGTTCCGATGTTTATGTGACTATTTTAAAAAGTAGCATTTGCTATGGTAATTTAGTGCAAATACGAGACTATTTTTTTATTCGTTTACAGTATTTGGTTAAGTTTATTTTCATTTTTTATTCGGTCGCCATTGTTTGTTTGTTTTGGTGAGTTTATGAGATAACAGTTAACAGTTGCCGGAAATTATAAAGTGCGATTAGTGAAAAAATGGATAATTTAACTGTGAAAGTTGTGGTGGGTGTGTGTGTGTGCAAACTATTAAAAATGATGCGTTTTCGAAGCTTTCGTTTAGCCAAAAAAAGAAGTAATTGAAAAGACTTGACAACAAAATTAAAACCATCACGCAATTTTTTTGGTGAGTTAGTAGCTCTCATTTTTTAAGGATCCGTATCCAAAGGGTAAAACGGGACTCTATTACTAAGACTCTGCTGTCCTTCCGTCCGTCAGTCTGTCATCAGGCTGTATCTCACGAACCGTGATAGCTAGACAGTTGCAATTTTCACAGATGTATTTCTGTTGCCGCTATAACAACAAACACTAAAAACAGAATAAAATAAAGATTTAAGTGGGGCTCCCTTACAACAAACGTGATTTTTGACCGAAGTTAAGCAACGTAGGGCGGGGTACTTGGATGGGTGACCGTTTTTTTTTTGCCTTTTTTTGTATTATGGTACGGAACCCTTCGTGCGCGAGTCCGACTCGCACTTGCCCGGTTTTCTGATATAATTTTGCCTACCCAGTCCCAAATCTCTGTGCACGCGACTGCGATATAGTATATAGTCCTCCTCGTCGATTTCGAAGACGGCGACCTCAGCAATTACGGATTACGCCTGTTATGGGCCCGAATGTGGCTGGCCAGGCCGAACTTGGTCTTAAAGACTCTTCTGCAGGTGTTACAATAGAGTTGGCCAGACGTGTTATACCTGCGTATACAGGGTGTCCCAGAAATCGACGTCAAGCCGTAAACGGATGATAGAGGATGATAGACCAAGTCATAACAGTTATCATAAAAATACAAAAAAAAATCCAACTCATGTTCTTTAAAAATTATGGTCACTTTAAAAATTCACTAAAAAATCCACACCCTGTAATGGTTCTTTAACTCTTGTTACTACAAATTCCATAATTTATTCTAATTTTTTTATTATTATGTAATTTGGAATAATTACAGGCTGTGGATTTTTTAGTGAATTTTTAAAGTGACCATAATTTTTAAAGAACATGAGTTGGATTTTTTTTTTGTATTTTTATGATAACTGTTATGACTTGGTCTATCATCCGTTTACGGCTTGACGTCCATTTCTGGGACACCCTGTATATACGTACGGGTACGGGCTTCGGTCTCTCTTTACGTTGTTGGCGTTTGGCATCTAAGATGTTGAGGCGGTTTTCCTCAAACGATTTGATGCAGTTAATGTACCGATACTACAGAGGGTGACATACTTGCGACGTTTATTAATTTCGCCTGTGTATTTATTTAAATTGAGAATTTAAAAGCAGATTTCATTACACACAGGCTCACGTCATATCTTCTTCAGATTCTCAGACTTGGCTACAACTTCTTCGATTAGTCCGACTAAGTACGATATATGTCGAACTTTGTTACTTTTTGTGAGCGTCTTATTTGTATTCATATTACTGATGAGCGATATCGGATCGCAGATTAAAAAGTGTTCCTGCGATTCAGATCCGGTCACATGTACATTTCAGGTTATTAAAGGTTTTGTGGACAATTAAAACGTTATTGTTAGTGATGGAGGCGCCTAGATACGGAAAACTCGAACCCATTAATGTCATGGTGAACTTATCTTGACTTTTGTAGATAATTGTCACCTGTCATGCAACCGAACTATAAATAAAATAAATATGAAATTAGCAAGAATTTACTTTATTATTTTCCAATGAATTATTGACATTCTGCAGTAAGATGTTTTTATAGAATGACATATATTCTATTAGGGAAAATTGTCGCTGGGATCAACAAGTGACACAACGTACTTGTAATTCACTTAGGATTATTCACTAATAACTACATATTTATACTTCGCATCAATTATCAGATTCAGCACACGGTCACGACAAGCGCGGCGGTCTCGCAACTCGCTCCCCAACTCGCTTATTGAAGATGGCGTCGCGTGACTCGACGCCAGCCCTCTCCTGATTGGCCCATTTTCAAGTGTCCTTGACGCTCCTTCCTTCGGCAGCATCGCTGGCGCGCGCGCTTGAACGCGAGGAATGGAAGCGTTGTTACAATTCGCATATGTAGTTGATAGAGAATGTCGTAAAGACTTACCCCCTTATTCATAAACGTTTACTAAAGTTGACAAGCCGATAATAGTCGTTTGTCCCTTTCCGACGTATTGGTATGATGGAAAGGGACAAACGATTATTATCGGCTTGCCAACTTTAGTAAACGTTTATGAATAAGGGGGTTAGAATCTTGAGGAAACGAACAATAACAATTTAATCTAGATAGAAAGTAGTACTCGCAGGTGACTTACCCCGTTGGTCCGTAGTCCTCGTCTATATTTTACAAATTTAATTATATCTTCGATATTATTTGGAGGCTAAACACTTAGGTATAAACTTTTTGCGGCAATCAACTTGATAATAGCGGTAACAATAATATCAATAATATTTTTATTTTATTTTATTTGTAGTAAAACAATATAATTTGCAGAACACGTATAATTTAAACACTTTTTATCAAAAAAAAAATTTTTTTTGTTACACCCTGTATAAATTTTAATTTTTCACAAAGTTTACCAAAAACACTATTTTGATCGTTTAAACTTATTTAAAACAGTATTAATTGTCTGCCTTCCGCATAAGGGGTAAACAAGAAGGAAAAAAAAGGAATTCGGCCGAAAATTTAGCTGGAAAGAAAAATGTATTAATGTGGCGAATAGTATGGACGATGATGGTTGACACGTTGGGTGAATGATACCTAAATAATATCGTTTTGGTATATGTTTTCTTGATGATTAATTTTATTCAAGTGAAGTCAGTTTTAAGTAAGGACTACCTACCAGGTAGACTCATGTAGGGTGAATACTTCGGGAGGAATGATCCATATGCATCACCCGGGTTACGAAAGTCTGAGGCTTGTATATGAGAAGATGTAGGATACCCCCCATAGCCAGTCCAGTTCCTCAAATAGAGGTCACACTGTCGTACTTATCTAAATTAAGCTAGTGCATCATGGAGGAGAAATTAAGGGCCATGAACACGTGGCTTCCTTCCTGGATGCTGGATGATTCTGACATTCGTATGTGATTGTATAAAGGGTCCTCTGTCTTGGTCATGGTCTGGGGTTGAATGTACTTCAGTATAGTCTTGATATTGTTTTCAGTGACCACCTGATACAGACATTTCTAGGGTCATTTTTCCGAAGAATCTGGCTTTATCCTTCTTCATTTCTCTTTCCTTAGGGACCCCTACTGCCACCCGCTACTCCTGGGGTACTTGACTCCTGGATACCGTCTCCAGAGTGGCCTCAATGTTGACCTCGTCTCTACCTGGTCATTGCAGTACAACATATCCGCTCCCTCTTTTGGGTGCCACGGACGGTCCTTGAGTATCGTACTCATACGGCCACTGTGTCAGGCTGGGTATTATGGCCTTGTCTGAGAGGAGGTCGTCAATAAAGGTGTCACCAGCGAATTATCACATGTCTTTTTGCTTCTGCATATATTTAGGGATGTCGAATTTGACCTAGACTAATACTTTCAGGTACCTATATTAAGAATAAGAACTCATTTGAATGTTTGCTTGTTATGTGCACGTGGAAGTTTGTTTAGAATTATTTTTATTAACCATCTTTATATTAAACCCATACATGACCGCTTATTTTGAATAATATTGTCATATTATTTACTAAGAGGTAAATTTATGTATTATTGTAGACAAAATCACTTTTCGCTCGTATTGAATATTCCGAGCAGACATTATTTAAGGGCTCAAAATACAAAGTGATTGCGTCTCCCCTTATCCTATTCACTATTGCTTAGTTGAAATAAAACCTTGTAATACAAACTATTTCTCTCAAGCAAACAAATCGCGCTCAATCTGTCAAAGTTTCGCACTAACCAGTTTGCTCGGAACTTTTATAACTTGCTCTCCTGAGGGCCTACCGCGAACACCGAAGTTTGCAAATTGCGGACATCCTTCTCCTTTACTCCTATTAAGGCGGAAATAGAGTGATAGAGAAAGATGCCCGCAATTTGCGAACTTCGGTGTTCGCGGTAGGCCCTCTGATGGACTGATGTGACGGATCACGTTTAGCAATTTCCTGGTCGCCTTCGGGTCCCACGCAATGTGTAATCAAGAATTTTTTCATGGATTGGAGATTTTTCTATGCATGAATAGAATGAATGTATTTGATCATTTTATTTTTGGTTGCCTTTACGAGCGGCTGCGGGCTTATTATTTCCCTTATTCATTGTCTTAGATAAAAACATTTTATATAATTGATGTATACAGTATTGTGGTACTACTAAATTAAAAGAATAACTAGCTTAAATCTTAAATAGGCCCTTGAGGCATTGTACCAAGGATGCTGGCGGCATTTGCTCGTTGTATCCCAATGGTGTTCCGGAATTTTGTACTTCTGTCAGCAAAGTGTACCTATTAACCGAATTAAAAGCATTTTTAATGACAATTTTGACTACAATTTCGCAATCATCGAGTGAAAGGTAGGTAGGGCATGGACGACTGCCTCGCAACCACCTTTCGTGCCGAAACCTAGCTGTATTGGTTCAAAAGAAGACTGCAATTTAGATCTAAAGTGTCTAACCGCAATTTTTGATGCCAAACGTCGTAAAGTAGACCCCACCGCAATGGGTTCACCCCTCCGTCCTTTTTTGTTAGGGCATTATGTTTGCACCGTATAGAATGAGAACAATTTCGATGTTACTTTTGCATGAAAACATAAAATGTATTAATTTAGTAAGGGAACAGATAAGCTGCGACTTGCGCCGTCCACGGCATGAAAAATTCGATCCTTCAAAAATTGGGTTGAGATTCCATCCTGTGGCCTATTTTATAAAGCTACAAGTTACAATTTACAAGCGGAAGTCTCGTTCTAACACATAGGGTTAGAAAGAGACTTCCGCTTTATAAAATAGGCCACTGGTCGGCCGCCGAACTGGTTTTGAAAGAAATTATGGCGTCAATAACGTCCTTGCCTTCGACTTGGAGGCAGGCCTGGTCAGCTGTAGGTGGGCCAAACAAGTGTGGTACTAAAGGAGCGGGGGGATGTATAGAACGTAAGGCCGAGAATATCAGGAGTATCTGGCGATAGCACGTCGTTTGTGAAAAGAAGACGAGCGCCACCTTTAAGATCGCCGTTGCTTATTTTACTTTCAATTAATTTAGTTCTGTTGAAGGTGGATAAGGCGCATCCTTTAGGAAGTCGAGAAATGTGTGGAGTCGTATTCGAAACGCAATTGTTTTAGAATTTTTGTGTTAAAGAAATTACCTCATCCTTTTTGACATGAAGGGTACTTATTGAATGAAAAAAGGAAAAGACTATGGCAATCATCAATTTGAATTTTTTCCATACATTTTTATAATTAGGCCTGAAAGGTGGTTAGCGACTGTGATCCTAGAGCCGCGCGGAACTCTTTTAACAACGTGCAAATTATTTTTAAGTTCGCTGAGGTATAAATAGAAAGGCATAGATTTTATTTATTTTTAGAAATTTCATAAAGTTTATAAACTAATGTTAGTTGTTGTTGTTAGTTTATGAGTAAGCCCATTCATAATAATAAAAAAAAAACTAAAACAAGAAAAACATAAAGAGAGTTGGTTAATGGTGGAGTTTATGGCTAGGGCTGCGGTATAGCCTCATCCGGCCCCGTCGTCATAGTCTAGGGTTTTTTTTATAGAATTAAATATATGTCGTGTCCCACGGATGCACATGCTTTTGACGGGCTGGCCAAAACAATATTTGACAATTTATATTTATTATGAATGGGCTTACTCATAAACTAACAAGATGTTACGGCAGAAGCAGGCGGAAGAAAAAAGAGAACAAGCAGCTAGGGCAGCAGAGGTTGCTCAAATTGAGAAAAGTTTAACAGAGCAACCCAAAAAATCACAACCAATGTTTTATTCTCAAACCAACTACAATTACTTCCAAGAATCAAAAAGCTTTTTAGATAGATCAATATGAAAACCAATATAAAGTTTTGCTTGAAAATGTACATATGAATAAGTTCCGATTTGACTGCCAGAAAGCTGTAAACTGGTGGTGTATTATGAATGGGCTTACTCATAAACTAACAAGATGTTACGGCAGAAGCAGGCGGAAGAAAAAAGAGAACAAGCAGCTAGGGCAGCAGAGGTTGCTCAAATTGAGAAAAGTTTAACAGAGCAACCCAAAAAATCACAAGCAATGTTTTATTCTCCAACCAACTACAATTACTTCCAAGAATTAAAAGCTTTTTAGATCAATATGAAAACCAATATAAAGATTTGCTTGAAAATGTACATATGAAAAGTTCCGATTTGACTGCCAGAAAGCTGTAAACCGCCGCCGCCGAAAAACCTTTCCAGACATGTATTTAAATTACTTACATATGTATTGCGAGGATCATCTCTCCTTAGTAAGGTGAATATATTTTCACGTGTCTCGATGTTCCGACTGGTCAAGAAATCTTCTAAGTTGGTGCGGGCCATGTCTTGTTGATTATTCAGAACAACTTGGCGTAGCACTGGATGAATCGTGGTTCTAATAAATTTAAGTGTTTATTGTATCTAATTAAAAGGTATTTGGAGAATAAGCCTTCCAGCCGCCTTGCCTTGGATTTGGACCTATTCGATTTGCGCTGGTTCAATGCGACAGCCCCCCGGAAAAATCCACACCCCTTTCTTGCGAGGGATGGCAAAACATAAAATACAGGGTGACTTCAAATTGGTAATACAAAACACTTGATTCGGACTCAGTTAATGCCCATTAGTATACTACAGTAACTCCGTTGTTAAAATTAGCCGTATTTAGTTATCGCTAATTTTCTAATAAAACAAATAATTAAAGTCCCGAAGTGTGGTTACCCCACATTAAATACCTAACTGTCATACCTGTCACTCGATGTTATCAATGTAAGTTAGTAATTATCGATATCACTATGAGTGACACTCGTGTAACTAAAGGCCACTCCAGGCGGGCTCTTTTTAAGGTGACAACCGCTCTAAATTAAAAATAATGCCCCTAAACGCGCATATTATCGTCACAAATTAGTATTCTTGCGTCCGCACCTTCATTTTATCGGTCATAATCTTACAATCGAATAAAAGGGGGAATCGGCGAGCCAAATTGGCGTTTGCATCCACACCACCTGATTTGATCAGACAATTTAATCAGATCGATTGGCGCAAAACTGTTCCCATCTGGCCTTAAGCTGTTTAGTCTTAAGTACCCTGATACATTTAATGGTAATAATAAGCGAATTAATTTAAATTAAATCATTTATTACTGTACGTAGTCTACCGAATGTATCACACTCTTAAAATACCTACGTTTCAATAAGTAGATAAGTGTGCACCTACTTTTACTAAACGTATTTTAAGATGTGTTCAAAATGACCACCGGACACATAAGACTGATTCATATGATTTTCTCTGATTAATATTCTGATTATGATTGATTGAGATTCTTGAGTCTGCCAAGAATAAATTCATTGGCTTTCACAGAATTGAACGCCTCAATTATCTTTGGGCGAAGTTCATCGAGGGTATTTGATTTCCGTGCGTACACTCTCCTTTTAATTTCGCCCCACAAAGGAAGTCGAGTCGGCCATGCGAAGATCGGTTCGAAGCGGCTATGCGACTGGGCCGTTGCGTCCAATCCATCTGCCAGGGAACTCTTGGTTCAAATGATATCGCACACTTAGAGCTCACTGTGCTGGTGCACAATCTTGCTGGAAATGGAGATCCTCTAAATTTTCCTCCTCCTCCTCCTTTTGTAGCAAAATCGGTAACACGTTTCTCAGAAATTATTTTATTTAAAATTTTATTGTAAAATCAAAATCTTGCGGAAAATCTTATTTTCGATTGACAAGTGATAATTACTACATAATACGTTTACTTCATAATTTCGTTTACTTAATAATGACAGGTGATTGTTAACCAAAAAGGAAAGTGTTCATTTGAAATCATTTAACCTTCTTTTTTAATCATTATGTTAGGATAACCATGTGAAGCCTAAAAAAATGGGATAATTTAAAAAATTATAAAAAAATACTTTTGATTATTTTAAAAGCATGAGACTTAATTGAGGGGCTTAATTAAGGGAAGATGTATGTAAAACATTGATTTGGTATTACCAATTTGAAGTCACCCTGTATAAAAACAAATAAATACGAGTATAGACCCTACACTCACCCGCTACCGTGATTCAGGTCCTACTTGCAAATTCTTCTATAATAAATAATTTCCTTTTCACAAGACAAAAATCGGCAGCATCCAAATTTTTGACAGCAATTTCTCTTGTTCTCTTGTTTTTTTTTTTTAATTTGTTCTTCCCCCAAACGACATAGATACGAAAAAGGTGAGGATAAATGAGGTGACATAAAATAATTTTGAGGATGCGTTCCGAAAATAGCATTAAAAACTAAACAGTATTTGTTAAACAAAAATTTCTATTATGATTGTCATTTTTCATGCATGTTTCCCAGTAGTTTTATATAAATTTAATAAGTTCCATTTCTTCCTTTTTTCTACTAATTACGAGGGGTGTTCAAAATATTCTCGGTATGAGAATGAAAACAAACAAGTACGAAAAGTTTGATATTTTTATTTTTCAATATACTCCCCCCCTATGTTAATCCCCTTAAAAGATCGATCAATTTTTTTTTTTAATCCCTCATAAAAATATTTTTTATCTTTGGTGTAAAAATGCTCCTCCACTGCAGCCTTCAATGCTTCATCGTCAGAAAAAAAAAATCCACGCAGATCCTTTTTAAGATTGGGGAACAAAAAGAAGTCGCTGGGGGCTAAGTCCGGACTATACGGTGGGTGAGTAACAGTTTCAAACCCACATTCAACAATAGCTGCCTTGGCAATATGAGCAGTATGGACGGGGGCGTTGTCACACAGAAGCAGAACACCTTTGGTTAACTTTCCTCGCCTCTTTTCTTTGATTGCATCCTTTAATTGACGTAGAATGTTAGCGTAGTACTGTCGTGTGATATTTACACCTTTTTCTTTATAATCGATTAGTAATATTCCTTCACAATCCCAAAATATCGTGGCCATGACCTTGCCAGCTGAAGGGACGACCTTGAACTTTTTGGGATGAGCTGAACCCTTAATGTGCCACTGCATGGACTCTTGTTTACTCTCTGGGTCATAATTATGAACCCAGGTTTCATCTCCAGTAACTATTCTTTGCAGCACCTCATTAGGATTTTCACCGCACAGGTCAATAACATCGGAACAACACGCTACACGCATGTCTTTTTGAAGCCGAGTCAGCATTCGCGGAACCCATCTTGCACTTACTTTTGACATATTAAGATGGTCATGGATAATATCATGTACGATACCAATAGAAAGATTGGTTACTTGAGCTATAGATTTTACCTTCACTCGACCATCTTCCAATATAAGTTTTTCCACTTTATCAATATTTTCTTGTGAAGTAGCTACTACAGGCCGACCAGGTCTAGGGTCATCTTCAATACTCTCCCTTCCACGTTTAAATTCGCTTGACCACTTTTGAATGGTAGATAGAGAAGGAGCAGACTCACGGTAAACACAATCCATTTCCTCTTTTATGGTTTTTTGATTTTTACCCTGTTTTGTCGAGAATCTTATGACGCATTGATGTTCTAATTTAGTTAACATTGTCAATTCGCACATGATGTTCATGTTTGTTCAGCAATTGCAGAAAAACAAAAGAACATCTCGGTTCCAATTATATTTTTTTTTAATGTCAATGAATAAACCTTAGCGGCCAGTAACGAAAGAAATTTAAGAAGAGGTTGTAAGATATCAATACCGAGAATATTTTGAACGCCCCTCGTACTTCAACGTTTCAATGTGTGTGCTTCTTTAACCTAAATGATCGGTGCTTTTATGCCTAAAAAGTTCATATCTAATCCATAATCAATTGTTGGAGCTAGTATTCTTGCACATTTTTTAGAAGAAAGAAGTAAGTAAACACTTTATTGTACGGAAAGAAATGTGTAATACAAAGACGAACTTATCCCTAAGAATGAGGAAGGAACTTCCATCGACTAGTTTAATCATCTGTAATATTCCTTTCAACTAAAATAATTTATCTCTCAACATAAACCAAGAAAAAACTAAACCGGGCTAACCAACGTAAGTAACGTAACAAATGATGGAAGACGACCATTTTTCAGTATTACTAACGTGTACAGTAACTGGTACATCAATTTTGTATCACCTGCGATCGAGGCGAAGGCCATTAGTCAACGTGTGGTGCGGTACTTCCTTATCAAAACGAACTAACTCATCAAATATATAATAGCACTTACGCTCTTTTTCCCCGAAAGTGTTGGAGAATTTATGAGCACAGGAAATTGATACCTAGCCTTGGTGAGTTAGAAGCGAGAGTTAAATAGCGATTACGAAAGTTGTGGTTTTGTTCTGCAAAATAAATAGTTTGGCGTATGTTGAAAATTAGGCTTATGCCGCTAGGTGAAAAAGTTTTCATTTACCGCGATTCATTCATCATTTATTTTGTTCAATTGTGACATATTTATTCTCGAATAAAGTATATTTAAACTAGATACTCTAAAAGGAATTTCGGGTATTGGGACTTATTCCATTCGAATCTGTACTTCATTAATTTCTTTTGTATAAACAAATCCGTTTTAAAATTCTGAAAGTTTTAAATTTATTTGATATACAAGTAAATCTGCTTGATAAAAATACAAAAATTTAGCATGTTGCGTTTTATTTTCATACGGTGAAGAAGTGCTTTTTTTAAACACATTATATTTACGAAACCGGTTTTTAAAACTATTTTTTTACATTAAATACAACTACCTATTTATAATATAAAATGATTAATAATTTAAACTAAATTACAGCTAGCAGACACAGAAAAATATAAATCCTCATACTGTGTTTTGCAATATTAGTAATATTACATATTAGCATCCAAATATGCTCAATCAGTGCTCGGCAGGTAAACTCTTTCACAATTTAAAACATAATGGAAACTGGCAACAACTCATATTTTATTTAATAGTTCGTTCGATCCGAAGGAAATCAAACGCGTTGTTCAGTGATGAACCATGGTGATATTCAAAATGAAAATTTCCATATTACTGTCGCACCATTTGACGTCATATTTAATGTCGAGTCGTGGCGAGAAAATCAATTTCCTGCTCCGGCGCTGGCAGCAATGCTGCTATATTATTAACTCAGTTGTAAGTTCAAAAGCCAGTGTTGCCAATATATCAACTGTGATAAATTTCGAATGGAAAATGTCGTGAGTCATTCTCTTACGTAATACAAAGTAGCAACTTTTTTATTCTAAGCACCCAAAATTTTAACTAAGTAAGTGGGTAGGTACTCTTTCCTACGTAAAAAATTAAAACAAAAAAATTTTGTCTCAAATTTTCGCTCAAAATGTCGTTGTTGGTAACGTTATAATTAACCTGTTTTCAATTTTATTTTCCAACATATCTCGGTCTCTCGTAACAGTTGAGATCTTTTCCTAGGCACTATTAACAGTTTGTTCTTCTTCAGCCATTGTCTTTTGAAATATTTATTGATTTTTTGCATTAAAGCACTTTTAGGGCTTTTCTATATATTCAGTAGGTTTTTATTTATTATTAAAACTTAAGTAGGTAAGCGAGTTAGCCCAACACATCGTGCAATGTGCCGTTTTGCCGTTCTAAGTTTTTTTATATGTAATGTCTTTGCTTTTCTCCATAAAGCACGGTTGAAATGGTAATAAGTGTAATAACAATCATTAAATACTATTTCTGGAAATATATTTTGAAACGCAGTGATAGCTGAAAGTTCAAAATCTATTTACAATCAATAGTTGGTCATGCTGAGTTTGTGTTTTGAGATGTGTTTTTAAAGCTCCCAAATGCGCTTAATCATCATCTTGGTCCATTTTCAGTTGCCCAGTATTCGTATGTGTGTGATTTAATACCACTTGTAATGAAGTCAGTCTATTGATGTTAAAAAAGATAAAACGGTGGACTATAATGTTGAAATGAATAAAAGGAAATGTTACCTTTGATACTAATTTATTACATTAATTTAAAACAACAAGAATTGTAACCTAAAGTATCAGAATGACAATTTCTTTTAAAGTCCATACTTTAATTTTTAAATTATTATGGACATTGTAAGCCTGATGCCTGCAGGTTTGCAAAGGGTCTACAACAGATGTCATGTAAATGAGCAATGCGAAATCTGGGCAATATTACGTAAAAGTTTGTATGGGTTATTAAGGTTATCCAAAAACACAGGCAGCAAAATATTTCAACTAGCGTGTAATGCCTGAATTGGTTGGTGTAAAATAAATATTTCTGACGTAAATATATTCCGTGGGTAATCCTATTAGTGCGGCGCAGTGTCACTGATGTAATCCGTCGGTTGATTGAAGATTAAAGAGAATTTCCAACAAGTTTCGTTATTTAACCCCTGGAGCGCCCCAGAATTACCGTAGTATGGAACTCCTATACTAGTTACCAGCACACGTGTCTGTTTAGGGCGCTCCACGGGTTAAAAAAAAAATATTACTTCCTGTTTTCGTGATACAAGTCACGAGTACCTACAAATATTCTCATAAAATAAAAATTAAACGGTAATGGTACCTACTGAAGAACTGTATTCCTACACATTTAATTAAGAATTTATGTCTGAAAAAATTTAATATTAATAACACGTGCCTAAAGGCTCTCCGAGGAAGTTAAAACAAAATAGAAAGTTTTATTGACATAATATAAACATTTTCAAAGGGATCATATAAAAAAAGTGTATGTCCGATGCACGACTGGAGTTTAGTCCTTACGAACGATTATAAAATACATTATAAAGTTTAAGATCAAAACTCCACAAATTGACAGGTTTATTTTTTATTTAGGTAACAAAAAGTCTTATACAAAAATATATTGTTATTTGATAACATTGAATTAATAAAGGATGACTCACGTTAGACCGGGCCAGTCCGTACATTCCGGCTTCGTTTTCTATGGAAAGCATTACGTCTTTCGGAGGCGGTCCGGTCATGTTTCGTTATTTGACGGCCGTTCAATCAAGCTATGAGCAAAGTCCGGACTCAAGTGGGTGTTTTATAGACGACTCTCATAATAAGGCACTGGTCTTTTGAGAAACAAAATGTAATCGGACAAATAGGTAGTATAAATAGACAAAACAGTATCAAAAATTCATAAACAAAAATGCGTTAATAAGGTAAAACTATAAAAAATGGTTGTGCAGTCATGAACAGGGTAAATACCCGGACCGTTAGTCTCCAAACAACACGGAGACTCAATTCTTCTCTTCGAAATATGCATGCTTGGTGCCGGGATACATTATATTTGCCAAAATATGAAGGTAGCAAAACGTCATGTTAATTAAATATGATGGTATAGCTAATTCTTATGCTTGTATAGAGAACCATTCATTTCCTTTCCTCTTAATTAATAGCTTATTAATTTGCTTCGGCACATCATTATCCTTATTTATTGTATTTCCTTACCTTAAGCAGGGAATCATACGGTGTTTACTAGATATTGGTTTATGAAATATTGTTTTTTGTTTTACCAAATATGGTGTTTAATTCTGTCGCGAAATGCTTCGAAAGAGTCTTGGGTCATATGAAAATAATCAAAAAAATTGTCATTGTTTGTCCAAAGCTCTTTACATAGTGTTGTGTATTCTCCTTTTTCTGAACGTGTCCGCCAAAGTGGATGTACGCCTCATTGTCTAGAGAAGCATGTAGCAGTCTCCTCATCCACCATTACGGCAGCTAGGACCAATTATTCCCTTTATTTCTTTCCATATTCCGATTGATCAGCTAAAATTATTTTATTATAATTGACAATTTCATGAACAGTCTGTTCCTAGGACGGCCCGGTCGGCTCGGACAGTCCTGCCCGGCCCGGCCCGGCTGGTCTCGGGCTCGGGCTCGGAGATACAACGACAGTGTTAACTTAACAAACTAGTGTCGGGTGGCCCGGACGCTTCGGACCCGGAACGGCCCGGCGAGAGTGGCGCTCCAGAAAGCCCGTGTGTCGGTGCCCAGGGCGGGCCGGAGTGAGCCGGTCTAACGTGAGTCATCTTTAGTGTTTCCAAGCAACCGTCGTTGCTAGGGGATGCGCAAAATGAGTTGCGCACGAAACAGAACGTAATGTACCTAACGTAGGTAACGTTTGATTTTATTCCTCATAAAATTTCATACCCCGGGTTTATCTATAATATTCCTATGAAAAAAGGATTTTAAGGAGGAAATTCCAATAAACAAGTCCCTATTGATTTCTTAAAGCGATTTTCAATTAGTGACGATTAACTCAATAGCGAGGTAATTTTATTTTAACAGACGAGCGGTGAAACTGGGATTCTTACTTTACAATAGTTAAAATGTATGACCAATTCATACATCTTAAATTGTATCCCTTTCAACCATGTGAGAAATTGCGCATACAATATTAATCGTATTTACGACACCTTTCAATAACACAGAGTCCAAATCGAAAACACTTTGCATTTACGATCACCGTCATGTTTTTGTGTGAGGTCCGTAAAACCCGAGTTTAGTGTGAACCCAACAAATTTTATATGCCCCTATTACGCGTAAGAGCATACTGTTATATTTTTTTACGGTATACTGTGGACATTCCGTGGGAAAGGGTCGCAGATCACTGGCGTGCAAGGTCAAGCAAAGTCCACAATCGGATGAACACTTACCGTATTTTTTTTCGGTAAAGCAGCAATTTTTAGCGGGAGAAACGCACAAAAAACGACCATTTTCTCCGTCTTATCAGCAAATCATTCATAAACATATTTAAATCAAATCACAATCCATCCGCAAACTTTAAATTTTGTCTAACCGCCTTTAAAACACGTGTTATGTTATCTTCAGAGCTTTAATACGTTCCGTTTTATACATTTTGTCCTTTGTTTTTCATGGGCAACACTTAAAAAAGGAAACAAAGGTATCCATTGCTTTAAAAAGTACCTATTGCTGAAAAGCAATAAATTCGTCAGTGTTCTGAATGGATCCCGCTGTCCCTAATATTATCTCCAACCAAGTATCCGCTAAAAAGCGTGTTGGTAACAAGCTTTAACCTGTCTACCATCAGACGTCTTATTTTTTTTTTTTAATTAAACGCCCTGATTTATTTTCTAATAGCCTTTTGGTAGTGGAAATAGCAGCCACTGATTTTTGCGTCAGGATAAACGACTCTTATAGCATTTATTTGTGCAATTTCGAAGTCGGACTTGAAATGACTAATGTCTAAGCCCAGCTCCTCTTTTAAAGAGGTAAACAACCTTTCGTAGGTAGCCTGTGTCTGATCTGGTAAAAGACAATACACTATTGACACAATATTTGGGCGAGAAGTGGTGGAACCTATTTCTGCGTGCAATGTGTATATTTGACGAAAAGGGTAGACGCTCTTTTGCGAGTACCATCACCAAAAATTGTACATGCGTTTTCTCGGATCTATCGTTTGGATAAATTGGTAGGTACAAAATGACAAAATTTTATTGTCGTCTCCTTCTTCAATAACTAAAAAGAATTCGGGCCAAGGCTTTTAGGATTGTGACATCACTTAAACAGCGGAATGATAAGCTCTTTATATTTGACATTTTCTTTTTATGTCTATAGAGAGTATCTCTTTTGGAATGATATAAAGGAATTTCTTCTGGTTCCACCAAACCGCTCTCTGCCAGCTGTATAAATGAATCCTCAAAATATTCCTTGGACATATCCAAGATTGGCAGTTTCTTTCTTTTTCCACTCTTCAAATGTAATATCGATTATATTTTTCGCGTAGTCAGGCTCACACGTGTGTTCGGTTTCTCTTATCACACAATCGCGGTCAATATTTAGGGTTACAGAGGCACTGCACTCACTTCTATTATGACAACGCCAAAGAGTGCTGCCGGTATCATTTTTAGGGTTCCGTACCCAAAAGGTAAAACGGGACCCTATTACTAAGACTTCGCTGTCCGTCCGTCCGTCCGTCCGTCCGTCCGTCCGTCCGTCCGTCCGTCCGTCCGTCCGTCCGTCCGTCCGTCCGTCCGTCCGTCCGTCCGTCTGTCTGTCACCAGGCTGTATCTCACGAACCGTGATAGCTAGTTGTTGAAATTTTCACAGATGATGTATTTCTGTTGCCGCTATAACAACAAATACTAAAAACAGAATAAAATAAAGATTTAAATGGGGCTCCCATACAACAAACGTGATTTTTGACCAAAGTTAAGCAACGTCGGGCGTGGTCAGTACTTGGATGGGTGACCGTTTTTTTTTTTGCATTTTTTTCCGTTTTTTTTTCATTATGGTACGGAACCCTTCGTGCGCGAGTCCGACTCGCACTTGCCCGGTTTTTTATTCGTATTTAGGTGGAACCGGTGACCTTGTCTCAGTAACACATTATGACCCCTTTTGCTCGCTATAAAAGTTATATCCATCTCGTCTTAACATAAAGATTTTCAGCAAAAAATAGAATAGGGATGATGACACATGTTGAATTTTATAACAAAACCTAGTAAAATAGATAGCAAATGAGCAATTTATCACAATAATGTGGATATTAAAATAATATATGGAAATAATACAAAACTTATCGTTTTGTTAGGGGCGTTTCGCGAGTGAAGTACGATTGTCAGACTTTGACTATCATTTCTGACTTTTGTATTGCTTTATTGCAATGGGTCTTATATAGACATTTGATCCTAAAAACAAACCTGATCGATTGATATCGTAAATGAAAATTTGTCATCTAGCCTATTGAAATTTGACATTACGTCATGTTATTTTATAAGCGGCCAGGATAATATCGAAATCTAACATAACCTATGTATTAATAACCTCCTTAAGTGCTTCTCCGATAAAATATGATAAATTAAAATCATGGTATAATAATATACTCCGCCTGGTACTCCATTCCATGGTATAATAATATACTCCGCCTGGTACTCCATTCCCGTCTTTTCTAGGTCACCTAACTGACACGGGCCTACGTCATCATGCGACAGCGCTATATGATAATATGCGATAGCGCTATATATAGCGGCCATGTTGTTGTGACGTAGGCCCGTGTCACTCTGGGAATGGAAGACCATGTTTTATTAGACTATGCTCCATTCCGAGATTCGCGTATGACCTAACTGACACGCGCCTACGTCATCATGCTGTTTACAGGTTGTCAAACTTTGAAATGTGGGAGAATTTTAACCAACGGTGAAAATTATTTTAACGGCATTAATTTTAAGTTATTCATGTAGAAACATAGTAAAATAAAACAAATCTAATGTATTAAATTAAACTTTATTTATCTATACAAGACAAACGTTTGAAAAACTAATTCACAGTTACACATTAATTACCAAGCTTACGGCGTGAAAAGTTTGGAAAACACTGCGACTGCTGACACTGAGCGAGAAGGAAATAACAATTAACACGCGTTCGACAAGGATGACGGTCAGGGCATGAAGTTATCTAGATCCGAATTGTCAAATGTGCACAGCGCTATCCTGTGTTGCCAGTAGTATAAACAGAATTACCCGAAAGTCTGAAATTTCTTTCGTGAATCGGAAGATATTGCTAACGACTAATTAAAAATGACGTGTTATTGTAAAATTTAAGCTAAAATACATATAAATGAAAATTATAAAGAAATATTTTAACTTATTAACCATAGGTATAATGTACCCATGTAACATGTTATGTTGAAATAAAGTGGCAATGTTATTGTGACGTAGGCCCGTGTCACTCTGGGAATGGAAGACCATGTTTTATTAGACCATGATTAAAATGAATACAATACAATAAGAATGTAAACAAACAAGATGGCTGTCATTCACGATCCACATTCCACAGATAAAACACAGATGACACGTGATTTTGGAATTATTCTAAAACAGTGTTGCTAACCCGCGATTTTTTAAATTTGCCGCCTTTTTTAACTGACAGGATTTGCTTGACCAACTATAGTAGTTAGCATTAAAAAGGTTACTTTTTCATTTTGTACTTAAAAACTGTGGAGCCTACGTAAGATAGTCTATAGATAATGGCAACCTGACCCTACGAGACAATACGTAAAGGCTGTTGCATAATTTAAGGGCAAAATGTGCGGGTTTGGAAGTTCTGAAAGAAACACAAGAGCTTGAATGATACTTAAGATTTGGGGTATGTGGGATGCTTTTAAAGGTGATGTTTACAGGGTTTGGGTGACTCGTTCCATTTAACTTTTACTTTCGACGTGACTGAAAATCTAAGTAAAGCAGTTTAAATAATCAGAACGTATTAGTCATTTATTTTATAGCGGTGTGACAAGTAAATATTTTAAACAACACTCATAGGTATAATATACCTATGAGTGTTGTTGGGGAGGTATTTTATATTTAGTTTCTATATAGAAACTATATAGTGTTGTTTAAAATATTTACTTGTCACACCGCTATAAAATAAATGACTAATACGTTCTGATTATTTAAACTGCTTTACTCCCCAAAGCTACCGCTGGAATGGTGCCTAATAAGACGCTGGCGGCGTTGTCCCTTTGCACCGCCAGACTTAACCTTTGTGCGAAGAAGGAGCCTGCCCTGTGGTAGCCCAAGACACATATTAGTCTGATCGACACTTCCATTACGAATTATTTTGTGTCGGTCGACCATGGGTCCAGAGTTTCTATTGAAAGCGCCGCAAATTCTTATTGGTTCGTTAGTCATTCAAATTTCTTCTAAGTCACTGCTGAGGATCGTGACTCCGCTTGCTAATTTTTCCTATGACAGCTCTCCACTTCTCCCTGTCGGTTGGTTTGTGGAAAGAATTAGACTGGATGGACTTAAGTTTTAGCCATCAATGATTGAATAATCTTCAGAATCAGGATAAATTTCTTGTGGTCCTGATAGCTAATGTTGTGGACTGTATTATGACTTATGAGATGATGGAAACACGTTATATAATAAATTATTTTAATTAATTAATAAAGCACAAAGATGTTGTTATTATCATGGTGACAGGCAGACTGACTGGCAATAATAAATCAAAAGGTTTTACAAATAATGTATCTTCGAAGGAGGTCGTGCGCCAGCCAGTCGCCAACAGGTCCTTTCACATATTGTCTGCTCCTGCATCTCGTTTAGGCCTTCTGACGATACCTGCATAAATGGTAAACATTAAAAATTGTATAGGTACAGTCGACTACAAAGAGATGTATCCATTTTTTCACTTTATTACAATGCAGTAAGGTGAAAAAGTGGATACATCTCTTTGTAGTCGACTGTACAATTGTATTGGACGTGTCACATATGAAACAAATTAAAATGTAAAAAAAAAAACATCAAAAGACATAGTGTTAAAGTCACTGTTACGCCTATTATATTAGTTGTTTCATATCTCTCCACGGCATATAAACCTTTAAAGTTTAATCATTTTAAGTAGTGGTTTTTAATCTTTTGTGAGTTTTGTTTCAGCGAAGTGATGGAAGCATCCTCGTTAACATTAACAATAAAATAATTTATTCTAACAATATAAACCTAATATATTATCTTCGATTAGCGACAGTTACTCGTGAAGTAAAATTTTATTTCATGAATGAAAACCTTTTCTACCAATTGCTTAGAAATTTCTGTTTGCTTTTTTTTTTAATAGCCTATTTGTGTGTCCCACTGCTGGGCAAAGGCCCCTCCCCCTGGTTCTCCATGACTCCCGATTTAGCGCTCCCTCCGGCCAGTTGTTAAGGAAGGCGTCAAAGTCGTCCCGCCATCTCCGCCTGGGCCTGCCCCGCCCACGCTTCTTCGTCGGCATCCACTTGGTGGCTATGTTAGCCCACCTATCCGGATGCATACGATAGACGTGGCCAGCCCAGTCCATTTGAGCGTGGCGGTTTTTTTGCCAACGTCAGCAATGCGTGTTTTGGAGCGCAGCGTGGTGTTTGCCGTAAAACAATCACTCATTTGCAGAACACGTATAATTTAAACACTTATTATCAAAAAAAAATCAATTTTTTGTTACAACCTGTATAAATTTTAATTTTTAACAAAATTTACCAAAAGCACTATTTCGATGGTTTAAACTTATTTAAAACAGTATTAATTGTCTGCCTTCCGCATAAGGGATAAACAAGAAGGTAAACAGGAATTCGGCTGAAAATTTAGCTGGAAAGAAAAATGAATTAATGAGATGCGAATAGTATGGACGATGATGGTTGACACGTTGGGTGAATGATACCTAAATTTAAAACCGATTGTTTATGACGTCCGTCTGATGAGGCTATTTGAATTTTGAGGATAGTAATATGCGTATCAAAGATATTTAACAAATGATAAATGGCAAAACAAAAGTATGGCATAAAATTGCAGTAAAACAATCACTCATTTGCAGGACACGTATAATTTAAACACTTTTTATCAATAAAAACAATTTGCTGTTACACCCTGTATAAATTTTAATTTTTAACAAATTTTACCAAAAACACTATTACGATCGTTTAAACTTATTTAAAACAGTATTAATTGTCTGCCTTCCGCATAAGGGGTAAACAAGAAGGTAAAAAAAGAATTCGGCTGAAAATTTTGCTGGAAAGAAAAATGAATTTGCTTTCTTAATTTCTTTTAAATCTAGTACGCATTAATTTGAACTCTTAATGACGAACTTTGAGTAGCTAGTATTTGACATATCTAGAACAGCGGATTTAAAGGAGAATAAAACAACGAAATGAAAACAAATTTTCAGGCCAATGTAAATTTCTACAGAACATTGTTCGCGTTTTGCTCAAAATTCAGGGAGAGAAATGGAATCTGTTCACCAATTAATACTTGCCTACAGCAGGTGTCTCACACACCGTTAACCCCTAGCCGCCCAGAGGCCTATAAAAAGGTCTCCTGTTCCATTCTAATTTGAACTTTGTGTTGACAAAATAAAATTTCATTTTGCTTGGCAAGGTTTGATGTATGGGCGGCTGGAGGTAATCTGCATAGGCTTAGTTTACATCACTGTGATTTGTTTTAATATTCCGAATATTGAGGTCATAAATGTGTTGATTAGAAATTTGAAGGGCATCTCTGAACACTTCTTGTTCTAAGCGATTCACATGTTGATTGCAAACAATTGGGTTGACTTGAATGTATAATACCAGTGTTTGTATTTAAGAAGACCCATAATTAGGTAGTTCACTCTATATGCCAAAAACTACCTAAGTATCTCTTTAGTAAATAGGAACGGCATCCATTTTGAATGTAGATTTTTAAGTAATTATTTATTAAAACTAAATGAAATAATTAAAAACAAACATAATAAAACTTACTTTACTTAACCTATAGGCAAACATATTGGCCTAAATCGCCGTCAACGGGCAGGGTCGTGCCCAGAACGTTGGCCGTATTTCCTCGCTGTATAGCGATACCAATGCGCTGTGCGAAATAGTGGCCAGCGTTCGCCCGAGACCTATTAGGAGCGTCGATAAATCTTTATATTTTTAAGTTCATTGCTCCAGGGTAAATCAGTCGTGTACCTCTTGAACTCGTTTTTCTCATTTGTATTTAGTCTTCATTTAGTGTACTCATTGTGAACCACCCTTAAAGCTCGCGCGAGCTCTCCATTAGTCTCAATAAGCACCAAAAGCGGCATTCAGACTACAAAAATCCGTTTTAATTTGATATTATACTAGTAGTTTGCCCCGAACTGAGAACTCGCAGTTAACCAAAAATTATTATAGAGCGATTGACTTTGTTGCACCTACTTAGGTACTCGTATAGTGCGACATAAAATATAGTTGGTCAAGCAAATGTTGTCAGTAGAAAAAGGCGCGAAATTCAAATTTTCCATGGGACGATATTCCTTCGCGCCTACGGTTTACAAATTTCCCGCCTTTTTCTACTGACAAGATCTGCTTGAGCAACTATAGTAGAAAATAAATGAGGGCACCACTTTCTACATGACTGTCACATTTTTGACGTAAAATGCATGTGAGATGCTTACACATGGCAACAATTTAGTATGGACATTTTTGAGTTCCATTTTATTTAATTTCTACTATTTTATTATGTCGCACTATAGGCGGCAATGGATTGAATGGATCAAAAATCGCGTGGATTTATTGCAAGGTCTGTGGAGCCCTTGACTGATAGATTTAAGCAAAGAGTAGTATGTATAATACCTATATAGGACAAAGAGAGCCGTCTCGTGGAACTTTTGTGCATCCATTTTGAAGTGCCATCTGTAATTCTTAACCAGAAATATCAACGTCAATATCAGGGGGGGAGGGGCATAAATAGCGCCTAAGTATGTTGCGAACGTAAAAAACTTTGAAGAAAGGCTTCAGGATATTTACTAATACACGAAAACAGATTAGGTACTTTTAACTTGACTGTTGATGTAAATACATTACCTATCATACACGGCTGGAATAACACACAATTGACCACGAAACACAATTACACGCAGCAGGTTGTGAATCTACCCGCCAAATATTTTTCGAAATTTTTTGGTAATAAAGTTCTCAGCAACTGTGATGGCGTATGAAAACTTTGTTTCTTTTGACATTGTAAAACTGAAAGTATTTTTATTTATCTGAATTATGTCGTAGTACCTACTGACAATAAATGGGGTGTTATAATATTTTGAGTTTTATTTGACAAAGTTGTTTTTGTGACAATCGCCTCCATGGCAACGATGGCCATAAATAATCTGTTCAACAGATGTGTTTTTTTTTATCCATGCCCTGGATACAAGACTTTTAAGATGTTCTGACGAAATAAAGTGAAGCCATATTAAAGAAAAAGTTTAGCGTTAAGTAATATAGATGTCCCTATTTTTTCCAATAAAGTGCTTTATATACGACTGTCCCTCCCCTGGATTTAAGTCATCGTAGAAATCATAGAGATTAAAATAAACTGGGCTATAACCGCAAAAATCGAAGTTCGCATATTGCGGGCATTTTTCTTTGTCACTCTAATTACGCCTTCATTGGAGTAAAAGAGAAAGATCCCCGCAATTTGCGAATTTCGGTTTTCGCGGTAGCCCCTCTGTATCTGTGCTAAGCTAAGCCAAAATATTTCCTGTCAAATGTCAAATACCTATATTATGTGTATATTATTTTATTTTTATTTTGCTAATTATTTCAAAATGGTAAATTTAAAATCGATATTATAAAAGTGCAAACCGAGCACTTTCATTAGATACTAAATTCGACCATGTTTTTTGCAAATAAAATGACCAGAATAGCAAGACCTGTCACAAACAGCTTTTTGGGCTTCTAAGCTCTTCCACCTCAATAATCCCTTGATCGAGCCTGCTCATAATTTAATGACTAAAATATAATGCCCTCAACTACACGTTTACCCAATTTCATTTAAATTAGAACAAATTTACTTAAGTTCTTGAGTATCAAACTATCTTCTGACAGTTCAGCTTAAAAACATCAAAATGCCGGGACGTGCCGCTAGCCAGCCGCGTGATCCAAGTCGAATGTAAGAACTTCGCTTCGCTTGCTTCGCTCGCTCGTTCGATAACGTATATTTTTGATACAATCCGCATAAGCAAGCAATGTATCACTGAGGCAGTCCCACGTTGGCCAAAGTTGATCATCGTTGATTTTGTCATTGTGATTGACATTTGTATTTACAATTTATAGAATATATCACTACTTCGTTTTAATTCAAAACGTCGCATTTACTGACGCGAGTTCACAACTGTTATATTATCACGATGTACGAAATACAAAGTCGCTGAAACATTATTCAAATAATTTATGCTTTGGTGGTCAGGAGTATATTAAAACTTTTTTCATAATCATTTTATAGCAAAACATGTCGTTTAAGTTTGCGGTTACATCAAAAACCCACGCTGTAAAAATGATATTTATCTCAGTACAGTCCAGACACTTGTTTATTCGTGCGAGAGAGATGCACAGAGGGTAATATCATATCAATAAGAGATATTTGAAATCTGAGTGCCGCTCATTCGTACGGGACTCGTATTGGCATTAATCAGCTCAGGCACCAATTGTTTTTTTTATTTGCTATCTAGATTAAACTGCAATTCATTAGGCAATGAACAAAGCAGTTCAGGAAAAGATTATACTTAGATATTTTTTTGTTGTCTTGAGTGTATTTTTATTGTTTAACTCTTTCCGTTGAGCATTTTCTTGGTTTCTTTATTGGACACATAGTTTAATGAAGTCTTATGTAGAGGCACTAAGGGTGAACGTTCTGTTCAGATGCGTATTTTTATGATACAGTAAAGCTTCTCTTCTACAGTAAAACTTCTCTTTTCTTCTCTTTATTTATTTTTGTAAACATAGATCATATACATATAGATCATCTGTTCTTGTGCTTTGTGAACTTGTATGTGTAACTAAGTTGGGCAAAAACTTTCTATAATTTATTATATTTCTATAAGTGAGAACCTATAATTGGCTCTGTGATTCTATTGTAATTTCTGGATATATATAGCGCTGTTGGTTTTCCATGTACTAAAATAAAATAAAAAATAAAATAAATAAAGTCATTACGACAATATTTTGCACACAAGTTGCAAGCTTTATGAGGTATTTAGTAATGCCGTTGGGCTATTAAACTCACATTTTTTGTAATTATATGGTTTTTTCTGCCAAATCGTAATTTAGGTTCGACATGATCTTTTTTTAATCTGTATTTATTGAGTGTTTTTAACAAACGCCGCCCTCATAGTGTGGAAATGACTTTATCTAAGATAGTTTGCGCTTACCAATATTATATAGGTACAGTCACGAGCTTTAATTTGGGACCCATTTCCATTAAATGTTGTTAGAACATTCACAATGCAATAAGGTTGAAACTTCAGTTCGATAGTGTTGAAATGTCAAATTAAGACATTTAAAAGTCATAACGAATTGACCCTTGAAATGATAACCTCTTTGCAAAAAGTTGTACTGTAAGTACCTACCCGTAAAAAAAATCTCACAATCAATCAAACTAAAAATATAAGTACAGTTACTCTTCGGTATCTTTTCCCTGGGCCGGAACTTATTCCGTGCCAAAAACCCATATATCTGAGATGACGTACCCGTCCTACATCCTACGCTGGTTCGTAACGTATCTCATGGGCCCTCATCTCCAATTCAAAGCAGCCATCATTCGCACACAACTGTAAGGTAATGACACCACGTTTTAAGTTTCCGTCGGGGAGGGAAATTGCAGTTTATTTGACTGATAGCTGACCTAGAAAGAAGTGGCGTGAAAGTTTTCGTAACTAATAATGTACCTGCTCGTACTCTGCTAGGATTTTATTTGATTTTGCGCCTTATCAATGTACTGCTAGCTTAGCAAGATGAGAACAACCGGAGATGATATGCCTGAGTGACTCGGGGGAGGAAGCGGCATGCCCGACGAAATTATTATTAATTAATCTCCTTATTGATTCTGATTCTTAGTAAAAAAAGATGGTATGGAATGGACTGTAATGAATAAAAGGGAAAATTATACATTCGATAGCAATTTAATTCCCAATATTTACAATAAGTTGTCGCGTTACGTGCTCTGCCAATGAGTTGGTAGAGCACGCAACTGAGCAGCTGGAAGGATGAAGGTTGAAGAAGGTGAGAAGTGATTAAAAGTAAGGACTCAGGGGTAGGTAACGTTTATTTTCCAGGTATATATGGGTGGGTCAATATGGCACTTCTGAGATTTAAGATCGTCCAGTAACACAGGGTAGCGGTGGTAGCGTAGTAGGTAGACCGGTGCTCCGGGATGCGGCGCCTGGAGAAACGCGTTCACGCGTTTAGGCGCGTGGTAACTAGAAGGGCGCGCACAGGCGCGCGGCGTCAAGGAGGGCGCGCGCGCACAGGCGCACGGCGTCAAGCAGGGCGCGCACAGGCACGCGGCGTCAAGGAGGGCGCGCACAGGCACGCGGCGTCAAGGAGGGCGCGCACAGGCACGCGGCGTCAAGGAGGGCGCGCACAGGCACGCGGCGTCAAGGAGGGTGCGCACAGGCGCGCGGCGTCAAGGAGGGCGCACACGGGCGCGCAGCGAGGGCCACCAAATCTGGGAGGCTTAACGACTTCAAGGTGGCGCACGTTGTTCGTATTTTATAGTTGTGGTATTTATGTTAAGAAGTTACGCCAGGAAGAGGAGGGTTTCTTGAAGGTGCGGGGCCTCACTTGGCCCCGCACGGACCCTTAATTTAGAATCTACTCAGAAGAGAGCTGGCGACAAACTGGTGTCAGAATGTCGGTTGTACCGCTTATATAGGTGAACTTAAGAACTAGAATTACATAATTTGAAATTTAAAATTAGTTGAGTACCAGTTATTATTTGTAACGAAATTTAGAATAACCTTTGCCGAAAATATACAGACTAGCCTTTTTAATGGTGAAATCCGAACAGTTGAAGAGTGATTGACGGGTTACGTCAATCATCTTGCAAAATGTAAACAATGAAAGAATCCCGGAATTTTCACCATTAAAATTAATGAAATTTCCCTAAGATTACATAAAATAATTGGAAAAACCTAAAGGTATGTATTGAGGTGGCTTAGGGCCGCATTGCATATTGAAAGTCATAGAAATAATAGCCCAAAGTAAGCCAGGCAGAAGTCCCAGTCTTCCCATGTATCCCGAGGGTTGATAAGGACTTTGAGAGTCTTATTAACGTCTGTAAATTTCAGATATAATTCACGAAGTATCGTAATGTGATCGCAGACATAATAAGCAAGTCAGAATGATCGGACGTGGAAAGCTAATTGCTGAAATTGGAATATAGCACGCAGAAAAAGGAAGGAGGTATCCGAAGGTAATGCTACAAAGTCAGAAAACCACATTAATGACACAACCAATTGAAACCTAACCTAGGCTGTCGCCAGCAGCGGAGCAGGGTGACGTCCCTACATAATTCTTATTATATCAATTACAACGGGGCATCCAAATTATTTTAATTTACAAGCAGAAATAATTTTTACCAGTTTACAAACATCTTTTCCTATTGATAAGATTGTTGTGGACTTTTAGAATTTCGAGGATACGGGAAATTCCGGGAGCTGGAGCTGTTGTGTCTGTCTGGTCGTCCGTCCAGGTCGGCTGTCTGTCGTGAACTGGTCGGGTTTTGTCTTCTTTTTCCATAGTCTGGTTTTCGAGGTTGAAGGACCTTACTCTTTTTACTTCTTGTTTCCATAGTCTGGTTTTCGAGGTTGAAGGACCATGTTGTGTCTGTCTGGTCGTCCGTCCTGGTGGGCTGTCTGTCGTGAACTGGTCTGGTTTTGTCTTCTGCGGTACGGTGCTAAAAGAAATTTATACTCGCAGATGACTACTTACCCCGTTCGTCCGTAGTCCTTGTCCACAAAATCTAAAGCGGTTTTTTCTTAAATATGTTGCGGCGGAGCGATATGTATTTAACTTTGTAGGATTCTTCTTATTTAATACTGAATATGCGGAAAAACTGATTCGATGCGGCAATTTTCAACAATGAAGTCTGTTGTCAGGTGGCCAGCAGTCACCGTAGAGTTTTTATTTTAAAAAAGGTCGAAAGGGAATTTTGGCGCAGTAGCGCCACCACCTATTTTATACAAAATGTAAGCATGCATCTAATTTAGCAGGAACAATGATCGCGACATAGGTTCGGGCGTAAACATATTTCCCGGGAACTGGCCACCCGCCAAGACGTATTGATTTTACACGAGAGCGACTAGAGGGCACTTTGTTTCCGCTAATGGTTGTACTACTTGATTATGAATCATTAATATTTTGTTTAAGTGTTATTGTAATGTTTTTATACTCAAGAGAAAACTATGATTGTGTGAGTTTTATTACGAAGTGAATCGCAGTTTGGCTCGAAGTTAATATTAATTTTCTTAAGCTTGTTACGTCTCAATAAAACATACAGTATTATTGATTCGTACGAAACTTTAAATATTTGTTTGTACTACAAGAGAGCAAAGTTTGATATTTCTTCGAGTGCAGATTTTGATTCCCGCGCAAGCGAAAGATTCTATAATAGATTTACTCGCTACGACGTTAATCTTTTTCTTCGTTCTTCGTTAGAATCTTGAGCGTAGTAAGGGACTCAAAAGCACACGAGATGTAAATAACTTTGATCTCGTGTAAGTACATACAACTTCTCAGCAGTGAGAACACATTAGACAACCTGAAAAATGTACCTAATCGTTCTTAATCACTCGTGTTTTCTTAAGATATTCTAACAATTAAGTTTAATTACCACAATCAAACACAAAAACATCACGAAATAAATTTCAGTAAAATAATATGGAAATAACGAACATCAATTGACATTTCAATTGACTACTTTTTTTGTAAAAAAAAAGCTTTGTAAGATATACGGTCCGACTGCGTATACCTACTACTACTTGTCAACTATAGTATAGATACTATAGATTGTTAAACGTAGAATTATTTATTTTGCGTGTTAATCTGTGTATTTTTTTAAGTTCATTATTTTAATTGTACAATAAAATGCGTAAAATATAGTGTTTTATTATCAAATTTTAAACTTTATTTTCATTAATTAATTATTAAGAATTCATACTCGTACATGTTTTGAAACGATGCGTTGACGTTTTTTGGGGGTCTACACAATATACCGTTGAATGTCGTTTGAACTTTTTTTGTCTCTTTCTTTTTGCTGACGACGTGAAAGCTTTCAGGGACAGAGATAATAGAATCCAAGTATTTCGAACTTGTATTAGGCCCCGCATGTTGAAATGACATTTGAATATAAAGGTCAATTGAATGTCATTTTGTCTCACTCAGTGAGCAAAAGGCGATTTTGCTCACTGTTTTTAAGTAGCAAAGTACCCTTGTTCAAAGCTACTGAGGTGAAAAAGTGTTTTCTTGACGACTAAAGTCATTTTCTGTTTTCAGTATGTATGTACATATGTAATATAATTATAAAATGCGAAAGTGACTCTATCGGTTACATTTTTCCATTGTTCTATCGTTTTCAAGGTCAACGTATTCGGTCAACAGTCCTTGGAGTTTGGCCTACTCGACGTCCATCTTTGGATCGCCAGGTGGGCCCGGTGCACTCGTCGATGGCGAACTGGGGGTTGGCGGACATGTAGTCTACTAAAAATTTTAACTGGACATTTTGTGTTCTGATCTGAAAAAGGTTTTACTGGACATTGGTGTTCTGAACTGAAAAAGGTATAAGTGAAGTTTTGCGTTTCACGTTAATCTTCTGCCATCAAGAGCTTTTGGCTATTGGCTCTTGAGACCAACTATTTTACTTTTTCAGCTCAAGCGTATAAGCGTAGCTATATACACCAGTGAACAGCTAAATAATATATTTTAATCCATTGATAATATGAGGTTTCATCTTAACTTCATTTAGACCTTACTTTTGTTTTACTGTCATTGTCTGTTTAGCATAGATTTACGTTCAAAAGTGCTTCTTTAATTACAAATTTCCCTTACGTAAAGATCCTTTGGCTAGCGCAAAAAAATATTAGTTCTAAAAAGCTTTTTAGGAGATAATTTTCACTACAAAAATTCCAGGCCCTGAATTAATTACGGGAACAAGTTGATTACCGGGGCTCCCTCACTATGGAGATAGAGGACTCTAGAAATTTAATTTGATACCGGAACATTGGTTTATATTCGGGCGCCAATTTGCAGTAAAACAATATAATTTGCTGAACACGTATAATTTAAACACTTTTTATCAAAAAAATGAATTTGCGGTAACACCCTGTATAAATTTTAATATTTACCACCAAAAACACTATTTAGATCGTTTAAACTTATTTAAAACACAGTATTAATTGTCTGCCTTCCGCATAAGGGGTAAAAAAGAAGGAAAATAAAGAATTCGGCCGAAAATTTAGCTGGAAAGAAAAATGTATTAATGTGGCGAATAGTATGGACGATGATGGTTGACACGTTGGGTGAATGATACCTAAATTTTAAACCGATTATTTATACCGCCCGTCAAATGATAAACGTCCTTTTACTACTTGTGCTGCAAATTTGTATACACTATTTACACATTTTATTTGCAATTGGAACGGTGAAGGTAGTCGGCCGATCATAATTTTGACAAATGTTTTTTATGTTGACCAGGTTGGTGACACTGAAAAAAGTTTACACAATATTTCTAAGACTTAATGTAAAATGCTCAGTTTGGCCCCTAATAAACCCATATGGAGGATAAAATTAAAATTTGAAAAATTCTATCATATTCAGTAATTTTTGTTCTGTTATTTTAACGAGGAGATTTTTCTTCGTGCCTCTTATCTCACTGTTTTGAGGTATGATGATCGCGAATAAACTTTCTTGTGACAATCTCCTCCATCAAAATTTCCAATTGAATAAGCTTCCAATTGTATTTTCGACATTCCAAAATTTTTTACTTTTGATCACCCATTAAAAAGATTCTCATGGGACCCAAGCTTGGATATTTGAAGATCTTTCTCGAGGAAACGTGCATCCTTCAAGTAGGTTGTGGTATTTTCCGGGAATTGTGGACATTTTAATAAAGGATAACGGAGGAGAGCAAACGAAAAGAGAAATTCCAGAGCAATTAAGATTTTACTGACAAATAAAACAAAGTGACAAATATTAATAGACAAAAGGTATAAAAAATATAAATAATATAAAACCTATTTATTAGTCTTCGTGCATGATATGCTGAAGTCATTAAGTATATATGGTTCCATAACACTACGGTTATTTCTTGGGTTGGGTGGGTTTGCTGGTTAATTAGTACGTCGATTGCTTTGATCATTAGTACAGCTTGGCAAAAAAAAAGTAGAAATTAAAAAGTGGCAACACTGTAGTGTCGTCCCGTTTTCTTATATAAATTGGTTTGAAAGGGACGACACTACAGTGTTGCCACTTTTTAATTTCTACTCTTTTTTGCCAAGTTGTAGGTATGAGTAATGACATTAGAGGATGAGTGATATGATGGAAGAAGATGAAATGATCGAGGAACTTCCCTGTATTGATACTTCGCTTGAAAAATTCACTGTCATACTATTCTAACGAAGGAAGGGGATGTGGTTCACTTTCAAAGACGCACACTTCTAAAAAGTGTTCGCTATGACCTAAGGCTTATTTATAGTAGGGAGTAGTCAGCCGCTCTACTAAAAAGGTTGACAAATGAAAAACCAAAAAATAGATAATTTATCAAAAGAAAACCAGGAAAATTTGTAAAAACACGTCTGACTTCGACGGTGTAATTTTTTTAAAGCGCATTATATTATTATTTTAATCTTTGAAATCGGTCATTTCACTTTCTCATTGTACTTACTATATTTTATTCGATTTATTCACCTAGCATTAGGTGTAGGTAGCGATGAACAATTTCTGGAACATTTCACATATTTCTTTAACCGTGACATATTTCAACTTTTGAAAATTACGTAATTCACAAGAAACGTTTCTGACAGTAATTTTACCGAATAAACATTACACTTAAATTTCATGTCACATCTCCGCTACTTCTGGCGTCAGTAGAACGGGTTATGATTATATTCGCTTGGCCTATATCTGTTCCCAGTTGTTATACGAAGGACGGAAGTTCAAGACCAAGTTAAGAAGTGACTTCTTTTTTTTTTTGGTATGTGTATATTGAACAAATAAATATAGGTATATATACCATTTTTGTTCTGCAGAAGAGGGCTATTCGAGCAATATACAAAATGAACCATAGAGACTCACTTAGAGATAAATTTAAGGAAATTGACATAATGACAGTGCACTGTCAATACATTTATGAGAATATTCTGTATGTACATAAAAATATTGTAAATTTTAGGAAAAATTGTGAAATTCATAATATTAATACTAGAAATAAACATAAGCTCGCAGTGCCCTTCACTCGGCTCCATAAAATTAAAAAATCATTCATGGGTAATTGTGTAAGATTTTATAATAAACTTCCAAACCATATTACTGAATTATCTATTAATAAATTTAAGAATTATGTAAAGCGTAAACTTATTTCTAAAGCTTATTATACCACACAAGACTACATGAATGATATTACAACGTGGGATTAATTGTTATTCGAAATGATTATTTATTTATTAGGTACATTTGATTATTGATGAGGAAATGGATATTCCGATGTAATACTATCTACTTCTTTTGTTACTTATGCTTTTTTTTGACATTTAGATTTTATTCTAGAAATTCTAGACTAGTATTTTTTTATACAATCTTTTTAATGTTTGACGATCCTTTTGTGAAATTCTTAGTGTTAAATTTGATATGTATAATAATCCAATTTTATTATGGAATAATATTAACATCAATAAATTGCTCTGATAATTAGATTAAGATTAATTACGATTCATAAGAGCTTGTTGCTAGGCCTACATGAATAAAGTATATTTTTGATTGATTGATTGATTGATTGAGGTACCTACTTAAAATTTTCCGGCAAACCAATTATTTCCGGCCTCTGCAGTATAATATAGGTACCTGATTAAATATGCTTTAGAGACTTGCTGTTTTGTGAAAATATTGAAAAACTACACTGGTCGTTGATACACAAAATAAAACACTTTTTTTAACTTAAGAACTTCATTTCTTACAATACATTATGATGCAACAAATCTAACAACAAAAACTATATACCTACACACAAAAAATATATTAAAAACAGAAAAAAACACAGGAATTCACGGATACTATTTGTTGCATCACTAATTGAATGTTTTTCCTCAGCCAGCGTCTGCATTAAGAGTCGAAAATGTTTACTTACTGCTTGTCCATTTCATTGTTCCGGTAATTCATTTGGTGCATTATTATTTTGCAAGGATGTTCTTGTTGAAAATAATGCCTTAACATCATGTGGATATTTTTCACAATTTATAATATGCGTCTTTTTTCTAGTGGCGTTTCGGTAGCCGAATTTTGTTTTCGCAATATTTACAGTAATAAACTCTTTTGTTTACCTCTTGTGAAACTCGAAAGCAATTGTAAATAACACCTTTTGGTTTCATTTTTACCTGAATTTTTTACAAAGTTTCTACCTACGACAATCATTAATCAAATATGACATTGACGATTATATGAAAAACTCTCGTCTGGCCAGTAATTGTTTTGTATCTTAAAGTAGGTATATTATGTTATCTTTGTTGTAATGGAAAACACAATACGTGGTTGCTGTGATAAATAATAAGTTGTTGTTTATCGGGCAGTATAAAATTACACACAAACAGATAATTTACACCTGAAAACTACAGAATCTTAACAGAAATTTGAAACTTACAGTAACTTACATGAAATTTAATTGAAATTTTCACTTTCGTAACTTACAAGCTGCCCATCACTAGGTGTAGGTATTTATGGAGTTTACCGAAATAGCATATTATTATGCTATTCATTTCAAATTAAGCAGCATAGACCTAGCTATGCTCAGAAAGGCATAATGTTTGCATTTGCATATATAACATTACCGATTCTCTTGGAGTTGCAAATTCGGAGAAGATCGATTTTCACTTTGAGTAGCGTTTAAAGCACAATACTTGACGTTTATAGAGGTATGAAATAAAATAAAAATCCAATGAAGAAAATCCATAAAAGAATGGATTACTCTGGTCTGTATATACGAATACGAGTATTTCTGTTATTTTTATATTATATATATCATTATGATATTTTTGCTCGATTTTTGTATAGGTACTAAAATTATAAAAAATATAGCTTAAATATCAAAGTAATATAAAGTGAATAACCGACTCTGTTCAGCGGTGGAGGTGGAGTGGGCTGATTCCGTATGGACGAAGAAGTAAAACCGTCTTGTAGTCACAATAATTATATATGATCAAAGCACAATTTACACGTAGGTGGAAATGTGAAGTGTTTATCCCGTTCACATCGTAACCAAATTCAAGAATAGAAGAGTATTGTTTATGTTATTATATAGCATGATACTTTATTTACATAAATTGATGCTTATAAAATCGAAAGAACTAAAACTAGAAGAGCGATGCTTTTGGATAAGACAGGTTACAGTGAAAAGTGCTTCTCTTTATTTTTTATAAATATAAGTATTAAATTTAAATAAAAATAATGACTTGGCCTCGATAAACATTGTTTTAGTTTATCTAGATACATTTTTGTTTCATATGAAAAAGAGCAAATAAAGATACATTCTATTCAAAAACTCGATGACAAGTTAAGATGCCACTATTTTGAGAATCACTAAGAACTAGAGAGAGAGAGAAATGTAAAAAGGAATTACTTAATATTAGATATTCGATCTGTTGGACTTGCCAACAGACTCATCGTCGTAAATAAAAATTTGAAGTCTATACGGCCAGGCAAACAAAGTTAATTCAAACATCTGATAAAATACATATAATAAGTTAAACATCGAAAGTGCACAATTTTAGTATTTCTGTTTGAATTAAACATTTACAACTTTTACCACACATTTTAACTGAATTCATTTAAAATTATTTAAAAGCGCCATTGACTTTTTGTTACCGAAATATTACAAGAACCCATCCTAAATTATAATAACAACCCAAAACGATTAATAACGCCCAGGAACATTCTGGCAAGCGAATCAGTGTGAAATCCACAATTACCTGAAGGCCGGCGTTGGACACAACAAAATGCAGATAAGATTCATACAAAGGGTTGGACCGTTCTTACGACGTCGTTTGGGTGTGCTGCGCATTATGCTCTCGTGTGGGGTGCTGTTACACCGAATGACTTTGTTATGTGTTATGTAATTAATTTACGGTCGCAGCGTCATCTTTGTTAAAATTTAACAATCCTTTCTATGGCGTAAATCCACAGTGGACTGTAATTTAAAAAATGTTGAATTCAAATTGAAATAGTTTGGCTTTAAGTTTTTTGCTGCTGATCCCCGTCGTGCAGTGACCTCTGCTGATTGCTTGTTCCGTATTTCTAATTTTACAATACACTGATTTTTTAAGACAATAAAATTGAATATGCTGTTTCATTAAACGAATACACGATTACACCTGGATATTCAGGTTCGTTTTCATTATGTCTTTTCAGAATCCGCGGCCAGTATCCGCCCCATCCAAAAAAATTGTAAGCAAATAGCTTTTGATTTTCAAAGAAGTTAGAAACTAAACACTTTGAGTTATAGACAATTAACGTGTTTTCAAATAAACAAAATCAACTGGCCCGTTTTGTGGAATTTGAAACTATATTTCTTACGAAACAATTTAAAAAGCAAGAATAATAGAACTGGCCCAAATAAAGATCCCTTCAAAACCCACATCAAAAGCTTGTCATATCAGAGCCTAGGATTAAAATGGTCTCCGAAATTGCCTTATTTTAAACTGATGTTTCTAAACTAGGATTTTCTTGTCTTGTCTAGTTTCCAAACTAGGCTTTTATTTTCATTTGTAGATGTCCAGAAATATAATTTCTCAAACTTGAAATACATAAATGACAGGCTTGTTTCAAGACTACATGTTACCTTGGAAATAAATAATATTAAGTTTTCTTTTATATAATGCCGATGGTATTTTTCTGTTTTTGTGCTGCTTTATATTTATTTGAGTCAAATTCAAGACTCGACGTTTCATAAATACGATTCTGCACCTTAATTTTGCACTGGGTGGGCTGATTTGGGAGCATTAAAATGGTAACGTTCATGCAGATATGCAGTGCAAGATAACTTTTTAGAATTCCTTGATTTTAGGAACCATAATGCCATAATTACATGATTTATTATTGTAACATTTACAATCCACTCATTGTTACAGTTTGAAACATAAAACAGTAATGTAAAACAAAAAAATAATTACATCTATGAAATGTTACCACGCTATCGCCAAATGAATTTCGGCAGTCTTCTGACGTGCATCAAGCTGCGCCATGCGCTGGTTCTGCAATTCTTCCTCTGCATAGAGCGGCGGCAGCCCGGCATTTGTTTTGTTAGAAATATTGTGCAGAACGCAACATGCGTTAACGCGATCTTTGCCGCCTCCGATGGTTTGTATTGTAGTTTCCCCATTGACGATGAGCACTACACCTCATCTTGAGAAGCCCGAACATCGCTCTAAACAGTTCCGGGCCAAATTTTGTAGTGGCGTTTAGGAAGAGCGCTAGTCGATCCCACCCGTCCTTGGTCGAAGAGCGCCCGTCGAGACCCGTTGAGGTTTCCCACTGCGAGCTCTCTGGTTGCCTCCGTGTAGTCCAACGTGGTTGTAATTTGTTGGTCCGTTGTAATTCCTCGGCCTATCCGCTCCGTTGGTGATGGCGACCGTCTGTAATATGATATTTTAAGATTACTAAAGTTAACAAATTTCTTAAGAATTACCCAAACTCGTCGAGAGATGGCGCCACCTCCGAGATAGAACACTCTAACGATGTGTCGACGTAGAATAGTGACCTCCGAGGTGCAAATTACGATCGATGTAAAATGTTAGGAGCGGATTACTGCTTGGTTGGCTGCATTCAAGCTATTGAACACCTTCCAACATTAATCTTGCGAATTAGTTATTGTGATCACAGTGCGGTGTCTCTGTCGAAACGCCTGCTGATGTTACAGTAGTTACGTAAAAGTTGTTAGTAACTGTACATAGATAGTTAGATAGCATTTCAATAAAGAAGCCGACTGGGATATAACTACGTTGTTTTCGTCCGTGGAGTAACCCTTACTACAATTATTTAATAATTATATGATTATATTGTAACCATTACGATCCACTCATTGTTACAGTTTGAAACAGTAATGTAAAACAAAAATAATAATATATCTATGAAATGTTACCACGCTGTTGCCAAATGAATTTCGGCAGTTTTCTGACGTGCATCAAGCTGCCGCCATGCGCTGGTTCTGCAATTGTTCCTCTGCATATAGCGGCGGCAGCCCGGCAATTTGTTTTGTTAGAAATATTGTGCAGAACGCAACATGCGTTAACGATCTTTGCCGCCTCCGATGGTTTGTATTGGAGTTTCCCCATTGACGATAAGCACTACACCTCATCTTGAGAAACACCACTCTACACAGTTCCGGGCCAAAACTTGTAGTGGCGTTAGGAAGGGCGCTATTCGACCCCACCCGTCCTTGGTCGAAGAGCGCCCGTCGAGCCCCGTTGTGGTTTCCCACTGCGAGCTCTCTGGTTGCCTCCGTGTAGTCCACGGCCACCAGTGTAGGACCAAATTTATTGGTCCGTTGCAATTCCGCGGTCTACCCGCCCCGATGGTGATGGCGACCATCTGTAATATGATATTATAAGATTGCTAAAGTTAACCATTTCTTAAGAATAACTTATTTAATCATTATATGATAAATATTGTAACAATTACATTCCACTCATTGTTACAGTTTGAAACAAAACAGTAATGTAAAACAAAAAAATAATTACATCTATAAAATATTACCACGCAATCGCCAAATGAATTTCGGCAGTCTTCTGACGATAAGCACTACACCTCATCTTGAGAAGCCCGAACATCGCTCTAAACAGTTCCGGGCCAAATTTTGTAATAGTGGCGTTTAGGAAGAGCGCTAGTCGATCCCACCCATCCTTGGTCGAAGAGCGCCCGTCGTGCCCCGTTGTGGTTTCCCACTGCGAGCTCTCTGGTTGCCTCCGTGTAGTCCACCATGGTTGTAATTTGTTGGTCCGTAGCAATTCCGCGGCCTACCCGCTCCGTTGGTTGGCTCCGATCGTTGGCCAACTCCAAGACCTCTTGTGGGGCCTCAGGGGCCGGAGCTTCCGGAGGAACCTCTACGGCAGGGATAGGCTCCGGGGCCTCCACGACAGGGTTGGGCTCTGCTGGGACCCCAACAATGTTTATGTTTATTACAGGAGGCTCAAATCCTTCCTCATCAGAGTCGTTTGGACTCGATGGTGGGCTGGGTGCACGCCCACGTCGTAGCCTCCTTCGATTCTAAAAATAATAAAATAAAATAAAAAGCCTTTATTGATTCTCTACGAGATTACAGTATGTTATATATATATATATATATATATATATAAAGAAGGTTTTCACATGGGAAAACCTTATTTATCATTGGCTGAGAGATCAACCCCTTCCATTGGGTAGCACCATGTAAACAGTTAAATAGCTGGGCCCCTGTTGACTCTACGTGCTCTCTCCAGTCGACCATCTCCCCGATGCACTTGTTTAAAATGAGCGCGCGGAAAATTGCGCCAATGGAATTCTGATCGGCGCAACTTCTATTAAAAAAGTGGTTGGGGATGTCCATTGTGTGGTTAAAGTTATATACCGCTTCAATGCGTAAATCTCCCGCGTATTTGATGCCGTGCATGAATGAACGCAATTGGCCCATCCATTTTTTGTTTTCAGTGTGTGCTGTATCGTCAACGTAACATAAAGAATTACTGTATGTGTGGGAAGGTATCAGATGAGCCGCGGTCTCATATGCCTGCAAATACTGGACTTTCGGACATACAGGCGGCTTTTTTACTCCATTAAATGTTCCGTATTTCCGTAAGATGTCAGTATTTTTCGAATAAACGGCGGTCTAAGGGTCCCCCCTGCTATAAAGCCAGCGCTGGTCTTCCGTAGGGCCCGTGCCATAGACGCCACGACAGATAACACATAAAGATACATATACGAGATACATATATTAAAACATTGCAAAGATACACAAAAGGAATAATTAAGAACACAGAGAAAACAAAAAAAAAAAATATATATATATTTATTTATTTTTGTTCGTAAAGACCCCTCTTTTGGTGAAGGCCTCGTCCAGTTTTCGCCAAGTTTTTCTGTCCTTGGCCTTCTGTGGCCAATCCTTGCCAGCTGTAGCCATTTTTTCATCGGTCCACCTTTCTTTGGGCTTTCCGTGTTTGCTGGTCCCGGTGGGACCACGCCATCGCCATAGCGTGGTTATTATTGCCCATCTGTCCTTGTTTGAGCGTGCTACGTGGCCACACCATTTCCATTTCAGTTTTCGTGCGTATGGTAGAGCGTCTATGATGCCAGTTTTTTGTCGTACGTCCGTGTTTCTCTTTTTATGGATTCGATTCTAAAAATTGAAGCATATAAATATCTAATATTAGTAACAAGAAATAGGCATACATATATATATAAGGATATAGAATAAAAATTCTAATAAGAAGAAAATTTACATACCCCTCTGGGAACGTAGTACTGTCTACGGCTGAAATTTCTAATGAGCAGGGTAAGCTCACTGTAGGATATGGGCATGATCAGGAATTGATACAGTTTAGCAACTGTATTCCAATGTTTCGCTGAACCAGTCCATTTCTATAATTACAGTGTGTGCGTTGTCAGATGACGGGAACTTGCCCGGGAATCAGGCCATTTTCACTTAAGTGTTAAATTTACTTAATCCGAGCAATGGCCGCCTGTCCGGTGTGCGAGTCGGTCGCCTTATAGCTTGGATACTATAAAAGTGGGCGCACCCCTCGATTACAGAGGACGCCGTGATGACGTCATTACAGCGGTTGAAAACAGCGATGGCCCATTTACCTTTTGTATTAACGTGGAGATTACAAATTCAGGCCTGTTACAATCGACCCCCGACCACTGAATGTTTTGGAACGATGGTAATTTTTTGTCATGTTTTCGTCAATTTTGATGGGAATCTTGGATTTTTATATCATTAATTCATTCATTTATTCAATAAAAATATTAAATTAAGTTTGAAAAATCTTAAATCTAGGTTTATTCTGTTATATTTTCTGCATGCATGTGATGCAGAAAATATAACAAAATAAACATCATAAATTCCAATTAAAAATAAATATTAAAACTTAGTCAAATCAAATACACCGCGGCAATTAAGTAGTTGTTAATGTTAATGTACAGTCAGCTTTCATGTCATTCATTAGCATCCTCTTCACAGTTGGGACCCTTTGAATGTGGAGAGTTGAAATTATTTAACAGGAGTGCCTTATTAGTGGTCAGTTCGCAAAGTAAATGAGAATAAAATATTTTAAATGGCTGGATAATAAAAAGAGGAGCACGAAACACAATTACGCAATTTTTTATTTTGCGTGTATGCACAAGTTTTGAATCTAAGGACGGATGATAACAGATTAACAGTGTTGCTAATGGGTGCGGGGATGCCACATAAAAAAGCAGTTTCGTGTTCAATCATAAAGATGTCAGTATTTTTCGAATAAACGGCGGTCTAAGGGACTGTCCCCCCCCCCCCCCCCCCCTGCTATAAAGCCAGCGCTGGTCTTCCGTAGGGCCCGTTCGGTGATGCCACGACAGATAACACATAAAGATACATAATTATCAAAATGGTCGCACCATGGGCAAAGTTAAACTGTAGAAAATGACCAACACAATTTACACAATATTAAGTAGGCGTAACAAACTCATTACCGCGGGTGTTACTAATCCTGTTCAGCCACTTTTTATTTGACAACTACTTAAATACTCTTCGTATCTTTCAGAAAAGTTTGAATAATGGATTTTCATCCACATTATTTATACATGCAAAACTACCTAAGTACTTATTAATTATTTGAAAAATATTTACTGTTTATTTTTGGATAACCCATCCTTTTAATATCTAGTTGTCCATCTGTGTTTTACACAACGGTTTTTTTATCTTGATGTAACCCAATATTGATGCTTATTTGCGTAGTTACAATATTCAGTTAACAAAATATTCGTAAAGAATGCAAAGCAAGATTATTCAAAAAACTAAAATGAAGCAAACTAAAGTTCCACGTCGTCAAAGCAAATACATTTTTATTCCCTTCTTCAAATCTGTTTCATGATGTCTTTAAAAAAACAATCCTCTATCACTAGGAGGAAAATACAACGGTATGAAAATACCATAAAACCATTGTTGTCTTCAATAAAAAGGCGTAGAACATCGCACTGAAGAATTAATACCACCATTAAAGTAAGGGATGATGTTATGGGCCCACTGAATGAGTTTTTTACGCTTCGCAGGCAATCGCTAAGACCCGTTTGCTTCGGGGTAGTTCCTTGAATACTAATGTGTGATAGTACTAAACACGAAATAAAAAATCTATTAAATTAAATTTTACGGTTCCACACGTGTTTCACCGTTTCGAAGGCAGCATGCGAAACTATAGGTAACAATTTGTCTATAAAATTGTTTATTTTCCTATTTTAATGGTGTCAAGTTACGTGTTCTGTCAAGCAATTAAGAGTTCGGAACTGAACAGGGTGAATAAAGGGGAGAAAAGGTTAAGAATTCAATAAAAAGGTAAAATCAGGGGTAGGTTTCTTTATTTTCCAGGAGAGGCCTGCCTCGGTCCCGCACGGACTCTTAATTTGGAAATGCTCTTGGTGAGAGCTGAATGACGAAAGATACAGAACGCAAAAAAATCTATAAAGTTTGGGCAACTAAAATTTTGCATATTTGTTACTATTTAATAGAGAGCCATACCATCCATAAAAATAACAAGCCAAAACTAGCTGGGGGTACATTCACTTAGTTTATCCTGGCATGGCCTTTGGGTTTATGCCAATATATAACTATTTTAGTTACTTCCATAGTATTATGTCATATGGTATTTTACTGTGGGGTGGTGCTTCAGAGATAAATACCATTTTTTGTTCTGCAGAAGCGGGCTATTCGAGCAATATAGGTATAAATTGAACCATAGAGACTCACTTAGAGATCAATTCAAGGAAATTGACATAATGACAGTGCACTGTCAATTTATTTTTGAGAATATTCTGTATGTACATAAAAATATTGTTAATTTTAGGAAAAATTGTGACTTTCATAATATTAATACTAGAAATAAACATAAGCTCGCAGTGCCCTTCACACGGCTCCATAAAATTCAAAAATTATTCATGGGTAATTGTGTAAGATTTTATAATAAACTTCCAAACCATATTACTGAATTATCAATTCATACATTTTTAAAATTACGTAAAGCGTAAACTTATTTCTAAAGCTTGTTACAAGACTACATGAGTGATAATAATAAAACAACGTGGGATTAATTGTGATTCGAAATGGATATTTCAATATATGTACTTCTTTTTTTATGTTTTATTGACATTTGTTATTGACATTTAGATTTTATTCTAAAAACATTCTAGACTAGTATTTTTTATATGTTTGACGACCTCCTTGTGAAATTCTTAGTATTAAATTTGATCTGTATAATAATCCAATATAACTATGGAATAATATTATCATCAATAAATTGCTCTGATAATTAGCTTAAGATAATATATTGTGTAAAACGTTCATAAGTGGTTGTTGCTAGGTCTACATGAATAAAGTATATTTGACTTGACTATATTTAAAATACGTAAAGGAGGTTACAATCTGAATACGAATATATTCTATAGAAAACTTGACATTCAAGTGATTCCAACGCTCCTGCAACTATACTCGCCAGCCGTGAGCTTTGTTTGGCAGCGAGCGGAGGCCGCTTTGACTTGACACGCCAGTGATTGAAAAGCAGAAAATGTGCTACCGCAAATATTTACTTACAGGATTGGTCGAAAATGGAGACAATTATTGGCTGTCTTTGTGGTTGGTGTTTTGACGTTTTATCGGAAGTTAATAATTGCAGAAATTGGTATATAGCAGTTTGGTGGTTATGGGGGAACTTTATTTGTAATTTTTAATGTTCTTGTAAAGTGAACTAAATAATGTATTTTTATGGGGAAAAATGTTTAACTGTTAAAAAGTTTTTTGAGTTGTTTTGTTTACCGATATGTAACTTTCTCTGGTATACTCTGTGAAATAAATATAGCAAATATCTCTCATCTCAATATCTCTATGTTTTTTTATATTTAAATGTTACATTTCTATTCGAATCGGGAACTTGCCGACTTTTCGTTTTAGTTACATCTGGTTCTTTGCCAAGTTCATATTTGGTGCCAAAAAATTTTCTTCTTGACAAACCGTTTCATTTATTAGTACCTACTGCACATAACTTAGTTCATTGAAGCCTACGGAGTGAGATTTTATATTTTTTGCATTTCTATATTTCTAGACTGTAGTAAGTAGCATAAGAAATTGTGGTGAAAAAACTACAACGCAATCATTGACGATATTACACGAAGTTGTACTACTTGAGTTGTTAATAATTTGCAATTCTCTTACTATCTCTCTTGCAAGGAATATGAAAGAACGCGCCTTGTGGTCTATGTTTTTAATTTCAGCCCGCATTTTATTACAAGAAGAAGTATAATAAGAAGTCTAGGAATTGTTTCTTTTTAAAACTATTTCTTGACATCGAATACGGTAGTGGTGTTGGGAATGGAACTACTTATTTTCGTATTTTCATTTCATATCATTGACATATCGTAATGAAAAGTTCCTCTTTTATTTAGAATAAATTTATTAATATAAATTACTAAAAGACGTAAACAGGAATATAAAACTAAAACTAACTACAATTAAAATAACTACAACAAAAATTTAAAATCCCTATCAAAATTTGGTGCCCTCGGGAGGGTGCCCAACATGCAGGCAGCGTTCCCGCGCTGGATTGCGATTGCAATTCTCTGCGCGAGAAAGCTGCCCGCGCGGGGGTCGCCCGTTGCCTCCCTCAGCCGTTTCCTGAGCGCCTTGTGGAGCATCTGTGCGCCTCTGCCCCACGAACCAAGCGTCTCGACGCCAAATGCGATATTTTATTTAGTATCTTGAAGTTAGTAGTGCTGCACCATACTTTCACTTATAATCCAAGAGGGATCAATAATATTAATGATAAATGCAGCGGTTGATTGATAATACTTTATTGATCGAAAACAAGAAAAATAAGATTAGATTAGATTTTATTTCTTATTGAAAATGTACATTAAATATTACATGTCAAAAAAAAATGCATTCACAAAAAGATCGTCACAACACAATATCAATAAAATAATAATTAATAGAAGAATAATCTAAAAAGTAAAACAGTAATATAATATAATATATATACAGTGTGTTACCAGGACCCGGGCTTTTTTTAAGGGAGGTTAAAATATCGTATATCTATAATGCAACCATGACATTAATTTAATTAATAAACTAAATTTCAGACTTCGTTAACTTTCTAACAAAATTTTAAGTGCCCGCAATGTACAGCACAGTAAATTGACAAGTAAGTGCTAATGACAGCTCTTCATACTTTGTTTATTTCAAGATGCACTTAAGATAACTACACCAAATTTAAGCCAGTCTGGTCTCATTGATAAAGACTGTACGACCAACTAAATTAAACTTAAATACAAACCTCACATTTTAATAAAATAATACATTAACCCCGCATAATACGAGTACTTGACGTTGGTTTGGTACCTGTCTGAAGTGCTCGAGAATCCTTTCCTCAACTTGCAGTGGCATGATCCAGTGCCTGGCCCTTTCAGGCTGACCAGGGGCAATTGGCCTATTCTCACGAACTCGCTGAAAAGCCGCTGTTATCAATCGAGCATTGTGTGGATGTCGTCAATTTGGGAAGTGTTTCCTATAAAGCCTTAAGCCTTGAGCTGCAGTTCCACGTGTATCAACAACTCTCGAGCATTGTAACCCATTTTAAAGAAAAGCTAATACCAGTTTTTCTAATATTTTTTGGTTTGTTTTGACAACCCGACGTGTTGACGACTTTTGAAATTGTCATGTCAAAGTTGACAAAGACTCTTTAATGTTATTTAATTATTAAAACCTCCATACATGAACCCAATGATAAGGACGTCAATAATTTTACGATAGTTGTCTCAGTTTTTTACCCTCGTACCACGACATGCCTTGTACCACGTGCGTTAGCGATATGAGTAACGACAATTACGCATTACACCCACTACATTGCGTGTGCGAATTTTGGAAATTTAATTGAGCAGTTAATTTACATAATTATGATTTGCTAATACACGCAAACCACTGCTAATGGATCATATTATTACCAGTTTTAATAAAAGCCCGCATGCCGCCGGTAACACACAGTATATATATGTATGTAAAAAAAAAGCAATACAAACATTTCTTCGTTAGGTCAATAAATTAGTGGTATAATATAAAACCACTTTCTATAAAATAGAAAAGAGTAAACAGTAAAAATGAGTCATTATAATTAAGATTATAAAAAATAAAAATGTCCAAAATAATTGTAAAAATATTATAAATATACGACTAGCCGACTAGGTAATGTCAAAAAGTCAAAAATATTACAATAAGGGGTCATCCATTAATTACATCACACGTTTAGGGGGAGGGAGGGGGTCAAGAAAATGTGACATGTTGTGACAAGGGGGAGTGGGGAGTCACAAACTTTGTGACGTCACTTTTAACTTCATCAGTAACCGAAAATGTATTTAAATTATTTTATTCGCTACACAGTTAAATAACAAGTTTTTGAAACGATAATCGTTTTTATTCGTTTAATTTTATTTCTTAATCAGTTTTGGGTTATAAAATTACTAATATTTTTTTTGTCAAAAATATTTTGACAAAATATTAAATAAATATGTGCCGATTTCGTTGAAGAAATGTGACGTCACACCAGGGGGAAGGGGTTTGCCAAATGTGACCAAGTGTGACAAGGAGGGGGGGGGGGGGAGGGGTAAAAAAACCTAGAAATTCGTGTGACGTAATTAATGGATGACCCCTAATAGGAAAAAAGCAACTATGTATGTAAATCTACTTATAAATAAAATAAAAATACTTATAAAAAAAATATAATTAAGATTTTATTCTTTATATTAATTGACAGACGCTCTATGCGTTTTGTTCAATAAAAGTTCCTTCATCGGCGCCCAAATACATCATCTGATGATTCATTTTTGAGAAAACTAATGCACTGACAGAATGTAAAAAAGAACATAAATTAAGTATAAAACAATATAATTCAAAGACATAAGAAGTAAACATCTTCTAAAAAGGTACTTCGCCCACGTGAATTTAGCGCGAAACATTTTTTAAGACACGAATCTAGTCAATATTATAGGAGTTTGGAAAAAAAAAGCTGAAAACCTAAACCTTCGCACCTAAGCTCGTGTAACGTATTCTTCCAGACCCAGTGGCTTGAGATAGTATGGAAATAGTACTCACACGGATTAGGTTATGGGAGTGATACAAGTCGTATGGTTCAGACTGTGCAGGATCAGAATGACAGAATCTGAACCAGAATGGTTTTGAGGATCGAAGCCCTTTGCAGCACCGCGTCACGGTTTCCAGGTCAAAATATTTAAATTTCTCTTGTGTTCTAAGTAAAAGTAATAAGAGGTCCAGGCTTTTCGTTATTTTTTCTTTACAATACTATGGCCCTAGTATAGCTCCCAAAGAACCTACTTTCTTTAGCGTTACCTTTATTAGCTCGAATGAGTGATATTATGGTTTAATTTCGCTGTTCCTTATTATTTAAAGGAAACAAACAAAGTACTTCGTTTTAACGTACAGTTCTGTAATTCCCTGGCATGACAGTAACGCTGGGATCAGATAATTACCTAGCATAATAAATTTATTTCTTGGTAGCTGAATGAAATCCGTTCTTTGTACACTTAAGCACTTTGTGGTCATATTTCTCTTTATTTATTCTTCTTCTTATGTTAGGCATTTTATAATATGAATATAAAAGTAAGATATATAAAAGGGGAAACGCAGAAAGCGTCCTGGGGACGATGCCCCAGGCTACTTTAAGTTTTTAATGTTCTTGCTTACCATGTCATATCAATATTTAAATAAATAATAAAGAAGTAGGTTAGGGATATAAAACACAACAAAACATAAGAGTCATGAACCTTGAAGAAGAATGATAGTTTTGTGATACTTTCAAGCAGTTGCTCAACGGCTAACCCAGTACCACTGACTCGTTAGGTATAACATACTGGGCACAGATGCCATCCAGGCCGGACGTCCGCGGACGCCGACACTTTTGGGAAGGATGCGAGGGCTGACAATACGTTCTCCTCTGTGGCGCAGATATAATAAAGAGAGGAACGGCCTTGGGGATGCTTGGATTGTAATGCAGCTGCCGTTACGGGAGTATCGGGTGCGAGAGAGTCATTAGAAGAACAGGAGCCGCGTAGGTCCTTTAAGATCCCCTTCATGGACTTATTCCTCGACCTTTTACACAAAACATATTAATAAGTCCTAAGCCCGGGAGGACTTAGTATTTGTTAGTGTACATATTAGAAAATATGGGAATTGCTCCAAAATTGAAACGGTGTGCTCAATAATATAATTCAAGTACTAAGCGTCATCCCCTAATTGAGTTTCCCAACTTGGATGAGTGAATTTGTCTTTAGCTAAAAGTTATATTAGTTAAGAACGGGCCGCGGGAAATTATTATATAGCGGTTCGAAGATCCGGAATTCGGATACAGTTTTGGAATAAATTGAGCGTGGCTCGGATTATTCAGGGAGTTTGATGTCATCTTTGGTTTTGATCGCTTGGTGTATCCTTTAGCTTGGTGCTTTTACTTGCCTTTAATATCTAGGGTAGGCTGCTGGTATGAGTATTGTAGTGGTATGTAGCTAGTAAGTTAAGTACAGATATAGTTTAAGCATATAGACGACTATGTGCTGTGAGTAGAGATGGGTAGGGGTGAGTAAATACTGAGTATTTACTCGGTATTTACTCAAAGCACCCGATAAATACCCGTATTTACTCATTTAGGTGGGTAAAAACGATTGCTGATAAAATATTCAAAAAGTGAGATTTAAGAACAAAATTGTCTTTTATTGAAGAGTGCTAACGTGTAATAACAATATCTATAAAATAAAAAGCATATAGGACGCTTAATTTAGAAAATATATGTATTAATATGCGTGTATAGGATACCTGGCTATAGTAATTTAAATAGATTTTATGAAAAAATGGACATAATATTAAAAAACATATGTAAAAATAATGCTTCCCAAAGGATTGTAATATGTGGGGACTTTAATTTCGACATCTTAAAAACTAACAAAATCACTTTAGAATTCGAGTATTTTTTAAAAAGTTATGGACTAGTACTAGAAATTAGGGTAATGAATGGTAAACGCGCTCGGGGTGGGGCTCGTAAGAGATGGTCTGACGCCATGAAGAAGGCGAGTGGCGGCAGCCTGCACCGTGCAGTTCACTTGGCTTATGACCGCAACCAGTGGGGATATGTTGCACGTGGTCGCGATCCTCAGCATTGAGGGAACGAGGAAGAAGAGAGAAATTAGGGAACCGACAAGGCCTTCTAGTAATTCGTGCCTAGACAATTTCGCTCACAACTTAAAAAAAGGCCGGGAACACAAAGTTATTGACCTAGGCTTATCTGACCATGCAGCGCAGTTACTGAAAATTCCTATAGCCAAGAAAACTAATACATTAACATGTTGGCGAGTAGAAAGACGTGATTACTCTATGGAAAATCTTATAAAATTTAGGAACCATTTAAGCAGTTTATCCTTCAGCGAAGTATATGATGCCGTTGACCCCAATGAAGCGTATAATGCTTTTATTGATGTTTTTCGATTGCTGTATAATTTATGTTTTCCAGTTAAGCAGATTATGATAAGAGCCAATAATAATGTAAAATGGATTTCTAAGGGTATAACTTTATGTAGCAAGAAGCAACGAGAACTGCTTTGGCAATATAGGTTAAATCGAACTCTAGCTAATAAAATAAAGCTACGAAACTACTCTAAAACGTTTAAGAAAATAATAAAGTTGACACAAATGGCAAAAAATAATCATAAGATTATAACATCACATAATAAACCAAAAGCTGTTTGGAACATAATAAACGAAACCAAAACTAAATATCCAAAGGGACCTATCCATAAAATAATTAACCATGTTGGTAACACACTGACGGATCCCAAAGAAATAGCTATGGCGTTCAATGATCATTTTATATACAGAGAAACTTATTCTAATTGTGGTAGTTTTGACACGAACATTCCAAATAATATGCAATCGATGTTTATGTCACCAACTACGCCAGAAGAAATCAAAGCTATAATTAAAACTTTAAAAAACAAAAAGAGCACAGGTTATGACAGTATAAGCACCCAGGTTATAAAATTTGTAAATGATATACTTCATAAGCCATTAAGCTATATAATCAATCTTTGTATTTTTGCAGGCATTTTCCCAGATGGCCTTAAAACAACAGTTATCAAACCTCTATTTAAAAAAGGCGAAAGAGAAAACATTCACAACTATAGACCGATTGCTTTAATCCCTATCATTTCGAAGATATTTGAGAAGGCAATATATCGCAGAATGTATTCCTACTTAAGCAAATTCGATCTATTTTGTAACGAGCAAAAAGGGTTTAGAAAGAATATCACAATCAATATGGCAATTTATGATTTTCTAAGTGTGATTATGGGAAATATTGACAAGAGAAATCCAGTGTGCGCACTTTATACCGACATGACTAAAGCATTCGACTACGTAAATCACAGTAAACTACTATCTAAACTTAGTCGATATGGCATTAGGGGAAACGCATTAGATCTTATTAAATCTTATCTAAGTCAGAGACAGCAATACACGGAAATATCTGCAGTATGCCCTAAAAGAAAAAGGGAATATAAATATGTGTCACAAAAACAGTACGTTATGTCCGGCGTCCCCCAAGGAAGTGTACTGGGTCCGCTTCTGTTCCTGGTATATATTAATGACCTTCCTAATGCTATCCGTCATCACATGGTGCTCTTTGCTGACGACAGCACCTCAATTATTGAATGTAGTAATTTGAATGATTATAAGCATGACATCAGTAGCGTATTGGACAGTATAATTGAATGGCTAAATGAAAATAATCTATTAATAAACTTAACAAAGACGAACCTAATGCACTTTCGACAGCGAACACAAATTATTGACATGGACATAGACTACAATGGCACAAAAATAGAGAATGTAGAGGTAACAAAATTTTTAGGGTTAATGATTGACGACCAGCTTAGCTGGAAATATCATATAGAGTATTTATGTAAAAAACTAAGTACATCAGCCTTTGCATTATTTAAACTGTCAAAAACTGTTAACCTTGAAGCAATGTTGACGGCATATCATGGTCTTGTAGCCTCGGTGTTAAGATATGGCATCATATTTTGGGGCAACTCAGTTCATAAAGAAATAGCCTTCAAAGCGCAAAAGCGTTGTGTACGATCAATGTGCGGACTAAAAGTTAGAGAGAGCTGTGTACCTTTCTTTAAGTCACTTAAAATATTAACACTGGCATCGTTATACATACTAGAAGTAGCTATATTTGTCAAAACCAACCTAAACTTATACAGCAGCGTTTCTCAAGGCCGGAGATTTCCAACACGTCAACAATATAGTCAGAATCTGAAAACCCTACAGTGTTGTAACACCGCGCTGGTGAAAAATGGCATCTTAGGCATGGCACCGATAATATTTAATAAAATTCCAAACAATTTTAAAGTACTTGACATATATGAATTCAAAAAACAGTTTACTTCGTATCTTATTGACAAATGCTACTATACTATTAGTGAATACATAAATGATGATAATGGCTCAGACTTGTATTAGAATTGTATTGATTATTGATATCTAAATGTATTTTCTTTTCTATTGACATTGGATTTAAATTTTGTATTATAATTGTAAGACAATATTTCAGTTTGTATTTTAAGTGAAATTTGTAGTAGTATCAATGTTAATGTATGACTATGTTTTCAAATAGGTAGGTTTTTTTTAGACATAAGCATGCGTTTATTTGATAACCGCACGAGACAATTTTGTACACCTGCATAGTAGGTAAAGCATAGAGGCCAATGTATATTTATGTACCTATCATCTTTCATGTAACCTATGTTTAACAAAATAAATGAAATGAAAAAATGAAATGAAAAAAAAGGTAATTATTAGTTAGAGGCAAATTGTGATAATGCATAGTTAACAATTTTGTTTTAAATAAGAAGGTATTTACTTTAAAAATATTGTACTTCAATTCTATCGATGTTCTAGATAACTGCATGTCGCGCAAAAGTGCGTGTTTACGCGGCACTTACGACCTTTTATTAAGAGGGTTTTTTAAAGAAAACTCAAAAATGGCTCAACCGATGATGTTCAAAATATTGTTTTTTGTACTTTATTATACGGCTAATCTCCCGATATGTTTTCATATTTTTTCTGAACTTTGGTTCTAAAGTTATAGAGAGATAAACATTATTTTGGCCTTTCGAAACGGTTTTTTTTCCAAAAATATTCATTTTATCCAAAAATGTTCTTAGAAACATTCCAGTTATTTTTAAAGACCAATTTAATGATGTGCAACACGTTGGTGCTTTCTGATTTTTTTTTCGTGACAATTAGTTACATGTATGGAGTGCCCCTCTTAAAAATACATTTCTTACAATTTTGAGTACTTAATCCAGTAGCGGCTTCCATAATACACCTATATTTCAAATTTATATGCCCCTTTTAGCACTCTAAATAGTTTATACCCACCAATTTGGGTATAAACGAGTAAATACGGGTATATTGAGTAAATACTGAGTATTTACTCGGTATTTACCCTTGAGTATTTACTCACTACCCGGAATATGAGTAAAAATAACGTGTTAGGACTACGTCTTTTTAATGACTGTCTTACATGGAGTCGTCTATATGCTTAAACTATATCTGTACTTAACTTACTAGCTACATAGGTACCACTACAGTATAAGTAGTACCTACGCACTAAAATCTTAAAAAATAAACTAATTGTATTTTATTTCTATGTCAACAACTGACATTTGAAACTCCATAAGCGCGATGTAGGTTTCTACCAAATCGCGTTCGAGCTTCCTAACGCCATCTGTTAGAACATTGTGGCACAACGTCGACAGTGACAGAGGAGACGCCACACATTTTGTAATGATTTGGTTTTTGTTTCGATTATCTGCAATGCAAAAGAATGAAGGAGAATATACTGAATATATTGCCCTTGTTAGTTAGAAACATTGCTGGAAATGAATACCACAGCTGAGTGGATTTCGTTCCACTTTTATTTTTTATTTGCTTTTAAGGCAATTTATTACAGTAAATAAATATATACACATCCTATAACAAGACAATTGAGAATTTTGACCATTGTTTTCCATATTATAACCCAATGAATGTACTTGACAACCCAATTCTAAATTACGAATTTGAAATTTATGTTCTGTGGCCTGTACTCTACAACCTCATTTCAAACACTCCTCCTTAATTTTGAATTTTGAATTCTTGCCATTGACGGAGATATGACACAATTTCATATATATATACAGTGAGTATTTTTATAACACTAAATACTAGACAAATAAAACGTAAATGAAACAATTGATTTTGTATATTATTTCGATACATTTTTATTGTATTAAATGGTATTGTTACTACATTTCAACGATTAAGTAGCAAAAGCATTCCACTAAATACCATGCACAGGAAATCGTAGTCATCGTCCTTTTCATACGTAATGAAATATTCATAAAAAATGACAATAAGAACAATAAACGTTTTTGTCGTTTACAATAAAAAACGGATATATGTAGCAAAACTCTTGTAAATATGACATTGTAAAAATTTATTTGGAAGAAAGCTTTGGAAGAGGTGAATCGTCAATAATGATATCTTTTTAATATAATTTGTTTTTAAATTTGCAATGGCAGAGAGCTAGAAATAATAATTGGGGAAGCGGAAAAACTAACCGATTTATGCACTGGTTCTGATTTTACTCCTTATAGAGTCTTCACTGAACGGCGGCACTTTATTATGGTTGTACGAATTATAGGGATCCCTTTTGGTGTATATTATTCTTAATTTTCTTCTGCACACAATATCGTAGCGAATTTTATTTTACATTGTTTGACATGTGACGTTTTCTTTTTATCGCCTTGCCGTGTATATTTGAAAACCCGACAAGGAGGTCAGAATATATAGGAGAATAAAGGTTAGATATTTATACGTGGCGCAAACAGTAATACGATATAAGTTAACCTTAATCGCAAGAATTGACCAGCAAAGCACAATTACACATAATAACTGCGACGATCATTGATCCGATAGAAGCCGCTTAGCAATGTTTCATTACAAAACCCGAATCACTAAAAGCAATGAATAACCAATTCCCGATTAGGATCAAACTCGTTGATTATTCAGCAAGTTGTAGGTGGATGCAGAAATTTGCATGGCAGATGACAGTGTTGCTCATTAATGTATTCAATGTATGCATTCCAAGAACTTTCCCTACATCGTCCATGGTAGTCAGATCACATACATGATACTTTAGTTGCTGCAGCTTATTACAGCGTTGTCACTTCGTCTAGTTTAGTTTATTCATCTTATTTTCAGTTAAGTTACTCCACAAATTTCACACATCAAAATATACATTTCAGATCGTATTACTTTTCGCATAATGTTCGTTTGTATTCGGCGAGTTACTCGCCGCCGCTCTGTCGGCACAACCTAAAATCGTGACGGTCAGCGATCTCAGATCGCTGTGGTTGAAGATGTTCGGTTACCAATTTTACCAAATCTTCAAATTCCTTATTCTCGGGAAGTGCCGGTGAACATTGATCGCAAATTAAAACACATGCCACGTCAACGACCACCATGATCAGCATATTTATTACTAAAAACAAAAAAATATTTTTATTCATCGCCAATGTAATAAATGAGAGAATTACGAATTCAATTTATGTTGGTGGCCAGCATTCATTGATATTACAAAAGAAATATTTTTACATTATCTACAGCAACAACACATTATCGTACCTCCCCCAACCTATGAACCACATTATACTAATAATTTTAGCGCACTTCCTGATAGTCCTTGATGAAGATGGTCATAAGACTTTTTGAATTTTGAGGAAACGGGAAATTCCGGGAGCTGGAGCCGATACTGCGGTGCACTTACTCCGTTAGTCCGTATAGTCCTCGTCTACTCACTAAGGTCTAAATCTTCTAATGTGGATGTTCTTATGTTATGCGGCGGAGCGGTATATGGAACTTTAGCGGGAATTCTTCTTATTTAATTGCGGAAATCAGTATATGATGTATCTCTTGCGGCAAAATATTTTCAAGTGAAGTCAGTAACTGACAACTGTTGTCAGTCTGTCAATATGTCAGCGTCAGGTCTCGGTGGCCAGTAGTCACCGTAGAGTTTTTATTTAAAAGAGGTTATGCCGAAAAGGAATTTGACGCAGTAGCGCCACCAGTCCTGCTTCTTATCCAACAGGAGCAGTATAGTAATTTAATAAAGCGCACCTCTCTTGCTCTCTATAAATTATACGATCACTGGTTCAACGATAGCACTTTATTCTGTCAGAATTAAAAGAAGATAGACAGTGGCGCATTTGCCCTAAGGCCAAGTAGGCCCGGGCCTAGGGCGGCAAGATGTTAGGGGCGGTAAATTGTGACAAAAAATTCGCTGATGATAACAAGAAATAACTCAAAATGTAGTCAATATGGGTATGGTTGCTGAGAAAGGGGCGGCTACAGGGCCTGGGGCCTGGGGCGGCAAATAATGTAAATCCGCCACTGAAGATAAACTAATAATAGAATATAAAAAAGAACATAAATTTACAATAAAACATTAGAATTAAAAAAGTAAACATAAAAAGGTGCAACGTCCACACTCTCCATTGTTTACTAAAATGTAAGAGTAGGTCATACATTTTGTCACCTGTCAGCCGTGACCTAATTCATCCTCTTAGAAGAACGCCCGCCTCTATGTTTATAATTATAATACTGTCTCAGGTTCGGAATGGCAGTTTCGCAAATCTCAATTTGGTACACCCCATTCCGAACCTGTTCGCTTAAGTATAAGCGCGCGAGCTTAATTTGATACGTGCCCAGTGCTATGAGGACTAATTCGTCAATAGTGAGCCTGAGAAATCTAGTTATTTCGACGACCTCTGCGTCTGTGCTATTTCGAAATGCTGCTCTTTGCCTGTTTATATTGTGTTGAACAACATAATTTGTTTTCGTTAGTTTAGGTTAGGTCCCGTTTTTCATCTATGATTTCCATAATGTCATTGGCATATGGTGAATCACCTAAAGGTTCTTTTAAAACGTTCATGAGCGCTGCTGCAATACCTACGCCATTGAAGGTATTTGGCAGGGCTATTACAGTACTCCTGCCTGAGTAGATTGAAGTCTCTTTTGAGCCTACCGTTTATCACCTCAACGCCTACGGTTTAATCAAATTCCGGAATTTATGTGGACTGTACGTTTTTTTTTGAAACAAGAAGTTTCCGCTTTTTTAATGTAAATGTATGTACCATCAAAAATAAGCACTGCTTTGGTGCCTATGTCCCCGTATAAATAATTGGCTATGGCTAGATTTTTTTCTATTATTTGTTCACTAGTTATGTGGTCCCAGTCCAAATGGTTGGGTACAAAATCACCAAGAAGGCATTCTCTGGCTAATTTCAATTTTCGTTCTAAAGAGCGACGGCTCATGTTGAGCCTAGCGGCAAGTCTCTCATTGGGTTCACCCGTCCTCATTTTCATTAAGAATGCTCCTAAAACGGTTTTTGGGTGACGCGACCGTTCCGTAAGAGAAGGTGTCTCCTGCAGCAGGTGCTGAAATTGTACATGGTTCAATCCAATACAGAAATGTAGCTCCTCCGGCGATATGTCGTCAATATCGTCAAAATCAAATTGGCTTTTTTCATTATACGCCTGAATTAACGTGTTGAGCATATCTTGCAACTGCTCCGCATTAAAAGTATGCAGTTGCAGACCACCTAGCTCTTCACATTGACCGTTTAGAAAATGTTCATTACAAACACGATCACCCTGGGGCAGATATAACTTTGAACCCTCAAGAACCCGTATCTTGAGGAAATTAGGAATCCTATGTAGGTTTTCGTTTTGGCAAGCTGGAAACAAACACCTGTTCGCCGTGTTGGGAGCTAGCCTGTATCCCTCTAAAGAGATGGAGACACGCGGAGGTGGAGCAGCTACGACTTCTGCGTCCGCGTCGAGTCCGGCTGCCGGATTATGCCGGCCGGCTGCCACCCAACAGCGATGGCACATGACAAATTCTCTACCGTCCGCAATCTATAAACATTGGCAAAACGTATTTATCATCGTAGTAACATTATTGAAATCATGTATATTATCAAACTACACAACGGGACTTAATCGCGTATTTAAGTTTTAAGAAATGTAAGCGGAAACGAATATCGACAGTCGATAAATCGAATATCGTTAGTGTTGTGTGTCGGCGGAGTAACATCCCTAGTGCGCAAAACCTTCAAACTGATAAACAAGACCAAGTGCGGGTAGTTCGAAAAACTCGCGCGGCTAGAAGATGTTGATGTCAACTTGAGCCAGTCTTCTCCGAGACCACGGGGACAACGCCGTCCTCGAAACGTCGGAAGTAAATCTTAAAACTTAAATACGCGATTAAGTCCCGTTGTGTAGTTTGATAATGTTTAATAATCGTGAAAGTTTAAATCAGTATCATGTATATTAATAAATTTTTCTCAAAAATGGACGGCAAAGTCGGCTTTGCCGTTTAAAAAATAGGTTGCGAAGCGCGTAGTTTATGGTCAGTCAAAAATTAAAAAGTTAAAAACATTGCAGTCTCGATTTTGGGACTGCAATGTTGCATACAAATTCCATTATTTGTCGAGTTCCAAACTTTTTAAAAGTTGAAATGGCCATATCAAAAGACGGCACAGGCCCATTAAACAGCCAAACAGATGATTAGTACCGCGACTATTTAGCTGTCTCAAATAGGTTGGCGTATTTTCGGCAGAAAAATACACTTCTATTTTTTTATTAAAAAAATAAAAAGGCGGCAAAGCTAATTTTTTCAATTGTTTCTACTTTTTTCTGTGAAAATATATACTTAAGAAAGTTGCTTTTGTAAAATATTTCTATGATATTTATATTTCTTGCACCATTTTTGAGAAAAGCACTATATATGACTCGGCTGGAAGGCTACTTGCTGGCTTCGGATTCAATTAAACGGACTCCCAAGGTCGTCCGTTTAAAACGAATCCTCAGCCTGCAAGTAGCTACTTCCGAGCCTCGACAATAATGTACTAAACCATGTCAGCAGAAATTTGCATGGCAGATGACAGTGTTGCTCATTAATGTGCCATCTTCGGTGCTTAATTGTGTTATGGGGGAGTTTAGTTGGTGGCATATGTGCTTCATATCCGCATGCCTCCATGTCGGGGATCGAATCCCTAAACCCCCTATCTACTATGAACACGTTACCGACTTCCAGCACATAATTTATTGGACCGTCTACTGCTAACTCCTGCGACATAATGTCACCATCGGGCGTTGTTGCTGCGTATGGTCCTGCAACGTCGACTAGCCGTCGGGGCTGACCACCAGATGTTTCGGTAACAAAATCACCGGGTACCTACTTAGCAATCGCTGGCTCTTTTGGATTTTCTTTTCAAGGATCGACGGCTCATGTTGAGCCTGGCGGCGTCTCTGGTCGGGTTCATCCGTCCTCATTTTCATTAAATACGCAACTAGTACGGTTTTAGGGCGACGCGACCGTTCAGTGAGGGAAGGTGTTTCCTGCAGCAAATGGTCAAATTGTGCGTGGTCAACGCCAACACAAAGATGTAGTTCCCTCGGACGATATGTTCTGGATTTCGTTGAATTTAATCAAGTTTATTTCATTATTCGTTTGTATTAATGAGTTGAGCATGTCTTGCAACTGCTCTGCATAAAAAGTATGCAGTTCAAGACCGTTCTCTTCCTATTGGCCATGACAAAATGTTCATTGCAGACGCGAGCACTCGGGGGCAGATACAGCTTCGAATCCACAAAAACTCGATTTTTTTGGAAATTGGGAATCCTTCGTTGGTTCTCGTTGTGGCAACCCAGAAACAAACACCCGTTAGCCGTGTTGGGAGCCCGACTGTATTCCACTATTAGTGATGGAGACACGTGGAGGTGGAACACCTACGTCTTCAGACCTGCATCGAGTCTAGGTTTTTTTAATATATACGCATTTTATACTTTTACGTCTGTACAATACAATACAATACAATACTCTTTATTGCACACCTCACATACACGTAGTTTACAATAAATGTACAATAACATAAACAAAGACAATAGAGGTAACAACAGGCGGTCTTATCGCTTAAGAGCGATCTCTACTTCTGTACTTGTCTTGTGTCTTGGTCTGTACTTGTTACAATTAAAACATAATTTTACCAAAGGTTTTCCCCATTCAGTGATTCCTCTGTGCGCCACAGCACGCATCAGCTCTCAACATGGCGCCGGCTGCTGAACGATTTACGACTCGCCAATCACCGGCATGTGTCGCTGAGTTACGTTAGTTTGCACGAGTGTGCCCGCTGACGTGTCAAGTGCGCTGTGCCATATTTGAATAGGCCGTTGCGTGAAAATGATTAGGCTTATTGTATCATGTTTTCCAGATATTTTGAATCAGCCGGCCTAGCCAAGGTTACAATCGCTATCGCTTCGACAACGAAAAGCTTTATGTCTCTCTATCACTCTTCCATATTAGTGCGACAGTGACAGTTGCGTTTCGATCGCTACGGACTACGGAGCGTAAGCGATTGGCATCTTGGCTACGCGGCCTGATGCGATAGTGGCGATACCTTTAATTCTTTACAATACTCGTGTTCATTCAGTATTCATACTTATCTCATATTTTTTCCCTCTGGTGCTCAAGATCAAGAGAGGACATTCTGTAGATAATTATTAACAACTAACAATAAAAAAATAAAAAATTTAAACTGTTTATTCCACTCATTAATAATAAAGTTTACAAACAAAACTCTTAATCTATTATTATTTAGATTTTAATTGAGTTGAGTCCAAGTAGATCTCATGCAATTCAGGAGTCCAATTCGAATTTTAGAAATTCTAAACAGATTTGTTAGATAAGTACCTTTAATTCTTTACAATACTCGTGTTCATACAGTATTCATACTTATCTCATAATTTTTCCCTCTGGTGCTCAAGAGAGGACACTCTGTAGATAATTTTATCAACAAGTAACAATTCAGGAGTCCAATTCGAATTTTAGTAATCCTAAAAAGATTTGTTATCAATTGATATGACACGACCTTGACACAGTCGTGAGCGAAATAGACTACGAGGCTTGTCAATTTCGTATTATAAGTATACATAAATCAATTAGGTATAGATTTTTCTATTCTATGGAACTTTTCTACAAACGGGGTGCGTCTCACCCGCCTTCAATAATTATTTTCAGGGCGTAAAATTTGAGAGATTCCTAAAAGATATTCCAAGATAGAGTTTGCGATTCACTTTGTGGACTATTGATCAATACGTAACAATAATAAATACCTAGGTATGTATGTGTGTACTACAGGAGTGTACCGAAAAAAAACTATAAACTTAGAATGAAAAAAACTGATGCACTTGATAAGGATTTTTGTATTTTAGGATTACTAGAATATAAAGCGACTTTGAATTTAAATATAAACCTTTTATTTAGCAGAGATTTATAACGCAGTTAAACCAAGAAAGTGTACCTATAATAGAAATTTATTCAGTGTTTACATGAGGACTGTTATTGACCGACTGACGTACATAAAAGTAAACAAATATTTCGTAGAACCGTTGCTATACAAATATGAATTTGACAGGGTTCCGTCGACTGCCAGTACTAAGGACCCTTAAAGTAGGCGCAACTAGATTCTACAAATATCACATTATAATATTGCAATACTTTATTAATTTTAACTCTAGTTTTGGGTTTTTACAATATACGTATAAAAATAAAATATAAAAACACATTAAAAATACATATAAACACATTATAAAATCAGTTTATTTAGTTATTATTAAATTGTATGTAGGAGTGATAGGCAGCTTCTTCCTAGCGCATTCAGTGGCAGCATTTTACGGAGCTGTTTTTCATATTTGCCTGCTACAGCCCAACACCTGCTATAGTTGTTAACCCTTATCTTGGCAAGGCTCAAAATATCTTAAATATAAGTAGGTATCTTAAATATAACTTCCAGTACGAACCGAAATCTGTTGTTAGCGTGGCGCCATGTTGATTATTACTAATTAATTTACAATGGCACTTGTGTCCATTATTTTTTTCTATAAGCAAAGAGGGTAGCTCGACTTATTGATGGCAGAATTATTTTGTTAGTTAATAAAGTGGACCTGCTAGATTTTTTTAAGTTCCATGTATCACGGGTGTTACAATGCCAAGATAAGGGTTAAAGTTTTTTGGCTGTTTTATCCTTCCCTTTTAAAAATAAGGCTGTTTTATCCTTCCCCGAAAAATAGAAAGGAAAGCAACTTGATAAGTGGGTGTTTCCCACTTTTGAATCCCGATTATAAGAACAGAGTCAAGTTACAAAAATACTGCCAATAAACAATATATTCTTCATTAAATTCTCTGTTGCTAGGAACAGTTCTAAATTTTTAGGGTTCCGTACCTTAAAAGGAAAAAACGAAACCGTTGTAGCACTCGTGCGTCTGTCTGTCCGTCTGTCACAGGCTATTTTCTCTGAAATATATTTTCAACCCACACCCACTATGTTTGGTAACCAATAGCTAGTAAATTCGATGTTAAGTGTTGTCCCCCACTATGCGGAATACTAAAATGTAGCTAGTCTGGAGCTAGGGCTAATTTGTCGATAGACTATCGATGAACTATTATATAGGTTATACTAGTAGTACTAGATGGATTGAACCCCAATTTGTTAGTTCAAAGCAACTTGTCAGATTTTACACTATAGGTAATGACGTTTTGATTTGTTCAATCTCTGTTTCATCGTAGATTAAATATGTTTTTCTAAGGACCCAGCTGACGAAAAAAAATTGCATAATTTCACAAACTTTTTATGTTTATTGATTTGAAAAGCTTTTAATTGGAGAGAAACAGTTTAGTATTTTCTTTTCTATCTCTAACTCTCCCTCTTCTTTGTCCAGCCCATTGAATATTTCTCCACAAATGTGTTTTTCCTAAAATGTCACGTTTTCAAAAGGAATGCTATGGAAGGCCATCAGCAACTATGAGTGCTTTCAACATCTCTGACCAGTTCAAATCGTGTCTTCGTTTCTTTTATATCAATCGTTTATTTTATTATTAGGTAGTCGATTCATTTTCTGTTTTTTTTTTTAAAGAAGTTCAAAACTACGTGTTATTACTTATTAGCCACTTGATAATTTGTGTCATCATTCCTCAACTGAACCTTGTTACGATCTCACTAGGATTTCGTCAATTCTGCTGAAACATAATCCGAACCAAAGACAATTTATCGATAGGCTTCTAGGCTCTATGGGGCAGTAAAATTGCTTGTCGCGCAGAACGTGTGTCGGCGTCCGTACGTGCCGAGCGACCCCTTGCGAATAACGCTTCTTGAACAATACGTTTATTGACAGCAGTTCCTTGATTTATTTACTAGAGTTTACACGCTGGCGTATGAAATGGTTTGAAAACAACCATAGTAAGATAATGGTGGTTGATTTTCCAAATATTCACACGAAATAACAACTAAATCATATACATAGTAACCAACCAATACCTGAACATACACCTAGAGACATTTACACCTCTAAATATTATAGATTTTTTTTTGTGTTTTGTTTCTGTATTTTGTATGTAATTCGACATAAAGAGACCAAATACATCTCTTAGTAATTGTAATACGTTAGATTGAATTGTTAGTTTTATTTTATAAAATTGTTGATGTTATTATTTTTGCTTGTATGTAAATTCAATGTTGACGTGTAAAAGTGCCCTTGTGGCCTATTTGCTGAATAAATGTTGATGTTTGATGTTTGATGAAAAAAAAAATGAAAAATGAAAAAATATTTATATACTTACCTACTTATGAACAAATTTTTTTTTTTATGAAAACTTTGAATTTGAAAGTGACCAAACAGTCTTCAACTAATGATTCTGCTACATATAGATTTAATTCGGGTGATGAATAAATAAATTTCTTCCGGCTTAGGATTCGTAACTTCCAGGTCTACTACATGTTTTTAGCAATTTGCTTTATCTTCGATATAGTGCTTGAAACATTAACGTGAACTTATCCCTTAAATCGGTTTACGATATTCAAATACTTACGTATCTCGCGATTTAGGTTAACGTGAGTGTCACGCATGGTGTCTTGCATTGGTGGCTTCTTCCCGAATTCGTTGCAACAACTTGTAGCCACCGGTTTTGCGTAAATTCTTTTAACGTACTTACTCCAGACAGTGTGTTGTCAGGTCTAAGGGTGTTAAGTCCGGAGACCTTTCGGGCCACACAAGAGTTGGACTGCCGCGGCCAATTCAACGCCCAGGAAAGTGTCCATTCAAATTCGTTAGAACACGCGCGAGCAGCAAAATGTGCGGGTGCTCGGTCATGCTGGATCCAATGATTCCAATGCGTCCGCAGTGTTTTCAATGGAACATCTCCGAAACAATCCAAATTCTGTAGATATTCCGAATAATTATCGCCATTGAGTCTGTTTGGAATCTCCACTGGACCAATGATGTGATTGTTCAAGACTCCTGCCCACATGTTTACGGAGAACTCGTATTGGAACAAAGAAGCCAGCTTTGAATTTTGGTCAGCCCAATGGTGATAATTTTTAGAATTTATTATTTCTGCTCTCGTAAATTGAGCCTCGTCCATCCACAGAATTTTGGAGATAAGTTCTGGGTCTTGTAAATAGCTCATTAGACCTTTGGCAGAAAACAATTCGCGAGAAATTGTCCCGTGGCAAAAAAACCTTGCACTTTGCGGTAATGGTAAGGATGCAGACCGTATCGCTTCCACAATCCTCAGACTTTAGCATGTGGTACGTCGAATATACGGCCTACTAGTTTTGTTGATAACGTCAGGTCTTCAATAATTAAATTCATTATACCCATTTCATCCTGTACCGTCAAATCGATGACACGTTCATGCGAAGCCGAACGGAGACCCATCTCACTGAACCGTCTAAGTACCTGCAACAGTAGTAAAAATAGGTTATAATGAGAAAAGTACTTCTAAAGTATGAAAAGTAATACGAAAACAATAAAATATTTATGTTTTTATTGTTTTTGTTTATTGTTTTTTTTTTACTATAATTTGTAAACATTTTATAAAAATTCTAACTTAAGACAATTAAACTAGTGGCTCTATGAGCTGTAGACCTCGCGGGCATAGCTTATTGGGGCCGTGCACGACGACAGCGCCACACAGCGGTTTGATCAATTACTTATTCTCGAGTAAACACTAAATATCTAAATACCGCCTAAACCGGCAATACAATTTTTTTGTATTTTTTACCATTTACTTTGTAAACATGTCTCAAAAAAAAAACTCTTATGATATCGATATGACTATTTGTTTAGGCACGCGGTATCACGACTCCGCCATATTTAAAAATTTCCAAAAACCGGATCGACAAAAAAAATCTATTTACTCATAGAATCTGGTCACAAAATTTCACGAGAATCGGTTGAGAATTGTGACCTGTAGAGGAGAACATTCGGACATACAAAAACAAAATGCCCGAGTCCAAACGTAGACCTTCGCTTAGGTATAAATTAAGTCAATATACTGTTTGTCATACCTCCTACTGTCTCTGTAGTTCTTAGGGGAAAATCACGTTGTATAGCTTTTAATCCAGTTATGGTTTTGGTCTCAAGGAAAATGAGATTAAATGGAAGGATCGACGGTTTGAATCATTTAGTAAATTTCGTTTTAATTAAAGTTTATTCACAGAATAGAAAATTTACCAAAAATTAACCTAAAGTCCGTTCTGCGCCATGCCGAGTTCAAAGGTCCCCATCACACAAGCAGCGTTTTCCCGCTGTATGGCGATGGAGATCAATTTGTCTAATAAATCAATCTATCACTCAGAACGGTGGTCATTGCCTTTTTCCCTCAGGCGCTTGCCTAGCTCTCGGAAGAATTCCCTCGCCTCCGGTCCCTAGGGCCCAGCTGTCTCGACGGTGACGGACACGAAGTCGGAGGTGGCTTCCAAGGCACAATATTGTAGGCGTTTGTTTTTGGCAGCAGTCTCTGCCGCTGAGCCTGCCGTCCTAACAGTGTCATTAATTTTCTACAAAATACATTCAACACAACTCTCACAGTTTCAAGGAACTAAGATGTTATTATGACTGAAACAAGGAAAAACAGCTAATTAGTTAAAAATCATAATTCTCATTAAGAAACAAGCGGTAATTTATAATTAGGTATGCATGATAGTAAAATACATATTAATATTGTTTTTTAAAAGGAAGTTAATAGATGATCAGTCTATAAAATGTCTCTGCAGCATTATAAAAGATGCTGCTAGCATTCCCTCGTTGTATAGGTAGGTATGTAATGTATAGTAATATGAGAGAAAGTTGGCAGCCCTTTGGTTGTTGTATCTATTTTATGCTGTAAGCACCCAATTTACCTACATACTCGCCGAAAGAGTCTTGAATTTTTACCCAGTTTCACATTTTTTCTCAATGATAATTTTGTTCCAACTTATAATGAGCTTAGTAACAAGTGCTTAAAAAATCTGGATCATCCGAGTTCACATGCGCAATGTTAGATGAATGTAATTACAACACTGAAACGCGCATTTTTTGTCGCACGGCAATTATTTACCCTCCCGGTCTCCGCTTTCGGCAGTGGTAATAATAGGAGCAGTATGATAACCTAAACACGTAAGGGCCAAAACACGGTGTGACGTAGTGTCACGTTGAGACATCGTGTCGAGGAAATCTATTACGATGTGCATTGTATGTATGTGTATAAACCCTTTATTGTACAAAACACAAAACACAAATTTATGGCACAGGATAGGCAGTTACAAAGGCGAACTTATCCCTTTAAGGGATTTATTCCAGTTAACATTTGAGTAGATGAGAATTGATGAAGAACGGTAGACAAATATAGCACTGAGTACAATAGACTAGAGGAAAGTCAATAAAATTATAAAAGAGGGCGAAAATAAATAATATGTATAAGATAAAAATTAAATTGATTCACGACACGAAATCGTAACGTTGTACAATTTGCGCATAACGCTTTCCATTTCTTTTAGTGTTTATCTTTGTATTCATCTATGGTTTTATCCCACAATACAGGACGTTCTTTCACTAGGGATATTAAGTTGACCAACAGCGATATCATGTGTCATCTTCCTATTCCTTCTTCTTCTAACTTATCCCGGCGTTTACCAGGGTCCGCTTTCCTACTTGCTTTTCTCCATTTTGCGCAATCCTGGGCGTCCTCTTGCTTAACACGTTCACTGCGGCAAGACAAAACCTTTACCTAAAATGTAGTGCGTTACGAGGCCTAATCCGCCCCGTAGTGGTTTACACCTTAGTGCGTTACGGGTATAAAAGTGCCCCGTACACCCAAGTCTCTTAAAACTGCTATAGAGTCCTGAAATATTTTATTGTATAAGTTTTTTTCTGACCAATTTAAAGAGTATGAAATTACCTACCTCATGTTCCCTTCGCACGTAGATACGATAAAAACATATGAAATTATAGAGAAATGAAAGGACGGGGTTATTTTCTCCCCGTATCGCACTAAAATTGAAAAACTACGGGGCTTAGCAAACCCCGTAACGCACATACCTTATTTATGTCGATAAATCAATAGTGATGGGAAACAAAACAAACGATATTTTAGCGCTTACTATAGTAATAACTAGATATCGTTTATCAGGTTGAAAGCTAAAGTTTAAATATTAAAAACGTCACTTTCGGACACAACATGTCTGGAACTGATTGGTGTCAAAATTGATTACTGAGCAGCAGTCAACAATACGTAACATTCAGCGATATGATTATGTCGTGAAGTATATTACTTGTTCTAAATTATACCAATTGTTAACTACATTGTTTTTGCAATAACACCATTCTAGCATGCGTCCTAAATGCATTATTTTTAATTTACCGATAAGAAGTCTTGTAATGCTGACTGCACTAGTGACTTTGTGGTCATAACCCCGTACGGGCCAGCTAAAATCTATACGGGGTTTACTGGAACCCGTATCGCACTAGAAGGCATAATTTGTTCCCTGGTCGGTACGGGGTTCCAGAGACCTCGTATATTTTGAATATACCATTTGGTTATACTTTTGACAAGAAACTCAAATGTATATTTGTCTTTATCGTAATTATAAAAATATCCAAGATACAGCTTCCGCACCAGTGAGTAGACACGATTTTTAGCCTCCGCACTGAATGATGACATCGTACGGGGTTCAAAAGCCCCCGTAACGCAGTGAACGTGTTAAAATGGCGCCGGCGGACGTTGGTTTTGACGACACATTGTCGTGCCGTAGATACTTCGTTCTACGATACGTTCGACGCCGTGTAATTGACCCCATTGTAAAAAAATCTTACCGAAATTCGAGTCTTCGGTTTCTGTTTTAGCATATCTTGTGAACTGCAGTCATTATTTAAGACATATCTGTTTTTTCTTTACAAATACTCCTTTTTTTTTAAATAAACATATCGTTCAACTTTTTAAGTTTTTAGCTTTAGGGGGCAAGGAGCCCAGAGTACTTGACGTCATTGCCACACTGAATTGCGATTCGGATTCATCGGGAAAGAAAAGAACCAGCCTCTGGTCTTCGATAATTTTGATTTAAAACTGTCTACTGTGCCCGTTAGCTAAGTTCGTGACAACGTAAAAAGTAATTTACAACACTGCAGCGCCTGCAATGTTTCGCTTACAATGTTTTATAAGGTTTTAAAATGAGTCCGTTTCATTATCGTGTCGCCGCCTTTGACAAGACTGTTTAGTTAGATTAGTTTGTTATCACGTATTTTTATTGTATCCTTGTGTTTAGGGATAAATTATTTTAGCAAATTTACTCAGTTCTTGCTAGTGGTGTAGTGTATTATGTATATATTTATGTAATTAAAGACACATTTCCACTGGTTCGTTTATTATAAAAAAACGTGCTTTTCTTAGTTCAATCTAAATAAGAAGTCACAATTGTCATATTCAAATGATAAAAAAACGTATTAATTAAAGCGCCTGTCAGCTGGCGAATGCAAAAACGCATGAAACTCATGAAATTAGGTTTTAATACAGGTTTGGTTTTGCAAGAGTTGACCAGTTTTGATGTTGATGTCGATATTTATTTATCAACAAGCAACGAATCTATATATAAAATTACTGTATAATAAAATTAAAAACTAAACATTAGTCGAAAGATTAAAATGTGTCACTAACGAAATTGATCTTTTGTTGGTCTTAAAGAAATTTTATTCAATTTAATTTAATTTAATTTTTATTCCATCTAAATAACTTTACAAGTAATCCTAAAAACAAATTATGACTAACAAAAATAAATTAAACAAAGAACTAAAGAGACTAATAATAAATACCTATTAAAGCTTTTTTATATTTAAATTAAAATACCTACATCTAAATAAGGCCCCCACGGCATTGTGCCAAAGAAGATACAGATAGATATTTGATTTTGAGATTGCATGTTCATATTCAATGTTCCATTTTTTAGATATGCTTAATTATTTATGCTGACGATTTATTTATTTATCGTATGGCGGTTACACAGTTACACACTGGTTAAAAAATATACAAATATTACAGGAAGTATTCAAAATTTAGGAAAGGTATAAAACCTTTGCGTGCGAATCAAAGCTGCAGCAAGGAATGTACAAATAAATGAGCAAAACGCCGAGAAAGCCAACAATCTTCATTTCTTACAACAAAAGACATCAATGTCATTGACTGAGTGCCCGTGGCTATCAATTTGCAAAGGAAATGGGAGCCATTTTGCAACAAGACGAATTTAATTGGTTTTAATCAAATTAGAATCTTAAGTGAAGAGTTACATTTTATGGTTAAGCGTGAAGGAACTGCGCAATTTATATTGTTTCGGCAAATTATTCTTATTTGTTTTGGTTCTTATAAGGATGGACAATGTCACTTTAAAATATTATTATTATCTATAAGTTTTGTGTAAGTGTAATTGGCCTGATGACAAATTTTTAAAATCCCTTTTAATATTGTCGGTACACTTGTATTGGTTCCGAAAAACACAATACTTTTGCTATACTCATAAGTTTTAACATAAATAATTGCATTTTTTTATAGCTAGTTTAAACCTCGTGCGAAAACGCCTCGCGTCCATTTGGGACAATGTCCTTTACATACTTACAGATACGAATTTTCCCTTGAACCCGAATGGTATTGTTAATTCAGCACTATATATTACGACCAGAGATGATAAATAGGTACATTACAACAATTAATCACAATTACATACTCATTTTATACAAAACTCTCACAAAGTTGCAATTTAAGATGAATTATTTAGATACGCATTTTGAGTGAAAATACCGTTCGCCGGTTTTAATTTTTTAATTTTTTCTGCAGCCAACATGGCAATGATAGTTCCATTCAGCCAAGTAGGTAATTAAAAAAAATTTTTGGTGAAATATCTTGTTGTTTAGCGTTTTATTTATATAATAACAAATAAATATTTACTTTTTTGGTGAAATGTCCTATTGTTTAGCGTTTTATTTATATAATAACAAATAAATATTTACTTTATAAGTACCATGTATTCATATTTTTTGTACGTAATAAATGTTAAATGATGATGTAAACATCTTTTTTGAACATTCAAACTCTTTGGTGAGGACGTATAGATTATTTACGGTCAATGAGGTCTATGCTGTTTAAAGAAAAATGTCATGGACTTGTGACGTCACGTTTTTGTTCACTTCTGATTGGTGTTTCAGTCAATATGGCCGATTTGAAAATATAGCACTTTTATTTTATTGAAAATATTAATAATCCTAATGTTTATACCTACTGAAGTTGGGCTATTTTTTAGAATCATATAGGTACTACATATACATTTCTTAGAAACCATTATTTCCATGATTCTTTGTTACTGTCATCAGGCCAATTATTCTTAAAAGTTAGTACAGTAGTTGGGCTAAACAGTAAAAAAAAATATGACGTTAGTGGCAATGAAATAACCAAAAGATTCTCTTTTCTATTCTCTATTTATTAATTTACATGGTTACTCGCTCAAAGGTTAAGAAGAACGTCACATTTAAACCTTCGATTCAGAATTTCATTTGACTGAACTAAATTCTATATTCGCCTCAATATATCTGAATGCGAGAAAGGAAACCAATACTGTTTATATAGATAGATATGGTGAGCCACCAAACTGAACTAGTGAACTAAAAGATTGAAGTATTTCACAGTGTATGAAAAATGCACAATGAATGAATCTTTTCCTTTCACACTCATTTTGCACATGACTATTATCCAGGTGTCGGAAACCGGTATTTGGTCCATACAAAAATACCGGTATTATTACGTTCTTTTCCGTTCTTTAGTTTATTATTTCATTTTTAATGGGACAATCTAATAATACAAAGTTGTTACCTAAATACATGATTCAGTCCTACCTAAAGAGCGTGAAATAATGCAAAATATTGGGCTATTTCGGGGTTTTAGTAAAATACCGGTTCCGAGCCCTGCGTATTATCAATGTGCGCGTACGGCATAACTGTATTATAAGATTTCTCATGTATTACATTGCCTTATATAGGTATTTAAATAGAAATGGTTTATTTGGTGTTGAATACAAGCTTAACCTATAATACAAATGTCAAATATCTTATTCTAATACAAGACACCAAAATGGATGCCACTCAGCATATGCCGTTGGCTAATGTCCTTAGCCATGGCGCTGGTTTTCAGGGTAACCAATTTAAATTAAAAACACATACCTAAATAATATGAAATAAAGCATAACGTGGAGGCAGTTGAGTTAACCTAATACCTTATGCAATAATTTAATGTTAAACAGGAACACGCAAGAATTATACTTAATGGAAACAAAATTTTGGGGAGACTCTAAACTACGTTGAAACACTGGATTTAAATACTTTCAATCAATTATATTTTAACTTATTACGAAATGCAAAGAATGATAACATTTTTTTTGGATGTAATATTGACATCTAGCGTAATAATATCGCAGCGACCAGATGATATGCTAACTAGAAAGAGCTTAGATTAATCGACTAAGGTTAGATTAGATATTATTATGCTAGATTAATCAATCCACTTTACTTTTCTTTTTGGTCTATAATTACATTAATTTCTTCTAACTAGGTCTCTTTGAATCATATAGTTGTCAAGGGGTTCTCCGGAAATCACGATCTGCACGATAACGCCCTTTGTAAAACCGACCCGGAACTGAATTAAGTACTTGAATCTTTTAGTTACAATTGAAATTAACCTTTACTGCCTTGACCTTAGATTTTGAATTTGAACGCTAGCAAACTAAATCCTCTATATATGTCATTTTAAATTTAAACTTAAGGCTTTAATTTTGGGTTGGAGTTGCCATGTTTTCTTTGTTAATGGCAGACGGAAAGATAACGCATGGTTAAAGAAGTTTGTGCTCTGTGGGTTTATTGTTACGATAATTGTTTTAAACCCGGAGACAGATTGTCTTTGTTTCCGTAAATATGTTATTTTTGAGAGGCTTTTGTTAAGTGCCTTTTGGGAAAGAGAGATATGAAATGTGGTAATCTGATTATTATTTCTTATTCGTGAGATTTGGTATTGTACATCTCAATTTTCTTTACCATTATTTTTAAGATGGCGTAGGCTTTTAGATAGTAGGAATTTCTAAAGGTTTCTTCTTATCTAAGTAACACATCGTTATGTATTGAAGGAAGATGTTGATATTGATATGGATATGGAAGATACTTGAAATTACTCTGTTCACCTATCCATGCCTATTTTCATAGAATGCCTCGCAATAACACAAGTTTGTATAACACAAACAAATGGATTTGAGGGTGACATTAAGTAATTAATGTTTGCTTTTCTCGATGTCCCGTGGGTTGATAGAGGTCACGATTTGATCCGAAATCGATTAAACTTTTTCAATCATAACCTTCGAATATCTGTAACAACGCAAAACATTGCCCTTACTTCCCGAAAGTCTTAAATCTCTCCCTTAGTCCGTCTGAATTTTAACTATATGTAGCTTGAAATAAGATAGTATTTGCAATAACAGAATTACACAAGTTGAGAAGTTTTGAAAACAAAATTTTGACATGCCGTGTTTCGGCCAAGATGAAATTGAATATGATCTTCATTTAACTTTATGTTGTCTTTCACTTTTGTATTGGCAAGTTTTGAAATTTTAATGACTTTTAATACGTTTGTTTCTTACAAGAATCATGTTGCTTCTAATTCGTTATTAGTTTAGAAAATCTTTCGAAGATAAGTATATTAAGTATCATCTTTGTTATAGTCATTTCAGTGATTAGGGTGGCAGGTATTCCATTTGTCCAAGATCTTTATCCAATGTGTATTTGCGTCTCACATTATGATTAAATTTTTTTAGATGCCGTGCACATTGGACAAAGGGGTTCCGTCTATTTGGCATAACTTCCGTGACCCGAAACGCATCTGGCATAACCTATTTGGCAGAAATATTTTTCGACGAATGTTAAATTTGCAGATAGCTTCAGTTTGTATAATATGCAATAGCCCGAATGTTTCCAAGTCCGAATCTTAAATAGACTACTACTATCATGGCCGAATTTTGATACGAATAATTTTATTTTGCATTTGTTTAAATGTCCGAAATGTGATTTTCATAATCTGTTTAGCATAATAGGATTTAGGCGAATATTTACATCGAAGAAAACGTATTTAGATTCTTTCTATTTGGTATAACTTGTATGACCTAAAACCCATCTGTCATAAGCTACATTTGGCAGAATGTTTTTCGACGAATGTTAAAATTAAAGAAAGCGTCAGATTGTATAAAATCCAAGTCTAATTTATATTTAACAATGCATAAAACACCTAAATATGTAGCTGACTGACTCATTAACGCAGAGCCGTAACTAAAAGCTCTGCCTACGGTTATAATTCGTAAAAAAAAAAAATATTATTGTATTGTATTGTAACTTTGGGTGGGAACATATTATTGGCATTTTGGATGTATACATATTTTAGCTCACAAAACAAACGAAAACAAACTGTTGCCAGAAAAAAGGGTTAGGTTAGGTTAAAACTGCGTCCCCCAAGAAAACGAACTGTTGTCTGAAAAGTGGGTTAGGTTAGGTTAGAACTGCGACCCCCAAGAAAACGAACTGTTGCCTGAAAAGTGGGTTAGGTTAGGTTAGAACTGCGACCCCACGAAAACGAACTGTTGCCTGAAAAGTGGGTTAGGTTAGATTAGAACTACGACCCCACGAAAACAAACTGTTGCCAGAAAAGTGGGTTAGGTTAGGTTAGAACTGCGACCCCACGAAAACAAACTGTTGCCAGAAAAGTGGGTTAGGCTAGGTTAGAACTGCGAGCCCACGAAAACAAACTGTTGCCTGAAAAGTGGGTCAGGTTAGGTTAGAACTGCGACCCCACGAAAACAAACTGTTGCCTGAAAAGTGGGTTAGGTTAGGTTAGAACTGCGACCCCACGAAAACAAACTGTTGCCAGAAAAGTGGGTTAGGTTAGGTTAAAACTGCGTCCCCCAAAAAATCGAACTGTTGTCTGAAAAGTGGGTTAGGTTAGGTTAGAACTGCGACCCCCAAGAAAACGAACTGTTGCCAGAAAAGTGGGTTAGGTTAGGTTAGAACAACTGCGTCCCCACGAAAACAAACTGTTGCCTGAAAAGTGGGTTAGGTTAGGTTAGAACTGGAACCCCACGAAAACGAACTGTTGCCTGAAAAGTGGGTTAGGTTAGGTTAGAACTGCGACCCCACGAAAAATAACTGTTGCCAGAAAAGTGGGTTAGGTTAGGTTAGAACTGCGACCCCACGAAAACAATCTGTTGCCTGAAAAGTGGGTTAGGTTAGGTTAGAACTGCGACCCCACGAAAACAAACTGTTGCCTGAAAAGTGGGTTAGGTTAGGTTAGAACTGCGACCCCACGAAAACAAACTGTTGCCAGAAAAGTGGGTTAGGTTAGGTTAGAACTGCGACCCCACGAAAACAAACTGTTGCCAGAAATGAAATTATGAGAAAATAATAGTTGCGAATTGGGAAAAATTTGGCGAATTAATTTCCGCCAAAAAATATTAGGCCTACAACATATATGATTCTTGCAAGTATGCAAAATATTTCTATGCCATAAGATTTTATGCTTGTAGTACTTTATGCTTAATGGCGAATTATGCAAAAACAAATTATTACAAATAAAATTATGCGAAATGAAACAGATACCAGGTCTCGATTCGGACATTAAATTTATGCCAAAAGATACTTCGATCAATAAAAATTATGCGTAGAGTATGTATGCGCAACAATCCAGTACCAAGTGAGTTTATGCTAACAGTATGTTATGCTTAAAGGTATTATGCACAATAGAATTATTACAAAAAAAATTATGCCAAAGATAGGGGAACCTGGACAAAGATCCTGGACAAGTGGAATACTACCCTTATTAAGAAGATGAGGTTTACGCAACTAGACTAGAGGTAATGGTAAAGCATATAGCAAGAATCCTTGTCCGACTCCACTGCCCCTTACAAACCTTTATAAATTTTAAAATGTTCATTTGACTGTCTTTTTTCTGAATTTATCACGTTCATGACGTGACTGTTTTAACAAGTATACTGTTAAAACAGTAACTGTAACTGTTGTAGGTAAAACAACATCTTAGGTATGGCGTAAAATCCAACATTTGCGACACTTAACCCCATTGTCGTGTTTTTCGCAAGGTCTACTTTGTAAAACTCAAAGTTTATAATATTTATTTATTTATTGATCAAATAAGTAACACAGGATTACAGTATAATAAAACCAAGGCACTGTGAAACTACAAAATAAAAGAAAATACAAAGAAAAACCATAGGTACACATAAAAATGAAATGAACTAAACATAATATATTTTACTTTTAATTATATTAATGTTCCTTTGTTGATTATGTCACTTTTTGAGACTTTTTGGTGTACAATCTTCATTTTTAACAAAAAATATTGCTCTAAAAAAAGTCTTCAAGGTATCCAACGTCTTCCTTTTGTAAAAATACAGATATTTGTCTACAGAATTTTAAAGATTATAAAGTAAAAAACCATCATAAAAAGATTATTCGTAAAAAACTATGTAGGTACAAAGGTATAATAAATATAGGTACAAAAACTTTTTACTGTGTTCCAAAGCCTATTTAGAAATAAGAAATATTCCAGACAACATTTTGCGCTGATAGGCGAACATTTTCAGACTATCTTCCTAAATTTTTACAAGTATAAAACGGTCTAATAACATAGAATGTACAAATAAAGCCCTTATTACGCTAGTTAGGCTGTAGGTAAAAATACCTTTCGTTTAGCCGGGGATATCGCACGTCTTAAACTCGCTGCTGAGGCGCCGAAAACTGAGGGAGATTATAAAATTATTTAGTCTGTCGCAGAGTAGTTAATGTTTAGGTTACTTTGTTTTATTTTTATCCAACGTTTTTCTTATAATGTGGTGAACAGAGATGAAGTTGCTAACTATTAAAAAATATTTCAAAGGATCATTTTGTCATAAAATAACAATTCGTTAAATACCATTTCCATAATTATATTTATTATATATTCGCAAGTGCTAATCAGAGTCCATAAAGATAAAGCCGAATAAAAGTCGAATCGTATTTTTCTCGTAGTACATATGTTGTAGTATTCAAACCTAAAAATCGAAAAGATCGTAAGTACCGAACATGACACGTCAAAGCAACGTGACGTTTGTCGCGTTACGTGCTCTGCCAATGAATTGGTAGAGCACGCAACTGAGCAGCACTCTGCAGACTCGAATAATAGACTTCCATATCTATTCTCCAAGGATTTAAACCTTTCAAGGGAATTATTAAGATTATCTGTGAAAGGAGAGTCATGATCTAGATCAATACGATTAAGTCTATGATACAAATGATTAAGAAATGATTCAACCTTTTAGTTGCGTATAGTGAAGGTTTGGCTTGGAGTAGCTCAATTTTCGCTTGCATGAAGTTGAGACAGGTGTCGATTTGTTCTAACTCTTCTTCAGGAGGAATAATGGAATAGAGAACTTCTGATTCAGGTTGGGCTTGTCCTAGGACTTCTGGCCTGCTTTTTTAAGGCAGCTAAATTATCCTTAGGCTCTAATCTAACACGAACTTCATATTCTAATTCTGCTTTGTTTAAATTAGCGTATTTGATAGGACGTGCCATATTTACTAACAGACAGTAAAAAGATAATAATTTAAAATTCTAAAATAAGGCCAAAGGGTTTAAAATTTTAAAAACACGGATGTTGTTTTTAATTTGGAATTTTGAAAAAGTTAAGGCCTGGTAAATATCTATTGGGCGCCAAAACTGTCGCGTTACGTGCTCTGCCAGTGAATTGGTAGAGCACGCAACTGAGCAGCTGGAAGGATGAAGGGTGGAGAAGGTGTGACTGTGAAGTAATTAAAAATAAGGACTCGGGGGTAGGTAACGTTTATTTCCCAGGTATATATGGGTGGGTCAATATGGCACTTCCATATAGTCCAATAACACAGGGTAGCAGTGGTAGCGTAGTAGGTAGCACGGTGCTCCGGGGTGCGGCGCCTGGAGAAACGCGTTCACACGTTCAGGCGCGCGGCGTCAAGAAGGGCGCGCACAGGCGCGCGGCGTCAAGGAGGGCGCGCACAGGCGCGCGGCATCAAGGGGGGGGCGCACAGGCGCGAGGCGTCAAGGAGGGCGCGCACAGGCGCGCGGCGTCAAGGGGGGCGCGCACAGGCGCGCGGCGTCAAGGAGGGCGCGCACAGGCGCGCGGCGTCAAGGTGGGCGCTCACAGGCGCGCGGCGAGGGTCACCAAATCTGGGAGGCTTGTCGACTTCAAAGTGGCGCACGGTGCTCGTAATTTATAGTAGTAGTATTTATAGTAGCAAGTTATGCCAGGAAGAGGAGGAGGGTTTCTTGAAGGACCCTTAATTTAGAATATGCTCAGAAGAGAGCTGGCGATAAACTGAAGTCAGAATGACGGTTGTTGTGCTTTTATATAAATAAATAATAATAATAAATATTAGGGGACATCTTACACAGATCAAACCTAGCCCCAAACTAAGCAAAGCTTGTACTATGGGTACTAGGCGACGATATACATACTTGTATAGATAAATACATACTTATATACATAGAAAACAACCATGACTCAGGAACAAATATTAGTGTTCATCACACAAATAAATGCCCTTACTGGGATTCGAACCCAGGACCATCGGCTTAGCAGACAGGGTCACTATCCACTAGACCAGACCGGTCGTCAAATTTTATAGCTGATTCTTTGGAACATCTTAAGAACTAAGTTTACAAGATTTCAAATTTTACCAACGTACTTATTTATTTGTATTTAAAAAATATAATTCCCCTAAAATTACATAAAATAATTGGAAAAACCTAAAGGTATGTATTGAGGTGGCTTAGGGCCGCATTGCATATGGAAAGTCATAGAAAAAGTAGCCCAAAGTAAGCCAGGCAGAAGTCCCAGTCTTCCCATGTATCCCGAGGGTTGATAAGGACTTTAAGAGTCTTATTAATGTCTGTAAATTTCAGATATAATTCAAGAAGTATCGTAATGTGATCGGAGCCATAATAAGCAAGTCAGAATGTTCAGATTTGGAAAGCTAATTGTTGGAATTGGAATACAGTAAACAGAAAAAGGAAGGAGGTAATTCCAAGGTAAATGCTACACGTTACATAGCTGCCAAGAAAATTTTCAATAGCGCGAATTAGAACAGTTCGTTTTTTCTCTCCACCGGTACGATAAAACTTATAACTTGTATATATTTGTATGATCGCCTTTTAAAACCCTTTCTGCTGATACCCCACTTACTAGGTTTAGATAATTTGTTTATCTTTCCGATTAGATTACATTTTACAATTATTTGCTGAATAAATGTTGATATTTGATATTTGATACAAAATCTCGTCTGACCAGAAAATGCATTAAATATATATTAATAATATATTTTTGATATCGTGTTTCAAAACCCTTTATTTTGATGCCCCACTCGATAACTCTAAAAAAAATTGTCCGTGGCCCGTACAATTTTGAGTGCATAGTCCGCCATATTGTTTTTATGATGACGTCACATAGCCTATGTTACTCGGAATGACGTGAGGATTCTAACAACACCTCGTTCAAATCGATTAAGATACTCAGAAGTTATGGTGGAATAAAGAAACATGAACGCTGAAAACAATACACTCTATTTTTTTGGGCAGGCGTGTAACAATTCGTTAAATACCATTTCCATAATTAATGTTGCTCCATCTTGTTTTGCTTGTTCCACAAATAGAAAATAATAACAAAATAAGTATTCAAGGAGAACATTAATAAAGTACCTACATTAATCGAGGGAATAGAACAATCATTTCAGCCTATATACGTCCCACTGCTGGGCACAGGCCTCCTCTCATGCGCGAGAGGGCTTGGGCTATAGTCCCCACGCTAGCCCAATGCGGATTGGGGACTTCACATACACCTTTGAATTTCTTCGCAGATGTATGCAGGTTTCCTCACGATGTTTTCCTTCACCGAAAAGTGGTAAATATTAAAATGATATTTCGTACATAAGTTCCGAAAAACTCATTGGTACGAGCCAGGATTTGAACCCGCGACCTCCGGATTGAAAGTCGGACGTCATATCCACTCGGCCACCACCGCTTCGAATAGAACAAAATCATTATTTATTAAATAAATAAATTTAATAAGTTAAACATCGTACCTACCTGATACTAATGAATTTAGGGGATTCAGATGATTTTATTTCTGTATTTTTACTTGTGTAATTATTGGCAGTAAAGTAATAAAGGCAAAAATTACTTCAATAAAGATCGTTAGAGAATAGTGATTTGTGTTGAACGCTCAGTAATAATTTCACAAATTGTATTTTAATTGTATAAGGTAACGCTGATTGTAGTTTTCTTTCCATATGCAACTAATAGTCATCGAGACAATTCTAAAACCCTCAAACACAATTAGGTCCGTTGTTTTATCACAGTTCTTATGGCCACCTCCTGTCTCCATCATCAGATCAGCTCCATGTTATCATACTATAGGCCAAGTAATAAAAAGGTATATAGGGAAATGATAGGAACACAATTTTTGACTAATTTGACTCCGTAACTTTGTTTGGATTAGTTAGCAGGTGAATATATCAAAAGAGGGTTGGGTAGGGCTGCACCCTCATTGAAACCGAAGAAATCTTGGATGGGTTTGAATCTGTGCCGTGTCCCATATTATATTTTAATCTTTTTACGAAATATAACTAAAGAAACGACTAGCTAGGGTCGCCGCAGTACTTAAAACTAAAGTTTCCATATACAGATAGCAGATAAATATCAACATGATGTCTCTAACTTCGTCCCTTACTCTGTCCCACCATAACGCTCAGGTGTACCGCTTTTAGCGTTTATTAAGACAAAGTTTCGCTTTCCCGGCGACCATTAGCCGTGTGCCATACTCGCTGTATTTGGTAATAGTAGTTTTCTGAACTAATTCGTTTCGTTCAGAAGTTAAACTTGAATGTTATGTTTATTACGTTACTAAATCTATAATAGTCGCATAACTTAAATCTTTACTTAATATTATAAATGCGGAAGTAACACTGTCAGTCTGTCTCTTCTCACTAAAACAGCTAGCCACCTGATCCTGTGGCTTAAAGCCTGTAAACAGCACTTTAATTAAATCAAATTAATTAAGATTACCGGTTTGGCTTTTGTTTTTGGACATTTTGAGGCTGGTTCCCTATTTTTATATATATCAAACACACTTTTTGGGAAACATTTGATTTGCTTTAAATGTATAGGTAAGTAAGTAGACCTACAATAAGATGACCCTGATGGTAGTTCGATATTTTTTTTTATAAAATGTACGCGTGACCGAACCGTGAATGAATGAGTTAGCATTAGCAAAGGTTAGACGAAGTTAAATACCAAATTAACATGAAATAATAATATTTGCATACGTTTGAAAACTAAGAACCTGTCCTTACATTGAAAGCGCCAAGGTCAAAGGCATTCCGTATGACACGCTCTAGAGCACGTAATAGGAGTTTACATTCATTAGTTTGAGACCCTAGGTGTGCGCGAGCCCCTGGAGAGGGCCGTGGCGCGGAAATGGGTAAGGCGACAAATTTAATTACCACCTAGTTGAAATTAATGTACGAGTCTTGAAAGCCATTTGGCTCTAGAGCAGCATTTTTTGTTGCGAGACACTTAAGAAAGCTCGCAAGATCGTATTGTTTGTCGTTTAAGGCAAAAAATATTGAATGTAGAGGAGGATAGTCGAAAAATCATGCTGCCAAGTTTGACAGCAGAACTACATAGATGGCGCTACAGCCCAGGCCAAAAGTATGGAAACAAACTTATATGGCAATAAAAAACTGAATTTTGACAAATAGAAAACAAAATAGTAAAAATTATAATTTTCAAAGTAAATATCTCAAATTCTGGTTATTGCCAGTACAAATATTCAAAAGACAACAATCTTAGTAATAAATAAGTCACTGTTAAACCTACAATTATCAATTTGTTCAATTATTTAATAGAAAAGAAAGACATTTCTTAATTGATCAATCCCAAATTAAAATAAAAGGATGATTGTAATTAATATAAGGCATATCGGACAAAAACGAAATGCCGAGCGAAGACATCTCGTTAGCTGAATTTTGAAGGCAAAGCAAAAAGAATTATGTTTCATTAAAATAATAGCCTTAATCTAACAGAAGGGCTAAGAAATCTTTATGAATTTCTTCAATAATACTCCAGTTAACTTATTAACTGATATTAATCATCTATTCTTACAAAACACGACGAATGCCCCTTCATTTAAATTTCTCGGAAACAAAAAAAGGGAATCTTTCACGAAATTAAATCCTTAAATCTTTGAGCGGGTATTTGGAAACAATAGGTAGTGCTTGGACGTCGAAACGCCTCCTTCAAAAGGGTTGTGTCATTTATAGGAAAAATATCGTAACTTTATTAGAAAGGGTTATCAGTTATGTTCTTTTGTCGGAGAGCTAGTTGGTTTAGAATTCGCTGTGGCTATAAAACGCAGATGGCGATTTAGTCCTAAACACCAGGACAGGATAAACTGCGGCGTTCAATGGTAGGAGGCCTGTGTTGTGTTTTTGTCACCTAAAATAAGTGCTTTGCATTCACAAATAGAAAAAAACACTCTTTTTTATTATGGGCATAAAATTGACGATAGGTAATACGAGACGAAATACTCTTACTTTAGGTATTCATCATCACAGGCCTTTCCGTCTATTGCAGACGATTTATGCATTGCTGTTTAGACAACGGGTTTGGTGACTGTGGAGGCCGATGCGTGAGCGGCACGACCTCCCACATTTTTGGCAGAGAAAGCTCATGCCACCTGAGGTTCCAGTCCCGGTTTGCTTTCTGCGACACACTTTAGATATTAATAAACTACAAAATCTAGTTCTTATCAATTTTAATACCGTACAATAAAATACAGTGGACATGTCAAATTGGTACTGCCGCCAAATTTGATATCGGGCAGATCTTTTATGGAATCTGCCTTTTGTAGTATGTATATTAGATATTAAAAATATTTATATAATTATTATGACTGTTTGTTATTTTGTTTAATGTCACTCTAGTGGCCCACGGGCCAAAATTACTCACGGTCCTGTGAGTCGTCAGTCATGCGAGATATTCGCTTCAATCGTCAATATTTATTGATGCTTACCGTTTGGTAATTCAAATTGTGATCACTGTATGCGATGTATGCAGCGTATACAACGGAAGGTGGTTAGAGTTAAATCTGAATTGTGAATGACTATCTAGTAATTATACCGGTGTGGAAATATTACTTAGAAAAAAACAGTATGGTGTCGATTCAATTTAGAATATTCAAAAATGTTAGATGGAAAGACACCCGTTATGCTTACCACGAGTTCAACAATACGTTACTCGGATGCAGTAACGTCAAGGAAAATGTATGGCTAAGTTGTACAGTGCCCCTAGCCCCTAGCGGTCACCTAAAGAACTAAAATTTTAAACTCGTAGAATAGTACGCATACAGGCAAAAAAGATCCACCACCATGGCGGCACATAAGATGGTAGACTGTATTACGACTGGTCTAGATGATAGGTACAAAATGGCGGGCATACTGTGCGATCTTTCGAAAGCATTCGATGTAATAAATCATAAATTGCTTCTAAATAAGTTAAGTATGTACGGCATTACTGATTCCGCTCTAAGTTTGTTTGCATCATTCTTGTCTAGCCGTAAGCAGGTGGTCAAAATGTCCATAGGTGGCAAAACAGTGTCTTCAGTCACTGGTTTTGTCAATTTGGGCATCCCTCAAGGGTCGGCAACTGGCAACACATTATTTTTATTATTTATTAATGACCTCCCGTCGGCAATTACGAGTGGCAATTCTATTCTATTTGCGGATGATACAACAGTCATCGTCAACGCAAAAACGCACACGCAGCTTGCTGAACAAATTCACGAAGCAAGTGACCAACTGCAAACGTGGTTTTCCTCTAACGGCCTGCTCTTAAATATGGCCAAATCACATGTTAAGATTTTTTCAGGACGTAACGCTGAAGTGCCACCGTGTATTGCTGACGGGCCTATGCCTATATGTAATGAGACCAAATTTCTAGGTTTTACACTTGACTCAAATCTGCATTGGAAGTGCCATGTTGACGGGCTATGTAATAGGTTGAGTGGTGCTATTTTTGCTATAAAAAAACTACAACCATTGATATCTAGGAAGTCACTGAAGGCCGTATATTTCTCGCATTTTCACTCCTTGATGTCATATGGTACGGTTATTTGGGGCAATTCCACGGATGCAAATCGCGTACTAATACTCCAGAAACGTGCGATACGGTTACTGGCAGGAGTTAAACCCAGGCACCCTTGTAAGGAACTATTTAAGCAAAATCGAATAATGTCGCACTACTCACTATACATATTCGAAGTATTGATGTTCGTTAGAAAAAACTTGCCACTGTTTAAACGTGTTGAGGTCACGGGCAAAATAATCAGATCCACGGGGAGACTCAGAACAGTGCCGCGACGCATGGCACTTTCATGCAAAAACCCGCGAGTAATCGGCCCGACATACTACGAGCGTCTACCCGCTGAATTACGAACGGAAACATCTGACGAAACATTTGAACGTCAACTGAGAGTCCTTTTATTGGATAATCCACTTTATTCTGTAAATGAGTATATGACCCTGACATTTTAAATTGAAAATTGAATCGTATAAATTTGACATGTTCTCAGTTATTGATTTATGTATATTGTAATATGTACCTAGTATGTTATTTAGAACATGACGATCATTAAGAGATACTCGTACTAAGTTATTACCGTATTTTGTTTTGACATGAATGGATAAATTGTTGACATAAGATTAATTATTGCAAGACATTTTTTAATTTGTATGTATTAAATAATATTATGTAAATATGAATGACGATCATAATATAAATTCGTGTAGATTAGTCTAGCATAATTTATAATGTAATTTAATATTATGAGAATAAATATCTAAATCTAAATCTAAATCTAATTAAGACCCATTTTGCAGGTACCTAAGTAGCACGTGCGGTTTTACTTAACAATAGATAAAGGATTCGTTCGGGATCAGCTACAAATCGACAGACTATACCCGTACACGGCGGGAAGAAGTTGATAACTGGCGGGAAAAAATTGAAGAAATTTGAACCTTATGTAATTTAATTTTAAGTTCAAATTCCTTCAGTTGAATATCTCGAGTTATCAACTTCTTCCCGCCATGTACGGATACCATTAGTCACAAACGTTTTGTACTTACTTGATTGTTGGTGTAGTTTTTAATACGATACGGAGTCACGTGCCTCTAACTTACGAAGCGCTCCCTTTCTAACTATAAAGTGTGTAAATCCAATACGGGCAAATCTGGTTAGCATAGGATATAAGAAGTACCTGTTTAGATAACTTTTGCTTAAAATTACTATCAAAATTATGCAACACGCTCAAGATCAACGCTCCTTTACAGTTACTTTTATAAACTCTTATCACTTTTCATAAGTAGGTACATAATAACCAAGTATGATGCTTTTTATCCATTGATATAATCATAACACTTTAAAAGATTAAGTTAATACATAAAAAAAACGACAGACTGAAGTCTGTCGCGAATTTTTTCGCAATTTATTTAAGGACAGCGGACAGCCAAACAAAACGTTGAATTTCGCCGGTTTCGTTTCATTCTCCACGTGTCTTCCTTGCATTTCATAGCAGGATTCGCAATGTTGTTTAATCGACTCCATATCGTGGTGAACATTGGTGGTCTCGCGTAAGTTTCTGAAATCTTCAGTTATCTTGTATTTCAGTACTTCGTCAGATGTCCAAGGTTGCGGGTATTCGTAGTTTTTTACTGCCCCCACAGAAAAAAGTCGAGCGGTGTTAAGTCAGGCGAACGAGCTGGCCAACGACGTGGTCCAAACCGCCCGATCCATCTGTCCTCGGTTTGAACCCGGTACTTCTTGCTGGGATGATTTGACGGGTGGAGAAATGAAAGCTACTACTTTCAAATAAAAAAAATGGTTTAATAACCAGTAAAAATAAAATGTGTAAAAAAAGTAGCGCGTATTAGGTTTGGTGGCTAGAGGACGAGAGAAGGACGCGACGCGGTTGGTAAAGCAGGCGGCTCGCGTCGATAGGGCAGGTTCCTTGACGTATACGTGTGTGAGTGGTGCATCATCGTTCAAACACATGCTAGGCTTTAACACTCGGACATAATCGTTCATAGCATTCGGTGATTTTTTAAATATTTATTGGGAAAAAGTCTGTGTGACATATTAATTACTTCTTATCTATGACCTAATATATAAAGGAAACGCACGGATCATGAGCCACGACTGACATGTATTTTATTGGAACATATGAATTCAAATAATTCAAATAGCGACCTACTACAGACTATAGAGTATAAAATACATTGAAACCTATTTGGTATTCATATTCAAGCACCACATTATCAAAATAAAATGTTGTATAAACGCTTTAATTTTGGGTCCTTGAACCACCTTTTTTTGAATTCAAAACTTACTTGCTGCTGGCATATTACTGTTTGATGACATTCTTTCTTCGTGTGTACATGGGAATTTTATAAATTTATTTAAAACGTTAGTGTGGTTTAACGCGTTTCGATGTACACGCTGGCCGCCTTGTGGGAGAAATAGTGAGTCTTTCCCGTTACCTATTGGCAACATGCTTACCTTAGCTTCAAGTGTTACTTTTTGCGACCCTTTCAAAGGGCCTACTGCGAACACTTAAATTCGCAAATTGCGGGCATCTTTCTCTTTTTCACCAATTAAGGCGTAATTAGAGTGACTGAGAAAGATGCCCGCAATTTCCGCACTTCGGTGTACGCGGTTATAGGTGGGTTTCACGAAACAACATCAACCAAGTCTTCGGGGATGCTTGTTTATTTAATCGGTACTCTTTGCCACCTTCGTCAAGTGTATGAGTTGCTTACATTTTGGAGTGGATTTTTTATCATTTCCCGTATATTTGCTTGGAATATCCTTTACTCCCGTTTTTCGTCCTCATACGCGGCTGTCGCAAGCTGTTCCAAGCAAAATAATGCCTGACCGCCATGATAAGCTGTTAGACTTATAAAATACCTAACAAAGAACCACATAAATATTTTCCTAGCGAAAAGGTTTTGTAAGTGCTCGTATTCGTTACGTCAAAAATTAAGCCTTTAAGTCTGGTTTTACCTGACCCGCATTATTAATTTTAAAATGACGCGGTATAATTTCACCTCGAGTTAACCGCAGCTAGCTATATTACGAATATCCCAATTAAGGGTTGAAAGGCTGGAATGCCGGACACACAGCCCGTTTAGGGATGGGAAAGTGCAAAGGCTCGTTTCGACTTAGGTTGATTTAATAAGAGAGAAAGCACACGTCAAAAAACAAAACTGGTCCGCAATTTTTTCTTAATAAACAAATAAATAATCAATATAAATAAATAACTCACATAATACATTTCAAACGAGAGTTTATAGAGAGTTAGTAGAGCTTGGGTTTCATAAGGACTTTTTCTTAAATCTTAATTAAATAATAAATTTATTTAATTTGAATAATTAAATGCTTAAATTGAAGATATATTATGCAGAAACCACCAACATTAACACCTAACTAAGGTTAAGGTATATTTACAAAGGACATGAATTTTCGACAAAACCTAATGTCACCTGGGGCATAGTCCCCAGGACACTGGCCGCATTTCCCCGCTGTATAGTTAAGCTGAGCCTTTGGGCAAAATATGATCCTGCTCGTAGGTCGCCAGACACCCCAACAAGTTTTCGGGAAATATCCTTTATTAATGTTTTGGTGTCTGACGACCAAGGCCCAAAAATCTCGACCGCCAGTGCCGCAAATTCGTAACTATTTTTCAGAAATGCCTTGCTGGCATACAACGCATGAAGTGATTTCTGTTTCACCAAACATTAGATGGGGCACCATAACATTGCGTTAGGTAATCAAGAATCTCCGAAATTTCGTTTTTAATTTCCTGTAGAAGTGTACTTCGGCCAATAGAGTTGAACGCATTTTTGACGTCAAGTTTAACTAAGACTTCGAAATTTGAATGGGTCAGAAATGAACGCGTGGCGTGTACAGCGGCTTCGCACCCGCCTCTGACACCGAAACCCAGCTGTTTGGGTTTAAACTTGTCCGTGAGTCGGGTACGAAACTCGCTGCAACATAGTTTAGATGCGAGCTGTCGTAATGAGCTTCCCGCCGCAATACGACGGATACCGCCGTCTTTTTTCTTCAAAGCTATCAAGTTGGCGCCGTAAAGGACAGGGACTATTTCACAGCATATTTTACCTTATAGCATTAAATTAATCAAAGCGGTCAGCTCCTTAAGTAAGGATTCTCCAGCATCACCCATTAGTGGGCTGGTTAGGTATTTAAGATGTTGAGGGGTTATACCGTCTAGACCACCGGCAGAGCCGTTAGGAAAGGAGAGGATCGCTTGTAAGGTGGCAGGTTGAGTAACATGCAGAGGTTGCGTGGCGGGGGCTAAGGGCACAGGAGGCTGCACGGGCGTAACTGGTACCGGATGTTTTTCTTTGAGGGCGGTGAAAACATCAGCAGAACGAGGGGCCAAGGTGTCACTGGAAAATAAAAGTTTTGTAGCGCTTCTTACATTCCCGTCGGAAATTTTGTTTTCAATGGCATTGATTTTCTGATTTAAGGTGGTATTGCAATAATCCGTGACTGATGGCATCACGGGATCTGTTGAAAGGTCAGGGTGAGGAATGTTTTCTTTGATGATGGTAGATAGGCTACGATTAGATTTATCGCGGGGGATATGACAGTTTTTATAAATAAAGGTGAGTAAAGCTTCCCAGCTGGGCAAATCATTATTTGATACAACCATGGCCACACATTCTGTCAGACTCCTAGCCACAGCAACCCGAGCTGCCGTTGGTATACGTTTGGTTATTTTAGTGCTGGATTTTAAAACTGCCAGGCGTGCGGATAAGTCTGTGGGGGAAACGGGCGTACTGGGGACGGAGGCCCCGGGTCTGTTGATTTGGTCAGGAACTTTTGGATACGGTTCGATTCGGAACATGCGTCTTACTTAGGTGTATTCTGAGTACACGGTCGCCTTTATACAGTTTGCGATCTTGGCAAATGGGGCATTCCAGTAGGTGGTCCGGGGTACAATACATCACTATGAAAGACGAAATAAGTAAATTACAGAATTATAAACGTGTGACAATAAATTTATAAACATTGTCAGTTTGACGCCGGTGACGGTTGCCGAGGGCGTGTAGACTGTAAAGCACGCAGGTGTCTCTGAAGGCCGATTACTAGTATATAGTAGGTCTTGTCACTTCTTCTTAGGCTATTTTTTTTTCGCAGCGAGTTTTCATTGATTTCAAAGTCCAGCAGCTGTAGCAGGCCTTCCGCCGTGTCAATGAAGCCGATTAGAAAAATTTCATTTCCCATTTTAGTAATCTCTCTCTCTCTTTCTCTTCAGTCGTTCCCTCATTCCTGAGGATCGTGATCAACAGGTTTCACGTCCTTGATCAGCTGACTGCATCGGTCTCATTCTTCAGTTTCTTGTGACACTTGAGTTGCCTGATGTGAACTGTGAATGTCCAGTAGCTGTACCTTCCGCCGTGTCAATGAAGCAGATTAGAAAAATTTCATTTCCCATTTTTGTAATCTCTCTCTCTCTCTTCAGTCGTTCCCTCATTCCTGAGGATCATGATCAATACGTTTCACGTCATTGATCAACTGTCTCTATCGGTCTCATTCTTCAGTTTCTTGTGACACTTGAGTTGCCTGATGTGAACTGTGAATGTCCAGCAGCTGTACCTTCTGCCATGTCAATGAAGCCGATCAGAAAATAAAAATCCCATTTTAGTAATCTCTCTCTCTCTTTCTCTTCAGTCGTTCCCTCATTCCTGAGGATCGTGATCAACAGGTTTCACGTCCTTGATCAGCTGACTGCATCGGTCTCATTCTTCAGTTTCTTGTGACACTTGAGTTGCCTGATGTGAACTGTGAATGTCCAGTAGCTGTACCTTCCGCCGTGTCAATGAAGCCGATTAGAAAAATTTCATTTCCCATTTTTGTAATCTCTCTCTCTCTCTTCAGTCGTTCCCTCATTCCTGAGGATCATGATCAATACGTTTCACGTCATTGATCAACTGTCTCTATCGGTCTCATTCTTCAGTTTCTTGTGACACTTGAGTTGCCTGATGTGAACTGTGAATGTCCAGCAGCTGTACCTTCTGCCGTGTCAATGAAGCCGATCAGAAAATAAAAATCCCATTTTAGTAATCTCTCTCTCTCTCTCTCTTCAGTCGTTCCCTCATTCCTGAGGATCGTGATCAACAGGTTTCACGTCCTTGATCAGCTGACTGCATCGGTCTCATTCTTCAGTTTCTTGTGACACTTGAGTTGCCTGATGTGAACTGTGAATGTCCAGCAGCTGTACCTTCCGCCGTGTCAATGAAGCCGATTAGAAAAATTTCATTTCCCATTTTTGTAATCTCTCTCTCTCTCTTCAGTCGTTCCTTATTCCTGAGGATCGTGATCATTAGGTTTCACGTCCTTGATCAGCTGTCTCCATCGGTCTCATTCTTCAGTTTCTTGTGACACTTGAGTTTCCTGTGAATGTCCAGCAGCTGTAGCAGGCCTTCCGCCGTGTCAATGAAGCCGATTAGAAAAATTTCATTTCCCATTTTTGTAATCTCTATCTCTCTCTTCATTCGTTCCCTCATTCCTGAGGATCGTGATCAATAGGTTTCACGTCCTTGATCAGCTGTCTCCATCGGTCTCATTCTTCAGTTTCTTGTGACACTTGAGTTGCTTGATGTGAACTGTGAATGTCCAGCAGCTGTACCTTCCGCCGTGTCAATGAAGCCGATTAGAAACGTTTCATTTCCCATTTTTGTAATCTCTGTCTCTCTTCAGTCGTTCCCTCATTCCTGAGGATCGTGATCAATAGGTTTCACGTCCTTGATCATCTGTCTCCATCGGTCCCATTCTTCAGTTTCTTGTGACACTTGAGTTTCCTCTGAATGTCCAGCAGCTGTACCTTCCGCCGTGTCAATGAAGCCGATTAGATAAATTTCATTTCCCATTTTTGTAATCTCTCTCTCTCTCTTCAGTCGTTCCCTCATTCCTGAGGATCGTGATCAATAAGTTTCACGTCCTTGATCAGCTGTCTCCATCTGTCTCATTCTTCAGTTTCTTGTGACACTTGAGTTTCCTCTGAATGTCCAGCAGCTGTACCTTCCGCCGCACGGTGGGCTGGCCTTAGGCCATAACTCAAAAAAACGCATGTGGTATTTTTTGGTTTCCAATGACTGAATATTATTAGCTAATAAGTGTACTTTTATCAGGTATAAATAGATCCCGCATAGCTAATTACTTTCATTCTCTAATAATCCTTGAAGTTAACGCAACTCCCGGTTGTACGCGTTGTCTTATCAAAGGCTCATTAAGTGAACGTCATTAGTAGTGAATTCCTGAGGCAATAGTAATGTTAGTGATTATTATTAATATGGAGCTTAAAGAATCAGGTATGTTGTTTCATTTCATATACAAAGTATAACTTTTTCATTAAAAGTATATTTATAATAATAGGTCTACGAGGTAACAAAAAGTCATACAAACAGGATTAGAATATTTTGTTTACTTAAACTTCTAGTTATGTTCCCAATGAATTCTAACATTGAAAGTAGTATTATTTTGAAGCTTGATATCTCTAAATTAAGGGCCATAAAAGATTATATGCAGACGCCTGCGCGTTTGATAGTTAAAAGACTGCTACGCTTGGGTAAGCCAACGCGTAGCAGCTCTACGAAAATATTACGAATGACAATTCACCCTTTTTCTTTCTTTTTTCAGGTGATGTGTAGGTCGAATCTTTTACAAAGGGATTTTTATTTAACTTAGTAGTTCAGATACAGAAGGATGTTGTCAAGTGCTTAAAAAAATTAGTAGGAATGTTGCCAGATGTAGAAAACGTAGATACAAGTGATTTGGATAACATAATAAAGTACTTACATTGGTAGTAGACTTGTAGTTTATTGGAAACCATCTTTGCGAAATCAGTGTATAGTTCTTAAGAAACATTCGAACTGGTTAAGTGAGAAGCAAAGTGATAATTTTCCAATAAAAATAAGGTGACTGAAAAGACGTTAAATATTGAATTGGGACAACCGTCATCATCGGGCAATTCGGAAACCTCTACTTCAGCCGGATGGCCAAAAAAAGGACTTTTCGGCTTGTAGTAAGCGGTCAAAACGCAGAAGGTTAGCAGCACTAGCATCCTTGGATGCATCAGCAGTCAACAACCTGACAGATATTAGCTAATTTAGAGACCAATCAAATCCTTACGATGCATGTGCTATCTCTTCTCACAGAAGCTGTACTAACAAAACACCAATATTTGTTACTACGTACTTTTATACATTTTCGAGTTTATCCTGTTTTACCTTCGTTTGGTAAAGTAATTGTGTGCGCGCACATAGACGAATACGAATATCTTAAATAATTTTCTAGTAAATTCGGACCCTATGATTACGCGCCGTAGGAAACTACCAAAAACAAAAAATCAATAGTTGTCACAATGTGTACTTATTTAACTAGATGTTTAAAATACATTTTAGATGAATCTAAAATATAAGTTGATCTAGGTTAGTTTTTTAAGGTGACTGACACGTGACGTGAAATATTTTTCGTTGCATAATTTGTACGATATTAGCATCTCTGTAAATATATATTTTTTAATTTTAAATATATATTTTTACAATATAATTGATAAAAACTATTTGTTTTATTATATTATTCAAGAATATGTTGTAATTTATTCTTTAATTCTATTTTTATAAGGCTTTAAAATTGTACGTATTTTGCATATTTTTTTGTTATCAGTTAGATTTTTTTTATGCTAAAATATACAAATTAGAACTATTTATTACTACTTTTTTACTAGATATTTAAACAACTAACACGAACATATTTTTATTTTGAGAGTATCTTTGATACTTTCGGAGAAATTGATTTTTGACCCTCTCTCCATACAAGCCGAGCCACCGTGCGCCGTGTCAATGAAGCCGATTAGAAAAACTTCATTTCCCATTTTTGTAATCTCACTCTCTCTTCAGTCGTTCCCTCATTCCTGAGGATCGTGATCAATAGGTTTCACGTCCTTGATCAGCTGTCTCCGTCGGTCTCATTCTTCAGTTTCTTGTGACACTTGAGTTGCCTCTGAATGTCCAGAAGCTGGACCTTCCTCCGTGTTATTGAAGCCGATTAGAATTTTTTTTTTCCTATTTTTGTGATCTCTCTCTCTCTTCCGTCGTTCCCTCATTCCTGAGGATCGTGATCAATAGGTTTCACGTCCTTGATCAGCTGTCTCCATCGGTCTCATTCTTCAGTTTCTTGTGACACTTGAGTTGCCTGTGAACTGTTAATGTCCAGCACCTGTATCTTCCGCCGTGTCAATGAAGCCGATTAGAAAAATTTCATTTCCCATTTTTGTAATATATATTTTTATAAACGACTGTATAATGTAATAGGCACTGGTTTTGGAGAAAACAAAATGTAATCTGTCAAATAATAAAATAGACAAGAAGTATCAAAACCATAAACAAAAATTTGTAAAAAAAGATAAAATTATAAAAAAGGTTGTGCAATCTTGCACATATATATATATAATAATACTGAAAAATTTTAACTATAATAATAAATTGTATATATCGTGTCTTTACATATATTATAATTATTAAATTACATAACTTAGGGCCACTTGCACGATTTACTAACCCGGGGTGAACCGGTTTAATCTGGAGTTACCATGGTTACCAGTACAATTTAACACTGGGTTAATGGTTTAACCGGTTAACCCCGGGTTAGTGGGTAGGTGCAAGTGGCGCTTAATGTTTTATTTTAACAACATAGAATCAACCTTAAGTTCAACATACCTATAAAACTAAAATTAATATTAAGTAAAACTATATTATAATATAACTAAATAGAGATATAAAACTAACAAATAAAGACCTATAAAACTAAAAACGATAAGTAACTATCCCACTTATAAAAAGAACACTACGCCTAAGAGGTAGGTATGTACGCCTGCGGCGTGGATCGCATAACACTGGCCGCGTTGCGTTTATGTATTGTCAGGGCAATATGCTGGCAAAAGTATACACCAATTCTTTCTCGTTTCTAGCCAAAGACGGTGTTTTTTATTTATTTTTAAAATGTAGTTTCGTTTCGTTGACAGACTGCTGAAACAAGTTAAATTAATCGAATTTTCGATTAAAGTGAGCAACAAGTCGAATGACCCGGGCCCATCACTAGCGAGCCAGCTTCATTATAGTCTTGGGATTACGCCGGGACATATTTGTGTTGCCTGCTCAAAATTAGGACACGCCCGGGATTTCTTATTTAATTTATTCACGTCCTGAAAGATGCTTGATGTTAAGAGTCACGTGTAAAGCACTGGAAGTGTGAAATGGCACTGGTTGTAATTAATGTTATGAAAATTATTAGGGGAATTAATCTTGCATGTTGAAGATTTATTATTGTGTTAAACAATTGTGTAACTGAGGGGACCATGGACGAAATGATAAAAAAAGTTTCGTTTCTCAGGTTTGTTTAGGCCTTTACAGTTTCAAATATTATCAACAAGTTTATTTAAACTAAAACAAGGAAAAAATACATATTCGAAGAGAGTTAGTTAATGGTTGGTTAGGGCTAGGGCTGCAGTAGGGCTGCCCCGTCGTTAAAGCCTAGGAATTTTTGTGTAGATATAAATCTGTGCCGTGTCCCGCGGATGCACATGCTTGTGGCTCTGATTATCGTAATTGTGATTTTTGATATAGTAATAGAATCTGGGGGGGGGGGGGGGTTTAAGATTTGGGAGGTCTCGTTCGGAAAGATTTTGGTCCGGGGAAGGATCACGGGGGCGAATTTGAGGAGGGGGAGGAGATCGGGCTTCAGCCTGTTCACGGCGTAAACGTCTCTCCTAAAATGTAAGAATATTATCAATAAGTAAAGTACAAAAGAAGAAGATGATTAAAATTTCAATTGAAAGCTAAATGTAACATAACTTTTTTCCTTGTAAGCTAGTTTCCTTCGGTAGAGGGTTAGCTGATAGTTCAGATCGGCGTAGGAAATATGATGTTCGAGTTGAGCATTTATATAATTCAAAACATGGAAACGAACAAATTGTTGCACTCCACTATTCGAATTGGCGCGGAAAGTTGAAAATATAATCGAATAAAAAAAAAAGAAGTCACAAATTGATTCGGAAGGTCTCGACACTTAGGGATCTGTTACAGCGGTCAGCAACAGCTTCACCGAGGTGTTTGATGAAGGCGGACATTTGAGGAGTGAAGACTCCGTCAACGGATGTGACGAGAGGGGTGAATATTGCATGACGTTTCTCACAGGCGCTCCTATATTTTCGTTTTTTCTCCTCTTCTGCTTGCTTACTTGCTTGCTTGCTTCTGCTTGCTTGCTTGCTTCTGCTTTACAGTTTTGGCACATTTCTCGTCCATCGGTTGCTGGTTTTTCACAACCATGTTACTAAAGCCAGCATATAAAATTAACAGTTTAAGCCTTTTTTTAAACTTGGATGACATGACGAGAAATTAGTCTTGTGTCACGTTCATAGTTGAAACATACACAAATATTGTCGCGTTACGTGCTCTTCCAATAGATTGGAACTGAGCAGCGGGTAGAGTTAAAGATGGAGATGTGAGTGAAGCAATAAAAAGTAGGAATTCATGGGTAGATCTCGTTTATTTTCCAGGATAGGTCAATATGTTCGCTCATAAACAGAGGAAGGGAAGGAGGTAAACCAAGGGAAATGCTACATTACCCCAAAAACTTCGGAAAAAAAACTTTGAAGAGAGAGTAAATTAGAGAAGTTAGGAGAACGTAAGTAGGTAAAGTAAGTAAGTTAGTCAGAGGAGAAGAAGGGTCAAGAGGAAAAGAAAAAGCAAGCTCGTAGTGGGTATGAGAAATGAGATGAGAGAATGAGTGATAAAATGGAAGAAAAAGATGAAAAGATCGAGGAACTTCCCTGAACTCATACATCACCTGTCATAATCACGCATTCATAAGTCTCTATCAAAGGAAGGGGATGTGGTTCACGCTTAATGACGCACACTCCTAAGAAGTCCTCGCTATGACCTAGGCTTGTTTAGAGAAGGGAGTAGTCAGCCGCTCCACTAGACAGGGGTGGTAGGATGAAATGACCCAAGGCTTATTTTAAGAGTTGGTCAACCGCTCCATTAATATGTACAAAGAATGCCCTAGTCGGTTTAGAGCCGAGTAGAGAGAGTAAGTAGGGGTAGCCTACTTAGTTTGTGGTAGCGGTAGACCTACCACAGTAGAGTATAAAATTGACCATAAGGCTTATTTTTTTGCCAAGTTGGCCGACCGCTCTGGGGTGAAGAGAAAAGAAAAAAGAAAAGGGGCACCTGGCTGATAAGCCCAAAAATATGGAGAATTATTTACAGGATGAACACACACACACGTAATGGAAGACATGGAAAATGAAGATTAATGAAGGATGAACGAGTTTGAAGAAAGGAAAAGGGAGTAGACGGGCCGAGTAGAAGGCTGAAGAGTAGAAAAAAAATGATTAGTACAAAGTTAAAGACCTATAAAAAATACACTTAAAGTTATTTAGATCTAAGTTCTGTGCCATATTGACTAATAGATTGAGTAACGGATAGAGTAAAGCAAATTTAGAAATCGAAAATTAGGCCGAAAGATTTAAAATTTTTAGACACGAATGTTGTCTTTAATTTAGAATTTTGTGAGTTTAAAACCTGGAAAATATTGAGTTGGGCGCTAAAACTGTCACGTTACGTGTTCTTCCAATAAATTGGTAGAGCACGCAACTGAGCACCGGGTAGGGTTAAAGATGAAGATGTGGGTGTAAAAGTAGGAATTCAGGGGTAGGTCTCGTTTATTTTCCAGGATAGGTCTATATGTTCGTTCATAAACAGAGGAAGGGAAGGAGGTAAACCAAGGTAAATGCTTCAATATAAATCAAGTCTCCGAAGTCTCCACCCGTGCTTAAAATTCCTATCGTGGCCACTCCGTTTGTCACCTGTACAATCAATAACTAAGCAAAAATTTTGCATATAGGAGCGATACATTAAAAAAAAACAATACATTATTCAAAGTCTCTATTATAAAACAATACGGGCATTACAGCACTCGGGCGAGAAAAATGTCGGACCGAAGAAAAATTACCTTTCACCTTATAAATAGCTTATTTGAAACTTTTTTTAAGCTTTATAATTCTTTTGTGAGAATTTAAATAGGCCTCTCAGTGGTCCTCGATCGCTAAGTTCAGGTGAAGTTTTTGTTAATTAACTTCTTTAATGATATAAGTTTAGGACTGCCGATCCCAACTTAGTTGGTCGTATCGCAATTTTTTTCTTTTAGATTAAGGGCCTGTGTTGGGGTTCTAATGAGTTTCTTGATTGTTTTGTGGATCTGAAAGTAAAATTTTGTAGGTTTTTGGCATATTTTAGAAACATTTTTGTAATAATGGATTTTATGATTAATTTGCTATACATAGGTACCTACTACAATACTTAAATGGCTGATACATTTTGTGCTAAACGGCTTCCACCTCTTTCTTCTTAGGGATCGGAAATTCTGTCTGACCCCGTCCTGCTGCGTCAAATGCACGATGTGATGTACGATAGGCGAATAATAAATATCATGGTATAATAATATACTCCGCCTGGTACTCCATTCCCGTCTTTTCTAGGTCACCTAACTGACACGGGCCTACGTCATCATGCGACAGCGCTATATGATAATATGCGATAGCGCTATATATAGCGGCCATGTTGTTGTGACGTAGGCCCGTGTCACTCTGGGAATGGAAGACCATGTTTTATTAGACTATGATAAATATAACATATAACACCGGGTACCCGTTAGGTTCGAGTCATATGTTATATTTATGGGATTTAGGTTCTTTTGAACTTGTTTTCTACGATACCTAAGATCCTCAATCAAGCAAGCTCCTGATAACACTCCTCGGTACGAAGTGAAACAGGTCGAGCGTTTTTGGACTTAAAATACGTGAGTGACCCGTTCTTAATATATTTAATATGTCTGTGTCTCACGGAAGTTTTGTTATTAAAATTGTTATTAAATACCTAAGATTATTTATTTTATTTTTACTAATGTTTAATTTCATTCACCATTTTTGTTCATCTCCTTTCCTATCTCTTTCCACACATTGGCTTTACCTAAGAAATAGGTTTCTGTTTCTTATTATGTTAAGATGAAATAATATTCAGGTTATTATTTTTATGCGGAGTCGGAGTGATAACACAGTCGGAAAGAAGTGAAATATTTAATATATTTGACTTTCGAATTAGTATACTCATCCATATTTCGAGTAAAATAATAATATTTTCACAAAATATTACACTTCACGCATGTTGCACATAACCTATTATTTTTATGCGGAGTCAGAGTGATAACACAGTCGGGAAGAAGCGAAATATTTAATAATAAGTACCTATATATTATTATAAAATTACACATGACATGTTTACATTGAAAATTATTGTCGAGTGACAATCAAAATGAACACAGGCCTTGACATATTAAAATTCAAACTAAATTCTAAAGATGGCCACGTTACACTTCCAACACAGGTTACCTACGAAAGTTAGGATTCTTTAAATGAAAGAAAAGCAGAGTTTCTTTGATCTATTCCCTTTGTTATTTCTCTGGAACAATTTGTTTACTACAAAATTTCCTTTTCTCTCCCTTTCCTTAAGTGATTGGTGACAAAGAGAGCGACCCACATATTTAATTTATACTAAAGAACACACTTCAGTATAAATTAAACATTTGGGACACCTTTAAACTTTAAACAAATTTATTTTAAAAAGTATGATCTATTCTTATTTTCAAGCAAAATGGCCTTTTTAATAGGAAAAAATAATACAAACCTTAATATACAGAAAACTACGAGTAGCACGGGTCGGGAAGAAGAGAAATTTTAAATTTACTTAAATAAAGAGTACTTAATTCTTTCTTTTAGTAAAAGTTTAACTCTAAACATACAATTTTAAGTGAAATTAAGCAATATTTTGAGAAGTTTTTATTACTTCATCTGAATTAACAAACCTTAACTTAAATCCAGGTACTCTTTGTTGGCGTTGGTATTCATTAAAATCTTAATTTTTATATTTAAATTTCAATTTTCTCTTTTAAAGTTACTCTTATTGTTAAGTACTTAACTTCTCAATTATGAACTCGATAATGGGTGGATTTCGTTTACCTAGTATAGGGTTCCTCTTTTTTATTGTTTTGTTCACAGGCATCTTTATAAATGCATTTCTTCGTATAAATCTTTATCTTCTGAATACGGGAAAGTGTCGAAAAAAATCATCGGCGTTGTGGGATCACTACCTTATGTGTGATAACGAAATACTTGGTTTTCATTTAAATTTCTATACATCGGGTTCATTCGTTGTCTATTTCGATGTACCCAAGTGTTTTCCTTACGCAAGCCCTGAACCATAGCGCTTAGATTTTCCGCTTGGCAAGTGAGTTATATCTATTTGCTGAAGTTAGGGAGTGGGTTCGTCCGTGCTCAGAATAAAGTTTTAAGATGTAGAATGTAGGATGATAATGGAATTGTGCTGCTTTTGTGAAAGCAAAAGCCAACTTTGTAGACAATTTTGGTATTTATGTAATATTACTGGATTTACCTTTGTCACATAGCTGACTGAATAGTTTAAAACAAGTCTCTATTACATGTAATAGCTTATATTTAAAACAAATAAGAATAGAACCTACCGAAGACAGATACAGCATGTATATCCAATTATTTGTTATATTAACGAGCCGTTAATCGCAACGTTAGCGTGACTCTGAAGCCTTATACAGATTGGGGCGGAAAGTATTATCAGCAATACAATTGACTAAGCATCGTTAGATCTTATTCCATTGCAACAGAGTTTACGGAGAGACAGTTAATTGTGCCAACAATAGGATGGGAAATAAATCTAACTGCTGACTCGATTCCAACTGATAGGTAACTAATTATGAGGCTTGCGTGGGTCTACGGTCGGTATCGCAGATGGTCACTTCACTATAGCGTGGCCTGTTGGTACCTACTGACAGATGAGATAAAGAACCCCGCACAAAATGATCGGTAATAGCCGTTCGGTCGATTTGGCTGAATTTTGTAAAAATATAGCCTCTAATACTCTGATCAACTGTGTGAAGATGCAAAATGAATTAATGACTAGTTTTTGAAATATGACTATTTTAAATATACTTATTGACACAGTTTCATAATTATCGTCTCTTATCTATGAAGTAGCGAGACCAATTTCGCTCGGAATATCATAAATCCTCTGAAATTAGTATTTGCTAGGATTATTTGGCCCCGTGACACTGCAATTCGGCACACTAAGACACTATATTCACTGTATTACTTTTAAATAGTTTTCTTCCTAATTCGTGTACCTATATTTTTTAAATTGAAAATTACGGTGATACGCTCTTGGCCGTCCGCGGCCGTCGTCAACGATGTCTACGATGGTCACGTTTTCTCATTTGTAGTCTGACTCTTTCGCACTCATGGGATGTTCATATACGTGATGGCTTCCCTTTCACACACTTCAGCTGTCTGCCAAGCGCCAGCGATAATCACAAGTCTGTGACTCTACACGACACCTCCTAGGCACAACCCAATGCACAACCCATATAAGTACACAACACGCCATCGCCACACCGCCACCACCATCGGTGTCGCCACGGCCACGACAATTGCCATCGTCACGGCCACGACCATCGGCAGCGCCACGGCCTCGACCATCGGCATCGCCACGGCCACGACCATCGGCATCGCCACGGTCACGACCATCGGCAGTGGCACGACCATGACAATTGCCATCGTCCTGGCCACGACCACCGGCAGCACCATGGCCACGACCATCGGCAGCGCCACGGCCACCACCATCCCCATCGCCACGGTCACCATCATCGCCACCGGTACCACCATCGCGATCAAACCATGAAAATGGTGGGATAGTTCTATATATGGAAAAAAAAACCCTCGCATCATTGGTCCTACAACTACGAATATCTTCCTGCTGAGATACGAAACTAACCGTGCAATTTTGAATATATATGGATATAGCATTTCGAGATCACTTAGTTATAGACATTATTGTTATCTATAGTTTGTCAAAGGACTGTCTCATTTCAATCATAGATGGAGAGAATCATACTATCTTTGTCTTACACTAGAACTGGCATCCAAAAGAAAAGGAGTATAGTTTTCCTGGTTCTTACTGACTGACAAATCGGTTTGACCAACTATTTATATTTCGGTATTATTACCATTTTCTTCTTGTTATTCTACTGTATTTGACTTTATTATTTTTAAATTTTATATTAAAGGAAAAAATGGAAAAATTTACGCTTCCGGCAGGACTTGAACCCGCATCGTCCACAATCCGTGTGTTGCTCTTAACCAATTGAGCTACGGAAGCCTACCAGGACATCGCAAATCTTTCCATTCCTTTCCTTATGTAAACACGCCTTTGGGGTGGCGTCTAGCGACATCTACCGAAAGACAATTACATCTTTTAACGGCACCGGAGTCTCAAGTTTCATTGAGAATTCACCAGTAACAATGTGCTAACCCATACTAAATCAATTTTTTAACAAGCAGATACGTCTGCGAGCGATATTCCAAATTTTATATTAAAGGAAAAAATGGAAAAATTTACGCTTCCGGCAGGACTTGAACCCGCATCCTCCACAATCCGTGTGTTGCTCTTAACCAATTGAGCTACGGAAGCCTACCAGGACATCGCAAATCTTTCCATTCCTTTCCTTATATAATTTTTTTCCTTTAATATAAAATTTGGAATATCGCTCGCAGACGTATCTGCTTGTTAAAAAATTGATTTATTATTTTTCTTGTGGGTATAGCGTTATTGACATTACCTTGTAACTGGGAGACCGAGCTTTGCTCATATGAAAACTCTAAAATGCGCGTTTCCCCAGACATAAGACCAAGCTAGATCTGTTTATCAAAATCGTTAGAGCCGTTTCCGAGATCCCTGAAATATATAAATAAATAAACAAGAATTGTCCGTTTTTAGATTAGTTTCACTAAGATATTTGCAATGTATTGATTTGTCTTCTTATTTTTGTTATTTTATGTTTATCGAACAAGCGTTATTAATAAAGTAATATAGTGAAGACAGAGGATTTATGATTTATGATATTCTCTAAGCAATCGCACCATTGCTCGCGGCACTAAGGCAGCATCGCATATGTAGCAAGGAATCCTATTACGAAAAGCCATTTTACAGGGCGAAGTCCAAAAAACATATTTTACTACTAGTGGCTCTGTGAGCTGTAGACCTCGCGAGCAGAGCTTGAAATAACATGGTGCTAAGAGCTTTAAATACACCGTGTTTTTTTTTGATTTCCGTTAATTTCAAGGGTGCATTCCTGAGCTTAAATCAAGTAACTTTCTCAAAGACACCGATGTTCTAATTAAGTCCATTTCGGAGATAATCCATAATTTATTTTTTTACTATAAGGCCTCTACAAGCGTGTACACTTGCCTTAGGGCCGGCTTACATATTGATTAGTGTTTAGAATGAGTTCATACATTTGCTACTTAATTGATGTACGAAATGACATTGATATGTCACAGATTTCAATTGTTTGGTTGAGTTAAATGTAATGCCCGTGTTACAACAACGCTATATGCTACATTTAATTACTTTTTAAACAAAAAAAAAACAAAAAAGAAAACAAAAAAAAAATTTTTTTTTTTAAATTAACTATGCCATTTAGTTCTTATAAACGTACTTAACTATACCCCGAAGTTAACGGAATTCAATAAAAACACGGTGTATAGTAAATTAAAGAAAAACAATACGAAATTTATGTGTAAAAAAATACAAAAAGTTATAATATCCCAGCATACAATTACTGGGGATCGAACCCAGACCCTCTGTGCAAACAGAAAATTAGTTAAAATTAAATATCTAAATACCGCCTAAACCAGCGATAATTTTTTTCTGCATTTTTTGCTATTAACTCTGTAAACATGTTTCAAAAAGAAAAAAGTCTTATGATATCGATACGACTATTTGTTTAGGCGCCAGGTATCACGACTCCGCCATTTTTAAAAATTTCCAAAAACCGGATTGACAAAAAAATTTTATTTAGTCATAAAATTCGGTCACAAAATTTCACGAGAATCGGTTAAGAATTGCGACCTGTAGAGGAGAACATCCGGACATACGAAAGCAAAATGCCCGAGTCAAAACGTAGACCTTCGCTTCGCTTCGGTCAATTATTATCGTAAAAAAAATTGTCTGTAGTGAATGACAGCTTGACACTGGTTTGCTGTGACACAGCTGTGACATTTCGCACGAGTTCTTTATGCCGTTTGGCATTTGAACTGGTCTCGCTACTTCATAGATAAGAGACGATAATTATGCAACTGTGTAATTACATACACACGTCAATACTACGTAAATAAGTATATTTAAAATAGTCATATTTCAAAAACTAGTCATTAATACCCTCAATGAAAACTGGACAAATTATAGTGCGTTCCATGATTTAATACTCTTTGGTGCGTTCATGAATTGCTGCCCAAACGTTCAGTGAAAAGCGGTATTGATGAGCCGTTTGTCGCATAAGAAATGGATTGTGACTACTCCAGTTGTGTTGTTTTTGGGTTCCATTTCCCATTATTTGTGAAAGTCGAGTCATCCGTCCATAACATTATGCACAAAATTTTGGTTTTCGTCGCGCTGTCTCAAAAACCAATCACAATATGCAACTCGCATTGGGTATAGTCTCGTGGTAGCATAGCTTGAACTTTAAGAAATTTATAGGGATGTTTTTTTCTCTATTTTAACATTTTTTGCACTATTCGGTGATTGACCCCAAAGATACAACCTGCTTTTCTGGTGGTGGTTGTAGGTCTTTTTAAAAAATGACGCAAGAGCCGGGCTGGCGGACGCTCGCGGTATCGCGGGGGATTTTATCTCGCCGGTGTGCGCTGCGCGGCGTAAACCCTCCTCGATGATCTGTGCTGCGCTCCGCCGGTTTGCGCAGGCCTTTAAACGCCGGGCAGGTTAAATAGTTCATAAAACCGATCTTTTATTTCGTTCCCTTCCTCTGCTGTTTTAAGAAAAAGTAAGTATAACTTTTTTAGAACGACCTGTGTGTTTATAGCATTTATAACCTCCTTAGTAGCCTTTGTGAGCAGAACACACACACACACACACACACACACGCACGCGCACGCGCACGCACGCACGCACGCACACACACACACACACACACACACACACACACACACACACACACACACACACACACACACACACACACAGTAGCACAGAAATAGGTAAAATTATTTATATTATTATTATTTACATAGAAAAATAATTTACAAAGAGCAACTTTTTCTCACCTTTTTTAAACAAAAGACGCAAAGGCGTTGCCTTTTTGGCCAGTGCGTGGACCAATGAGGTTAGTGTTGAGCACGTCGCTTACAGCCTTGGAGGCAGATGCTTGGGATACCCCGTGGTACATATTTTGACCCACCAATCGTTGTCCTTTTTTTGAGTCGAAATATTTCCTGTTAAAATATATTTCTTCCGCGTCCTTGGGTCGTATGATGGATACGTGTGTCCCATCAACTGCGCCCAACCCCAAGTAGGTTAGGTTAAAACCTATCTTCTGATATTCTAGAAAAACGTATTTTTTTTAAATGGCCGATGAGTTTATGGCATTATAACTTACTCAATAACCTTGGAGGCAGAAGATTGGAATACCCCGTTGTACTTTGACCCACCAATCGTTGTCCTTGTTTTAATGAGTGGAAATGTTTCCTGTTAAAATATATTGCCTATTAATTCTTCTGCGTCTTTGGTTCTTATGATGGACACAGCGCCCTAAATCCCGGGCAGGTTGTAAACTTTATAAAACCTATCTTTAATTTCGTTCCGTTCTTCTGCTGTTGTAGAAAAAAACTTATAATTGTTTTTAGAACGGCTGGTGAGTTTAGCACTGTTACAACCTCCTTAATAGCCTTAAAGGCAGAAGCTTTGGATACCCCGTGGTACATATTTTGACCCACCAATCTTTGTATTTTTTTTGAGTGGACGAATGTTTTCTGTTGAAAGGGTGTCCTTCTGAATCCCTAACAACGTTTGTCCTAAAGTCACTTGCCCTAACTGGTTTGTCCTAATGGGCACATGCCCTAACGATCAATTGTCATAAAGAATATTTTCCATAATGTAATGGTTAGCCTAAGAGTCATTTGTCCTAAGCATTTGTACCATAACTATCAAGATTCCTAATGATTTTTACCATATTCTTCGAAATCCCTAAGAATGTTTGGCATAAAATAACATGCTCTAACTGTTTTGGCCTAATGGCTATTGGCCTAATGATAAATTGCCATAACAGTGACTTTTCCTATTGATCAATTATCATAACAATTACTTTCCATAATGAATGGTAACGACCTGTTGCCACAAAAGTGGGTTAGGTTAGGTTAGAACTGCGATCCTTGCAAAAACGAACTGTTGCCACAAAAGTGGGTTAGGTTAGGTTAGAACTGTGATCCTCGCAAAAACGAACTGCTGCTACAAAAGTGGATTAGGTTAGGTTAGAACTGCGATCCTTGCAAAAACGAACTGTTGCCACAAAAGTGGGTTAGGTTAGGTTAGAACTGTGATCCTCGCAAAAACGAACTGCTACCACAAAAGTGGGTTAGGTTAGGTTAGAACTGCGATCCTTGCAAAAACGAACTGTTGCCACAAAAGTGGGTTAGGTTAGGTTAGAACTGTGATCCTCGCAAAAACGAACTGTTGCCACAAAAGTGTTAGGTTAGAACTGTAAAAATGAAACGAAACGAAACAGGGAAATCAAAATTAGGGCATACGAGTGTTAGGTCAAGCAACGATAGGCTAAGTAAAATTAGGTAACATGATGATTAGGATATATAATTTTTAGGCCTAACAATAATTATGCAAAAAAAGAATTATGCTACATAACATTAGGATAAATACTCAATATGGAAAGTGCCATTAGGGAAAAACATATTAGGACAAAAAAAAATCGTCCATTCGATAATAGGGAAACCAAAATTAGGGTATACGAGTGTTAGGACAACTGATCATTATGACAAACAATATTAGGGAATGCAAAGATAGGAGAAAAAACTTTAGGGATTCAGATATAGATCCCTGTTGAAATATATTTCTTCTGCGTCTTTCGTTCGTATTATGGGCATGTGAGTCCCATCAACACCATCCTAAACCCAGGCAGGTTATAAACTTCATAAAACCTATCTTTCCGTTCTTGAAAACAATGGGTACTATGGCTGTTGTTGTCGTGGTAACTAGGTTGTTTAGCTTCCATATCCGGGCTATTTCTTCCTATAAGTCGGTGTATTTCGATATTGAAAAAATATCTTGCTCATGTACTGTACAGTTTTATTTGTGTCGTCTACCACAGTTATATCTGGTCTATTATACGTGTGTCTCTATGGTTCGGTCTGTTGCTATGGCTCTGTTACCATAGGTTGCCTCGCAAGCCCAAGACAATTACTTACTAATTCTACACATACTTAGTTTAGTTAATTTGAAGTTAATTTTAATTTTATTGTAGTTATTTTATTGTATATGGAATTTTATTTTGAAATAAATTATTCGAATTTGAATTATAATTGACATATGTCAACTTATGTCACATTTGTCAAAGTTTTCCTTGCCAAGGTTTCTAATTTTATCAGATTTAAACTGCAATTGATATATTTAGGTAGCCAGTTCTTGGCTTTTATTCTTTATTCAGGTAAACACTAAGTATAAGTTTACAGCTACAGCCAAGGCAATTATACTGTTAATAGGTACATATGTTGTCAGTATCATAAAATTAGTACACTTATTGTATTAGGTACACACTTTTCGAACTATCTTTAGAATTAAACATACATACCTATATATTTTATATCCTCTCTTGATGGTTTTGTTTGACAGGCATTGGTTCACGTTATTTTAAAAGTGGTACTTTACTTATTTTCTGTACTGTATGATCACATTGATCACTTCTAATTACATGTACTGATATTTTCAACGTTTAGAGTGGTATATCTAACCGCCAACGTATTCTTATAATCTGTGCTCACTCCGTACCTGTGAGGGATCAACCTCTATCACTATTTAGCAGAGATTTATAACGCAGTTAAACCAAGAAAGTGTATACTAGAAATGTGTTCAGTGTTTACATGAGGACTGTTATTGGCCGACTGACGTACATAAAAGTAAACAAATATTTCATAGAACCGTTGCTATACAAATATGAATTTGACAGGATTCCATCTACTGCCAGTACTAAGAACCCTAAAAATAGGCGCAACTATCACAAATATTCAAATATCACATTAACATAAATTAATATTTCAATAAAAACATTATTGCACGCAGACCTGACAACTAACAAGTTAAGAACTGATTGTTTTTTTCATCACTGTGACAGACCGTGACATGTTTGCACGGATAAGCCGATGTTCGATGATTTTGACAGATTTTTACGTTTGATTTCATGTATTTGTTTAGGACACGTCCGTTAGTTAAATGTTTAGTCGTTCATTATTTTTTATTTAATATACAGTAACATTCGACATGAAACCGTTACTTACATTAAAATTAAAGTTAGGTACGTTTGATACCTTAATAAATAACATTTTTTTTAATTTATTCTTTGCCTACGTAAACCATTTGTTAAAACTGGTTGACTAGAGTTCATTGTAATGACATGCATGATGCAACTCACTGTAATACATTAATTAAAAAAAAACTACTAATTTTTACTACCGTATATTTAGAGCACGCATTTATAAAATATTTTGTTTTTAATTTCAACATTATCTGTGAATCCCATTTTTTATCACTGGGAGCGGTTCTTATTTCAAAATATGTAGTTTTCTTTGATAATAATTATTTATTACGAATTATTGGTCGCTGTCTCTTGTCATTGTTATCAGACAAATAAAAAAAATGTAAAATGTTAATCATTGCATGCATATTTTAATATTTAATTTTGTTCGCGCCGAGTAGGTACCTACGTTCAGTCAAAGTCGTTGAGGTTATTATACACGCCAGATACGGTCACCGTGTTTCTGTCCTGTGTTTTTCAATTCTGAATCAATTCTGGGTCAAATTCCTATCTATTACTTACAATATTGTTTTGTATTTTTGTAGGTACCTACTAAAAGATGTTTCTCATTTCAGCAAATATGTCAACATTGTAATAAATAGGTACAAATGAGTAAATTAAGTTGTCCCGGAATCGAGGGCATTTACAACCAATTCGATATCTAAATACGGAAGCGAACGAAAAAGCCGGCATTCACCAAGAGCATTTACTGACAACTTTTAAAACAAAAGTAAAAAATAGACAAAAAGGTATAAAATATAAACACTATATAAAACCTTATTCGTCGTCGACAAAAGTAATATATTGACGCGTAGAAAATTACACACTTGATACGTAAAACGTAAATGAAACTATTTGTTCGTGCTAATGCATGCGTGCAAGCATGTTTCTGTGCATGCTCTTCAGCAGCAAATAACCATAAAATAAGAAGTGAGTCATACGTCTGCAGTTTAAAAGCAGAAGAAAGGGCTACAACAATCGTGCGTTGTTATACTTCAGATCGGAACCTAACCCAAGCCTTATTAATATTCAATTACCGAACCAGTGACGAATAAGACTTGGATTAGGTTAAATTTAAACATAAACAGAAAATTAATACTATATAGGTATACAATTATATTAATTTACCTGCATAAAAAACGCAGCCCTCGTATTAAGTTTAAACACAAATGATAAGCATCAAGTCACATTAAATAAGAAATAAAATCAGAGTTGTGCTATTTGCAACAAAATTTCAAGATAAAATTGATGAGAAAAAACAAAAGACGGGCGAATGGCTTTGTTTTTTTTACCGCCTACCAGTGCGCGCGGTGACTGCACTATGCAGGTTTGCCATGTTGCAACAGTTAAGAAAATGATCATAAAATTTTAAAATACTTACTTTCAAAATTCTTCATTTAATTTAATCATTATAGAAATATAAAATAAAAATATAAAACTAAATATTATTTCTTAGTGTGGAACAACAATGTCATCAGGAGTTTTTTAATATTAGCCTATAAGAGTGTCCCACTGCTGGGCAAATTCAGGAATAGGATATAAATAAAGAAACACGTTAATATAGAAGAAAATTTAAATCACTCATAATTTTAAACTTGAATAATCAGCAAGTAACCTGCACCAAATAAGGCCTGGTTCTTAAGTTCGCTAACTTCTAAAATTTCATACTTTTATAAGTGTAAATGGATTAACATTTTGCATCTATGTCATCTAGTGCCATAGACAAAACTGTTAGTTCATATTATACATAGGAGTAATATAAATAACGATGGGCCTTATTTGGTGCAGGTACCTAATATATTCCTATAGTAACTTGTACTATAAACCAGTAATTTGTTTGGCTTATACATATATACTACTTAGCCACGAGCAAACCATTGTCAATGACAATAGAAGAGCCAGTAATACTCCTCGCTCTATCGCTGGCTAGAAACAAAATCAAATCAGCCACCTCCTCAGGCTCTGATATCTTCTTTAGCGCTGTATTGGCTTTGAACGTCTCCCAGATTTTATCAGGATTTGGCGCACCCGCGTTCACCACAATGTCAGTATTCACCGGTCCTGGATTAATGCTGTTGACCCTCACTCCAAACTGAGCCAAGTCCAAAGCAGCACAGCGGGTAAAATGATCCACTCCAGCTTTCGACACGGCATAACACATGTAGTTTTTCCCCGGAACCCTTACCCCAGCTACACTCGACACATTGATCACATTGCCCTTCGTCTTAATCAGATGAGGAGCGGAAAGGCACGTCAAATGTACCGTAGCGCGTAGATTCGTATTGACGACTAGGTCATAATAATTGATGATCTCTTCGTCCAACATGGACGAAATGCCGACTACTCCAGCGTTGTTAATTAGGATATCTAACTGTCCGAAGAATTCCACTGTCGTTTTCACGATGTTTTTGGCTTCTTCGTCTTTGCTGATGTCTGCTATGATGATGAGGGGTTTAGAGCCACATTCTTCGCATTGTTCAGCGACCTGGTTGAGTTTGTCTCTGTTTCGGGCTACAAGGGCGATTTTAGCGCCCTCTCGCGCGAGTCCCAATGCTACGGCGGCTCCGAGACCAGAGCTCGCTCCGGTCACTATCGCCACTTTATCGGTAAAATTCATTGCGTGAATTCAAAGAGAATACTGTTGGTAAGTCATTAAGCGCGTTACTTATATACCTAAGCTGTACGTGTTGACAATAAGTTAAGGTACTAATAACGTGGCTCAAGCATACCTAAATTTAATGTAACTTCGTAGTTGGGTTGTTGTTTCAAGGTTAGAATTAGTATTATTAATTTAAATAACATGTCAGATCAGTGACTACACTAAAACACACACATGTGTGTCAGTTACTTCTGTAAGTGCTTTCAGTAAGTGTGTGTGTAAGTGTTGTCAGTGCTTCTGAAAGTGAATTTATCTATAAATAGAGACATAATATTAATTCTTGTGGATGCATACTTTTAGGTACGTTTAAATGGGCACTTTTTGCGGCGTAAATAGTTAAATAATATTAAAAATTGGTTATGATTTATTTATAAATTTAATAAAAAAAAAAAAAAAAAACATTTATTTCAGGTTACCAGGACCCATATTACATTCACAAAAAAATAATTAAATTAAATTAAATTAAATACATTTACAAACTAAGTACGCTACAAACATTTACAAATAACAAACAACATACAATACAAATTACACATTATTAGCGACACTGGGTAAAAATCATCACTTTGTCTGGCCAGTGATGATTTCTACCCAGTGCTTTGTCATGGGGCAGTCCAAGCGCTCAGCGAACATGCTCAGGATGGTGTTGGAGCTGCCGCGCACTCTGTTCAGCAGAGACGCTACTCTCTTCCTTCTGACGGCGTGGAAGCCATCAGTGCGCGCCTCTGCGAACATACCTGACGCACTACAGCGTCGCGGCAGCTTCATCAGCATCCTGAATATGTTATTGTACTGTACCCTGAGCGCATTGTATGTGCGTTGTGTATGACTCACCCACAGGCTGCCAGTGTAGAAGGTTTGGCAATAAGCCCTAAATAATGTTATTTTTACTTCCTTCGTACACTGAGCGAACCTGCGAGCAATCATGTTACCTCGCACAGACAAGGCCCTCCTCTCCCTCTCTATATCCGCATCATCTCGCAAGTCCGGCGTGACCATGTGCCCCAGATATTTAAACTGGTCCGCTACTTTTAGTGGAACGCCACCCAACACTACCGGAGGTACAACTGTAGGGTTATATTTATTCGATTTGAATATCATAACTTCACTCTTTTTTGAGTTGTATCTCAGGCCATGTTGTTCGGCATAGTTCTCACATTTATTAACCAGTTGCCTAATTGCATTGATTGAGGGCCCCAGCAGCACCATGTCATCAGCATAGCTAATGTTATTGATGCTGACACCGTCAATATGACATCCTACATGCGTGCTGCTGAGCTCCTCGATCAACTGGTTTACATAAAGGTTGAACAGAATCGGCGACGACAACCCCCCTTGTCTGACACCACACCCAAGCCTATACTCATCGGACATGGTGTTCACCCATCTCACCTGGTTGACCTGGTTGCCATACCAATATTTTAAAAGGGTAATACATTCTACTGGCACGGTAGTACGGCTTAGCTTTTCCCACAGTAGGTGGTAAGCAACCAGGTCAAAAGCCTTGGAGAAGTCCAAGAAGCAGGCGTAGACCGGTGTTTTTCTGTCCTTATAGTACCCGATAGTCCGCTTAAGACACACAATTGCCGTTTCCGTGGATGATCCAGCCCGAAAACCAAATTGTGCGTCATGCAGCTTGACGTGTTTTTTAAGCTGTTCATTAAGCAGGCTATCGAGTACCTTTGAGGTTACAGTAGCTAAAGATATAGGCCTATAGTTTGTGATGTCGGACACGTCGCCCGTTCTGTTCTTGATAATGGGCACAACCACCGTTCTCATTAGACGATCCGGCAGATACGCATGTTGCAGACATAACGTAAAGAACATAGCCAACACTCGAGGAAGATGAACTCCAGCATATTTGAGGTGTTCAATGCTGAGACCATCGTGCCCCGGAGACTTACCGCGCTGCATGGCCTTTATGGCTCCTGCCACATCTTTGGCAGAGAATTTAATGGTACTGTCTCCCACAATGGTCTCACCATCGAAAATCCCCGCCTCCTGGCCATTTGCAAGAGGTGACTTTACAGTGAACACCTCCCTGCAGTTGTTGGCTATGTCCCTGGAATCGACTACGCCTCCGATGCTCACAGGGACTCCGGGCACTACGTTGAGTTTCTTGGTATTCTTCCAGAAGCCTTTAAAGTCCTTCGCAGCATGGTTCATAGCGAGAATGTCCCTTTTTACCTGCTCTTGCCTGTCCTGACACCATTTAAGCTTGGACTTAAAGACCCGCCTACTCCGACACATGCCTTCGTAGACAGGTCCTGAGGACGGCCTCCCAGCCTCAACCCACCTTAAAAACGTTTGCCGAGCCTCCCTGTGAGCACAAGATACGTGTCTACTCCACCCTGCAATATATCCTCTCTTTTTCTTACATTTCTTTTTCTTACTCGACTGTTCGGCTGCTTTTATTAATATATCAATTATTTTATTATACATTTTGTCCAAAACTAATCTATGTTCTAATGTACGACACGCCCTGTTCGCGCATAACGCCAACTCAGGGGGGAAATGCAACCCCTTTAGTTTCTCATGACAAAGTTTATGGTACATTTCAACCTGAGCATCTTGCCTCTCCCCCCAGATTACACCGCTATGTAGTGGCTCCTGCGTTATATTATTTTTAATATGCACATGACCCACATCACACTCAATGACTAGCGGCAGGTGGTCGGACCAGTACACGTCCTGCTTTACCCATACATTTAATACGGTGTCCCGAGCAGATCCCGTGACGATGCAATGATCCAACCACCTACTACAACCATGCGCTTCACTCACGAAAGTGTATGTACCTGACGACACGCCCAGCCTTTCTACGTCAATACAGTACCAGTTTTGATCAGCACAAAATTGAATTAACTCATTATAAAATAGTTCTTTCGGATGCGCGTTAAAGTCACCAAGCACATAAACACTATCCGTATCTGCATTCTCTTCCATAATGGCATTTATTTCCCCTAAGCATTCCGTAAATATTGCTAAGTTCTCAATTAAATTGACAGGCATATAGACACAAAATATTAATATAGATTTATTATTCAATACTATTTTGATGGCCGACAGCCGTACATTATCACATTTGAGAACGGTGACGTCCGAGAACACACTCTTTCTCCATAGGATAGCGACACCCCCATGCGGTCGTCCCGTTAGTAGTTCTGCCTCGGTGTCTACGCCAGAGGTTCCCGTGAACGCAAAGTCACTGTGTACAGAACCAAGTAGTGGGAGGTCGTGTTGTAGCAACCAGGCCTCCTGCAATGCTACTATATCCGCCTCTGAACACAGAGATCTTACGCCCTCAATCGAACGTTTTAAAGATTTACAATTAAAGCTTACTAATTTACACAATAGCGAATCAGGAGTATGAGACATAGTTATTAGTAAGTATTATCTAAGGCAAAGTTTATGTAAAATTATTCTTCCTATTATTATTATCCTTCCTAAAATAAAATAGCGCAATGTAGTTAGATCTATCAACCAATAATAAAACCAATTCAAAATACTTAAAATTAATTTAGGCCAAAATAATAAAAGTCAATTTTTCTGAATTTTTACCTAAATTTGTCAGGTACCCAGGCCCTGTCTGTCTAGGTTCGCTGGCGGTTCGCCCGGAGCGGCCACAGATTTAGGTTTTTTTTCCCTTTCGGCAAGTAAAAATTAAGAGATACACTTTATTACTTTCTAGGCTTCCCAGCAACTTGGTTATTATAATATGATAAGCTTATGTGGATAGATATTGCTGTTCTCTTTATTATCAATGTTTTCTGCGCTCTTTCTTATTTGTCGAATCGTGAGACCATCTTGTGCAGCTAAACCTGATACAATTTCATCAAGGAACTGATTGTGTTGCTGTTGTGGAAAGTTTAGAGTCTGTTGAGTTGTCGGCTTAGATTTCTTTGGTTCTGGAGGCTGTTAATCTTCATTACCTGCTGTTGAACCGGTTGACGCAGTCTCTGCCTCGGATTTCAAAGTTATTTTATGAATGTTATCTAGATGTCTGACTAATCCACTTGTATTCGAGCTTTTCGTGGAAATTTTTTGGGGGCACACATTGCATTGTGCGGTCAATTCATTTTTCATTTTAGTACTTACATAAGGATTATTTTTTGCTACTCGTAAAAAACAAAGTGTCAGAAAGAATTCTCCAGCAGCTGGACACTTAGGAGTTGCATTGCAGTTTATAAACGTTCCCAATTTTATTTCAAAGCCCATAGTTACCCGACTACGGCAACGTAAAAGGAGGGTTATGATTTGTTTATAAATTTAATAAAACCAAACCAAATCAAAATACTTAACCCTTAAACAGGCCTGACGCATTTTTTACTTTTGATTACTGATTCGGGTAGGTAATAGCATAAAAAGAAAAGTAATTTCATGTTTTTTTTTATCACCCCTAATTCAATAAAAAAAACCCGGTGGTTTTTATATGCCCACTGCTCGTTACCAATGGTGCTACGTGGTCCTTATATGGCCACTGCCTTGTTAGCCATACAGAGTAGTTTTAAGGGTACCTAAGTCATGTGCACATCACATTTACACTTGCGTCACAAAATGCACTAACTGCCAGCACTTTCTTGGCTCGCATGGATGTCGTGGCTCTTAAGATTGACCGTTGAATAAACATTTAATTTAAAAACCAAAGGAAAATATATTACTTTTGTACTATGAGGGTTCATTCATAGTAATGAATCTTACCCTTAAATGTCATGTAAACTCCCTGCAGGGCAGAGGCTACTCATAAACCACTCGAACGTGCCCCAGACGGGCAGAGGGTTCATACGAACCACAAATTTTTAGATCGAATATTTTATCAGAAAACAATAACTAAGGTAAGTTATGACTTACTACACATACATTATCTAATAATCGACCATAAAAATACAAAACAAAATACTTACAGTACTTTTTATCGGCGTAGCGAACTTATACAGCAGTAGAAACGTACAAAAACTGCCATTTGTTGTCGATTTCAACTTGACAACTAAATTGTCAAAGAAATTTGTTTTGACACCTTTCATTTTTTTACGTTCCGGTATCACCCACTTAATAAACTTTACGGCAATGATATTTTGCGGTCGTTGTATTTACTCAGCTCGCCATAAAAAATCATTTGCTATGTGGTACTTATAGATACACTACCTGTTTAAGGGTTAAAATAGTTTTGGGCCCAAATAATAAACGATATTATTTTTTTCAATTTTTACCTAAGTTTGTCAGACACCCAGGCCTCAGGCCCTGTCTAAGGTCTCAAAGCCCATAGTTACCCGACTACGGCAATCTAAAAGGAGGGTTATGATTTATTTATAAATTTAATAAAACCAATTCAAAATACTTAAAATTAATTTAGGCCAAAATAATAAAAGTCAATTTTTCTGAATTTTTACCTAAATTTGTCAGGTACCCAGGCCCTGTCTGTCTAGGTTCGCTGGCGGTTCGCCTGGAGCGGCCACAGATTTAGTTTTTTTCCCAGCAACTTGGTTATTATAATATGATAAGCTTATGTGGATAGATATTGCTGTTCTCTTTATTATCAATGTTTTCTGCGCTCTTTGTTATTTGTCGAATCGTGAGACCATCTTGTGCAGCTAAACCTCATACAATTTCATCAAGGGACTGATTGTGTTGCTGTTGTGGAAAGTTTAGAGTCTGTTGAGTTGTCGGCTTAGATTTTTTTGATTCTAGAGGCTGTTAATCTTCATTACCAGCTGTTTAACTGGTTGACGCAGTCTCTGCCCCGGATTTCAAAGTTATTTTATGAATGTTTTCTAGATGTCTGACTAATCCACTTGTATTCGAGCTTTTCATAGAATTTCTTTTGGGCACTTATTGCATTGTGCGGTTGTATCATTTTTTGCATTGCAGCTTATAAACCTTCCCAATTTTATTTCAAAGCCCATAGTTACCCGACTGCGGCAACGTAAAAGGAGGGTTATGATTTTTTTATAAATTGAATAAAACCATATCAAAATAAGTACTTAAAATATATTTGGGCCTAAACAATAAAAGTCATTTTTTTTTTAATTTTTACCTAAATTTGTCAGGCACCCAGGCCCTGTCTAGGTTGTTTCGCTGGCGGTTCGTCCGGAGCGGACACAGATTTAGATTTTCTTTCCTGAAAGGCAAGTAAAAATTAAGAGATACGCTTTAGCACATTCTAGGCTTCCCAGCAGTTTGGTTATTATAATATGATAAGCTTATATGTGGGCAGAAATTGCAGTTCTCTTTATTATCAATGTTTTCTGCGCTGTGAGGGACAAGAACTAAAATATACTAAATATATTCGATTTATAATAGTTACCATGACATCAGGCGTAACGGTGGTTCTATCTATTGCTTGATTGATGAGTGTAAAAAGATGAATGTCCATAGTTTTGTTTGGAAGCAAGGCGATAACAACTTCATTTATTATTATATATCCCTCGCTACGTATCCTCGCACATTACTGATGGTAACGCAGCCTTGACGTAGGTACCATCTCTAGAAAGTGACCCACAGTATGTTTTTCCTGCATCAAATTTTGCAGAGCAGTATTAATTATTTGGTCGTTGATTATACTGCTCTGTTTTTTAGGGTTAGGTCACTTTGGTCAACTTTTAGTGTTGGCGTCTTTTTTAAAGGCAGCATCACATCAATTTCAATATCTTTGATGTCATTAACACATGTCAAAATATACAATACAAATGAAATTAAAATTAAAAATACACGACTTACAATAATTTAAAAAGTAATCATAATTTACAATAATTTTAACTTTTATTTTATTTTAAAATACATAGTCAAAACTACTAATACCTACCTATATACAAATGTCAATAAAACCATAAAAAAACTAAAATAGTACTTTTATTTTTTTAACCGGCTTAAACAACCTTTCTATTGCATTGTTTGTACGATGAAATTTTGCAGAGCAGTATTACTCGTAATTATTTGGTCGTTGATTATACTGCTCGGTTTTCTAGGGTTTGGTCACGTTTTAGTGTTGGCGTCTTTTTTAAAGGCAGCATCACATCAATTTCAGTATCTTTGATGTCATTAACACATGTCAAAATATACAATACAAATGAAATTAAAATTAAAAATACACGACTTACAATAATTTAAAAAGTAATAATAATTTACAATTATTTTTTTTTATTATTTTAAAATACATAGGTTAAATTTTTTTTAAAGTAATATATACAAATGTCAATAAAACCATAAAAAAACGAAAATACAAATGTCTAGAATGTTAAGGGATCACATTAAATTTACTATAAAATTCTTTTACCGTATAGAATGCCTGGTCAATCAAAAACGCTTTAAATTTTTTAACAAATAGCTCGTAAGAAGCCGCCTCTTTTATTTCACGGCCCAGGCTGTTATAACTTTTAATACCAACTACCTCTAACGAGTTGGACGATTTTACGAGATGACTTCTACACATGGAAAACATTTCTATTATATTTTTTTATTTGTTTACTTAAAATGGTGTGCCACCCTTTTACATAATTATTCGTCCTATGCCTTTCTCCAAACGAAGACCATTGGTCAAAGAATCTTTCCTGCAACCAGTAGTCACTAAAGTACTTTAAAAATGGTTCAAGTTTTGGTCTAAAATCAGCAGAAATGTGATCAACCCCCTCATACACCTCATGGCGTGGCAAAAGGGCTAAACAGCGACACAAAAAAAATCTGCGTCTGTAAGCCTTGAATTAAAATACTTTTATTTTTTTTAACCGGCTTATACACAACCTTTCTATTGCATTGTTTGTACGATGAAATTTCGCAGAGCAGTATTACTCGTAATTATTTGGTCGTTGATTATACTGCTCGGTTTTCTAGGGTTTGATCACCTTTTAGTCTTGGTGTCTTTTTTAAAGGCAGCATCACATCAATTTCAATATCTTTGATGTCAAAAACACATGGCAAAATATACAATACAAATGAAATTAAAATTAAAAATACACGACTTACACTAAATTAAAAAGTAATATATACAAATGTCAATAAAACCATTAAAAAACGAAAATACAAATGTCTTGAATATTAAGGGATCACATTAAATTTACTATAAAATTCTTTTACCGTATAGAATGCCTGGTCAATCATAAACGCTTTCAACTTTTTAACAAATAGCTCGTAATAAGCCGTCTCTTTTATTTCACGGCCCAGGCTGTTATAAATTTTAATACCAACTACTTACCCCTAACGAGTTGGACGATTTTACGAGATGACTTCTACACATCGAGAACATTTCTATTATATTTTTTAAAGTGTTTACTTAAAATGGTGTGCGACCCTTCCATATAATTATTCGTCCTATGTCTTTCTCCAAACAAAGACCATTGGTCAAGGAATCTTTCCGGCAACCAGTAGTCACTGAAATCCCTTAAAAATGGTTCAAGTTTTGGTCCAAGATCACCAGAAATGAAATCACACCCCTCATAGACCTTATCGCGTGGCAAAAGGGCTAAACAGCGACACAAAAAAATCTGCGTCTGTAAGCCTTGAATTTAAATACTTTTATTTTTTTTAACCGGCTTATACAACCTTTTCTATTGCATTATTTGTACGATGAAATATTGCAGAGCAGTATTACTCGTAATTATTTGGTCGATGATTAGACTGCTCGGTTTTCTAGGGTTTGGTCACCTTTTAGTGTTGGCGTCTTTTTTAAAGGCAGCATCACATCAATTTCAATATCTTTAATGTCAAAAAACATGGCAAAGTATACAATATGAATGAAATTAAAATTAAAAATACACGACTTACACTAAATTAAAAAGTAATATATACAAATCGTGAAAATTTTCAACTGCCTGTTCATAGATCTTGTGAACAGGGGCTTCAGTATGTATAGCTGTCTGTCTGGCAGTCGCTTATTTGTAGGCACCATGAGTTCCGTGCCTCGTTCTCCACGCACGTCTCTACGTGAGCGGTACTTTTGGTTACGCGTCCGTCCTAAAATGTTAGTACGAGTATGAGTTGTATAGGTATAGAGTCATAAAATAATTACTAAGTACTTATACGTTACTATGATTGGATATATTATTCCAGTATTTATAAAAAACACCCCTAGCTATCTCGGGTTTGTTTCAAAATTGAAATTTTTCCTAATCCAAAAGGCCTATTATTCTGTAACTGAACACCTGACTGGATGGCTTTAAAAAAAACAGTGTACCTAATGAATTTTCGACATAAAATGTCATTTTATTTTATTTCTTATTCCTACAGATTTTTATTCTTTACTCCTAACCTAATGTGTGATTACCTAATTATGTTACTATTTATTGTTTTATGTTTAAACTGTGAATATTTTCCATATTTGTGCCTGCTTGTATTAATCTAGTGTAATGATTATTGTGTAGCGGTAATATTTTTGACAATGTATGTTTAAAACTAATAAATGAAAATAAAATGTATATACTCGTAGGTGACAAGATTTGAAAAATTCACTGTAAATGATCTCGCATTAATATCACACGAAAATGTTATAACTTTAACTACGTTGAGGTTTGCAATAAAGAGTTTTTGTCCCTTTAAGTCACTTTAAATGTTACCTTTGTGTTTTTTGTTTCCACTCATAAGCGTTGTTCTTAACTTAACCCCTCGTATGCTTAGACACGGATCCGTGCATGTGAATTTAAATCTTATCAATGATCAAAATTTGACAGGCCGCACGAGGGGTTAACTCTCCAAAAACAAGTGTATGAAGCAACATGTTTTCAAACATCAATAGTAACTCTGCAGGCGGAACATGAAAGGCGCTCGACGAACTTACACGAGCACGTGAAAGGGACAACAACCGGTACGTTTATGTGTTTAAACTAGTTTACACCTATTGTTAGCGCAACTTAGTGTAGACAGCTCACTTGGTACTAAAAACGCTTACGATAATATAATTATTATGAATTGGTACTGAATTAGAAGGTTTAAAACAAAATTAAGAAAAGATTTTTATTGAAATTCTTAAAGAACATTTATTAGATACTAGTGATATACGAGTACATATAATTATAACAAACAAACATAGTATTACGCTTCTTGAGAAATATAATAATTTTTTGATTATTAGAAATTAAATATATCGAATTGAATTTTGATTAAAACTAGGAGGGGTGTTCATAATATTCTCGGTATGAGAATGAAAACAAACAAGTACGAAAAGTTTGATATTTTTATTTTTCAATATACTCCCCCCCTATATTCATACACTTAAAAGATCGATCAATTATTTTTTTTTTTAATCCCTCATAAAAATATTTTTTATCTTTGGTGTAAAAATGCTCCTCCACTGCCGCCGTCAATGCTTCATCGTCAGAAAATTTATTTCCACGCAGATCCTTTTTAAGATTGGGAAACAAAAAGAAGTCGCTGGGGGCTAAGTCCGGACTATACGGTGGATGAGTAACAGTTTCAAACCCACATTCAACAATAGCTGCCTTGGCAATATGAGCAGTATGGACTGGGGCGTTATCATGCAGAAGCAGAACACCTTTGGTTAACTTTCCTCGCCTCTTTTCTTTGATTGCATCCTTTAGTTGACGTAGAATGTTAGCGTAGTACTGTCCTGTGATGTTGACACCTTTTTCTTTATAATCGATTAGTAATACTCCTTCACAATCCCAAAATATCGTGGCCATGACCTTGCCAGCTGAAGGGACGACCTTGAACTTCTTGGGATGAGCTGAACCCTTAATGTGCCACTGCATGGACTCTTGTTTACTCTCTGGGTCATAATGATGAACCCAGGTTTCATCTCCAGTAACTATTCTTTGCAGCACCTCATCAGGATTTTCACCACACAGGTCAATAAAATCGGAACAACAAGCTACACGCATGTCTTTTTGAAGCCGAGTCAGCATTCGCGGAACCCATCTTGCACTTACTTTTGACATATTAAGATGGTCATGGATAATATCATGTACGGTACCGATAGAGAGATTGGTTACTTGAGCTATAGACTTTACCTTCACTCGACCATCTTCCAATATAAGTTTTTCCACTTTATCAATATTTTCTTGTGAAGTAGCTACTACAGGCAGGTCTAGGGTCATCTTCAATACTCTCCCTTCCACGTTTAAACTCGCTTGACCACTTTTGAATGGCAGATAAAGAAGGAGCAGACTCACGGTAAACACAATCCATTTCCTCTTTTATGGTTTTTTGATTTTTACCCTGTTTTGTCAAGAATTTTATGACGCACCGATGTTCTAATTTTGTTAACATCGTCAATTCGCACATGATGTTCGTGTTTGTTCAGCAATTGTAGAAAAACAAAAGAACATCTCGGTTCGAATTATACTTTTTTTTATGTCAATGAATAAACCTTATCGGCCAGTAACGAAAGAAATTTTAGAAGAGGTTGTAAGATATCAATACCGAGAATATTTTGAACGCCCCTCGTATGATTACAAACTAAATCTAACCTAAAATTAAAATAAGACTACATAAATCTAAAATAAAACTATAATCAATCGTCAAAATAATTTCAATATTGTTCTGGAAATATGTAAAGACTGCGTAGAAAAGTCAATGTATTAATAGTTTCATCAGCCAAACTACTCCTAACCTTGCCAATGAGATGTCCAGCAGCGGAAAATGCTCGATCGGCTTGGACACTGGATGGAACAATTGTCATTAAGGAGTCACAGGTAAACTGAAGATTTACCTTTTACACCACCCCACTCAAAGTAGTTCATTTCCTTCCTTATCATGACCTCAATATTACTACCACAGATGGTGGTGTGGCCAGAGACTTCAAACGAGTTAGGATCAGTTTTTTCACCGCTCTTGAATTCCGTGAGATCCCGCTTAATTTACGAGCGGCATTAATCCCGCAAATTTTGCATGCAGGTTCCCGGCATTTTCGGGATCTTACGTATCCCGGTTGCGGACTACGCACCTTTTTAATACGTTTATTACTTTTTATATTTTTGAATTCGTATGTTTTATAGTAAATTGATTTCGTGGCACTTTCTCCTTTTTTATGTTTCTCTGCTTGTATAATTTTCTTTTTCGTGTTTGTGCTCACGAATAAAAATATTTCTATTCTATTCTATTCTATTCTATTCTATTCTATTCTATTCTATTCTATTCTATTCTATTCTATTCTATTCTATTCTATTCTATTCTATTCTATTTTACCAAATAAACTCCAATCATAGCACCAGCTTTCGTATATAAAATTTATATTTTGGCCCTTCGTGGATTCCTTCGTGGCTGGCACCCACGAATGCAGTCCCATTATCTGACCACAGTTCTGATAGGGTACCTCTTCGAGCGATGAAACGGCGGAGGCTCATAATTGCAGAGTCGGTTGACAGACTGTCTTGATATCCAAATGGAATGCATACGTACTACGAGGCAGGTTTAAAGGGCGACGTATCTCTTTTCGCGTCTTCGGCCGACGGAAACTTGTACTGGACCGAAGTAAAACAGTCTCTCGCCATAAAACAGGTACATTTACGCGATGTTGAGGACGGTACTTCTCAGTGACAAAAGGTGATAATGTTGTCGTAGCTCATTCAGACGGTCTCTGTGTTGCCGTGGGCAGCCCTGCGGTGGTGGTGCTCGACAAGCAGGCGCACTGCTGGATCTGGAAACGAATTCGTAGGGGGGAGGGTTAGGGCGGTTGAGCTCGTCGACGTTGCAGTGACGCATTTTCTGAACTCCAGCGGCATCAGGGCTCTCCTGTTACTATGTGTGACGGTGCCATATGCATATTCATATATTGCTTCATAAATCAGAATATCTTGTAATTTGGATAACGAAATCTCGGACAGATTATGTTCTCAGATTAAAAGTTGTCTAACTAGTTCTTTAGGATTCTCCTTGTGCTGTTAATTAGTAATACGGTGTAATTTTTGTCGGTCGACAAATATGGACGACTCTTCAATGAATTCGACCTATTATATAATATTCATAATCATTTGACTAATCTGTGCCAATAACTTAATTCGTCCGACGTTTCCGACACATCTGCCTGCTCCGAGTATAACATGTATATATGCATTTCAACTTTGTATTTGTCAGCAAGCATCTCCGGTCTCAACACCACGGGTTCTGCATCTACAGCTTGGTGGGCTTTCACTAGAGGCATTTTCAGCTTCTCCCGGCTGCACTGTACTTGCAGCTTGGAGATACTTGCATCTTGCAGATTGCCCCGCCACCTCACAGATATCCGGAGTACACACTATGCCTTCAGTTGACTACAGCTGGGTGGGGTTTCTAAAAAGGCATCTTCAGCTTCTCCCGGCTGCACTGCACTTGCAATATAAAAAAGTAAACATTCCAAAAAGGTGTGTCGGCCACATTTACCCCATTTTTTATTAAAGGGGGAGCTTTACCAGCTTCCGCAGGGGCCGCCGCAAAGGTGTGCGCCTGCCAGGGTGTGCACGTCCGCAACTCGTATTATACCATCAGGGCCAGGGAAAACGGCTGTGACGCGTCCACGGGGCCAGGAACCTCTGGGAGTATTGCCGTCCGCAATGAGCACCAAGCCACCAACTGCGATTTGGGGAACTTCACCTCGACCAAGTCTGGGTATAAGTGTCGGAAGATACTCTTTCAACCAGCGGCGCCAAAAATGTTCTGACAATCTGACGGCCTTTACGCCAGCTGGTACGTGACAAGAGGTCCGCTTCTGACGATGTCGCTGGTATTGGACGTTCCGAAGAACTACCCATCAGGAAATGCATAATAAGCGTCAGTCTCTAAGGGTCCACGGAAACATGAGTAAGTGGCGTAATTTATACGGATATTGCATTCCTGAATTTTTATTATTTTCCAAAAAACATTATTTAGTATTAACTCAGGTAAACCCATTATTTATACCCCAATGATGCCACACTTTCAATGTTTGACACCTTAAACCTTGTTTTAAAGCAGCGGTTGGTTGTGTTGATGTACAGTACAGTAGTAAAAAGTTGAGTTTTTCACAAAACTAGGTGTGCACTTGTACTGTTTAGCACCAATTTAAGGGGTAATAAAGCCCTTTAACATTTCGCTCAATTAAAGCGTTTCCTTCACAAGTGAACTCGCTATTGCACTAGTTATCTGAAATTCAGTGAAACACTCCTGACATGTTCCAAGAATGCGCCCAGTTTATACCGCGGCATAAAGAGTTCTAAAACGGGATCCTTTTGTACCGTAGACAATTTGGTGAGCTCGCTAGGAAGTGCATTTTGTTACTTTGTCTACAGCAGTGGTTTCCAAACTTTACCGGACTTCTAGGATAGAAAAGAAAAGGAAGAATTTATAAATTTTATTTGCATGCTATGCGTACTAATAAAGTCTATAATGTCAATAATTTTGTTTTCTTTTAGTTAGTTATTGTTTCTTTTACGCTTTTTTTGTCATAAATCACACAGTTTATTTGCAGATCGCTTTATTTGACAGGTGAATTTTTAAGGATGATTTGATGGATGATTATTATGATTTTCGTTTTTTAGTTTTCTTACGTAAATACTTACCCCGAACGGGGTTCCCTTTGTTTCACATAAAGTTTTAAGTCATAATTTATGACTCATAAATGTCATAATGTATTGTTTGTCATATTATCATTAGTCCTAAAACTGAAACCGTTAACTTTTCAGGATTTTCGTCAGGTTATCCTATAGATAGGTCAGGTTTGTTTAATGGCAATCCTGAAAAGTTACACGTCTCTAAACCAATCAACTTATAACTAACGAAAATACGGACAAACAATACATTATGACTTAAAACTTTTTGGGAAACAATACCTACTCACTCCGAACTCTTATAAACCAAAGTTCTTTAAATGTAAAAAAATAAACCTTTTTATACTTAATAATAAAATGTAAAAGCAATATATTCCGATTTTTGGATTTTAATGGGATGAACGATTAACGCGGACGAAGTCACGGACAGAAGCATATTAAGAAAATATTATGTGTAATAATAAACGACATGATGCCCAAAAAATTAAATCACTCTTGCTAAAAACATCTATCTACGGACCACCATTTCAGAACCACTGTTTCACATTTAGAAAGTTAAAGCTTTCAACGAGCTGAAAAAGTGGGCGATTGCCGTTAACTGAATGTCCGTGTTACCGTTTTAAAGCTGCTTCAAGACTACGACTTTATTAGCGTAGGATTCCTTTCTGCTTCCGGTGTAGTGCAAGTACTTTTTTTTAAGTAGGGTGAAGGCGGAAACATTGGCTCAGCTTGAACAGTGGCTCAGTCGCCCAAAAATGCCTCTCTCCTGTTGAAATTAGGTTGACTGCTGTTCCCTCCTTGACCCTAGGCATATTACAATGCGCTTATGAAAGTCAAATAAAGCTACACCGGCTCCAACCCTACACCTCTGCCTCGAGAAGATTTAAATCCCCATTGGAGGAGGGTATCCCAATATGGGACCGGCATCAAACTCGGCGGGGCACATCTTTTCAAAACATTACATCTTATGATTAACATGCATTATGGTTAATACAAAAAAACTTTACACATAGTAATTTAATTAGTCTCCAAACTAACCTATAAGTTATCGTTGTATGTACCTACAAAACTTCATTTACGTAACATTTAATACACAAAATCAACAAAATGCACAAAAAAACGGATGATCGGCATAAATTAATTTGCGGATCCTTCAGCCAAAGGAGTTTCACAAATACGAGTATACTCGTATGTATGGTGCTTTACTTTGAAGCCAAACCGAATCTACATCCCAATAAAATGGATAAAATATGATTCAATAAAAACTTGTGCTTGTTACTCCAAATAGCAGATAAGGATTCTGCGCTCGATCCAAACGTCTCGTGCAAAAATTGAATCAACATAAATATCGTTACAAGATCTACGTACGCGTCACGCCAAAGTAATTTCCATAAATGTTTTTTGTTTATTTTTAGTTTACTTAGGTACTTGTTTTACCTGTTTTCACCTGTTTTAAAATAAATAAATAAAGTTTTATTTCAGGCAACACGTACAGTTGTACACCCATATCAAAATACAGTTTTAAAGTTACAAAGCCAAAGAAATACTTAAATAGAAACAAAATAAAATAAAAGTTGAACAATTAAAATAGTATTAAGTACACTATTTTTTGTTCCCGCGTGATTTTGAAGAGCCGCTTTCTGTCGTTGACAATTGTTGTTTTTAGCCATAACAATATTAGAGTCGTAAGTTTCTGGAAGTATATTGTACTTGACCGTTACTCATCATCATCATCAAAATTTAAGAGCATGGCTCTTGTCGGTGGAGTATGCGCCAGTTTTCGCGGTCCTTGGCCAGGTTTTTTAGGTCCCTGTAAGACACGACATTTGCTTTTGCTTGTTTTATTTGTATGAAACGGTTTACTTATTTATATTTTCCATAGTTTTTTTTTAATGTCCATCAAACACCAATTTTGCGACTATTTCGAGATTCTGAGACAAAATACTGCAGCACTGACCATACAAAAAAAGTTGTAAAAAAGTATAAGCTGATCAAGTTGTACTTGTATGGAATCCTCACATAAAATAAAGTACCTACTTACTTAGATATAAACTTCAGTAATCCGAACATCACGGATAAAGTTGCGTAAAAATAGTAGATAGGCCTTGGCCTTCATAGGTGGAGCGTTGTGGACTGTAGGTTTCTAATTTAAAGATCTTCAGTAGGAAAAGTTGTGATTTTATTGAGTAAACCACGAAACGTACATTTTTATAGGAAATAAATTGATGAAAGGCACTCACTGCATTCGAGCGCCAAACTATCTTGACAGAAATGGTGCCTTTCACCCGAGTTAAACACTCTACTTTTCATTTCGAATACGAGGAAAGTAAAATACATGTGCATTAAAAAAAACACGACTAAGTATAAACTTCAATAGTATTTCTTGAGGGTACTTTCAATTAATAATTCATGTAAAAATATCGTTATTTATGGAATGGGGAGTTAATTATCAGAATGGAAATTGTACAACAAATACCTACATTTAAAACCAAATAATTAATTACTTATCGCATAAAAAGAAAAAAAAAACGTACATTTTCTACACACGTTTTAGAACAACAACTACTCACTTTCAGAGCATGTGAAATGAAAAAACAATTGATTTCTATTTGCTTTATTTTTTCCGGTATACAAAACCAACAACACAATCAACTTCGATCTCCAGAAACTTAAGTCTGTTTACATTCAAGTCGTCTGCATGTAAGACAGCTTCAGATCAATTTCAATTTGTTTTTGAATACGACCGGCATCATATTACTACGGGCAGTTTTAAATATTTGGCAATGCATTGTATTTAACGATCCATGAAGTGGTAGTAAATATAATAATAATGAGTAAAAATCGCGAAAGTTTAACAGGCCTATTCGGATTTCGAGATAATCACAAGATCTTGAGACGATTTAGAGATCAACTAGATCTACATTAGATATCGACTAGATGTGACTTGGATATCTAAGTCATCAGAATCGCGGAAATGTCAAATTTGACATATCTATCTTACAAATTTCTTTAAATTATACGTATCGTAACTTGTTGAAGTCTAGTAGAAATCTAATTCATTTTCCGAATCGAGCCGTAAATCAGTTACACTAACAATTCTAATATTTTTAGGTACTATACTTGTTGTCCCAAAAAAACACCAAATTATTTCGAGTTAAATTTTAACTTATGATTAATGGCACATCACTGATTGAATTTATTGCCGCTATTGATATCGAGAAACTAATTGTTTGCAGAAGTATTCAATAAACTCCCAAACAACTGCAGTATTTAATCTGCATATCCGATATCAACTCTTTTTTATGTATTTTTTTTAATTGATCGAAACCAATCGTTTCATTTTAATATGTAAATACGTCAAGTGCACAGTCGACTTGCATTTTACATACTAAAGTAGGTATGGGTTAATTTAAAGGCATACATTTTATAACAAAATATATAACAGAGTTTATTAGCACAAGACACAAGAACAAGAATAGAAAGTCAACAACACGGAAGAAAGAATGAGCGCGCCGCGCTGTCAACAACAACGTCAATTAAGTACATTTACATGTCATATGCCGTCGGCCAGGATTACAGTAAGAAGGTATTTCACAGAAATTAGACCTTTAACACATACTTACAGTAACTACAAAGTTAAGGTACTATAAGGTTAGCTGGAAGAGTTCCCTTTGTACTTCCATTACTGTAATTTATTTTTGTAAACCTGTGTTGTGTACAATAAGTGATTACTTATTTGTATATATACTTATTTGTATACATACTGATTTGTATTATAACCAAACAAAATAATCCTCGTGGTTCAATCTACATTCAAATAGTCCTTGAAACTGTATGTACGAGATTCCAATTTCCGAGAGTACAAACCCAAAAGAAAGAGCGAAAGTCTAGCCTTCAATCTCTTCAATCTCTCAAGTCCTGACTTTGAAACGCCCTACATACGTCAGCGGTTCCCCAATATCGGACGAAAAGGTATAGTATGTAAATGTGAAATGTTTTAGTCATTGTATGGCGTTTGATCGTACTTAGGTCCTAGTGACGGAGCGCGTCAGGGCGAGCCATTGAGGGGCAGGGCAATCATACGGTAAGGCTGTGGGTAGGGGCGAGCGGAGAGATTGTTTTTTTCTTGCGGTTTGTTAATGTATTTAATGAGGAAGGTTTTATTTTCAGGGACTGAATGGACTAAATTCAAAAGCGCTGTGGACAGAGTGATTCATACTCGCAGTGATAATAAATTCATAGATAGGACCAGACAATCTTATGACGCGGTTGACTAAAGTGAGTAATTAGAGTTGGTACAAATAAATAATGTAGTAAATCATTTTATTTGATGACAGATGATGACTAAAAAAACTATGAATGTAGCTCATAAAGTTATTCATGTTCTGAACCTAATTTCTGTAATGTCTTGAAATAAAGTTCAAAGAGTTTTCTCCATACATAATTATGTCGTAGTACACACCTCTTTGCACACTTATGCGCACTGTCTGCGCAATAATTCAATAACTTTTATTTAAACCATTATGCAGTGAGTAATGTATATTCAGCGCCAAATAGATGTCTACAGCCAACGTTGTATGGTAACAATGTGTTGCAGTATATTTGAGGTCCTACCAACATGACAACCCCTTCACTGTTCTTACTTAGAAAAAGCGGCGGTGAAAGGGCATTTAACCCCAGACGTAAGCGGTGCTCCTGTGGTTGCACCCTGGCTAACCTTTCGTTTTGTTCTATATCTTATTTTGTACCTTTGTTTAATGGCATTCCGATCTTCTCGTGTGCACGGGAAGTTAATAAATTTATTTATTACGTTGGGGTGGTTTAGCGCCTTCGTCACTTCTTCAATGTAGACGCTGGCCGCCTCTTGAGAGAAGTGGTGCGCCTTGCCTGTTACCCTCTGGTAGCTACCATGTGCAAAAAATAATAATGCACATAAAACCTGCAAAAGTTGTTTTTATTCGTTCTATATATAACCTATCGCAGAATGCAAATCAAGTACATATATACGTATTATGAAACATGCTTACCTTAGCTTGAAGAGACACTCTTGTGACCCTTTCAAGTCGGTTTCTTGGGACAATACATACATCGCATAAGTCAGTGAATGCCTCTTTGTGTAGACGGTAGTCTTTTATAAAGTTTGCATCGCTTATATTTTGAAGCGGGTTTTCAAAAAGCATATCCCGCACAGACTATATCCCGTATGTTTGCTTGGAATATTCCTTGCTGACGTCTTTCGTCTTCGCGCCCGTCGTAAGCATATTCCAAGCAAAATAATTCCTGGCCGCCATACCAAGTTGTTGTGTGGTTACCCCGCTCACACTTAAACAATTTAGAACTTACTACTACAAACATTTAATCTTTTTCATGTGTTTCTCACACGACCCGTATTTCCAATACCTATCTACAGTTAACAGTTAGGCCCACGCCGGCAGCGAGGAAAATCTAGCCTATATTTGCCATTCATTTTGACATTGACATATTCACTCACGTGTATGTAACATTACTTTCTGTACATCTCACTTGCACTAATATGCGAGAGCGAGAAGCATAGAAAGTAAATTACGTAAACTGAAAATCATAATTAGATTCCAAAAAAAGTAAGACAGTGTTGCCACTTTTTACTAGCGCGTCTTGTATTTATGTAAAAATAAGTAAATATAAGTACTTTTTTAAATCGTAGGAGTAAAATTACCAATAAATAAATTATCTTAGCGTGTTTATTTATAAAAAGAAATTTACTATTTTACAAGCAAATTATTGCAGTGGCAACATTATCTTACTTTTTTTGGAATCTATTTACGACTCGGAGTATAGACGGCGTAGACGTGAGAAAATGTGTCAATTTTGATATTTAGTTCTTTAGGTGACTCCTAGAGGCGCTGTACAAAACTCCGATATAACTCTTGCTCTGTTTTTTAGTATACTTAGAAAGACAGCATCGTTTGGAGTGGAGTGAAGTTAGGCACATTAGACCGTAAAGAAACGTAAAACGTGACATACGGCACGTTTATTCACTGAAAGTAAGTGAAAAATACTCTGCCAAGTCATGGTAGAGGCTTTGGCCACTTTGTACTGTCACTTTTAATCTAATTCTGACATACGGCTACTTACAGTACTTTCTACACAGTTCGTAGTATGTACTATTCTCTGAAATGTATACAAAAAGATATATGTTACATACCTGTTTTTTCCTATACGTAAAACAATTAGAATGTGATAGGTATTGTTGAACTGGTAACTGTAGAAAGATATATAGTTATAATATCGATTTGTTTAACTATTAAAAGATGAAAGACAATCGTGCCGCGTTGTTGTATCCGATAATTGTGCTGCTGACTGTACTCTAGTATCCATTATTCCGACGAGATATAGGTAATCCATTAAACCACTGTTAGCTACAATAAAGATAGTTTATTTTTCAATTAGGTATATCACAATGCGCTTATAAATGTCAAATAAAGCTACGCCGGCTCTAGCTCTACACCTCTGCCCGAGAAGATTTAAATCCCTCCTAAATTGTTTATGTTCTATCTGATGTACCTGTATTCCTCTCTTCCAATAAAGTGTTACTTACTTACTTAAAATTGGAGTCGGGTGTCTTAACATGGGACTGGCGAAAACAGAAACCTGAAATATATCCTTCAGGTAACACGCGCCGCTGAACCCAAGGCGTGACTCCTCTGCAGCCTTACAGCAGCTCAGATTGGCGCGAGACTGCGTCTCGGACGCACGCGTGCGTCCTGCGACTAGTCGCGCGACTGACAGTGCAGTGTGTGTGATATTGTGTTTGCATTGGATTGAGAAAGTAAGTTTCATTGATATTTTTTTAAGTATAGGTGTGATTGATTTTGTTTGCAAGTTTTCATTCGGTAGTAAATTTTTGTTTCCACGTTTAAGTGTGTTTATCGTAAGAAAAGACTAATTAGTGTGCTAATTTAATATTGTTGGCTGTTTATTTTTTTACAATACCTATGTTAATATTTAAAGTTTTAGATAATTGAGGTAATTACGATTCCGAGAAATAATTTAGTTTTTACTTTATTTAAAAAACATATATGTCAAAAAACCACCTGTTTAAATTATTTTGAATAAAACTTAAAAAAAAAACTTGACACATACAACTTCGAATTTAAAAGTCTATCAATGTACTAATGGCGAGTAGATGCAAATTAAAATTCAAGCGTAAAATAATTACAAATGCAATATGCAAATGTAGGTTAGGCAAACCTACTATAACAGAAAAAAAATAGTAAATTCAACTATTTCACATCACGTAGGTATAATTATGAGTTATGAGTACCTAAATAAATTATTCTGAAAAATAAAAACTTTTCTCGTGTATTTATATTGATACAATTTTCGATTAACATTATACGATATACAATAAATACACTGAATCGTAATCAGTTATCAGTACTGATTACTGATTACGATGGACTTAAAAATATGTTAATATCATAATATTAGGCTTGACTTAATGGCATAAATTAAATTGATAATAAAATTTAAATACATCTCATGATGATGCTTCATACATTTCGTTTTTTTTTTATCGACCGTAACCTGAATTAATATAACAGTATGCCAAAGTACTTAAAACATTTATTACAATCATTTAGCCTAAATTAAAAGAAGACCCATCATTTTTAATGACAGACATCGGCACGTCTTTAATTAACACAATTAAAAGGGATTACGGGATAAGTCATTCTGCGAACGTTTTCCGAACACGCACTTTTCTGCACCAACCAAATTTGTATCAAACCTTTGTGTAAATAGAGTTTAAAGTTGTTCAGCTTCTATTGATTGATTTTGGTTTTTGTGACGTTTGACATGACAGCGTAAATTGGTTGGTGGAGGAATGATTGCAGAATCAGAGGATTGGGAGTGAATGAGTTTTCATTACTGGGGAATACTGGGGAAATCATTAGTTTGCGTCTCCGTTAAATGGGATGAAGCATTTATTGCGTGCCGACTCTTTTATAATCAGATTACGTTTATAATGGAACCAGAATTCTTTTTTTATATATTTATTCGAGTTAATCTTAAGCTGCTTTACGATTTACCGCAAAATACGAAAGTACCTTTTTAAATCAGATTATTTAATTCAGAATACTTAGAAACTACAAGCACCAAAACATTTAGACACAGATTGGAGTTAGGCCGGCAACAGCTTAAAAATAAATAAAATAAATAAGTTTTTAAATTGTACGAGTTTAAGACATTCTCTGTCTTGCAGACTTCGGTTCAGTCAGCAGCAGAAGTTGCTAAGCGGCCGAGGTGTTCAAAATTACCTTGACACGCTCTTATTCTCTTAACAATAAACTCGCGTCAAGATCATTTTGAACACCTGGGTTGAGTTATAGAGCGACAAGGCTAATTGGTGGCCAATTTACGTTTTCAGACTTAAGCACATGCGCGTTGCTACCCTTAATAATTAGGGATGCAAATAATTCATGATGAAACGATCTTAGGTACAGTCAACTGCAGTCAAAAGGTACCACCTCTGCATTTTTGAGAAGTTTATTAGAGTATAATAATTAATTAATTATTACTTAATACATTTTAGAGTATATTTTTGGAATTATCCGACAATCTGAAGTACTTATTCCGAATATGAAAACGTCTATTTTGTCTACCTGATAAACTAATTCAGAGATATTAGACATAATCGTTTGAGAAACGTTCATCCTCTAAATCCTTTCGTGAACATTGTAACTCATGAAAGGGATTTAGGGAAATATCAGATTTGCGAAGGCGGAAAAGGTACTTGTAAAATCTTACGTAATCACGGTTCGCTGTTAATTGCGATTTGCCGTTGGCATTTGAATACTTGAACATTTAATACAATTCTATAAACATTGTATGGATTACGACATATAATTTACACCGATCTCTCTAACTAGTATTTTATGTCAAATCGGTGCAAACTATAGTGACGTCCCACGGGTAAAGGTCCTTATGGCGGTTGGCGCTTACGCTATTATTAACGCTGCTCCAATATTATTGCGGTGCTATGCGACGTAAGTGCCAGCCGCCATAAGGTACCTTTTGCCGTGGAACATATATTTCGTTAGCTATACATAATTATAACCAGGTAAGAAGTTTGATTAACCTATTTACAGTCGAAGAAGTCGTGAGCTGAATTGGCTAATAAAACTTGGAACTCTTGCAAATATCGTGTAATTTTCATAGAAAGACATAGGTGACAAGTAAAATAGAAAAGGTATAAACATATCAATAGGAGGCCGTCATCTACAACAGTTTTTGATTCAATTATGTTGCCATTTTTTACCAACATGAAACCTCCGTTTAAATCTCCATTTGCTACAGCAACATCATCAGGTATTAGTCGTACATAAATTTATATCGATAATTGTAGTAAGATAGTGGAATCAATTAAAATGAAGACAGTAAGTTTCAATCAAAGCCTTAACTATGAACAAAAAATTAAATTCACCCTAATACCAATAATTAAATTAAACTTCGAAAAGCGCTGGTGGCCTAGCGGTCAGAGCGTGCGTCTTGCAATTTCAGGAGGTCGCGGGTTCAAACCCCGGCTCGTACCAATGAGGTTTTTACAACTTATGTAGGTACGGAATATCATTTGATATTTACCAGTCGCTTTTCGGTGAAGGAAAACATCGTGAGGAAACCGGACAATCCCAATAAGGCCTAGTTTACCCCTCTGGGTTGGAAGGTCAGATGGCAGTCTCTTTCGTAAAAAATAGTGCCCACGCTGTCCTGGGATTAGTTTCCAAGAGGACCCCAGGCTCCCATGAGCCGTGGCAAATTCCCGGGACACCGGACATGCCCGATTGTATGGCGGCGCGGCGGCTAGGTTCGTGCAACTCTTAATGCAGATGGCAATACATTCTTCATTACTTGGATGGACGCTAAACTAGCTATAATTATAGCTAAATAACAGTCTGATGTAAATTAACAGAAACAATGCCCACAAACGGTTTCGCCTACATTAATCACAATGACAGATCACTTAATGGGAACCGTGATTGATACCCGGCAAACAATACTTGGAGAGTTCTAATAAGTAGTTAACGTAAGATATCCGTTTTAATGAAGTATCCTGCGAATGGCGCGAGAAAGACGATTTGGACAATTGTATTGGTTGATTTTAAGCGTCTAATAAAAAGGTTTCCTATGATTAAATTGTTTTGTTTTTAACGGAATATTATTTCTTGAAATATGTCTGAGGAGTAATGAAACGTTCATATTTGTCAGGCTACTTCAGTCAACCTCAGTACCTTTTGTACCAAGACTGACTGAAATAGCAGGTCACGTCGAAATAGCAGTGAAAATACGATGGAAAATATTTATGCACTACCTACATCATTATTTAAATATCGATTGTAAGTATTAAATCATTGAATTAGTTGATTTAAAAAACATGAATTGAAAAAAGCAATTTTTACTTTCGATTGTACGTATAATTATTAAGTAGGCTTTTAATGGAATACTCTTTCTTTAAAAATGGATCTGCGGAGTGGTTACCTACTCGAGCTTCCTACGATTTTAAGTAACGAATGATTTAAAATTCTACTTTTTTTAACTTTTATTTAATTAAGGTAGATAACGCGTTCACACGTTCAGGCGCGTGATGACTAGAAGGGCGCGCTCAGACGCGCGGCTTCAAGGGGGGCGCGCTTAGGCGCGCGGTGGTGACTAGAAGGGCGCGCTCAGACGCGCGGCTTCAAGGGGGGCGCGCTTAGGCGCGCGGCGTCAAGGAGGGCGCTCCACTGGAAAAGATGATAAGATGAAGATGACCTATGGCTTATTTAACGAGTAGTCAACCGCTCACATATATACAAGAAATACCCTAGTCGGTTTAGAGCCGAGTAGAGAGTAGGTTTAGAGCCTACTTAAGTTTGTGGTAGGGGTAGACCTACCACAGTAGAGTAAAAAATTATACCGCTCTGGATGAAGAGAAAAAAAAGGAAAGGGGCACCTGGCTGATAAGCCACCCAAAAATATGGAGAGTTATTTACAAGATGAGCACACACACACACACTTGATGGAAATGAAGACGTGGAGAATGAGGACTGATGAAGGATGAACGAGCTTGAAGAAGGGAAAGGGGAGAAGGGGCCGAGTAGAAGGCTGAAGAGTAGGGAGAAAAATATGATTAGTAACAAAGTTAAAGAACTATAAAAAAATCAAGTTATAAATAAATAAAAGTGATAAAAAGAGAGTCTCGCCTAAGTTATTTAGTTTTTAGATGTTAAGGTAAGTGCCATATTGACTAACTGAGTAAAGGAGAGTAAGAAAATTTAGATTAAGAAAATTATGCCGAAAGATTAAAAATTTATAGACGCGAATGGTGTCTTTAATTTAGAATTTTGTGAAAGCTCAAGACCTGGAAGATATATACCGTTGGGCGCCAAAACTGTCGCATTACGTGCTCTGCCAATGAATTGGTAGAGCACGCAACTGAGCAGCTGGAAGGATGAAGGGTGGAGAAGGTGTGAAGTAATTAAAAGTAAGGACTCAGGGGTAGGTAACGTTTATTTTCCAGGTATATGTGGGTGGGTCAATATGGCACTTCTAAGATTTAAAATAGTCCAGTAACACAGGGTAGCAGTGGTAGCATAGTAGGTAGCACGGTGCTCCGGGGTGCGGCGCCTGGAGAAACGCGTTCACACGTTCAGGCGCGTGATAACTAGAAGGGCGCGCTTAGACGCGCGGCTTCAAGGGGGGCGCGCTTAGGCGCGCGGCGTAAAGGAGGGCGCGCACAGGCGCGCGGCGTCAAGGAGGGCGCGCACCGGCGCGCGGCGTCAAGGAGGGCGCGCACAGGCGCGCGGCGTCAGGAGGGCGCGCACAGGCGCGCGGCGTCAAGGAGGGCGCGCACAGGCGCGCGGCGTCAGGAGGGCGCGCACAGGCGCGCGGCGTCAGGAGGGCGCGCACAGGCGCGCGGCGTCAAGGAGGGCGCACACAGGCGCGCAGCGAGGGTCACCAAATCTGGGAGGCTTATCGACTACAAGGTGGCGCACGATGTTCGTAATTTATAGTAGTAGTATTTATGGTAGGAAGTTACGCCAGGAAGAGGAGGGTTTCTTGAAGGTGCGGGGCCTCACTTGGCCCCGCACGGACCCTTAATTTAGAATACGCTCAGAAGAGAGCTGGCGATAAACTCGAGTCAGAATGGCGGTTGTACCGCTTTTATAGGTGAACTTAAGAACTAGAATTACGTAATTTGAAATTTAAAATTAGTTGTGTACCAGTTATTATTTGTAACGAAATTTAGAATAACCTTTGCCGAAAATATACATACTAGCCTTTTTAGTGGTGAAATCCGAACAGTTGAAGAGTGATTGACGGGTTACGTCAATCATCTTGCAAAATGTAAACAATGAAAGAATCCCGGAATATACAGCATTAAAATCAATGAAATTCCCCTAAAATTACATAAAATAATTGGAAAAACCTAAAGGTATGTATTGAGGTGGCTTAGGGCCGCATTGCATATGGAAAGTCATAGAAATAATAGCCCAAAGTAAGCCAGGCAGAAGTCCCAGTCTTCCCATGTATCCCGAGGGTTGATAAGGACTTTGAGAGTCTTATTAACGTCTGTAAATTTCAGATATAATTCACGAAGTATCGTAATGTGATCGCAGACATAATAAGCAAGTCAGAATGATCGGACGTGGAAAGCTAATTGCTGGAATTGGAATATAGTACGCAGAAAAAGGAAGGAGGTATCCCAAGGTAATGCTACAATATAAACGAGTCGAGTTGCGCAAATGAGCAAATTAGTAACAATTATTTTTAAAAGCCGTGGTGGCCGAGTGGATATGACGTCCAACTTTCAATCCGGAGGTCGCGAGTTCAAATCCTGGCTCGTAACAATGAGTTTTTCGAAACTTATGTACAAAATACCATTTGATATTTACCACTAGCTTTTCGGTGAAGGAAAACATCGTGAGGAAACCTGCATACATCTGCGAATAAATTCAAAGGTGTATGTGAAGTCCCCAATCCGCATTGGGCTAGCGTGGGGACTATAGCCCAAGCCCTCTCGCGCATGAGAGGAGGCCTGTGCCCAGCAGTGGGACGTATATAGGCTGAAATTATTATTATATTAAAAAAACTTAGCAATCGAGCCAAAGGAGTCTCAGTTTATCAAATTTCCTACCGATTGTCATCCATATAATACCTATTATAGTGTTAAAAAGCACGTCTTGGAGATCAAAAAACATAAGTCTTTTAAAGTCCAATAGCTCTTCGTATACCTGGTAGCTGACCTAAGTGACCCCATTCAAAACAGAATCGCACCATAAGGGTTCATTTGTACCTTTTTCCGTCGGAACCTTACACCTTATATCCAGCCTGTAAATAATTTAATATAGTAATAAAAATTATAACAATCATAATACATAGGCAAAGGGGTAGATAATACATAGGTAGGGTAGAAAAGGGGTTTCAGTCGATGTGTGGAAGGGCGGCACCGTGCACCGTCGTCGAACCCGAGCCACGGCAGTGGACTTAAAGCGGTGGCGTGTGCCTCGGATGCACGTGCTGGTGGCGCGTAGGTAAATATAACGGCATATAGCCTGTGTATAAAGGGCACAATTATAAAAATCCCATTTAAAATTCCACTGATAGTATTTTAATAATGAAACATAAATTGAATTATAACGATTAATTGTTTCTGTTCACAGCTGAACGCTTATAAATAGCTGACGAATTTTGACGCGCTGCTGGAATTTTACCAGCAACTATTAATTTAATTACTGAAAATAGTAAAGTATTTAAACAATTTAACGCGTCGGTTTCTCGGAAGTCTGATATTCATGCTCTCATTTTATTATTGAATCGAAATGTTTCGGCGGCAATCGCATGTCAGAATATTAAATATTTATGAAACAATATCAAAATAATAAATTTATTTCAAGAACGGTACCCATCTAGTCAATCTCGTGAAAGCAATAAATCTAGCCTAAAGTCGGACCACCTGGCGTTAAAATTGTGTTTTAAAGTGACAGACGATAATCTTCGTCGTTAACTAAATAACCAAATAAATTACTTTAGGTTTCAAATAGCACTAAAATATAGGTGCGAAATACAAAAGTGAAGTAGACTTTGATAAATTCTGTGCGAAGCCGCGTCGGCCAAATTGATGATAAATTGTTCGTTTTAGGCTCGCATTTGGGCTTTTAGAAAAATCCTTTCCTTTTTTGAGAAATAAGTTTTTTTGCCATTTCAAGTCGGAATCAGCAGTACTATTGATAATGATAAAAACATCAGTGAATTTTCTTTTATCTGTGGGGATTGTTACATAGGTACAAACAGACGTAGTGTGCCTATACAAAATTTGTACAATCGTTTTGAAAAGGATGGGATGGTCGATGGACTGTGTTGAAATGATAAGACGATTTCACCTTCGATATTGAGCAAGTATATTTAATTATATTTTAGTATTTACAAGGAATTAGAAAAACACAGCATTTGACACGACCAATCAATGAAATCTAAAGATCTATAATGTCAGTTTATTTTTTAAGACAATTTTGAATTTATAATAAGAAAGAAGAATAAAGCCTCCAAAGAGTCTGCAACACGTTTTATGACAATAGATTAACATATATATTAAATTTCTCTGAAACATTAAATGTTAAATGTCCATCAAAAGAACATTGGAGTGTTTTTATTTAGTTTAGTTTATAAGAGGAACGTTCTAAGTAAACAATGCCTAGATAAACGTCATCATTATTCATGAAATCTTCTTCCTCGCGTTATCCCGGCATTTTGCCGCGGCTCATGGGAGCCTGGGGTCCGCTTGACAACTAATCCCAAGAATTGACGTAGGCACTAGTTTTTACGGAAGCGACTGCCATCTGACCTTCCAACCCAGAGGGTAAACTAGGCCTTATTGGGATTAGTCCGGTTTCCTCACGATGTTTTCCTTCACCGAAAAGCGACTGGTAAATATAAACTGATATTTCGTACATAAGTTCCGAAGAACTCATTGGTACGAGCCCGGGTTTGAACCCGCGACCTCCGGATTGAAAGTCGCACGCTCTTACCGCTAGGCCACCAGCGCATTATTCATGAAATGCCAGACTAAAATACAAAGTCCAGACGTAAATTACGGACAATTTACAAACATCACGTCACGCTATTGAATTTTTCGTTGGCAAGCTTGTAAAGGTAATTCATTACACATTCAACATTATAAAAACAGTAATCACTTAACCGAATACATGCCAAGTACAATAAAAAATATCCATGTGAAACATATAATTGAGTGAATAAACTTTTGTAGGCCATCTACTAAGCATGTTAGTACAGCGTGATACTAACACTATTGTCACTTCGACAACGACGCAAAGAAAACACCAAAAAGTTAATCCAACCAATTATATTTCCAGAAAACAACACACAATACCAATTTGTTTTAGTAGTCGGTTGATTGGAGAGAGGCTGAAAATGACTTATCGAAGCGGGTCTACCTGCTGACAGCTCACCGCTGACGACGAGCGATGGGTTTAGAAAAGGAGAGGAATGCACTGCCATAAGCTTGTAAATCAGAGGGGTAATGTTTTCGATAATTTCGTGACTGAGTTGATAAAAATATAATGATTGCTAGAAAAAATACATTGAAAATACATAGGTAGTTAATTACAAAAAAATTAAGGTTAATTTTATTTTTAATAAATGATGTCAAATTAAATAAGTCCTGTATTAAGTTTCCAAAATAATGGACACTATAACCAGCAGTAACGATCATATAATGCCTCTATTAGGCGTTTTGAATACATCGGATAAATTCAACCATTCCGTACCTACTGTTTTTACTTTTACACTGTGCATCCCAAGCCTAGCCAAATGGCTCTCTGGGATTAGCAAAGGCAACGACCAACGACCTTATGACATGCCTTTGTTAAGCGAGGCTGGAAAAATGCGGTTTCGTGTCGGCTCGTTGATTAGTATTATTTGAATCCTGGCACGGGACGCAATGCGGACAGCCTTTTTTGTACTCACATACAAGCTAAATAGATACTTTTTGTATTTTATTTGAGAGAAAAAAGGAGTGTACAGATTTCTACGACCGGTCTGGCCTAGTGGGTAGTGACCCTGCCTGCGAAGCCGATGGTCCTGGGTTCGAATCCTGGTAAGGGCATTTATTTGTGTGATGAACACAGATATTTGTTCCTGCGTCATGGGTGTTTTCCCCAATATTTATTTATTTATTTATTTATTTATTTATTTATTTATTTTAAAAGGTCGGCAACGCGCTTGTAACACCTCTGGAGTTGCAGGCGTCTATAGGCTACGGTGACTGCTTACCATCAGGCGGGCCGTAAGCTTGTTTGCCACCGATGTGGTATAAAAAATAGCCATTTTTCTGCTCAACCGAAGTTTTGAATCCACGATTTTTGACTAACACAACACACACATGAAAAAGTCAACAGTCAAATATACTTTATTTATGTAGGCCTAGCAAGAAGCACTAAAGAATGGTAAATTACATATTTATATATTATCTTAAGCTAATTATCAGAGCAATTTATTGATGTTAATATTATTCCAGAGTAATATTGGATAATTGTACAGATCAAATTAAATACCTACTAAGAATTTCACAAAAATATCGTCAAACATAAAAAATTGTATAGGTAATAAATACTAGTCTAGAATGTTTCTAGAATAATATCTAGTCAGAAGTACATAAATACATTGAAATATCCATTTCCTCATCATTAATCAAATTTAATATAACTAATAAATAATTAATAATTTCGAATCACAATTAATCCCACGTTGTTTTATCATTCACGTAGTCTTGTGTGCTATAATAAGCTTTAGGAATAAGTTAAGGAGAAATGTTAAGAAAGAACACACTTGTGAAGTTAGCAAAATATTCACTTACCACTTTCCATCTCGATTTTCCACACTGCTCTAAATTTCTTACAGGCATAGAACATTCCATGATAAAAACAATCGAGTCCCCAGAGTACATGGTGAGATTTATTTCTGAGCGGGGCACTAACTCAGCTGGACCCGTGATCCCGCGGCTTAGTTCCCGTTCAGTCATAAGTCTTACTCGAGTTTTGACTGATGCCAGAATGATGGAAAATGGACACGGTTACACGATCAGTCCAGACTGACAACAGACTGATAAAATTACGACACAGTCGCCGTTTGGACACAGAACGCAACAAAGTCATTTAGTCTTGTCTAATATGGTGACTAACGCGAGAATGACACAAACAGGTTACACGATCAGTGTAGGAGACTGATTTCTGTCATTCAAAATGGACTGACGAATATTATCTAAAATATTAAATTTTCGTCAGTTCAGACCATCAGTCCATCAGTCCGAGTGTTAGACGATAATTCTCTCGTCATTCTGACCTAAAATTGATGGATTGAACTGACTCCAGAATTAGCGTGTAACCGATGTCTAACAAGCAAAGCAAATTAATTTTTAGCAAATTTTCCATGATATAAAACAATCGAGTCCCCAGAGTACGTGGTGAGATTTATCTCTGAGCGGGGCACTAACTCAGCTGGACCCGTGATCCCTGCTTACGTACGGGTGCGACCACTGTGCAAGAGATTTACCTACCTAGGACAGCTAGGTATTTGGAAAGTACGCGACTGTCTAACCTAACAAATTTTATAAATATTCAACTCTGTTCAGCTTCATCCACCTCAACCTTCCATACTACTTTTAACAAGCAAAGCAAATTAATTTGTAGCAAATTTTCGATGACATAAAACAATGCAGTCCCCAGAGTTCATGGTGAGATTTATCTCGGAGCGGGGCACTAACTCACCCGAACCCGTGATCCCGGCTTACGCGCGGGTTAGCTACTGTGCTGAGCAAGCGATTTAGGTGCAACTGAAATAAGTAACAACCTTCCATACTACTACTTTTAACAAGCAAAGCAAATTAATTTGTAGCAAATTTTCCATGATATAAAACAATGCAGTCCCCAGAGTCCATGGTGAGATTTATCTCGGAGCGGGGCACTAACTCAGCCGAACCCGTGATCCCGGCTTACGCGCGGGTGTAGCTACTGTGCTGAGCATGCGATTTAGGTGCAACTGAAATAAGTAACTACCTTCCATACTACTACTTTTAACAAGCAAAGCAAATTAATTTGTAGCAAATTTTCGATGATATAAAACAATGCAGTCCCCAGAGTCCATGGTGAGATTTATCTCGGAGCGGGGCACTAACTCAGCCGAACCCGTGATCCCGGCTTACGCGCGGGTGTAGCTACTGTGCTGAGCAAGCGATTTAGGTGCAACTGAAATAAGTAACAACCTTCCATACTACTACTTTTAACAAGCAAAGCTAATTAATTTGTAGCAAATTTTCCATGATATAAAACAATGCAGTCCCCAGAGTCCATGGTGAGATTTATCTCGGAGCGGGGCACTAACTCAGCCGGACCCTTGATCCCGGCTTACGCGCGGGTGTAGCTACTGTGCTGAGCAAGCGATTTAGGTTTTTTTTTATACCACATCGGTGGCAAACAAGCTTACGGCCCGCCTGATGGTAAGCAGTCACCGTAGCCTATGGACGCCTGCAACTCCAGAGGTGTTACAAGCGCGTTGCCGACCTTTTAAAAACCTTTACACTCCTTTTTTGAAGAACCCCATACTTTTGACCCTCGGGAAAACCTCGGAAGGGAGCTCATTCCACAGCCGCAGCGTCCGCGGGAGGAAATTCCTCTTAAATCGCACAGTACGCGACCATTTAGGTTCTAGGGTGTGAGGATGAATACCCTGCCGACGGCGAGCGGTGCGGTGATAGAAAGCGGCCGTTGGCATCATGTCAAATAATTCCTCAGAGCACAGCCCATTGTACAAGCGGTAGAACACACACAAGGAGGCAAAGTCTCTCCTTAGACTTAAAGGTTCAATACCGCTTGTGAGTTTGGGATCATCGACGATTCGTACAGCGCGCCTTTGGACTGAGTCGAAGGGTCCAAGCTGGCATCCAGGTGCTCCTGCCCAAAGGTGACAGCAGTACTCCATATGGGGTCTGACTTGCGATTTATAAAGCAGCAGTGCAACTTAAATAAGTAACTCATCGCGCCGCCATAAAAAATGTACGTGAGCGCTTGTGTGGTGACCTCAATTGTTTTATGTGCTCCATTTACTCGTATTAGTTGAATATTATTTGGACCAAAACCTAATGGCTTTCTAGCCTACTTCAAAACTTCAACTTGAATTTACGTACAAGCAAAAATAATAATAATACATCAACAATTATAAAATACAACTAACTACAACTACCAGTTCAAATTAACATAACTAACGTATTACAATTACTTAGAGTTGTATAAGGTGTCTTAATGTCGAATTACATAAAAAAACCAATAATAATATTAAAAAAAAAAAAAAAAAAACGCTGACACTGACAGACGTCCTTTTACATTTCTCTTCGTAAATTATATTTTTACATGTGGTTTTTGCCCTAAAATACTGATAATTTGCTCTGTGTCAACCACGTTATTAGTCAATAATGCGGACAATTGGTATATTTGACTATAAACACCGCGACCATGGGTCGCAGTCGCATTACTACCGTGTTGACATTTGTCATACGAGTACACCACTGGCAAAACTACGAAATTAGAGATGATTACAAGGAGTCGAGCTAAAGCGGTAACAACAAGCGCACGCCCACCACCCCCGCCCGCCTCGTCCACCTCCTCGTCCACATCGTCGTCAGGCGACGAGTTCGCAACGGCGCCTGACACAGACGGGTCCAGTGACGAGAGCGGGCCGCCGCCGCCGCCGCCACGACCACCTGCGCGACGAGGACGGCCACCGCTGCCGGCACGCTTGGGGCCTGCGGGACATCCTGCCCCGCCCACGGCTCCCGCTACCGGTGGTATAGTGCGACGCATGGGATGGACTCGAGACATGAACGAGAATGTCATGCGCGCCTATTATGGGACTACAGAGGGGGGAACACAGCTATCCGCCTACCGTTCGAGAATACTGCCTCTGTTTCAGGCTCTTGAACCAACCATCACCGTGTCGGAGCAGCGATTATCGGATCACGTGCGCGTCATTCAGCGGCTAAAGCGCTTGGATGACGCGACACTTGATCGGCTTCGCCAGGAGGCTCTCTCTGCTCGCGCGGACTCCACCTCGGTGCGAGATCTGCCCGCCACGTCGCCGGATCCGGTGCCCGCACCCGACCTGGCACCGGGGGCGCCACGGGTTGATTTCTGTACCGACGAGGGGGATTTCGCGAGTCAGAATGTGAGTACAACTGCTAATGAGCAACTGAGGAGGACTTTAGAAGAGGCGATTACGCAGTATCGCGCCACAACCAACTCTAGGCCCCGATTACCACGTCTGCCTATGACGCAATCTAGCGCTAATGGGAGCCCTAAACGCTTTACTAGAGCCACATTTACGGACTAGTAAAGATTTAGATGATACGCACTCGATCATGTACTGCGGAGCCATCGCGGCGTGCCGTGTTGCTCGCGTCAAGTTCCCGGACGCTGAACGTGCACCTAGGACCGTCGGAGGTGTCCCTGCATGGCAAGCGCGGATCGAGCGACGTATCAGCTCGTTTAGGACTCTCATCGCAAAGCTGATCTGCTTCAGGGGGGGCAACAATCGCCCCCGAGTAATGCGCTTTGTGAACCAGGCGTTCGCGGGGACGGATATCAGGCCCCGCGACTACATGGCCAATGTCACAGAGCGCATCGACTTTCTAAAGCAGAAAGTCTATGCATGGGCAAACCGAATTCGCCGCTACAGAGACCGTGTGGATCGATTCCAGCAGAATCGCCTTTTTCAAAGTGACCAAAGGAAGGTGTACCGAAAGTGGGAGGAAACCAACCTTCATACGCCCGACACGCAGCCGCCGGATGCTACTGCCATGACTGACTTCTGGCGTAGCATCTGGTCGGTGCCTGTCGGACACACCGAGGGGAGTTGGATGACTGTTGTCGAGCGTGAGTGCGAGTCCATCGAACCTATGGGGGCAGTCACCATCAGCCCCGATGACGTCAGTTGTGCCATCCGCATGCCCAGAACTGGAAAAGTCCTGGGCCGGATGGATTGCACAACTTCTGGCTAAAGTGGTTCCGATGCTCGCACTCCTGCTTGGCAGCACAATTTCAACAAGCCCTCGAGCTTGGTTCTCTCCCACCTTCCTTAACAACTGGTGTCACCTTCCTGCTCTATAAGTCCGGTAGTACCACGGAAGCTAAGAACTACAGACCCATCACATGCTTGCCTACACTCTACAAGCTCCTTACATCCATTTTGAGAGCAAAAATCACGCGCACATTGTCGCAAACAATATTCTGGCTTCCGCTCAAAATGGATGTAGGGTTGGGTCCCGTGGTACTAAAGAGCTCCTCCTTATAGACATGACCATCTGCCAACAAATCCGGCGGAACAAGGGTGCCCTCTCAGCCGCTTGGATTGACTACAAGAAGGCCTATGATTCGGTGCCCCATTCATGGTTGGGGAGGGTCTTAGAGTTGTATAAAGTTGATGCAGCTTTGAGAGTCTTCCTAAGCGCGTGTATGAGGCAGTGGACCACAGCCCTTCGTCAACCAGGAGGCGGGGATGACCGCCCTGGCCCGCAGGATTTTATAAGGATTGAGCGAGGAATCTTTCAGGGCGACACTCTGCGTCCCCTGTGGTTCTGCCTAGCTTTGAATCCCCTCAGCACCCTGCTGATGGATTTGGGACTAGGTTGCCGGCTTCGGAGAGAGGGTGAAGTCATCTCTCACCTTCTGTACATGGATGACCTCAAATTATTTGCACCAAATAGCCAAGACTTGTTGGAACTACTGAAAATCACCGAAGTTTTCAGTAGTGCCATCAACATGGAGTTTGGTGTCGATAAATGTGCGGTTATGTATGTACAGCGGGGGAGGGTTGTAAATTCAACAAATTTACTACTCTCTGAGACAATGTCTTTCAGATCTATCTCTGAATCAGAAACCTATAAATACCTTGGTATGTCACAGTCGTTGGGTATTGAGGACGAGGGCATTAGACGGTCGGTGAAGGAGCGCTTTTTCAGTCGGCTCACAAAAGTCCTTAACAGTCTTTTGTCAGGAGGCAATAAAGTGCGCGCCTTCAACGCCTGGGTAATGCCCCTACTCACATACTCCTTTGGCATACTAAGGTGGACTCAGACCGAGCTCGACGCCCTGGATCGGAGGGTCCGGTCACCGCTCACCGCACATCGCATGCTATACCCACGCTCGTCAGTTATGAGACTGTACATCCCACGGAAGTGTGGAGGCCGAGGCTTTCTTAACGCCAAGGATCTCCATAACCGCGAGGTGTACAATCTCAGGAATTATTTCCTTAACAACGAGTGTGGGACCCGATGTGGACCTGCTCGCGTCGGTGAACTGGTTACGATTCGGGGACCTCTTCGGAGAAACCGAGGGTTTTGCCTGTGCAATTGCGGACGAAGTGATGATGACGAACAACTATCGGAAATATATCCTGAAGGACGGTACGGTCGACATTTGTCGGGCATGCCGCCGTCCCGGAGAGTCACTCAGGCATATCATTTCCGGGTGTTCTCATCTTGCTAACGGCGAGTACTTGCACAGACATAATCTCGTAGCCAGGATTATTCACCAGCAACTTGCTCTTCTATATGGCCTTGTGGACCGCGAAGTACCGTACTACAAGTACTTACCTGCGCCTGTTCTCGAGAATGGTCGTGCCACGCTCTATTGGGATCGATCTATCATCACTGACAGGACTATTGTAGTCAATAAGCCTGACATAGTGATAATAGATCGATCGCAACGTCGGGATGTGCTCGTTGACATCACCATCCCCCATGATGAGAATCTCGTGAAGGCCGAGAAGGACAAGTCCAGTAAGTACCTAGACTTGGCTCACGAGATAACCGCCATGTGGGATGTTGATTTGACGATCATTGTCCCGATAGTCGTTTCAGTGAACGGTCTAATAGCGAAGAGTCTCGACCAACATCATGAGAGACTCTCGCTAGGTGGTTGGATCAAGGGTCAGATGCAGAAGGCGGTGATCTTGGACACGGCGCGGATAGTCCGCCGGTTCCTCTCTCTGCGGCCCTGACCACCGGTAGCTTGGGCACAGTACAAGAACAGTAGTGAATCTTCATAGAAATGTGCCGCTGCCGGCTTGAATGTGTGCGTGCGCGCCGGGCGCCGTGTACGCACGCGCTGCCACGCACACATTAGCATAATATACGGGGGAATACGGTGGCGGCAGTGTGGGCCGTGCCGCGACTGTGATCGCGCGCAATCGAGTACGCTACCCGCCCGCTCGCATTTGTCTGCTCTGACGGTAGGCCTTAATTTTTTTGATCATGACTATGAACAGAGGCAATAGTATAAGTAAAACAAGATTGAATATCACTATTGTATACAATACTTTTTCTACGAATCAACAAAAATAATACTTTAAACTAGTAGAATCATACAAACAAACCAAACCAAAAGTATACAGCTAAGATACGGGAGCAGCCGCGATACCTTCATAATACTGGTACGCGCCCCGGCCACCGCGTTAGTTGGTCAATGACACCTTCTCGTAACTCATGCGGCCCTGGTACTTGCTCCGCGCTAAATTCAATTTTTAGACAGTTATTTTCTCGATTTTGGCCACCATAGCCTATGGAGACTAACAAGCAACACTAAGTGGTTTTCGTAGTCTATGGATGTTGCTATATTAAGGGTGTCACATGCGCGTTTCTGACTTATGAACCAATTGTTTCTACTATACAACCTAAAATTAATAATTAATTTGAGCTATGGTTTTGTTTCGTCCTCTTGACCGCGGCGAGCTGTGATTGGTCAATTTCATTATAGTTGAATAAACTGTATCGAAATGAATATTATAGTTGAGTTGGGACCCGTACATTAAAAATACCCATTTGCAGTTTGGTATATGAAATCTTAATTCAAAAATTACAGTCGACGAGTAGTAAAAAAATATTATAGTGTCTCAATAACGACTCCTCAAACCCGGACTTGTCATTCTTCATAATACCTACTTGCCCATGCTTCCCTAAAACCTTTTTACTAAAGTTATACGTAAGGATGAGAATTTACTTTAAGAACCGCAAACAATAAAACGTTCCGAACATGCAGAAACCGGAGAATTTTTTTTCTGTATCGAATTTATAATTTGTTTAATAACTGCCATTTCCTAATGTAAATATTTAAAAAGCGTTTTATTTATACTTCATTTATGGATTGATAGAACATTTCATTATATTATAATAAATAGAAACGTAGTGATGTTAACTTGAGATGAAAAATAAATAAAGAATATAAAAAATACAGATAGAAAAACACAAAAAGAAATTATAATATTTAAAGGTGTAAATGTCTCTAAGTGTCAGAACTATAAGATTATATAGTTTATCAAATTATCCTTAGAGATGTATAGGATCTCCAAGAGTCAAAATCCTGTATAATTAACACATTCATTAAGAGAAACGAAACATACGAGAACCGAATGAGGCGTATCACTGTAACTAAACTCAAAAATAAAGTTACTAATATAATAGCTCGTGTTAGCTTAAACAGACCAGTCTCCAACAGCACTCGTTCACGAGTGAGTAGAGTTAGACCAAGCTAACTCTACAATCTCTGCACACAAGTGATAGAATGGACTGTCTCCATAAACGTCAAATTCCTGTGAAAATAAAATGTTTATAGTGGCACTGACACACTTTGGCACTCGCCCACTATCCTCCGCTACAAATCGCTCAGCTTATCACCGTGCGACCACCCGCACCATGCATTACCCAGCCCTTTAGTCATGGACTTATTCGGCGATCGGTTGCCGTTACCGTAAAGATTGGACATTAGCCCCTTTACCGCTAGTCTAACTACCCGCTGCGCTCATCACCATGCTCTATCATCGGTCCATCTTTTTGGAGGTCTCTAAATTTATCAAATTTTATATCTAATTCACTTAATACTGATAAGATTAGGATGTTCTTTATTTCAGTTAGATTTCATCTCTCGTTGTGTTGATATAGGTTAATTCGGTTCTATACTTACTTATGATCTGTAATGTAAAAGTAATGCCCATATACCATGTAGCTGTGAAGATACAGTTAACAATATTAAAATAATTACATTTTAGGCTAGACCGAGGAGAATCGGATCACAGGGCAAATAGGGTGAGAATGAAAAATCCGTGTTGAAAAAACGTTTTTCCTCTTAGCCTGCGAAGCCAGTCATTAGAAATATTTTAAATATCGATTTTTTAGTGAGATTCGTTTCGTCCTGTAATTCGATTTGCCTCGGTATACCCTACATTGACTCCTGTTCAAATAAAGTGTAAGTGAAGACGATTAATCAAACTTCTTATAAAAGTAAGTACAGTCAGCTGCAGAGAAAAGGTACCCTCCCCCCTCTGCATAAAAAATTGTACCTAACATGCAAAGATGCAAGGCTCATAAATATTACAAATTTCAAATGTACAACATTTATCCAAAAAATGCATTACTTACATACAAAAGGGAGTTTGGCTAAGTTTTTCACTATTATCGCGCCATAATTAGGTATGACTTATTTTCGTAAAGGTATATGTACTAATACAAACATTTATAGTGTTACCTCGAAAACCGCTTGTTTCAAGCGGTGGTGGCCTAGCGGTAAGAGCGTGCGACTTTCAATCCGGAGGTCGCGGGTTCAAACCCCGGCTCGTACCAATGAGTTTTCGGAACTTATGTACGAAATATCATTGGACATTTACCAGTCGCTTTTCGGTGAAGGAAATCATCGTGAGGAAACCGGACTAATCCCAATAAGGCCTAGTTTCCCCTCTGGGTTGGAAGGTCAGATGGCAGTCGCTTTCGTAAAAACTAGTGCCTACGTCAAATCATGGGATTAGTTGTCAAAGCGGTTCACAGGCTCTCATGAGCCGTGGCAAAATACCGGGATAACGCGAGGAAGAAAGGACCTCGAAAAAATAAACGATCGTGAGCTATGCTAGTTTCGTGACTACAATGACGTCAGTTCTAATCTATGAAACATTAATAGCACCAATTAAAAGCATAGCTTTAGCACTTAATGATGTTAAATATGGGTGTTATCAGAAAAGTTGAACTGTTTTAATGAGGGCAAAAACAAATACTCACGTTAAACTGTATTAGGTAGTAGTTGAACTGTGTGCAATTATCATAATGATGTTAGCTGAATTTCTGAGAATTAAATAGTTAATTAAAGAGCTATGAAAACATTGAAAAAGACTAATCGACTTCACTGGTCACCGAAGAGCTGGCACAACGTAGCATCGCAATACAGCGGGGAAATACTGCCAGCGTCCTCGGCACCATGCCAAAGGGGCCCAATTTCTTAGATGTAATTTTATTTAGTATTAGGTTTAATTTAGTATACGTTAGTTTATTTTTCTTTTTAATGTACCTGAAACTAAAAATAAAGTCTCTGCATTTCTCTTAAATAAGTATTACCTACATATTTTAATCGCCCTCACTTTTTAATGTAGGTAAGATATTTATAGAAATAAATGTATTTTTTTGTAATAAGGAAACTGGGTATGTAAAACCATTGTTTAACCCTTAAATGCATAGTGTTGCCAAATGTCTACAAACCATTAGACAGCTCACAGTTTAAAGGCTTACGTTCTTGAACGCACCTTTATGCCAAACGTCAAGTAAAAGGGTACTGATTTAGGGGTTAAATTTACGCAATATTTTTAATTTTTAAAAATTACATTCGTTTTAAGACTAAAAGTCGGCAAACTTTGAAAAATCCACATGTTGATAATTTTTAGTATGTGTTTGTGAACGGTTTTTTCGGGGTATGTAATTATTTTATATTTAAAAACTTTATAATAAGAATATCACAAATAGTGTACCTTTCTAATGGTAGTAAAAAAATTCATTTATATAATACTGAAAATTACATATTTACATAAATATGATTTAGCCAATTCAACTTCTAACACTGATTTCGCAGTGAAAATCGAAGTTATATTTTTTTTACTATTTTTCCTAGAATCTACAAACAATTATGTGATACAAATATAAATTTCGGGCAAAAAGAAAAAATCATGCATTTAAGGGTTAAGATACAAAAACATTATCAGAATAGTTTTTTTAGGTCCTAACTTTGTGATACAATTTTCATTGGTGATGTGATTAATCAAAAATGAGTTTAGTTTTAATTTGGAAACTCTTGAATGTTTTCCGCCAAAAGAATGTCTTGAATATATTATGTAAAAGATTTAGTACTTTATCAATAAATAAGTATATTCTCTTTATACCTAGTTCTTAAAGTTTTAGGAAAGAAGAGCGAGACATAATCGTCTTTTATTGAAAAAGTTTCGAAACAGGTCGCAAAATATCCGAAGTTATTTTCTTTAAATGAAAGTCTGGTAACAAAATAATAATGGAACTTTGCTAATACTGGCGTTAATTATACATACAGGGTATTTTTTAATAAGTAACCTGCAATATATTACGATGTGAATTATGTAAGTCATAATGAGCAACTTTTAATATGGGACCAACCTTGAAATCAAGAAAATAAAATGCCTATTTATTATATTTTGGGCGTTTTGGTTGGTCTGTTTTTTTTTTAGAGTTTGGCGAGATTTTTGCCCTGCTCCTCAAGCTGACAACCGTCCTTACGAAGGACGGCGTCATATTTTTGAGCTTCCTGCCAGACTTTCGTACCTTTTGCTTTTCGCAAAATGTCTGACACGAAGCCCAAAAGACGTTTATTCTCCTCGACCGAAAATATTTCTTTATTTTTGGCTGCAGCGGTCAGCAATTGGCACGAGGAGCAAGAAGGTCCTGGTACAGCTAAGAAGGATGAATGGAGGATGGATGGGGATGCAGGGCGATTTGATATGTATTTGCCTATGTTGCTTTGCACGATACGTTTGGGCGCGTTTGGCTCAGGCGTTTGGTTTGGCTGGTTTGCTGCCAGAATGTTAAATGACTTGGCTTACTCGGCTTTAAAAATATATTTTTGGACAGTGGTACTGCCGACGAGTGAGCGATTTCTGCTGCGGGTAATGCATCTGCAGCTGTTGCTGATTTTGCAGCTGTAGCAGCGGCTGCAGCTTCTGTGGCGTCTGGAGCAATTTTTTTGGTATTGGATTACTACAGGATCCAATTGTTCGTCTTTTATCGCCTTTGTGACAGAAGACGAACAATCGGATCCTGTGTTTGTTTGAGTGCTCGCTGTTTTGTGCTTTTTCTGAAATTGTTCTAAATTTAATGTTTTCGCAATTTCATTCGGAATGTGCTTGTTGTGGTTGAGTTTTTTTTAGATCTTTACATACTGTAGCGAACTCGCCCGTTTGGTAACAATCCTTTTCTACGAAGTATCGGGGGAAAATGTCAATATTTTCCCCGATGTATTTCCTAATTTCCTTCTGTGTGCATGTATGAAACTGCACACACAGTTTTGCAATTTTAAGGGCCAAAGAACTTGGCTGCACAATTGGCGTCAAAGACCTCTGACGTTGACACCAGGGATTTGATTACTGCATTTTTGTTTCTTGTTAGCTTGTAGTAATCCTGGGTGTCAAACGTCAGACAGCCAAAGACGGCCTCGTGTGCAGCAAAGTATTGGGCAGCCACGAGCACTCGGAACAAGGTGATTGACCGTGTTATTGTCACCTGGCTTCTGCGTACCAAGCTGCTTGTACACAAACTCTGCATACCGCTTATACTTGGCTGGTACGCAGAGGCGGGCAAAGTTCTCCGAGGTCAGGGGCATATCTCTGTTTACTATAACTCGGACACGTATTGCGGCCTCTTCAAAAGGAGCGGTCGCACGGCGGTGTCGTAACGGGAGGGGTTATCTTCCAGCCAACAATAAAGTAGGTTTTCACATATGAAAACCTTATTAATCATTGGCTGAGAGAGCAACCCCTTCCATTGAGTAGCTCCCTCTAAATAATTTAAGAGTTTTGCCCCTGTTGTGTCTACGCTACGTGCGTTTTCCAATCAACTATCTCCCCGATGCACTTTTTGGAAAGGAGCGCGCTGAAAATTGCGCCGATCAAATTTTGATCCGCGCAACTCCTTTTAAAAAAGTGTCGGGGATATCAGTCGTCTGTTGAAAGTTATAGACCGCCTCTATCCGTAGGTCCCCGGCGTATTTAATTCCGTTCATAAAGGAGGACAATTGGGCCATCCATTTCTTGTTTTCTATTTGTAGTTTTTCGTCCACATCTTGATATTGACGAAACAGCACGTCGGCGAGGATTGAATTTGTATGTGTTTGCCAGGGTATGAATGGACCGCGGTCTCATACACCTGTAGGTATTGCACTTCCGGGAACCCCGACTGCTTTTTTGGCCCCACTAAATGTACCGTATTCGGTCAAGAAGTATTTAAGGTCTGATATTTATATTTACATAGGGCAGTAATTTTTTTAAAACAAAACTAACAATAACAAAACAAATAACAAACAAATTAACAAAAACAACCAAATTAAAATAAATATTAACAAAAACTTAACAATAATAACCAAACAACAAAGGCGATAGTAATAGTAACGTACTCTGAAAATTTCAGGAGAATCCGACAATTTTAAGGGCATGAAACAATTCATGCAACGTACTTATGTCGTCACCCATAAGGTAACCCGGTTTTACAATTTCATCATAAAAGTAAAACTTTTGCTTTTTTTCGATGAAAATTACGTCCAAAAAAATCATACCCATACATTTGCCTAAAAATCGATATTGTTACGTTCCTTCTACGAAAGACGGCGTCATATTTTTGGCTTCCTGCCAGACTTTCGAGCCTTTTGCTTTACGCAAAATGTCATAGTCTCACAGGAAGCCCAAAAGATGTTTGTCCTCCTCGACCGAAAATATTACTTTATTTTTGGCTGCAGCGGTCAGCAATTGGAACGAGGAGGAAGAACTTACTTCCTATAACTATGATGAAGAAGGTCCTGGTACAGCTAAGAAGGATGAATGGAGGATGGATGGGGATGCAGGGCGATTTGATATGTATTTGCATATGTTGCTTTGCACGATACGTTTGGGCGCGTTTGGTTCAGGCGTTTGAGTTGGCTGGTTTGCTGCCAGAATGCTAAATGGAGTTGGCTTACTCGCCGGCTTCAACAATATATTTTTGGACAGTGGTACTGCCGACGAGTGAGCGATTTCTGCTGCGGGTAATGTATCCACCGAAGAAGCTGCAATTGCTGCAGTTTTTGCAATTGCTGCAGTTTTTGCAGCTGCTGCAGATTTTGCAGCTGTTGTCTTCTGCGGCTTCTGCAGCTATTTTTAGCTATCGACGAGTGAGCGATTTCTGCTGCGGGTAATGTATCCACCGAAGAAGCTGCAATTGCTGCAGTTTTTGCAGCTGCTGCAGATTTTGCAGCTGTTGTGTTCTGCGGCTTCTGCAGCTATTTTTAGGTATTGGATTACTACACTCCAATTATTCGTCTTTTATCGCCTTTGTGACAGAAGACGAACAATCGGATCCTGTGTTTGTTTGAGTACTCGCTGTTTTGTGCTTTTTCTGATATTGTTTTAAATTTAATGTTTTCGCAATTTCATTCGGAATGTGCTTGTTGTGGTCGAGTTTTTTTAGATCTTTACATACTGTGGCGAACTTGCCCGTTTGGTAACAATCCTTTTCTACGAAGTATCGGGGGAAAATGTCAATATTTTCCCCGATGTATTTTCTTAATTTCCTTCTGTGTGCATGTATGAAACTGCACACACAGTTTTGCAATTTTAACGGGCAAACAACTTGGCTGCACAATGGCGTCAACTGGCGTCAAAAACCTCTGACGTTAACACCTGGGATTTGATTACTGTATTTTTATTTCTACAACAACAGCAACAACAAAAATAACAATAACAAAACAAATAACAAACAAATTAACAAAAACAACCAAATAACAATAAATATTAACAAAATCTTAACCATAACAAGCAAACAACAACGGCGATAGTAATAGTAACGTACTCTGAAAATTTCAGGAGAATCCGACAATTTTAAGGGCATGAAACAATTCGTAACTTATTTATGTCGTCATTCATAAGGTAACCCGGTTTTACAAATTAATCATAAAAGTAAAACTTTTGCTTTTTTTCGATGATAATTACGTCCAAATAAAATCATACACATACATTTGCCTAAAAATCGATATTACGTTCCTTCTACGAAGGACGGCGTCATATTTTTGGCTTCCTGTAGACTTTCGTGCCTTTTGCTTTACGCAAAATGTCATAGTCTGACAGGAAGCCCAAGAAATGTTTGTCCTCCTCGACCGAAAATATTTCTTTATTTTTGGCTGCAGCGGTCAGCAATTGGGACGAGGAGTAAGAAGGTCCTGGTACAGCTAAGACGGATGAATGGGAATGCAGAGCGATTTGATATGTATTTGCTCATGTTGCTTTGCACGATACGTTTGGTTCAGGCGTTTGGGTTGGCTGATGGTTTGCTGTCAGAATGCTAAATGCAGTTGGCTTACTCGCCGCCTTTAAAAATATATTCTTGGACAGTGGTACTGCCGACGAATGACCGATTTCTACTGTGGGTAATGCATCTGCAGTTTCTGCAGCTGCTGCATATTTTGCAGCTGTTTCAGCTGCTGCAGCTTCTGTGGCTTCTGCAGAAATTGTTTGGTATTGGATTAGTACAGGATCCAATTGTTCGTCTTTTATCGCCTTTGTGACAGAGGACGATCAATCGGATCCTGTGTTTGTTTGAGTGCTCGCTGTTTTGTGCTTTTTCTGAAATTGTTTTAAATGTTTAATGTTTAAATGTTTTCGCAATTTCATTCTAAGTGTGCTTATTGTGGTCCAGTTTTTTTAGATCTTTACATACTGTAACAAACTCGCCCGTTTGGTAATAATCGGGGGAAAATGTCAATATTTTCCCCGATGTATTTCCTAATATCCTCCTGTGTGCAGCAGTTTTGCAATTTTAACGGCCAAACAACTGGGCTGCAAAATGGCGTCAAAGACCTCTGACGTTGACACCTGGGATTTGATTACTGCATTTTTATTTCTTGTTAGCTTGTAATACCTAATCCTGGGTGTCAAACGTCAGACAGCCAAAGACGGCCTCGTGTGCAGTAAAGTATTGGGCAGCCGCGAGCACTCGGAAAAGGTGATTGACCGAGTTATTGGCACGTGGCCTCTGCGTACCAAGCTGCTTGTACACAAACTCTGCATACCGCTTATACTTGGCTAGTACGCAGAGGCGGGCAAAGTTCTCCGAGGTCAGGGGCATATCTGTGTTTACTATCACTCGGACACCGTCTTGCGGCCTCTCCAAGAGAAGCGGTCGCACGGCGGTGTCGTAACGGGAGGGGTTGTCTTCCAGCCAACAATAAAGTACGTTTTCACATATGAAAACCTTATTAATCATTGGCTGAGAGAGCAACCCCTTCCATTGAGTACCTCCCTCTAAAAAGTTTAAGAGTTTTGCCCCTGTTGTGTCTACGTGCGTTTTCAAATCAACCATCTCCCCGATGCACTTTTCGGAAAGGAGCGCGCTAAAAATTGCGCCGATTGAATTTTGATCGGCACAACTCCTTTTACATCAGTGTTCGGGGATATCAGTCGTCTATTGTAAGTTATAGACCGCTTCTATCCGTAGGTCTCCGGCGTATTTAATGCCGTTCATAAATTAGGCCATCCATTTTTTGTTGTCGATATGTAGTTTTTCGTCCACATCATGATATTGACGAAACAGCACGTCAGCGAAGATTGAATTTGTATGCGTGTGACAGGGTATGAGGTGGGCCGCGGTCTCATACTGTAGGTATTGCACTTCCGGGAACGCCAACGGCTTTTTGGCCTCACGAAATGTACCGTATTCGGTCAAGAAGTATTTAAGTAAGGTCTGATATTGATATTTACATATGGGAGTAATTTTTTTTTTCGCGATTTCGGGGTTGGTCTCATAGTAAAAGTTGCTCATTATGACCTATATGTTCACATCGTAAAATATTGCAGGTTAAAAAAAAACACCTGTAGGTATTTCCATCAATTTGTATTCTAGTTGTAACAAAATGCCGTTTTGAATCATGCTTCTGAGTTTATACGCAGCTGTTCAAGATAGAGCTCTCTTATAATAGAACTATTCCCTCATAATCAAACCCCCATTTCTACTGACCAGACCCAAACTACTCTAAACAAAACCTAACAATCCTCTTACTTAAGTTAACTCCTCAAAACTTCCCGGTCACTCGTGTAAGACAAATTGACGAGTGATCGGAAGTTATTGTGCTAACTGTAGGTACACTTTACTGAACATCGTAGAGTCTTAATGTCTTTGGGATAAGGTTTACTTAATTCAGTTATTATTGTGGACGAGACGGTAGGTTATTGTGTATTCAGCATTAAGTATAAAGAATAAATAAATAAATATTAGGAGGACATCTTACACAAATTAACCTAGCCGAAAACTAAACAAAGCCTTGTACTATGGGTGCTAGGCGACGATATACATACCTACTTATAAAGATAAATATATACATACTTATACACATAGAAAACAGCCATGACTTGGGAACAAATTATTGTGTTCATCACACATATAAATGCCCTTAGCGGGATTCGAACCCAGGACCATCGGCTTCGCAGGCAGGGTCAGTACCCACCTAGGCCAAACCGGTCGTCAAAGTTATATTGTGGACGAGACGGTTGGTTATTCCGTACCTATTCAGCATTTAGCCTTCATGGTAGTATTCAGCGTAATTTATATTGTTTAATGGAATACTTTTCAATTATACATTGATAATAGGTAAGTACTACAGAAATAATTAATCGAGTAATAACTAAAATTGTTTCATGTCGGATAATTCCAAAAATGGGTCCACGGTAAATATATGAAAAAATTTCAATTTAGGTATTTTATTTACCAAAATCGAACATTTAGGATGCAAGGATTATGTAAAACGTAATTGTCCCTTCCTTCGGGCCTTACTTGCGAAGTTATTTTTTTGTGTCATGGTAATGATATTTTATGTGCTTGGTAATGACAAAAATAATTATATATTTTCGTACTTTAAGTGTAGTATACGAATAAAATACAACAAAATATGTAATCACATTTATTTAAACAATTCTGTTTACACTTATAGTGTAAGTTAACAGTATTGCAAATCAAATTCTTTTTGAAAATTAAACACAAATCGTTAACAAAACTGTTTTTTTCTTTCATAACCTGAACTTCTTTAAATGAAAAATATAATAAAAACTTTACATAAGTTTTATTCTTTACTTAATTCCTATTAATCAGTCGGGTGCAAGTTTGCAATCAACAAAGAACAATATCTATAAGCAAAAAGAACATAAATCACTAACATAACACATATATATGTATAATTAAAGCAATTTAAAATAAACACTTAAAAAAAACAAAATAGCGCTATAGGAAAGAAAAACTAGAAAAAATAATATCGTCAACTAAAGATACAATCTTCTAAGGCAGGAAATTAATGTTAAAAGTTAAAATCAGTCACATTGAATATGAGTTTTATTTATCTATTTTGTACTGTTTTAGCGATTTTGGAAATTCAAGAGCTCCGACTCTCCTGAAAGAGGATTTAAAAGAAGGAGTCGGTAATTTCTTTATCACTTGGTACTTTCCTATTTCAGATATTGATATTTTCGGGCCATTTGAATTTTATGTCACAAATTTTCTTTGCAAATTTGACCTCTAATGTAGCTAGAAATTATTTAACTACTAATCCCACAAATCTGTGCAGTACATTTATTTTTCTGAAATAAAGTTAACCACCACCCAGTCATGTATATTGTTTTCACACAGTTCCTCATTCATTTCTTCTTCCTCGCTGGTTTCTGCGTTGTCAATTTTTAAAAGTTTGCTGGATACTGTTTGGGTTAGTTCACCTTCATTATCTGCGTTATTAGTTTTTTATATTTGTATTTTTTTATTTAGCTATTTTGTTGCTTTGGTTACATTTTTCGTGTTATCTTTTTTCTGTAATGTAGCATGTAATGTAATGTTTTACGAGTATCTCATGTGTGTTTTCTTTTTCTTATGTAAACCAGTAATGTCTTGCCTTGGACCTCTTTTCTTTGGTCCACCTTTTCTGACTCCAGCTTGAGACAGTGCTGAGTTCGAATCGATATGATTAGAAGTTGATTGTCTAGTACTCAATACCCTAGATGTTTTCTTATCTATATGATACTGAGCACAAACGTCCACACTCGACCGCGTTTGAGCACGCACTGTGAATTGGGTCACGTGTAGCTGCGTACCGCCATCGCTGGCCCACTACCTTTGATGTGCGGACGAAAAACCGACACCGCGGCCATCCCATTGCCATTCGCCGCGCCATAAGCCATCCGACACCAGTATCCTCTCTACACGTTGGCCCACCATAGCGGGCAACCATGCTGCCACCCTGCTCATGTCAAAATTGTGTAAACTTACAGCATACGATTACCTGTTATCAGTGTTATCCTTGAGAAATAAACAATTGCTATTCGTACACTTGTTTTCACAGAGTATGGTAAAACACGTCATGTAATGGTTCGATAGAGGCGTCTGCTCTACTAACGATGAGAATAGCCACCGCACGGCACTTAACTAACTCGCAAGGTGTCGGTTTGTGTTAACACGTTCAATTTAACAAGTTGTGTAGATTGGACAAAGGGGATGGTGTTTGTTTCTATGATTTTCAAATAATAATTGTCATATAGGTAACAAGCTTAACAGGACAAAGTTTTCAAGTAATATATCACATTTATTATGGACCTTTAGATTTAGAAACGGACCCATTACGATGAAATATAGGCACCGATATATTATTAAATGTTTACTTAAATCTCTCAGGACCAATTACACTAAAATATTACATTGAACAAATCATCCGGGACAAATACCTACACAATGGAGTTGTTCTAGAGTAAGCTCAATAAGATTTGTGTACTTAGTACTAGACAACGATCATCATCATCCTGTCCTAGCCGATTCCGGCCTCGGCGACTGGGTATTCACTGGTTAGTGAGAGCGACGATCGTGATCTCTCAGGTGGCTGACGTAGCCTATTTTTGCGGTGAATGTACGTCCACACTCACCGCAGGTCAGCACCCCTCCGACAAAATTGTAGTTTATGACCGCAGGTGGTCGGGCCTTTAACTCGTCACGCTTCGCGTCGAGTTCCACTCGCCTCTGCTCTTCAAAGGCTTGCACTCAGAGTAGAAGTAGAAGACAACGATATTAATATAATATAATATAACTTTGAAGGACCAGCGGCAGGAGCGCAGCCCGAAGCATAGAGGGGCTATGGCTATGAATGATCAAGATTATGGAAGTAATGGGGCCGACCTCACCTGTAAACTTTTGTAGGTTTTGTGGCGGCCGCCAGATGTAGGTATGGTTCGTTTCCTCTTTCCACTATTTATATTTAAAACACGCGAAATATATTTTTTTACGATTGACGTATTATTTTTCATGACAGCACTGACTTATACATAGGTACAAAACAACCCAAAAATAAAATGCTTCACCAGAAACTCGAAAGGAGGAGGCTTCGATAGATAAGAGTGGAAAATTAATAACTCAAGCAGTTGACTTGTTACTACAAGATTTTAATGCGCACTGACGTAGAAAACACAATACTTCAGAAGTATTTAAAAATGGAATAGTAGAAAAAGAGCTTAAAACTAGACATAGACAATAATGTAAATCAGCGGTCGGCAACAGGCGGCCCGCGAACCTCTCGCTTGCGGCCCGCGAGCCTCCCTGGCTATTTTGTACCTATGTAATATTGACAAACGACAATGTCTGCTAAATCACAAATATTACCGAAGTGCGGCCCGCGTCAATTTCGAAAATAGATATAAATAGATGCGTCGATAAGTAAAATAAGATCCACTGTATGCCACTCTTCCCTACACATGATAACGAGACTGGCAATACCGGACTACCGCAAAAAAAATCGAATAAAGGATGTGTTGATTTCTATCGCTCTAGCTTTATTGGAATGACAGGGACAGTCAATTTTCGAATTTCGATGTCACAGTAGCCTTCTGTGCGGTGTCGACTGCAAGGTCTCTCTGGAATTCTATTTGTGAAAAAAGTTGCCGTGGCTAGGTCAAAGTGCGCGCTACAGTTTGAAAATGGATAGTTTACATGCTATTTAACAGTAAGGCATCTAATAGAAATTAAACTTGCAGATTTACTAAAAATTCGTGAATTGAATCGTATAATAAATAATATATATTGAATAAAATAATATTTTAAGCACTAAAATAGTTGACGAGTAGTTTATAAATCAAATGAAATCGCCTTACAAATACAAATATTAAAGTCAAAATCTAATCTGCTACTACTACTGCTACCTATAAAATAAATACTTAAATATTACTGTGGAAAAATCAACTACTACTGCTGATTTTTCTACAAAAAGGAACAAATCATATCATAAAAATACTTTGGCTCAAACTATAAGGAATTAAACTCAGTAATTCGCCTTTCGAGATTACACTAAGTTTACATGTAGCAGCACGAAGATAGTGTGCTGCCATCGTACACCACTTTAATTAAAAAAAAAAAAACAAATTTAATTTTTAATTTTATTTAACGTATAAATGTGCCATTGAGGAGAATAAGCAATCGATTGAGAATTATTGATTTTGAAAGAATTGTGGAAAACTGATATTAAAAAAAACTGGAGGTATCTCGTATCTCAGAAAAAGCTAAAAGGTGATACTATTATCTGCCATTTTCGATTTGATGGTACGACCTCGCGTCGCATTTTAGCTCTAAATCCTACTTTTTTTCGTCTATTTTTAATGTTATAGGTGCTAGCATCCAGGACGGGCGGCCTACAACTCTTATTACTTTGTTCTAAATCCTACTGTTGCTGAAAATCCCTGTGAAATGGTCCTTTTGCTAAAAAGTTGACGCAGCGGAAATAAGTTTTGATTCGATTTGCTTTGACGTAGCTACCGACCTCTGCTTTTTAGTTTAGCCACTTTGTAGACAATCAGACGAGATGAAAAAAGTTTTTAACGGATTTTACTACAAAGCCGACGTTGATGATTCTAAAAGGTATTAGATTTTAGTTTAAATAGTTTACATTTAATAATAGAAAAGTGGAACAAGCCTTTTAAAAGCTGGTGTAAATTTAAGCAGAGCCTGTTATAGTGTTTATTTAAGATTTATTTAATTATAAAGTATATCTTAACATACAACACACATAACGTACAGTCAACAACAGAGCTATGAATACAGGCAAAGTGTCAAAAATATGTATACAGTACTTTATTGCCTGTACATTAAGGTCGTGTATACATATTTTTGGCACTTTGCCTGTATTCATAGCTCTGTTGTTGACTGTACCTAAAGCTGATATTTCTGGAAGGAATGTAGATTCTTTAAATTTCCCTCTGCAATACTTTTTTACTTTTGAGTTCTAGTTCAAAAAAAAAGGTCATCCGATGTACTATTTCCTTTTATTTTCTTTGTTATTAATTTTCTCGTATTTTTATTGGATCTTGAAAAAGATATAGGTAGAGATGCCACGAATATACGGCAACTATTCGGTATTCGGCCGAATGTACCTACTATTCGGCCGAATACCTACCGAATATCTGTTGCCCCTACCTAAAAAGAAAAATTACACATTAAAAGTAACCAAAAACTAATTAAAATTATTCTTGGAAAGTTGTTAAATACGAGGACCATTTTTTGAGCATTTGTTTATTACAAAATATTTTATTTTTTCATGGGTCTGATTTGTTTGACAATAACTACATTCATTAATTCTGTTCAACAAAAAATATATCTGAGTAAACGTTGTGATGTATAAAATATTTTGGAAAGAAGGTGATTTGATGTACAATAAATGATGGGAGTCATAAGTAATGTCAGCAAAATTTATATTTAATGAAGTTGGGAAACGTTATTTTTATTACCTTTAATTGGGGGCTGTCTAAACATCTCTTACAAGCTCCAAGAAACAATAAAAATAAAGTTAAAGTATATGAAAAGTAGGAAAAGGGGGCTAATAGATTAATTATTAATTTATTGAAATACCTCATGTACATTCATCGCATAATCATGGTCCAGAAGAGGGTCTGGATCCGCAAAACCATCTTCTAGCTCTCTTAACAGGGCTTCAATCTAAAAAAGAAATTATAATAATAAATGAATAAAACATTTATTTTAGAAATAAAGGACTAGAAATGTGAATAAAGAAGAAAATAGTTACTGCGTTATCGTCGGCTAGCTCCAAGACCTCTTGAGGAGCCTCAGGGGCCGGAGCTTCCGGAGGAACCTCTACGGCAGGGATAGGCTCCGGGGCCTCCACGATAGGGATGGGCTCTGCTGGGACCCCAATAAAGTTTATATTAATTACAGGAGGAGCTTCAACTCCTTCCTCATCAGAGTCGTTTGGACTTGCTGGTGGACTGGGTGCACGCTCACGCCGCTGCCTCCTTCGATTCTAAAAATAGAAGCATATAATATTAGTAACAAGTAATAGGAAAATATATATATATATATATAAGGAAATAGAATAAAAATTCTAATAAAAAGAAGATTTACATACCCCTCTGGGAACGCAATATTTTCTTCTGCAGAAGTTTCTAATGAGCAGATTTAGTTCACTGTAAGAAATGGGCATGTATAGTTGGGAATTGATTAGTTTACTATTGTATCCTAATGTTTCGTTGAACCAGTCCATTTCGATAATTACAGTGCGTCCGTTGCCAGATCACGGGAATTTGCCGAAACAAGTGGCTATAATAATCGAAGTTTTCCATTTTTTCACAAATTTACTTTTACAATATATGCTTAAAGATGGACGATTGGAAAATTTGTGATGAATTGGCGCGAAATTTTGGGGAATTGGCGCGGAAAGTTGAAAATATAAACGAATAAAAAAAAAGAAGGCGCTGAATACATTGAAGGAAGTTTTTAAAAAAAGGAAAAAAAAAACCTGAAATAAGAGATGTGTAAAACACAAATTCAATGTAAGAAAATTTAAGTTTAAGAGGGAAAGTCATTGGTAATTTAGCATATCAAACAATTATTTTATTTAATCAGAAACTTTTATTTTATAACTAACTAACTAATTATTTTGGCTCAGCGATCCAAAGAGAATCTTGACCTCCGAAACAAGAGCGTGCCACCTATCCCGATCCTGCGCAACTTCCTGCCAGTTACTGACGCGAAGCTGAAGCAGATCCGCCGCCACACTGCTTTATTTCATAGTCGCAACAATTTACATTTATTTGAGTCGACATCAAGGGCACTAAAAGTATGAGCCTTGTATGTATGTAGGCATCTATATATGTATTAGGCTTGCTTAATACATCGAGAGAGTACTAGGTATACTTCGTAAGGGATAATACACTTTAGAGCAAAAACTATTCCACTCCACTGACTTTCCGGGAACGGGATATACTTTTTGTTACCCATTAGGCCCACGTGTAACGCTTATTTATCCTTATATGCTCAAGTAACAAAGGCATGTCGTTATTATATCCCGAATACTTGCCCAACTTTTTCAAAACAGTGGAGCACAAAAGAAAAGTTCCACCTTTCCTACTCGTTTGGAATTCTTTGCGCAAAATAGCTGTTACTTTTATAAACTTTGTAAATAATATGCTGAGTTTTGTGGCAACTTATGAAATATGCCGTTGGCTTTAAACCTCGGGAAATGGGTGTTTTTGGGCTTATCTTTGGTTTGTTTACGTTAATGGTGCGTTTTGATTGCTCTCTTGCGAGCATGTTTCTTTGCGTTGGTGTTAAAATAAGACAATAATTAGGTAACAATGCAGCAATAGTAATATATTACAGCACGTACTTATCCACTTGTGTACCAGTAGGTTCAAGTGTCGATAGACGATATAGGAGATAGGGATCACCGAGGATATTCAAGTGGCACTTATGTGTTGTTTATATCTTCCATCTGTCCACAGACGTGTCCATCGATGGACCTTCTCAATCAAGTAGTTTATTATTAATCTAATTCATTACTATACGCTGTATACGCTGCAGTACAGTCGTATTTCTATGGTAACAAAGGTGTGTTACGATAAATTTGACTATTTAACCATCTATTTGATGTTAAGGCGAAATAAAAGAAGAAACACGTAACATAACTTAACATAAAAGCCACGAAATAGCGGATTGAAAAACAATGATTCGCAATATTTATACAAGCTGTAGGTACCTAGGTACAATAAAAATATCCTAATACGGAAAAACAAGAGACTATAAGAGGGATAGGTAAATTTATTCCAAGCATTTTTGTACCCAGAATGAAGTCAGGCAAACATACTTCAAATAACTAGCAAATGTTCAAATACTTACACACCTATCATGCACCTAAGACAGAAAACGTTCAGAAATTCAAACCTCAAATATCAGCTCAATCTCACGTAATATTTGTTCCCACGCCACGTAGAATAAAAGTTGTGAAGTCCAATTTTCTCCATGAAATCGCTTTGGCGTCTGGGTGTGTCTTCCTTGCTTTTATAGATAAGACGAGTCGATTATTAAGAACTACCAGAGTAGATTTTGAGATCTGTAAAAAAACCGGCCAACTGGGAGTCGGACTCGCGCACGAAGAGTTTCGTACCAGTACGCAAAAAACGGCAAAAAAATCACGTTTGTTGTATGGGAGCCCCACTTAAATATTATTTTATTCTGTTTTTAGTACCTACTTGTTGTTATAGCGGCAACAGAAATACATCATCTGAAAATTTCAACTGCCTATCACGGTTCCATGAGATACAGCCTGGTGATAGACAGACGGACAGTGGAGTCTTAGTAATAGGGTCGTTTTTACCCTTTGGGTAAGGAACCCTAAAAAAAATTTTCTCGAGTGGTTCGACATTTTTGTGTCATTATTTTAATCCTACTAGTACCTACAACGATATTAGGTACTTTTTAGGGTTCCGTTGATCTGCATCATCAACCCCAGCATGCATCACTTTGGCTATGAAGTCCTCCAACCATAACCATGCCTCTTCCTCATCATCATCATCATCATCAGCCTGCATCACTGGTGGCGCTGGAGTGAGCATTTTTTTCCAGGCATCTCGCCGGTATATATTCCGCGGCGTATGGCCTCCGCGGCGATCTATATGTCGCGGAAATTGGTGCTTCTCATCTCCTTTTTTTATTTAATCGTATGACAAGATTCGAGTCGCTTAAAGTATTATATCCAATGTCTTGGCCCATAGGGCTGCGTCTTCACTAGGAGCGAGCAAGTCTTCATGGTTGCCAATAAACTTTCTCTTAGGGCAGTCGAGTGTTATGTCAGTTATGTGGTGGATAGTCTGCTTTGGAGCTCCGCAGTCACACTCTGGCGAGTCTCGCCACCCTTCTCATTAAGTCACTCATCTCCTTAAGTCTCTTAAATTCCGGTGCGCGTCGCTTAAAAAAATATCGTTATCCATCATTTCTTGAGGGGTCTTCACTCTTCAGTATAATGTTCAATAGAGGATTCCTGCTCCATCTTCGCATTCTCCAAAAGCATTGATACGTCGTCTCGTGTACCTCTGACTCTTATGGAGATAGCTCTTATCACAGAAATTTGGACTTCAACTTTCAGCCAGAAAATTATTTGTGAATATGCCTTTCCCCATTTATCATTCAATTTTGATGCTGTTTTCTTTAAGAAACTATTGTATTCTGTCCTAGGGCTCCGTCGTATGAAATGACTAGTGGTGTAAAAGAGGCTCTTAGGTCCTCTGTTGCTCTGTCGTATTTTAGATATTTCTCTCGGCTGTGTCTTTGTGCAGTTTTTTACCAGGTGAGGTTGCTGTAAGAGGAAGCGTCAGCATTTACTACGCGAACATCAAAGAACGCTTACCTTGCAGGTTCCCACACACTGTTTAAGTAGTAATAAATCCCCTATGAGGGCTGGTTGTGTCACAGTGGCATCGCGCATTATGGGTTCAATTGTGCCGGTCCCCCAGGCTAGTTCGGCCCAGTGCTTAAGGTCATCTCTGTGTTGGCCTTGTTTTATTAAACCGCCTTTTTTACAATTTAGTGCGTGGTTTAAGTCAAAGTTGTCTTCGCCGCAACCATCGCATGTTTGAGGGAGACTGGCAGGTTCGTGCGCGTAACGAATGGCTAGGACATCTTTGAACTGAGCTGCTGTGAGATCAGTGTTGTTCGCGGTGGAATATAACTGATAGCCATTGTGACGAGTTTGTTTCAACGATCCTTTGGATACTTCTTTTCATTTTGTCTGGTAGTTTGGATATGACATCTTTGCTCAATTCATTTTCTTTTATTTGTCTCGTCAGCTTTTCCCCTTTCATGGTGTCCGTAGCATGTGTATGGTGAGCTAGCAAGTCTAGATTATTAGCATTTTGTATCGCATTAATAAGTATCTTGTTTGCTTCTATGGAAGTCTTGAAGCAATCTTAATTTTTTATTGGATTATTAATGCCGAGGCCTCCTAGTTTCACTGGCAGGGCGAATAATTCGTGTTCTAACGACGATACTTCTCTGTCCAAAATAGATGGTGTTAGCGTGGACATTATAATTTCTTTTAAGGTATGGAATTCTTCATTAGTTTTATCCATTTTGTGTTCGCATTGAAGTGATTTTGTAAAGGCAGTGTACACTAGTTGTGGGTGTTTTTTGCTAGACTTTGTTAATAATTTTATACAATTTGTCCATTCGTTAACTTTGTCTTTGATGTATTGCTTTTGCCCATTCTCGTCTCCAATGACACCGGCCAGAAATCGGTGAGACAGCACTGTCTTCACTCCTAGATTTCCAAACAATCTTTTAGCTTCTTCACTTGATTCATTTTTAACTATAATATAGCTTTTAGTAGGTTCGGGAAAGTAGCCGTATTTTGGGCCCTGATCAATTAGTTTATCAAGCCATTCTTTTATATATTATTTAGTTTGCCAAAACAAGCAGAGTCATCGGCGTGCCAATTCTGTATATATTTACCAGGATCTTTGCAGCTGTTAATTAGTGGTAAAATCCCAACCGCATACATTAACATTGCTAGTGGTGGTGCGCCTTGTGTTGTTCGTTTCTTACTTAAGATGAAATCATTGGAGCTTGATAAACAAATTACTGCGTATCCTCTATAAGTATTAAACAGAAATATTGCGCATCGGGGCCAATAGATTCTAGCATTCCATAGGGCGATCGGACGGCTCAGGGCGTTGAATGCATTTGCTGCGTCTACTAAAAGGATGCCTTTGTCGTTATCGCCTTCATTGAAGCATTTGGTCATAGCATGGATTCCTCCTTCAATGCCTGATTTTATTCCAGCACAGAGCTGATCGGATCCGCTGGACATCTAATCCTGCCATTGCTTTTGAAATAATGCGTTGTAGTATTTCGCCGATTCCGATTGGACGAACGCCTGGACATTTGTTTAGTGCTATGCCTCTTCTGGCTAGTAGTGCTCTAATGCAGTCCCATTCGATAATTTCACCGCTAAGTTTTCTTGTCAGTGCGGCGATTGATTGTCTCAGATCGGAGCTGTGGTTTCCAAAACGAAGGAGCAGTGACTACCATTGTTCAGAATCTGTACCGCTGGGTCCTGCTCCTCCAGATAGTTTTCTTGCCACTTTTTCTATATGGTTTGAGGTAATATCAACATTCACCATTATAGGGAGTTCAGACTGTTGCTTGGTTGGGATGTTTTTCTTTGAATATTTGATGTACCGTTTTATTTCCTATTTTTTCGTTAGGGTCCATGATTCCACCTCCTGATCTTTCATATATCCATCTGTTTGCTTGCCTGATTTTTCCTTGCAGCATGAGGCAACTAAATATTCTGACAGCGTGGTCGTCGTCTTGTTTTTGTTTAACTTTTGACGTCAATTTTGAATTGCAGAGTAGCGTTTCAGCAATCAGTTCGATTGCTGAAAAAATTTGATTTGAGTGCCACATTTCTATTCTTCTTTGAAGAGGTCGTCTAATATCCTGACCTGATTTAACCGTAGGGTCTCGCTGTAATATTGTACTGCATAGAATGAATATTTTTCCAGAGTGTCCTTCTCATGGTAGTTTATTTGTAAGTTTTTTTATTTCTGTAGCAAGGAGTGTAGCTAAATGTCTGCCTACGTTTCCTTGTGGGATACTATATTGTTTACTGCGAAGATTGATTAGTTTTTTCCAACGTTCTCTCCAAATTGAATCTGTGCCACCTTCACTATTGAGGAGCCTTGAGTTGAATCCTTTTAAGAATAAGTTTTGGATAGAGTCTGGCCCCAATTTCACCACGGTGACAGGTGCGACAATTGTAAAATCACTGTTGCTGACGTCACAGGCATCCATGGGCTACGGTTACTACTTACCATCGGGCGGGCCGTATTCCTGTTTGCCACCATCATAGTTTTATTAGGTGTTCGCGTCCGCTATCGCACTGACGGCAACATTTTTAACCTGGCCAGATTCAAAGCACGCACAAAAGTCTCATACGCAGTGATCACAGAGATCATGTATGCAGACGACTTGTGCTTTGTGACTGAGTCCCCAGACGGCATGCAACAGCTCATGTCCAGTTTCGACGAGTCTTGCCGCAGATTTGGGCTCAAGATCAGTGTCAAGAAGACTGAAGTGATGTCTCTGGACGTGCTCAGTCAACAGACACTGGTCGTCAGACTCGGCGAGGACCAGCTGAAGCAGGTTGACAAGTTCCGCTATCTGGGGAGCACGATAACCTCCAAGTGCGATCTTGATGCTGAAGTTAACAGCAGAATCGGGGCTGCGGCAGCAGCTTTCGGTAGGCTAGATCACAAGATTCTCAGCTCACACGACTTGAAATTGGCCACTAAGATCTCCGTGTACATGGCAGTCGTGTTGCCTAACCTCCTTTACTCTGCTGAAACGTGGACCATTTATTTATGGTCTTTAAAGCAGGTAAAATTAAGCCATATTTTGTACCTCCCGTTACTCTTGGAGGGGTTGTGCTGCAAGTTGTGCAAAGTTTTAAGTATCTTGGTCACATACTTACTGAGGATCTCTGTGATGACCAAGACATAGAAAGAGAGCGTAGGGCATTATCAGTGAGGAGTAATATGCTCGCCCGCAGGTTCGCGAAGTGCTCTACAGAGGTAAAAATTGCGCTATTTAAAGCCTACAGCCAATCATTTTACTCGAGCGGCCTGTGGGTCAAGTATACTAGACGAGCTTATAATGCCCTAAGAGTGCAGTATAATAATGCCTTCAGAATGCTGTTGGGGCTACCTAGGTGGTGCAGTGCTTCAGGCATGTTTGCTGAGGCCCGAACGGATGACTTCTATGCAATCATGCGCAAAAAAATTGCATCCATCTTGAATCGGGTAAGAAATAGCCACAACAGCATTCTGAAATTGATTGCAGACAGATTCGACTGTCCAATTCAAAATTACTGGGTTGGGCAAGTCAAATCAGTATGGCAATATGTTAAGTAGAATGATTTGTGTTTTTATTTTATATTTTTTATTGTATTTTAATTGATTTAGATTTTAATTGTTTTATTATTTTTAATGTAATTTAATTTTAATTTAATTTATTGATTTTACAATTTATGTACTCAACTAACATACTTTAAGCACCGTGTATACTAACAGAATATGGGTCGACAGACCTGAAATAAAGATTTTCAATTTCAATTTCAAAAAATTTATCGCCGCCATATTCGTATGCTGGATCGATTCCACCTCAGATGCCTACGTAAGATACTGAAGATCCGATGGTCTGATCGTGTTCGGAACACCGAAGTGCTGCGTAGAGCAAATGTGGGTGGAATCGAGGTATACCTCATGCGACGTCAGCTTCGGTGGTGCGGTCACGTTTCGCGGATGAACGACCGGCGTGTGGCTAAGCACATCTTCTATTCTGAGCTTGAGGAGGGCAAGCGGAAACAGGGCGGCCAATTCCTTAGGTACAAAGATGTGCTTAAGCGTCACATGAAAAAGTGTGGCGTAGAGCCCTCGCGATGGGAGCAGCAGGCAGCCATGCGTACGGAATGGCGGGCTGCAATAAATGCCAAGATAACCGATTTTGAATCTCAGCGGCGCTTAGAGCTTGATGCCAAGCGTGATAGAATAAAAGCCAGACCACCTGCGGCAATACCCTATAACTATGTAAACGGTGTGCTCACATGCCTGCAATGTTCGCGAACTTTTACTAACAAGATCGGCTACATCAGCCACTTGCGAGCACACCAGCGACAGCAACGGAGTTGACAGCAGTCGCCGTGGCCGAAGTCGGCCGTGGAGTTATTATTATTATTAAGTTTTATTAAAAAAAACTTTATTATATCGGAAAAAAACAGATATTTCTTTTGCGAAGTTTCTGACAATTGTCAAGATTTAGAAGAATTGTAGGTAATTCTTGACAGGTAATGAGTTATATGTCGGAATTTCGTGACAATTGTAGTGTTTTTGTGACAATTGTCATAAACTTAGCAAGAGAAATATCTGTTTTTTTCCGATATAATAAAGTTTTAATAAAACAATGATGGTGGCAAACAGGAATACGGCCCGCCCGATGGTAAGCGGTAACCGTAGCCCATGGATGCCTGTGACGTCAGCAACGTGATGTTTTACAATTGTCGCACCTGTCACCGTGGTGAAATTGGAGCCTGGTATTTGTGTTAGGTTGACGGATGCATCAGGTGCATGAATTATTTCATCAGTTTGCCCTGCATTTTGAATCAAAGTGGTAGGTTGACTAAGGTATCCAGGGTGGGCTATGAGGATATGTCTCTTTAAACCTTTCTTTTTATATTCACAAAAGCATACCGGGCATAGTTCCTTTGTTGCTGAGGATGTTTGTGGCTGTGATGGTGCTATTTCATCACCGTCTCCTCCGTCGTCGTCGTCTATTAGTTATTTTTTAACTTTTTTGGTGTATATCACTAATAATTTAGATATATTACACAAAATTAAATAAGAAATGTAGAATAATATCAAAATCAAATGTAATAATTTTATTTGACGTGACGTCTTGTCAGATTTCAGAATTCGAAAAAAAATCGAGTGTAATTACGAATATTACGATTACTTTATCCTGAATACCTCGATTTTTAACCTTAAATAACTTCCGGCCCGGACATGTTTTCTTTGACTTTTGAGACAACTTTTAGAACGCCATATTGGGAATGTAGACGAGCTTATAATTTCTCATTCCGAGTTGAAATCCTTTATTTGGCTGGGTTATACATAAGTTTTTTACCAGTTTGCCTAAGCTTTGGACTCGCCTGCACTCCACACTCCAATAACGTCCTTTAAGCAGCCCGTCGAATTCAGTCACACGAGCTATTACTCAACTACATAACACGGTTGAAAAGTATTCGATAATGCCGTCCTTATCGCACTTGTGACGGGTCGCTTTGAAAATAGTTTTCCTTTCACGTTTGATTCGGTTGTTAGGAGTCAGGGGCTTGGACCGAGAATTCGTTGAATAGAATTTTAGTTCCAGAAAAAAAGAAAACCTGCCGTAGCTGAATATTATTTCAAGGTTATTTTAAGAATTTACCTACATCTACAGAATAATAGAGTCTGTGCGGAAAGAGAAGAGTCGTGGAATGTATTTGTCGGAGTGATAACAATACTTAAACCATGATTAATCGATTTGTAACCTAAGAAACGTCAGGTAGTTTTGCCTGGGTGATATCAGAGATGGCGTTGCGGAGCTGTCACCTGGCCAGTGACAGGTGGTTGGTTGTTATATAAACAGGGCGGAATGACCGGCCTGGCAGTCATGATGATTAAGGCGATCGAGCAGAGCGGTGGTGACGTGACGTCATCTCTGGGATCGCCACGTTGCTTTATAACTGATGTTTATAATCCATTTAAATCGAAGTGATCTTAAGTTATTTTGATGTGTAATCGTTACTGTTAATTAAAACCAACTATCGGCTATCTCGACGATTATTGTTATTATTTTATCGCCCACATGTGAATCTACCCTCAAATAGGGATTTTAATGAAAACACAAGTGCAACGGTAGAAGATGATCCTGCCGATCTACCAACGGTTTTCCTATTCTATTCTTCTACACTCGTCGTTATAATGTATAATCATTTCTCTTCCCGAACAGACTCTTAAGTTTTTTGAAATTCAACGTCTAAAGCGGGTGCCAGTTTTTAACTACTTTTATGCGTAGGTACAGTCACCTGCAATAATATAACACAACGAAGGCCACACATCTGAAACGATCCATGGGTCCATGTATGTACTGGCTTAAATAAGAACACCTTGTAATAATACCATGGCTGCAATAAATGATTATGATTATGATTATGATTATGATCTTATTTGTAGACCCATAAGAGCGTGTCACATATTATTGCGGCCTTCGAAAAGTAACATATTATTGCAGGTGACTGTATTAAATCGCAGAAGGAAGTTAGTCTGACGATATAATAATATCTTTAGATTTTGATCACGCTTAGGGTTTGCACGACGGATCCGAAATGTATGGGAAGATCCGCGGATCCGGATCCAGATCCGGATATCATACATTTCGGATCCGGATTGCAAACCATCACGCTACCGATGTTATCCTGTAGGAACAACGCGACCTAGACTGCCTAGACGCGTACTTTCAGAACTTTCTCGTTTTTGGAGGTTAGTTAGTCCGGGCCAATCGTATCAGAATTGGTTGGATTTTCCGTCGCATATTTGGCATGTAACTTGCAGTTTAGTTACATGAATCGAATTTTCTGGCTTGTTTTGCCGTAGTATGTCGATGCATTTGAAATTAGCTGCGTTCCCTGGATATTTTGACGGAAATAGTTGGGTGAAATGGAACAAACGTTAACTCGGGTATAATATATGTCCCAGATTTTGGTAAAACGATTACCTTTCATTAAATTGATTATTGCCAGAGAGCAAAATTCTGGTGCTGGTGACGTTATTATGACGTTAAGTCACATATAGGATGTTTTTTTTAATACAACATTGTAACACCTCAATGATTCTTAATAATTATAATATATAATTGTTTATTTATAAAAATGCTTGGTAATTTACACAAAAAATAATGTAAACATTAAAAAACGATAGGAGTAACATTTTTTATCGGGTAATGACATGTAATTCTAACAAAAAATATTATAATACAATACGGCTGCATATAGACTCCATAGCGACTTCGACAATAATATTTCGGTTATATTTTACTAATAAAAAAATAAGTAAACAGAAATAGGGGATATTACTGCAATGTTCTGCCGCCAGAGTTCAGCACTACCGAATCTAATAAATTCATAATAGACTAACTTATACAACTGTGCCTTAAACTGTTTTTGACAAGTTTTTTATGTATGTCGACAACAATAAAATATACAGACAATAAAATATGACATTGATGCATCAAGGTGGTTTGTTAACAAGGGCCTACCGGTAAACGCGAAATCGAAATTTAGTTATCTGCCTCTTTATCGCTCGAATATGCAAGAGTGATAGAGAGGCAGAAACCGAATCTCGCTCGCTCCGCTCTCTGATTATTGCTATATTGTTCACGCATATAAATTTAAAATATGATTGATATATATTTTCAATAAATTTGAGTTAACATTTTTATGTTTATGTCATTGAACAGAGTTTTATGACTGTAATAGGTAAATAGGTACTTATATTTTCGAATAATATGGCTGTCCAATGAATTTGTAAAATGTATACCAAACCTAAGGTGTTTCCGAACACTTTTATTACTTCCTAGGATTAACGTTGTATCAGTGACCCAATTACTGAACATTCTGCCACTAGCAATTTTATCTTCATTTCTAAAAAGGCCTATATCCATTCACAATCGTACAAACGTCCGTCCTCTTAAAACAGCTACGGCTATTTCGTGAACACTATGAAAATGGTGTGTTGATTGAAAAACATCGTATCCGTATTTGAAATTGGTGTGGACATACGACGTTTTGGGGTTGTTAAGGTGAAACCCCACGAGTTCACATGTCTCAGTCGTGACGTTTATTAGAATTAATGGTCGTTTCCATTCAATTCCGTCGAAAAGCGCGGTGTCGCCATGATACGGCTGTGATAGTGAAAATACAGATTACATAAGGACGTCCGCTAGATGGCGCGGGTGCACGGAGCCACGGAGCGGGGCACGCACGCATTTTTTTTGAATAAATAAATATTAGGGGACATCTTACACAGATCAACCTAACCCTAAACTAAACAAAGCTTGTACTATGGGTGCTAGGCACAGACAAGATATCCTCCAGACTGAGCATAGTAGCTCTACCCCCTCTGCCACGCATACGGTAGTATTACTCCATTTTCGAGTCGAAAGTGTCTTTGTGTGACGTCCGTGTCTCTGAACGGACCAATCACGGCACGGGACCTCGCTCACCTCGTCCCCCGCAACCCCGTATTTTTGGCAGCATCGGTTTCATGAAATAATTGCTCTAAACACCGTCTAGAGTGCTAGGCGACGATATACATACTTATATAGATAAATACATACTTATATACATAGAAAACACCCATGACTCAGAAACAAATATTTGTGTTCATCACACAAATAAATGCTCTTACCGGAATTCGAACCCAGGACCATCGGCTTCACAGGCAGGGTCACTACCCAGTTACCCACTAGCCCAGACCGGTCGGCCGGTCGCATTGCATGTAAAACCCTTGCACGCGTGCCGGTGCCTATCTCGTCGCATAATAATTGATTGGCCTATAATGTAATGTTACGCATAAAACTCTTTTCGCATAATTATTCTCCAGCTAAAACAAAAAGTATTTTTGAAAATATTTTGCCTAGGTTGTGTAGAAGAGAGTAGGTTAGGTTAGTTTTATAATTTTTCAGGAATGTGAATAGTTTCAGCTTTCAGCACAATAATAATTATGCGAAATGAGTTTTATACGTTACTTTACTTTAGGACAATCAATAATAATTATTAAATATGTTAATGTTTTCTATGGAACAACTCTTTCTGTTTCATAACTTGATATAACTAAATCATTCTGTGTACCTAAATACCTTAATAACAGTTCGATTGTACCAAACTGCAGATTAGGATGATTGGGTGATAGATTGGTCAATGGAATAATATATTACATACCTACAAGTATTTAGTTGGAAATTCACGTTTTAGGTTTGGTTTACCTATTATAATAGATAATTGCTAATTACTTTCGTATCTAATTAAATGCGAGTGGCGTATCTTCAACTTCCTGCGTAGTCTGTGTAAGGGTTGGAGGCTAACGAGGTCAATGAACTTCCCAATTGTCATTTACCTAAAATAGGGAAAGGGACAAAGGACAACAAGGGGTAGAAAAAGGAAATGGCGGCGTAGGATGAAACGTAGGACGTATTTTATAACGAATGGCGGGAAAAGTAAGAAATATTTATACCTATATGTTAATGTTTTTTTAGGGTTCCGTACCCAAAGGGTAAAAACGGTTTCTATTACTAATACTCCGCTGTCTGTCTGTCTGTCTGTCACCAGGCTGTATCTCGTGATAGCTAGGCAGTTGAAATTTTCACAGATGATGTATTTCTGTTGCCGCCATAACAACAAATGCTAAAAACAGAATATAATAAATATTTAAGTGGGGCTCCCATACAACAAACGTGATTTAATTGCCGTTTTCCTCGTAGCCTAGTCGGTAGTGCCTCTGCCTACAAAGCAGGTCCCGAGTTCGAATCCTGGCAAGGGCTTCTGTGTGTATGCTTATCACAAATATTTGTTCCTGAATTTTGAATGATTTATTTACTTATATATTTATCTATACATAAATATATTTATCGTCGCCTAGTACCAATGCTTAGTTTGGGACTCATTTAATACATTTCCATAATGAAAATTTTCCCCTCCACTCCTGTGACTTTTACCTGAAAATTTCTAGAACTTTTTGAAAACTTTTACATTCGTTTTGACGCTCCATGGTGGTCCATTATGAGTCGCAAACTATTGGCTCCATTTGAATTCCTTAGATACAGAACCCTCATTATTAAAAACAAAACAAGCTCAACGACTAAAAGAGTACCTGACTTTCGATTTGTTCCACCTTTCTTTACAACTGAAAACTCCAACAATGACCGTCAGGCATTCGCCTCACGTACCTATAGGAAGCCAATGCAATGCCTCTAAAACAATATTAATGTGAAGGCCCGTCTCCTCATGTCCAGAAGGACATATACGCCTTACAAATAACATGAAGTTAAGTTCTTTTATTTCAATACCTCATCACTTGGCGTTACGCCAGGCGCAATGCTGTTGGGCCTGATTTAATTTAGCTCGATTTTCCGAAAGAGCTTTAATAAAGCGTAATGAAACGAAAAAGGCTTTAAGCATGCTTTTTGCTGGAGCTTACGGTTGTTAGCAAGTTTAGCAATAAGTTTGGCTATAGAGCGGCAATTGTTTTTACGAGTTTACAAGGAACTTTTCTTTTCTTTTTTATTTATTGTTTGTTATTACAACGAATTATCTTTCAGTATTCTGTACTTAGCAGAGGTTTAATTGTAGTTGAAACAGCAGACAGATCATATGCATTACAAATATATAACAAGAAATTACTATTTGAATAAGCCTCCGGGCTACAGACGTTTTTCGCTACATAGCGTGAAAACTACGAGCTACAGTACCGTAGCAAACGCAGCGTAGCTTAGTAATTGATAATTTCCGATGCGTTCAGATCTCGCTAACTGCTAAATTTTCTTTTTTTTTATATTTCATATATTTTGTAAAATAACAGTTTGATTGACTCAATTTGTCCGACAGATGTGTCATTTTAGTACAACATTTGTAACGAAATGATTGGATAGTTATAATTTTAAAACTGATACTGGACTTACGTTTATTATTTTATTTGGCCTGACGTTTCTAACGTGACGTCACGTTCGTGATCACAGGCAGACAAATAAACCAACATATTGCGTCAGATACATCAACATCATAGGTATCACTTTAGTATCTGACAAACTTGCGTGCATTTCGTCGTAAGTCGCAACCACGGCGTGTAACACTAAGCGAACAACTCGCGATCGCGACGCGGCGCTGTGCGGCGCGGCGGGCCCAAGGCGTTCGCGTTCGCAACGAGATCGCTCACGTAGGACACTTCTATAGGTATCAAAGGATTGATTCACCCCGCGCCGCATCGCTTCGCTTCGCGTTCGCGTGTTGTTCGCCTACGTAGTACGCTGCGTAACGCTTGTTTAGACATTCATGTATTTTTAAAAGCCACAATATTTTGTTGTTATTCATACATCATCAAACGCGTCAAAAAAATTATGAATAGGTATGGCATAACTAATAAGGACAAACTTTGATAGAGAAATTATGATAAAAATAAACTTTCTAACGCTACGCCACACACACGAAATATACTGTACTACTACAATAAACCCTTTTGTAATAAAATAGCAATATATCTTCTATTAATTTGACATAATTGGACATTACATTTCACGAAGTTCTCTAGTGAACCATAAATTAGGGCTATTACATACACAAACATAAATACAAATTACTTAATATAACAATATCTCAGAGTAACTATGTCGACTCTAAAAAGAGAATAAATATTTAATTAGAAATTAAACAAAATGGACCAATATTTTAGTATTAAATTAGTTAATTGTTTAAACGGACAATAAAATAAAGTTAGTACTAATGACAAACACTAAGCGTTCTGCCAAAAATAAGCGTGATTAAGTACGTAGCTAATAAAGGTTAATAAGTCGGTCTAGACACACAATTAGGTTTAAGTCTTAACTGTATTAAGTTGGATTTATTTGCATTATCCAGATGACTTAACTAGATGTGGCATCTGTTTTTTTTATGCTACTGGGGGCCTAGCCAAAATGAAAATCGTGCATCGACAAACGCCTAAATATTAGAAAACGTATTGAGATGACATGTATTCAGAAACATGACACATGCTACGAAGTCATGTGACTATTTCCATACCTACATTATTTAAGTTTCTATTGGCGTTTTTATCAACAATTGGCATCTTGACTGGCCCCCTGCGCAGAAATGTTGCGATAAACGGTAAAAAATACTAAAAAAAGTGGCGGATGATTCCGAAAAACGACTTATTAAAACGGAGTATATGAGTGATTTTTAAATGATTTTCGGGATTACCCTATTTATGAAACTACCTGAATACACCTTAAGTCAATGCTAGAACATTGCATATAGTTTATTATTTCTACTCAGAATCGTGAGGTTTTAGATTCTGATTGGAGAAATCCCTGTGTCCATAGTTTTTTTTCCATTCCATTACTGAGTTTCATAAGACTGTACGACGGTAATGGAATGGTCCATTACCGAATAAATGTATAGAAATGTGGGACAGTTTCTTTCCCTTATAAGGATCGTAAGAACTCGTGATTCTTATTAGAAATATTCCTTACAATTTCTTTTTTTAAAAGATGGCGTGCACTTTAAATATAAAATTTTATCTAGAAATGAATTTAAAATTTCATCTAAGAGAGGTCTTCTATGGCGCTAGCGTCGAGCAGGCAAGCACGTTTTACTCAATTTGAACACGTAAACTAATCTCGTGGGTGGACATTTAATAATATTCCGGCATAAATTTCTCCTCCGGTCAAATACCCCAATTAATCCTGGCTGCGGTATTAGTCTAGGTAATCTAGGTGCCTTGTGCATTAGGGCTGAAACCTAGGTTACCTAGGGACCAAAGATAGACGTGAATATTTAAAGAAGGCTTTTAAAGCTGATACTTTTTTCAGTTTCAATTTGAATAATCAGATTAAACCGAATTAGATTTGCTTTGAAAAGTATCTTATTTTTTTTTATTTGTGACATCTAAATTGGATACTGGATCAAGAATATTTTTTTAGCATTACGTAGGTAATACAAGACTTAAAAAATGCTTTTGATTACTATTTCAATTCAATGTTGTTATGATGTAACATGTAGATGTTACACAATAACACGATACTACGATACGATTAATCCATCCATTTTAATACTAGGTGTCCACATACATACTATTCAAGTTTCTTAGGTTCGCCGTTTTAACACATTAATATTTTATTTTTCAAGGTGAGCAAGGTACAAATAGTCTACTTAATTAAAACGAACAGCAATGTTTTTACACATGTTATAAAAACACTCTAAAGGATCCCATTAATTAATTAATTAATATTCAAAAACATGTTTAGATTTACACTGAAATATTATATTAGAATATTATACTTAACAAACAACCACATGAGAGTCTGTTTATTTTAAATAGTTGCGAATATATTATTTTACACTAGAGCGCACATTGTCGAGACCCGGTATAATTTCATTAGAGAGCAAATATGTCCCGAGGCCCGAAAACCGTATCGGATACAAACAGGCAACTAATTAGAGTGACGCAATAACAAACCTCGAAACCCTTTGAGCCGTATTCGAAACATAGACGTCTCAACTCCTTTGTTGTTCTCACGTCAATCATAATTACAGATGGGCCTATCTAATGACAGATCTTCATTAGTCACGTACGTAGATAGGTCAGTATGACACGCCACGGTGAGCTACTATTAATTACCCTATATAATCAAGGGCCTTTCAAACTCCCCGTGCGCAAAAGGCCCTCAAAACCGAAGGCCAATTAACTACGTGAAGGAGAGCACACTTGATCGACCCTCGCTAAAAGCTTTCGTTTTGTTACAGGTAAACGTCAAAGGTTCTGCTATGAAATGGGCATTCGGGCATTATGGCAGGGGTTCTGGATCCTCATGCTCATAAACCAGGCTGGAAGCGACTGGCTCAACTGCGCTTACATCGCGCAGTGCCACTGCAAATGGTCGTCCGGGAAGAAGACCGCCTCCTGCGTAACCGCCGGCCTCGAAAAAATACCTCATCTAGCGGCGGACATCCAAGTACTAGATCTACATGGAAACCCATTGAAAGTGCTCGGACAAGATGCATTTGCGAGCATAGAATTGTTAAACTTGCAACGATTGAATCTAAGCTCAACGAACCTACGCTCCGTGAGTCCAAACGCTTTCAGAGAGCTCCGTATTTTAGTCGAACTAGACCTGTCTCAAAACGAATTGTTGCAATTGTCACCTGACACGTTCCGGGGAAACGTCCGCTTGAGACTTCTGGTGCTTAACGACAACCCTTTGAGCTCACTAATTGCGGAGCAGTTTCCGCCGCTGCTACATTTGAAGAAACTAGAACTTTCCAGATGCCGCTTGCGTAGTATACACCAGTTTGCTTTGGTGAATTTGCGGGCGTTAGAAACTGTGCATGTGCATCAAAATTTACTGACTTATGTACAAGAAAATACATTCAACCTCCCCGTTTTGAAAACATTGACGCTCTCAGAGAATCCTTGGTATTGTGATTGTAGATTAAGACGGTTCCATGAATGGTTTCTGAACAGTAATCTTGGGAACGAAGAAGTGATCTGTAGTGGTCCAGAGAATGTTTCTCAAGTGTCATGGCGTTCTATCAAAGGGGAAGAAATGGTTTGTCCGCCTATTGCTGTATCGAGTCCAAGAGTTATTAGAACGGAGTCCGGTGCTGACATACGGTTTGGATGCTTCAGTCGTGGCGATCCCGAACCCATAGTAGCATGGTACCTGCAAGACACTGAAGTCCAAAACGACACGATAAATCATAGTGAGATTGTTATAAATAGATATCAAAGTAATTATTTTAATGAGTTTAGTGACGATATCATAAACAAAAGTGCGCAATGGATCAACGTGACCATAACTAATGTGACGAGTGAACTTTCTGGTGAGTGGAAATGTAGTGCAAAAAGTTCGGTAGGGGAAGCCACTGCCTATCTGACCTTAGTCTTACCTAAAGCGCGCACAGCCACTGCTCGCGTCGCTCCAGACTACTCAACGCTCTTCATGGTGGCAGGATCCATGTTAAGCATGGTGGCATTAGGATTCGTAGCAGCTTGTGTTTGTTGGAACACCAAACGCCAAAGAATGCCGCCGAGTAGGAGTTTCACTGACCAAGAGAAGAAGCTTCTCGATACATCCCTAGCCGTCAGCTGCGACCGAACAAGCGGTGGAGGCTCATCATACGGGTTTGAGATGTTAGATCGATCTATGTCGATGGAAAGCGAGGACACGCGGTGTTTAGAGCCCGTTCAAATAACTATTGAAGGCCCGCCTGGTTCATTCCCGCCTCCGCCGGCCGAGTTCGCTCTGCCCGCTCCTTATGGGAACATCTTTATATCCGTGCAAGTCTCGGGTCATAACGATGAGTATCCTGACTTGCTCGGTGGCGGGGCCACGCTGCCTCGAAGAAGCCGCACATGCTTCTTGAAGTCAGCCTACGACAACATGGGACCGAGGATCACGGCTGCCGGCAGCTCCACTTGGTCCCTCCCTGGTGCCAATGTAGATAGTAAGGATACCCCCGCGCCCTTACCCCTTTCGACCTTTTCCACTGAATTTACCGCTCTATAAACTAGTTAGTAAGTTTGAACCATCATCATTGTTTATTTTGCATATTTTATCCGAGAGTTTGTTGTTGAGATAGTATTATACGCCTGTTATTTAAGTTACTTTGATAATTAACACTATTAACATATCACTTTTGTAGATGTTGTTAATTTTACTAATGTTTTTTAACAAGTGTCATTTTATTGTAAGTGAAATAGGACTGACGAGTACATAGCTAGTATACGAACGATACTTTTTTTTATCCGCGTTAGTTTAAGAACTGTCTAAAGCTACTTTTACTATACAGTATTGTAAATGTAAAGCTACATCCTAAGCTATATTTGTAAGAATTTTTGATCGAAAACTGTTGCTTTAAATCGGATGAGAGAATAAAAAAGATTGAATTAAAAGAGTGGTTGCATAATTTAATTTCCTTTCCTCCTACTACTAGGAATCCAATGTATTAAGTCTTAAAAAAAATTGGTTTATCAATTTGATTTTTATATTAGTGGTGTATTTAACTCTAGAGTAAGCTTTAGTACTATTACTTATAACAAGTACATTAAAATATCTACATGGAATTTACAGAAAATGAATACGTATAAAATAACTCACGTAATTTTAGTCGATTAACGAACGGCTTATTTCAGACACGTTCCTCGAAATGGACCGAAGCATGTCGAGCAATATTCTACTACAATTACGCGAGTAACAAATTTAACATATTTTTAATAGTACCTACCTACGTAGGTACTTATGTTTGATTCAGTTTGATGTTTGAGTCTCTCGTGAATTTTACAGTTAAACATGAATACCTAGAAATTTAAAATTGATATGACATGTAGAAGTTATTAACATGAAATGTGTACCTATCATCATTCCCTTCCCAAAAACGCCTCCATAAAAGGTGTGCGAGGGTTACGCACAAGCAACACAATACCTACTAAAAATACAAACAAGGAAAACTTTATTTTTCTTCAGTTTACATTGCTTTTCCATGCATCAGTAACATATTTGCATTACATTAAATGAAGTAAATAGTGCTAATCTGATACTTACACAAAAACAACTTCCACCACATCGGGAAAATTGCTGCTACGGGCTACATACGACGTCCAAAATAGCGTAAGTAAAATTGGAACGGGTTATTCATTGGCAATATAATAGCAGAATGTCAATAAACAAACAAGTAAAATGGGCACATCCAATCGTTTTAGAAATTATGGAAATATTTTAAACTAGGTACCTACATAACGGATTAAAGACAAATTTTTTGACAAATTAATAAAACAACATGTCAAGTTTGTTGATTTTACACGTCATACTTATAAAAAATGATTCTTATTATATTTTCTTGATATCAACACAAAATAATATTCTTAGGAAAAACTTCGATTGCTAAAAATATCCATGTAGCGTCTTGTTTGCCTAGCAAAAAAAATCTTAGTGATTATCATAACAAAATGCCAGTTTTTTCGAACTTAGGTACATTTATTGATATAAGGGACCGTTTTGTGACAGTTTGGTAACAACAGTTACCACCAAACAGTAACAGTTTGGTTTTCGCATCATTTATTACATTATCTCTTCATCTTCCTTGTTTTTTAAACTTTTTTTATCTTATCTATCTTATCTTTATCTTTAAAGCCACTATTGTGTTGTATTTTGACGCATTAAAAGAACGCTATTGCATGAAACAAGACAATTTTTCGAAGACAACATATTTCTCCAATAACGGTCACTTTTCCCATCCCTACCAATGTCCAATTTAATTACGGCCCGATTCGAACTTTAAAATACGTCAAATATTACGCCTTGATACGATATGGATTAGATATGTCAGTGTCAAAAGTGACGTTTCTTCAAACAAAAAGGCACTTTCGACACAGAGATATCTAATCCATATCATATCTAGACGTAATATTTGACGTATCTTAAAGTTCGAATCGGGCAGTAAACCTTGTACATTGCCCATGTCCTTAGATCATTTAGTAACTGGAGACGTCATGGCTCTCATTTTATTCTGTACAAAACAGTCTGCCGATTTTTGCGGGGGAGGGGACATCAAATATATTGCTATTTCTACATGATTTCTACGTAACGTACAAATAGCCATGTCAGTCCATACAAAAGTTTGCGCAATTGTGGAAGGTTTTCGGCAGAGGGGTAAGCTCTTAAAGGCGGCTCCAGTTATTAAATGCTCTAAGCCCGTGTCCGATATCACAACACATTTTTACACTAACGAACTAAGAAAAATGTAACGAAATCAATTTCTTAAAAGCACATACGTTTCCCCACGTCAGTTGCTATACAATCTGTGACGTGATCGCGAATGGTCGTCTAACAGAAAGGAAATAGCTGGGAAAGCTTATTTTTATAGTGCACGGAAAATCGAATCCAAACAGTTCGGTCTAATAAACGGTTTTCCGGAAATTGTTAACGTAGTATTGGTTATTCTGTATTCGTATTGCAGTATTTAAGTTAGTCTAACAGTTGCGAAGTTTGCTTTGGAAAGTCTAATTAGTAGGTAATTAAGAAGAAAAATACCGTTATTTTATTCCAGTTAGTTATTTTATTCCTTGAGTTTCAGTAACATTAAATAAAGTAACATTCATTTGTGCCTTCTATCCTCCTAAGTCCCCCCGTACAATTTTTTGTACATATTCCAAAATCTTTTTGAACTTTTATTGTGTAACTAAGGGTTCCAATTTCAAAAAGAAAACAATTGCTTCTGGGTCTCAGAGGCTATATGAATAATTATCGATCTGATGAGATGAGGTAATTGGCGATTGAGAAGATTTGCGGCAAGAGGTGTATCGTGACCTCCCATAATGATGTGACCTACCTATGCCTTGCAGGCTTTTAATTGGAAAAGCACATAGTAAAATCCCAATAATGATGTCACGCAAACATCGGATTCTAGGAAGGCAAATTGTATGACGGGATCCCTATCCGTCATACAATTTGCCCCTAGAATCCGATGTATGAATTGATGTGTATCAGTTCTTTTGATATTAATAAAAAAACCGGACAAGTCCGAGTCGGACTCGCCCACCGAGGGTTCCGTACTTTTTAGTTTTTGTTGTTATAGCGGCAACGGAAATACATCATCTGTAAAAATTTCTAGCTATCACGGTTCATGAGATACATCCTGGTGACAGACAGACGGACAGACGGATCTAGACGGACAGTGGAGTCTTAGTATTAGAGTCCCGTCTTTACCCTTGGGTACGGAACCCTAAAAAATAATTTTCTCGGGTGGTTCGACTTTTTTACGTCGCTATTTTAATCCTACTAGTACCTACATACAACGATACTAGGTACTTTTTAGGGTTCCGTTGATCTAATGTGTTTTTTTATTAACAATTGTCATCATTATTCCAAGCAGACAACGTCGCGGGCAGAAATCCGTTCGTACCTATATAAGTATCCTATTGATTCGATTCCTATATAAGTAGCCTTGAGGCCCAGAGGTCCAGAGGCTGTGAGTTCAAGTCTCATCAAAGACAGTAACTTTTCCACTTTTAAATTTAGTTTATGCTAGCATCGTTCGCAGACGTTTCAGCTTGTTAAAAATTAATCTACTGACTTCATGTTCCCACGATACAAATGTACTCTCGTACACACAAACTGCTAAAATCACAACCCTTCCAATAGTAAGTCAAAATCGCTATAAGAACTAGACACTCAAAGAGATTAATGATGAGTCCCCGCCAGAGTCTCCCTTTAATATTACTAAAAATACGACACTTCTAAAGGAAGATAAGTAATTCAATTTCGCCCGAGCTCTAAAAGATTTCACTCTATAAGGAGACATTCTTTCCCAATCCACCAATATTGTCTCAAACCTTTACCATTTCGTATCTGACAAAAAACAGAACGGCCCAATTCGAACAATTCTTATAAGATGTCACAGCGATACGATAACGATCTGTCAGGTGTCAAAAGTGACATTTGTTCAACCAAAAACGTCACTTCTGACACTGACAGATCGGTATCGTCTCGCTGTGACATCTTAGAAATATTGTTCGAATTGCGCCGTAAGTAAGAAATCACGGTCTATGAAACGGAAGGTCGAGGCTTTTAACCAATGAGGAAATGTCCGTTTAATAGCCGTGAAGATGGTCACCCTAGTGTTTTTGTCCCGGGTGATGAGGTGAAGTTGGGCACTCTAGCGGCGAGGACACTTTGATATTATTTTTGTAAAAAGCTTTTGTATTTGTAGGGACAGGTTGAGTGTTGTAATGGTTATTTGTTAGGTAAGTGCTGTAATATAATGGTTATGTTAAGATAAAATTGTAACTTTATTTATAGCATTAAAAATAGTGAATATATATTTTCTCTTCCTAACTAAAGGGTGTTGTGAACAGACTAGTTATTATGGTAGGTATTTTGTAATACCTAGCAGTCCAGCTAAATAGTAAATATGTACTTAAATATTGTCATCAATTCTGCTTTGTATCTTCCTATATAGCTAGGTACTAATATTGAAATTCTACCCTAAAATTTGTGTAATAGAAGCAGTAACCAACAATATTAAGTATTTCCTGGTACTGTGAAATTATTTAAATGTAACATAATTTAGTGCAAACTTGGAACTAAAAGCCGCTGTCCAACCCTTCCTCGTGTTTTCCATAACAACATGTTTGAATAAAATTTTATGCTAAATTTCAGTTAAAACAAAGGGTAGGCTATAGGTAGGTACATTCAACCAATTTGTAACTTAACTTTATAACTTAGCTTTGTAAAGATATATCTACTAATGTTATACATACCTTTACGTGAAAGTAATTAAAAATGTATATATACCCCTTAGTCATAAAACTTTACGGGCCTGATTTAGAGAAATTATGTTTTATCCCTTTCTTACAAGTACATAAGTCAAAATGACAGAGAAAGACAATAGTAGATTGTACAACAAGGGCATAAAGTGACCCATTTTTACCCGAGGCAATTTTTTGGTCTGAGCGAAGCGAAGACCAAAATAGTAGACGAGGGTAAAAATTGACATTTATGCCCTTGTTGTACACTCTGCTTTTCACTTCGATTGCGAGGAAAATATACAAAAAATCAAATATTTTAGGTTATTTTAACGTTTATTCAAGACTAAAGAAAATTGTTCTTGGGCCGGTCGGAGGCGCGGGGCACGCCGGTCGGGAGAGCGCCGGTCGGGGGCGCGCCGGCAGGGCTGGCAGTTTGTATGGCAGAATTTGGACTTTATTGCTAAGTTAATAAGGGTCGTAATAGATGATTTTACTTTATGCTCTAGAGCATAAAATGCGATTTTATGTCGTCTACGCACGACATAAAGGTGCACTTTTTGAAGTGAAAAATAAATTATTTTACACCTTGCATAAAATAGAGCACCACATAATTATTAGAAAAACACAGATAGGAGTTATTTTTAAATACAAGTTCTATTCAATAAATCGGATAGAAATAAAAAAAATAGGTGAGTTGACCGTGACGTCACGGTGTAATGTTTCATATAACTTTCATATTAGCAAATCGTTTTGACATTTCTATAAAAGTAACAGATTTGACTAGTAAAAAAATACTTTATTCTACACGGAAAAAATAGCCGAACTCATTGAGTAACTCTGTGTAAGTTTGTACAAAAAAACTGAATTTAATTACTAAATAATAATTTTAGATCAATATCCTGTAACCAATTTCGTTGTTTCGAACCGACCTGTTGGCCGGCGTAATACATAAATAGTTCGTAAGTAACAAAATATACTGTTACCTTACCGTGATGCAAACATTCCTTTCAGTGTATGTATGTACCGACCTGTCTGTTAGCTGACAAAGGAAGTTTCCAACATACTTATAGGTAATCAACTCTTTCAACTACTTAATTAAATTATCCCTACATTAATCGAACAGTAAGCAACTAATGAGCGTATATGCCACATGAACGATCCTGAACGGTCATTGGCAAGCCATCCCTAGACTGCTCATGCATCGCCAATTCTGAACTAAGCCGCAGTGGTGAGTAATTTCCTAATTATTAGTAAATACCGTAGAGTACATCTTGCAACTACTGTTCAGATGCCATATATTGCCTATCAGTACCTAAGGCCATACCCATTGCTGTTCAGTGAAGGAAAACATCGAAAAGAAACCAGACAAGTCCAAATAAAATATATTCAAAAGAAATCCAATATTCAGTTCTGAACTAATGACGTAGTCAGTTATTTACTAATTACTGATTAGCAAATATCACAGAGTACCTATATAATATTTTAATACTACTACTACTAATAGTTATATTCTGCTAAATTTACTTGTTCCTGAAAATGGCAACAGAAATAGGTCAACCCACACTTACATTGCGATTACAATGGCGCGAAGAAACGTACTGCGCCCAAACCGGACTGTGACAAAATGAACCCGCTGACATTTCAATTTTGTATAAAATAATAGGCACCATTGCGATTCGGGGCCCGTCCGCCAATGTGCCCCGCATACTGAGCGCGACCAATTTGCGTACCAAGGAGGTGTGTCGAATAAATATATTTTACGTGTCTAAGCTGTGTCGAAATGTTAGTGGGGGTTGAAATTATCTTATGTGAAGTTCTATCCTAATTATGTGAAGCTTACTCAGTCCCAAGTTTACATTAATAGTGTTAACTTCTACCCTTGATAGCCTCTTGATTTAGCTCCAAACTTACAGACATTTGTTGGCATACCATTGTTTTTTTTTCCTTTTTAGGGTTCCGTACCCAAAAGGTAAAACGGGACCCTATTACTAAGACTTCGCTGTCCGTCCGTCCGTCCGTCCGTCCGTCCGTCTGTCTGTCACCAGGCTGTATCTCACGAACCGTGATAGCTAGGCAGTTGAAATTTTCACAGATGATGTATTTCTGTTGCCGCTATAACAACAAATAATAAAAACAGAATAAAATAAAGATTTAAATGGGCCTCCCATACAACAAACGTAATTTTTGACCAAAGTTAAGCAACGTCGGGCGTGGTCAGTACTTGGATGGGTGACCGTTTTTTTTTTGCATTTTTTTTTTCGTTTTTGTTCATTATGGTACGGAAACCTTCGTGCGCGAGTCCGACTCGCACTTGCCCGGTTTTTCTAGTTTATAAAATTCGCGGCATTCTAAGGCTGCGGTTCCACCAGCGATGTGCGAGGATGCGTAGCGAGGCAGGTTTTGTTAATCTGCGCTGAGCGAGGATACGTAAATGAAGTGATTCTATTGGTTCTTAACAAATACATCCCTTGCTACGCATTCTCGCACGTCTCTAGCGGAAACGCAGCCTAAGGGCTGATTTCGACAGCGCGCGAACTCGCATGCGATTTTAGTTAATTTACGGACTGTTTGGTTACGTCCAATTCAACCGACCGATCAAAAACCGCAATGTAATGAAACTCGCATGCGAGTTCTCTCATCGTGTAAATGAGCCCTAAGGCAGAACTGTAATTATTTACCACAGACTAAATAAGTAAGTCTTATTTCCTTTTCCCGCACACTTTTAAAGGAAAAAAGTACGCTCCATATATCGCAGTCCTCGGTCCACTCACGTAATAACTCACTGTCGGACGCTGGCACGGTAATCCCGGCGGCCAATGTTTGACGAATGTTGGTCCGATGCCAGCTCACAAATAAGTGGACCTTCTGTTAAAATCTAGTCTGTGGTCCTCATCTTAGCATTTTCCAAATGAGAAATAAAATTCGTTAATCAGACAACTTTCGGTCTTTTTTTTGTCAGAGGTGGAGGTAACCTCATTGGATACTGCCGGTCCGGTACCCGGTATCCAGCACGTCTGACTCGGCTGCGCTGGAAATTTGTCTCCCAGCCGCCTACGGACTAAACCCCTCTTTAGGTCCATACAATGTTAGTTATATTAGGTATCTAATCTTTAAAAAATCGCTCAAGGGCGAGTCGGACTCGCGTTCCAAGTGTTCCGTACATTACTCAACTTTTAACAATGTTTTTTATGGGTGCCGTTCAATTTTAATACAAACATTTTGCATAATTACATTTAACTACTTTTAAAACTCATAATAAACATAATGTATAGAAACAAAATCCATAATATTATTCGTAATAATAATTAAATTACAGAATGTTCTATAATCATAAAAGCGTTGTTTATAACGATCATTAGGAATAATTTTACTTGTTATAACATACATTTAGTATTATGATTAAAATAAAGAACTATATTTTAACGAATGATCGGGTGACATAATATAATATGACATAAATTATAAAACAACTTACATATTACCTTAAGGCAGGTCGCCGTTAGGTACGACTACGAGCGAAGCGAGGAGGAGTGTTAGGTAGAACTGCGACTCTACAGCGCGCGAGCCGAGCGAGCGAAGCGAGCGTGCCGCGGCAGCGGCCGGCGAAGCACCAGAACTGACTTATTTTATAATAGTACCTACACATTTTATTACCCTCTCGACCATGAGAGGAGGCCTGTGCCCGGCAGTGGGACGTGTATAGGCTGATGATGACGATGGTATTCTTTTTTAAGAATAAATAAAGAGTAACCTTCAATTTTAATATGTAGAAAGTTGAAAAGAGGCGTTTATATTCTTTGAACATTATGAACTTGGTTTTTATGGAAAAAGAATGTTATGAGCATTAAATAGTATACAAAGTGATCATTATACTGATTGCCTGTTATGCAAATACATTACTATGCAACTGAATTATTATTATTACTGAAATTATGCAATTTGTTCTTATTCATTTTGTTTTTATACTAAATAATCATTTCTGCATTTCAAAATTATGCAATTCGAATTATGCAAAATGAAAATTCGAAAATAGTTGTTATTAAAAACATTACACACCCGTTTTTTATGTGGAACGTGAATGAAATGTCTTTAAAAAACCCGTCGTCGGGTCGGATCAAAAGCTGATTAAGCCCGACTCACGCTTGACTGCACATTTCTAATAGGTTTTCCTGTATTTATAGGTAAAGAACTATTTTGTGTATTTTTTTCAAATTTTTAGACCCAGTAGGTTCGGAGATAAAGGGGGGAATGGTCGGACAGACAGACAGATGCACGAGTGATCCTATAAGTATAAAGGTTCTGTTTTTTTTCTAGAGGTATGAAACCCTAAAAATAAACTTTAAATTGCCCCCCTGCACCTTATTCCAAAAAATGTAAGTAATTTTGATCCTTCAAGAAAAATTAACTAACTTATAAAACCAATAGAACATGCAAACAATGCGAGACTCTAACCCAGGATTTACATAAAAAAGCCTTTGAACGTTTCAATGTCATTTTAAGCGGCTTATTTCAGTGTACTGTTTTAAGTCTAAATTGCAAAAACTCTGCCTCAGAGAACGTAAAATGATTCATATTAGCTGACAGTGAATCGACAATGGACTCTCATGGACTTCGGCATTTTAACCAATGAGGGTTTCATTTCATGTTTGAGAAGGCTCGGTTACACAATGTGCAAATAATTCGGTATTTCAACCAAAGAGGATTTCATGTTTGAAAAGGCTTGGTTACACAATGGGCAAATAATGTGCGACCTACCTACATATTAATTCTGAATTAAATACTTCCGGCGACACTTGACATCTTTCCGATTTTCGTAGCTTTTGATCGTTGACGTGCAATATTGTTTTACCTAAGCCAATTATGTATACCGTAAAACCACATAACAGTCAAAAATCTCTCAATTAGGTATGGTTGAAAAATATCACTCGGATATCTTAGTTTAGGTGTGAGTATTAGTAGTAGTAGTCACTTTATTATACACAACACAGATTTACAGAAATAAAGGAAGTATTATTCGAATTACTTAGTTTTGAGGCAACATAGTTTCATAAATGGCCGAAAACACCTTAAATTTTGTGCTTAATTTCGATTAAAATAAAGTATATTATGTTTTTAAATATAGTTAATCAAAAGAAAAAGAAAAAAATAAATTAATAATAATGTTGTACTTTGGTTTTGATACTTAATTAAGTTTCGAACTTGTGGACCAATAGTCCAACTATGGTATTCGACTATAGTTGGGTGGTTTTAAGATAGTGTTGTTAATCTTGTATGGAACTTAGCCCCATTGTATCGTCCAGAAGTTTCTTCCGCGCTTGGACCGTTGTACCGCGAAACCGATTATATAAAATCATATAGCTATTTTTCCACATATTTGAACGATAAGGACCGTTGTATAACAAAAACGATTTTCTTAAATCATATAGCTATTTTGCCTGCATAGCTCCTACATAGAACGATACAGAGGCAAATAAACGAGCGAACGAAGTAACATGAGATCCTTAACAATTGCACAGTCCATTCGGAGTCACTGCACAGTGCACTTATGTCAGGTGAGTCTTCGACTGCTTGTTCTTGGTTCTCGGTAGCCGATTGAAATGAAATGAAACCGGATTACAGATTACCTACTTACAAGATGGAGCATTTAAAATAACTGCCATATATTATATTAGGGTCAAACAGATCACTGTGTTATGTCTTTCCTGTAGACATACACTAGAGTTAAGGGCTATAAAGGCTAATTTTCTTATTTAACCCTTATCCACATGAAAAGGTCCTCCTTTTATTTAGAGAACTATGATAAAATCATTGCTTACATGCCCACAAGCTGTTAACTATTGCCCACAGGAGAGAAAAATGTACTGTTCGCGATAACACACTAGTTTTCGAACGAAACCAAAACCGCTCGTTTTAGATGACTTGTACTCACATGTTAAGTATGATATTAACCTGTAAAGTAAGTACTTACCAAGTAAATATAAGTAACTTTACAAATATCTACTAAAGTTTACTTTTAAGGGGTAATCATTGCAATAGTGGTAATAAAATTCCAGCAATACCATCTGAATTCAATTTCAATATCTTTAGTGTTAAAACAACACATGTCAAATATCACAATTGAATAACAATACAAAATATACAACTAATACTTAAATTAAAAACACATAACCATATCAGGGAAAGAAGAAAAAAATAATAGTACCTGATAATAAATACAAATGTCAATGAATCAGGCAATTATTGCTATCCGATGATCTGATTGAGCAAACAAATTATATGCAATTAGTACGAATGTTTGTAGAATTCATGGTAAATAATTTTGAATGCTTCCTTTTCGCCAGAATCAGAGTCAGATTAATTTTCAAAATCAATCATTGGTAAAATCAATATGATTATCATTAAAAAGGTACTATGTACGCCATTTGTACACTAAAGATTAAATAAGTTATTTCACAGCTGACTAGATTATTCTAGAATGTAATGGAGAAGCTTAAAGTGGAGTTCAATAGAAATAAAACCATCGTAAAACTTGAAAGTTATATACGTCAAACGCTAACAAAAACTGTCAGATTTGTTTACATTATATGCCATTTCTATTGAACTTCACTTTACAACTAAATGAAAATGAAATGAAAATATTTATTTTCAGGCAACTATTGGCCCATAGATAAATACCTTAAAACTAGCATACATATTATTACAAAATATATCTTAAAACTAAAAACACACAATTATGGCTGCGATGCAGTTCGCAACCGCGCAGTGTCAGGGAGCCGGCCGCGGAACCGCCGGAACTTGACACTCTTCGGCCAAAACTCCTCCTTGGTGAAGGTCGCTAGATTTTCAGTCGGAACGCTCAGCACAAAAGAATTAAAATTCACACTGTGTCGAGATTCCAACTTCACGACCCTCAGGATGAATCCGGACTTGGCTCGTACATACTTTACGATCTCCTCGACCTTCGTAAGGTAGTGTAATCGGGACACATACAGCAGCGTCGTCGGTGTTGCAGGACGCAGCAAATGGTTGGGTCCAGTCGGTGCGGTACCGCACTGATTCGGACGAGCTGACTTCTTTCTCCTCTCCACCTTTTTGAAGCCATCTCTGTCGCTTCCCGACTCTTTTAGAGACCTAAGCTACCTAGTGGATTTTACGTGTGAACAAAAAAAGAACATGACCATAATTCGTCAGTTCCATAATGCGGAGTCTGAGAAAATGTCTGTTATCCGGACGGTCTTTGTGAGTTTGTGTAGACTCTACACTGTAGAGCAAATAGTGGACAAACAATCAGGTGAATCCGATTCCGAGTGTCGAGATAAATGTTAGAAATATAAGCCCTTTGAGTCTTACGGCCCGATTCGGACTTTAAGATACGTCAATTAATAGATCTAGAAACGATATGGTTTATATTATGTCAGTGTCAAACGTGACGTTTCTTCAAACAAAAACGTCACTTTTGACATTGTAGGTACATTGGGATTATTAGGAGCACGTGGAGTCGCTACTCCCCAACAGCTCGCAACAAACTGCCCTGTGTTGACTGATTGCACTGAAAAAAGCAGCGGGCGGATGGTGTCGCCACATCTCTGCGCCAATTATTAGTATTAAATATTTTGAGAAAAGCGTAATAGTAGTGGAATAAGGACAATAAGAATAAGTAACTAACATACATACATACATACATACATATAATCACGCCCATTTCCCGGAGGGGTAGGCAGAGACAACGGATTTCCACTTGCTACGATCCTAACATACCTCTTTCGCTTCCTTCACTAATAACATTCCTCATACACGCTCGCCAGTTTAGGGTGCTCTTGACCTGGCCTTTCTTCAGGATATCCCCGAAAAAAAAAATATAAGTCATTATTACACAAATTGACTAACGGCGCGATTCGGGAAATGAATTAGAGATTAACTAGACACGATATAGTAAAGATATGTGACGTCCCACGGGTAAACGTACCTTATGGCGGTTGGCGCTTACGGTATTATTAACGTCGCTCCAATATTATTTCGGCGCTATGCGACGTAAGCGCCTGCCACCATAAGGTACCTTTTGTCGTAGAACGTTACATAACTTTACTATTTCATATCTAGTGAATCTCTAATTCATTTCCCGAATCGCGGCGCCAGCCGCCATAAGGTACCGTTTGCCGTGGAACGTCACATATCTTTACTATTTCATATCTAGTGCATCTCTAATTCATTTCCCGAATCGAGCCGTAAGCCCCACGGTAAGCTCAATAAGGCTTGTGTTGTGGGTACTCAGACAACGATATATATAATATGTATATAATACCTACATATTTATAAATACTTAAATACATAGAAAACACCCTTGACTCGGGAACAAATATTCATCACACAAACAAGCTCCTACCGGGATTCGAACCCAGGACCATCGGCTTCACAGGCAGGGTCACTACCCACTAGGCCAGACCGGTCGTCTAAATAAGAAAAAAACTACAAAGGTCATGTTAACGACTCCGAAGTCGGCGAATCGCTCAGCGTTCCCAAGACGTAGCCTAACCGCTAAATTGTGATTTGTGAGCATGCGTTACATAGTAAAACAAGTAGCATCTCACATACAAGTAGTAGTTCAGTAGAATACTACAGAAATTTATTAGTAAGTATATAAAGTTAAATATATCTGTGAGGGGGCAGGTAGAGGAGCCTCACGGGGATGATGGGAATGAAAAGGCAGGATCCAGAGCGATGAGGGGTATTTATTATTTAAATAAAAAGGCACCTGTAACAATACAGGTTACGTGTTAACAGATAGGTATGTATAAAAACACTTTCGTAATTCAGAAGGTTAGAAATCAAATAACTTACAATATGTGCCTTGGTGATGATGTAGATATATATCTGGAAGGTGTGCAGGGCCACAAAACGAGCACTATACTGAACTGCACGCACTTATGAATTATTACGTTTACTAATAAAAATCACACTTAAACGGTCGTGTTTAGAAACTTGGGAAGTACAGTCTGTTAGATTAAATGATGTTTATCGATCAGAGTATGTGATCGAACTGAAAATAAAAATCATTGAATGGAATTTGGAATAGGATTTGAATTTCAAAAGGGAATTTAGAATTTGTATGGTGCCAGAAATAGTATGAAGGTCGATAGTGTAACGCTTCGTTACACGCACCGTTACAATATCAGCTTAGAAAATACCCTTTAAAGTCCTTAAATGCTAAAAGTTGTAATAACGCCCACGTGCCCCCCTAGGTACCTACTAAATAATAATAACTCTTAAGGGAATATCTAAACGGAAATTAACTTTTCGGGGCAAAGCCTATAATGTTCACGGTATATCCGTGTAGTTTACTAGTTTATGTTGTGTTTAAATCACGAGTCCCAGAAGGGATTAAGAGTCCGCAGCAAATTTCACCTTCCCATACAAACGGAGTTTCGTTTTCATTTTAATATTAAATAAATAAATATTATAGGACAATTTTACACAGATCGACCTAGTCCCACAGTAAGCTCAATAAGGCTTGTGTTGTGGGTACTAGACGTCGATATATTTAATATAGGTACACATATATACAAATACTTATATACATAGAAAACATCCATAACTCAGGAACAAATATTTGTGATGAACACACAAATAAATGCCCTTACCAGGATTCGAACCCGGGACCTCCTGCTTCGTAGGCAGGGTCACTACCGACCCGATACCGGTACCGATATTACGTGTTGGTTTGTAATAAAACTTTACACATGCAATGACATGAGGTATACACCTTTTTCTTCCTCGCGTTATCCCGGCATTTTGCTTCGGCTCATGGGAGCCTGGGGTCCGCTTGATAACTAATCTTAAGAATTGACATAGGTAGGCACTAGTTTTCTCAAATTCACTGTTTTTTTTTAAGTATGGTATCCAAAGCTACAGAAACTAATTCCAGGCATAGATATACCTTATTATATTGTAACTACAAAGTTTCAGAGCAATCTAGTTAGTCGTTTTAAAATGAGAACGTAACTACGTTTGTATGGAGAACCGAGCTTGCTGCGGACTCTTAAGGGATATTTTGTGTAGAATAAATTAAAGTTTATGGTAGTTTCTCCCATTTTCACAATGACGCTAAAAATATATACTTTTCGAAGAGGCTGTTAAAAAGGATTCAAACATGATTTTTCAAGGAATCAAACTCCTATGAAAGTTAGTTTTGAAGTTAATTTAAGCAACTGACATTAGAATCGCCAAAGGCACACTATAGGACTCTTTATTGAAAACATACATACGAGTATTTGCTCCATCTAACCTGTTCTATCGAACGCCTGATGTTAAGAGACGTACAAGGCTTTGACTTGCAATGAAAGATTACTTCTTTCCTTATACTCTGTTTCTATACCTCGGTTAATAAATCGTCTTGATTTCCCCTGGCCGTTCAGCTCATTATGAATGTTTTCTCTTGAGATCAGGATCAAATCGTGTACCACGTTAAGACTTATACCATCGTGTGTTTATCAGCTTCTTAGGGTATGATTTAATAAGTCTGGATTACCACTAGGTCTATGAACCAAACTTACTTCTCTCTCTCTCTCTTTTATTTGAGTGTATACAATTTGACCCAAGACCAAGCATTTATGACTACCTATCACAGATTAGACAATTTAGACATACAAGCATTTTTGTCTAATAAATGCGGTTAAAACATTTCAATTTGTACCTACTATTGGCTTAAATATTTATTGGTAGTTTAAATCATTTTAAGATGCGATGCGAGAAATAAAGAAAAATTTTAATACCGTCTCGGGCATAACTCAAACTCGCAACGCCGAAATACCAGCCCACCGCTCTACCGAGATCTTTTCGCTGACTGTGAACATTTCCACCATATCCTAGTTATCCCTTTATATTTATGTTTAAATATCATTGAAGTCTCTGCTTAGTACAAAATTCATTTCATTTGAGATGGGGTCATGAAAATGACTAAAAAGTATAAGCAATCAAAGTTTTCAAAGACCTAACCAACCACAAGCCAAACAAATATTTAAAGGAGAAGAAATTATCGCATTACTTACATGGATAATACCATTTAAAATACGATTTCAAAACAACTCAAACGGCTCGCCTTACGAAAAGAAAAACGTAAATCACTTTGCGATATGTTCTTGCATATCGCAAGGTGATTTATTATTTTTTCTGAATTACGCTCCAACAATTTTATTTACATTGCTGCCTGATTTATCTAAAAAGATGAGCGAAAAGAAGACAAATTCTGATATGATTTTCATCTTATTTTGATGCGACCAATCAACGTGAGCCGCTAACGCTGATGGGTCCTCATGAAATGTATTCAAATATCTCGCTCACACTTACTGGTGCGCGTGAGAAGCATGGAGGTCGATCCAGTTAAACAGTTTTTTACGGGTTTGAACTGGTTTTGACACGATGACCATAATTCCTTTTTTTTAATTCGAGCAGACGAATCGCCACATGATAGGTAAGCGATTACCGACCCATGAACACCCACAACACCAGGGCTATAACCGCGAAAATCGAAGTTCGTAAATTGTGGGCATTTTTCTCTGTCACTCTAATTACGCCTTCATTGGAGTAAAAGAGAAAGATCCCCGCAATTTGCGAATTTCGGTTTTCGCGGTAGCCCCTCAGAGAGGTTCAAAGTGCATTGTCGTTCTTTGAGATGGAAGTACGCTCATTTGTTGGTCATCGTCTTGATAATTGGAACAGATAATTGCATAAGAGTGCTGGTGGCCTAGCGGTAAGAGCGTGCGACTTTCAATCCGGAGGTCGCGGTCTAACCCCGGCTACCAATGAGTTTTTCGGAACTTCTGTACGAAATATCATTTGATATTTATATATTTGCTTTTCGGTGAAGGAAAACATCGTGAGGAAACCGGACTAATCCCAATAAGGCCGTCTCCCCTCTGGGTTGGAAGGTCAGATGGCAGTCGCTTTCGTAAAAACTAGTGCCTACGTCAAAATCATGGGATTAGTTGTCAAGCGGACTCCAGGCTCCCATGAGCCGTGGCAAAATGCCGGGATAACGCGAGGAAGGAGAGAAGAGTCTTGATAAGTATTGGAACGCATCTCAGACATTCATTGCATTTCGCACGCACCAATCAGCGTGTGCGATTTTCAAGGTCTTATCAAAATAAGATCAATACCGAAACAACTTATTAACCTCCTAAGGCCCAAGGTCCTACCAATGGTACTTCTTTAGTACAATGAAATTTAAACCATATTTAATAGGCACAGAGTTGTATTTCTTTTGGTTCGTGAAATTTTTAAACATATAAAAATCAACTCTATTCCATTTCAAATTCATCATTCATCAAGATTCAAATTTCAGTGGCAAATTTTGGGCCTTAGGTTAAATCAAAATCGGGCTATGCTATAACATGACTCAAGTCAAGTTCTCAAGTCACAATAAGATCAAAACTATAAACTGAAATAAATGTCATATAGTACTAAGAAAAAGTGACCAAGGCCTCCAGTGCCGCAGGCTGGAATCGAACCAGCGTTCTCTACTATCACGGCAGGTGCCTGTGCCATTCGGCCACCGGGCCACAGCGGCATAGGTCGAATTTTTCCAAGTATAAAGGCCATAACATGGCCAGGGGGCATAAGCCTTCAGTAAGAAGTGCATATACTTGGAAAAATTCGACCTATGCCGCTGTGGCCCGGTGGCCGAATGGCACAGGCACCTGCCGCGATAGCAGAGGACGCTGGTTCGATTCCAGCCTTGGGCACTGGAGGCCTTGGTCACTTTTTCTTAGTATATGACATTTATTTCAGTTTATAATTTATAAAGTAGTGTTTTTACTTGAAATAAAAAACAAATTAAAATATTTACTGAAAATAATTTAATTTGTTCTAATACTTCGAATAAGATCAAAACTATATCAAAACTTTATCAAATTGCCAAAATAGAATCTGGCTCAAGGTGTTTTTATGCAATTCCCTCAACGACCCATTCCGAGGTATTATTGTATTATTCAAATTGACATCAAACGTGTTTGCAGAGTCGAAGAGAATTTCATTCTGGAAGAAATTCAAAATAAATGCAGTCCATTTGATGGTTACCTTTGGAGTGAAATTCCTTGGCTCTTTGGGAGGGATTGTTACACCGAAATCACCGAATATACGTTAGTAATTAATTATTCCTTTTTCATCTTATTTTTGCAACATTTATTGAAATACTTAAGTGACTTTTGGGAATCTAATTTTATACATTATACTGTCTGGAATCAAATGAAACAATAATCAGCATAATTAAATAAATTTGTAATTTGCAAGAAAACGCACATTTTTATGTCAAATAGTGCCTAACTTTTAAACTTTAAGTGTAAGTAAGTCAAAATTTTACTATGCATCAAAATTGGGTTTGTTTTCAAATAATTTTATGCTTGTGGCCGTTATTAAAGAAATTTAACCATGACTAAAATTAACTTAAACTTGAGAGAATTTTCTTATACTAATCCTAGGGTAGACACTACAATCAGTCGGTCTTTTGTCGAATAACATTAGAATTCAGACCACGGTGTAACAGCTTCTCTGAGATTCAATTGTCGGCAACTGTCGGCTTTTAAATTCAGTTTAAAATACTTTAGCAGCTCGATTAATCTTAGTAACTAACTGCAACGTCACGGTCGGGTAAATAAGCTAGTTGCTGGCTTATTTTACTGGGCTACAGACGTAACATTTAGTGTTCAAATTAGTTAATGGAGTGGGTGAGTAGTTACAGTTTGGGAGATTTAATAGTTTTCATCAAGAGAGCATCAAATCGACAAAAATTTAAAGAGCCATATGTACCTACCTGCTGTAAAACGTTGTACAATACACTTTCTAAAAGGTAATTCGCAACTCGTGTCGATTTAAAACACTGCCTTCGGTCGTGTTTCAATTTATCGCCACTCGTTGCGAATTTACTAATTTTCACACTTGTATCGTAATGTACTATTAGCACTTATATTCTGCAAATTAGGAATAGCAATATTTCTATATTCACAGAAAGAGGTAGAATACTATTCTGTCAAATTTATTACCATTGCAAAAATTTTGACTTGTTCTCATCTCCTCTTTGCAACATAATGGTAATAAAGTTAAATGAGAATTTTTCAGTTGTGATGTGATTTTTCTTTTAGGTTTAAGTACCATAAATATTTTATTCAACGCCATTAGGCCAGACATCTTAGCACATCAGTCCTCATTAAAAACCCTGTTGGAGAAAGTCTGTGATTTTTCAGGTCTTTTCAGTTCTAATGTCTATTTGCACAGTCCCAAGTGTCTCTTGGTCCCTCTGAAGCTACATTTGAACTTTACAAAGCAGAGCTTGATTTGATATTAGGTAATTTGAATTGGTAAAACTAGCAGTTTGTATTGTACGCAGTGAGCTGCACTGACACTGACAGTAAACGTAGCGAGATGCACTGAGTATTGAGATGAATGATTACAGTTACACACACACTGTTGTATGTAGGTATACAGGATGGCTAAAAAATAACTACATTCCCGTTGCCAGGGAGGTTTTGGGATTATACTGCGCAAGTTCTACTATGGGAAAAAAATTGGCTGTTTCATACATTTTGGCTGGTCCATTTTCTATGGGAGGGTAATTTTGTTTTTGCGTTTTCGGGGTTGGTCCCATAGTAATTTAAAGCTCAGTACCTATTATCCCAAAACCTCCCTGGCAACGGAAATGCAGTTAATTTTTTGCCACCGTGTAGAGTACTAATTGTCAAAAAATATAGTGAAACGAACGTACCTACTATGGTCTTAAAGACCGGTAACGCACTTGCAACGCCTCTGTTGTTGCAGGTGCCATGGGCGACGGTTATTACTTATCATCAGGTGATTCGTCTGCTCGTTTGCCTCTTTTATCATATTAAAGTGAATGGATGAATGACAGAATGTGATCGATGCGGACAGTGGCGTAGCGTGAACTAATCTAGCCGTGGGCGAAGTCGCATCTGCGAGGCCCTTTTCTTTCACTGTGCCCGAAGGGGCCTCGCGCGGGGGCCCCCTTGGGGCGCAAGGCCGTGGGCGACGGCCCACTTCGCCCACGGCTAGCTACGCCACTGGATGCGGACGATAATAAATATGTATACGGAAAAAACTTTTTGGTTAATCTTGTTGCTTTCGATGCCTAAGAAGAAATAACACCTACCTACCTATGTCAAAATCGCACCATCTAAATGACATATAAGTAGCTGTGTGCGTGACCTGACCTCTGGTACCGATATCATATCAGATCTATATTAAATCAAGATAATATTTTTAATTCCTAATTCTGTTCCAAGGATCATTGCGATCTGAGAGGTGCCATTCCTGTGCAAGATGCTGCTAAGTGACGGGCTAGCTTGCACTTTCTTAGACTTTTAGCGGTCTTTGGACGTTTTTAGCAAGTTTAATGATCGTATTGAAACTGCCGTTAGTCATACTAAGATTTATGTTAGTTTGACATTTTAAACTGAAATAGATGTCTAAGCCCTCCTCCTCACAGTAGCGAACGCGGGATTCAAACATACAGGTTGGCTAAAAAATAACTACATTAAAAAGTTGCTCAGTATAATCCCAAAACCTCCCTGGCAACGGGAATGCAGTTATTTTTTAGCCATCCTGTATCGTAGTGTGACTGTAAAATAAAATTATAAGTTGAATAAGTGTGAAGAGAGTTTAAAACCATTTAATAATAAGATTTAACATACCTACCACACAACTAACTAAATTACAAGTTAGGATAGCCATCTATTGAATGAGTAGGACTCTAAGCTAACTTTTTTCTCTATACAACCTGTTTTTGTAATAACCCACAGTATTTTACGATGTAAATTTATAGGTAATACTCGTACTGAGCAACTTTTACTATGCAACCAACCCGAAATACTGTTTCATAGATTTTGGCTGGTCTTATGTAGAATCGTAAAATATTGCAGGTTATTAAAAACAATCATCCTATATTAATAGTAGAGGGTGTAGCAAAACGGATTTTACATCTTAAAGCACCAAACCAGAATCACAAATTAAACGTCAGAATTTCAAGAACCAACATTGCATTAAACCTAACTTCGTGAGTCAAAACTTGTGAAACTTCTCAGCGATGTGATTGCAATTACAGTGAATTCACTTATTAAATATAAGCGAAACCTAAATCAACTTTAACTCATAACTCATAATAAAAACCGGACAAGTGCGAGTCGGACTCGCCCACCGAGGGTTCCGTACTTTTTAGTATTTGTTGTTATAGCTACGAGTGGCGATTTAAAACACTCCCTTCGGTCGTGTTTCAATTTATCGCCATTCGTTGCGAATTTCCTAATTTTCGCACTTATATCGTAATGTACTATTACGGTTTGTGACTTTATAGTACCTATACGAGTAACTACGTGTTTTGGAAAGGTCCCTATTTTCACGTAGGCACTAAGATTGCCGAGGACCGGACCCTTTTTACCGATGTGGTTTTCTTTACATTATTTACCAATTTCAAAAGCAAGTAGCTCAAAGAGTAAACAGGTCACAGGGATCAATCACCCTTGATATGCAAATTGGTGGAACGAAGGCCCAAAGTGGCATTCAAACTTTCAAAACCTTATTGTCTTGATTTGATTAATTTGATATTGCATCTAGTCTAGTGGACACTTATTCAGGATGATTTTTAATTTAATTTCGGTCAATATCGGCACATAAAAGTATATTTATTGACTTTACTAGTTTTTAAACTGAAATAAATGTCATATACTAAGAAAAAGTGACCAAGGCCTCCAGTGCCCCAGGCTGGAATCGAACCAGCGTCCTCTGCTATCGCGGCAGGTGCCTAATTAAAAGGTATTAGGTGATTAAAATATTATCTGAAAAATAATTTAATTTGTTCAAATACTTCATAGTATTTACTAGTTTTTGGTTGAAAGACGAGGAAACAACTTAAAATGCACTCAAATTGTGCCAAAATTATGATTGCAAATCAAAGTCAAAACTGAAATTGAACTTTATGCATATGCATGTAGGTCTATGATGCCCTGTGTTCTGTGGCGGATTAATCAGTCTTTGGCGTTGGACCTACGGTGGGGATATATCCGTCCTTGGCGTCGAAAAGGTTAAAGGAATAAATCGAATAAGCACTTACCAATATACGTGATTCCCATATTCATCACTTACTTTTAAGTAAGTGATGAATATGGGAGTCTTTAGACTTACCTGACCTCAACTGTCTGTTTCTCCAAAAACTTCCCGCAGCACACAGCTAAACTGTGGAATGAACTGGTGTTGCAGGTGTCCTTGGGCTACGGTAATTGCTTACCATGAGGCGACTCGTATGTTTGTTTTGCCTCTTATATCATTAAGTATATTGAGAGGGCTACAGGACACAAACTAACAAATTACCCTACTAATATAATGCAAAAGTTATACCTGTTTGTTTGTCTGTTACCTCTTCACGCTGAAAGACCCAGTGGCGGATTGGCCCTAAGACCCAGTAGGCCCGGGCCTAGGGCGGCAAGACATTAGGGGCGGCAGCAAGGCGGCTGTCTATATGATGGGCGCTGAGAAAGGGGCAGCTAGTAGATACTACAGGCCGGGGGCCTAGGGCGGCCAAGACTGCAAATCCGCCACTGGAAAGCTGAACCGATCCAGACGAAATTTGGTATGGACATAGTTTGAGTCCCGAGAAAGGACATAGGATAGCTATATATAAGATGACATCACGGAAAGAAGAGTATCACAAAAAATCCAACAATGTGATTTTTTGTGATACTCTTCTTTCCGTGGTTCAAAAAGCCGCTTTAGAATTAAGTCAAGCCAGATTTGTTTGACTGGAGGTTTTGAGGTCGTGTTTTGTTTACGGATTGCGATACATGATTAGGCCGAAATCTAATTAGTTGGCTTTGTATGGGATAACTTCATTTGGCTTGGGTTTCGTCAGGTTGACCCATTTTAAATAATGCTAAGGGATAACAGGGAAAAGTATGTTATTGTAAACTGAAATAGATATGTCATATAAGATGTTTTGAGTTTATAGGTCGACGAATCCAGCAACATAAAAACTAGTCTGATGTATTCAAAAGGTACTTTTTAATACAAAATACAGTACGTAGCAGCCCCCTTTTTAGGGTTCCGTATCCAAAGGGTAAAAACGGGACCCTATTTACTAAGACTCCACTGTCCGTCCGTCCGTCTGTCACTAGGCTGTATCTCATGAACCGTGATAGCTAGACAGTTCAAATTTTCACAGATGATGTATTTCTATTGCCGCTGTAACAACAAATACTAAAAAGTACGGAACCCTCGGTGGGCGAGTCCAACTCGCACTTGTCCGGTTTTTAAATATCTTACGTTAAATTTAAATAATCAAGATTATTTAGCAGTGGCACTAGTGTGCACGTTGATGGGCTCTTAAAAGGATGAACGCATGTTTGTCTTTTAAAAACAATCTTTGTATAAATTTTGATCAAGCATTTATAAAAATCAAATAAAACAAAGCCGTGTTTCAATTTACATAAATACTCTATACGATTTACTCCCAAAGTATACATTACAAATTAACCATCGAACACTTGCGGTTCTCAACCTCTTAAGCCTCGCAACAAACACAAGCAATAGAAGTTTTAAATACACTTAAGGCGTGAAAGGAAACATTTGCTTTTATAAATTAGCTGGAAGGAGCCAAGTCGTTGACACTTACAAAGACAAAGTGCGAGCGAGCCAATCCATTAATCCGATTTCCACCGTCAGCCAATAGAGTCCACGCTGTTCGCTGACAATACGTGAGCCTTACTGCAATGAGATAAGGTGCACCAAAAGTCAGTTAAAAATGTTGTTGGTCAACAATGGGCTACATGCATGAAATAGTTATTTACGATACAAGTGCGAAAAAGAGGAAATTCGAAACGAGTGGCGATAAATTAAAACACGACCGAAGGGAGTGCTTTAAATCGACACGAGTTGCGAATTACTTATTCGCACGTGTATCGTACAACGTAAGTACATATGGCCCTTTAAACTTTTGACATACGCACGAAAGGGCTGTTTCACGCACTAGTGCGGGAAAGTAGGACCATATGTTCTGTAAAGTATTTTGTATTTTATAATATTTGCACGATAAATACGTTCAACAATACGAAATTGTGTTGCAATATTTTGCACATTGTGCGGACAAGTCTGAGTGAAATGATCGCGCGAATGACAGCTACAGATGTAATGCATAGGTAATTGTTTTCCATCGTATTTTCTCGGAAACGTTCGTATTTTTCATGCTACTTCAGTCAATCTCAGTACTTTTTGTACCGAGACTGAGAAATAGCAAGACACGTTCGTGCGTTTCAGTGAAAATACGAAGGAAAATAATAATGCACTACGTAATTGATATTAATCCAATATCATTCTAATATTGGTTTAATGTCAGTGCACGTTCGAATTGGCCTGTAATTTAAGTTGTTTTACGCTGAACTTTTTGAAGTCCTCGCCTGCGCGGTACGGGGGCGACGGGGTAGGACGACTAAGGGCGGCGGGGAAGGTGCGGGCGCCGTACGCCTGCCGCCCGCACCTTCCCCGCTGCCCTTAATCGTCCAACCCTTTCGCCCCCGTACCGCGCAGACGAGGACTCATTTGAGCGGTCGGTCTATAAGTACATATTTAGTAAGATACCTATACCTATGTATGTAACTGCGAGCTGTGAAACACCAAAGCGGCAGCAACACCCCGTCATCGCTTTCAATTTCTAACTCGCTACTTCGGAGTAGGTACTTAGAAACTCCCGCCCGAGTAACGAAATCATAACTTGGGAAATAGGTCAAGTTTGATGAATATCGATACTTCGTTGTAATAACAGGCATACATTTTCACGTTATTACGATGAGGATAACTGTACCTACAGCTTCAGTGGGTTCGAATTATTGATTTTGAGTTAGAACAATTTTTTTTATGGAACTAAATTATAATTTCAATTTCTTTAATGTTGGTTATATTTATGGTTGCCTTATGCGGGATGTATGATGTGTGTGTGTGTGTGTGTTCTAAGCTCACTTACTTAAATCTTTTTGACAAATTTTACGCGTCGTTTTTTGATATTTAAATAAGACTATAAATTAACTTTAAAATGAATCACTTCATTTGCAGGATGTTATTCCATTTACTACTTTTAAATTTGAATACAAATGCTACTATCAAATATAAATTTAATTTTCCCCCCTAAACGTTCACAATTCAAAAATACGGCTTGCAAAGTAAAGCAAGTCCGTAGGGAGTTAAAGTCCAGCTTAAACGCTTCCCGCTGCAAATATTTCATTGCCTAGTCTGGGGTTCTCAAACTGTAAGTCGATCCCCGGAGCGTCGCAGTATTGTTTCCAGGGCGTCGGGGACCGGTGTGCTCGCTTTACCGGGTCTAGGTCCTAAGCTACGCGCAAGTAGATCTTAATTTACTAGGGAGTTACTATTGTAACTCCAATCGGAACAACATGAAAAGGGGGTTAAGGGGTCGCACTACGAAAAAGTTTGGGAACCTCTGGTCTAGGTCAAACAGTGCCTATTCATTTATAACTGCAAAGTCAACTGCGTGGAACGACCGCTGCCTGACAATAGAACCTAGTATCTGGATTTGGTTAAGCATTGTTCTCGATTTAGAGACCGCAATTGAAGCCTTTTTGAAGCAAATATAACTTGGATTTTGACGTTTTGTGTGGGGTCTAAAACTAAACTTACCCGGTATTTTCATAGCATCAAATTTATTCATTCATCTTCTGATGGATTATCGTGATACTGAGCGCCAAGGATTTGCGTCGAAGCTCTTTTGAATACATATTTAATTACACGAAACGGGTCTACCGCGATATAATTTCATTGTTTTTACCTTTAATTCCGACGTTGAATAATCCAATAATTTGGATAATCCTTTTAAAAGTAAAATAATATTTTACAGAACATAATATATGGTGCTACTTTACCGCCCTAGGGCGGTATTAAGGACAATACGTGCCTATGTCTAAAATTTAAAGGTCCATATGTACCTACAACGTTGTACAATACACGCGCGAAAATGTAATTCGCAACTTTTGTAGATTAAAATTTTTGCACAACGTATCAGCATTGCGATACAGCGAGGAAATGCCGCCAGCATCCTTGGTACAATGCCTCAAGGGCCTATTTTAGATTTAAGCTAGTTATTAATTTCGTTTAGTAGTACCACTGTATATATATTGTATGTAAATAGATGTTTTCAAATTTTTGTAAATTCAATTTATCGCCACTCGTTGCGAATTTCCTACTTTTCGGACTTGTGTCCTAATGTAGGTACTATTAGAACAGGTAAACTTGGTAAAAACTGTCAGAAGACCATGGACAAAGGAAAAGCTACGTTGGAATATATAATGCTAAAAGTCACACACAACCTAACGTTACATTGTATTTATATTTTTATTATGTATGTACTTATTAAAAAAAGGTGCAGCTTGAAAATACACGCTCATTTAAAAGGTGTACCATATCCTGCATGGTTAGATTTCATCGTGTATAGTTTATGTAGTTTAGTTTATTTATTTCATAATGATAAATTACAGTACCTATACATTATTCTTACGCTAAGAATAACGTATACTGTGTGTGGTATGTATGTATACCTACTTAGTGTGTTGTTATGAATTTAGATTATGATCGTCAATAATTTAGCATGCAAACGTATTTAATAATTATAAAATGTCAACAATGATAATCAAATTACAAATTATGAAAACTAACAATTTATAAGTTAAAAAGAAATTTTCAAAAACAATAAATAACGGAATACATGTCTAATATCTCATAATGATCGTCATACTAAAACTAAGTGCGTTTAGGTATTAACATTTATCAAACTTGGCGTATACCCGCTCCTGGCCCAGCTGAGCACAGAAGGAAGGCGCCGGGCGCCGTAATGTGGCCATACATCAGAAAGCGCTCCTCGCGGCCCCATTCATAAGTCGTATGATAAAAAGCCTCCAAGTTTACCCCTTCAAGGAATCGAGAATTTTGAAGTTTTGCTTTAACGGCGTTTTTTATTCAGGTTAGGCAGATAAGTGGGCATACTTATCTGCCAACCTGCACACTTACGGAGAGCATGCCACTTGCAATCCGGAGGTCGCGGGTTCAAGCCCCGGCTCGTACCAATGAGTTTATTAAAACTTATGTACGAAATATCATTTGATATTCACCAGTCGCTTTTCGGTGAAGGAAAACATCGTGAGGAAACCGGACTAATCCCAATAAGGCCAAGTTTACCCTCTGGGTTGGAAGGTCAAATGGCAGTGGCTTTCGAGAATACTAGTGCCCACGCCAATTTTTGAGATTAGTTGCCAAGCGGACCCCAGGCTCCAAGAGCAAAATGCCGGGACAACGCAAGGAAGATGTTATAGATAAATAAGCACACAGCTAGGGTGAATGAAGTGTGAATTCATAATGCGTACGATACGACACACAGCTTATATTTAGGATAGATTTTTACTAATGCATTTAAAAATAAATTGTCAGTGTGTGTTAACGTAGCCTAGTTTAAAATTTGACTCTGAAATTGTAAGCAGTATATGTGTAGGTATTACTAGGTATAGATACGTGCGTACACTCTACAGTCAACATCAATATAGCGGATGAAACAATAACGCGCCAAAAGTCAATACCTACTCTTCTCAATAGAGATATATTTCTACAAATCTCGTTCAAAAGTATTTGTCACACTCTAATTGTTCTACTAACCCTTGAAGTGGCAGGAACCGGCTCCCGGAAATTTACCAATAATTTTAATTTTATGTGGAATTCAATTCAATTAAAATTGTATGCGCCATGGACAGAAAGTAAATAAAAATATAGGTAGGTATGTACATATTGACACTCATGCGCAATGCGCAAAATGTATTACTGAAAAGAAAAAATTGATATGCATCTTTCGTACGCTGTGATGTACTTCACTCTTTTAGTTCACTAGTTCAGTTTCGTTCAGTAGCTTAACAGATCCTTCTATATCAACAGTACTGGTTTCATTTCTCTCATTCGCGGATATATTAATTTGAATGAAGGAGGCTTCCTTCCCTTTTACTGAAAACATAATTGCACGGATTATACACAAGTATAAATAATAAATCACCCTTAAGAAATTTTACAATCTTTTAAAACTAGGTTTTTTCTTCAAGCATTTTAAAGTGGGGCTTAGCAGTCAAGTTTATTTCAACTCCAGACCAAGTCAATAACGACTGAGTTTCTCACAAGTTTCTTTAAGTAAAAGTTACTTTCGAGAGTTTCACTTCGATATTTATGGCTTAATAAACGATGAGAGTTTAAGAAAAATACGACCAACATTAACCCTGAGGGTGGTGCTTTAAGCTTTAAATACTAGCCATTTGAGAAAATAATATATTTTAAACTTTGTCCGACGCAGAAACGCAGAAATTCAAATCCTACGAATATTATATTTCTTTATATGAAAGGCTAAACGGATTTGTATGAAATATTTTATAATCTGGAATATTCTGAAATAGACAAAAATTTTTTACTAAAAATTCACCCCCTAACGGATTGCAAGTTTGTACAGGAGTAACAAGAAAGTCTTGTGCAGTCGTTAAAATACTCCTCAGTATTTTAACGACTTTACATACGCGTACCTATGAAGTTTACATGCAAAGTAGGTAAATTATAAGCCAAAAAAATGGTTTTCTGAACATATATAAAGTGCTTAGTGTCTCCAAAGTCCAAACAAACAACGTGTTCACAAATTTACATAAAATTACGTAAAAGGAGACATTGTAAAACATAAAATAATTAAATACAAATTCAACAACGGTCAACTCTGAGGGCCTGCCGCGTTCCACGTTCGGCGTGTAGCCTTCCATGTCACACTTACGTACGGATTTACAAGTACGACAGAGAGGCAACACGTCGAACGTGGTTCGCGGTAGGACCTCTGGCACGGGTTCTAGAGTCCGATTCAGAATTAAAACTTGATACGGTTTTGATTTTATTTTGATAGAATACATACAACTTTATTAATAATTAAATAAATATACATTGAAAAAATTTAGGGTAGAGAAGGGGTTTCAATCGATGTGTGGAAGCGGCACCGTCGTCGAACATGTTGATATGACCTAGAAGATTTGTCATGCTGATTGGTGCTGGCGTTCAAAAGTGCATGGACATATTTCAAACGCAATATTAAGGCATTACGGTCGACATCTATCCATGCACTTTTGAAAGAAAGAAAGAAAGAAAGAAAGAAAGAAAGAAAGAAATACTTTATTTGGTGTAACTTAACCTACAATACATCTTATTCTAATATATTCTAACACCAAAATGGATGCCACTCAGCATATGCCGATGACTAAGATACTTCGTCATGGCGCTGGTTTTCAGGGCAACCAGGAAAAACACAAAAAAATAAAATAAAATTAAAACAATAAAACAGAATAAAACCAAGCTAACATGCGGGAAAGTGAGTTTAAACTATTAATAGACAAAAACAGTACCTATATAAGTAATATGTGCTTTAATCAATTAAAGAGTAGGTGAACATACTTGTTTGTAGTACATGTGAAATGATAATCATAATAATCAAAATCATAAGAATTTATTGATAATATAAAATTACATGTCAATGTTACAGTTATCCTGTTGTAAGTATATTCTTATCTGACTTATATCAAACAACCATTGCAGCGAAAGGTGTTTCTTCAACAAACAAAATCTCACAATTCTGCATAAAGCTTTATAAACGGAGGCAGAAGTTGCGAATCCTTTTATTTCCAGTCGGGATTGGCACGGCCGGCGTGAGCCCGCGGAGACAAAACTGATTTAACTTTAGCTGTAATAGTTTCTGCGGCCCAGCTGGGGGTATCTTGGCTGACGATAGTTCAAGGAGACTAAAAGAAATATTTCATTAGATTTACTTTCGTCAGAAGTTATTTCAAGATTATATATATAGTATTTGCGTCCCTTTTTGGGCTATCACGGGATAAATAAATAAATATTATATCTTAATATTATAAAACATTATTACACAAATGTACTAAGTCCCACGGTAAGCTCAATAAAGCTTGTGTTGTGGGTACTTAGACAACGATATAGGTATATATAAATATTTATAAATACATACTTAAATTCATAGAAAATATCCATGACTCAGGAACAAATATCCGTTCTCATCACACGAATTTATGCCCTTATCAGGATTTGAACCCAGGACCATCAGCTTCACAGGCAGGATCACTACCCACTAAGCCAGACAGGTCGTCAACAGGATCGTCTCTCATTTCCTTTAAACCACGTCAGTGACACCGAAAATTGGAATTCATTTTAAACTTGAACCTACTTAGTTGAATGATCGAACCCATAGTAAGAGTAATTTTATATAATAAGGATAATAAAATCCAAACTGCGAGTGTATATTGATTCATGAATATGTTTCGTTTTATTTATTTAAATTAAACATTATGCTACACATGAATCACCAAGTTAAAATACATCATATCAGCCATAAGACGTCCACTGCTGAAAATAGGCCTCCCCCTTGGACCTCCACACCCGCATCCAGCGCTTTCCGGCGACCTTAACAAGGTCGTCTGTCCATCTTGTGGGTGGACGTCCTACGCTGCGCTTGCTAGTCCGTGGTCTCCACTCGAGCACTTTTCGGCCCCATCGGCCATCTTCTCTGCGTGCAATGTGGCCTGCCCATTGCCACTTCAGCTTGCTAATCCGGTGGGCTATGTCGGTGACCTCAGTTCGTCTACGGATCTCCTCATTTCTGATTCGATCACGTAGAGAAACTCCGAGCATAACCCTCTCTATAGCTCGTTAAGCGACTTTGAGTTTTGAGATGAGGCCGATAGTGAAAGACCACGTTTCGGAGCCGTAAAGTTATCACTGGTAACACACATTGATTAAAGACTTTCGTCTTAAAATTAAAATACAAGTGTACCTAATGATATAAAAATAAAGACAGTGAATATAATCTGCAAATTAAATTTGAAATATATCGACGACTTTAAGCTCCCAATATCGTTCCCCCGCATAGCCGCGGTACTGCAGTCTCAGTGGAACGTCGCAAAGATTGCTACATCAAGTTTTTGAGACTTGCACAACTTAATCCGGGTAAGTGACGTTGATGAATCACCCCCTGTATAACTTAACCGGCAATAGGAAAATGTAATCGCGTTAATTGTTACACCAGGGTTGGGAGGATCAATTATCCAGCAAATGGATTAAGCAATCAAAAGATTCTTAAACATTTTGTTCCAAATGCAGCTAATTTTCGTTTTATTTCCCCAATTTTTACGACCGACCTGTTATTTTCGAGGAAGATTTGTTGTAAATTGGATAATCCAACGTTCATTTTTGTTTTTTGGATTTTAGGTTCTGGTTTTATACCAGAGTCAATGATTAAATAAAGTATTAATGATTTTCTCTTTTTAGCTATACTTACACGTATAACATTTGTCACCTGCTGCTTTTATGAATTCTAAACGTAAAATTCGACTTTCCTGGTTGTTATCTGCACAAAAATACAATAAAATCATAATTTTAGGCGTAGGTATTCTTAATTAATGGCGCCATTTAGTTATAAGATTTTAAAACCTTTTCTAAGGACTCACAATGCTTTATTTATGCTTCAAATTTACTTTTGTTACTACAACTGCGGTCAATAGAGTGGCAGTTTAAGTACGCAAATTACTAAAATATAAAAATAATATTTCTTGTTATCTACAACATTAACGATTCTCGCGGCATTGTGCGGGGGCCTGGGGCTATCAATCCTTTGTTTACTAGACTCTGCTTTAAACATAAAAAGTAATTTACCTGGTTTGATATTATATTTTCCTCAACAAAATAAGTTGTATACCTAATCTTCTTTCCATTAGCATCTTCGTAGAACAACTGTCTTCCAACTACACAACTTCTCGGAGTCACCTACTTCTTGACTGTAAACAGTTGCTAATTTAGCAATGAAAAGTCGCTTCAGACTGCTTCCGGCTCCGTTCACCGGCGACCAAAAGTCGCACTTACAATTTAATTTGGTCGCGACGTAGTAAGCTGAAAAGCTGGAATTAATCAGACGGGGTGAGGTCCAAGTTAAGAGCGAGGAGCTTAAGCGTTAATGTACATGCACAACTTAATCCGGACAGGTCCTTAAGCCGACCACTGACTAACAGGCCGCCGGACGATATCGGCCTGTCAGTTAGAACAAAAATTTGACAGTTCCGAACAACTGACCGGCCGATATCGCCCGGCGGACTGTTAGTCGTTGGTCGGCTTTAGGACATTTAAAATATGTATTCTAAACAAATAAAATAATTATTTATTACTTATTTGGCCATACAATTTTGCAGCTAGCCATGCTGTTTCTACTAATTGATAACGGGTTTTACATTGGCAACTGATGGGTCCTACTATACCTAATGTCGAAGAATTGTGTAAAGTCCGTCTAAGTTAACTCTGCAGAGACTTCGTAGCGACAATGTGTGGAAGTGACATAATAAAACATAAAAGATTATGGTGGCGTACCTACAATACGGGTACCTACATACGCCACGGCCGTGAAACTCACGCTCCGTGCACGCTGAGACCGGCATACATTGGTTAAAATAAATGTATGACGTCAACGTGGCCGTGGAGTTTACACGCTCGGCGGACTAAGCGTTTTCTCGACAAGGCACATTTTGTCGCTCTTATCGCGTCGCTCTTCGCTTTTGCGTTGTACCATCGGACTGCGAATAGTTTGCACTACTGAGTCGTCGTTACAAGATGTTCTAATTCCTACTTCGCGCTCCTGAATTAAACAGTACGCGTTTTATGAAGACAATGACTCCTGAATTATTCACTTAACTAGTTATTCTCAGTAATACAACGAACGGTTTTATCTAGGATTGCGTCGCGTAGTACAAGTAAAGATAGATGGAAGATTAGAACTAATTAGTTGGAGATGATGTTTGGATTTATATCGGATCATTTGGCAGTAAATTTGATAAATTTGTCTTTGTGTTGTTAATGTTGTTATTATAGTCATTAAAAATCAGTTGAAATGGGCTTTATAATCTCCTTAAGTTTAATAATTTAAACGCATATACCTACAAAGTGTAGGTGGGTGTTTGTAGTAGGTATGTACCTACATTACTAAATGCACCTACTTATTAAAGCCGACAAAAATATTTTTAAAAGGTTTGCAAGAACATGAATTACCTAGCCAGAATATATTGTGCTATTTGATCGCTCGATTGAATTCAGCATTGTAAGGAAAGATCAAAATTATAACTAGGTAAGGTCACTGTGGGCAAGTCCGTCTACAAGGCAAGTCCGTCAACACGTTATAACTTTTGAATTTGAAGGCGTATGCGACTTTGGAGTCCAGTCGATTAACCAGTTTTTCGCGCTAGTTCCGTCACTGTAAAACAGATGGCGCTGTGACAACCAACTTCAGAGCAATCCACCTCAACAAGTAATTTCGTGTTTTGAACTCGAAGTCATAGTGCGACAGCCGTTCGAAAAAAAATTGTTAAAAATAGTTTTTGAAAAGATTGTGCATCAGAAAGTAACTACGTAGGTAGCATAAGAACCAGTTGTCTTTATTCTATTTTTAAAATATCAGAAATTAGCTTAGTTTTGTAATTATACGTTCCACAATTTATCATATTAAAATTTGACTAAGTTGGAAAGTCCGTCTATTATGTTCAAGGCAAGTCCGTCATATGCCGGACTTTCGTTAAATCAGAGATTACCAACTGTTTTTGCGACTTTAATATTATAACGATTTGATAAGGTATCAAAAAATCCTCCTAACTTTGCGCATGATGTTACTTTATTAAATTTTGATCTCAGTAAATTAAAAGAAACGATTAAAATTCATTTTAAAATTACTATTGATCTTTTATTTCGGAAATCAAAAAAATAATTATGTTTAACTATTTACCAAAAAAGGTTTACCACCCCATTTTGGTAGTATAGCGACTTGCCTTTGTTTTAGAAAAATGGTGTTTATTTCGAATCTGAACCGTATATTAACAAGTTTAAAATACACTTTTCATTGTCTTGATCCGTTCTTTTTAGGAATTTGACTACGAACATATACGCACCCATAGATTGGCTGATATCATAACTAGACGGACTTCCCTTAAACTGCACGGGAAGTCCGTCTACTCGCCGAATTTTAAAAAATGCCATTGTTTTTGCTTAATTTGTGCTTGAAATGATCTGTCACTAAGGCTAAACTATTAATTATTAAATTCTTCATCGTATGCGATTACAAGCAGTAACATAGGTGAATAATTAACGGAACTAGATCACTCCAAAGACAAAAAAAAATAAAGTATGCCGGACTTCGCCACAGTGACCTTACTCTACTTCTACTCGTACTAATAAGTTACTTTGTATAATTGTATGTATAATTGGTTACTTGTTACTTACATACTTATTGTGCAATTGACAGCTGTTGGTTCTCCGAATAATATATAAATAAATAACAAAATGGAGCGGCCGAAAGCGCCGAAATTTTGAAACGTAATAGATATAAAAGCCTCGGTAGACAGTACCATTTGGAGTTCGAACTCAAGGTCCATGGGGTCCCAGCGAGCAAAGGTTTTTTGCAGAAATCGCGAAGCGTCTGGTTGACGTAACTGGTGACCGAAGAGCTGACGGCTTCCTCGCACAACGTATCAGCATTGCGATACAACGAGAAAATGCCGCCAGCATCCTTGGTACAATGCCTCAAGGGCCTATTTTAGATTTATAAGCTAGTTATTAACTTATTTTAGTATTTGTATTGTAGTTATGTAAATTTAATGAAGTAAATATGTAGGTACTTACCTAAATGATTTTACAAAAACAAAACTGTTATTTCAAAATCGGCCTCTCTACTGCAGAATGCAGAAAGTTTTACCAGCCATCCATTTGATTCCGAAGCGCTGGTAGCCTGGTAGAATCATACTTGTAAAACTGCCCCTTCGCTTCGTGCATGAAGTTACGAATTTGAATTTGAAAGAATCAGAATTTCTGATATAGTCGTGTTAGACTTCATGTTGAATCACATATTGCTTATATCATACGGCAGCGGCATTTTAGATAGTCTTCTTTGTCCTCGGGTTATCCCGGCATTTTGCCACGGCTCATTCTTATAGAGTATATTCATAGTCATTTGGTATGTATTTTGGACTAATCCATTCAGCCATTTTCAATTTAGAACAGTTAGAAGTCAACTGTGGATTGTGAAATTTTTCTACGTTTTCTAATAATTAGTTAGATCAAGTATTGAAAATGTTACAGTATTTGTGATCTACTAACAAAGCCCTTTCATTTGGTTCCCCACATGGTATGTATAAAAGAAAAAAAAAAAAAATTGTACTGCCGACTTTATGACGTCACAGCAACTACCCCCTCCACTTTCGCGCTTGTCATCTCATATATTCTCAGTGTTCAGGGCATTACACTGAATGCATCGATACCATATTCACCCATATCCAAGACGACATGAACGAGAACTAACGTAAAGCCTGTGTTAATGCTCTACTAAAATACAAACGGCCGGAACATTTATTAATAAAATTAAGTTTGCATAAAATGTAAAAATAAAATGTTATAGAGGTTTAAATGTCAGTTTTGTCCCTACTCACCCCATTTTACGGTACCTATAGCAAAATATTAAAGCTCATTTTACTCTAATAATCCATGAATACTCATTTAACACATAGGTAGTTAAAATACAAATTGAAAATTGAAAAGATTTGTGCTCAGAACTATTCAATACAAAAAATACTCTCTCGCATAGGCCATGTCAATATTTGCACTGACAAATGATTACATCCATCAGATAGAATATAATGTAATTGAGTTAGTAAAATAGTTACCATAGCGTGAGCCGCGCCGGTTTGTTTTAAGGTAGACCTTTACAGTGCGACATAAAATAGTAGAAATTAAATAAAATGTGACTAAAAAAATTCCATACTAAATTGTTGCCATGTTTAAGCATTTTACGTCAAAAATGTGACAGTTACGTAGGAAGTGGCGCCCTCAATTATTTACTACAATTTCTTGTCGGACTATAACACATTCACTACCAGCGACGTGTGCCCTGTTTATTAAAAGCTTGTAATACAAGTGGAAGTCCCTTTCTAACAAAAGCTGTCAAAAAGGGACATCCGCTTGTATTACAAAGTCACAAGCTTTTGAGAAACGGGCCCCTGGTAGTGAATGTGTTAACTCTTTGCATCACATAAGTACCTACATATTATTATGAGTTTCATATTTGCCAACCTGCGATCACAATATGTACCTACTTACGCCACGAGTGCCTATCGCGAACACCATCGTTCGCAAATTTCGGGCATCTTTCGCTGACACTCTAATTGGAATAAAAGAGAAAGGTGCCCGCAATTTGCGAACTTCTGTGTTCGCAGTAGGCCCTCTGACTCGGATCACTACATTGGAACTTAATAATGCGGGATCCTGTAAAAGCAATCTGCAGCACACACGTGCCAAGGAAATATGGACTCCATTTTCACTTGGTCTCAAACATTTGAACTCAACGGTGCTTATGTTATATTTACCTTTTCTTGGGCTGATTTTCATTACATTGCGGTTTTTGATGGGTCGGTTGAATTGGACGTAACCAATAGTCCGCAATGTAACTAAAATCGCATGCGAGTTCGCGCGCCGTCTTATCAGCCCTTACACGTAAGATACTTATCTTTTTCCTTGTTACTTTACCGCCTTTGGATGTTTGAGGAAAAGTTTGATAATGGTGTTTAAGAAGCAATTGTTTGGATTTACCGCTCACAGAGTGCACCTGAGAGGGCCTGCCGTGAAAAACGAATATCGGAATTTCTTTATCTGCCTCTCGCTCGAATATAAGTACCTACATGTTTACGTTAAAGATTTACCCCCTTATTCATTACGAGCCTGATTTAGATAAATTATATTTTATCCCTTTCTTACAAATTATATAAGCCAAATGACAGATAAAGACAAACGATTATTAGCTAATTGAGATTTGTGGCTGTGTACTTTCACGCTATTTCCCATTCTTCGCAATTCTTACCGAAACATGTCTAGGAATCTTCGACTTAAAATACTTATGTAATATTTATTGTCACTTATTTTAATTGTTTGGTGTGTGTATAGGTATACAACCAGACTGCAATTTTTAAGGGAACTGCATAAAACTGCAAGTTGCAGTCGAGTTGCAGTCCGTCTGTACCGGCCTTAAAAAAAACAGATTCAGATACGCTAGAGTAAGAAAGGTGACATATTTGTGACGTCAACGTAAATTAATCTGCTCCACTAATTGATTAATATCTGGGAGACCGAACTTTGCTCGGAAAACACATAAAAACTCAAAAAATGCGCGATTTCCCAGAGATAAGACCTAGCTAGATCGATTTTTACCCGAACCCCCATACACCAAATTCCATCGAAATCGTTACAGCCGTTTCCGCGATCTCCGAAATAAATATATATACAAGAATTGCTCGTTTAAAGGACCTAATTAACCTTCTAACTACATCTGAACTTATTATGTATTATTATATAGGTATATTGTATTGGTAATATTCAGCTGATATTTCTCCGGAAACGCGGTGAAGGGCAACAGGTATTCTCTAAGGAGACATCTTACTCCATCCTTCCGATATAAACTTTCGATATGCGAGACGGAAGCCCTTAGGGGCTTTGCTGGTGTTAGGTAGTTTACTGTTATTAAGTAAGATAAGATATATAAAAAGGTAAGTCCATGAGATTGTAGCATTGAAGTATTATTACTACATAACGCTGGCCCAATATTACAGGGTTCTATGTTACATTTTTAAGATAGTTGAAATTCGACTTAATGTCACTATGACAATGTTCAAATTTCAATTCGATAAAAGTGGAACATAGAACCCTGTAAATCCTGTAATATTGGGCCAGCGATATATGTAGAACCGGCACAGAGAACACTGATTCTCTAAAAATACTGATTTTGCGCCATGAGTTGGTGTTGTTTTGATAGCAAACCATAGAAGCGGAGCGTGAATCTCGCGACCTAAACGTGTAAGCGCCATGAATGTTTACGGCGCTTACGACGTTTTGATCGAGTGGTGCGGGTTGCGATTTCGACAATTTCATTGTTTGGTGTATTGCTCCTCTATAGTACCTTATAATATCTCAATGGTTTGTAGCAATTTTTTTAAACTAAACGTTGCTGGTTCAAACCTCGGCTCGCACGAATGGGTTTTCGGAAATTATGTTCGAAATGTTGATATTCACCAATTCCCAGGAGAGCAATTTTAAAATACTGGACTGGTTCCAATAAAGCCTAGTTTCCACTAGGTTAGTTAGACAGGTAAGATGGCAGTCGCTTTTCTTTAAAATTTTGGGATATAAATGCTAACTGCCTGGCCACGACATCGCGCGACCAGCGGCAGCGGCGGCGGCGAGCGAAAAGCGAATGTTACAAAATCAGCGAAATGCTATACATGGAAGTATTCTGTCCGCTCAATTATGACCCAACGCAAACTACCCCGCGATAGGCGGTACTTACAAACTGCTCGATTGGCAATCTCAGTACGACCGAGATGACAGTCAGTGACAAATGGCTAAATTGATTTATAAAAACAACGTTTTTTTATAATTAAAAATATATTCATGTGTCGTGAAGTGGTGCAGAAGTTATTTTAGTTCATACCAAGGACAGTGGAATCACTTTTCACTTGTAGTAAACAGATAACTTCAGTAGAATTTGGAAAAAACATGACGATTTGTTTTCAATACTACCGTGCTAAGCTAAAACGTAACAACTGCATTCGACTTTCATAACACCATACGACTTTTTAAATTGCGAGGATAATAGGGATGGTGTTATGCTAAATGAAGTAGACTATTTTATTAACTTGTGTTTGGTTTAGGTATTTTCTATATAATTATAAATGTAGTAATAAATTCCTTCTTACAGATTTGTATTTTCCTTTTTTATTTCATGAGATGGAGCTATAAAAAAACTACCTAGTTATTTCAAATTAATAATCAAATTTGGTATTCTCATTTTACATTACTTTCCATTCAGATTCCCACAAGATGCTATTCGCAGAGAACTATGGAAAAAAGCTGTCCAATTAGAGAGACATGAAATTGAGTGGATGCCTGGCAAGATATCTAGAATATGTTCTATTCATGAGATATAGCCCGTGAGATAATCATACCCGGTCTCCTATATGTAGATACATTTTTCCTATCATGCTTTCACTGAATTAATTTAACAAATACACACATTATCTGAAAATGTTGATCATTTGAATCCACCCTCTACTGTCACATATATGTAGGTTCTCTCTCAAGCCATTTCCGTCAGTAGAAAAGAGCGGCAAACATATTAACTCACATTATAGACGGGTCTAACGCGAATTATATTCAATTACCTTGATTTACCGACGTAAATCATATGTAATATGTGTTCAAAACGCGAAAGTTTAAAATATTATAAGAGCGGCAAATTTAGAAAATGTAAGCGCGCGAACGGCTGTGGTCCTATACAAAATTTTAATTTTGCACCTTTTTCTACTGACAAACTTGCCTGACCGGCTATATACATATAAAATATTCTGAACTGAAAGTGGGGATTTATTGTGACTCCGCCTGTTCAAATATTTTTGACCCGATTCGTGTACCCATGTAAATTTAGCAGACTGTATAGCCAGTCCGATTTCTAAGATCAAGTTCGCCATACATTTACTATGGCGTACTTGATCTTAGAAAAACGGACAGACTATACCTGAACGTGACTTCGCACTGCCATGCAGATTGATAATAAAATATACAAAATACTTATTATAGCGGAATACATTTATACAACAATGATATATTTACTTATGTTGAGTTAGTCTGTCATGTCATAACAACATTTTAACTAGTTATCTTTTAATCTGCATTAAATTATTATACGTGAATTATTTGACTGGTTCTTCACTGTATGGCATAAACCTATCCCTGTCCAAGTCATATTCTAATCAAATATGAACCGCAAACTCTCAGCGGCCAGTACGTACAGCAAGAAGGTTATTAGCGGATTAATGTCGCTGATTGGTAGTTATTGACATTATATGCATTTCATCTACACTTAGCTATGTACCATTAGTGTAATAAAGATGACTCTTATTTTGTTTACCAGCTTTGATTACAGGCTCTGTAAACGCGTCGTCTTATTTGAATGTAGGCGTAATTGTGTATGTGTGCTAATTTGGCCCGAGAATTTGAACGGTAATGTTCCTAAAGGCGGTATCCATGGTTATATATGATCGCAGTACAAAATAAGGCGAAAAGAAGAGAGAGGCCCCGACGCGCCGCTGCCAGCGGCGACTCGCGCGAATTTACTCGAGCGACCGGCGGCGACGGAGTGCGGCGCGGCGGGCGATGGAAACAAAGACAACGGGCGAGAGGAACGCGGCCACGACTCACAGCGGCGCGACCGGTCTTAGCGGCGGTAAGCATCGGGCGGTGAATCGTAGAACAAATTTTTTTATAATATTCGCGCGCGATAATGGATACGGAAGTGTTTATCACGGAAATATTGTTGATCAGTCAGAACCAAGGCCTATGGACTTCCTTGAAACGATGTGACCCTTCAAAATTGTACATGTGTTGTCCGTTCCCAGACGAGATTGCCAGTAATTTACATAAAAATATTTTACTACAGCAACATTGCTAGAACTGGCTTTGTCTATAGATACGATTTCTATGAACAAATCAAATTATTTTATAAAATATATTTTGATTTGTATTGTATGAACTATGAAGTAGTCATATGTAAATTATTATTTATTGTTTGATATATGTAAATTGTTATCTATTATATTTCAGTTTGCCTTTGTCTATGTTCATAAAATCTACGAAGGGTAGACGTGCCTTTACCCTCCTTAATAAAATTAAAAAAAAAATCTTTGTCAATAGACCTCTTTGATAGGCCTTGATTTGGGTCTGGCCGGTAAGAACATAGGTCATTACAAAAGTCTGTAATGTCAATGCTGTCAGTAAAGTCATTTAACGCAAAAATATCATATCAGTTTTCATATAAAACGATTTATTCACTTGAAATATATTTATTTAGGTTCCTATAAATTTTTAAAATAAAAACTATTCATATGTACGAGCAACATATCTAAATGCGTCTTCGCACAGGCTTAGTTAAAATTAAACCGTTGTCTCTCTTCCTTCCTTGCTGTATCCGGCAATGGCGACTTTATCAACAATTCTTATCCGGATTATGAAAAGCCCTAATGTGTGTGTGGAAACCGTTGTAGTAAACCAGAAACAGCGATAATTTCAAGGTAAGAAAATAATATATTAATCTTTAAATAAAAATGAGCGTACTAATTACCAAATTCAAATACAATAATTTAATCTTACTATCCCCGTAAACCCGCGGACGTTATATCGCGTCCGAAATTATAATCCAAATTCATCATAGATGTAAAACTTCACATTGTTTGAGCTGGTAAATTTAGACCCTAGGAATTAGCGACGTTAGTAATTAGGAAGTTAGATTATATTGTTTAATTTGTGACTATTTTGTTTTAGAAATTGAATCAGCAGATGGCTTGAGCGTGAGATAGTAATAATATAATCCTGGGCCATCATATGATTTCTTGGAAAAAGCTTTGAGCTCAAAGGGCACGTATCTGCCGCATATCCAGACTAGTTTCCCGGTGACCAAGAACGCTGCGCGGAGCTGTGAAGCAGAAAATGTCCGATAACCGGATAGATGTAATAACAACTTGTAACTATTTGCCATATCAATGTATGTATTCATATGCATTACTCCTAACATATATACAGTAATGCTAATAGGAATGAACATATTTATATCTTAATACGTAACTTTTTGTTACCTTTCATATTTGATGAATTTCTAAATATAGTACCTAATCATTATCTTTTAACGTATTTTTTTATTTATTTGTGATATGCTAATTTAAGAGCCCAACAACGTGCACACTAGCGCACTGCTAAATAATCGTGATTATTTAAATTTAACGACAGGTATTTAAAAAAGGGGCCGCTACGGACTGTATTATGTATTTAAGTACCATTTGAATACATCAAACTAGTTTTTAAGTTGCTGGATTCGTCGATCTATGAGCTCAAAACAAAAACGGCCGTTTTAACTTTGGACGGGTAGATTGACGAATCCACTAACATAAAAACTAGTTTAATGTATTCAGCAGTGGCGAAACCTGACCCCAACAAAAAAGAAAAAAATACAAAAAGAAATTCCCTCTCCGGGATTCGAACCCAGGACCATTAGCTTCCTGAACTGGATTACTGCCAATACCCGCTAGGCTAAACGAGTTGTCAATTCTAATTACAATGGTATCCTACCAGAGCGCTAGTAGTATAAACGAACTTTTGAAAGGGACATTTTTTTGTATGGAGTGTTCGTTCTTCTCCTAGTGAGTATTATATTCTTTGGTCAGAACTCTTTTTGATCGGAATTTATGTGTGTGTAAAGTTCGTCCAAGAAGTGTTGGAATATATAATCAAATGTTTCTACACTCATTCTAGTGTACTCGTAAAATTTTGCGGGATGCTTTCTATATTCTTCGTATAACACTCTAAATTCGCCTAACGTATAACAGCGTCTATTAAGTTCGTGCACACCTTCTCTTATATTTAAAATATCTCTCATGAAATATGAGCCGCTGTCGAGGCACTGAAGAGCCACTTCTGACAAAGACATTTTTAAACACTTGAGTACGTCCCATTCGCTCGACGCCGCCGCCGCTGCTGCGAAGTCGTGGCATGCTCGCCGCGCCGCTCTACCTTGCCGCGCCGCCCGCCGCCCCGCTCGTCGCTTAAGACCAATGTCGTGGCCAGGCCGTAACGCGGACTCTAGGCTAAGAAAATGTAAGTCCATGATCGTAAAAGTAACTGATGTCTAGTCAATTATTATGTTGCATTTAAGAATTCATAATAATCATACGTCGCACTACAGCGGGCAATTTGGGGGCATGTCAGGAAACGATATGTATTAGATGTATAAGATACATTTGACACTGGCTTATCTAATCCATATCGTTTCTAGATCTATTAATTGACGTATCTTAAAGTTCGAATCGGGCCGTTAAGTCTATATTATTTACTGGCTGAGGTGTGTATACTATTTTTCTGCATGACGGAGCCGGAAAGTGGGAACTTTATTTAGCGGAGCGGGCGAAAATTTGACGCTTTTCGGCCGGAGGGCAGAAAAATATATTCATGAAGGCACACAATACATGGAAATTATTAATTTGGATTAAACACACATAAATCTTACGCAATATTTTATTTAAGTACTAGTTTAAAAACAAATAATACATTTAACATATTAGAAAAGAAATACACAGAAGAAAAATATAGTACCTACTTAACTAATTCCATTATTAAACAGTAACGTAATCTAATCAAATTGACGTATATAATTTCTATTGTCAAAAAATCTTAATTAATCTTTTTATGTATGCAAGAATGTTAATTATTTTTATAAATACCTACATCACATGCTTAGCTTGCTTTATTTCAGGAATAGTAAGGAATACTACCTAATAATGTATGTTTGATAATTTTATAATATTAACTTCTAAAGAAAACGGAAAACAGAGATTTCATTTTCTTAATAGTGATTCGTTAAATACGTCAACAACTATGACATTTTTGACGTTTTCTATATAAGTACTTCAGTTTTACAATTGTTTGCTTTTAAGCGTCATTGAATACATAATATATCACATACATTTAATTTCATTTGTTAGCTATGCTTTTAGTAAAATATAGCACTATACAACTAGAATGAAAAAAAAAACTACTAAATGTGGTTTAAAACTTTATTATTTTATTCATACAATAATTAAAGTTACAGGTATACTTAAATAAATATGAATCTAAAATATTCATTTAATGTGCTAACGGCTACATATGTTTTTGCAAGCTCACAAAATATTTAATTACTGCACATCCCTCTTTACTTAATATTGAATTCTATGAAAAAAGAAATTTAGGACCACCGAAAAAAAATAGTAATACTTATAGCAAGTGTGCAGCAGTGATAAAAAATGACGGATTGATCGTTCTAAATGCGACTGCAATGCGGCAACGATAACAACCCAAATTAAAAAGGTATTAGAATAGGACCTAGAGGCCAATTAGTTGTTTAGAGCTGGAAAAGCGATAAATTATCTACAGGACAAGATTTTCGTACTCGCAAAATTAGATGTTCAGGCGGTGTTCTGCCACCAGTGACAAAATAATCGCGGCAAATTTGGGCCTAAATTTGTTTTTCAAACCTTGGGAATTTTTCTGTTATTCCTGCTCAGAATCACGAGTTCCATCCTAATAGGAAAAAGTGTCCCAAAAATCTCATACATTATTCGCATTCCTTTACTCTCATAAAAAATGGTAACAGAAAGAAAAAAGTTTTCCTCCGGCAAGGATCGAAACAGCTCTTGATTCTGAGTGGAAATAATTATAAATATACCCACTTAAAACAAGTGTAGTGTACAACTTTAAATAAAATGACTCATTTAGAATGATTCTCATAGAGAACCTATAAGAGTGGTGCGTTGCTGGAAATCTGGAACCATCTATAGAACGAGCTTCTCCTTGTCAATCTTGACGGGATAAACGAAGGAGATGTCGTTAGTAGGCGCGGGGCGGGCCTGCTCCAGCTCACGCTCGAGGTGGATCGCGTAGATGTAGTACACCAGGATGAAGTAGACTGCAAGACCTGTGGACAAGAGTGAAGTTAGGCGGATTCCAAACGTTCATGATCCTTAATAATTAAATAGAACTATTAAAACGGATTATATCGCGTATATTGAATTTATACTGGATCCCGACGTTTTTAGGGTTCCGTACCGAAAGGGTAAAACGGGACCCTATTACTAAGACTCCGCTGTCCGTCCGTCCGTCCGTCTGTCACCAGGCTGTATCTAGTGATCTGTGATAGCTAGACAGCTGAAATTTTCACAGATGATGTATTTCTGTTGCCGCTGTAACAACAAATACTAAAAACAGACTAAAATAAAGATTTAAGTGGGGCTCCCATACAACAAACGTGATTTTTGACCGAAGTTAAGCAACGTCGGGCGGGGTCAGTACTTGGATGGGTGACCGTTTTTATAGATAATGGTACGGAACCCTTCGTTTGCGAGTCCGACTCGCACTTGGCCGGTTTTTCCTTAGTCACGCGTTGCCCACAAATGCTGTAAAGGGTTCGAAATGTCGGGATGTAGTATAAATTCAATATACGCGATATAATCCGTTATAATTGTCTAATTTCATGAGACCGCGGTAACCGACAAGATCCTTAATAAGCCAACAAAATTTTGGTCGCGTACCTATAGATAGGTATATTCACCTCCGCGTCGCAAAAGGCACTAACGTGCGAAGGTGACACACATGAACTACTCTAATGATGAATGCCTGCATTCGAAACGTGTCACGATTATTGTAACTAAAAATACGTGAATAAAGTAAAGATACTAATTATACGGATGAGCCTTATTCTCTTGGAATGCTAATTTCTTGAAATAAATACATTTTGTTTTTTTTTTAAATATAAAACATTAGCAAAAACTTCAGAAATATTTAGTTGTTTTTAACATGGAATTGGAGCAGACACAAAAAGATCAAACGCAGTACAATTGTATATAACTCTCACGAACTAAAGTAGGTATAAATTCCCAAGTATCATAATACCTTCTGAACTTAATTCTACATGACACTAAAGTCTTCATTTTGTTTCAAAAGATTCTAATTTAGAACAAAATGCCTAGTTATTTATTTGTTGTTAGTTAAGTTAAAGTAATTGTGCTTGTCAATAAAAAAAACCGGACAAGTGCGAGTCAGACTCTCCCACCGAGGGTTCCGTACTTTTTACACGACTGCCCAAACAAAAAGAGTGTATTGTTTTCAGCGTTCATGTTTGTATGTATGTGAGTTTCTTTATTCCACCATAACTTCTGAATGCCTTAACCGATTTGAACGTGTGAGGTATTGTTAGAATCCTCACGTCATTCCGAGTAACATAGGATATGTGATGTCATCATAAAAACAATATGGCGGGCTCTGCACTAGAAATTGCCCGAGATTAAGAAAAAAATGTCGTTTAAAGTTATCGAGTAGGGCATCAAAATAAAGGGTTTTGAAAGGCGATATCAAAAATATATATTGAATGCATCCTCTGGTTAGACGAGATTTTGTAAAATGCAATCTAATCGGAAAGATGAACAAATTATCGAAACCTATTAAGTAGGGTATCAGCAGAAAGGGTTTTAAAAGCCGATTATACAAATATATATAAGTTATAAGTTTAATCGTACTGATGAAGAGAAAAAACGAAATGTTCTAAATCGCGCTATTGAAATTTTTCTTGGCAGCTATATATGTCACTTGCTTTGACATGTCATGTTCGGTACTTCTTCTTCTTCTTCTTTATTAGGGGCTATATAAGGCTCCAAAGCCTATGTATCACTGCGACCATTCCTGATCTATTGTGATCGCCACCTATTACAACTCTCGATCCAACCCTGCAACTTCGAATAGCTGCAGGATCCTTTTGGTCTCGAGAGACTTTACCTCCTCCGGGCGTAATATGTGTCCGCCCAAGATTAGGTCACGAGTACGCATTAGGCAAGGGCACTCTGTGAGGATGTGCAAGGGCGTCTCCTCCGCCTCCATGCAGAGTCTGCACCGCCCTATGTCACGTTTCCCCATGGTGCGCATGTGCTTATTTAGGCCGCAATGCCCGGTAAGCACCCTTACCAAGTTGCGCAGTTGGTTCCTAGACAGCGCTAAGGCGTTCGAAGACGCCTTTTTGCTGAAGGCCTTGATAAGCGCTTTGGAATGGTTCAAACCTGTTGTTTCTCTCCAGAGTTGAATGGTTTTGTAGTGACAGTAGGTCTTTAGGGTGAGCCGCGTTAGGCTTTTGGGGATACCACAAAAGGGCTCAGGACTGTAGTTCTTCCCCTTAGCCCCTGCTCGCGCGAGTTCGTCGGCCTTCTCGTTTCCTACGATACCCGCATGCCCCGGGACCCAACGTAGAACAACCTTGTTCCTGGCTCCAAGGTTGTTCAATAGTTGCCTGCAGTTCTCAACCAGCCTCGATGTGGTGACATCGGAGGTTAGAGCTAAGAGTGCCGCCTGGCTATCCGAATGGATATAGATAGTATGGTTGCCGTAGTTGCTTTGCAGATTGATTGACGCACATTCTAGAATGGCGTATACCTCTGCCTGGAATATAGAGCAAAAACGTCCTAGGTTTAAGCTGATGCTTTTCCTAGGCGCTTCACCGTATACTCCGCAACCTACTTCAGATCCGGATTTGGAGCCATCAGTGTACCACCTCAGGCTTCCTTCTTTCCACTTAATTTGACTGTTTGATGTTCGGTACTTACGATCTTTTCGGTTTGAATACTACTATAAGAACTTGCGACTAAATTTGTTATTTATTGGGTTACTGACTATGGGACTTTAATATTTGAAATATATTTGGACGTCAAAGTACCCATTTATTTTTTAAAAAATGGTTCTTTCAAAGAAAACTAAGAAAGCTCGTCAAACAGCAGATAAACTTAGTAATGAATCCCCGCGTTCCCGCGAACGGCGACTAAAAAATATGAGAGATAGAATGTCAGAATATTACTTTCATCTTTCTAATGAAGAAAGGCAGTCGCTTTCCAAAAGATCTGCCTTAAATAAGTCTTCTGCAATAAGGCGTGAAACAATACAAGAAAGAGAAGTAAGGCTCGCAAAGCATCGCTCACATATGACTCAAATACGCCAAGAGGAGTCCTTGTCTGCTCGTTCGGCGAGGCTGACTCAGATGCGTGAGCACGCGTCAATGATGCTTGATTCCGAGTCTCCTGCTGCACGTGAGATAAGACTCACTCAGATGCGCGAACATGCATCGCTAATTCGTGATCTCGAGTCTCCTACTGCACGTGATACTAGGTTGTCGCAAAGCCGTGAGTACGCCGAGGCGTCAGCACGTACACAAGAGACACCATCCTCTCGTGAAGAAAGACTCTCAGACATGCGACGCTATTACCATGACTGCAGAAGGCAGCTCTTTTGTGACGATTCGAATTTTGAAAGACAAATTTTGCAAATCCCAGAGCACATATGCTACTGCTGTGAAAAGACATTTTACGAAAAGCAGACGCGCCGTATTTCTGCTGCTGGCACTACTATACCATTACCACATGATCACCCGGATATTCTTATGTGCTGCAACAGGTGTGCCAATAGTATATCAAAAAATAAAACACCACCAATGGCATTTTGGAACAACATGCGTGTGGCTCCTATCCCTCCTGAGCTAGAGTGCCTAAATGAAATGGAGGTGAGGCTTATTTCGCGTGTCCGCCCATTCTTAAAAGTAGTTCGATTAGGCGGTAGATTTGGCCAGCAAGGATTTAAGGGGCAGGCTACACTTTTCGCGCAGCAGGTGGAGGAATTATCGGAGCAGCTTCCGATTTCAGCCTCTGACGCGGGCCTTACCATCGTTGCCGAGTCTTTGGAAAATGTTAGTAGTTCCCGAAGATACCTTGTCGATACAAATAAAATAAAAAAAGCATTGGAATGGCTTATTTTGAATAATCATCTCTATGCTAACGTGCAGATATTTTTTACAATGGACGAGATAGGTATTAACCAACAAATAATGGAAGCTGTGTCCATTCCATCCACCCAAGTCACCCAGCCCAGCTCACAGCCTGTACCGAGAAATGAAACATACCACTTCAAAGCAATCAATTGTGATAAATCTATTTTGAGAGGGCACTTCCATCAGGGTAGTGACCGGTTTGGGATGGAGTCGCGAGGGCGGCAGTGTACTGCTAACGCGGCTACCGCCATCGCGTACTCGGCTGTGAAACCATTACGTGAGTGGACTCCCTCGGACGTAGATCGGGTGTTGTTGGCCGGCGATGGGTACTTTCTACAGTGCATGTCACGTTTACCAGATAGACCCAACTATCTGAATACAGAGGAGCTGTTACCCAATTTGACTATTGCTGGGTTAACCATAAATGTGCGCATTGAGCCGGATGTCGTAATTGGACTTATCAGACCTGCCGCTCCAGAAACTATGCCACCAGAAACGTTTACTAGTTTGGATGACGCCGTACAGCATTTCTTTAGGAGCTCGGAATCAGGAATTGTTACTTGTCAGACCGGTTATGCAGTAGCTATAATGAAACGGGGCGCAGAATACTATCTATTTGATTCACACTCACGCGGGCCTAAAGGTTTTGTAGCTGGCGATAGAGGAAGTGCAATTGTTATGCAGTTTGCATTAGAGCAACCACTGTGTCGACATCTGTTGGTCGTATTGGATGTGCGCAGTGCAAGAAATTTGCAGTTTTCTATAACTGCAATACTTTCTCCTGAAAACACTGTAACTCCCACCGAAATATCTCTCGCGCCTGGGTCGGAGATTGCAGTTAATTGCGACCACAGTGAGAGTGTTCAGATAGATGTTGATATTCTGGAAAGTTTAAATGACGGAGAAATTATAACCACCAGCCTGATGCCCATCGATACAGACGTGCCGGAAATGACCACAGTCTTACCTAACGTTGACGTAGACCGCTGCGTTCCCGTACGAGAGTTGAGGCGCAAAACAGCTCCTCCTGTAAGTATTCTCCGGGAACAAAGAGCCGAAGAGTTAGCTTGGGTAAAACTATTTCCGGACGGTAAAAATGGATTTAGAGAACAGCGACAAGTACCTATAACGCCTCTAGACTATTTTCAGTCACGCGTTATGAGCCATGATAAGAGGTTTCAAGCGAATGAGTACCTGTTCTTCGCACTTTCAGTGGTTGAACTTTACAAAGCCCAGCAAAATGTCTCTGTATGCGGTAGATTGCGTCAAAATGGAGCAGAACCTGCTAACGTTGTTCAAAATGTTCACCTCGTAATGCGTAATATCCGTGGAACGCAATCTTACTGGCATAAGGCGTTTACAGACCTAATGGCCATGGTACGTAATTTAGGAGCTCCTCATTTTTACATAACTTTGTCGTGCAATGATCTGCACTGGCCAGACATATTGACGGCGCTTTTGGTGGCAGATGGACGTCCCGGCTTTCCAGTGTCAGAGCTTTCTTTCCCGGAGAAACTTCGTCTCGTTGAATCGTATCCGGTTACATTGTGCAGACAATTTATGCTTCGATTGAACACCTTTTTCACCCAAATGAAACGACGAGATGACCCCGTACTGGGTCGGCCCATTGTTGATTTTTGGTGGCGCATCGAGTTCCAGCTGCGTGGGAGTCCTCACGTGCACATGGTAGTGTGGTGTGCCGACATGCCGTCATTCGACACTGAGGAAGGGATTGCGCTTCTCGATCAAGTTGTATCTTGCGCCCTACCCGATAATAACACGGACCCAGAAATGCGCGAACTGGTACTGTGGGTGCAGACGCATAAACACACTCACACCTGCTACAAAAACGGGGCAAATTTCTGTCGGTTTGGGTTTTCGAGGCCTACTGCACCTCGATCTCGAATATTAGACGAAGATGAGGCAATACGCAATGGCGGCCGTTTCTATGTACTTAAGAGAGAAGAAGGTGAAGAGGACGTCAATAATTACAACCCACGTATGCTGCGCATGTGGAAGGGTAATATAGATATTCAACCTTGCGGCACCGCAACGGGAATAGCGTATTATATTACCAAGTACATATCGAAGTCCGAGCCAGCAGAAGTTTCGAAAAGTATTCGTGATGCCATGAAGCGAGTACAGGAGAAGGGCGGCAGTATGGCTAAGCAAGTGTTTGCTATGCAAAACGCTATATTGACACACAGGGAAGTTTCAGCATGTGAGGCAGCAGTGCGGTTATGTCACATAAAGATGCGTGATTCTTCACGAAAAGTCATTTTCGTAAATACCTGCGTCCCGGAAGAACGATATCGGATGTTGAGGGTGGATGACGGTGCCAATGAACCGTATCAAAATATTTTCGACCGCTATATGTCTAGACCGCTTATATTGGACCAACTAAGCTTAGGAGAGTTTGCAGTATGGTATGAGCCAGTAACGCGCAACAACTACACCGAGGACGACCAGGACGCTGACGCTTACGAGGATGCTGCTGAAGACAGCGCACCACAGCGAACAATCACACTGCTTGATAACCGGGGAAAGATGAGGAAGCGAATCCGGCCCGCTGTGTTGCGTACAAGGTACTATACACCAAATTCCGACCCTGAAGGCTATTACTACTCTCTTCTGGCGGCGCATGTCCCATTCCGTTCTGAAAGAGAACTAAAAGAGGGACACATAACGGCCAAAGAGGCGTTTTTCGCAAAAAAGGAACTTCTACGACCTCTGCAAGAGGGTAGTAGTGCAGAAGACATGGCAAGATGGGAACAAGAAATTCAGCAAGCAATTTCACGCGTTGTTGCTGAAAATTTGGCGGCTGACGCAAACGCAGCTTCAGGTGATGCAAATGAGGGTGAAATTGTTGACTTGAATCAAATGCATGAAAATGAAGGGTTTGCATTAGAAGAGGTCGATGAGGCTGAGGTGCGTTCCATGCCTGACCTACAGTACGCAGCAGCTGTTAACTCCATGAATATACAACAACGAGAGTTGTTCAAAAAAGTTTCCGATCAGCTGCTGCGTACAGAACACGACCGTGAGCCTTTACGGATCTTTATCACTGGTGGTGCAGGTACGGGGAAAACTTTCACACTCAAACTCATAGTAGAGCTGATTTATCGCCTCACCAACAACTCAATCAGCAAAACTGTGAAAGTTACAGCACCAACTGGGGTAGCTGCAAGACTAATTGGAGGCGCTACATTGCACTCCACATTTGCCCTTCCCATTGAAAGAGGCAGAAACGAAACGATGCGTCTTTTAACCGGTGAGCGCCTCCAACGGGAAAGGCAAAGATGGAGTGGAGTACAGTGGCTCATCATTGATGAGATTTCTATGGTTCCGTACACTACACTACGTAATGTCCATCTCAGGTTACAGCAGCTGAAGATGAGTGATGATTTCTTCGGTGGTATTAACATCCTACTGTTTGGGGACCTTATGCAATTGCCTCCCGTGTCTAAATCAGCTGGCGGTGCGTACTGCTTCAAGCAACCGCAGAATTTGGAATCCGAGGTGAATTTGTGGGCGATATTTTGTTTTTGCGAGCTACCTCAGAATATGAGGCAAGCCGATGACACATCTTTTGTGGACATCTTGAATAGTTTACGGGTCGGTCAACTTACAATGCAGCAACTGGAAGTGTTGGATCGTCGTCGAGTCCCACTTGTCGGTCAATTTGCAGATGGTGAATGCGTACGCATATTTCCCACGACCCAACAGGTCAACGATTATAACAACATGATGACCAACAAGCTAGCTCAGTCATGCTTGATGTACGATATTGTTGCTGTAGACGTGTCTCTTGAGGCGAAGAGCTATGGACAGACGCCGAAGGCGGAGTTTATATCTACCGACCCCAACAAAACCGGAGGATTTCCTAAAGCTCTAAAGATCGCCGTAGGCTCGAGGGTCATGCTGCGCAAGAATATAAATGTTGGCCACGGTTTAGTAAACGGAGCTATGGGAGTCATAAAGAAAATTGAATGGCCTGCACTGCGCCGTGACCAGCTCGAGCCCGGAGAGCTGCCTCAAGCTGTCTTCATATTATTTATTTTATTTATTTATTTAATAAAATACAAGATATTCTTAAAGATAGGCATAGCCCCGCAAAACTCATCAGTGAGTTTGACTGCGGGGTCATCAGTCTCTAGTTATTAACTTAATTTGTATGTACTTAATGTTTAAATTATTACAATATATTATTACGGTAGTGTTTTTTTAACATAGTTTTAAATTTAGGCTTATTATTTTCACGTCTTATGGCTTCAGGCAAACTATTAAGTAAGTATGGAATTCTTTTCCTAAGGGTTCTATCCCCGTAGTAATTATTAATTCTAGGAACGGATAGTTTACCTGAAGTCACAGCCTTTGTGATGTATGTATGTTTAACTGGTGTTAAGGAATCAGCTGAGTTAGGCTCTTGGTAACTATGGTTATTGACCGCAAGTAAGTATTTATGTTTTAAACTGACCGGTAAAATATTGCAAGTTTTGAAAAGAAGTCTGTAGTTACCTTTACATTTGAGTTTAGTTTTATGGCTGACAAGTAATTTTAAAAATCTAATCTGCATATTCTCTAATTTATCGATATTGGTCTTAGTTGTGAGCCCATAGCTGTCAAGAGCATAACTCAGTATTGAATCTACAAGTGACACATATAAACATTTAAGAGTGCTAATAGGAACTTTGAATTTTAAGTGAAAGAACTTACCTAATAATACTCTAAGTTTTTCATAAATAAAATTAACATGATATGACCAGGAGAGGTGTTCGTCTACTTTGTTTTAGAATTCGACGATAAAAGTATAGCTAATAATATTGTGGGTTCGGGGGTAAAAATTGAAGCAAGCACAACGGAGTTCGATGCATTGAGAGGCCAAGGTAAAGTAGAGCGGCGTATGCTGCCACTAATATTGTAACGTACATTACGTACATTATATGACTTAAACTCTACGCAAAGTGAATTGAACATGAAGCATAAGGGAAAAGGCGGTAGACCGACTAGAACTAAAAAAGGAAGACCTAAGGTATCCCAACTGTCACGATCTGAACAACTTCGAGAAGCTGCGGCTCGTTACCGACAAAAACACCCTGAAAAACGTCGAGAAACCGTAGAACTTTATAATTCTTTACATCCAGGCGCCCACCGGGCATCTGTAGCACAGTACAGTGCTTCACACCCTGAAGTAAACCGGGCAGCTGTAGCACGCTACAGTGCTTCACATCCGGAATTCAATCAGGCCGCAGTATCTCGCTACCATGCTTCACATTCGGAAGTAAACAGACAAAACTTAGCGCGAAAGAGATCTACTGACAAACTAAAGTTTAAGGGAAACACAGAAACAATCACTAGAGTTCTTACAACTAAACTTAAAGATAGATTAGAATCAGAAAAAATAGTTAAGTGGACTCTCCATAATATGCAAAGAACTTTAGAAGATTTGAACAAGACTGCAAATAAATTAAAAGAAAAAATAATAGCGGCATTAGAGAAGTTAAAAATATGTCCTGAAAGCACGGATATTAAAGACAAATTTGAAGCATTTCTTGGTAAATCAGAACATCGCAGTAATCAGGAGCCATTTTATTCTGAACACGCTTATAAGGTTTATGAAGATAAAGAAAAACCTATTGAGATTGATGATACTGGCAAAGCAAAAACCTTTACAAATGTTAAAGAAATGTCTAAAAGTCTGACATGGTCTTGTTCGGATTCATTGTGCGTATTAAATGATGGAATCTTACTAAAATTGAAAAACATTTTCGAAGTATTGAGCCTCCAAACTACTGCGCAAATTTACTCGATGTCTGTAAAAACAGGAAAACTGCAAGAAAATATCAACTTTATTAATAACGTTAAATCGCATTTCCCACATCTTCGGACTATTATTAGAGAGATTTATCAAATACACAGCGACTGTAAGTTATTGCTTGATATTGACGATTCTTTGGCGAGTGGTAATGTGGATAAGCTTATGGAGCTAGGAAAGCAACCGACGGTAGGAAGTGCCGTTGTAGAGCGTACACCTGATAGTGAAATCGTGGAAGATGAAATAATAAAAAGTAATAAGGTTGCTTTTAAATTATTTAACAAAAAAAGTGTAGACACACCGAAACTGGATAGTATGTCGTGCAATAAACTTTGTTATTCTAGAGATATTAGTTCCATAGAACGATTAAGAAAGCCCATATCAACAGATGTTTGGAATCAGCTCCTGAACTACTATAATGCTCAGCTGTAATGCTCACCCAAGATATGGTCGGACCGGATCGATACAGCGATTTAGAGCACGATGCTTGTTTTTGTATTATTAATCTTAATTGTAAATAGTCGTTATGTTGTATCTTCTTGCTGTGTAACTTTTTTCTTATTTAACTAACTGTTTACTGTATGTTATTTCTGTCTTTTTTCTTCTTGTCTGTTACCTTCCGTGATTCTTCTCACTTGATGGTCTCATCGGAAGATCAGCGCTGGAAGCCACCAGCAACATGCTGAGATGGGGCCATTTCGTGGCACTTTAATCTTATTTTGTATTTTCTTTTATACTATGTACTATTCCGATTGTTTGTGCTTACGAATAAATCTATTCTATTCTATAATTCTAGCCTAATAACTCACAATCCGTACATATGCCACACATGCCTTGCTAAGATTCGTGCTAACCAAATGCCTGCTGTCTGTATCCTCAATGACATGCACGTAAGCACTGTTCCACCAGAAATAGCTCAGCTGAACGACTATGAAAACATTTTAATCCAACGCGCTAAAGCGTTTCAGGTGGTTGTCACAATGAATCCTGTGGCTAATAAACGTCTACCCAATCGTCAGATGGTTAAAAAGTAAAGGGCAGGACTTTTCATTTACCGCTTCCGATGGAAGAAACCCTAAAAAAACTCCCAAAACCTGAAGACGCAATAATTGAAAACCCAGAACTTTATATTATAGTCCGAAGTACGCCAAACAAAGCAAATATTATATGGCAAGACATTGTTGACGTTAATAAAGTGTACAAAGCATTACAATACTTAAAAAATGTAAACGAACATTATGCTCATATCAAATTACCAGATTTACCTAACCAGCTCATAAACATGCATGAAAATATTCAACATAATGTTACAAATACACCAGATAATGCTGAAGAAGGTATTTTAGAAGATGGTACAGCAGCAGTGTTGACCCAAATCACAAGAGAAAAGAAAACTGATTATGAGCATTACACCATATATCCTTTGAATGAACGGAGACAAAATGCACCAGCTTCAGAACTCTACCAAATGCTCAAAGTAAACACAGCACCGATTGATGCCCGAGATAAAGACCTCGATGTTAAATGTTTTCCACATTTATATGTAGAAGGAAAATACGGCCAATTTCATAATCGGCAGCAGTTAGTAACTTCTAGTGAATTTATTAAAGCAAGGCTTATGTCAAAACATCCTCAATTTAGACTTAACCAACAGTATCTATTTTTCTTATTGAATGATGCTAATATGCGCCAATTAAACTCCGGAATCTTTTATAAAATGAATTGTGCTAATCAGAGAGATAAAATTACGGCAGAACAGTATCTCCAAATGCTTAACAATGATGAGCTGGAAGGTGATTTGACCGCAATATTTGGCCGACTGAGGAACACCGAACAGTTCTGGAAGAAACCAAGAAACGATGTAAATTGTATGACTCAAAATTACGGTCCAGCAACTTGGTTTCTTACCATGAGTCCCTCTGAGTGGATGTGGGAGGATTTGGGAGAGTACATCAGGCAAGTAAATGGCGTTGAAATGGCTAATAAAACAATCAGTGAATTGGTTGCTCTTGACCCCGTATCTACCTCACGTTTTATAGATAACAAGTTTCATGCCATGTTAGACTTTATAACTAGTTCAGATGAGCCTTTAGGTAAGATTATTCATTACTTTTGGCGTCGAGAGTACCAATCTAGGGGTGCTTAGCACTTCCATTTAATGTTATAGGTTAAGGATGCACCTATTCTACATAAGTCATCTATAGACGAGGTAGCGTCATTTATTTCTAAATACGTGACATGTGCCATTCCAAATAAAGATATTTCTCCTACTTTACATCAACGGGTCACTTCGTATCAAATGCATAAACATAACAGTTATTGCATGAGGAGAAAGAAAACGAAAAAAGGATTCGTTTCAGTTTGCCGTTTTGGATTTCCTCGAACTGTGACGAATTCTCTTATCATAAGAGACATTTTTCAAACTATAGCGGCAAGAAAAACTCTCAGATCTAATAATCGTCTCTACAATATTGTCCGCTCAAAGGAGTCAGATATGATTAATGACTACAATCCCGCTTTGCTGTTGGCGTGGAATGGAAATATTGACATTCAATATGTTGGAGAGAAAACAGCCATTTTGAACTATTATGTGACCAAGTATACTACTAAAGGTGAAAAGACCCATGCAACCGACATGTTTAACGATATTAACTCTACAAAAAGTCTTAGAAGCCGGTTATATAATATTGGTCTCCGAGTATTATCGAATCGAGAATGCGGAGCTTTAGAAGCCAGCGATACATTATTGGGAATACCACTTTACGGCACGGACCCACACACAACAATAAGATGGTTAGACGTAAACATTCATCGTAATCGCAGGGTTAAATCGAAATCTGAAATGACTGCACTGGACCCGAATTCCACTGACATATATTACGATTCTTGGATAGACAACGTTTACCCTGCCAGACCTGACGAATTACAAGACATGAATCTATTTGACTTTTCGAAAGACTATGATTTAGTTAATACACGGCCTGTTTCAAATAAAGTAGAGTATTATGTTTTAGCAAATAAAAAATACTTAAAAAAAAAGATAGACCATACCTAATTAACCATTACCTGTATGATGTAGAGCAAATGTCAGAAAAATATTTATTTTCCTTGTTGTTATTATTTATACCTTGGAGAATACTAGATGACCTAAAAATGCAACATGAGACATACACAGAAGCATTTAATGCTGTAAAGGACGATTTACAAGAAGCGTTACGCTACGGAAATTTACGGACTGAATTACGAAATATTTTACAAACAGCTTTTGAAAAGGTAGAAGAAAATGTAGCAGAACTAAACGAAGAAAGGGAAAACATAGTAGATGAAGGACCCGACATTCCTTTAGAGTTTGAAGCTTTGGAAGCGGTAAATGCTATGGAAGATTTAAACAACTTTGATTTAGTTGAAGCGGATATTTCTGAAATGAATGAGCAAGCAATGATAGATAAACTAAATTCTGACCAAAAAAAGGTATTTGATACAGTCACTAATAAAATTACGAACCAAAAAGAAATATTGCGACATTTTGTTAGTGGCACCGGTGGCACCGGCAAGAGCTATTTAATAAAAACCTTAAAAATATGGATTAAAAACAACCTGCATTAAAATGTTGCTATTACTGCCCCGACTCGAATTGCAGCATTTAACGTAAACGGATTAACTGTTCACAGATTACTACAACTGCCCGTAGAGCATAAACAAACTCCTAAATACAAACCGCTTTCAGACGAAGTACTTCAAGTTTTAAGGACAGACTTAAAAACTGTCGAATTATTTATTATAGATGAAGTGTCTATGATATCTAATGTAACTTTAGCCTACATAAATCTTCGTTTATGCGAAGTGTTTGATACTTCTGATGTAGAAGATGGTTGGTTTGGAAAAAAAAATATTTTAGTGCTTGGGGATCTTTTGCAACTTGCACCCGTTAGAGAAAAGTCGCCATTTGAAAAACTAACCCCTTCAGAAATTAATAAACTTATAGGCTCCTTAAGTATTCCAAACTTATGGACTGAACTTTTTAGTTACGACGAACTTACGTTGAATATGAGACAGCTGGATGATTCTACGTTTGTAGAAATGTTAAAAAGAATCAGAGTAGGAGTGACAACTCAATCAGACAGAGATATACTGTCAAACCGATTGATACCCCTGCTCTCGCATTCCAATGAAGGAAGGTTAATGGAAATAGCACAATGTTTGAGGGAGTACCAGAAGATACTGTTTGTTTACTACTGACTAGAAATATGTGTATGCAGTTAAATAATGCTATGTTAAAAGCGATTCCGCACCCAGAGATAAAGTTAGTTGCTAAAGATTCCTTGGATTGTTCAAAATGTATGATAACGAAAGCCCGGGCGTGTTTACAAAAATATGAAGATGATGCGTCGATGACTGCTGGACCGGAAGAAACTATAATCATTAAAGAGGGAGGTAAAGTAATGCTTAGGAGAAACATTGATGTTAGTTTAGGTTTAGTGAATGGGTCGATAGGCGTTGTACAAAAAGTGAGGTGGGACCCGGAAGACCAAACAAAGCCTAAACAATTGGTAGTAAAATTCGCTAATAATTTAATTCACGAATTATTGCCTATTAAGTCAAAATTTGAGATCATACCCCGGGCATACGTGTACAGAGAACAATTCCCAATCTGTGTGGCGTATGCCCTAACAATTCACAAGAATGAGAGAATATGGAGGTGCCAATGCCCTCATGGACATTGGCACCTCCATATTCTCTTGTGGCCAAGCCTACGTGGCGCTTTCACGAGTAACCAATCTTCATGGGGTGCACCTCATAAATGTTGACTTCATGAGTATAAAAGCTCAAGCTTCAGCGATCACCGAATACAACCGGCTTAGGCGCAAATACCGCGCCGATCTTTCAGAAATTAAACCGTCTAAACCGTCTAAAAAAAAATTATGAACGCGAATGGGCAATACGAAAAACTGTACAAGAATCAGAACCGGAAAAAAAGAAAAGAAAGATTTGTAATAATAAAAAAACTACTCCTAAAAAGAAAAAAAATGTGTCAAATAATAAAATTTAATAAAATAAATCAATATGCCCACGTTTCTACAAAAAGAAGTGAAATCCCACCAAAAACATTCTGTAAAAAAATAGCCAAGTCTCGATGGAGCTGCTTGTTTATCTCTAAAAAGTAATGAAATCTAGACAAAGTCGTGCCAAGTCTAAGGTTCCTTACTGCGATTTCTTTATTATTATAGTTAATGTTGTGTGACTTGGCCGGTGAAGGGTACACAAGGGTACAAAACCAGGTGCTCCATGACACCAAACAAACAGTATAAAAAATTATTTCCAGTACAGACGGACTTCTAATCATTGATAGAAGTCCGTCTGTACGTCTATTTTATGTTATATCGATGGTCGATTTGATGCTCCAAAAATAAGTGTTTGTTTCAGGCTCGCCTATACATAAGTATTATTGAAATACGCAGCTTTATCAAGCCTACAATTGACTGATTATGGAATCAACTTTTTCCAAGTGTCAATTTTCCATCGTGAATGGGTAGCGGTTCTGGCGACAGATTGGTGCAATGGTGTCATGGAGCACCTGGTTTTGTACCCTTGTGTACCCTTCACCGGCCAAGTCACACAACATTAACTATAATAATAAAGAAATCGCAGTAAGGAACCTTAGACTTGGCACGCCTTTGTCTAGATTTCATTACTTTTTAGAGATAAACAAGCAGCTCCATCGAGACTTGGCTATTTTTTTACAGAATGTTTTTGGTGGGATATAACATACTGTAACATTCTCAATACTTGGTCTAATAAATTATTAGAAGGCATTAAAAAAAATTACAATCCACAGTTGACTTTTAAGTGCTCTAAATTGAAAATGGCTGAATGGATTAGTCCAAAGTCCAAGTTCTTTCGCTGGCCGCTCTACTATTTGGTCATCAACGCAGAAACCATCTGCCACAAAATGCGATTCCAATATACAATGTAAAGATCATAAATTGTGAGTGTGGCTGTTATGACCATCCATTAAACGTGCTTGGCGAGTGCGAATAGAACAACAAATGCAGAGAAAATATATTTTCCACTTTTTATGACGTTAACTACTATAGTTCGCGCTCCGTTTCAAAGTTTAACTTCTGTTACAGAGTTGTATTTTTAAACTTGCTCTGCAATTTTGTTATGTAGTTTTGCTAACACTGTTTCGTTTGACCGGTTTATGTATATGCTAAATGTCAACAGTTTCTGTCGTATATATACGCCAATGACTTACTGGACTTACTGAAGCGTGAATACAGTCAGTAGCAATAAACGCGCCAAAAGTATCTGGAATACTTTTCCAAATAGAGATAAATCTCTAGAGTTCCAGACAAAAAGTGTCTCTTGCAGTCTAACACACTCAGCGCCAAGAACCCGACTGTCGGGTACACTGTTCATAGCGACTACGCGCTCCATACCGCAAAGACGTGGCTACGCGCTACGAGCGTAACCCGTAATACTTAGTGGCAATTAATAAATATGCTAATTGTTCTACTTAAAGATAACTAAACTACTATTTTTTTTTGTAACCATAATGTAACACGATCATTACATGGTAAGTCAACAGTCAAGTATGAATTTACTATACAAAGCAAATACGCTTAGTAATAATAAAAATCTTTTTGTTAAGCTATTAGAGAATAGTACACACTTTTGACGCGTAGTCTGATCCGCTATATTTGATGCTGACTGATGCTTGATGTCATCCCGAATACTTATAGCAAATGTTTTAGTGAAATATGACGTGTACTTTACTATGCAATATGAAATATATACCAGAATGTACTAACGAAAATGGTGTGATAATTTGTAGGTATACATTGTAAATTTTTTTCCCGTTTTGGTTTAACACAAAACCTATAAAACATTTTCGAACAGTGTCTTATTAAAGTTAATTACAAAGTAATTAGAAAAATTGCAAAGTACAACGTTTTCATGTGCACTTGACCATAAAATTACTTTGCCTACGTATTTACTACCATAAAGGATTTCCAACCAGTCATGACTTTGTTTCATACGACGTTTTAGAATTAAATGACACTCACGCCAACATCCTGTCATTAAGAAGTTACCTACTGTGAATAAAATTAAAGCCTTGTTTCAAAAATTACCCTTATTGCAAAGTAATAACGATGTGACACGGTTTATTTTGCTGTTTTGAAACGCAAATATTACTTTGTCATGGCTTCTGATTGTTGAGATAGGTACGCTATGACGTCAAAATTCGCGGTGATGGGAGAGATGTAAATGGTTTTATGGTTTAATAGGTACAGTCAGCATCAATAAAAGCGGATGATACAATGCAACACTTTAAACTCTCGCGTTTTGTACACATATTTAATTACACAAACGGGTCTACCGCGATATAATTTCATTGTTTTTACCTTTAATTCCGACGTTTCAGCTGAGTTGCACCAGCTGTGGTCACGGAAAGACTGACGTCCCAACAAATGTCAACGGAGATATTAATAAAACACCACTAAACTACCCGAACTACTACTACTACTGTGAGTGTTGCGTGTCGTGCCGTGGACAATAAACATTAAACTTTAACGGGTAGCTGCAATTTCTTTGTCTACCCCGAACATTTTTATAAACTAATTTCGGGTAGTTTAGTGGTGTTTTATTAATATCTCCGTTGACATTTGTTGGGACGTCAGTCTTTCCGTGACCACAGCTGGTGCAACTCAGCTGAAACGTCGGAATTAAAGGTAAAAACAATGAAATTATATCGCGGTAGACCCGTTTGTGTAATTAAATATGTGATACAATGCATCAAAACTCTTTACCATCTTCAAGGGCTAAGATGGCCGGCTCTTTATAATTTGTCATCATGCCTGTCACATTCTAATAAGTATATAAGTGCGAAAGTGACGCATGATGACAGGAGATAAAAACGCGACCATGATACCGGTGCTGTAGGGCTAATATGGTCGGCTCTTTATCATTTGTCGCCATGCCTGTCACGTTCTAACAAATACGTAAGTGCGAAAGTGACGCATGGCATGACAGGTGATAAAAATGTGACTATGATACCACAACTGGAATACTTACTTATCCTTTTCAAAAGTAACTCTGTAGTGTAAACAGTTTGAGGCCCGGGGAAGGACATAGGATAGTTTTTAGGGTTCCGTACCCAAAGGGTAAAAACGGGACCCTATTACTAAGACTCCACTGTCCGTCTGTCCGTCTGTCCATCTGTCCATCTGTCCGTCTCCTCGTCTCTCCTTCTGTCCGTCTATCCGTCTGTCTGTCACCAGACTGTATCTCATGAACCGTGTCTAGCAGTTGAAATTTTCACAGATGATGTATTTCTGTTGCCGGTATAACAACAAATACCAAAAAGTACGGAACGCTCGGTGGGCGAGTCTGACTCGTAATTGTCCTCATCATCATATCACGCAGATGAAATCGCAAACAGAAGCTAGTAGGGATAGTCTGCGCTGGTAATTATACTTTATACAGATTTTGCACTAGACTTAAACCGTCCTACTATTAAAAACAGGATAAAGGCTACATATTAACTCAATTTATAGACGGGTCTATCGCGACGTTTCGACACAGGTTTCACTGGCTACGTCGCGGCTAGCTAATATATTCATCATTATCCTTGCCTTATCCCATTTACTTGGGGTCGGCACTAATATATTATGTAAGTTAATACTTATGTGTTCAAAACGCGAAAGTTTTAAATATTATACAGGATAAGGGCTATTTAAAAAAAACTATTTCCACTAGTTTGTAACTAATTAACTATTGCTAAAAAGTATCAGGAACTCTAGAACTATGGTGCATGCTAATAGAACTAATAAAAAGTATAAAAACGTGATCTGCTAGATTTTGATTATGCTAACTTCACAGACATTAATTTCGCATTGTCGCTACGAAGTAGTATAAGAGTAGATCAAGTTATTTTTGTTATTCTGTCCCGCCAGCCAGGCTACAGCATATTGTGTAACGTAAAAATAACAACGGATGACAAGAAAATGTTGATTCACCCATGAAACGGCTTTATGAAAATCTCGCAAACATAGATATGTGCCTTTTATATTTTTAGGCATAATCCTAAAAAAACGTTGCTTTTACTCTGTTTCTATCACTGACTGTACACTCGAATAGCGTACATTGACCGGCGTTACGAATACAAATTCTCCGCGCGTTTGAACCCGAATTTGTACGCAAACACCTCTGGCGGCCCGTGAAAAATGTCAAAGGCAAACTTTTTGACGATTCACACGGAAATACTACTACCGGCTTAACTTCCCTACTGTAACTCTGTTTTAAAACGAGCTCCAATCTGAACTTTATTCATTGACAACAAAGTATAAATTTAATTGTGTTTTCAAATGCAGATATTGCGTTACGCTTGGTTTGGAAATAGTTAAGTCCCCCTGTGACACGAAAAACTTTAATGGAACATTGCGTAGGTAAATACTATTTTAGGAATCAAAGGAATTCGTGAAATTGAAGGATTAATTAAATTATGTTTAACATCATTCAATAACTATAGTTCCCCCTCTGGGGACTAATCCTAACAAGACCTAGTTCCCCCTCTGGGTTGGAAGGTCAGATGGCAGTCGCTTTCGTAAAAACTAGTGCCTACGTCAATTCTTGGGATTAGTTGTCAAGCGGATCCCAGGCTCCCATGAGCCATGGCAAAATGCCGGGATATCGCGAAGAAGATGATGATAATCATTGAATAATTATGAACGGTTGGTGCCCCATAAGTATCCACTATTCTATACATCTAGTATTACGAAGTGGGTACTGAAGTTGGAGCTATTTATTACTGTACTAGCTTGTTATAATTATTAAGAAAACTAATTGCCCGTAAGTAAATAACCTATTAGCGCCGTAACTATTTTATTAGAATCCTTTTTTTGCATTGAATTTACTGTAACCCACCTCTAGCGACCCACCATATTTAAGCCCTGACCAGTAATATACATATGATCAGGCGCCAAGTTGCGGAATTTTTCTGGAACTATTTTTTTCATTCTACACTCAACTGTCACTCTATACTTGAGAATAACAGCGCCCTCTTGATCATATATTACTGGTCAGGCTTTATAAGAAAATTTTGTAGTCAAATTGGAATAAATCGTATAAGAATCTAAAACTAAATTCGTTTCCTTTTAAAATCAAACGACACAAAACAGAAGCAACTCTATTCCATTTAATAATGATTTAAATTTCATTTCATGTCATTTGTACCAATATTAGAACCGTGGGACGGTAGAGATTACAATGGCTTCTATTTGCAGATCGTCTTTATTCATAAAGCTTCGCTCATTCCAGTGCTCAGGGAATGATTGTGTCCATGATTCATTGCATTCATGAATGTAAATTTTCTATTAGGGTTTCATTTTAGTAATTGGCATTTAAATTATATTAAAGTATCATCATCACCAGACGAATAAGTATAACTTGCAACGGGATACAAGTTTCCTGCTAGCCTGACGTGGATTGTTGGCTTCACACTCACTCTTATATTTGTGCAGGTTTCGTCACCATGTTTTCTTTTACCAAATAGTAAATAGTAGATGCTATAGGATTTCCTGAGAACATAGGTTCTGAGAAACATACCTAATTAGGGGCCAGATTCGGAAAAATCTAGATCTATATCTAATCTCAAACTCACCGAGATCCAAACTGTGGATAATGATAGTCTGAGTGCCAGCACTGCAAGACATCACAAGGTAGACGAAGCCAGCTAGAGACAACAGCAGTCGTACGGTGGCGAAACCGATGTAGACGCGGATCGGGCCGAGACTTTTCTAGAATTATGGATGAAGATAGCCATTAGTTAGATGAATAAGAATGATATTAGGTATTTAAACTTGGGAGTTTTATTCTTGTAGGTGGGTGAATTGGGAAGACAACAGGAAGCACAGGCTACAAAAGAAGTCCTGTTTTCAATGTTACCTAAAACTATGGACCGACAAAAGGAAAACTTAGTATTAGGCAAATTTTGCAAAATTTGATGTGAACTTTACGTAGATGTAAATTAATATTGCTGCTGTCACTAAATTTTGTACAAATAACCACACAGTATAGAGCTGAAATACATTGGTTTTCTTCCGGTTTTAGATATAAGTAATTCGCTTATTGTAGGTACCGATGCAGCTCTGTTTGATTTAAATTCATTGCGTGCAATTCCAAAGAATTGATCGAGTCCAGATTTATCACCCTTTATTTCAATCTAAAATTTATCCGTCTTGCACTGCACTATAAAACAAAATCAATGTTATATTAACCAAATAATTGCTTACCTTATGCAGTCCCACAAGACAGGCCACATTGATCATCAGCCAAGCAATATTAGCGCAGAGCACCACCATGAGCAGAACCCCAACTTGGTTGAGGAAGGGTCTCTCAACAGACTCGATGTCTGGCACCTGGTCTGAGAGCATGCGGGGACGGTCAGAGTCAAAGTGGTCGAAGCCGTGGGTCGTGATGCCGATGTAGGTGGTCAGAGTTAGCAGGGCAAGCGTGTGGTAGGTGTTAAATACCTGGAAGGTAAGAAGACAAATTATAAAACAAATGTATAGCTGACTGGTTAGATCATTTTCCCAAAATCATAATTTACCTGTAGCATAATTTCTATTCGCATTTTTTCCTATTCTTAATTTACACCAGACGCATTAATTCCTAACATGATTTTTCCATTCGCATATTTTCCCATTAGACAATTTAGCCACTCACAAATATTTTTTACGGCGTTTATTCTATAATCAATAAATCGATTACCCCACCCCACTTTCTTTTCAAAAAACATTTAGTTCACAACTTAGCTAGACGGAGCCCCGCTTCGCGGAGTTCCTATTTCTGGGCAGTTTGCCCTTCGGGCATCTGAAGCTACCTAACGAACCTAACCTACCTAACCTATTAATTTAGTGTGACGTCCATGAAAACATTACACTTTGGGGAAAAAAGTTTAGGTAGGTTAGGTTCGTTAGGTAGCTTCAGATGCCCGAAGGGCGAACCGCCCAGAAATAGGAGCCCCGCGTTCGCGGGGCTCCGTCTAGCTAAGTTGTAAACTAAATGTTTTTTTGAAAAGAAACAGTGCGTTGGGACCATGGTAATATTATCGCCTAAGAAATAAAAAAAATGCGAATAAAACGACTTGGAAAGTATTAATTATGAGAAAAACTTAACCTAGGAATTAATGCGTCTGGTGTAAATTAAGAATAGGAAAAAATGAGAATATAAATTATGCTACAGGTAAATTATGATTTTGGGAAAATGATCTAACCAGTCGTATAGCCTGTCCGATTTCTACGATCTAGTTCGCCATAGATGGCGTAAGTACTTGATCTTAGAAAAGCGGACAGACTAGGTATAACAGGATGGTACATACCACTTGCTTACTGATAAGAATCTTAAGATTTTTCGCAGATTTCAAGTGTAACAAGAAGAGAGTTGATATGAGTGTGTTTACAAAAGTCAGTACAGTACTGGCTAAGGCTTAGAACGCACTGCGATTAATTTCTTGCGGTTTCAGAACCGCAAAAAGTGTAACATACATGCATGCTTCATAAGCGCACGCACTTGCAAGACTGAAACCGCAAGAAATAAGACTGAACCCGCAAGAAATTAATCACAGTGCGTTCTAAGCCTTATACCAAGATTCTTTAAAATAATACGAACCAGATTTAAATATCCGAGGATGAAACACCCAAGCCTCAGTGGAATGCAGCAGCAACATTTTGTAAACATGGACTCCGCTCGCGACTGCGAAGTCGTGGAAATTCTGAAAAAAAATGTAAACGAGTTCAGAATGGTAATTAACAAAATTAATGCGAGTTATACACAGCGTGTCATACCTATAATACTGCTGCGCAAACGAATCTCGCATAGGATTTAGATAGATACAAGTGTAATAAGTATAACTAAACATAGCGTAAACGGGCATATTCACTTAACTGTGCACCTTTAACGGCCGGTTAACAATCGTTACAAAACTGACGGTCAATGTCCTAAACACGCCTTAAGTCGCGCTTTAAAGTGCAAGTTAAAATGAAAATTCCCAAACACCCCAATAATCGACATGTTAAGACCCAATATTCGACACCTTGCTGTCAATTTTATTGCTATGACATTATGATTGGAAAAGTCGATTATTGGAGCTGTGTCGGGCACTGGAGCCTCTACGGTACTAAAAACTAAATGAATACACGTAGGTATTATTGTTTATGACTTTCAGCTCACTGTTAGACACTAGACAGATGGACGAAACCCTCAGATAGATAACTACATTAAATTCTTGATATATTCCATTGCTTTCTCTTCTTCTTAATCGCTCCCCCATTGCTGAAGGATCGTGACTCCACTTGCGCTTTATAAATTGCCTCCAACTGTTTCGGTCTGTGGCTTGATGGAGGGCGGTGGTAACAGTTAGCCCCAGCTGTTCGGAGATCTGGTCCGACCATCTCTTTGGACTTCGTCCTCTAGGTCTTTTACCCTCGACCTTTCCCGTCACCACTAGTTTTTCTAAATTGTTGGCCCCTCTTCGTGCGATATGGCCAAAGTAGGTAACAACACGGTATAGACATATAGAGGACAGACGTTGGGTGTTCTCCATTCTGAGTTCTTTGAGGACCGAGGCGTTTGTGCGGTGGGCTGTCCAAGGAATCCTTAACATACGGCGCCAGCACCACATTTCGAAAGCATCGATCCTCTGCCTATCAGCGGCTTTCAGCGTCCAGGTTTCGGCTCCATACAGAAATATGGAGAAAACAAGTGTGCGGACGAGATGTATTTTGGTGCGGTTCGAAATGTTCCGGTCTCTCCATATTTTGCCGAGTTGGGTCATTGCTGTCTTAGCCATGCCGAATTGCTTTATTTGAACTAAAAATCTACAATAAATTTCTGCAAGCGCTAGTACAACGCCCGTGTTGCTCAAGAAACATCTAGTGCATAAAGCTTTAATAAGCAATAAATATTGTCTGCTTAGCATCCTACTTTTAGCTAACTAATTAAAAACATAACTGCTTGTTATACTCGCAATTTATAACATAATATAAAGTTTACTTTAAATTTTACAAAATGAAATTATGATTTCAGTTTTACTAGTTTAAGTATATCCCAATGTTTTGAGTGCTGCTGTCACAAATTTTACCGCATAAAATGTCTGATAGATTAATTAAACTCGTAGTAAACATAGCGGGAATATATTTACGTATATTGTGTTGTTTATATATATCAACATTATTTTGAAAGTGCCTAAGGTCAATTTGGGGAAAACCGGCAAATGTTTTTTTTTTGGTTGGGTAGACCGTCATAGAGCAAGAACTCTTGTATGTATATGTGACGTTATCTATGAAAAGGGACCTTATTGTCGATGGCGCTTACGCCATTATTAACGATGCTCCGATATAAATACAATACCGCGCGATGCTGTGCGGCGTAAGCGCGATCGACAATAAGGTCCCTTTTCATAGATAATGGCCCATATATGAAATATTACACAGTGACTTCACGGTCAACTCGCCTACTTTTTATATTTCTATCCGATTTATTAAATAGATATTGTGTTTAAAAATAAAATCTATCTATGTTTTTCTAATAATTATTTGGTGCTTTATTTCATGCATGGTGTGAAATGATATAATTTATTTTAAATACAGTCAAATACCCTATTTAACCCTGTGTACTGTGTAGAAAGGTCCTACGACTATACGTATACGTACTTTGCTCAGATACAGTCAGAAAGGAAGAGCTTCCCTCCTTCGGTCTACGGTTTGACACAGTCCGCAATGTAGGTACTTAACTAAAATGTATACGCAAAATAACCGTAAAAAAATTAGCTCTAAAAGAGGAGAGATCGCTTTAGTATGTCATTATAAGTTGAGTACCTACAATTAAAACTCGCAGCAAATCAGCTCCGTGAAGATGACATTTGCGCTAGTGGAAAAATATTGGGAACTCGGTGAAACACCTATGCCTGGTAAATACCCGTTTTGTAATGTAAATGACCATGTTATCTTAAAATCGTATATGCTGCAGAATATAATTAATAACTTTGCATAACAAATTAAACTGCATTTTAGAAACTAGTGCATGGGTGTTAAAAACATTCACAACGCCATTATTTTGCTGTACGTGCATGATATGCATAATGTGTATCGTGTTATCGGTGGTCATGTAATACCACATTCTTTGTTGTTCAACATCATTGTCTTGCGTAGCCGAGTTGTTTGAAAAACATTTCAATATTTCTAAATCGTATTATCAAACAATATCGTCTCTGGAATTCATTGCATGATAAGTAGTAGGTACTTAACAAGAAAAATTGGCTAAGTAATTTGGCCGTGCAAGATATGACACAAAAGTATAGAATACATAGGTACATGTAAAGAGAGGTACAAATCAATACCTACTTGGTGTAACATGCTATGTCGTGGTCGTTAATACGTACATAAAATTTATCTTATAGGTATATAGATTATTATTTTGTACAACAAGCAAGTTTCAATTTTATTTTATTAGAACTATTATTAATGTTATGTTTGGGAGTCTTTAGTTGAGATTATTAAACTGATAATTATTTATTAGTAGCATTCATATAAGCTCTGACATATAATTATAATTAATTTTACTCATTTGGTAAAATTTAAAACCGATTTATGATATAAATTCTGTGAAAAGTAATTAATCACAAAAACGAACTGATATTTCAGTGTCACCTCTGCCTTTTAGTATTTTTTTACAAATTCGATATAGCTTAAGGGAACGTTTAACAATCATTCGTTCCCTCTGGCTATATCGAGTACAGTTCACCTGCAATAACATGTTAGACAACGAAGGCCACAAAAATATCTGACTCGATCTTATTTGTAGAGCCATAAGGGCGTGTCACATATTTTTTCGGCCTCCGAAGAGTCATCATTGGCCACAGCATCTTGCCAGATGATTGTTGCAGCGACAGTTTATTAAGAAGAAGAAGAGGTCTGTGCGCCGTCGGAGATCGGAGGTGCGGCACACCTTTTCCTATGGCTGTCCAAGTCCAATCGCAGCACGGCACCTCCTGCCACAAAGATCGCAGGTGAAACGCGAATCCGTTGATAGTTCCTGTGAAGCCCGAAGTCTTTTCTGCTTTAAGTCATCGAGCCATTCATTATGCTTCGCTATGCCGTCATGTAAAAGGTTACGCCATTCCGCTCTTTTAAGGGCTTCGTTTCCCAGGTGTTCGGGTCGATGCCAAACAACAACACCAAAGTGCCGTGAACAACAAGTGCCCCTCTCCGCTTTTGTAGACCTCAAGATAGCCTTTGACACGGTCAGTCGCGGGGGGCTCTACAGGGTACTTGAACACATTGGTTGCACGAACATTCTCTTAAATATCCGAAGAGTAACATATTATTGCAGGTGACTATACCAAGTCCATGTTTATTGTATCTGAACTAAAAGTCGAGATAATATCGTATCAAGCAGAGTTCATTCACTGTCTCTGCGTATTTAAAAATATTGCATCATTTACTGCCGTCCAAATTTACGTTCTATTTACTCGCGTTTAAATTCATATTCGAATGTACTTAACTTTGAACGTGTTGCTTTTTTAATTTCGTAAACACTTTCTGGTTATTTTGAAAAGGGCTTATATGTGATTAAAAAAGTAGTGCATTTACGACGTTTGTAATCAGTGACATTATGTTTATTTTGATACGCGTTCGACCGAATCGCATTGGCAAAGGTTGTTACTTCGTAAATAGTACGGATTTTACATGACGATTACACGGTATTTTATATATGTAATGTGGTTACCATTATTTCGAAGTAAAACGTGTATTTTTGTATAGGTACAACGTTTAAGTTAAGCTTCATTTATTTTACAATACTTTTAAACACCTACAAATTGGTAGGTACAAACAGAAACACTTCTAACTGTACATCGGTGGACCTTAATTGACATTATTACAAAAGGCACGATGTACAATTTACAGTGTGGGCGATGGTTTTTAAACAAAAATAGTTTTTCTGCAATTTTTAGGGTTCCGTACCCAAAGGGTAAAAAGGGACCCTATTATCCCTAAGATTCCGCTGTCCGCCTGTCTGTCACCAGGCTGTTTCTCATGAACCGTGATAGCTGGGCAGTTAAAATTTTCACAGATGATGTATTTCTGTTGTTGCCGCTATAACAACAAATACTAAAAACAGAATATAATAAATATTTAAGTGCCGGCTCCCATACAACTAGCGTGATTTTTTTGCCGTTTTGCGTAATGGTACGGAACCCTTCGTGCGCGAGTCCGACTCGCACTTGGCCGGTTTTTCATTTTCTGCAATTATCAGTAAACAGTTAGGTAACAGTTTGCAAGTGTCGACGATGGTTCATTGCGATGCATGTCCATTTCAGTGACGTCTATCAATTCGACCTCACTCAGCGCCTAAGTGATTAAAGTATACAACTGAATGGGCAAGGACAGCGCTAATTGAGATGCGGACCAATTCTACGAATTTAGATGTCTAGATATGAGATAATATTGTACAATACCAATTGTGACGTTCCACGGGAAAATATACCTTATGGCGGCTTGCGCTTACGCTGTTATTCACGACGCTCCTATACGAATAAGCTGCTAGGCGTCGTAAGCGCCAACCGCCATAAGGTAAGTATCCTTTACCCGTGGGATGTCACAATTTATATAATACTCGTATATACCTATATTATATCATCATCATCATTATTCTTAAGAGCCTAGCTCTTGTTGGTGGAGTAATCGCCATTCCGTTCTTCTCTCTGCTACTGTTTTGAGCTCCTGATACGTCACTACGTTAATTTTCTCTTTGGCTATTTTTTCTATTCTGCCTTCAATTATAGACTTTATGTAAGTATCGTGACGTATCAGGTGCCCCAACATGTTTCCCCTTCTGTTTTCAATTGTTCTTAGCAGAGATCTCTTCTCACCTACCAAATTTAATACTTCCGTATTTGTTTTCCTCTCTTTCCAGCTTATACCTTCCATTCTTCTCCATGTCCACATTTCAAAAGCGCTCAATCTGTCTCTATCACGCTGGGTTAATGTCCACGTCTCGCTCCCATACAACGCTATACTCCAGACGTAGGTCTTGATAAATCGCTTTCTGATGTTTCGGGATATCTTTGCTTTAAGTAGGTGTTTCTTACTTAAAGTGTGTTATATTATATATATATATATATTCCTTGGACCATTCGAGAATGGCAGAACCGACTTTAATTATTTTGGACTGGTTGGTTTCGTCTCTGCCCCAAGGAGGATAGGCAACGATAAAAATATCGGAAAACTTACGAAAAATAAAATATTTAAAAAATTGGCGTTGTCTAGGTTTTACGGGGTGCGGATTTCGAAAATTATGACCTATTTAGAATACAAGATAGCTCGGATAGTACTGAAAAATTACTATTTAAGAAACCAAGCGGACAACCCATACCCATGACAACTCCTATTTAGGAGTTGTCATGGGTATCGTTTTCTATGTTATAGCTAGTTATAGAGGTACATGTATTTTTATGTTGAGGGGTACGGATTTCGAAATGTATGACATTAATTGACTGGGGCGGTACGAAGTTCGCCGGGACCGCTAGTTCATCATATATAAAACAGACAGGTTATATAGATGCTGACAGATAACGTACAGCATAGCCTAAATTGAATGAAAATCATTAAATTAATGAAATTCAATAATTATATTTTTAAAATGTTGGGAAGCTAACCCCTAAGAGCAAAATATAGCTTCTGCCCGTGACGTCGTTCTCATATAGGAGAAGAATGGATACATTAATAATTAAAAAATATGTCTCACGAAAGTTTAATTTCGAAAATAATTTCACCCAATACCATGATCCAATTCAATGAAATTCAGTAAAAAAAAATCTTTATTTATTTGAATTCTTAGGCTATTTATAATATGAATATAAAAGTAAAATATAAAAACACTAACAAAACAATAAAAAATACATATAAACACATTATAAAAAACCTAACCTAGGTTGCCGCCGGCAGCGGGGCTTGGCCCAAGCTGCCGGTGGTCAGGGCCGCAGAGTGAGGAACCGACGTACTATACGCGCCGTGTCCAAAATTACCGCCTTCTGCATCTGACCCTTGATCCAACCACCCAGCGAGAGTCTCTCTAGGTGTTGGTCGAGACTCTTCGCTATGAGACCGTTCGCTGACACGACTATCGGAACAATGATCGTCGAGTCTACATCCCACATGGCGGTAATCTCGTGAGCTAAGGCTAGGTACTAGGTACTCGGTAAAATTATTATTAGGAGCATAAAATATCATCTCGGCTTAGTCACGTGCAATACGTGCTCGAGTTAGTGATAATAGTAACTTACCTAATATTTTTGTACCTACCTTATTTTCCAGTAAAATACGCCTCGTATTTTTTGTACAGCGACCGCAGAAACGACACGTCCAATATTGAGAGGCACAGCCAAATAACATTCGAATTTTAAAACGCCTCAATGAACCAGACCGCATACAGAAGCCTTCAAGGAATTGGACACTCGAGGAAAATTGACGTTCGAGGAATTTGATATTCGAACCAAATGAATATTCAGGGAGTTTGAACATTCGCACCTGTACATCTAACAACAAAGCACAAAATTAAACCACAGACTTTTTTAGTCTATTTTCAAAATTTCTTTAGGATTTAGGGTAATTCGGAGGTAACTGGCCACTGTTAGTTATTGGCCACCCTGGAATGGAATTCATTTTAGTATATGGCGGCTAGTTATTGAAGGCTGGCCAGTTATTAAAACCATATACTAAAATGAATTCTGTTTACAGGTGAATAGAATTCATTTTTAGTTTAGGGTGGCCAATTACTAATGGCGAATTACCCTATTTAAGTTTTCGAAGTCAAAGAAGGCGTCTGGAAACGGACATTAATTGCATGTAAAAATACGCAAGTACTAAAGGTTATTTATTTATTTAAACTTTATTGCACAATAAATGAAGAGTACAAATGGCGGACTTAATGCCTGAAGGCATTCTCTACCAGTCAACCATGGGCTAAACCGAAAGATCTAGTTGGTGCAGGCTCAGAATACTGTTACAGTAAATTTGGAAAGAAAAAAAAAACACTAAACTATAATATATGACATTATATATGCATCATAAGTAATATTATAGAATAGAATAGAATAGATTTATTCGTAAGCACAAACAATCGGAACAGTACATAGTATAAAAGAAAACACAAAATACACCGACCGGTCGGTCGGTCGGTTTTGACGACCGGTCTGGCCTAGTGGGTAGTGACCCTGCCTATGAAGCCGATGGTCCCGGGTTCGAATCCCGGTAAGGGCATTTATTTGTATGATGATACAGATATTTGTTCCTGAGTCATGGTTGTTTTCTATGTATTTAAGTACTTATTTATACAATATTATATATATCGTTGTCTGAGTACCCACAACACAAGCCTTCTTGAGCTTACCGTGGGGCTTAGTCAATTTGTGTAAGAATGTCCCTATAATATTTATTTATTTATTTTATTTTATTTTTAAAATAAGATTAAAGTGCCACGAAATGGCCCCATCTCAGCATGTTGCTGGTGGCTTCCAGCGCTGATCTTCCGATGAGACCATCAAGTGAGAAGAATCACGGAAGGTAACAGACAAGAAGAAAAAAGACAGAAATAACATACAGTAAACAGTTAGTTAAATAAGAAAAAAGTTACACAGCAAGAAGATACAACATAACGACTATTTACAATTAAGATTAATTAATACAAAAACAAGCATCGTGCTCTAAATCGCTGTATCGATCCGGTCCGACCATATCTTGGCTGAGCATTACAGCTGTATATACTACTAGCGCCAACGGTGGCTACACTAACTAAAAAGCAATGTCAGACCAAACCAATATCGAGCGTTCATGAAATCTACGTTAAAAAATCTTGTAAGATTAGCTTATTAGCAAAACAGCATTGTAGGATGACGAATTTACGAAAATGTACGAAATACTAACATAACAGCACTCTACTAAGTATGGCGTAAAGGAATGATGAACCCTTGTCTTTATACATAAATAAATAAATATACATACGTAAATATATACACATATATAAATATATAAGGTTTACTCGGGTAATTCCGAATGTCGAAAACTGTCGGATAATTCCGAAAGAGACTTTTATTATGATGGAATTAAGGGTGATTTTCATCTGAATTTCGGAATTATCCGACATTCGGTAATACCCGAATACACCTTATATACATATATATACCCACTGTAAACATCATGAGGACGACTTATGAACCTGGTCAGACAGATGCTTGCGCAACATGCGCTTGAAAGAGAATTTGTTCTGGGCCTGTCTAATAGAGAGAGGAAGATCGTTCCACAGCCGGATTGCCTGGATGGTGAAGGAATTCGACATGAAACCTGTACGATGACGGGGCACAATAAGCTGAAGGCTACGGGAGGTTCGGAGATCTGTGCCGGGGCGCGGAGTCACAAATTTGAATTTGGAACGAAGGTAATCAGGGGTTGAAGGATCGAATAGAATTGAAAACAAAGTACAGAGAATACGCAAGGAACGACGTTCACGAATAGGAAGCCAGTTAAGTTTTTTGCGATAAGCGGAGATATGGTCGTATTTTCGTAGTCCAAAGACAAACCGGGTGCAGTTGTTGAGTAACCGATCGAACTTGGTTAGGTAAGCTTGGGTGAGATTGCTATAACACACATCAGCATAATCCAGGATGGGTAGAACGAGGGCTTGGATTAGAAGAGTCTTGGTGCAGGTCGGGAGAAAATATTTAAACCGATAGAGTGCTCTAAGAGTATTAGTCACTCTACGACAAACGCCAGACACCTGAGGATCCCAAGTCAGTCCGCTATCGATGGTCAACCCCAAGTTTTTCACTTGCGGCACAAAAGGTATATAAAGGTTAGCATTCATCATCATCATTTCAGCCTATATATGTCCCACTGCTGGGCACAGGCCTCCTCTCATGCGCGAGAGGGCTTGGGCTATAGTCCCCACGCTAGCCCAATGCGGATTGGGGACTTCACATACACCTTTGAATTTCTTCGCAGATGTATGCAGGTTTCCTCACGATGTTTTCCTTCACCGAAAAGCAGCATAAAGGTTAGCATTGATTGTCGTTATAATTTATTTTGCGGATTAGCAAAGTAATATTAAAGTGGGCCAATCGTACGAATCCCAAACCAGAGGGCCTACCGCGAACCACGTTCGACATGTTGCCTCCCTGTCACACTACGTACGAATTTACAAGTGCGATAGAGAGGCAACACGTCGAACGTTCGCTGTAGACCCTCAGTACCTGCGGACTATTCCGCACCAGTAGTAACCCCTTAAAGGGATAAGTTCGCCTTTGTTATTAGTACAATTGCAAAGGCCAACTTATCGACGACGAGACGAATGTTATTTTCTCAAAACCTATAGGTAAACGTTACAGTGTGCAAAAATTCAATATAAAAACTAAAATTTTGCGTTATCCCTTAAAACAGCGGTCGGCAACCTTTTTTTGCGTAGTTTTAGTAGCGTAGTTGACGATGAGTAAGTTGACGCGGGCCGCACTTTGTTAATATTTATGACTTTATCAGACATTGTCGTTTCTCAATATTACATAGCCAGAGAGGTTCGCAGGCCGCAAGTGACAGTTTCACGAGCCGCATGCGGCCCGCGGGCCGCAGGTTGCCGACCGCAGCCTTAAAAGGTTGGTACTACAAGTAATCTGCAATGATTTGAGGTCAGTAGGTATTTCTATATCTATTCGGCATAAAATACGAGTAGGTATTAAATTATAATTATAATATAAAATTCTAATGGTAAAAAATCCTTCTATTTGGACAAAGAAAAAGTGATTTTACTATAGGACTATATACTACACTACCACGACTACTACTATTACTACTTTACTATAGCCAGGTCTCACTTTTAAGCCTTATTGACCGAAGCGTAGCGAAGGTCTACGTTTTGACTCGAGCAATTTGCTTTCGTATGTCCGGATGTTCTCCTCTACAGGTCGCAATTCTTAACTGATTCTCATGAAATTTTGTGACCAGATTCTATGACTAAATAATTTTTTTTTGTCAATCCGGTTTTTGGAAATTTTTAAAAATGGCGGAGTCGTGATACCTGTCGCCTAAACAAATAGTCGTATCGATATCATAAGAGTTTTTTCTTTTTGAGACATGTTTACAGAGTTAATAGCAAAAAATGCAGAAAAAAATTATCGCTGGTTTAGGCGGTATTTAGATATTTAGTTTTGTATTTCCGGATGTTCTCCTCTACAGGTCGCAATTCTTAACCGATTCTCATGAAATTTTGTGACCAGATTCTATGACTAAATAATTTTTTTTGTCAATCCGGTTTTTGGAATTTTTTTAAAATGGCGGAGTCGTGATACCTGTCGCCTAAACAAATAGTCGTATCGATATCATAAGAGTTTTTTCTTTTTGAGACATGTTTACAGAGTAAATAGCAAAAAATGAAGAAAAAAATTATTGCTGGTTTAGGCGGTATTTAGATATTTAGTTTTGTATTTCCGGATGTTCTCTTCTACAGGTCGCAATTCTTAACCGATTCTCATGAAATTTTGTGACCAGATTCTATGACTAAATAAAAAAAATTTGTCAATCCGGTTTTTGGAAATTTTTAAAAATGGCGGAGTCGTGATACCTAGCGCTTAAACAAATAATCGTATCGATATCATAAGAGTTTTTTCTTTTTGATATATGTTTATAGATTAAATGTCCAAAAATTCAGAAAATTTGTATCGCTGGTTTTGGCGGTATTTAGATATTTCGTTTTTACTTGAGAATGAGTAGCTAAATTTCGTCAGCTTTAGTAAGAACTATCATGGCGCATTTTGCAAACGTTCGCTTTTTTTGTTTGCATCGGGAGGTCCCTGGTTCCATCCCCAGTAATTGTATGCTGCTACACAACTTTTTGTATTTTTTTATACTTAAATTTCGTATGAATTGTTCTTTTTTATTTTATTATTTTATTTTGAAAAAATGAAATAAATTGTATTTTTTATTTATCAAGCGCGGGCTAAGGGTATTCATTTAATTTTTGCAAGAGATGATGGCTTTTTGCGCTTTAAAGAAAATTTGATTCTTGAATATACGGCGCCATACCTTTGGCCTCTATGCTCGTCTAGATGGCGACACCATTTTATATTTAACAATTTTTACTCATATCAGTAAAAGAACATGGGTCAAAATCATATGGCGTTCTAAAAATAAAAAAATCATTTATCCATACATATATACATTTATTGATATTCTTTATTCATTTTCATTTTAATCCTGTATCGAAAGATGGCAGTAAATTTACAGCACTGATTTACAGTGACTACAAAATTTAGTACGACAATAACCCTCTACTATAGGGACCGTGCGCGTTGGAGGGTCTGCCATCTTGTGGTCTGAATCGGAAACATGTACATTGCCAAAGCAAGTTCTACCATCAACCGTTCTCGTAGGTACGTTTTCTTGTGCATAGTAGGTTCTGCCATCTTGTGGGCTACATCGGAATCATAAACTACACATCTACGCTTCGCGCCAAAGATCTGACGGCTCCTGTGCTGCCCCCTATAGTTCATGCACGTCCCCTATACAATCTATTCTCTTTAGAATTTAGATTAGTTAGATATTTAAATTCTTCTCTCGACTAAAAAATTAAAAGCATGAAACTCCTTCTATTGCGACTCGAGGAGGAACAAAGACTGAAAAGACTGGCAAACCAAACGCGCACGAAGCTTCTCAGTTGCAGTTTACAGGCTAATTAAAAGGTAATGTTGGTTCCCTAACATAAGTAGAGTTAGACCAAGAAAAGTCTGCAGAGATTTTGACACTGGCACAAATAACATTGGCACTGCGTGTGCTGTCAAAATCTCTGCAGACTTTTCTTGGTCTAACTCTATCCACTTTTCTATACAATTAGTATGGCGACGTGGATACTTAAGTTGGGGCACCGACCGTACACTGACATCGGAATGATATTTTTATCATGTTATTATTTAGTAGTCATCATGCGTCTCGCTTGCGCCAATACATGTACGGACAAGAACCAGCGAAATGCACGATAACTAAATGACATCAGTTAGACGTTATTCTGATATCAGTGTACGTTTGAATTGGCCTGTTAGCCAAAAATTGTTTCGAATGTCCATCTGTTCTACTCTACTGGTCGCATTTCTAAACCAATTCCCGAATTTTGTAAGCAGGTTCGATAGTTAAGGTTTTAATTGTCAAATTAGATTCTCTAAATTATTCTAAACAACGAAGCCATATATTTACTCAGTTTTAAGCTCAGCTCGCGAGGTCTACAGCTCACAGAGCCACTAGTAATATTCTAAATCTAAAAAAGTTAAAATCCCGAGCTCACGGAACGCGCAACTAACACAAAATAAACAATATTTAATCCTCATTAAAAACGGCAGAATAAGGAGTTTAACTAGCGTCGAGCTACGTCTGCAAGTTTTTTTAATTGTACCTTTTGGGGCATTTCACGTCAAGCGGGCAGCGAAAAAAGGGTAACGATCCGGATTTTGTTTATAACTGGGTTAATTGAACATGTATGTGATCTAAAAAAAATGGCATCTTTACTTTTTTTATTTATTGCTTGGTATACGCCTTTAAAAAAAATACAAAATCTGAGTAATGGATTTTTCAAATGTCGTGGATGCAAATCATCAAATGCATTTTAAAATAACTTAATGGTGTTTTATATAGAATAATAATGTTATTTCTTGAAAATGAAAAAAAAAGTTAAATTTAATTTTTTTTTCATATAGTAAACTAAAAGTATATATAAAAAAAATTTTTTTTTCTAACTTCGCATTTTTTTATTTTTTTTATTTTAGCATAAAAATGTAGTTTATAACCTGGAAATGTTATGTAAAAAAAATTATAGTTGTATCTTGAAATTCGTAAAAGAAACTGATCAAAAAACTACGGTGCTGCACGGTAGTCACGGCACGTTTTCCTGAGTTGTTTCGTAGTGCGGTGATATCAAGTGTAACATATGGTTTATAAGTATGCAAAACGGCTATTACTATTACGATATTATTAAAATTAAGTATAATACTTCTATATTTTTTATGTTTTTTCATTGGGCACTTGGAATAAGTAAAACAAGAGAGTAGCATGTAATAAAATCTTTTATTTATTTGGTTATTTTAACTACTTTAGAGTCTGTGGTAAAACTGGTCCGTTTTATAGTTATACCCTCAGGTGTCGGTAGAAAAGCGTGGTATTTTTTCGTTCCAGGAATGGTGATAGCCCTGTCAAATCGTGGTTGCAAGAACAGTCTGTGTTGCTGTATATCTTCCTTGGCACAATAATATACTGCTGTTTCCTTTAACGATGTTCTCGCCCATTCATATAAACGCAAAGGTGTAGTTATTGCTCTGTTTGTTGGCATTTGAAGGCTTGCACGAGTTGCTAGTCTTTTCAGGTTCCCGCCAAGACCATCGCAAGGCCCCTTTCCATGTGAAGTTGCATGAAAATGAATTTCTGCTTCAATGCCAAAGTCATCTTTATAACAATGTATATTAACAAAGTTAAATCTGTTTTTAAAATGTTGTGAGGCTCCATCGGTGCTATACATAATTTTTGTCACTGCAATATTTTTTTCTGAGAGATGTGTGTGAAATATTTTCTGAAATGCGTAAAATGAAGCTGTATCGTGCTTTAGATCATCGGATATCATTACAATGCTTCCGTGTTGTAATTTATTCTGGTCTTTGTAGTAAAATACCGATGTTAGCAGCGTTGACTGATCATTATTCCAATGAAAGGACTGTGCGGAATCTTGTATAACGAAACTGTAATTTTCGGCAAAATCGCATTGGACTAAGATTTCACCTTCAGATATTGTCTCTTTTAGCTGTTTAAAAAAGAGTGCTTGTTGTTCAGCGATATATGCATGTGGTTTTAGGATATCTAAAGCATTACAAAAGCTATCCACAAAGTCATCTGCGGGAAGCACTTGGGTGACTATCGAAAAGCGGTCCGTTCCCATCCATTGTTCATACTGAACGTTTGTGATGTTATTGTCATCAAAAACATTTTTTAAGTGATCCCGAATCGCATCCAATCCAGGACAATCGTTACAACGTTCAGTTGGGGATGATTTAGATGTCATCAAGTGACATTTAGACGTAGGGTTAGGGCACATCATTCTTCGCAGGCACTCTTTATAACAAGCAAGGTGGATGTTGGTTTCTGCAGTAAGTGAATCTATATTTCCTCCATTGAGCATAAGTTTAACATTCTGGTGATATGTACACACACACACAACGTGGGTTCCGGAATCGCCAGCAAGGACACACTGTTTCGGCCTGAGTGTGTAAAACTTAGTTAAGCCTACCTTAATGTCAGGATACTCATTTTTAAACTGTTGATACAACTCATTAATGTTGCACATCAAAAGTTGTTTCTGCAAGTGTGTTCTGCCGTCGTGCGTTTTGACTGATACAAAATCTTTTTTTCCAGGCATAACTCTGCTAATATCTTCACGAAGATAAAATGCTCTGACTAACTCTTCTGTTTCGACCGGTAGCTTACGGCCACTACGGGAATTGGGTGATGCCAAAACGCCAAATTGATCCACAAGTTCCTTAGCCTTTTTAGCTTGTCGTCGCGATGTCCCAAATTCTTCTGCGAGTTTGCTTTCACTCCAAGACTTTGGAGCAATAGTAAGTATTAGCATTTTCTTAGACGCAGATGTAGACGGCTCATTGTATTTCTGTTTCAGCTGACACAGAATTTCCTCATCTGCTATAGCTATGTCTGTTTGAGTAGAAACAGTTTTACGACATTCGTCTTCCGGAACAAATGAATCACTTTCTTGGTGCTGTGAACAATCAGTTGATATCTGGCTACCTTGAGACGACTGCGACTGCACAATATCGGGATTGTTTTCCGGCGATATTTCCTTAGAAAGTCGTATTCTGCAGGACGTGCACACGTAAACAAATGCTGACAATCCCCACTTCTCAGCTAAACTTGTAGAAATTTTTCTCACAATTTTAGTTCTCGGGTGAGATGTTAATTTAAAAGGATTATAACATCGATCACCGTAATAATTCATAGTATTCAAATATTGAATATTATTGCGACTAATAATACGACTAATTGCAGAAAACAGAACACAACGCGGTAGCGGCCTAAGTGACACTAAGAGGTAACGGAAATTCAAATATCGAATGACGCTTGCATAGCGTCACTATCTATCTCTTTCTAGCATATAACGTCGATATGAGGTGATAACTTACTGGTACCAATTATTTAATAAGAGATTTGTTTATTTAATTATGTACAGTCAGCATGTACATGGAGATAAAATATTGCTTCTCATTTTATTTTCGTATCACAAAAGTAAATAAGAAGTGTTTTTCATTAAAATACTTATAACATATTGCAGTGTTTGCCTATGTTTGCCATTTAGACTGCCATATTAAGCAACATTTCCGTACGGAGAGACGCGTAACCTAGCGCAGTACCTTCATACTTTGATCACATGTCTTCTACGAATTTCAAGATACAACTATAATTTTTTTTACATAACATTTCCAGGTTATAAACTACATTTTTATACTAAAATAAAAAAAATGAAAAAATGCGAAGTTAGAAAATTTTTTTTTTTAAATATAAACTTCCAGTTTACTATATGAAAAAAAAAAATTAACTTTTTTTTTCATTTTCAAGAAATACCATTATTATTCTATATAAAACACCATTAAGTTATTTTAAAATGCATTTGATGATTTGCATCCACGACATTTGAAAAATCCATTACTCAGATTTTGTATTTTTTTTAAAGTCGTATATAATCGTAACCAAGCAATAAATAAAAAAAGTAAAGATGCCATTTTTTTTAGATCACATACATGTTCAATTAACCCAGTTATAAACAAAATCCGGATCGTTACCCTTTTTTCGCTGCCCGCTTGACGTGAAATGCCCCTTTTTAGAGATACGTAATTATTATAGACTACTAATATGCATTACATTTTCTTATTAATATACCTATAGTGTGTATTTTTGATATAACCGCAAATTTGAACTTGATGTAGGTTTCAGTTCTATAAAACGATTCTGATTTTTTTATCTGTCACACAAGTGATGTCGATGTACGATGTACGAACTACATTGCCGCTCGAAAAATTTACAAATTATCACAAATTAATTACAATTTGGTACAAATCACTTATGACAGTTGTTACATCGCGTCAGTAAATCGGACTTTTTTTAGTTAAAACAAAGTAATGGTACGAGTACATTGCTTGCCAAATTATTTTATGGTGAAAAATAAAAGTCGTACATTTTAAATAAAACCTATGAAAGTGTGTTCATTAAAGTCTTAACTACATAACTGCCCTTAAATTTTGCGGTCTGCAAACAAATTATTCTTTTAAAAGGTTGAAAAATACTAAATTGAATAATAAGATAAACTGTAATTATGTAAAGGACTAAGGGCCTACCGCAAACCACGTTCGTGTTGTCTCCCTGTCACACTTACGTACGAATTTACAAGTGCGACAGATAGGCAACACGTCGAACACGGTCCGGCCCTCTAGTCACTGTTGCGTGTATAATTGAGCGTTTCTTTTATTTTTTGCCATTTTTATATATTGTGACCTTTTTTGCCACTTGTGTGTTATTTCTACTCAGAATCACGAGCTCTTTCGATCCTGATGGGATAAAAAGATGTCCCAGGGTTTTTTCCTATTGTGTTACCATTTCCCCATTTACTTTGTATGACGGTAACAAAAAGGAAAGTATGAAAAATGTTTGGAAATTCTAAGACACTTTTTTCTCCTATAAGGATGAAAAGGGCTCGCGATTCTGACTAGAAATAACACAAAAGTGGCAAAAAAGGTCACAATAATAAAAATGAAAAAAAAAGAAACGGTCAATTACCGGCGCGAGTGTAACGGCAATTAACCGCACACGGGAGCTGAGGGCCTGCCGGCGACGTGTTGCCTTTCTGTCGCACTTGTAAATTTGTACGTAAGTGTGACAGGGAGGCACCACTTCGAACGTGGTTCGACAGACGCGACGAATTCGAATACTATATCAAATTTTTCCATACTGTTCCCTATCTCTATGAACTAAAAGAAGGCCGAATTTTCCCCAGAATGATTTAAATTGTGCAAGCAATACAAATGAATATATAAATACGTTTTAGGTACCGACTCCATTAACATGGAGTTGTTTTGAGGTAAATAGACTTCGATAGGCAGATATAATATAGACCTATACAAACACCATAAAATGAATGCCCTTAACAAACAATTTTCTTAGATTATTCACGATTTTTTTTGCCGCAACGGAGTGCTCAATTGAATGTTTTTGATTGAATAAAATCCAACGAAATAAAGCCTATTTTGGGTTGAATTGAACATCAAACAGAAAATATTTATTTTCTGTTACAACCCAAAATTTGTGTTTATAAATTATGCCGGATCAGTAACTCATTGTATTTATTAGCTGCAAAGACTGGAAATAAATATACGAAAAACGTAAAAACATTACATTACAAAGTAAACAAGAAACCTTTATTCGTTTCGTTGGACGAATAAAGGTTTCTTGTTTACTTTGTTAATCGTTTGAAATACCTTAATTATCATTAGGAGTAATATATTCGTCTCGAAATCAATCAATGCGTGAATTTTTTGGAAGATTATTAATTCTACTTCCCGCGAGAATCAAGTATAGTTACTATACTTGTAGTAGTAATCACTTTTTTATACACAACACGTGTTTACATAATATTTACAAAAATAAAATAAAAAATCAAATGTTTCTAATAAACCTGCTTATTGTACAATCGACGTCAATGATATGTTTACATTTTTCGCCTTATTACAAAGGCGTACGGTGCAAACGTGTACCTAAACATAATTATTTTTGGGTACGTCGACTGTACTATACTTACTATTTTTTAATAATATCAATAGATTTGATTACTTATACCAAAGAGAATAGATAGTATAGAGGGCTATTGCCAAAGTAAATTTTGTAGTCACGGTACATTTACTGCCATCTATCGACACACGATTAAAACTTAAAATGAAATTGAAAATGTATAAATTAATCAAAATATGTTTACGGATAAATGAGTTTTAATTTTTATTGTTCCATACTGACCCATGTTCTTTCACTGATATGTGTTAAAATTGTTAAATATCAAACGGTGTCGCCAACGCCATCTAGCCGAGAATAGGCCAAAGGTATGGCGCTATCTATTCGAGAATGACTTTTACTTGATTTCCGAGGCACGTTTTTTTCTTAGACTTTATTTATCTTATAGGAGATATATGTAATATCTTTGCTTATACATACGAATACCTACTCGTATGTGTACCATGGTCTAATAAAACATGGTCTTCTATTCCCAGAGTGACACGGGCCTACGTCACAATAACATTGCCACTTTATTTCAACATAACATGTTACATGGGTACATTATAGCTATGGTTAATAAGTTAAAATATTTCTTTATAATTTTATAATTTTCATTTATAATGTATTTTATCTTAAATTTTACAATAACACGTCATTTTTAATTATGTGTTAGCAATATCTTCCGATTCACGAAAGAAATTTCAGACGTTCGGGTAATTCTGTTTACATTACTGGCAACACAGGATAGCGCTGTCACATTTGACAATTCGGATCTAGATAACTTCATGCCCTGACCGTCATCCTTGTCGAACGCGTGTTAATTGTTATTTCCTTCTCGCTCAGTGTCAGCAGTCGCAGTGTTTTCCAAACTTTTCACGTCGTAAGCTTGGTAATTAATGTGTAACTGTGAATTAGTTTTTTAAACGTTTGTCTTGTATAGATAAATAAAGTTTAATTTAATACATTAGATTTGTTTTATTTTACTATGTTTCTACATGAATAACTTAAAATTAATGCCGTTAAAATAATTTTCACCGTTGGTTAAAATTCTCCCACATTTTAAAGTTTGAGAACCTGTAAACAGCATGATGACGTAGGCCCGTGTCAGTTAGGTCATACGCGAATCTCGGAATAGAGTACCAGGCGGAGTATATTATTATACCATAATGTGTACTAAGTATCTTAGTCGGTGATGGTAAATGTAGGGTAGGTATAGTTACCCCAATTTACCATGGTCAAAATTATGTCACTCCATAATAAATACTACAAAAATGTATAATTTGACAATGAAAAGTTTTAATTTATCTACATATTACCTTGTAAAAGAAAAATTCAAACTAAAAAATATTCCAATCAATTGTCAAATTGTTACTACGATTACGCACTAACAAGTTTCCTATTCCTATAGGTAGAAAAAAATTGCGAATGCAAAAAAACCAAATACCTACTCGATAACAGGAAAAAAATAGATAGAACTGACACAACCATATTATTTAATCGCAATCAACTCACTTCCCGCAAAAAAATCCAGGCCAACTACAAACTAATTACATAAACAAAAAACGCAATACGAACTTTTCTTTTTAAAAACGCGTTTAAAAAATAAAAAATATTAAAAAACACTGGCCACTTACGTGTCATATAATGGCAGCGGCATCGCGAAAACAGTTGATTTATTTAAAAACAAACAATTCGAAATTCGAACGCGGCGAATATGTCGGTGCGCTAAATGAGACTGACTCGATGCGTTCGCGCAAAGCAATCGTGTGGTGACGTAATGTCGGTTATTGGTGAAAGGTCGTATCTCCGTGCGAAGTTTTATAACGACATACGGGTTTTTTGGTAAGTGCGGTAATTTATTGGTTAGTGCAAGATATTGATACAATTGGTTCAATACAATAACAGTGACAAAATTAGGTGTGGTATCGTCGACACTAAAATAAATATTTAAGGTATAATCGGGTTATTTCAAATGTCGGAAACCGTCTGATAATTGCTTAAAGGGACTCGTATTATGATGCAATTTTGGTGATTTTCATCTGATTTTCGCAAGTAACTGATATACGAAATTACCCGAATACACCCTATACTTTGATAAATGAATAAAACGTTACCTACTGTGTATGACACATCATGTGTGTTTATAAAACCGCATAGTTACTTTACTAAACCAACGGGGGATAGTCAGGTGGGGTAAATATAAGACTCGGGTAAAATTAAGACTAAGTTTTTAACACTCAAAAACTTATTATATTTCATTCCTATTCCATTTAAAAAGAAGTCTACACACAAGGCTTCTTTATAAATTGAATAGGAATGAAGTAGAATAAGTTTATGAGTCTTAAAAACTTAATCTTATTTTTACCCGTGTCTTATATTTACCCCACCTGACCCGATAGCTTTGTTTGTTAGTTCCTTAGTGTATAAGGTCCATCTAAGTATTTTTAATAAGTTCTAAGTATTCGTTTAAAGAACAGCATTATACAAAAGTTCAGTTTTATTCTCAATAAAAATCACTAAGTGTATTGCTACATTAGAAATACGGAAGGAGCAATCAGCAGAGGCCTCTTCACGCCGGGGACCCCTAGCAAAAAACGTTAAGCCAAACTATTTCAATTTGGATCAGCATAGCAATACAATATATTTCTAAAATTACAGTCCACTGCGGCTCTACGCGAGCATATTTTCTAATCTCCTGGATTTTATTTTTATTTGGCAAGTAACAAATATCAAAATTAAGTTTATATACATTATATTTGTGACATAATTAATAATTATATTAACTATAATTATTTTTACGATTCTAACTTTAAGATACGTTAGTTAATACTCGTAGATCTAGAAACGATATGGATTAGATGTGTCAGTGTCAAAAGTGACGATTTTGTTTGAAGAAACGTAACATTGACATATGAGTCGCTTAACTTCGAACTCGGGTAAATCCATCTGTCAGATTATGCGATTATGGTATTAAGAAAAGGTAATAGGGTAGATATTTGCTGAGAGGGTCGAATGGATTTACCCGAGTTTGAAGTTAAGCGACACATATCTAATCCATATCGTTTCTAGATGTAACTACCGTATCTTAAAGTTCGAATCGGGCCGGTGTAGATAGAGGTTTGGTAAGGTATATTACCCGCCTTATTCTGTAAGCATGGCTAATACATTGCCAGGTGCGTCCCTAACGCGGCCCAACTTTGCCAGTTTGCGCAACAAGTTTTCTCATTACAAGCTGATATTGATTATCTTTGCCCTTATTTGTGCCGTTTTATTATGTGTGTTGGGATTATGACATTTTTGGGTTCAGTTGGAGTTTGGGCATTTGTGTTGTTAATTTGGCTATTGTTTTTCTCTGAGGGATACCATGAGCGTGGAAAATTATGACTTATTAAGTATTCTACTTTATTTTTGACTGTCAATATCGGGTGTGTAATGTTTAATATAATTATAAAAAAACTATCATACATTTGTTATAACGCCATTTGATATATTATTATATGTTATAATGTAATTTTTATTATAAGTTTCCTTTATTATATTGTGATTTCATCTAAACTGTCATTGATATAATGCCTAGTGCCGTCAGCAAATAGGTCACAAGCCCAATTTGATTCTCGGACAGGATGTTTTAGAGTTTTCGGAAAGCACAGTTTTTTTAGGTTTAACTATCGATTCAAAACTTCAATGGGGATCGCACCTAACTAGCTTGAGTAGTAAATTATGCTCTGCTGCCTATGCCGTTAAAAAAATAAGACAAATAACAGATGCTGATACAGCAAAATTGGTTTATTATAGCTATTTTCACAGTCTGATGTCGTACGGAGTCCTAGTGTGGGGAAGAGCTGCAGATGTTGAGAGCATATTTGTTCTTCAAAAAAGAGCAGTGCGAGCTATTTATAATCTAAAACCACGCACGTCGATAAGAGATCTTTTTAGAGACGTAAACATTATCACATTACCGTCGCTCTTTATTTATGAAGTTATTATGTACGCCAGGAAACATTATGAGGAATTTCTAAAAATTAGTGACATACATAACTATAATACGAGAAACAAAGGAAAACTTGCGGTGCGGCGGTTGCGATTGGGAAAAGTAAGAAAGTCATTTGTAGGACAATCGATCCATTTTTACAACAAAATACCTAGTCACATAACAGATTTACCATACCATCAATTTAAAAGAGTCGTGAAAACCAATTTAACTAAGAAAGCCTACTATAAAATATCAGATTATTTAACTGATAAAAATGTTTGGGATGATTGTGATATTGTAACGTAAAGAGTAGATAATAAGTCTGTATAAGTGTTTAATTACGAGTATTACTACTAATAATACAACTGATATGTAACAATAATGTATTGTACACGACGGACACAAGTGTATCTTGTATACCTATGTGGGAAAATAAATAAATAAAAAAAAATAAAAATAAAGTGTAATATAATTTACAAATAGTATATATACATGTTTTATAATGACATTTGTTATATTATATTTTTGTATAACGTAATACTTCATACAATTTTATCAAGTATAAATACATATATTGTATAACATTTTTTGTCATATTTAATTTACTGATAACGTAAAGTTTTACATACTTTTTATAACTAGTACGCAGCCCTACTGCTTTTGCTAGCTATTTTATTCTAGGGAGGTCGCAGTTCTACCGTAACCTAACCAATTTTTTGACGGTTTTCGTTTTACGGGGGCCGCAGTTCAAACCTAACCTAAACCACTTTTTTGCCAGAGTATATTATTCTACGGAGGGTCAAAGTTCTAACCTAACCTAACCCTCCTTTTGTTAGGTGGTATTCGTTTGTGCGGAGTCACAATTCCAACCTAACCTAACCCATTTATGTCATGCAACTATTATGCCACATAAATAATTATGTGTAGTCACTTGTTATAACAAATAATATGCTTTAGAGTATGTAATAATTATGACAATGTATATTAGACGAAGTGTAAAAATACCTTATGACCATTATACCAATAATAACATTATGTATACCGTTAATTAGGTATTACGGTAGTATGCCATTTATTACGTTATTCAAAATAACGATATATCAAACTATAATATATGAAAAGTAATTATAACAAATGTAATGCACCCGTCAATATCATACATGAAATTATGTTTTAATAATTATGTTCGCTTTTCTTTTTAATTTCTCATGGAAAAAAATACATTTAGAGAGGAGTAATATGTTGTTTTATTTATTTGGAAGGCAGGATTGAAAAGACAGGAGAAGAAGGGAGACCTAGAATTACTTATCTCAGCCAAATAAAAAATAATGCGTCGTATGAGGAAATTAAAAGACTGGCACAAGAAAGAAATTATTGGCGATTAGGTACTCCACCGACAAGAGCAAAGCTCTTAAGTTCTGATGATGATGAATATATTGTTTAATTTTGTCGGGGTTTTTAGATTATTCTTTTTTTCTTATTTATCTTGGGTTAGGTTAAGGTTTTATAATATGAATATAAAAGTAAAATATAAAAACACTTACAAAACAATACAATTACAAAATACATATAAACACTCTTTATACTACTTTAAGCATTTCAAAGTCTATTGTGTTCAGGTAGTATGGCCACTTTTCATAAAAGTTTATAATGTGGTAGCCATTCATTTACAGATGTAGAGCATAATTATTTTCCTTCGTATTTTCACAGAAACGTACGAACGTGTCTTGCTATTTCATTCAGTCTCGATACAAAAAGTACTGAGGTTGATTGAAATTGAAGTAGCATGACAAATACGAACGTTTCCGAGAAAATACGAAGGAAAACAATTCAATTATGCACTAAGTAGCTACATCTGTAAAATAATTTGAATTAAGTATGGCATTACATTGATAACATACAATTTTGTTAAGTACATACAGTACAATAAAATTATAATAGTTATAAGTAAGTTATGCTGTGCCCTTACAGGGTCCATGTGAGACATTGTACATATATTATATTATATTTGACATCTATACTGTACCATGGTTGCAATAAAGAATTATGAATTATGAACATTATTGTGTTTAAAACATCCGTTTTGTTTATCAATTAATATCCATATATTGACAGTTGCTGCTTATTGAAAGGAAAACACATGAAGAATTTATGATTGTATAATCTATTCTGAAATAACATCAATACAATGGCTATTTAAATAATAGACTGATTGTACCTATACTCTGTATCTTTAGGTATTTAAATAAAAGTAAACAAAATCTACCCTCAAATGGCTCCTTAAGCCAGTTGAGGGTACTTGACAACATTACATGATCAAATAATTATGTAGGTTTAAGTCAGGTCGTTCAATGAACAGGCGGTTTTATATTTGGCTGATTAACCAATAAATGATATACTCGTAACTACCCGAAAATTTACAAATTCTTTGTTAACTTTTTTTAAATACCTAAAGATACGGACTATACGTATTTATTGTGATAAGATGAAATATTTGCTCCCACATCGTATAATGACCGTATACAACATTAGACAAGTAAATGATGTTTTTTAATGATATAAAGGTGGGGAGGAGCGGTGGTGGCCGAGTGGATATGACGTCCGACTCTCAAACCGGAGGTCGCGGGTTCATGAACCCTTGCTCGGGGCAATGAGTTTTTCGGAACTTATGTACGAAATGTCACTTGATATTTATTACCACTAGCTTTTCGGTGAAGAAAAACATCGTGAGGAAACCTGCATACATCTGTGAAGAAATTCAAAGGTGTATGTGAAGTCCCTAATCCGACTTGGGCTAGCGTGGGGACTAAAGCCCAAGCAATCTCACGCAAGAGAGGCCTGTGCCCAGCAGTGGGACGTATGTGCCCAGCAGTGGGACGTATACATATAGGCTGAAATTATTATTATTATATATTACGAGTATAAAGGAGGCAAACAAGGAGAGGAATCGCGTGATGGTAAGCATTAAAGGGTCGTTCTCTCATTTCGTGCAAATCGGTGATGTTCTCTCGATTTGTAAATTTTCTTTTAAATGGTAAATTTTTGGGTTTTCATGCATTGTGGATTCATTTATTGACACTTTTATGCTAAAGGCACCTTCGTAACCTTATTCCTTTTCATTTAATAAGACTGGTGGTAATGAACTACGCGCTAGTAATGAAATGGGCATGGATGGTAATTTTATCAGTGGAGGGTAATGAAACAAACTTATGAAATCGCAATAAAAAAACTTTAGTTAATGAAAATTAACACCATTAATATAATGAACAACATTAAAATCACGTGTCTTAAGCGCTGTGCAGACGATCAAGCCGACTTAACAAATACTCCGGCTTGACAATCGCGACTTATGATTTACCACCTAGCTTGTAGCGATTGTCAAGCACAATTTACGTGATTGAAGACGTATTTCGTATTGTTTATTTATTTAATGATTACACAGCACTACATCAGTCTTGTCACCAACACACTGAGAAACTACATACTTTAATTTAAAATTAACATCCAAATACACTCGACTGCCAATCCATCCACCGTAGCTCCATAAACTCGCAAAATCTCAAGCACTCATGAGTTAACAGGAGATGCACCAGGAGAAGCCTAAGGGTTATATTTCTAATGTCCGGTACAAAAAGTCTTACAAGCCTCTCTACTAGTTCAAGGCAGCCAGAGTCTCCACAAAAAGCCCAACAAGCTAAAAGTAGTAGGCTTAAGTTGTGCCTCACCTCCAAAGAAATGAAGCCCAGGGTTCCTAAAATAAATATTTTTAGGTAATACATCCTAAGGAAATTCTTTTGGACCTTTTCCAATAGTAGAATGTACGGTGACTCGTAAGGGATCCAGGCTAATGCTGACGCCTCCAACTTGCTTCTGACCAGAACATTGTAAAAAACTTTTATGGGGCAAGGGTCATGGAATTCTCTGACAATGCGAGTGACAAAGCCTAATCTACTGAAGCTACAGTACCAAGTGCTTTGATATGGTCGTGAAATGTTAGCCGCGTATCGAATATGACCGCAAGATCCTTTACTGAGACGACTCTTGAGCATGTGTAGGAAATAGGGCTTGATTAAAACTACACACTTGACACTTAGCCGCATTGAAAGTCAGTTTGTTACCCCGACTCCATTGGAACAGAGATGATGAAACATCCTCCTGCAGCAACTTACAATCCTCCTCCTTCTCAACTCAATATACCAATTTAAGATCGTCGGCGTAGAGTAGACAACGAGCGTTATGGATAACCGAGGGCAGGTCATTGACCATTCTTCCAAATAGGAAAGGCCCCAAGATTGAATCTTGGCTTTCACCAGAACGAGTATGGTACGGATCTGGTACGAAGTGGCCATGCTGGTCGTTGCGTGCTGCGGTTTATCACGCAGATAACGGCAAAAATGTTAAGCAAATGTGGATTGAACCCAATAGCGTCTAGTTTGTGTAGGAATACATCGTTACCCACACGATTGAAGGCTTTTCGGAAATCATAATACAGGACGTCTATCAGGATACCCATATCCAGATGCTCTGAGATGATGTCACTGTCAACCAAGGTCAGGTTAGTTTTCACAGACCGTTTCACTCTGAAACCATGCTGAGTGTTGCACAAGAATAATGGTTTCACTTGTTTCGACAACGTGCCATGGAGTATGGACTCAAACAGCTTTGCTAAAGCTGAAAGAAAAGAATACCTTGACTTTGGGTCGGTCTTACCCGTGAAATCTTCCAATGGTGATGATAATTATGTACTTGTGGAGAGTAGGTACCAGATTAAGCATGGAGTGTATTGGACCATTCAAATGCTCTAAACACCCCTTTAAGATATATGCAGGTACCTAAGTAGTCTGGACCAACAGTATAGAAGCCCGAAAAACTTACTTTGGTGTTAAGACCCCTTATGCAGGTACCTAAGTAGTCTGGACCAACAGCATAGAAGCCCGAAAAACTTACTTTGGTGTTAAGACCCCTTACATTTTGGTAAATTAGATCCAGTGAAGGTTTCAAATCAGGATTCCGAACTAAGTATTACTGGTTGGTTTTTGTCTGACTCCCATTGACGTTGGATTTACGAAATGACCACGATTATCGGGCTACATAGTTGGAAATAAACAGGATTCATACATTGTCGAGGGTACTCCTATTTTGAAAGTCTTGGAGTCCCCTTTGAGCTTAAGTTCATCGACAGTGCACCATGAATAACAGCAGATATGCCCGTATGTCCTCCGATCCTCAAGCTATATTCCACAGATGGATGAACTTGCGATGGTCCACCGCCCTGAGAGGGATATTACACCGCTTTTTACTGCTGGTATCAGTTTTCTGAGATTTATCACGCACGGATTGGGAATTGTCGCTTTTGACGGCGGAGGCACTATTATTGCTTATCGGCCTGTGTTTATGTTTCTGTAGTTTCTGCCCTTTATTCCAAACATTTGCCCCGTTCTCTACCTTATCGTCGACAGGTATCAGATGATTCCAACTCACTTAGTCTCTTAGTAACGTGTCAAATTTCTCAGCACAGTCCTTGAGTGCGGTCTGGTATTATATATAGAGCGGCCATAGAGCGGCAGATTATGTTAATCTACTGCGCTCTAGTTAAATCCAAAAAATCACCAGTTGGGCTCCCCTATATATTATTACATAGTTTTAAATGCTTATACCAACATTCTATTTATAATAACTTAACCCTCTTTCCATTAAATGCACTGCCTGATATACATTATCATTACCTTCTAAATTCGTTCATTACCTTCCCTGGCAAAATTGGAAGGAAAAGAAATGAATGAAACAGATATGAATGAAGTTTTGGAAGTTTTCGTCGCCTAGGTCGGTTGATATCAGACCTTGATTTCGCAGAATAAGCCACACGAAAGGCAACCCTAAAACACATCAATTAGGTATAATTTTAATAATGTACAATTGGTACTTACTGTATAAATCACTAGATGGCGATGAAGATTTATCTGAACCACACTCCTTCCCGACACGAGAGAACGTAGGTATTTTCGTCTAAAGCAACATACGGACGACCGCTGTGGTAGCACGCGGCCAACTGATTGACGAACAATGTGTTGTATCCGCGGGAAGTGCTATATACCCTTGCTATATAGCAAAATATAGCTAATCCATTTCTCGCGTCGGTAATGAAGAAATTGCTTGGACCATCACTTATAAGGCTGTATAGTTTTATTGTTAATTTCTTAGCGTATAATATTATAGGATATAAAACATAACTAAATTACTTGTTTACTGAACCAACAACAAGTTTTCTATTTTTAGTATCTTAAGGTTCAAATGGAGGTCAAAGTTTAACTTCACGCGTTACATGCAGAGAGGAATGAAAATAGTGGGGGTTAATTGTAAATATAAAGAAAATAACCACCTTTTTAGAATTGTTCATGGCGGGCCAATATACTTTAGGTCCTATGTTACAACCTTGCATTAACAGATATTCGAAAACACCATCACATTTTTGGTAAATTGCAAATAATACCGATTTGCACGAAATGCGAGAATGACCCTAAACCGTCGGCCAAGGACATCCGCAACACCATGGGGGTTGCAAAGAGGGTCGTACCGGTCCGGAAATACCGCAAGCGACAATTCCCTTCACCGTTTAGAGTTAGACCAAGACAAGTCTGCAACGATTTTGATAGCACACGCAGTGCGAGTATTATTTTAAACGTCAAACGTCAAGCTATCAAAATCGTTGTAGACTTCTCTTGGTCTAACTCTAGCAGTGTAACTTGATCTTTAGTATACGAACCAATGCAAAAAAAAACAGTGGGTTTTCTAATATAATGATGCCAATAAGAGGCTAAACTATGTACCTAAATAAATATATAATTTAATCAATATCACTAAATAACAAAATCAAAAATTGTCCAATCATATGATTAATGATTATTTTATTTAAGTACTTTATTTATTTAAAACGTAAAACTTTTATGAAATCATGACGTAGGTAGGTATATTTAAATAACACTTGCACTGCGTGTGCTATCAAAATCGTTGCAGACTTAACTCGGTCTAACTCTATAAATAGGTATTATTGAATTTATTGTTAAATAGACCATAAAAGGCAAAGTTGTAAGTAACCTCAAAGCATTAAAATATCACATGATGCCTATATAATGCATTTAAAATTAAGCACGTTCCTTCATTATAATCTAAACATCCAGGGCGCTTTCAAAGTTCGTAGGATCACCGGGCTTTATGAAACCAAGTCTAAAATTGTAACTGTAGAACCTCGAAAACAGGAATTTCCAGGGAAAAGTCAGAAATTCGTGGTGACAAGTTTTCTCTTATGTTGATTTTTAACTTAATTAAAAGTGGGTTTTATAACATAGGTTTTTGTTCGACTTAAAAGAGATTTCATTTAAAATAATCTATTCTCAAATAAAACAAAACCAATTTTTTTTGACATTTAGATTTTATTCTAGACTAGTATTTTTTTATACAATCTTTTTAATGTTTGACGATCCTTTTGTGAAATTTTTAGTGTGAAATTTGATATGTATAATATTATAATCCAATTTTATTATGGAATAATATTAACATCAATAAATTGCTCTGATAATTAGATTAAGATTAATTACGATTCATAAGAGCTTGTTGCTAGGCCTACATGAATAAAGTATATTTTGATTGATTGATTGAACATTTGTATTTATACACGTAAAAATATAAGTTTTAGTTCTTTTTATCGGGGTACCAACGTAGGAAGTACCTACACACGTACGTATCGCATTTTGTTTTTGAATTACCTACCGTATAATTAATTGTTGGTTACTTTGGCTTAAACGATACCTACTTTGGTTTTGGGGTTTGCAGGGAAAAAACACTAATATAGGTACTCGTATTTCATCAAACCGAGATTCCAGTTATCAAGGTTCTACTGTATATAAACTTAGTTGCAAACAGCTTAAGCGATAACTGAAATGAGTTAAATTAAAGTGCCTCGCTCGTCGATTTATTCCACTTGGCTAAGGTTTTTTCACCACACCAGCTCGGAAAGGCTTACTTTGCACTTCAAAAACTGATAGCAAAGTTGCATTTTATTCACATGTGAGGCAAAGTAATCAAATGCAAATTTTGAGCTGTTTTCTTATGTTTGCTGGTAAAGTTGACTTTTAAATGATGATTTTGGATGATAAATATTTAATAACATTCATTTAGATTTGATTTTGTTTGATATTTTACATTTAATATTTGCTGCGGGTTGGTGTAGTGAAAAGGTTTTTTTTTTAAACTAACAAAAATGAAAAGGAAACGAAAAACGGCGTTCCACTGCATTTCGTGTTTACCTGCGCCATAAAATATTAATAGCTTAAGTAGGTGCCTACACAAGTATATTTCTTTTTGAACCTATCGAAATTGCCATACCTAACACTTCTTAATACAATAACCATTTAAATGATTCACGGTTAATGTCACTAGACTTATAATAATATCGACTGGGATATACCCGTGAACAAGATGCAACCGGGACCAATTACGACTAAACTGTATCTATAACAAACATTTCAAAATAAAAACGAAGAATAAAATCAATCCATAAATTGGGCCAGTATTTGACAATACGCTAAGAAGCCCTTACAACCCTTATTCTCGCGCGTTAAAGTCCAATTTCGTTCAATCCAACCGCATTAAAATTTGCAGTTCTGCATCGCGCTATCAAAGTTTTTATATATTTTTGAATAGATACAATTTTAAATACAGTACAGATGGGTCAGCCGCATTCGAGGGAAGCCAGTGCTGTCAAACTGGTTTAATTTGACAGACATTCAGACGTACTCTATGAGTAACCACTGATGAAACTCACCGTACACAACGTTAAATTGGAAAAGGTCTTAGGACTATGTGACCTCGAAAGTGGTATCTCATACCCTTGCGGTTTAGCGCGACCTCACTTTTTGCTTTTTTTGAATAGGTACTTAGAGAAAAACTTACTTCAAAATTCATATTTTTACGTTTGTTATGGTTCAATACAATAGTCAAAGGTCTTTCACCTAAATCATCTATGCAACGACAACCACACTATAGGGTACAAGAAAAAAAATCATCCCTGCTTTAAACAATATAAAAGCTAATCACAGTCTATATCCCGATCGATGTAATTTTTAATACGAGTCAAGAGAAAAATGTTGGTTTTCGGGATCAGTCTTCTATATGTATTTAGTGATATAAACGGGTCCGCCGCGATATAATTTCATTATTTGCACCTTAAATGCGACGTTTCAGCTGGCACCAGCTGTGGTCACGAATGACTGACGTCCCAGCAAACGTGTCAACGGAGATATCGAGAGATATCACTAAATACTTATTTGTACAAAACGCGAGAGTTTAAACTTTAAAGTGTTATACAGTGTATTATGGTCAACGTATTATTATTTTTGAATACCATCAAATTATTTTTCATTTCTCTTGCTCTGAAATTGTGTCATTGTTTATCTATAAAGCGGCTTGAAAGTGATTTCGGCCTTTGAGTTGTAAAGTGGCATAGGACGGAAACAGGCACTGGACGGTGAACTGACGCATTGACCCTATCAGTTCCGGCCCATGAGCAACTAGAATAGGTGGAAATAAATGGAAAATTATTGTCTTATTTCCCCAACTGGAACACTTGGAAATAGTTTTAATTTGACTCATCCCCCCATTGGATCAATTATAAAAAAAATTGTTAGTGGATCTCACCGCGTTGGAGCGCCAAACTACCTAGACTAGACTGAAATGGGTGCCTTTCTATGGTCGTTCAGAGCCTCTACCATCAGTTTTAACATTGACATAACGCTCACGTCTACGTAATTTACTTTCTGTACATCTCGCTTGCACTATTGCTCGCATATGCGAGTACGAGCGAGATGCATAGAAAGTAAGTTACGTAAACGTGAGCGTTATGTCAATGTCAAAACTGGTGGTAGCCGTACTGGTCGCTGCAAGTATAGTATTGGATAGGCAAACGCGACAAAACCACATAACAGTACCTAAGTAGGTACTTATAACTTGATCAAACAAAGTTAAGAACCGGTTACAGGCGATGTGTCATAACCTAAAATCAGGCTCCAGTATCTACTTTCAGGTAAGTACAGGAGGAATATTTATCTGTCTGTCTATATGACCCAATTTTTAGAGGATATTGGACGACAGCAATATATATATTTTTATAAATATTTTATGTTAAAATCCGGGGAGTAACATGGAGAGGATGGGAGTTTGTAAGGAAAAGCAGTCACGTAACTTGGTTCCCTTTAGTCATAAGTTCGCAGTGTCAAGAGGAGCACAAGCATACTCACCGCTAAGTGGACCACCGATACAAATCTATTATAAAGTCTTAACAAAGCTCCCTGGCTCCTATTTATTGGATCCACTTATTGTTATTTTATTGGAAAGCGGAAGTTGTTGAACGCTGTACTTCAACTGATATTTTGTAAAGTAGTACTACATACCTACTTATTTATTTGGGTCATCAGTTTAACTGGGCGGTTGTTAAGGAGTTATTGCGGCCTGCTACTGATAATATAATTATTTTTTTAACAAGCAGAAACGTCTGCGAACGATGCTATTAAGCTTAGAATAAATTTAAAAGTGGAAAAATTACTGCCTTGGGTGAGACTTAAACTCACGGCCTCTGGATCGATACTCCAGCGCCCAGCCAACTGAGCCACCAAGACCTCATCCATAGCAGGCGTGGCTCACTCGCAACAAGTAGCTACACGTACATCCGTCCCACACCAATTTTGGTGGCTAGCCATAAGCCGCGCGTGGGACTTGCACCACCTAGCGGTCATATCTGTCCTAATCGTAACAGACGCGTTTTGTTAGAGAGTGAATCTTCTGTACAGGACAATCGACTCTGGTTTGTTACCGATATGTCTAGTGACGGATTTGCAGTGTTGGGCGCCCTAGGCCCCAGGCCCTGTAGTAACGACTAGCCACCCCTTTCTCAGCTCCCATCTATAGACTGCCGTCTTGCTGCCGCCCCTAATATCTTAACGCTCTAGGCCCGGGCCTAGTGGGCCATCCATAATAATAATAAAACTTTTCAAGCGTCCATTAGTTAAATTTTGTTTAATCCCTTCTTACAAATATATAACTTATATAAGTCAAAATGACAGATTAAGACAAACGATAAGACGATAACGATTAAACGATAGCTAATTCAGGCTTGTAACGCGATTATGAATAAGGCTATAAGAATATTAACCTAATTCTTCAAATGTAATGTTAAAAAGTGAATCCAAAAAAACGAAAAAACGACAATATCCATTTTTGACGTGATAACGTATTATAAATCGATGAACATCGGTTGCATGCACGAAAAAGTGTCACGTTGTGGACAGATCTCCATGGTAACGTTGTGGACAAATCTCCATGGTAACGTTTTTCATCAATGTTTTCTTATGACGTTATCACGCAAAATTATCGTCCGTAAACCGACTTTACAGATAACCATATTTTTTCGTTTCGAGAAAAGAGGAATTGTAATATGATATGAATTCACGTTATTACGAATATCTCATTTGAAGATAAGAGAGATATGTCTCAATTTAGAAGACTCGAGAAGAGTTATGAACTAGTTTAATTTGGTTATAAAGTGTGTGAGATACTATTAGGACCCAGCTGCACCGGTGAGACGGCAAATAGCAGAAATAAACCTTTAATGCAAGATGCAAGCTCCTGTCGTAAATACGTATACAAATATGAAAAATTATATTACAGAGGAATTTATTTCTACTGACGGTTTCATTTAGGATGTTGATGAGTCGTGTTTAATATTCAACCTTGCTATGCTACCTCATTTGAAATGGCGCGGATACTGGCCGGCGACACAAAAAGGTGTTAAGAAATAAAAAATGCCAAAAACTTAAGTGTCAATTAGAATCGCTAAAGAAACAGCACAAAAACTGATATAAACCTCAGTAAAAATGGATCTAATATTACGAAGCCTTCCAAACTGCCAATACCACGGGAAAAACAAAATAAAATCTGATCCTCTGCCACGTATTCCCAAATCCGATTGTTCTAGACGTAGATCTCCTGTCTACTAGATGAAGCACACAAGACTACACGCGGTAATCATTAGGGCTTACAATAATAATATCCGAAAATATTCGAATAATACAACTCAAAATATCCGAATAAAGAGATATTTTAGATAACACAGAAATAACGTTTTTAACTACTATGTTTACTGCTGAATAATCGTGATTATTCAAATTTAACGAAAGATCTTTAAAAAAGGGGGCCGCTACGTACTGTATTTTGTATTTAAATACCTTTTGAATACATCAAACTAGTTTTTTATGTTGCTGGATTCGTCGATCTTTGAACTCAAAACAAAACTGGCCGTTTTAACTTTGGATGCATAGACGCGATTATTTAGCAGTGGCGCTAGTGTACACGTTGATGGGCTCTTAATACAAAGACGTTACCCCAACCAATTTTAAATGATTTCTATAATAGCATAATGTTATCTTTAAAAGGAGGGTTTACATCTGGATTAACTGGTGCCTAGTTATAGTTACAATCTAGTGCCTCTTTAATCTTTATATCCTTGTAATCTTCAAACGAATTAAAAAACTGTCTATAGATAGTAAGTCAGTTTTGAATGATTCGCGGTTAGTTTATAGTTTCATTAGACTTGAGAACTCAGTTACCCGTGAACAAGATGCATGTAACTGCGTCGAAATATCGGGAGCTCGAAAACAATACAACATGTAATCACGGTCCATATCCCGGTGGATATAAGTCTAAGTCTATGTCCCCAACGCATTTTTATTTCCAAAGTCAACATTCCAAAAATCGTGAGTCGCCAGGGATTCTTCTAATGTCTCAAACTGCGTTAAGGGACGTTGTAGGGACACGTCCGGGTGTAAGGGACAAGTCGGGACGTGTAAGGGACACTTAAGGGTATGGAAATGTGCCTCGGGCGATGGGTGTTTTGCATGTCGAACAGATAAACTTGTGGATTTAACGGGCGTTAAGATTGATGTTCTGTATAAGTAAGATGTGTGGGTGTAATAAATAGCAGGTAACGTATGTTTTTTCTCGAACTTATGGTAGTAGAAGGTATACTCGTAGTATTAATAATTTTTGCCAATATTTTCATGCTGAAATGAGTACGAAATAACTCACTACTTTAATTTCGACTATTTAAAGCAAAGTAAGTATGTCTACATAAACGTAGTAAGGTGGTGGTACTAGTGCTCGACATGCTAATGCCCAATAGATGACACCCTGCTGTCACCTCTATTGACAATGACTTAAGTTTCAAGATGACATGTACTGGGACTGCGTCGAGCACCAGTACCACCACCTTAGCAAAGACATATGTAACTTCGTATAAGACGAATAAAGTCTAAGGAAAAAACGTGCCTCGGAATTCAAGTAATAGTCATTCTCGAATAGATGCCGCACACACCTTTAGCCTATCCTCGGCTAGATGGCGTGACGACACCGTTTCATATTTTAACAATTTTAACACATAGATATCAGTGAATGAACATGGATCAAAATGATATAAAAATAATAAAATCATTTATATATATATATATATATATATACATTCTTTGATAACTTTATACGTTTTCATTTTGAGTTTTAGTCGTGTGTCGATAGATGGCAGTAAATTTACAGTGACTACAAAATTTACAATGACAGGACCCCTCTATACTATCTATTCTTTTTGACCTTAGTAAACATATGCGTACACTGTAGCTACTTTTGAGTCCTATTGATTGCTGAATATTTTTCTTGTGAATGGCAATAGTATTATAATACATAATTGTTAAAGAGCACTAAAAATAAAGGCTCCATTTCCCTTCGCTTCCGTGCTACGCGTCTATATCTTGAAATGGAAACACACGGTAGAATATTTACAAGAACTTGAGATTATTATATTAATTTACTACTTTGTTTACTTGTTGGACCATCAATGTTCGGTTTAATTCGGTTAGTTGTCAATGTCAGGTGACAATTGTCCGAATCGCGAAACAGGGGCCTGTCTTTATTCTCCTCCTACACCATTGGCTAAGATGGGCAATTGCAGGTGATCCCGATCGTGTGGAGGGCTTAATAGCCTACAGTGGCCAGTGATCGATGATGAAGCGTAATCGCCATTCTGTCGGTTTTCGGGCAAACATCAAAGGAAGTGGCGGCCATGATTGGGCGTGTGCCCCACACGATAGAATCGTCGCCCATTCTGTAATTGACCACCATTGCCGATGGTGTAGCTGTAGAGGAGCCATTACAGTTATGATACGTTCCATCCCCACACTTCTAGTTAGACCAAGATAAGTCTGCAACGAGTTTGATAGCACACGCAGTGCATTTATACGCGTGTTATTTATACGTCATAATTGCATAGAAGTTTGACGTTTAAAATAACACTTGCACTGCGTGTGCTATCAATATCGGTGCAGACTTCTCTTGGTCTGACTCTAGACTTTCTGCCATAAACGCATCAGTTATTGGCCAAACAGAACCCCGTATGTTTCCAATGAAGATAGTATTAATAGCCGCTCGGGTCTGCTTAATGACGTGTGAGCCGTAACCGTTATCAGCGGTCAAGATGTAGTCATACAGCTTCACTGCTGTGTTGGGATATGCGGGTATCTTTGCCGATCAGCTCGTGAATAAGTTCAGATGATCATGTGTAAATTCCCTTTAGGTACTTAGGAGTAGGTAAAAATACCCATAGTTATTTGGTTACTAATGTAAAATTGCTATGTTGATGATATCAGCAGTATGAAGATGTAGTCAGACGGCTTTACTGCTGTGTTGGGATATGCGGGTATCTTTGCCGATCAACTCGTGAATAAGTTCAGAAGATAATGTGTAACTCCCCTTTATGTGCGTAATAATAGGTAAAAATACCCATAGTTATTTGGTTCCTAGTGTACAGTAGCAATGTTAATGATATCAGTAGTCGAGATGTAGTCAGGCTTTACTGCTGTGTAGGGATATGCGGGTGTCTTTGCCGATCAGCTCGCAAATAAGGTCCTAACTCCCCTTTAGGCGCGTAAGAATAGGTAAAAATACCCATAGTTAGGTATTTGGTTACTAATGTAAAATTGCTTTGTTAATGATATCAGAAGTCAAGACGTGGTCATACAGCTTCAGTGCTGTGTTGGGATATGCGGGTATCTTTGCCGATCAGCTCGTGAATAAGGTCAGATGATAATGTGTAACTCCCCTTTAGGTGCGTAAGAATAGGTAAAAATACCCATAGTTATTTGGTTACTAATGTAAAATTGCTATGTTAATGATATCAGCAGTCAAGATGTAGTCATACGGCTTCACTGCTGTGTTGGGATATGCGGGTATCTTTGCCGATCAGCTCGCAAATAAGGTCAGATGATAATGTGTAAACTGCCTTTACCTACGTAGGAATAGGTAAAAATACCCAGAGTTATTTGGTTACTATAGGTACCTTTCTCTGTGAGGCTAGGTTCACACCGCGTTATTTTTTCCCGTATACCGTATCTATACGAGATTTTATTGATATCGTAGTGACAGCATCATTTGTATGGCAACGTTCAAAATCATTCACACGGCGTCTATGCAGGAAAGCCGTCTAGCCGTACACATACTCATACACATACTCATATCACTGACTAAAAATAACTATGTACCTACTCAGAAAAATGTAAGCTGAGGTTTTATACCTGAGGTTTTAGCAAACCAAAAACAAAAGATTTTATACGTGGTCAAAAGGTAAATGTACCGGTATTAAGATACAATTTATTCAAAGCTCTGTCCATATAAATTGTTAAAGAGGATCGAACAAAGGGGTTCGATAACGAAGATTGTGAGCCAATAACGAGTATACCTTCTAAGATTATATCCGTGTCTGTATTGGGTTTTATACGGAACGATGGGTGTACGACACGCTCAAGAGATTTTTGTTTCTATTCTACTATGTTATTGTTTTACTTTTAAAAATAGTGTCTATAGTTTAGATAAGCGCTAGTCGCCACACCCGTTAATGGACCAGGATTTAAGGTGCCCACTCAAGATTTCGGAAGCCCACTGCAGCACACTTCCTGTTCCAACGTTAATGCCGCTGCGTTAACACTGAAAATTTTATTTATTTATTTATTTATTTGGGTCAAACAGAAAACTTGTAGGTACCTAGAATAGAACCAGTTTCTTCTATATTTTACTGACGCTGATGATCCAGGTTTGATCTTGAACTTTGTATTGACTCATGAAAGAGCCCTTAATGCCAACTTATAACATACATTCTGAAAGTTTCAAGCTATGTCGTAGAGTATAAAATCCTAAGGATAAATATGACTTGGACATTTAGATTTAATAAGTGTTATTTTAACTAGAAACCAATATAACTATAAATTATAGGTTCGGTTCGAGAAGCTTTGTCGTAGAGTGTAAAATCGCGCGATATTATTGGCGGTGATCGGCCGCGGTTGCATGCAAACGGTCTGCTTACAGTGCCCGCCGTCCGTTAGTGGTGATGACGGCTTATTGGATCGTTGATTGTAACTAAGATGGCTAGGGAATTTAGATTTAATGAGTGTTATTTTAACTAGAAACCATTATAACTATAAATTATAGGTTATGTTCGAGAAGTTTTGTCGTAGAGTGTAAAATGCCCATGAACCATTGTCTCCGATGTGATCGCGCGATATTAGTGGCGGTGATCGGCCGCGGTTGCATGCAAACGGTCTGCTTACAGCCCGCCGTCCGTTAGTGGCGATGACGGCTTATTGGATCGTTGATTGTAACTAAGATGGCTGGGGAATTTAGTTTTTAGCTATCTTGGGACCACCCCACACTATTAGCGTCTTTTGAGTGTCTGGGTCTAGTCAGCGCTATGGAAAATGGCGTCGCTGCGCAGTAATTGTGCCATCGTTGCGTCGAGCAGCAGCCACTGGCCACTGACGAGCCTTCCAACAGTCCAAATAGCGTGGCTGCAATCCAAAATCGCTCCGTGAATGTCAAAAACGTACAATGTTTAATATTAGGATGCCGTCCATTTGGATGAATCCATTGTAACGGCATCCATTTGGAAGGCTCGTCAGTGGCCTGCTATAGAGTTGACTAGACGCCGACGGGTGGGAGACGCTAGTGTGGGGTCTCTCTTAGAGTAGTAGTGGTCGATGCAGCCGATGAAATACGGCGTTTCGTGAACAGAATTTTTTTTTTGGCAGGATGGGTCCTTAGGACCCAAGGATTGATTTAAGTGGAGCCACCAAGATTTTTATGTAAATTTTTAGGTGAGGGTGGCTCTCAACTTTATCTTGATATCTAATATTAAGCTACTAGGCCAAGTTTGGAATCTTTTGCGTATAAATCGGGGATGCAGAAATCATTTATGGCATTGACACAATTCCGAAGTAAAAATCTATACATAAAATATAAAAATATATACCTATATTAAAATTCCTCTTCACGCTTAAACCGCTAAACCGATTACGTTGATTTTTTTTTATACAGATAGTTTAAGTCCCGAGAAAGGACATATGATAGTTTTTATCCCAAAAATTATCAAGGGTGTGAGAAAGTGGGTGGAAGTTTTTATGGGGAATGAATAAGCGCTTAACCGATTTCTAGATGAAATTATTAACCTCTGACGTCGCCGAAACTAAACTAATTTGGCATATCGACCTATCTACTGTCGGCGATAAAAGCAAAGATATTTGCATAAAAACTTACCTATTTTATGCAAATTATACCACCGAATATCTTCAATGAACAGAACTGGTCAAAATTATACGGAAGTAAATTGGCAACAAGTAAATCTGGAGAAGATTCGGGAACTTTCTAACCATGGGCCTTCCGCCTTCCCGAAGTTTATGAGAAGGAAGTTCAGATAAAATGAATAAATCGTGTAGGTTCGCGTGTTTTTGCAAGTTTCGTACGGTTTTGTTGAAGTTACCTTGTTTCATGTTTTCTTTATGTAGGAACTCTAGCAAAACACTTCAGATATGTTTTTACTAGTACATGTTCATGTTAAACTTGCGTATTCCTTGATGTCGGTTCTATTTTAACAGTTTGTAATGGATTTGATACGACCCTGATTGTCTTGGTGATTGGCTCTTATACCGGGTGTGGCCTGTAACACGAGCAATAAATTACCTCAACTGTAAACTGTACATCACCTCAAACTGACCAACATTTGTTCAACAACTTTTAAAAATAACTTGTTATTTGATATTTAGTACGCTTTAAAGTTTATTCTACGACGCAATCTGTTGCGAATTTTGTTATGTTTGAAGCGTGACAAGTAACCTCAATCACAATGATGTTAGCGTACATTGAAGACAATATTTATTTTGTATGAAATAAAATAGGAAGTTGTTTGAGGAGTACAATATATGTTTTAATTATTTGCTCATGTTACAGACCCGGTATTAATGTAGATTGGATTATACGATGAGCACTTTCGTTCACTTACATTCGAAACGGTGAAATAATTGTTACCATCTAGAGTTACATGAATTCTCGAATTCAGTATTTTTGCTATATCAACGTTTACAGCAAATTCAAATGAAGATACGATTTATATTTCCAAAAATACACGAATACTCTTTACTCGGGTAGTCACTTAATTTATTTATACCTCGTCAAAGGTTATAATATATATTCTATTCTAATATATATGCTATTTATTCTTACATTTGCGTAAAATAAAATCGTTTCGTAATATGATACCGCTTTTTATTTACCTTAAATTGCGCGGAATATTTCCCTGTATATTTTGTTAAATTTTAAAACGTGCATCGAAACCGAGCGGATATCATTGATCACTTCATATAGATTCTCTATTATGAAGCATTTAAAAATTAGATATACCTCTCACGTCGAATGGTGGTCCCTATAGGGACCATGACAGTTCATTTTTATTTTTATGGTGTACGTGAAATGTTTACAGACATTGTTTTGAAGTTTAACACATTAATTTATTTAGAAATGCAACATTTAAGTAATAAAAATTCAGTAAATACACATTGCTTCATTTGTTTTTATTTAGCCCAACCAAATGAGACTTATTGAAGGGACTATCACAGGGACCATAATTCCTACCGATGATGATGTGTAGTGATTAGCGATCACTACAGGTATTTGTTACTTATAAAGAGGCGGCAACACCAACAACTGTATACTTAATGAATTAAAATAATTAGTATCACTTATAAGTAATTCTCAAACAATGTTAAATTTCAATTCAATTACTTACTTAATTTATTTTTAATAGTTGCGAAGTGGTCTGTGATGAGTGAAAATGGCGATTTTATAAAGTGTCCAATGGTGAAATATAGGGTATTTTTTAACCCGCATAACTTTATACGGAAGCGGCGCGCTCGCTTTGGGAAATAAAAAATGTATAAGCTTCATTTTTTGGTTAGGATTTTACAATAAAGTGAAAAAAGTGTAGGTAACGCATTCAAACATTCGGCTTCTCATATTCTTGATTGAGAAAGAAAACATCGCTTTTTAGCAATATCACTGCCTACGTCTGTTATATTTATTTGTTTGAGTATTTTATTTTATATCTTTAATATTTATTCAATCATCAACGTATACTAAAATCATTTATAATATATAAGTAGGAATTAGTAGGGATTAGTAATGTTCCTTGTTTTTGCAGTTAGTTGTTGTTTCTTCTCATTTTACTTATTCGTTCTATCTATATATTCGTCACTTAACTTATTTACCTCTTTGCTCGTGGCATGATTTAGCTAAAAAACAATTTACAGAATTTACCTAAACAAGACAAATACAGATATATAAAACGATAAGAAAGGAATGACTGACAAACTCAAAAAAAATTAAATAAAAAAATACGAATGACCCAAACGATAGATAACATTGTAATTTTTAATAAAATTTCTCAATTGAAATATCGTCGAATAATAAGGAATTATCTGTTTCAAAATGCTGCTAGTCAACCAAGCTCTCCAAACACATCCCACCATAGTAATATAACTTCGAAATTACGAACATATTATACCTTGAGGTAACCCCAAATTCGAAACTCTCAAGTTGCGCGCCAGGTGTACAGAATACGCGAACTTTCCTCGTTACTTCATGGTCACTGGGGCCCCATACATCGATACGTTACCGTGTGGTCACCCGACAATAATTTACAGCTTCAACCTTGATCCATTGAATTAGAGTTCAATTTTGCATGTGAATCAGTTTCATTGTTGATGCAACGCAAAAGTAAAACTAGAAAAACCAGGAGAGTCGTTCAATATAGAGAAAGGAGTAAGACAGGGAGACACGATATCACCAAAGCTTTTTATAGCTCTACTTGAATATATTTTTAGAAATTTCCAATGGAATAAAAAGGGCATAAATATCAATGGTGAATACTTATGTAATTTACGGTTCGCAGATGACATCATTTTACTATCTGAAAATCATGTAGAGCTTCAAGAAATGATAACCAGCCTTAATACAGAGAGCAAAAAATGCGGGCTACATATGAACCCAGACAAAACTAAAGCAATGACAAATGCAATAAAAAAACCACTCTGCGTCGATAACCACAACATAGAATATGTAGACGACTATATTTACTTAGGTCAGAACATAAGTTTTACAGACAGGACCGAAAAAGAAGTAAAACGACGAATCACCCTAAGTTGGAAGAAATACTGGTCACTAAAAAGTATATTTAAAGGCAAATTTCCGCTCCGTATCAAAAAGAAAATAATGGACTCGAACGTACTACCAACTCTTACATACGGTTGCCAGACATGGGCTCCAACAACATCCTGTAGAAAAAAGGTCAGGACTTTCCAAAGAGCAATGGAGCGGAGTATGCTAGGTTACAAGCTGAAGGACCGCATCAGGAGCTGCAACATAAGGTCTAAAACAAAAATCATCGACGCACTAGAGATGACAGCGAAACTTAAATGGAAATGGGCCGGACACGTCGCAAGACTAAACGACAACCGATGGAGTCAACGTGTTGTGCACTGGTTCACCAGACGAGCGGAGGGCAAACGAAAACACGGACATCCTTTTCGCCGCTGGAAAGATGACATAGTGGCAGTGGCTGGAAACCACTGGCCGCTTGGCCCAAAACAGGAACGACTGGCATGAGATGGAGGAGGCCTTCGTCCAGAAATGGATGATTCCCACGTAATAAACCAATATTTAGTTTACCACCTAATTTTAGTTTTTAATTTTAATTTAGTTTTTAGTTCTATACGTTAAATAAGTTAATATGTACTATAAGCGCAACCAGTTTACCACCACCCCTGACGTCACCACCAGTCAGTACCTATCTACCTAGCTATAGGGTAGGTGAGCACGCGGTGCGCACAGCCATCGTCCGGCATTGACATCGTGGCGCTTGCGGCGTACGGACGTCTCCAGAATTACTCGTAATCGAGGGTCGCGTGAGCCATATATTTTTGATTGTGATTTTTAAGTAAGGAATAAGCAATCGTTATTGTTGTAGATGTTAAGTAGCCATCGAGTACTTGTGTCTAGTGATGTCTATAAAAATAACTATTAAGAATGTTAAATTAAATGGTTTTCTTTAAAAAGTTATTTTTATTCATTCAAATATCATCTAGATCCTTATATCAGTATTGGGATAAAGAACTAGTTTGCCCACATGAGTGTGTTTATGTGCTAAAATTTTAAACTAAGAAAACCGTTACACACTAGTGTCTTGTGTTTTATATACCAGCGATTGCTTTTTCCTTTATTGTTGCTTACTGTGTTTTATTCTTTCTTGTGAATTCATTCTGTGAGTGAATTTTATTATGACGGGTAGTGCATCACGATCGCGTAGCCGAGAACGACCAGGCACTCGAGGTAGGTCGCGCGTTCGCAAACGGCGTCATGTCCGAAATAGGCGGGTTTCGCGTAGTAGATCCGGTGCGTATAGCAGCGAAGACTCGCGACGTAGCTCGAGTGATGGACGGCGCCGGCGTGATCCGCGGAATGGCTCGCGCGTTCTGGACCGGAGTAATTCGCGGAGCACCGATGAACGCCCTCCACGAAGTAGGGTTAGGCGACGCTCGCGTAGTAGTAGGAATAGGCGTCGGTCGCGTAGTAGAACCCAACTTAGGTCAAATAGTAGGGCTAGGCGTAGCCATTCGCATAACGTCTCACGTATCCCACGGCGCGACCGTTCGCGAAGTAGTTTACGTGGCGAGTCGCGACGGGTTTTGCGTAATATCTCGCGCGCTAAGGAGATGCCAGCGCGTACGGAACGTGTACCTACACCTAAAACGCCTCCATTATCAGATTTTCCCGGCATGCCACCTAGACGGCGCTCTTTGGATTCTCGTGAACCGGGTTCTGAGGCGTCTACTCTTGCACAAGCTTTAATGCAGGCTATCCAATCTGTGCAGCCAATCAGGTCACAGCATTATTACGTATCAAATTTTGACCCTGCTTTACATAACATTGAAGCATGGTGCGAAGAAGTGGATCGCGCTAGAACTGCCAACAATTGGAACGATCACGAATGTTTATCGCGCGTAGCTTCATGTTTAAAGGGTGACGCTAAAGTTTGGCTAAGCGAATGGGTGACGAACGATAGGACGTGGTCCAATTTTAAACGGGAGTTTAAATCATTATGCCCTAATAAGTTAGATTACGCTAACATTCTTTTTGATTCAATGAACGCTACGTCAGATAAATACTCTAGCTTCACGGAGTATGCGCGGCGTACGTTACTCCGTTTAAAAATTGTCGAAGGTTTGAGTGATGAGCTGAGGACCTTAATTGTCATTCGCGGCTTAGACAATCCCCAAGTGCGCGCTGCGGCAGCTAACGCGAACCTTGTTCCTGAAAACATAGTTTCTTTTTTGTCGATTTATACAAAACCAAAGCGTGACAATGTAGGTTACAATAAAAATCGTCCTCAAACTAAAAATAACGCTAGTATGGGTAAAAAATGTTTTAATTGTAACCAAAGGGGTCACCTTAGTCGAGACTGTAAGAGACAAAAACCTCCTACTGGTACAACTGACGCGCAGCCCGGGACGGGTTCAGGCTCCGGCTCAGGCCCTAGCAATTCTTGTACATTCTGCAAGAAACAAGGACACACCGAGGACAAATGCTTTGCGAAGTCACGGTCAGAACAACGCAATCAGCGTAATATAAATCTTTGTTCTCAGCGGTCAGGTACCTCTGAAAACAAAGATATAACTACTGCAGTAATATGCGGAGTACCCGTTGACGTACTCATTGATAGCGGTGCCATTGATGCGTCCTTGATTTCTTCAGATCTTCTTAAATACATACCTTGCCAGCCTAAGCTAAGACATAGTGTGTTGAAAGGCGGGTTAAGTGAAAAAGAAGTTATTAGCACGTCTTATGTAACACTAACGGTTGAGTTCAGTAATATATCTCTTGAGGTCGATTTATTAGTTGTGCCGTCGCGATATATGAACGTACCCGTTATAATAGGCACCGACGTACTGAATCGGGACGGAGTAACCTACGTACGACGCAAACACGAGCAGTATCTTACGCACACGGATGCTCCTCGTATTAGCGTCAATAACGTTGAGTTAGCTGATCAGAGTGATCAGCCTAAAGTAAACACGCCTCTTCTGGGCGAGGACTTGGCCAGCCTTATGACCGTTATTAGCAAATTTTCACAATTTTTGATATCTGGTACTGCAACAACTACCGTTCGTACGGGCGAGATGGAAATAAAGCTTACCAAGTCCACACCGGTGGTATATCGACCGTACAAGCTCTCATATCAAGAAAAACTCAAGGTTCGTGAAATTACTAATGACTTGTTAGCCAAAGGGGTCATTAGGCATTCTAAATCAGAATACGCAAGCCCAATAATACTTGTAAAGAAGCGTGATGGCTCAGATAGGCTTTGCGTGGACTATCGGGCGCTTAATCGCATTACAGTAAAAGATCGTTATCCTCTTCCGCTTATAGACGACCACATTGATAGATTAGGCGGCTACACCTTCTTCTCGAGTCTTGACATGGCAACTGGTTTCCACCAGATCCCTCTCAAGGAGGAATGTATCTATCTTACTGGCTTTGTTACTCCGGAAGATCATTTTGAATATGTTAAGATGCCGTATGGTTTGGCCAATTCACCTATCGTTTACCAACGTATAATTAACGATACCTTGCGTGATCATATTAATGAAGGGAACGTCCTAGTTTACGTTGACGACGTACTACTTTTGAGTAATACCGTAAGCGAGGGAATCCAGTTATTAGATAAGGTTCTAGAGACTCTTACGACGGCCGGCTTTTCGATCAACCTACGTAAATGTTCGTTCCTTGTAACTGAGGTTGAATACTTGGGTAAGGTTATATCTCAGGGTCAGGTTAAACCGAGCCCAAGAAAAGTTGAAGCCTTAGCTAACACCACGCCACCAGAAAGCGTTAAACAGGTACGGCAGTTACTAGGTTTAGCGGGGTACTTCAGACGCTACATTAAAGATTATGCATCCAAAACCGCCCCTATTGCTCACCTCACCCGTAAAAATGTCAAATTTAATTGGACCACTGAGTGCGAAGTTATCCGTCAAGATCTTATCAAACAGTTAACTAGCGAGCCAGTTCTGGCAATTTTTAATCGGGAACTTCCCACCCAAGTTCATACAGATGCGAGTAGCATAGGATATGGGGCCGTACTTTTACAAATTCACCCAGACTCAACAAAGCACGTCGTAGCTTACTTCAGTAGATGTACCCAGGGTGCTGAAAGCAAATATCATTCCTACGAGCTGGAAACTCTGGCCGTTGTTAAAGCTCTGCAAAACTTTAGACATTACCTTGTAGGCTTGAAATTTGTCGTTGTTACCGATTGTAACGCCTTAAAGTCCACCGAACGTAAAAAAGATTTACTGCCTCGCGTTGCCCGTTGGTGGGTCTACCTTCAAGACTTTGATTTCTCAATTGAATACCGAAAGGGGGTTATGATGTCCCACGCAGACTATCTTAATCGAAATCCCATTGTCCGTGTGAATCACATTGAAAAACCCCGAAACTGGGCTCAAATAGCTCAGTCAGCTGACAACGAAACTCGGGATCTTATACAAAAACTTCACGATGGCAGACTTGATGCTAAACGTTATTCTGTCCAAAATGATATCCTGTATTACAAATATATCCCTGTAGGGGGGCAACCTCGATTGCTGTGCTATATTCCTAAAGGTCATCGGCTCAGCCTTTTAAGGATTTTTCATGACGAGCACGAGCATATTGGTGCAGATAAAACCTTAGATCTCATTTTGAGACACTTCTGGTTCCCAGGCCTCAAGCAATTTGTCAGTAAATATGTGGCACATTGTCTTGTATGCATTTCCCAAAAAAGAGTTCCCCGCGCTCCATTACAGAGCATCACTTCTTGGGAGAAACCTGACACACCATTTCACACCGTCCACGCTGATGCTTTAGGTCCCTTACCTGTATCAGAAGGATACAAATTCATCCTTCTTATTGTAGACTCCTTTACTAAGTTCACCCTTCTGTACCCCATTTACAAACAAGACGCAGCCGAACTCAAACGTGTCGTTACTGAAGCGATTTCGATCTTTGGCGTACCTAAGCTCATGATTACGGATAAAGGACGCATGTTTGAATCTAGCGATTTTGTAACGTGGATAAAAGAACTCGGGTGCGATCTCCATTATATTACGCCCGAAATGCATCACGCGAATGGCCAGGCCGAGCGCTACATGCGCACCGTCCTTAATATGTTGCGTATACAAACAAATTACCGAAACGCATCCTGGTCAGACACGCTGTGGAAAATACAATTGGTGCTAAATATAACGAAGCAAAAAACGACCCAAACTTCGCCGTTGAATCTTCTCATAGGGACCGAAGCAACAACACCTGCCATTCGCGCTTTAGTGCGAGATGTGGCTATTGAAGGTTCCTCTCCGAACCGAGAGGCTCTGCGCGAGATCACAAGGAGCCGGGCCCAACACTTGTTGAAAAGGAATCAGACCCAGCAAGACGAGCGACTCAACCAACGACGACATCCGCCGCGTCAATATAAACTTCATGACTTAGTGTTCGTTATAAAGTTTTCTCAGTCGACAGGAAAGCTCGATTCCGGTATGCGCGGCCCTTACCAGGTGGTAGAAATACTACCAAGTGGACGCTACGCGCTTCGGTTGCTTAGCGGTGGCTACGGCAAGACAACGCAGGCTGCGGCTCAACACATGGTGCCGTGGCGAGGCGAATGGTGTCCAGATACGTGTGCTGCATTTTTTGAAAGTAAGTGATGTCTTGTCTTTGTGACATATCTCTCTCTGGGCACGTCACGTGGTTCCATGGTGACTGTTCGAGCTTAGGTCCGATTGACGGACTGCACGCACGTACGATAACGGTCTGCGTGTGGTGCTGTTTAGTGTTCACACGTATGAATACGGTCTGCGTGTTGAACGATCTACACATGATTACGGTCTGTGTGCTCTGTGGTTTACACGTATGATAGTGGTCTACGTGTAGACTGGGCTTGCACGTATGAATACGGTCTGCGTGTCAAGCAACGTGACGTACGATTATGGTCTGCGTCAAGTATGTTTCAGGTGAAGGCTGAGCTTTCGTTCGCCAGAGACCAGAGACTATGGCAGTTTCTACTGGCAACGAATGGCGACGAATTAATCGACATCTAGGTTCGATTTATTAAAAGAGACGTCTCTGTTTACCTTGAGAATGAAGAATGTGTGCAGGCTCTGCTTTGATTGATGAGTGAATTAATTGAATGATGAATGAGCGCGAGTTTTGAAAGTCTGTGTGAAGAAGCATACGATTGTTGAGCGTGTTTCTAACTTAGTATTGTTTACAGGTGAAAACTTAGGAGATGGTGAAACATCGTCCCCTACTGCAACTGCTGGTCCATCTGTGTCGCAAGACTCGCAAGTGGACTCGCACCCCGAACTGCCTACGGTGGACACCGCTGGTCAGAGCGACGCTACGCGAGCACGTGTCGAGGGCGACACGCTGTCAGGAGAGGCCGTATAAGCGCAACCAGTTTACCACCACCCCTGACGTCACCACCAGTCAGTACCTATCTACCTAGCTATAGGGTAGGTGAGCACGCGGTGCGCACAGCCATCGTCCGGCATTGACATCGTGGCGCTTGCGGCGTACGGACGTCTCCAGAATTACTCGTAATCGAGGGTCGCGTGAGCCATATATTTTTGATTGTGATTTTTAAGTAAGGAATAAGCAATCGTTATTGTTGTAGATGTTAAGTAGCCATCGAGTACTTGTGTCTAGTGATGTCTATAAAAATAACTATTAAGAATGTTAAATTAAATGGTTTTCTTTAAAAAGTTATTTTTATTCATTCAAATATCATCTAGATCCTTATAGTACCTATACCTTTCAGGGAAATAAAGGCTATTTTTATTTATTTATTTTATTAATAAAATTTCTCAATTGAAATATCGTCGAATAATAAGGAATTATCTGTTTCAAAATGCTGCTAGTCAACCAAGCTCTCCAAACACATCCCACCATAGTAATATAACTTCGAAATTACGAACATATTATACCTTGAGGTAACCCCAAATTCGAAACTCTCAAGTTGCGCGCCAGGTGTACAGAATACGCGAACTTTCCTCGTTACTTCATGGTCACTGGGGCCCCATACATCGATACGTTACCGTGTGGTCACCCGACAATAATTTACAGCTTCAACCTTGATCCATTGAATTAGAGTTCAATTTTGCATGTGAATCAGTTTCATTGTTGAGAAAATTGGTATTGTGATCGATGGTCAGGCATTGCAGTGTAATGATTTATGCCTAGATATATATAAATGGCGTATCTTTATTGGGAAATGAAGTCGCTTAAGACCTTTTCGAGTTGGGAACAATGGTTTGTCTGGAATATTGTGTCTAGGTAGAAATTGCTTGCGTAATTGATATGAATAAATCACTTCCGGTTGGTAAGGGTGATGGAAAACGTCGTTAGGGAGCGGTAACGTTTGCAACTGGTATTTTGGACGACACTGTCTTGGACAGTAGATTATCTACATTGAATTTGTCTACATAATAATTTCAGCCTATATACGTCCCACTGCTGGGCACAGGCCTCCTCTCATGCGCGAGAGGGCTTGGGCTATAGTCCCCACGCTAGCCCAATGCGGATACATAATAATATATTATACGTCTAAAATACTGGCGAGAAAAAGCTTAGGAATGTTCTGATTAGGAACGATACCTTCGATCTTTAAGAATAGGGTTAAATTGTACCTAGATTTTATCTACTTTATAACGACATGGTAAATTACATGAAACTTGGCAATTGGCATAAACATTTACGTGATTTACGTAAAATGTCTAGTACCTACTAGTTTTTATTGCTAAAAATTGTTAAACAAACAAAATAGTAAGTAGTGTGACTCTTAATTCACTCATTATTAGGCGTAAAATGGGATGGGAATGACTCTTAACCCAGACAAAGTCACGAATGGAGTTTAGCACAAAAATAATAGGTAATTAAATAGAATAGAAATCATTTAATCATGGCAAACCACTACTATAAGGTTTGTACTATAAGGTTTTTCTTTTGTGCAATAAAGATTAAATAAATAAATACCAACACATTATAAAAAAACATACAACAAGATTTGGAAGTCGGTTAAAAATGGACCTTAGTTAAGATATCTGACCTGAATTATAAATATATACATAATTAAATATTACCTATAACATATTTATTATTATTTATTTTAAACATTATTGCACAAAAACAAGTAAATAGTACAAAAGGCGGAGCTAATGCCTTGAGGCATTATCTACCATTCAACCACTACATACATAGAGATAAATCTACGCATTTTGATACAAACAAGTTATTTCACCCGAATATTTAAGGAGAGAGAAATTCCCTCATTACAAACCATAGAGAAACGTAAGGAAACTGGTCGTATTTTTCGGCCAAATTGCCTATAAATTTTTATTATGGCCACTCTTATTTGAGGTAGACAGTCGGATAAATAGGTTTTGTTTATTGTATTACAGTGGACAAGGTTTCAGTAAACTGTTTAGACGACAACGGTTTCACTCACTTCAATTTTTAGTCGCTATTGGCGACATGTTTCGGGCCCGTCGGGGGTCCTTCCTCAGGCTCGAGTGCTTGCGTCGGCTGCACTTCGTGCACAGTGCACCGACGGGCCCGAAACATGTCGCCAATAGTAAAAATGCAAGTGAGTGAAACCGTTGTCGTCTAAACTGTTCAAAATATGTCTCACGAAGGTTTAATTTCGATTAAGGTTTCGGGAGTAATTATTGTCTGTTTCTGGGCTACTGTGACAGATACATTTGGGCATTTTCATTTAACTGTGTACCATTAACGGCCGGTTTGAAATCGTCACAAAACTGACGGTCAATGTCAAACCCCATACATTTTGTCAGGAATGTGACGGTTAGACGTTACTGAACAGACTTAAGACGCGCTTTAAAGTACAAGTTAAAATTCAAATGTTTAATTGTTAATTTAAACGTAAAACGTTATTTGAACATAACTTCAAAAGCCACATTCCTTCAGTGAATAATAGTTTAAATGGAAACATTACACTTTGCATTCCTGGACGACCTAAATTGTTTAGTACAACTGGAACTGGAAGTAAACAACTGATAATGTTCTTAATGCTAACTAAACGTAGCGCTTCATCAAGCCAGTGGAGACGTGATCTTCGTGTATCCAAAAAATGGGCATTTGTTGTTGTTTGACCCATGTATGTATTAGAAGAACCAGGGTCCTGGTCTCCAGCAGAATAAGTGGAGCTGATAGTAAACGCTAGTTTTGGGTAGAATCAATATATTTTCTATTCAAACATATTCAAACATTGACATTACTTTAGACGTAATATGTTTACAGTATATTGTGCCAGTCCAGTACATATGCAACCTCCAATACGCCCTCTTAAACTATTACGGACATACATAATTTACTTTTGTACTCGTCTGTACTCGGTACATAAAATAAAATTTATATGCTAAACTATCGTGACTGACTTTACACAAACATAGAAATCCGCCAACAAATTAAATCGCATAAAAAGCAAAAAACTAGAAAATTATTCTATTACTTGACACAAAACATTTAAAAAACATATAACACATAATAATATCAAACACCTAACTACTCTAATCCGCCCTCTTAATAGGATAATTTGACAGGGATATATAAATCCTTCAAAAAACCTTTTAACTTCGGGCCAGAAACACTTTTAGTTAAAATGTCCGCTATCATTTTATCTGTTGACATATACCTTATTTCAACCTTATTAGCCAGTACACACTCACGGATAAAATGATACTTAATGTCAATGTGTTTTGTCCTATTATGCATCATTTTGTTGGCTGCAATTTTATGTGCCGACTGATTGTCGTTAAAAATGACTACAGGTTTACTCCCTCCAGTAGTCAAACTGTTCAGTAAACTACGCAAATATAATGCTTCCTTTGAAGCTTGGCTCAGCCCTACGTACTCTGCCTCTGTAGAGCTCAATGATACTGTCGCCTGTTTTTTGCTTTCCCAGGCAACAATATTGTAGCCTAACTTGAAAATTAACCCCGTGAAGGATTTGCGATCGAGCGCGCCACCCCAATCTGCGTCTACATAGCCACGTAAGTCTAAATCACCTGTTTTTCGAAAAGTGAGACACACGTTAGACGTACCTTTTAAATACCTTAGGACCCGTTTCGCGCACTTAAAGTGTATTTCATCATAACATGAATTAAATTGAGAAAGTACACTTACGGCGTGTGCAATGTCTGGTCGCGTATTACAGGCTAAATAATTTAGGCATCCTATCAAATTTTGATATGGTAGGTGGCATTGGGAATCAGTCGATCTCTCTAATTTCATTCCTAGTTCCATTGGAGTAGTTACCGGCTTAGCTTCTGTCATGTTAAAGTCCCTCAAGCAGTCCAAAATAAACTGTTCCTGATCGAGATGGATAAGTCCCTTCTCTCGTCTCAGTCTCATGCCTAAAACATGTCTAGCCGCGCCTAAGTCCTTCACTTTAAACTTGTCAAGCAAACCTGATTTTAATCTTTGTTTTTCCTGTTCACAATCGCCAAATATAAAAAGATCATCAACATAGATCACGACAATTAACTTCTTGTTACCTTTAAGCTGTTTTTGATACAAACACGGTTCTATTTTTGATTGTACAAAGCCTAAATTTAACATTTCACTGTCTAACTCTTTGAACCAAGCATTAGACGCTTGTTTCAAACCATACAGAGATCGCTGCAGCTTACATACCTTGGTTTCTTGACCTTTGGCGACTGCTCCTTTCGGCTGAAGCATGTAAATATCCTCTTTTATCTTCCCGTATAAAAATGCAGTCGTGACATCCCATTGGTCAATAAACCAATCGTATTCAGCAGCTAGCGAGAACAATAATCGTAGAGTAGAGCTTCTAACTACCGGAGAGTAGGTCTCCGTATAATCTACACCACATACCTGTGTGAACCCTTTCGCTACGAGTCTAGCCTTGTACTTCGTTACCTTGCCGTCGCTATCTTTCTTGATCTTGAACACCCATTTGCATTGGATTGGCTTCTTATCAGCTGGTAGATCCACTAACGTCCAGGTCTGGTTCTCCTTCAGTGACGTAAGTTCATCATCTATAGCTTTCTGCCATAATTCGCTGTCCGGTCTCGCCAATGCTTCCTCTATGGTGACAGGATCTCCATCAAGATTGCTCTCTTTGGCATACATAACATTGCAACCGTACCGATCAACTTGTCTGCGTTCTCTCTGAGGATACCTCCTTTCTGATAGGCCAGGTATTATCACTTCGCCATTAGTGACCACCTCATCAGGTACGTGCTCATGCTCAGGTACTTCAGGTTCAGGTCCTTCTATGTTCTCGTCTACAGCGTCAAGAAACTCATTCTCGTGCACTTCCGATACTTCAGGAACACTCGTGGATCCATTTAATAAATAGGGCTGACTATCAGAGTCCGTATCCAGGTTAATGACAACTTCTGACGACTTCTTGACTTTCTCTTTTTGAAGAAACACATTTTCTAAAAATTTGACGTCTCTCGCAGTTGTCACTTCACCCGTCTTTGGATTCATCAGACGATAACCTTTCTGATTGTCTGGATATCCTATGAAAATCATTGGTTCTGTCTTCATATCCAATTTACGTCTCTTTTGTTTTGGTATAAGTCTATAAGCCAAACAACCAAATATTCTCAGATGACTGACATCCACGTCTTTTCCAGTCCAAAGCTTTTCAGGCACTGCATTATTCAAAGCTTTCGTGGGGCTCCTGTTCTTCAAATAAACAACAGTATTTACAGCCTCCGCCCAATATTGTTTGCTCAAGTTCGATTCTGACAGTAGTGTTCTTGCTTTTTCGATGATCGTACGATTAGCTCTCTCAACAACAGAATTCTGCTCAGGCGTGTAGGGTACAGTCGTCTGGTGTTTTATTCCTGCAGACTCGAACCTCCGAACGACGGCTCTTCCATGGGTCCGCATAAATCAGTATGAACGATTTGCAGAACATCCGTGGCTCTCGTACCTTTGTTTTTAAAGGGACTCTTGCACGTCTTTCCTTCAATGCAGGGAATACATGGTTCGCACAAATCTGTGCTCTTAAATTGCATACCGGTCACGATGTTTTTCATTTTCAACATATAATTTCGGGATAAATGGGCCAAGCGCTTATGCCAAACGTTAGAAATGTTTTCATTTTGTTTTGACAGTGTCAAATACACGACGTTGTTTTTCTTTTCTGTCAACTCGTAAATGCCATCGACCTCTTTACAACTTGCAATAATTCGGTTCTTCTTTTGAATTACGCAACCTTTTTCGTCGAATATAACTTTACATTTCTTCTTGGTTAAGTCGCTTACCGAAATTAAATTCATGGACAAATCGGGAACATGCATAACGTTTTCTAAATTTAATTTTTCGTTCTCGCTGACTTGGGGCTCAGGGTTCCCCCGTCCTTTTACTTGTAATTTCTCACCGTTTGCTACCGATATTTTCATGCTGCCTCTTTCAGGTTTATAAGACAACAACTTACTCTTGTCATGGGTAAGGTGGTTAGAGCATCCACTGTCAAGATACCACTTATCTTTGTCAATCGCCTCCTTAGTGTTCAGGCACACATTCGCGGTCTTGGTACGCTCCTTGCACTCGGACGCCTTATGTCCTTGTTCGTGGCACTTGTAGCACTTATAAACAAACTTCTGCTTACGATCGTTAGGTTTAGGTGTAGATCTGGCATCGTTTCGTGCTTTACGTGTCACTAACGCTTGCTCGTAGTCCGTGTTCAACTTGCTTTGACGACCTCCTTCTTGCAACAATTTCGTCTTAATTTGCTCTAACGTGATTGGTTGGCCACTATTATCTACAGCCATTATGAGGGGGCTGTACTCCGCCGTCAAACCACCGAGCAAAATCGATATCAACCAATTTTCTTGGATTTTTGCGTCAATATCATCCAATTGCTGTGCAAGGTACGTCACTTTGGATATGTAGCTCTCCATAGAATTGAAATTCTTCAACTTACAGTTAAAGAGCTCTCGCTGTATGTGGATACGTCTGCCCCAACCTTTATCTTCATAGGCGTTCTTCAGGTTGTTCCAGGCTTCTTTGGCAGTCTTCGCATTGTAGACGTGGGTAAAGCACTCTGGCTCCAACAACAGGCAAATAGTTGTTCGTGCTTTCCGGTCTATGTCAGCATTTACTACATCTTTCGATATTACCTCCCACCAGTTTTTATTTTCAAGGTAATTACGTACCAGGAACTTCCAGTTAGGGTAGTCCGACGATCCCTTCAGCTTTTTTATACCACATATGCCGTTTTCTTTGTCTTCAGACATTATTTACATTTACGCAAGTTTCACAACTACTCAAATATTTCTACCGCTGTTTTATAAACTAGCACTATCAGTGCGTGAGGCACATGACCTATTAGAAGAACCAGGGTCCTGGTCTCCAGCAGAATAAGTGGAGCTGATAGTAAACGCTAGTTTTGGGTAGAATCAATATATTTTCTATTCAAACATATTCAAACATTGACATTACTTTAGACGTAATATGTTTACAGTATATTGTGCCAGTCCAGTACATATGCAACCTCCAATAGTATGCCCATTGGGTCGTTTTCGACATACTGAACAAAACTCACTCCCACACATAGGAGAGAGAGCTTATAACCTCAAGGCATTTAGACCGAAAACTAGTAGGTATTAGGCACATATGGATTAAGACGAGGCTAACGCAAAATTATAGTTTTTAAGTTGAATTTTTACATATTTTAATCAAGAGGAAATGTCACAAATACCGTTACACTAAAACATAATAAATAATATACAATACGCTCATGTTTTAAAATAAATGATTTTTCCCATAATTTAATTTAGACGAATAATCTAATGACATATCAACATTTCGCATAGGTAATCAAAAACAACATAGTATAAACTTACAATAACAAAAGGGCTGGCAGTTCCTCGCTCAACGAATAAGCGCTGAGATTTAGCGAGGAAATGCTATATATAATATATATAGTATCCTTGGCACTATGCCCCAGGGGCGTTAGTACAGTCATTATTGGATTGATGATTGATGAAAATATTTTGAATTTGTCGCTTTTTTCAAATATCGATCCTAGAAGAAAAATTGTGAGGACCAAACTTGTAGAGAATCAAATTTCCTACAATTTTTGTCCTCACGGTTTTACTGTAAAATCAAAAATGGCCGAGTTATTCAAGAAAACCGTTTTTCGAATATACATAATTATTCACGGGTAGGGTCGGTTTTTTGGATACAATGACTGCACTACATAGCTGGGCAGAAGTCCGTTAATCGTTTATTAACGAAGTTAAGTGTTCGAGTAACGGATTAACTTTTAAGTTAACTTTAAAAACCTGTAACGGACTTGTTAACTTCCGTTAACTTTCCTTAAGTCCGTTAATCGTTAATACCTAAGTACCTACTCACACCAAGGCTACGCGCTGCTGCTGTGGAACGCCTGTTTTCGGTGGGAAAAGATATTCTTTCTCCAATATCAGACGACAATTTTAATATGCTCATGTTCATAAAGGGGAACATGCACCTTATGGCAGATGCTAGCAAATTATATTTTTATTGGCTATGCTATTATTAATTAGTAATGATTACCATGTTAATTAGTAGATTAGTCTTTAATAAAAATCAAAATGTATGATTATTTCTACTAGTTTTATTTCCTATTGCGTATATTTACGATTTCGAGTTAACGATTAACTTTAACTTCCGTTAAAACTTTTGAAAAGTAACGTTTTAACGTTTAACTAAGTTAACTTTTTATTTAACGGATTAACGATTAACGAAGTCAACCTTTTGATTAACGGTGCCCAGCTCTGCCCAGGGGCCCTCTTTAGACATATATTTTTTATTTATTAAGTATAAGTTTTAGTTTTATAGGTACTTTTAAATTAAATTAATTTAGTATGCTGGTGATTATTTTATAAAACTTTTCGCTTAATGAGGATCCAGAATCAGCAAAACCAACTTTGCTGTCTTATCGCACAAGTATTATATAGCTATTGTGAATAAGTCAGTAGACTCAGTAGTCATGAAGCAATTCCATAAGCCGAGTTGGCTATGTTCTGCGGTTTTCAAGGCGGGCTACAAATCCCTGGCTTGTACAAGATAAATTATAAGGCTTAAGAGCTTGTTATTAAATTGTAATGCCTGGGACGTATGAGGTATTTTAGTTTTCTTTAGAATTTTGTGTAATTGTTAAACTAATCTCAGTAAAACTTCTTAAGGTTCACACGACTCTAGCCGCCGCCATTCAACCGAAGTTATTTACGCTCCCTTTTTCAACGACATTGTGAAATAACATGAATATCCAAGTAACATTATAGAGTTAGACCAACAAAAGTCTGCAGAGATTCTGACAGCACAAGCAGTGCCAGTGTTATTTATAGGTACGTCACAAATAAAGTTGGTCAAGCAGATCACTCAGTAGAAAAAGGAGGCAAATTTGAAAAATGTAGGCGCGGAAGGGATATAGGCTCATAGAAAATTTTAATTTAGCGCCTTTTTTACTGACAAGATTTGCTTGACCATCTATAGTTACAATTTCATAGAAGTTTGACGTTTAAAATAACACATGCCTGCACTGCGTAAAAAAAAAAAGTTAACATGTAAGTATATTTAGATTTTGTCCTCATCAGCAGTCACAATATAAAGTAAATGATTTAAGGTCTCCTTTTATCCACCATTTTAATGTAGGTGTCATTTTGACTTGTTTTTTATGAGAAAGAGACAAAACGTAAACTAACTAATTGATACTTTTAGGTTTATAAAATTTTATGAATACCTAAGTTTTATGAATAAGGGAGTAAACTGTTTATTTAATTACTATGATGTATTTATTAATTGTCTGCATATATACTTATTTCTCCAGAGTATTTATTTTTTATTTAGAATGTAAGTTTTGTTACTCGGATTTACTTTGCTTCCACAAGGTTTTATGGGAGTATTTATTCAGATGGCTAAATATAAATAGTTTTATCTAAATAGTTGACAATGTCTAGGTATATAAGGGGAGTTACGAGTACTTATATAATCTTAATTTATAAAATTTACTCCTAAATATATTCAAACGTACCTACATAAAACAACCCCGAACAACCAATAATATAGAAGCTTATTATTCAACTTCATCATAAAATAACAAGTAATCTTACCAACTAATAGTCACGATTAGTAATCCCTTATCTCAGAACGCCTACGGCTATTACCTTTAGCTTTAAAGCCTCTAGAAGCCCTACAAAGGGCCAAGGGCCGTCACTCGACCTAAAAAGGCCTTTAGTTTTGATTACTTCCGTCAGATAGGCTACACAATACATTAGACACTACGAATAGTAATTTTAGTCGAATACTGTTTTTGTTTAAAGGACCCCGGACCTAAAGTATGGAAAATGTGGTTTCAGTTAAATATCTTGAGATTTTGATATGTTATAGATTTCAGAGTCCTGAACAAAAGTCTCTAGGGGTGCTACCACTGTTTCCGAGTCCCTTTATAGTTTCGACTGATTTTGTACCAGATAACAAAGTATTTGTACTTTAACAAGGTTCAATTCCCAACTATTTATTTAAACAATTGACATTAGATTGAACCTATATTGCGATAAGCTGGCCATTTAAAGAAAGATAAAATGACAGCAATGTCAACTTCACACGTTTATTCAACTTTAAAGTACTAGTCGAAACTCTGAAAGGGACTCGTAGACAGTAGTATAGCACCCCTAGAGACTTTTGTTCAGGACTCTGAAATCTATAACATATCAAAATCTCAAGATATTTAACTATAACCACATTTTCCATACTTTAGGTCCGGTCCGGGGTCCTTTACCTTAGAGTGAGAATCCATTAGGTACTATTATTATAAATGCAAAAGTAACTCTGTATATCTGTCTCTTGCCTCTTCACGCTTAAACCGCTGAATCAATTTGTGTGAATTTTGGTATGGAGATAATTTAAGTCACGGGAAAGTACATAGGGTAGTTTTAATGTCGGAAATCATCCCTAAAGAGAGTGAAAAGGGGATTGGAATTGAGATAATTAATGAATTGCCCGATAATTGATGTAAGCATTTAAGCTTATGCTGTTGCATGATTGCTATTACACTTTATCCAGGCGCTATACTTACTCTAGCTGCTGTTACTGATTCCACGCCGACAAAGTCGCGGGCAAAAGCTAGTTGACTATAAAAATCTGACCATTCACTAGAATTTACTTTGGTCGTTCACCGTTCAGCAGTAGCGACGCCTTGTAGCGACATAGTCAAGTTGATAAGCCTGTAAGGAAGGCGCTCTTAACACATTCAATACCACTAAGTGCTACGGGTTACGCTCGTAGCGCGTAGCCACGGTTTCGTCGTATGTAGCGCGTAGTCGCTACGAACAGTGTACCCGACAGTCGGGTTCTTGGTGTTGAATGTGTTAATAGTGTGACTAGGTACGTAGACGTATTCACGTAGCACGTAACTCGGTCGGTCGCGAGCTTTCCACTCGAGCTTCGAGCTTTCCAATAGATTGTTGGTCGCAGACAGTACATAGTTCACTATTACTACTTGTTTGTAAAATTTAATGATGGATAAACTAATAAGTAGTTTGATAGTGAAATGAAGATTCAACAGTCGTATATTAGCAGGATAACTAACGTAATTTGCACTGCCTCGTATCAGGCGTAGAGTAAGTAATTACACCTTAGCGATTGCTGCAAAATAATAATTTACTTAAGGCCATGATTATTCCGATCATGCTTCTTTAATTAGGGTTTGTCTCAAAAATACATAAAAATAAAGTAAACAAACACTTCACTTGACGTGGCAAGTAGTTAATTAAGTACTTGTCATGCCAAATTAAGGTGGACGGCGTACATTGCTGCTCGGTAGGATTAAAAAAATTAATTACACCTAATTAATAACCCTATTTAACAAAATGATGACATTATACGATTTGTATGATCAGATACTATAACTGGATACATTATACGCCCGTATGGAATACACACACTGTATTGTTCAATACACTGAAAAAAATAATTAGCCGAACTCATTGAGTAATTGATATAATTAGGTACTCATATAACTCATATGTAAGTAGTCCGCAGGTATTTTGTTATGGTTAAGCAAACATTTCTTTCTAAGTATGGTATGGTAATTTACTGTGTTCTTTTTTAATAAGTACAACATTCATTTACATTTTTGTTATGGAATCTCATAGATTGTTAGGTTTTGCTTAAGTTGCCATATCTGCTATTAATTTCATTATTTTGAACCACAGTCTAATCATGCCAGATCCGCGGATGCGGTAAGTAGGACGTTTCGTCTCATGTAAGGGTGGATAAAGAAAAATATGAACGAGAGTTAAAAATATATATTTCGATAATCCGTAAACTTATACATAATACGATAGCGTTATGATCGTATACTAAGCAAATAAAAATTACTGTTATTACTATACATGTGGGGAGAATATACTTTTAGAAAATTATGGATTAGACAATTCTGAAAAACTAGATATATTCGTTTCTGGATTTTAGTTTTTGATATTAGGTATACTTCTTCATAAATTAATAAAATTAAAAACTTCTTTAAAACTTTTCGGTTACCTAATTAAGTATTCAATTCAATTCAGTATCACATTCATATCAAAGCCTCAAACCTCACTTTAAGTTGCCCCATCTGCTTATTATTTTATTCTCTGCCCAGTCTTGCCTTGCCGTGTTTCGCTGACGCAGTGAATGGGTCGCTTAGCCTCGAGTGTCGAGCGATATAAGCGACATTACCACAGCTGATTACCTACTTTCTTATCGTCACACTTTCGTTGGTTACTTAAGCAATGTGCAAGTTGCAGAACTCGACAAAACAATCTCAAATTTTCTGGAAACATTCATGAGAAAATTCTCATGCTAGGTTTCCACTTAGAAAGTTCGCGTTCAAATTAGGGATTATCACCCAATGCCCTTAACTGCTGGAGACTGTTTCATTAACATTTACGTAACTGATCGGCGTCTATTTCATATGTCAAATGAATCGAAAGTAACTGTAAGGTTTTGCAATAAATGTGCAGAAGAAATACCGAGATAATTTCTTTGAGTACTTTGCCATTTATTATTGCTATTTACGCAACATAAGAGCCACGCAAGAGCTCATAAGAGGAGAAGCCCTTGATTGCTGAGGTCGCCGTCATCGAAATCGATGTGGAGGACTATATATATATTTACGAAAATTATTTTCGGCACTTGCTACGTTGGATAGAGAAACTGAGGACATGCTGTCAAAGTATTTGAAACGCGATACTGAAATATTGATTGCTAACATGAATCTAGTATACAGGATGATTCATGAGACGTGAGCAGGACTAATCCTGCACACTCAGTAACTGATAATTGATCGATCACCGTCGTATTTAGGTGAAACAGCCAGATTATTTCCTATTTTTTAACTTTTTGGTGAGGGCAAATTTAATCCTCTACAATCATGGTCACCCTACAAGACCTAATTAATAAGCATAAAACCTCTTTAATTTTTGATTACGAAGAAAATAAACTGTCAAACTTGAGTGAGATACGAGTTTTCAAAAGTAACCAGACCGCGATGACAGTGGTGACATTCAATTTGACACAGAATATCGGTAGTTTAGTATTCTAATTTTAGGGTGACCACGCATGTCGTAACTAAATTAATAACTTTTTTTTTCAACACGACTAGAAAATTAACGTTAACCTCACTAATACTGATACGAAAGTGTTGCTTATAATCTACGAAATGTGCAGTATTAGTCCTGCTCACGTCTCCTGAATCACCCTGTATAATTGGATCAGGCATGAGAGGTGAGGGGAAATGACCGATCTTATGTATCTTTCAGCAGGAGTAGCAGCGAAAGCGCTATTATTGTTTGTCCTTGTCACAGTCTCACATTTTTTATTCCCCACGGTAAATTTAGTATGGATTATGGTGGGCAACAAATAAATGCGACCAATCATAGTGTCGCATTGCATATGTTTTGTCCCTCACAGTGGCACGCGTATAGCACATCTATAGGATCCTACCATCTAGGTATGATTGCTAATAAGTGACAGACTAAGCAAACGATAAATAGCTAAAATGAAGCTAATTACACGGTTTCACTCACGTGTTTTAGTCACTCGACTCGCGCGACATGTTTCGGAGAGCTAAGGTGCACTGTTAGTGCTTGAGAATGGAGATTCTCGAGCACTAACAGTGCATGAGTGAGTATCGGTAAATTAGCTTAATTTTAGCATGTCTCACAATAGTTGAGATTCGATTAATAGCTAATTTAATTTGATCTATTTAATTACACAAACGGGTCTACCGCGATATAATTTCATTGTTTTTACCTTAAATTCCGACGTTTCAACTGAGTTGCACCAGCTGTGGTCACGGAAAAACTGACGTCCCAGCAAATGTCAACGGAGATATAAATAAAACAACACTAAACTACCCGAAATTAGTTTATAAAAATGTTCAGGGCAGACAAAGAAATTGCAGCTACCCGTCGAACCCGTTATTACCCGTTAATTTGATTTGTGATTAATTTAGTAGCTCTTAAGTTAAATTTCACCTTATATTTCCGACATGATTGTAAAATTGTTATGGAATAAACTATCTCATAGAATAACGACATAACAATACTCCATTATAACAGAAGCTGAGCCTTCTCTTAGCATTTTCCCGCCACGTAGCAATCATTGGACTCGAGCGAGTCAATGGCACTCAGACTGTGAACTTATTGACAGACCAATTTGAACGTACTCTGACATCTGAATGATATGTGAATCATGTTGCATGTGTGTCTCACCCGCACCAATGCATATGCGTACAAGTACAAGCGAAATACACGATATGATTCAAATATCATTCTGTCAGTGTACGTTCGAATTGGCCTGTGAGTCATGTCACACCGTCACATACAATTTAAATCCAATCACAATCGTGATTGCAATGACTTTATGCTGTAATATATTTTTGAAACTACCCTCACATTCGCATTTTTTAAAAACGGTTGATGTGGTTAATACTATTAAAAGACTTAGTACGTTTTGGTTTTAAGTAAGTTACATTTACAGCGATATATTTCACTCAGTGTGACACAATAGGAGTACTTTTATGCAGTACATTAAAATCGCGCGTTGCTTTATTGAGCGCGCTACGGATGTTAAGGTGTAGTAGGTTCAGCTATATCTGCTATATCTGGCCAGATATAGCACTAAACAGACAGGCCTGTTCGGATTTCGAGATAATCACAAGATCTTGAGACGATTTAGAGATCTTCTAGATCTACATTAGATATCGACTAGATGTGACTTGGATATCTAAGTCATAACTTGTCGAAATCGTTCAAGAGGACCTCCAGAATCGCGGAAACGTCAGACATATTTATCTTACAAATATCTTTAAATTATCCGTATCGTAACTTGTTGAAGTCTAGTAGAAATCTAATTCATTTTCCGAATCGAGCCGAGAGACGAGTGGAAGAAGAGGGGGGAGGCCTTTGCCCAGCAGTGGGACACAGTGGGCTCTGAATAATAAGGTTCAGCTAGCACAGTTTTTAAAATATCATAGCGCTTTTTTAGATCACGGTCCAAAAATTTAATTAGCAATCTTGAGATTCTTGAGGTCTTTCTTTATTAACTTCATCGATCCGAAACCTGATTTCGTGACTTTCGTTCAATTGAAAAAAATCACCAACATAGGTCTTAAACGCACCTTAAAAAATTGCAACATTTTTTGCACCATAGCTAAAAATATGAAAATTGCTTCTAAAAATGTGCAATTTTTTTTTCTCGCCGTTTTTTTTTGTCTTACAAGAATAAATATCAAAAATATGATATCCGCGATCCTGGGCACATACAGCCGTCTCACTCACGCTTACGCTCTGTGAGAAAGAGAATAACCTGAACCCACGGAGCCTTAAAGTATGAATACGTTGTGGAGTGTTTTTTATTGCGAGGGAAGTATCGGAAAATGGAATTACCGCCCTTGTACGGGAATAAGTTTTGCCCATAAGCGGGGAAGTGCGACAAATAGCGGTGTTAAAGTCAGTGGCAGGGGTGCCGTAAAGTTTCAGTTCGATTCGGCCATTTATTTTCGATTTCCATCTTTTACGATAAATCCATAAGAAAATCTTCTTTGTATATTTGAGCGTTTCTTTCATTTTTTGCCAGTTTTATATATTATGACCTTTTTTGTCACTTTTGTGTTACTTCTACTCAGAATCACGAGCTCTTTCAACCCTAATGGGATAAAAAAATGTCCCAGAGTTTTTTTCCTATTGTGTTACCATTTCCCCATATAGGTACTTTGTATGGCGGTAAGAAAAGGGAAAGTTTAAAAAATGTATGGAAATTTTAGGACACTTTTTATAAGGATGAAAAGGCATCGCGATCCTGACTAGAAATAACACAAAAGTGACAAAAAAGGTCACAATATATAAAAATGGCAAAAAATAAAAGAAACGCTCATTTACTATAATTTTTTAACACTGACTGTCGTTTCTTAAATGTAATGTTATGTTCATTGTCGTAATCGTGTACCTATCTCAACAATAATAGTCTGTTAATGACATAGTTTACCGGGTATTCAAGTTCAAACAGATTTTCAATGTCTGTTTCAATCGTAATGTTACAACGCGCAGAAAAATTCAATCCCCGTTTTGTATCTGCAATGAAAGCAATAAATAATAATTAAAGAAAATAAATAATAACTAAACAATGAGCAATAACTTCTAAACTAGGTAATAAATCGATCTGAAATGCTTTCTTCATCTTTCTTGGATGTTACCACATCCAAGAAAGTTAATTCAGTAATTCGTTCATCAATTTTATCATTAATTTCATCATCTTAATTTTAGTTGTAATTGCCTTGTTAATTACCTATTTTCATGTTGTTTCTCTCACAGCAAAAATTGTGTTATATGTATGTGGGAACTGTTCTGGCTGGTGTTAAATTCATTCAGAAATTCGTTTCCCTTTACAATAAATAAAAATAAAGGGAAATCAACTTGTACAATGTATGTACAACTTGTCAATTGAAGAGCAATGTTAAGTTAACAATGTCAATATAAGTTCAAAGGTTCCTTCAGTTCCCGAATTCTCGCTTGATCAACCTTTAACCCTTTCAAGTAGAATCCCCGCCATTTTGAGATAACAAAATACATGCTCTTATTTTCCCTTTATGCAAAGTATGTTAAAAGCTATAAATATACTTTATAAGTATAAAATACAACGAGATCATCATTATCTACTAACAACAATACGTAACTGACCACCTTATTTCGTTGCATTAAGGTGTACATTATAATAACATACATCATAATCTCACACACACAAGGACCCCGGGGGTATGTCCTTAAACTACGTCCAAGACCACCGGTGGACGGGCAGCAGCGTCCCTCAAATTCGGTGTACTCGACTGCGATCGCCAACCCGTGTGCCAAGCGTGGCGTTATGGCATTCATAATATTTATAACGAGTTACCGGTTACCAGTACCGTCTTTACCATAAGGGCACACGGGGCCCGTGCCCAGGGCCCCCATCCTCAGGGGGCCCCAAAGGACAGACAGTAACAGTATATTTGATTACCCTATAATAAATAGAAGATCATAGTAGAAAAATGTAAGTTTCGTTCGCTTTCTTTACTTTCCAAAAGGGCCCCAAATTCTTATGTGCCCAAAGGCCTTAGCATAGTTAAAGACGGCCCTCTGATTACTGCATGGCTAGAGTCAATTAAAACCAAAATAAAATTTTGGTTTTACTTAATATGGATTTCCGCAAAGTAACGCCTGATTCTATTCACTATAGCTAGAGTTTTCGGAAAGAGAAGAGTCGTGGAATGTATGGGGCCCAATACATTTCACGACTCTTCTCTTTCCGAGCAGACTACAGTACAGATGTAGTGCATAGAGTCTGGCTAGCCAAAAATTGTTGACAGATATTTCGTTGTTGTATCACTAATTGTCTATGATTTAAAAAAAAGCTAAAAGTCAGTTGTCAATTTATGTCATTCATTCAAATTGTTTGCGGTTTATAAGGGGTTTACTTTAAATAATATTAATAATGTCTATACTGAGTGAGGTTCACAAACTATTATTTAAGCCCGTAAATAATTACGACAATGTGCGAAGTCGTCGTGTAGCGTTGTATAACGAAAAACTGCAATGTTTACAACTCCTAAAGAAATGTAAACAAATTAGGAGGTTGGTGCTCTATAAATATTTTGATACTTAGCATTTAGCATATTTGGCATAGTACTTATGTATTTTTTTTGGTGATGGATTAATATTACGGTATTATCGAGCTAGGTCTTATTTACACTACATTTAATTTTTCGCCTTGTTACAATGGTATATGGTGAGAAAGTGTTAAGATATGTGTTTATCGTTGACTGTACTTTACATAGTGGTAGAAATTATGTGAGCCGACTTTGAGTGCACGTCAACGTATATTTAACTTATATCCTTAGGTACCTTGCGTGTGCATAGAAAATCAAAAATATTTTCTAGTATCAAAACTATAATTCCTACTACACAAAGTGTGACCAGCCGAAGATTTTTTGAATTTCCCGCCAAACATTTGTGTAATATTTCAGTAGCCAGACTCTAATTGTTTTCCATTGTATCGTCTCGGAAACGTTCGCATTTGTCATGCTACTTCAGTCAATGTCAGTACTTTTTGTACCGAGACTGACTGAAATAGCAAGACACGTTCGTAAGTTTCCGTGAAAATACGATGGAAAACAATTATGCACTAAACCTGTACAGGTGTACAGTCTATTTCGAGTATTTATTAGTTCAATGTTCGCAGTATTGTTCTACCGCTTGAGATCTGGCCCCAATTTCACCACGGTGCCAGGTGCGACAATTGTAAAATCACTGTTGCTGACGTCACAGGCATCCATGGGCTACGGTTACTACTTACCATCGGGCGGGCCGTATTCCTGTTTGCCACCATCATTGTTTTATTTAAAAAAACTTTATTATATCGGAAAAAAACAGATATTTCTTTTGCGAAGTTTCTGACAATTGTCAAGATTTAGAAGAATTGTAGGTAATTCTTGACAGGTAATGAGTTATATGTCGGAATTTCGTGACAATTGTAGTGTTTTTGTGACAATTGTCATAAACTTAGCAAGAGAAATATCTGTTTTTTTCCGATATAATAAAGTTTTTTGTAATAAAACAATGATGGTGGCAAACAGGAATACGGCCCGCCCGATGGTAAGCGGTAACCGTAGCCCATGGATGCCTGTGACGTCAGCAACAGTGATGTTTTACAATTGTCGCACCTGTCACCGTGGTGAAATTGGAGCCAGGGTCGTATTTGTAACAACAGTAGGACCTATTACTGGTTGTTTGCGAAACTGTTGACATTATGCTCCAGGGAGCCAAGGATAACAATTTACTGCCGTTCCACGCTGCGTCGAGTGCACCACAATACCGGCTCGACCACGACATTGCGCGACTGGCGGCGGCGGCGGCGGCAACCATAGGTTGGAGCGAGACACAGCGTTCGTTCCCTCCTATGGTTGCCGCTGCCGCCGCCGCTGGTCGCACAAGCGTAACCTAGGTTTTAGAGGAGTAAAGATGTCATTTTCAATGGCAAGGGCGTCTATAAGGGCGTTTTCACATTTTCCGATCCGATATCGGATAATGTGATCCGATATTGGATATGTTGGAACCAAAGAATATAAGTTGGAACTAGTTTACAACAATATACCTATATGCATGGAGTTCCTATATGCACAAGTACAAACTCTGGCTGTTAAGAATAAGTTTTCTAAGACAGATGTCACATTAGTGTATAATGTCATTGGATTCTGATTGTTTGCCTGTGCGGGTACACAATTTATTTTTGAAAACCTAAAAAGTAAGTAAATATAGTATTTCCAAGAGGTATTACAAGAAGCAAAAAATATAAAAGCGCTTTTTTACATTTTTATACAATACATTTCTGTATGTTGTTCAAACGAAAGTGTTAATATAAAAATAAAAGGCCTTGGTGACATAGTTAACAAAACGTATGATCTGCAAAATACCTATATTCATTTAGCTTTGACACACAAATGTAAATGTTTGTTGAAATTATCAACAATATGCCGCAGTATAAAAACATTACAACTTATTTGAGTCACCGTGTAAATAATTAAGGTTCATAATTGGACCAGAGTTGCAGTATATGACTAAAGGACCACTGATTTAAGGTACGTAGGGTTAAGAAGGGAACAGTGGCTCGGTAAAAAAAAGCCGGGTACAGTGGCTCACTCAACCTAATTTCAACACGAGAGAGGCGATATTTGGGCGACTGAGCCACTGTTCGCGCTGAGCCACTGTTTCCGACTTGACCAGAAGTAGTACATAATTATTATCCTTCGTATTTTCACGGAAACGCACGAATGTGTCTTGCTATTTCAGTCAATCTCGGTACAAAAAGTACTGAGTTTGACTGAAGTGGCATGACAAATACGAACGTTTCCGAGACACTACGAAGGAAAACAATTATGCACTATATCTACACTACGAAGGAAAACAATTATGCACTATATCTGTATTTGTTTCTTTTCACTTTGTTGGTGACTCTTCCTATCACAGTATTTCCCGGTGTTTATGTACTTATTCCCAGAAATTTAATGGTCATTTCTTTGATGTATGCCATCCCGGATCAGTCTAACGGGATCCCGGATAAGAGGTTCTTTTCATAACAAAACAAAGCCACGACGGGAATATTGATAGCGTCGGTCAACGACATAGGCCATATGGACTTGTTATTCAATAGTAGTAGTAGTAGCTTTATTCATAAACAATACAAAAGATTGTGTTTGAAATACAAGAACATTTTGAAAATAATATAACAATAATCACATATTTGTTTAGGCTAAATGGGTACTAGAAACACATTTTAGAAACAACATGCATGTTTATTAAGTCAGAAGGTTTAGTTAGGTTAGGGTTTTACATTGTTATCTAAATTATTCTGAAAATATACTTCTGTTTAAAGTTTTGCTCGTTAGTTCCTTCGGTTATATATAAAATAGCTAGATTTTATACTAAAATTACAAGTTTACGTGATTTTTTTGTCTATCGAGCCATCTTTAACCTTTTAAAGTTTTGATTCCCTTACAAATATACTCCCTTATTCATAAAAATTTACGGGCCTAATTTAGTTAAATTATGTTTTATTCCTTTCATACAAATACATAAGTCAAAATGACAGATAAAGACAAACGATAAATAGCTAATTCAGGCTAGTAACGCGTTTATGAATAACGCCAATAATCTTTTCATGTTTTTATTTGTTTTCATGCCATTTGCTCTAGATTAAAATGTTTAAAAAATTCAATATATAAACTACAATGCGATACTTTAGCGATTCGACCACCTGTTGTATTGCCTTTTCTTAATTTTCTGTATTCTCTGTATTGTTTTCTGTATTCAGGTATGCAATAAAGGGTATTTGTATTGTATTGTACAATTTTATGTCAGCTCCCTCTTTTTAACTAAATCTTCGGTCCAATTTCTTCTGATTCTCAAAATTCATTTTGTCGAAGTCCATACGTAAGACGTCTTTGGCCTAACTTGGGCTTTCGTCCACGTTAAAGGATTCCCTTAAATGCTTAAGCGGCCGGGCATTCTGCGGGTTTTAATGGTATTTATTTTTTAGACCGTTTTTGCATTTATGTTTTGGTAAAGGAATTTCAGGATTAGAGAGGATGAGTATCGTACACCGAGACGCAAGAAATGGGTAGATTGAAATATTATGTTAATAAATTATATATTTAACGTATTTAACTGTATTAGTACGATATGAACAAGCGTCTACGCTAAGTTATTAATTGTAATAAACCAACATTGCATTGCTATTGTTATACATATTTTATCAATGAGATTGAAAGTGACAGTGTCCGTTTACCGCTACGCTGTGCTGTAGACGCCATTTGAATGTAAACTTAAGTCAGTAATACTGTGTTCGTTTTAAACAAATATTACAATATTTTCTTAATTAAATACTGAAAGCTGTAAGCCTCCAGCTACTTACAGGCTAACAAGTCTTAATTAATTCTGTTAAATCCAGACATCGTTTCATAAGTTTTTTATTGTATACACTTCTATTAAAGAAACAATAATATTTAAGCGTATACCTATACAAAATAAATAATAGATACCTACCTATAGAATTCATGTACTTGCAGGGTGGAGCGCCCTAAACAGACACGTGTGCTGGTAACTAGTATAGGAGTTCCATACTACGGTAATTCTGGGGCGCTCCAGGGGTTAAATCCAGACATCGTTTCATAAGTTTTTTATTGTATACGCTTCTATTAAAGAAACAATAATATTTAAGCGTATACCTATACAAAATAAATAATAGATACCTACCTATAGAATTCATGTACTTGCAGGTATGAAGGTAGGCAGATATGGTTTTCTCTTTCCCCCATATTTCGGCCTGTCTCGGGGTCCCTTGACGAGTGTATACAACCGGCATAAGAACGGGGGGCTTTGGTAACTCCCTTTTATATCATTTACTAGCTTTTGCCCGCGACTTCGTCTACGTGGAATTAATACCAGCAGTTATAGTAAGTACAGCGCCTGGATAAAATCTCATGGCAATAATTTCGAGCACAAAATATGCTTGATCGCTTACATCATCAGGCAATTCATTCATTTTCTCAATTCCGAGCCCCTTTTCACCCCCTTTAGAGATGACTTCTAACATAAAAACTATCCTACGTCCTTCCCCGGGACTCATACTATCTCTATGCCAAATTTAAACTAAATCCGTTCAGCGTTTTAAGCGTGAAGAGGTAACAAACAGACAGACAGACACACTTTCGCCTTTATAATATTAGTATGGAAGTATGGATTAGTATAGAATAGAATAGAATAGGATAGAATAGAATAGAATAGAATACCATTTATTTCAGTATAAGTACAAAGTTATACAATACATACACAGAAAGAAAGAAAAAAAAATTACATAACTAACTTGTACACTGTAACTACACTGAAAACGGTGAACACTCAGCATAATGCCGGGTCCTACTAAAGTAGTACCTGACGCTGAGTATGGATGGATGTAAAGTATGAAACGGGTCAGTAGTTCAATAAGTAGACATTAATCAAAATATATTAAAGCCGGCTATAATCTCCAGGCTCCGGAACACAGGTCTATATTAATTCGATAAAATTCGGTCGCAGATTAAAATATCGAGCCATTAATTCTTTTCGATCATAGCGGGTTAATGACCCGTGAAACTTGTAAACTCCAGCGGAGCGTGAATGTGCGGTGTGGGGGAGGAGCGACGGTCGCGGAAATCATTTTCAAATGAAAAATGAATAGAAACCAACTAAGCTTGGTTTTCTAAGGCACATTGCGAAAACTACTTTTAACTGAAAATACCAGTTAAAACTAGTTTTGACTGAAAATCCCAGTTTAAACTAGTTTTAACCAGGACGTTTCGGAAAACTAGTTTTAACTAGGGAAAAGGCGTTTTCACTTAAAATGGGGTTTTACGGAAACATACATATTATGAATTATATACATATAAGTGAATTTGTCGGAAACATACATATAAGTGAATTTGTGTCATATATTTTTCAAGTCGGTTATCCCACTCATTTTCTTTCTTTTCTTGTCGTAATAGTCCAAAAAACGCTGGGGAATTTTAGGAGTATATGGGAGAAACATTAATAAATGTAATTTCGAACAAATTAGCGAACCGTTGCAAGTGGTGACTAAATACCTACGTTTTTATATGCATGTTTTAGTTTCATTAACCTTTTGGACGCCAATGACCGATATATCCGCACCGCAGGTTCAACGCCAATGACTGATTAATCGGTTACAGACCACAGAGCAACATAGACCTACGTGCATATGCATAAAGTTCAATTTCAGTTTTGACACTTCGGTGACGTGCCGTCCGGGTGACTGCTTTTGTGTTTGACATGGCGTCGAAAAGGTTAAGACGTTATAGACATTTTGGACTACCATATTCAGATTACCATTAATTTGCGTTTTTATAAGTACGGCAGCTATTATTTGAAATACGCTAGCGCATGGTTACTTGTTCCAAACGTTTTATTTTACGCAGTAGCTTTACCAAACCAAAGTTTCATTACACGGCCGTTACAAGTCTTTGGGTCTGTAAAAGTCCTAAGATGTGGTTATTGGTTCTCGTTTAGACCTAGCGGCTAATGAATGCTCCATTTAATATTAAGTCATCTGAGAACTTAGACTTGTGTTGAACGATATTAAATAAATGTTCTCCTATGAAATTAATATGAGAAACGAAGACGGTGATGTCACAATTCATTCCTCTCCTTATTAGAATAGGTAGGTACTTATTATAACTAAAAGCCCAAAAATATGGTTTGATTTTGTTTCTAGTATGCAAGTATGCAATTTATTTATATTATCGCGATAGCATTGTGCAAAATTGCAAGCATAGTTTATTAAATTATTTATTAAATTTCTATCGCTGAGTATCTGTAACTGGCTTTGTATTATTACCTAAGACTGTATAAATGTTTTTGTAGCTGTTGGTACTCCTTAAATAAATAAATATTAGATTACATGAATAATAAGAGGTTGTGGTTTCGCTAAGAATGAATTCAATAAACAAAAGCCTATTTATTAACATTAAATTTTTCGTTTTCGTGTCGTTTCGTAATTTTTATGTGTAAATAGCTTGTTGTTTCTAAATATCCTGTGTATCTTCCTGTGTGCCAAAGTTTTTCGCGTTTATCCATCACGGGCAGCCCGATCTATTACACTAATCAATGTGTAAACAGGCCCCAATGTGAAGACCAGCCACACTTATCCGCATAGAACTTATGAGTTTACAAAAGCCTGTAAGTATACTAAGGTACCCGTTCTCATTAAATTGACAAGACATACAACTCATAGCCACAACGTCTATATTATTTAACCTTAATACCTACTGTTAACCTTTAAACTGTTTTGATAACATAATACAAATTTATATACAAAAGCTAATATTTCACGATACTGTTTATTTTGCTTCCGCCAAATTTGATGAAACTACCTCAGAATAAACAAACAGTTACTAGTTTAATATAACGTTAGTTAAGACCGTATAATAACACCCGCCGGCGACAGAAACTGCTAAACAAATTTTAATCCTTTACAAATATTAACCCTAACAGTAAAACAACATCCAGTATTTTAAGTCAACCTGCAAAACACGGAGGCCGCGGGAATAATGGACGGACTAATCCATAAGATAAAGGAAACGTCACTTTTTACTAACAGACAATAGACATAGGTACAATGTATTATCTCGCTGTCGCGTAGATAAGTGCGTTCATAATATTACTGTATTGACCGCGGACAGGACACATGCGATCGGCGAATCAGTTATTCAGAAATTGTGCTCAACCGGTGCTCAAATGTTACTTAATCTTGGACTAGTTAATGCTGTGACCACTTATTTTCTTGTTATGTTTCCTTGGATATTTGTTTGTCTTTTAGTTTTTACCAGGCTTCGGCATTGTTCGTCTAAATGAATTTATGTATTATGTTATTTTTTGGCTTATTATTAACCGGCCAACTAAAATAATCAACAGGAACTTTCATTGGGCATATAATAATATAATTTGGCTGTGCATTAATATTTTAGCGCCAAAAAAAATATATTAGCCTCAAATATAAGCATCATATTATTAAAAGAACTGGCAGCAAAATCAAGACACCCAAATAATTTATAGGGAACTTGAAGTGATAAGTTGGCGTCTAAAATAATAAGTTGGCAACTAATATTGAAAAGCGATTATAAAATTTGGTTGTCATCTAGTTGTTCAAATCTAAGTAATCATATTGAGCATATCGTTTCAGGTAGTATTTTAATAAGAAAGCAGTTAAATTTAATGAATATTGGTCACTATTTACACGAAACACGTCAAATTAATTTACCAATAGGTACGCAATGGTCAGTATACTTATAGTCGAAATTCCTAATCATGAAACACCTAATGGCCATTATACCAATAGATCTTTCAATTTTTAATTACTAATTTCAATAGTTACCACTGTGTTCTGCCAGAGTCAAAAGATAGGTGCGACGACGAGCGAAGCGAGGAGGATCGTGTTAGGTTGACCGTGTAGTGACCAAACAAAATATTTTAAAAGAACTTCATGTTTGAAAGCAGTTTTCTTTTTAAAATGTGCTTCATAAATGGTCTCCAATATAATAATTCTGTTGCCAAATAAATACTTGGTACCTCTCTTAAAATAATGAAAAGCTGTAACGGCATTAAAATACAACTCATATTGATATATTTTAAGGCTCAGTTTTTGTTGCCAATCTATTAATTTTAGGACCCATATCTATTTTTTTAAAGTACCCAAATTCGATTAATTACATATTTAATTACACAAACGGGTCTACCGCGATATAATTTCATTGTATTTACCTTTAATTCCGACGTTTCAGCTGAGTTGCACCAGCTGTGGTCACGGAAAGACTGACGTCCCAACAAATGTCAACAGAGATATTAATAAAACACCACTAAACTACCCGAAATTAGTTTATAAAAATGTTTGGGGTAGACAAAGAAATTGCAGCTACCCGTTAAAGTTTAATGTTTATTGTCCACGGCACGACACGCAACACTCACAGTATCCGTACACTGGTCCGAAGATATATCCGCTGGTTTCCACATTTGACTGGTCCCCAAGTAGACGATAATTTGTACCCTTCCTCTCGGTTGAAATTTTTAGGGTGTTTTTCAATTTCAATCGCCTCTCTCACGATCCGCGGATAATAGTGTCGCTCGTTGGAGAGGACTTTGGGTTTATGTAGCTCAATCCAGTGTTGCAAACCGATACGGGCAGGAAGGTGCAATTAAATTGAAACGTCTTGAGAAACTTCGGAAAAGACGTGCTTTTTTAGAAACATTCGATTAATTAGTTGACCGGTTAAATTCGTGCCTTATTTTTTGTGCTAGTAAATATTTCTTATTCTTTTTCTTATTCTTATTCTTATTCTTAAATGTATGAACGGGCTTGATTTGCCGCTCGTCGCCACGCCCGTCGCGTGCGTCCACTCTGCTGCCTATATGTGGCTAGCTACTGCACTGGCTAGTTGGCTAATTTGGCTACGCGCGCAATCGCCCAGCCCTGTGACGGCTGTCAACATTCTGTCATGTCAAAGAATTATCCTAACATTTTCTGTTAGGTCATTGTTACGTCCAGAATAATTCATTTTCCAACTATTGATTGATTTTATGTATGAATACTGGAAGAAGGGAAATAAAACTGTCAAGTTAGAAGTATAATTTTAATCGTCACATGGAGCTACACATGGATTTTTAATAGTAGGTCCTTTGCCAGTACATTGCTCTTAGCTCTCATGTTGTTGTTCTCACACAGCACTTATTAAGAACTCTTTCTTTCAAATTTCTCAATGACAATTTTGTCTTTTATTTTGACCGCTAATTTCTTGAAAAGCTGCATCCTCCATCATGACCAACGGTAACAATTTTTATTCAATTTGTTGTTGTTCTTACACAGCTCTTATTAAGAGCTCTTTCTTTCATTTTTCCTCTATTCTCTTTCTCGATGACATTCTTTCTTTTATTTTGACCGCTAATTTCTTGAAAAGCTCCATCCTCCATTATGACCAAGTAACAATTTTTCTTCAAAGTTTCAATGTTATTTGATGTAACATTATCCCCTGTAGTCGACTTATTGGGACGGCTCGCTCAAATTTAAAGTTCAAATTTTGGAACCATTTGGTTCTTTTTCGTTTGTGTGTTTAATCGTTAAATGGCCTTTTTTTTCTGGAAATTGAATATTATTTAAAAAAGTATTATACTTCAATGGAGGAAACGAGGGAAGGCCTGTGTCCAGCAGTGGGATAGTAAATAAGGCTAATAAAAAGGAACAGATAATAGAGTTAAAATAAACATAAGCCCATTTTTTAACGTTTTGCCATGGGTGAAGTTAAAATCCTGATAACATTATTTAAATCGTGTATTTAATGTATTTATCGTATACGGTCGGCTTTCGGATTTAGTCCCCAAAGTTCCTTACATTGTGTCGTGTCAAACACGCCGGACCCCGGACTCGGACGGGTGTATTTTATGCTAATTTATTACGTAAACAAATACATATTTTAGCTGTGATGGAAAGGAAATAGGTTTTAAGTGATCCGGTATTTACCCGTGTTTTATATAAATGTTAGTGTGGGTTTAAAGAAATACGAAGTAGTTAAATAATGTGAGCAAATAGTATCACTGTTAGCGATATATTGTTTTATATTGTTATTTTTTTTATTGTTTCTGTAATTGTTAGGACAATGAGAGTGCCACCAGGTGAATAAGAAATGCTTCGCACTGTGACGATTTCGAATTTAAGTTTTTTTTATGTAATGAACATATCTAATGCAGTTTTACACTCTTTACGTGTGAGATGTAACAGTGATTCGTCAACATCGATCAACTTCCTTAAAATAGTAGTTCCCTCTATAATAGGAAGGTTAATGAGATTCTCACCAAGTTAATGAGAATTTGATACACTCTGGCTGTTTTTAAGTTTATATTTTTTAGTAAATGTTTATAATTTTCTTGTAATAATACAGTTTATACTGAAGAATTAAAGGGATCGAAGCTCAAGCAGTGTTTCATCAACCATCGATCAACGTCGGAGTGTAAACACTGTAATCGGCCTTCTGCCTCCCGAGGCACGTGCGTATTGACGCTTTTGACGGACAGAATAGTGATATATACAGATAATAAATAAATATACTTACATGTTATAATGTACTCAAGTATAAATAACATACAAATAATTTATTCTTAGGCTCGTTAGAAAGGTGTTTACAACTTGCTCTTAACATAAATTTTGCTCTGTGTTTGATGGAGATCATTCGAAAGACGAACTACCTGAAGGGCAACATTAATCATCATTCTCTTTTGTCCTTGTCCCATTCACTTGAGGTCGGCGCAGCATGTCTTTCTCTTCCACGCCTCTCTGTCGCCCGTCATTTCATCATTCACTTGCGTTCGTTTTATATCATCTCTCACACAGTCTATCCACCTTTTCCTCGGTTTTCCTTTCCTTTCCTTGGCAACATTAATAAAGTATTTAATTACATGAGTAAATCGTTGGCAGTTAAGCACTGTACCCACGGTGTGCTCTTTATCTTCTGAAGGAAATTTATTTAAATCATGCCTCGGTAATGGTATGTTAGATTAGCGATTTCGTTCAAACGATGAATTCTATCTTGTACGGTTCAATTCTTGTAGTTAAAATGGGTACGAATGGGTAAACGATCTCATAAAACCGTTTTGCTGAAAAAAGCGTACCTAGCCAAAGTCCTACTTCATTCTGCGTAATAAACAAAACAAAAAATAATAAAAAATGATATTAGAGAGAGAGAGAGAGAGAGAGAGAGAGAGAGAGATAATGTTTTTATATAACACCACCATTTAACACTTTACATTAAGTTGACATTGACATTAAAAAACAGCGTGATGCTAAAAAGGGTCTCGACTCAGCATAGTGTTGCAGTAAATTTACTGCAACGCTGGTGTTCAGTCAGACCCTATAAAAAGAAAAAAAGAAACATTACCTATGTTTTAAGTAATAAAAAGAAAAAGAAACAAACATTAAGTAAGTATAAAGTAATGAAAACAAAAAAAATACATTAAGTATTAAGTAATAAAGAACTGAACAAGAACATTAAATAAATGAGTAAAAGTAAGAGAAAGAGTAGGTACTTGAAAGCGTGCATTTAAAAATGATAATTTTGGTAAACTTGCACTTGTCTGTTTCAATAAACATTTTCCTTCCTTCATCAGTCGAGAAAAACTAACAAAAGCATAATTAACTCCAGGCCATGATCTCAAATAACTTTGAAGGGTACTTCAAAAGTTATTCAAAATGATTTCCGATTCCCGAATAAGCCGTTACCGAGATGAACCAGCAGTAATGTTCTGATAACGGCTCAAGAAGAAAATGAAGTCGCTTTAAAAGTGTTAAGTGGACTTTTTAACGACTTACCGCTGTTCCAGTAACCAATCACTTCCTTTAAACATTGTGACGATTTGGGATTTTTGAGATGTTTTACGACCTTGATGTTTATATTTGAGGAAAATTATGTATTACATATACTCTATGAGCACTTTTATAGTAGGTACTTAGATTTAAAGTTATAGTAAAAAAAGAGGTGAGGATCTATTCTGTTTGTCGGTGTTTTATTTATATCTTTATAAACTACTCTCCTGCGTTTTATGACTTTTGACGGAGTGATCGCGAAGCATGTCTGTTTCAACTTGGATATAAATGCATTTATATGTCCAACTGTTTCCTTTACAGCTTACATAATTATATTACAAACTATTTTCGTGAAACTTTGTTAGAAATCAGAAATTTCATTTGCTTAAAACATGGTCAGTTCAAAGGTATCAGATATCAGTTTCGATAACCATATTTATGGTTTGTTTTGTGGATTCAGTTTCTAGATATATATTTATCAAAATAGCTGCAACATGGGTTCGGGGTAGCTCGAAGAACAACTAGTATTCATATTAACTGCTTTACATCTCCGCAATACAAACTGGTACATATTTTTTCGTTCCCAAATAGCTTAATAGACCTCATTATTCATAATACTCGTATCGGTTTAAACAATCTCATGGACGAAATTTAAAAAATATGCCTGCCGCCTGTATGAACGTATATAATGGAAAGTTCAGAATTTAAAACACAATCTTCGGGATTCCAATAAATTCCCGATAATTCATTACCCGCATATTTCTCTCAATTGTGTACTCAGGGTTCCGTGTACACCAAAAATAATTAAATTTGGAGTTCATAGAAAAGAGGAGTATGAAATAAACTGATTTTTTCGTAACGATGCAAAGAACAGCTTATTTTTTTTTATTTGGGCCTCTTTTCGTTCTGCAATTTTTGAGAAGCTTTCTTTCTAGGATAGAAATGACTTGAACTATGTTTTGTTGGAAGTGTCGTTCTTCTCAAAATCAGTATTTTTTTCCTGGTTTACCATTTATGGTGAATGTCAATTACTTAATACCCACTTAAGAAATCCTTTACGTTGCGTCACGTTTAGATTATGGAAAAAACTATAAAAGTTAAGCAACTATCACATCTGAAAGCATATTTAAAGTGCTCTTTGCTTCTATTTTACAATTCTCGAGCGTTACAAGAGACTGTTTGAGCCGCGCTAAGTGATACTTACATATTCTCACGGTTCTTATTAATTTATTATACCAAGCGACATAAGCGACATTAAAACGCGTTCGGTCAAATGAAAATTCGGCAAATGAAACATCGGACAAACATATTTCGAAGTTGCATATAACTGTAACGTATAGAAGTATTTCAAAATGTCAAACCCATTTCACCATGCTAGTTATTGGATTACAAAAAGTCCTGGTTAATTGCTTTTTGATTTAAATAAATAATACTTTTTGTCAAAACTTTAAGCGGTAACAATCGTTTTCATGCTTGTTAATCGTTAATGTTTCCTTATATGTCACGACAGAACCCTTCTTATAACAGACTCACTCTTAACCATTTCAAACTTTTTTAATAGTTCTGCTTTTTATTTGCAGTCTTTGTTTGCAATATAGCCTTGGTGAATTTCTTTGTGCGGTTTCAGGCGATTTATGAATATTCATTCGGAGAAAATTGAAGTTGTATTTAAATTGTAAATAAATAGGTACCTACCTAATTGCAGACAATTACACATGAACGTATTGCTGCTTTTATAATATTGAAAGTTCTAAAATACATTTAAATTGTTTTTTTTTTCATTTCCATGACTTTGAGGTAAAAATGCGAAATGTCGAAGAATTTTATTATGTTAATGAATAAGAAGAATTTATTACATTTAGCTTTTTTTGGCATATTTTAAACGTTTGAAAATAAGGTAGGTACTTATGATCTTTGTGTTTCTCATGCATGGGGGTCTCGCTTATAAAATCGATTACTAAAAACATTGCGGTGGTAACCCGGTATGATAACGCTAAAACACACGACAAAATAATTTATTTTGAATACATATTTCTTAAACTTGTGACAATTTCTCATCATTGCAATAGCACATTTTAAATTCCGAGTTCACAGCAAAAATGCCAGGAAAATGTCCTTCCGAACCGGTAGAGAAATTGGCTTCCGCGTCCTTGCCAAGAAATTACTCTAGAGTTGGCTCCTTCGGATGAAGCCTGGAGATAAAAGAAATTCAGAGAAATAAATGCATGTACCTGTCTGCTGTAGTGGCAAAGTGGTTTATTTTTTTGTCTGCCTATTAATACACAATTAGGGAATGCTCCCGGTACTGAGTTTGTATGGCGAGAACCGGGAATTCCCGGTTCCGGTACTGTATTTGTATAGAAAACCAGTACCGGGAGCTCTCCCTATACACAATAATTCGACGTCAATATATTCGACCGGTTCATTTAGTAATGTGCCGCTTATTTTCGCTCCACATGCATGGCAATAACCTTCGATCATTAAATAATACCGTGAAATAGCCGATCTATTCACCGTATTATTCTTTGATACAAAATAACAATCTGTTGTGTTGGACCCACATTGCTTCGGCTACCATGTCAGCCCGCCATGTACGCAATTTCCAGCACACTCGTTAACCTTACAAGATAACTTCACAATTTTTACGATAACATCGCCATCTGAAACCAATTTTATACGAAGACCTTTGTTCCCTGGACAACCTGTTCTTACATTTAGGACAGCGTGGGGGTAATAAAAGCCACTCTTGTGCAGCCTTAATCGCGTCCTCCTCCGTGGGAATTGTGACAATAACATCCCCATCTGAAACCAACCGTTTTTCTATGGGTGTGATAGTTTTCCATTTTTCGGCAGCAATGACCAAATTAATATTTTTAATCGACTCTGATTCTGTACTTTTAGAGCAGTGTGTTAAACTGCTATCGATTGTATATGGAATCTTGTTCAGGCGATATACTGAAAAAAGTCAAAACACGATCCCGAAAACCATTTCGGTTTATTTATTATCATGTGCGCGTGTTTTGGAGTAATATTCGACCCTGATTCTGCTATCATACTTGCGATTTTTTTATGAATGGGGTCCGATGGATGGAGAAAGTGCCCAATTGAATCGACAGTACGATAAGCAGGATCCAATAACAGTGTTTCTAATCCTATTTTATCGTACGCCTTTTTATATTTGATCCCATTTGACCAAATATACCATTATCTGTTATATTTTTCTTTAAACAACCCTCTTATCTCATTATAATACTCAAGAGTGAAAAATATATTTTATATATTGATACTGGTGAACTAAATAAATAACTCAATTTCCCTACTAAATCCGTAGATTTTTTGAAGCACAAAGATTGAAGAATAATTCAAACCCATCCAAAAACCCAAAAACGAGTAAAGTCGAATGTTTGTAATTTTGGATGGTCCATAATCTGTTTTTTTTTATTACAGCAATATATTATATTTACTGCCATTGCTTGCTTTAATAGCTACGATATTGAACAACATACTTGAGCTTAGTGCTTAAATTATATCTAAGGCTTGGCCTCAAGCTTAGGATATCTTAAAGTTTATTACGAAAATATGCAAATAGCCAGTGTTAATTCAGCCCGATATTCGTACATAATGAAAAGTTAATAAATAATGCTAAGCCGGGGCAACTTCGCCCCATGCCGGGAATCAGGATCTTCCGAAGTCAGAGTTAAGTTAAAATAAGTAAGTTTTAAGTTCGCGAAAGGCGCACTGTACTTTTGTGGTGCAAGTTATAAAATATTGTACTGATGTCTGGTACGTATTCTGCCGTGTCACGCCTAACTCCGTTAACTCGAGTTACATGAGTTACGGATAACCAGTCTAAATCGTCTTAAAAACCATTAAAGATATATCTTCTAAAAGAAAATTTTGAAAATCTTCATTATTTACTGAGAAAAGCATATGACTAACTCATCTAACTTCATTTTTTGCCGATGGCGTCAGGCACAACTCAGTTAACTTGAGTTGCATGACTGACACAACCAAAATATCACCATCGTTTCTTAAGTTGCTGGAGTTAGGCATGACTGGCCGAGCGCTTGGTTTATACGACAACAATATTGGTCAAGTAATACGTGTCACGTTTGATCACGCGTATGTCATGTAACTTGACTTACATGACTTCGTGTGACCTCTATAGTATGGAAGAGTTGATCATGCAGAACCATTTAATTGGAATAAAATGAAAACTATTCAATTATGCGAAAAAAAAAATTAAAGGGCCTATTCTGTGACCATATTTCCTACATGTAGATTAGAAAAAATAAAAAAAATACGATGAACCGTCAACGATAACAGCATTTGAATCTTTAAAACTTTAAACGTAATTATCTCGAAATTCAACTTTTAAAGTTACATGAGATGCGCGTGACACGGCAGTATTAATAAAAAAATAATTTATGAATTCGAGTAATTTAGGTAGGTTCAGTTTTTGATAGGTTTCGATTATTCCTCAACCCACCAACGGAGCGGCAGCCGAGGTTCACAGTTGTCATACAATTTATTATTACCTATTTAAGAAAATTGTGTCATTTCATTTTCATTTTATATATTCCTGATTTTTTTTCATCAAAGGTGGGCACTGGTTTATTGGTAGCCAAATGCCACCCTTGACTTTCTATCTTGGCAAGCCCTTTCTTATATATGCGTGGAGCGGGTTCTTTGCCTTCAGAAGCTTCTTTACAAGTTTTAACAATGGTTTCTTCTATAAAATTGGGAGCTACATCTGCGCAACAAGCATCGCAGTGTGGCTTGCGCTTTGAAATTTTTCCTTCCTAAAAGAAATCTCTCAAGGTTTTAAAAAAGTACAAAAAAACACAATCAAACCTACTATGGATACCCCTATCCATAGTAGGTTTGATTGTGTTTTTTTTTTCCTTTTGCCACACTTTTGTGCATTGCGTATATTTGCCGAAGGTGCTAAACAAGCTTGGCATGTTCTATCTATAAAAAAGTTACTATATTTTCCTAGACGAGATCTAGCGCTAGCGTCAGGTGAACTAAACTCTATTCGCATTCCTTCTTGGTAATAATCCGCCAGAAGGAAATCAATAAATTGTACAGGTACATCTAACAAACCTGGTTGGTGACTAAGCCTTTGTGGTTTCTAGACCCTCCATTTTGTTACGTTTTCTATAAATATTCCTGATTTTTTTTCATCAAAGGTGGGCACTGGTTTATTGTTAGCCAAATGCCACCCTTGACTTTCTATCTTGGCAAGCCCTTTCTTGCAGAGCTTGCGTGGAGCGGGTTCTTTGCCTTCAGAAGCTTCTTCACAACTTTGACTAATGGTTTCTTCTATCAAATTGTGAGCTACATCTGCGTGACAAACATCGCAGTGTGGCTTGCGCGTTGAACATTTTCCATCCTAAAAGAAATCACTCAAGTTATTAAAAAAGTAAAAAAAAAACTCAATCAAACCTGCTACAGATAGGGGTTTTATCATACTATGTATGTCTGGAGAAGGATATTATAGGCTATAAGTAACCAAATGCCACTTTTAATGCCCGTAAGTACACTCGTTTAACGTATTGTTCATTTAGTAATGTGTCGCTTATTTTCGCTCCACATTCACGGCAATAACCTTCGATCGTTAAATAATACCGTGAAATCGCCGATCTATTCACCATATTATTATTTGATACAAAATAACAATCTAAGTTGTGTTGGAACCACATTGCTTCGGCTACCATGTCAGCCCACCATTTATCTCCGCAATTTCCAGTACACTCGTTTACCTTACAAGATGACATCACAATTTTTGCGATAACATCGCCATCTGAAACCAATTTTATACGAAGGCCCTTGTTCCCTGGAAAACCTGTTCTTACATTTAGGACAGCGAGGGGGCTGCTTTGGCAATAAAAGCCAGTCCTGTGCAGCCCTACTCACGTCCTCCTCCGTGGGAATTGTGACGGTAACATCCCCATCTGAAACCAACCGTTTTTCTACGGGTGTGATAGTTTACCATTTTTCGACCGCAATGACCAAATTAATATTTTTAATCGACTCTGATTCTGTACTTTTAGAGCAGTGTGTTAAACTGCTACAGTTATCGATTGTATTGGAATCTTGTTCAGGCGATATACTGAAAAAATCAAAAGACGATCCCTAAAACCATTTCCGTTTATTTATTATGTGCACGTGTTTTGGAGTAATATTCGACCCCGATTCTATCATACTTGCAACTGTTTTATGAATGGGGTCCGATGGATGGAGAAAGTGCCCAATTGAATCGACAGTACGATAAGCAGGATCCAATAACAGTGTTTCTAATCCTATTTTGTCGTACACCTTTTTTTATTTGATCCCATTATTGAAAAATTTACCATTATCTGTCATTTTTTTTAAGCAACCCTTTTATTTATGTCATGATAATACTCAACAGTGAAAAATAAAAATAAATAAATTATGCAAGACGGGGTGTCGTTCCAAAACAATTTTGTAAATTATATAAAAAAAATATTTGCGTACGTACTGTTTCATTGTGATCTTCACTGTTAGAAATACTTTCTCTTGCTATTTCTTGATCAGCTGTAAACAGCAAAAGGTCAAAATACCATCAAGGTTGATACGTGGTTGTCGTCAGCCGTAGATCCAGATTTTTGCTTTTTAACCTGTAATTAGATGATTATTTCACTATTAACATATTAAGGTTAAATTATATTTCAAATAAACATAAAAAAACAATTACATTAAATAATTATAACTACTTGTACTTATAAAATAAAACTAATATAACTAAACCTAGCTAAAAAAAATTACTAAAAACTACCGTCCAACCCCGGCCTCTCGGCAAGGTGCCCATCAAGCAGGCAACATTCCCGCGCTGTATCGCGATAGCGAGTCTTTACGCCTGCCGGCGCGAGGGTCTCCTGTTGCCTCCCTTAATCGCCTCCCGAGATCCTTGTGGAGCCCACGTGCACCTTTGCCCACGGCCCGAGTGTCTTGACGCCAAAGGTTACGAACTCGTATAGTGGCGCCGAGACAGCTATATTTCTTGCCCTTAAATCGATCTCTGGCGTCCGTCGCCGCCCCGGCTTGTCTGCTGGTTGCTGAAATCTAAGACGCCGCCAGCGTGTCGGCGCTGGTGGCGTCCCACACCAGCGCACGCCCCATCCTCCAGGGGATCAACGACATCCCGTCGGGGCGCTTGCCATCGTCCCGCACGATTTGGGGCTCCAGAGCTGTGAGGAGGTTGGCGTTAAGATATTATTTGTTTTCATCATCATCATCATCATTATCAGGCTATAGTAGTCCACTGCTGGACATAGCCCTCCCTAAAGAGCGCCATAGCGCCCTGTCCTCAGCTTGCCGCTTGATTATTTGTTTTACAACGGGGCAAAGCTGTTGTTTTACCAAGGATTCCATAATTGAAAGATAGAAAAGGATTTAAAAATATCACCTATCATGTTGCTCGCTATGACGACGGAGTTCCTTGTAAATGTTATAGAAGAACCCTACTTAACTCTTGGTTCATAGCATGGTATAATAATATACTCCGCCTGGTACTCCATTCCGAGATTCGCGTATGACCTAACTGACACGCGCCTACGTCATCATGCTGTTTACAGGTTCTCAAACTTTGAAATGTGGGAGAATTTTAACCAACGGTGAAAATTATTTTAACGGCATTAATTTTAAGTTATTCATGTAGAAACATAGTAAAATAAAACAAATCTAATGTATTAAATTAAACTTTATTTATCTATACAAGACAAACGTTTAAAAAACTAATTCACAGTTACACATTAATTACCAAGCTTACGACGTGAAAAGTTTGGAAAACACTGCGACTGCTGATACTGAGCGAGAAGGAAATAACAATTAACACGCGTTCGACAAGGATGACGGTCAGGGCATGAAGTTATCTAGATCCGAATTGTCAAATGTGCACAGCGCTATCCTGTGTTGCCAGTAGTATAAACAGAATTACCCGAAAGTCCGAAATTTCTTTCGTGAATCGGAAGATATTGCTAACGAGTAATTAAAAATGACGTGTTATTGTAAAATTTAAGCTAAAATACATATAAATGAAAATTATAAAATTATAAAGAAATATTTTAACTTATTAACCATAGGTATAAATGTACCCATGTAACATGTTATGTTGAAATAAAGTGGCAATGTTATTGTGACGTAGGCCCGTGTCACTCTGGGAATGGAAGACCATGTTTTATTAGACCATGGTTCATAGCAGAATTGTGGACCTGACAGTTAAAACCATTCATAATATAAAAACAGTTCATATTCATATTCATTTAATCCATTTTTCTCATGCTCATCAGTACAATAGGTCTTACATTTTAGTCTTAGTAGGTGTATGACACCCTGCTAGGGCATACAATACAGGAAATAGGGCATACAATACAGGACATATATGTTACTTAATAACTAAATAAAATGTACAATTACACTAATTATAATAGTAAAATAAATGATTTAAAGTAATTATCATACTAGGTTTAAACTAAATTTAAACACTAGAGAATTACCTACTTGATGTCAATTAATATATATATATATATATATATATATATATAACAAAATAGTAACGGATATTTTTACAGCTGATAGTACTCGGTTCTCGGAGTACATTTAAGTATGAAACATCATTGGTTTTCGTTATGTTTTTTTTTGGAGAAAACTAGGAAACAAATTTGCTACGTTAAAACACCCTGTTAATAAGATATTAAATGAGACCTCTTTAGACATTCTAGAACCTCTTTAAACTTGACGTGACGTGACATGACAGACAGTGTTAAACATCTTGACAGTACATAATAGGGGTGATTATTTTTAAAAATAATTTATAATATTTTTTTTGTTCGGTAAATGAAAACAAAAAAAATATATACAAGGTTCCTTAATTACAGTTAAAAGTTAATTGTTTTAATGTAATGTATTATCTCTTAAAATATCCGTGACTAATTTGTTAGCACCTTATATATAATATAGATTATTAATAAATTGATTGATTTTTTCTATGGGAGTTTTCCTCGAATAATATTTGTAATATTTGTTACTTGCTATCACTAAGGTTTATTTCTCAAGAAAATGTTCAGGAAAGAATGTGGAACTGCTGCAATAATAGTCCTGTTGCCAATTATTGTATTGTATGACCTTGAAATTCTACTATTGCCGACTAACTATTTCCCTATAACTTCCTTTTTTGAAGCACAGTGTTTGAAGAATAATTTAAACACACCCAAAAACCCAAAAACAGCAATATATTTACAGCCCGTGCTTGCTTTAATAGCTACGATATTCAACAATATACCTTGAGCTTAGTGCTTAAATTATATCTAATGCTTGGCCTCAAGCTTAGGATATTTTAAAGTTTATTACGAAAATATGCAAATAGCCAGTGTTAATTCAGCCCGATATTCGTACATAATGAAAAGTTAATAAATAATGCTAAGCCGGGGCAACTTCGCCCCATGCCGGGAATCAGGCGGCTTAGCACGGTCGCGTTTTTATCCCTTGTCACCATGCCTGTCACGTTCTAACAAGTATGTAAGTGCAAAAGGGACGCGCATAGTGATAGTCGATAAAAATGGAACCGTGCTGAGCCCGCAGGATCTTCCGAAGTCAGAGTTAAGTTAAAATAAGTAAGTTTTAAGTTCGCGAAAGGCGCACTGTACTTTTGAGTGGTGCAAGTTATAAAAGATTGTACTGATGTCTGGTACCTATTAATAAAATATAATTTATGAATTCGAGTAATTTAGGTACAGTTCAGTTTTTGATAGGTTTCAATTATTCCTCAACCCACCAACGGAGCGGCAGCCGAGGTTCACAGTTGTCATAGAATTTATTATTATTTAAGAAAATTGTGTCATTTTATATATTCCTGATTTTTTTTCATCAAAGGTGGGCACTGGTTTATTGCTAGCCAAATGCCACCCTTGCCTTTCTATCTTGGCAAGCCTGTTCTTGAAGATGTGTGGAGCTGGTTCTTTGCCTGAGAAGCTTCTTCACAACTTTGACTAATGGTTTGTTCTATCAAATTGTGAGCTACATCTGCGCGACAGCATCGCAGTGTGGCTTGCGCCTTGAAATTGTTCCATCCTAAAAGAAAACACTCAAGGTATTAAAAAAGTAAAAAAAAACACACTCAAACCTACTATTGTATTTTTTTTTTCTTTTGCCACACTTTTGTGAATTGCGCATATTTGTTGAAGATGCTGGACAAGCTTGGCATGTCCCATCCATAAAAAAGTTACTGTATTTTCCTAGACGAGATCTAGCGCTAGCGTCAGCCGAACTGAACTCTATTCGCATTCCTTCTTGGTAACAATCAGCCAGAAGGAAATAATTAAATTGCACAGGTACCTCTACCAAACCTGGTGACTTAGCCTTTGTGTTTTTTACACCCTCCGTTTTGTTAAGTTTTCTATATATGCCTGATTTATTTTCATCAAATTGGGCACTGGTTTATTGGTAGCCAAATGCCACCCTTGACTTTCTATCTTGGCAAGCCCTTTCTTGTAAATGCGTGAAGCTGGTTCTTTGCCTCAGAAGCTTCTTCACAACTTTGACTAATGGTTTGTTCTATCAAATTGTGAGCTACATCTGCGCGACAGCATCGCAGTGTGGCTTTGAAATTTTTCCATCCTAAAAGAAATCACTCAAGGTATCAAAAAGTAAAAAAACACAATCAAACCTACTATGGATAGGGGTTTTATCCTACTATGTATGTCTGGAGCAGGATATTATAGGCTATAAGTAACCAAATGCCACTTTTAATGCCCGTAAGTACCTATATTCGTTTACCGTATTGTTTTTCTAAGGGTGTGATAGTTTTCCATTTTTCGGCAGCAATGACCAAATTAATATTTTTAATCAACTCTAATTCTGTACTTTTAGAGCAGTTTGTTTACTACAGTTATCGATGGTATTGAAATCTTGTTCAGGCGATATAATGAAAAAACTTCAAAACACGATCCCTAAAACCATTTCGGTTTATTTATTATCTTGTGCACGTGTTTTGGAGTAATATTCGACCCAATTTTACCAATCCTGGTAACTTAGCCTTTGTGGTTTTTAGACCCTCCATTCGTTACGTTTTCTGTATATTCCTGATTTTTTTTCGTCAAAGGTGGGCACTGGTTTATTGCTAGCCAAATGCCATCCTTGACTTTCTATCTTGGCAAGCCCTTTCTTGTATATGCGTGGAGCTGGTTCTTTGCCTTCAGAAGCTTCTTCACAACTTTGACTAATGGTTTGTTCTATCAAATTGTGAGCTACATCTGCGCGACACACATCGCAGTGTGGCTTGCGCTTTAACATTTTTCCATCCTAAAAGAAATCACTCAAGGTATTATTACTATATTAAAAAAGTAATCAAAAAACACAATCAAACCTACTATAGATAGGGGCTATATATTTCTGGAGCAGGATATAGGCTTATTAGTAACCAAATGCCACTCTTGGTTTTCTATATACCTACCTACGAAGAGCAGCTTCTTTCCCTTCCGATGCTTCCTCGCAACTTATAGTTCCTTCAATTAAATTGTGGTCGACATCGTGGCGACAAGCATCGCAGTGGTCCCTGTGTTTCAAAAATTTTCCATCCTAAAAGCAAACACTCAAGATAGTAAAAAAAGTAAAAATATTATCATTCCCCGACTCCCGAGGCGATCTATCATGGCGCATGCTTAGGTACCTAATATGTCTATTCACTCTCGAACTTAAAAAGATGCAAGAATACAGTCAAGTGGAATGATAGACCAGTGTATTATTCACTTATTCAGCCAGCTAATCGGCATGCAAATATTATACAATAAATTAAATTAAAATTAAAAAGCTTTTATTTCGGACAAGATATCCACATTACAACACAAACAATAGAGGTACAAAGATTAACACAATAAATTAAATATACATTCTTAAAGAAATTAAACAAGGTATATTAAATTAAAAATCCTTTTAATAATACGATTCTCACTTGTCATACTGAGCATGTGGCGCGTGAGATTTCGCCCAGTGTCCAAATAAAGAAAATAAAACTAATTTTAACAGTATTTTCCTACAACTTTGACTAGATTTAAAAAAATAAGTTACAGCCATAAACTACATTATAATACTAATTTTAATGAAGGAAGTGATTTCCACTCCTTAGCCTTACACTTTCTTCAAATGTGTTGAATAACTTGTACCAAACCCGTATTCCGCTCTCCACTTATGCCCTACAACCACATAGGCCAAAGTTACGGGAGTCGACAGCGGAATCTGTTTTCGGAACGAAGTCTAACTTAAATTAGAGAGCTTTGGTCCACACAACACTAAAATTGGCGTTCAGTGTACTTTCTACCCGCAGATCCCTATTTACCATTAGATGTAGCATAAAACGACGAGAAAAATATAAATACCTACCTATACGAATAGGGGATATTACTGCAATGTTCTGCCGCCAGAGTATCGACTCAGTAAATTCATAGACTAACTTATACATACTGTGCCTTAAACTGTTTTTTGACAAGTTTTCACAGACAATAAAATATGACATTGATGCATCAAGGCGGTTTGTTAACAAAGGCCTACCGGTAAACGAGAAAATCGATATTTAGTTATCTGCCTCTTTATCGCTCGAATATGCAAGAGTGATAGAGAGATTAGATAACGAAATTTCGATTTTCTTGTTTCGCGGTAGGCCATGTGGTTGACGTGACGTGTGATGTGTCAATGTGGTTTGTTTACTGTATGTGCCACAAAGGTGCCACCTACGCAGAGCTTTGCCTAATATTCCCTATTACATTATTTTTTTCATTATTTCTTTTTTTTTTCTTAGCGTTATAGTGCCCCACTGCTGGGCAAAGGCCTCTCCCCTTGATTTCCACAACTCCCGTTGTTGCGCTTTTTCCGGCCAGTTACTGATGAAGGCGTCTAAGTCGTCCCGCCATCTCCGTCTGGGTCTGCCACGTCCGCGCTTCTTTTGCGACATCCACTTGGTGGCTATACTAGCCCACCTATCCGGATGCATGCGGCAAACGTGACGTGCCACGTGAATTGGAATTATTTCTAAAATAAATAAGGTATATTATATTTTATACCAGAAAACTATTTATAACTTAATGCTTTTTGATATTTCTACGTGTGTACATGTCGTGTAGGTACACGTCGTAGAATCAACTGAAAAGGCAGCTTGCGATTTAGAACTACTTTGCTCATACCTAACCTATTTTCTAGCGCATGGTGGTGACGAGTTTAGTACCTTTTCAGATGAATTAATTCCCTAGCGTAAAATGTGATAAAAATTAATTGAGATGACAGGAGTTAAGTCCCGTGAAACAAGGTACTATACTATAATAGGCATAGTTTTATTTCTGGTCATAATGCGGGATCTAGTGGGATGAAATTTGTTTTTAGACTTTCAACCGGTTGTTTATCTCTAACGCCATTGATCTCGTTTGTTTCACTTTTGTGACGGATTGTCCTTCTCACTGGGACTGCGTTCAAGACATCTGGTACTCTGACTGTCATGTGACATTTTTTTAAACAAAATATGGCACAGAAAGCCAAAAATATTGATTGTGTTGTGAAGTGCCAAATTGATAGATAACAACATAAGAAACGTTCTGTATTCTTTCTACTTTAACGAAAAAAATATTTTAATTCTATTCTAAACAAATATATTGGTGACCCAAATTCGATGTCAATACATTTTTGAGAATATTTTTTTTGACTTACTTTCTTTTTACAAAATTTCTTAAATTAAACCTACAAACGAAACGTATAATGTATCATCAAAATATTATCCGTTAGCTTTGATACACAAACGCAAACATTTGTTAAAATATTGTATAGTAGTAAAAAATTTTTTTCAACGTATTTTTGGGCCATCCTATATTTAGTATAGGCCTAGCACGTGATTGGCACGACAGTATTTCGCGGCGAGATAGATTACGCGTCCGTCCGTCTTTTTCCGACTATGTTAAATAAAGAGGGACGGGTACCTAGTCTATCTCGTCGCGAGATACTGTCCCGCCAATGATGTGCTAGCCCGGCTGATGCTGATTGCTGACGTATGTAGGTAACTTTAAAAATTGCGGCAAAATTTTACTTAGGTCAAACTTCAGAATTACACAAGTATCACAATTACAATTAATTTCAGCATTCATCAAAGCTAATCTCGACCTTATTTCCTACTTTTTAAGCTTCAAATTCGCTCCCTCCAGTTAGGGTGAATAGACCTGAGTCCTGAGTCATCATAATTGACAGGGCTCTTACGTCACGTACTACCTCTTCTAATAGGAACGTTGTGCGGTCTCTGTACTATCATTATATTACAAAAGGGCGTATAAACTATTATTATTCTATAGCACATACGCCCTTTTTAAACTAAGCTGTTGTTCCATGCCTTCATCCTGAGATTGACGTTTGAAAAGCAACCGTAATGAAAGGTGGTAAGGTTTATCGTTGCGGGTTGTGGGTAGACTAGAAAAGTCAGCAGGTTGAAGTGGTTGAGGGGTTCAAGGAACTTGTTGAGGATTTAATCTGCTTCAACGGGCTTTGTTTTTCAAATATCGATTTTTAACAATCTAGGTTTTTTTATTACTTAGGGTAGGTAATTCGTCAATTACTGGCCACCGGCTATAACTGGCCACCGTAAACTGAAAAGGAATTATATTCACCTATAAACAGAATTAATTTTAGTATAAGGTTTCAATAACTAGCCACCCTTCAATAAGTAGCCACCTTATACTAAAATGAATTCTGTTTATAGGTGAATAGAATTCATTTTTAGTTTAAGGTGGCTAGTTACTAAATAGTGGCCAGTTATTGACGAATTACTACCCTATATCATAATGTCAGAGTAGGGTAAATGTAATCATTTCTGGTGATTCAGATAATAATAGCGCGTTCAGTTCAACCTAGGTAATTTATTTATTTAATCGTATGGTATAATTACAAAAATAGGCAATTAATTATATTAACATTATTCAGTAGTATTTTAAATGTATTCAGGGTGCTGCATTCAGATAGGTAAATTTAAAAAATAGTTTACGTAGCTAGGTACGTCTGTTTACAAAATCAACTAAAAGGCTGACTTTATCTATTTACCCATGTAATGGCTTCGTCAGCTTCGTCATTGTAAATAATGTAAATGTTATTATTTACAATCGTATCATACATAGGTAATTTATTTACCAAACCAATCATATATTTGCTAAACAACAATTTTTATAAACTGGTTGACCCCCGATTTCATACAAAATGTTCCTTTTCAGGTATCAACCAAACTAAAAAACAAATATTGTGTCTGTCAACATCCTTCCAATTTAAAAACAAATCATACCATTGTTAAAATATCGTATCAAATGCTATACCAGAGACAAATATCAGAAAAATTTGACATTATTCAGACTGTCAGTTGTTTCTTATTTTTTTTACGTTACTACGATGGGTTTTTTTTAAACTAATTAAGAAAACGAATAATATTATTTACCTAGCTTTATGTAGTTTTTGTAGTTGTATTATTTAAATTACATGAAATGTGTAGCTAAGTATAGAACTAAAGCAAAACAAATTAAAGTTGTTGGTTGTTTTCAGTTCATAAAAAAGCATTAACCCTTAATAGGGCAGAGATATAAATTTTGAAATAAAATAAGTTATGTAAGTTATTTAGATATTTATTGAGGCCACAATCAACATGATAGCAAAAAAAAATTTTTCAGGATATGAGTTTTCATGAAAAACCGGGTGGTAACTATATGACCGTTACCTTTTAATGGTTTTTAGGAAGTGGTAAGTATTTTACCGTTGCCCGTTCGTGCTGCATGAGGCAATACTGTCCTGACTGGTGAAACTGACTATTTGTCATTTAAATTAACGTTTTCTATCAGTTTCTTAAATCTTGTACATGTAAACGCTTCATAAATGTCTGGCTTTCTTTAAAATTGATCTGAAGACCAACACAAGTTGCAATATTGCAATAGGCAGTGGATTGAGTCCCATCAAAATTAGTACACAAAGGAACGCGCGTATTTCGGTTTTATTTGTTGGAACCCTATGCAAAGCTCTCTTTTGTATGGCGTAACTGTTTCTTTTTTCTATAATAAGTTTGCAGGCCGCGTTAAGAAAAAATTGTCAAAGAAACTGACAGGTCGTGTTTTGTGAGTAAATGCTATTGGTCTATCAAACTTGGTATGCGATGTGCTGGGAAATCTGAAGACCATTCTTGAGCTGGTTATATACGACGAAACCTTAGATCTATATCTTGAGGTATACTTTGATTTATGACCGGAGGCAATGTCTGCTTTGAACATGGAAGGGAACTAGACACGACATTTGTAATTTATTTTTGTACAACAATAACTAGTGGCTTTTCTTTACTGGGCTGAGGATCAGTTGTCTCAATAGAGTTATATGAAGCACTAGGGGTCAGCAAATTATTTAAAGATTACAGATCTTATGATTACTCAATTTCCATGGTTACGTAGTCAACTAATCCCAAAATATCTTCGGAGGACCAATTAAAGGGCCCCATCACATGTTTTCTTCCCATGATCACCAGTATCTAAAGCATTTCGTGAGGTATTTTCGCTTATTGTCATATCGTCTACCTCTATATAATCATATCTAGTATCAACACAATGCTCTTCGTTAGCCTCTGAACTCAAAATTTTTGATAGCCCTCGCAAAACATGGTTGTCATAATTATACTCATTAACGAAATTAAAAATGTACCCCATGTCATCATTTGAGTCTCTCTCAAGGCTGGAAAGATCATTTTCAATTATTTCTTGAATATCTTTGTCATTTAATTTCTATTTTCTAGACATATTAACTGAAAACAATAAAAATAAATAAAATGGATCCGTACTTTTATGACCGTAACGGGCACTGGTAAAATATTTACCACCAACTTGGACCTATCTTCCCAAACCGTGGAAATATGTATTTTAGGGTGGATAACACGCGATGAGCTAGATAAAATAACAAATTACTACATAAAAACAACAAAAACCACCTACCGGAATCTTGTTAGAACACTTTGATAACAAATATTCGGTAAACTCCATAAAAATCGTAACTTGACTTTCAAATTTTCTGCTTAGCATGTACAGAACCTAAGTTTGACACTTCACAGTGTTGCCAATATATTTTTTTTATGAATGACAGGTTATGTATGCGTTCATAAACCTATCAAACTACCAGATAAGTCAAATTGTGTTTAATCTGTGCCTGACAGAACGAAGTGGTAAATATATGACCGGTGCCCTATTAAGGGTTAAGAATGAAGCCACACATACTCTTCTCACAGAACTTTTCTTGAAACTAATTTAAACTCAACTGAGCCAAAAGTTTAAAAATATCTTTAAGTAAGTACGTAAGTAACTATGTTTAAGAAGAAGAAAAAAACCTTATCAACATTTGACAATGTCCTGTTGCCCCACACTCTTGGTAGCCGGATTCGTAAAAACACAGCCAAAGGGTATGTAAAAACTAGGTAATATTATTAAGAGAGAAGTATGTACGTCTAATATGTGTAATAATGTAACTAAAGTAATAGTAATGCAAAGAAAGAAAAAGTAAAGAAAGTGGTGATTAAGTATTTTTGTGGTTCGTTCTCTTCTATACTATGTTCTATTTCACATTCACTACTTATTTATCACTCTCCTATAACTTCACAAGGAAATGCGTATTTTTGTTGACTGTCATTTTTTATACCATTAGATTGTTTACATTGTTTCAGAAAGGTCATCCACATGCGTTAATACATCCTTAAAAAGGCCCCAGGGGCCCAGGTATATTTTTAGTCCCAAAACCTACGTACTGTTAATTCTAAACCTGACGGCACAATTTAGATTAACAGTCTTTATTCATCACTCGTCTAACTATACATATTCCCGGAATCCAATTACTTATGTCAATGCCGGAATCAAATACAAATAGTGGACCCTAATCAAACTTCATAATAATTGCCGGGAGGCAAGTAATACAAACAGAATAGTGCAGAAATTATACTAACTCCCGAGCAAACAGCTCAACACAGAGGAGTTGCTTACTTTTATATTAAGTAAGAAGATAAAGGAATACTGAGATGACAAAAGTGAGAGACTGGAGTCTGAACTAGGCGTAAACCTGTAATACAGATCTCCAGGCCCTCACCCCGGAAGACGAGGAGTAAGATTTACTCTTAAAAATAAGTTGCAATGTAGTAAAATTACATTAATGAGGTATCAAAATAACAAAACATCCAATATAGAGAAGTAGAAGAAAAATTAAACTAAAAGGAGTTTGGAATTGCATGCTAAATATATGTTAAACTAATTTTTATCAAGTCTGCGTGCGATGCTTTATATTTTTTTAAGTAAAGGAAGCATCCCTAATGTGTTAAATAAAAAACACGTAACTTCAGTTGTATGTTTATTTTCATAGTGACATATTTATTTATAAAAACAACCATGGTAACTAACTAGAATAATGTAAGGAGGTTAGCGTACGTTGAATCCTACCTAATTCCAACATAATGCGTGTAGGCAGAAAGAAAGCAGTACAAATATTTAGACGCTTCTGGTAGGTAAGTAAGCTTTGGTAACTCAATCCATAGTTTTGAATATATTTATGATTTATTGGTAAAAAGAATGGTTTATTGGTTCCAGGCCTTCACCGACTTTTTAGGCCCATACAGGTGTAATTCCTGGGCTAGTGCGGCCCACTGGGCTTCATATTTAGCCGCCCCGAGAGGCCCGCTGTATTCGCCATTGGCGAATAAGCGATGGCTCGCCATGTACTCACATAGCACTCGTTTCTGTTGCGCAGTGCATCGGCTGAAAAAAAAGCTCATTGCTAAATTTCATCACAACCCGGTTAACGAACTATACTCGAAATGTACGCTTAGTTACCTATTAAACTGAATTATGTGCACTTACTTTTCGGAGGCATGCTTGTATATTTATAGCCACTAGCAAATTTTCTGCCGATTCTTGATTATACATATGCTCTTTACATATACGAATCATCATGAACGAATGTCAATATTGACAAAGAAGTTGAACCGAAGTAAGAAACAATAATAGTAAACATAGCTGCAAGGGTTTTTACTCTGTGGTTAAAGCAGATTTCAGGCAATGAAAATAATGTGCGTCGTTACTTACTTTGATTACAAAGCATTCTTCGATCGTGACCGAGTATATTTCCGTTATGCCGAGACGAGTGTACGGTGTCCTCAAATATTTCGCCGAACATAAAAAATAAATTATTTCTTTACATTCTATTACATTGAAATGGATCATATTATGTATGTACTACGTCAAAGATTGCAAAACAGAAAAAAACAGCTTACATTCAAGGCTATTTGTCACTGAAGTTTGACGAATTACACGAGATTCAATGGTGTGGTGTGGCTCATATTATGATCTTCACATTTGATTTCTTTTAGGTATATCTTGCACATGTTAAGCCAAAACTTATTATTATCCTTTTGAAAAAACACGAAAAGTCTGCATTATTAACGACACTACAGTCATAAATGATCGTGTGCAATATCTATCTATCTATCTAATACCTTTAAACGAGCAATTCTTGTATATTTATTTATTTATATGTATATTTCGGGGATCTCGGAAACGCCTCTAACGATTTCGATGAAATTTGCTATATAGGGGTTTTCGGGGGCGAAAAATCGATCTAGCTAGGTTTTTATATGTTTTCCGAGCATAGCTCGGTCTCCTAGATATTAGTTACCTACATAATTATATGAAATGCGTCATTCGATTTTTGTTTATTTCTTTACTTCTCGTAAAGTCAGCCATGAGAAAGTCCGTGTGTGTGTACTTAACTACCTGGCTCCAATTTCACCACGGTGACAGGTGCGACAATTGTAAAACATCACTGTTGCTGACGTCACAGGCATCCATGGGCTACGGTTACCGCTTACCATCGGGCGGGCCGTATTCCTGTTTGCCACCATCATTGTTTTATTAAAAAAAAACTTTATTATACCGGAAAAAAACAGATATTTCTCTTGCTAAGTTTATGACAATTGTCACAAGAAACACTACAATTGTCACGAAATTCCGACATATAACTCATTACCTGTCAAGAATTACCTACAATTCTTCTAAATCTTGACAATTGTCAGAAACTTCGCAAAAGTAATATCTGTTTTTTTCCGATATAATAAAGTTTTTTTAAATAATACAATGATGGTGGCAAACAGGAATACGGCCCGCCCGATGGTAAGTGGTAACCGTGGCCCATGGATGCCTGTGACGTCAGCAACAGTGATTTTACAATTGTCGCACCTGTCACCGTGGTGAAATTGGGGCCTGCAATTTATAGACTGTGCCATTTGTGCCATTTTAGAATATATGTAAATTACGATATATAATTGAAATTATTTGTTTGTTTACTTACTCTTCGTAATGACAGCCAGCCATTTAACTTTTCAAAGTCCGCTGTCATATCGCACCCAGCGAATAGGTTATGTTTTATTTTCATATAAACGATTTCTTTTTCTAAACAGCAACATTACTAACTGTAGGTACATCGGTGGATCTTATTACAAAATGCATCAATCCACCGATGTGCAGTTAACAGTGTGCGCGATTGTACAATTCTGCCGTGCTTATAATACGAGCAGTAACTCATTTTGAAGTGTCTTTCAATTGGATACCTACTTTGTACTTGTACAATATGTTTTACAGTTGAAAGAGATTTCAAAATGAGTTACTGCTCTTAATGAGCACGGCAGAATTATTTATTTGATTTTGACAGACCACCGTATTTAAGGTTAATAAGGTCTACTGTCCTTAAAATTTTGTATGACATTACAAGTAAATATCAGCCATCATGAATTAAGTATTGTAGGCGAGTCTACTTTAGTCCGATAATGTAGCTTATTTCAAAGACTATGAACTCTAAGTACTAGAAATAAAGTAGAATTTGCGACATGATAAAGACGGTTAAATTTGAGGCGATGGAATAAAAGATTCACTTTAAAAAACGCCTTATAGAAACTCAATTAGAATCTATTTTTCAAAATCTTAAACCGTGGATAACTTTTAACTATCAATGCCATATGTGGATAAGTGGTGATAGGATGTCATTTAGCCAACTATTCATTAAAATACGCTTTAAGTAAACTTGTTTAGAATTGATTTTTCAAAAGCTCAAACTATGGATAAATCGTCGGCCTAAGTCGCAAACCTCGTAACTCCATTTCAAGGAAATTAGTAATTGCTACCTTGGACAACACCGGAGGAGTTACGAGTTACGAGGTTTGCGACTTAGGCCGACCAAATTTAACTGTCAATGACATATGTAATGACATATCATATCAAAACCTCAAAACATGTCACGCTATCATTAGTCACATATATGTTATCCTCGCGATTTTATACCGAATTATATCACTTATCAGATAGTCGTCATTTCACGCATTAAATGATTAATGATATGGTGACAAATCCATCATAGCCCTCCTGACTAATATAAAAGTGGTGTGATGCATGAATCTAACAAGTGTTACGGTGAACTGTGTGCTTGTATTAACCGCTTACGTTTAAATAATAATTATAATAATAATAGGATGTTGATTCGACGATTATTGTCCCGATAGTTGTTTCAGCGAACGGTCTAATAGCGAAGAGTCTTGAGTCTCGACCTTGAGAGACTCTCGCTATGTGGTTGGATCAAGGGCAAGCTGCCGGTGGTCAAGGCTGCAAAAGGCGGTGATCTTGGACACGGCGCGGATAGTCCGCCGGGTCCTCTCTCTCTGCAGCCCTGACCACCGGCACCCTAGGTTAGGTTTTTTATAATGTGTTTATATGTTTTTTTTATTGTTTTCTAAGTGTTTTTATATTTTACTTTTATATTCATATTATAAAACCGTAACCTAAGACTTAAGATAAATAAATATAATAATAATAACTGTATTTCAGACATTATATGTGTTTACTAAGTGCGTGTGTTATTGTCGATCCACGTAGGTTTAACATCCACACTTGTGACCACGACAACAAGCAACATGGCCTAATAATAACCAAAACAGTGATAATTCCGTTAACATGCCTCCCGAAGACAACGCCGAAACTCTAAACGCCATTGACGTATATATCTAAGGACTGGCTTTATGGGCACTAAAAATGGTACTAGTTCAGCGGTGTCACTCACGAATTCCAGCCAATTGTGCAGTCTAACGCAACTAGTTGCGACCAATAGCGCGCGTAATGCGAACTCGTCAACTAATCGCGAGCGTGATGCGAACTCATCAACCAATCGCGTTGTAGCGATGTCACACCGCTGTACTGGCCCCTGTCATGCCTCATTCTTATTGCCCGTAAAGCCAGTCCCTAGATATTTATGTCAATGCTAAACGCACTATTCCAAATTTCACATCGATAGCGTAAGCAATTCTCGAGATATTTAGCAATGTGACAGATAGACGGACGAACAGTGCCATGCTTTGTCTAATTGAATACAATAACTACAATAAGCCATGATCGAACGACGAATCACGCACGGCCGCTTTAATAGTCGCACGCCCGCCCTGCGCCCAGTTCTCAGTTTAACTAAATTAAAGTTATGGCAAGAAAAACATAACTTTTTAAACTTCTCTGCGCAAGTTCTTTCGACATCTTTTTCGCTTTAAAATGAGAATTTTTAACTTTGTTATGCTAATGTTGAAAGTTGGTTTTCTCAGTTGCATCTCAAACAGAAACTTTGTCGGTGTAATAGTAACTTTCTATTGTAAAAAAATCTTATAAGTATGTATCTCGTTGGTGGCCAATTAGCGTAAGTTACTAATATGTGGCTTTCCATCAGAGAAGGGTCCTTATGCTTCATATGCATCGTCATCATTCGCTTGGGGTCGGCGCAGCATGTCTTTTTCTTCCAATAGGTCTCTCGCCCGTCATCTCATCATTCACTTGCGTTCGTTTCATATCATCTCTCACACAGTCCATCCACATTTTCCTCGGTTTTCCTCTCTCGTTACTTCCCTCCACATTCATTAGTAATAATGAATAAAGCAGAAAGACTTTTTGAACATTCCTGTACCTACTATAGTATCTTAAGAAACTTGTTATTGAGTTTTCTCTAGGTCATCTAAAGCGAAATTAAATCAAAAATGTTACTTTGCTAATCCGTGATAAATAACGTGCTAGTCCATTAGTGCTAACCCGCTACGTTATACTTACTTGCTTATTTTTACGTCTAAAGCGTTCGAAGGAATGAAAGGCCAGGCACATTAAGCAATATTTTTGTTAAGTAGATAGGTATAAAATATACATATTTTGAGTCTTTGAACAGGGTCAGGGTCAAGATTTTATCTGGTACATTTATTGGTCAAATTATGCCTACGAGTGTGTAAGTACATAGTAAAAAAAACTAAATATCCATTATAAATTCAAGAAATGCAGTATAAATAAAGATTAATGCAGTAATACCTACTTTAATATTAAACTTGTTCTCTGAAACAATATTTCCAGAAAGGGAAATATTTTATCATGCTACAAAAGTTAATTCATAATTTAATAGGGTAGGTACATTTTCAGAACACGGTCGTCGTCAGTGCTTTTATTTTGTATTAAACAGTCGATATTAATACGTTATGATTGCTTTACTTTATTATAATAGTAAGAAATAATCAATAATTGCAATAAGTTGTAATTAAAGTTCGTTTCCCGCTTTTTAGAGTTTATAAATTCAGTTGAAACACACTGGCCATCATAATTCATATCGTAACAATTTCAAATTCAGAACCCGTATTCGCGACTAGTTTTTTCTTTTGCACGGCATTCGTCAACCGTCGCGGCCAGGTACACTTACCTAGAAAAAAGAAAAAAGTTGGTTCGTTTTTCAAAATGACTGACTGTGGATATATCTACGTCCGGAGCAGGGGTGTGTTCCAAATGTTCCAATCTCTTTAGGGAGTCAAGCTTAGGGCCGATACAGACGGACTGCAACCCGACTACAATTTAGGGAACTGTACGCCGACTGCTCGCCAACTGCAACGTCGGCGTGCAGTTCCCATAATAGTTGCAGTCCGTCTGTACCGGCCCTTTCACAAACCAGTATAGATAAAGAGATCGATTCGCATAAAATTGTATTATCGATGCCGTGAGTACTCTTGTAATGGAAAATCATCATCATCATTATTCTTAAGAGCCTAGCTCTTGTCGGTGGAGTAATCGCCATTCCGTTCTTCTCTCTGCTACTGTTTTGAGCTCACCTACGTCACTACGTTAATTTTCTCTTTGGCCTGGTCAATATATGCACGTCTCGGTCTTCCTCTGCCTCTCTGTTTTTGTATTATGCCTTCAATTATAGACTTTATGTATGTATCGTGACGTATCAGGTGCCCTAACATGTTTCCCCTTCTGTTTTCAATTGTTCTTAGCAGAGATCTCTTCTCACCTACCAAATTTAATACTTCCGTATTTGTTTTCCTCTCTTTCCAGCTTATACCTTCCATTCTTCTCCATGTCCACATTTCAAAAGCGCTCAATCTGTCTCTATCACGCTGGGTTAATGTCCACGTCTCGCTTCCTTATAACGCTATACTCCAGACGTAGGTTTTGATAAATCGCTTTCTGATGTTTCGGGATATCTTTGCTCTTTTATCTTTTTGTACTTAATGGAAAATTTAGTCATTTAGTCATTTATTCAATATTGCATTGTCATGTACATAATAAGGTGTTACAATTTAAAAGGCCAGTTCATGACACCCTGTAAGGGCACACAATAGTAGATACATGCTTATTTACAGTTTTATACGTTTTAATTTAACGATTTAAGTCTAGAAGGTAATATAATAATTATTTAAACTTATCAATTAATCAATAAAATGTCAGCTAGTCACATAAATTAATTCAGGATTGTAATGTCAAAAAATATATTGAAATAATAAATAGTTAATTAAATTATTTGGTCAACTTATTTTATAGTATATTTTACGAATGTCTTAATTCTAATATTATAGGTAATAAGTTTTATTAGTGGTACGAATAGGTCCAGTTATAATTTAAAAAATCCTAAATTAATTCAATGTCATACTTAACTAGCGTATTATCTTTGAGAAACGATTCTACTGTGTAATAACAATTTTCTATTAATAGGGTTTTCAGTTTATTGTTAAACATTTTATCATCTGGTTCGGCTTTGATAGCATTAGGGATATTATTAAAAATTTGTATACATTTGTACTATGGTCCTTTTTTATACATAGCTATACGAATAGTATACGAATTAACAAATGCCAATTTTTTAAATCTCGATGCAGCAGAGGTGTAGGGTTGGAGTCGGTGTAGCTTTATTTGACGTTCATAAGCGCATTGTAATATGCCTACTTGCATAATAAACTATCTTTATCTTATCTTTATCTTAATGTTTTACTATGTCACTGATGCTAGTAACGTTTTTGATCTTTCTAGGTATATTTTTTATTTTTAAAATTCCTGTTATATAGGGGGAATATTAGCTCAAATATATAATAACACAACAGCATTCAGGATCGTCTATTTTTTGACTGACAAATATTATTTGAATTGACGCAGGACCTAACTGTACTTCTAAATAATTCTGCGGCCGGAGGTCGCATACACTACAGTTATACAATTATTGTCCCTATTGAGATGACATATGCTGAATAAATACTGACGATGTCATGATGATGTAAATCATACATAAGACAAACGTATGCTTGTACCGGTGATTATAGGAACATAACGTTTGTAACTACAGTACTCACTAGTGCGCTCTTTGGTTATTTTTTGATATGAAATGAAATATGTTTATTGCGAGAACATAGAGTTTGATACAATCGCAGATCTTAAAATAAAAGTACTCCGTTCTACCCTATGATAGGCATGCAATACAAAGCAAGAGGCAGGCAAGCATGCAAACATTACAACTTAAAATATAAATATTTGGTAGTTTAGATTTAGTTTTTTTTAAGATGTCCGAATGGTACTAAGAATATTTTTGTAACATCCAAAAAAGAACTAAGTATAGTTTTGAAGTTTTATTTGTTAAATTTTATTTATGTTGCTTTGTACTAACACTAAATTTAAGTATACAAATACAAATACAAATAATTTATTGAGAAAAGTATAGTACAGTGGTTGTTCTTAAAGACTGAGAATTTATATAGAGACAAGTGGTTTACAAATGCCTGAACTAGGATTCCCTGTGAAGGCAGTGAAGGACAATATTAATCAATTTTTAATTATTCACTCATAAACTATATGTGTTACACAATATAACTGTAATCACCTTAACAAAGAAGTAGGTTCTTAAGTATTAAATATCACAGTGCAGTAGGTAATCATTTTACGACTATTAGTAGGTTCTCTGTATCATCGTACGTCATTTTTTGACGGGCGGGTCGTAGAGTGTTCTTACAACAAGCATAGCTAAGTAGGTATAAGTCTAGTATTGCATTTAACCTGTTGTACAAAAATGGGCCCAAAAGGACAAATAATCTAGATGAAAAAAAATTGTTTTTTTTTTTGTACTGTTTGAATACATGTAATTCTTACTATTTAGACGTGTCTTATTGGTGTTAAGTAAGATTGCTTGTTGGGCATTTTTAATCAAGTACAGCATATTATTTTCTGCATCAGCAGACTTATAAAAGTATGTACCTAACTTGTTAACTAACATAATAATGGGACTTGTCCTGAAATAAGTATTATTCATTCATTCATTCATAGGTAGAGCTAGACCGAGAAAAGTCTGTAGCGATTCAAACTTCTATGAAATTATGACGTATAAATAACACTTGCACTGCGTGGGCTATTAAAATCGCTGCAGACTTTTCTTGGTCTGACTCTACCGATAGTTGTTGAGGTAGTATGTAGTTACAACGAAGCACCTTTCTCGTTCGACTAAATGAATAGCGACGGGAACGCGACCAGTCGAACGGTGTGATTTATGTTTAGAACTCTCGTGTGCCGTAAAAGGAATCGTGATATGAATGGCATTATGAATTGATCTGCCTTTGAAATCTGCTTTATTGACTCGAGCTAAATATGGCACCAAAACATTACTCAAACTTGCAAACGTGTAAAGATTTTTTTGATTCTTTAATGGCAAGTAAGCGTAGGGATGGATGTATGGCTGCGCGTTGGGTGGACAGAATAACGTCAGAGACAAAAGCCACATTACATGCTAGCATACCCCAGGCCCAAAAGGCCAGAAAATAACGTGCTGCCTAGCATCGGCCCCATGACACCGAAGAAGCTAATATACCTGTCTCACATATAACATATACAAGGTTATTACATTATTTACAACACTCAGCCACGAGGATACAAAAAATAAGAGGAAAATTTTCTTTCAATCAATATAAAAAAATTATACTCTACAAGACTTAGTTTCACAAGCTCTAACTTTGTATCCACATCTTAGCTGTTTATCCAAATTATAACCTAAAAATATAGGTCTGCTACTACTACGTAATCCGAACTATGACAGTTCTAACATATCAGTAATAATATATTTTTACTTTGGTTTATAAACCTTTTAGATCACATTTCACTTGTTCAAGTGTTATTCGTAGAAAAAAATCCTACTCTATTTTGATCAGATTCCCCTGTATTAGATACTAAACAAACCAAGTAATAGCAAAGGTCGATGTCCTTAGTTGGATAACTTCTTTGTTTCTCCTAATAAGTGCTTCAGAGGAATTCATAAAGAGCGGATCATAGGTATACATACGCAGACCTTGGACATATTATTTCAGGGGGTCTTAACCGCGTAAGGCCCACGGTTCCACCCGTAGTACTAACTACTTCAATGTAATTTAACCAAATTTCAATTTGAACTGAGTTTCATTTTCTTTGTTTCATTCGATTTTAAAAGAAGAAATATCAACCATAATTTTCCTTAACTAATTAAAAATACAACTGGTAATATTTTTATATGGTGGGCCTTGTGAGGATTATGTTATAGTAATTAGGTTCACGTCTCTCCTGTGAACATGACAAAAAAAAGTTAAGGGCTATGAAGACCAAATTTCTGATTAAACTTCTCTCGTCGTCTATCATGTGATGCGTCACTCTCGCACTTACATAAATATTTAGATTTAGGTTCCGTACCCAAAGGGTAAAACGGGACCCTATTACTAAGACTCCACTGTCCGTCCGTCCGTCTGTCACCAGGCTGTATCTCACGAACCGTGATAGCTAGACAGTTGAAATTTTCACAGATGTATTTCTGTTGCCGCTATAACAACAAATACTAAAAACAGAATAAAATAAAGATTTAAGTGGGGCTCCCATACAACAAACGTGATTTTTGACCGAAGTTAAGCAACGTCGGGCGGGGTCAGTACTTGGATGGGTGACCGTTTTTATAGATAATGGTACGGAACCCTTCGTGTGCGAGTCCGACTCGCACTTGGCCGGTTTTTTTCCCATTATGCTTCTCTAAATGGTGAGAATAACTGTATCGTGAGCGAATGTCGTTCGTGAATACTGCTGAATAGCTATACAGTAATGGTCTTATTGAATTCCTATAGCAGTTCTGAGCGTATTTTCTAGCTTATAGCACGAAAGACGTGTTCAGAGTCCGTAGTCAACGTATTATTTCGCTGCGTTGAGGTTTTCTTAGCTCTATTGTTTTACTTGGAAAATTGTTAGTGAAAGTCTTTTGTTGCTTAAGAATAGGGTATTTTCCTACCAGTCAAATCAGTTACTTTTTTAGAACTGTCAAAACGATTTGTTAATATGGAATTTATATGAAACATTACATCGTGACGTCACGGTCAACTCACCTACTTTTTATATTTCTATCCGATTTATTAAATAGAACTTGTATCTGTGTTTTTTTAATAATTATCCGGTGCTTTATTTCATGCATGGTGTAAAATAATTTATTTTGAATACAGTATAATACCATATTTGCTACATAATACTCACATAATACAGTTTTATTTACTACGCGCACCATGTTTCGAAGCCACCATTTTGAAACACCGGAGCTGGTGTGCGTAGAGCCTAAGCTTTTAACCAAAGGAGAAAAAGTTTTGAAATTATTTCAAGCATAAAGTCCTTGACGAATTTCTACCTTCACAAAAACGCATAAGCGGGACGAGAATCCAAAAAGTTTGAGAAGACATCCTGAAGGTAAAATGCGTTTGAGTAGGGGCATCCCAGGAATCTAATCTGAGAATGGAATCCGCCTCTGTCACTACCGCAAAACATTTTACGCTGTACCATCCTACCAACTTAAATCTGCTGTTATTAAACTGCAATCTCGAAAATCCTAGACCTTAAATTAAAAGAGTTATGGTCGATGTTTGAATGTACCTACGGTACTTGGGTGACGGTAGATATTGAAGAAACGTCTGAGTTTCTTGTACCATATTATTTTCAGTGTTTTACACATAGGCAAAGGTTTATGTTTATAGGCCTGCCACGTCCCATATCACCCGGTATACGTGTCAAAATAAGACGGATATATTATTAGAAGCTTATGGAAATAATATAGGTATCAGGTCTGAGATGAGAATTTTATTGAAGTGAAAACTTCTTTAGCGGCGCTGTGCACTTTTTGTGTGATGGGGATAAAATGTTAAACTCGGAGAGGTCACGTGACCGTAAGATTCGTAAGACGTAAGACGGACACGTGACCTGATCGAAAAACTGTTACAATGTCATTGAGTTTTCACTTCTGCCGGCACTCCCGGAGTGCAACCCGTTGTTTTTTTTCACCTTATTGCGTTAACAGAAAAATCTAATTGGTATACTAAGGTAGAGATAACAGAGACTAGATTTTTTTTTTCGTATTCATTAGGTAGGTACTCTAGCCTCTTAAGAATCAGGAACTTTTGTTTTACAATTTAGATTATTATCTTAAATAATTTAAATTTAAATAATTATATTAATAAAAATAATGTAAAAGACTCCAGGATCCAAAAAGATAGACTCCAGTTGTTGTCGGTCTGGGGGCGCTACTGCGCTAAATTCTCTTTTGGCACTAACCTTTTTCGTATAAACTCGGAGCGTGACTAACTGGCCACCGAGACAAGACCCTATAACTTTCCCTGACATAACTGACAACAAATTGAATAGCACAACGAACGGTACGTATTTATTGAAAATACATCGTGAAATACTCAATCCGTTTTAATAAATTAAAATGATAATACCGCTTAATTGAACATCGGCACATCACACTCAAGAATACTTAATTGAAATAGAAATTTGGAAATAATTGTACTGACGAGGACAAATCTGGAGCAAACGGGCTAAGCATCTTTGTGTTGAAAATTTCTATTTGACTCATTTAAATTTCCAAATTCTTCCAATTTTAAAAGCTGGTAAGGTAGTGAGATGGCAATTGAGAGTACTCAGCGGCGGGTGTTGGGCGTGGGGCCCGAAGTCCAATGAGAGTTTAGGAGAGAGGTTAGGAGTTGTATTTAGTAATTCCGTTTTACAGTAGGCAGCAGAAGTTGCTAACCAGGCGAGGTGTTCAAAGTTCGAAATGATCTTGACGCGAAATAATAAGACCGTGTCTAGGTCATTTTGAACACCTCGGCCGCTTAGCAACTTCTGTTGCTGACTGAATGAAGATGTCGTCGCACGAAAGTTAATATTTTCACCACGTCGTTCGTTGTCGTTGCTTGTAAATACTTCCACCACCAACTTCGCACATAGCCAATTCTATCTATCTATGGATTGGTATTGTATTTTCTGAATGCGCCATAGGTATGGACGCACAGACAACCAGAGGGCCTCCCTGTCACACTTATGTACGAATTTACAAGTGCGACAGAGAGGCGACACGTCGAACGTGGTTCGCGGTAGGCCCTCAGATACACCTCTGCATATTCATGTCGCAGCGACAATCAAAAGCCTTTTTCCATTGTTTTCTGCTATCGTTTAGGTGTCGGGACTCAGGGCCGGAAAAATCGGGGGATTGTAACGTTTTTCTGTTAAGGTGCTAACAGACACAGAATAAATAATAGTACTAGATACAGAAGACTCACTCTCTAACCAAACGCATCTGTTACGACCAGGACAGATATGGCCGCTAGGTGGCGACAGCGCCACGCGCGGCTTATGGCTAGCCACCAAAATTGGTGTGGAACGGATGTACTTTTAGCTACCCGTAGTAAAGCGACGAAATCGCGGAGTGAGCCACGCCTGCCACAGATTACCAGTTCGCCGGACGATATCAGCCTGTCAGTTAAATGCAAAAGGTGACCGAACAACTGACAGGCTGATACTTATCGTCCGGCGAACTGGTAATATGTGGGCCCCTTTACATTCGTGGTGTGATTCCAATTCTAGTATTTCCTCCTGTTTCGTTAAAATGTACTTTTATAGTACCAGTTGGATTAGTAATACCTGAGTGCATCAGATGAGGAGTGTCTTTTGAAAAGGAATTATTTTTGTATAGAGTTTATTGAGAAATAATGCCCTGTTGAATATACCTACTCTCCTCGGATAGGTGTTAACGAAAATTGAAGGAGTGTTTGGATTACTACAAATTTATAAAGGATCAATATATTAGAAGAAACCAGTGTTTCTAAGCGTATTTATTAGTATAGTACGTAAGTACCTAAATATTTTTACAAAGACATTAAAATTATTCAATTAAATTTAAAAATCATATATTCAACGATTATTAAAATAAAAACATAAAGATATTAAGACTTAAAGATAATAAAAAAACTAGATTAAACGTAATTAAATGTAAAACGTAATAAAATAAATTTAATTTACTTTAAGTCATGTTATGCTTGTCACATAAAACGTATAATTTGATTTGTTACAAATATTTTTGCGATACCCTACCAGGGCCCGTGTGCCTGTATGTTACTGTGTAGTTTACTCGTATGTAAAATAAATAATGCATGTACATTGGATGCTAAATAAAGATCTCTATCTCTATCTAATACCAAAAATTAAACTAATGCGTACCTAAATAAAATTGACTTAAAATACTTACATAGAAGGACTTTCTCAGGACTTAAAAACGTAAAAAATGCGTAGTTTGGAGAAAACTACGCATTTTTTTACGTTTTTGCTCACAATTCAGCGTGTCCCTGCGTCGCGCTCACAAAAAACAAGACAAATTGCGCTATTCGTTGGCGATTGTGCCGATACTGCCGCCGCTGAACAATGGAACAAAACCTGGATAAATTAGACACGTCGCGATTATCGCGGGATTTACACAAATACTGTCAAGCGTTATTTACAGTGGCGGATTTACCCTAAGGCCCAGTAGGCCCAGGCCTAGGGCGGCAAATAATTAGGGGCGGTAAATTGTGACAAAAAAATTGAGGATGATAACAAAAAATAACTCAAAATGTAGTCAATATAATGGGTGCTGAGAAAGGGGCGGCTGGCTACAGGGCCCGGGGCCTAGGGCGGCAAAGACTGCAAATAGTGCAAAGTCCGCCATTGGTTATTTAGGGACTTTAAACACACAAATTTATAGACATTTTTCGCAGAAATAGATATGATTTATTTGATGTGATAACAATACAAAAATTAAATACCTGAAGACCCCTGGTTCTATTCTAATTGTAGCCCGTCATGCCCATAAGATTTTAGGAAATGAGCTGTTTAGAAATGTACGTAAATTGTTTTATGTTCTGGATTTCACGGGCCTATAAATCCCGGTCTTTTGATAGGCTTGCGTGGGGATACAGATCCAACACGTAGAGGCCCTTTGGAGAGCTTTAATGTCATGTAGAACGCCTGCTGGAACCCGTTCACAGGCGCAACAATAGACACCCATGAACCGGTCGCAGCAGGCATTGGGACTATTGTAGAAAAAGTGAACAGTATACCGGTCTGTGGATTGATGTTTGGGTGGACAATGAAACTGGGCTATTGTAAAGAGGTCCGGACACCTGCCATAACAATGTTAACACCGTCATCGAGGCAGGCGGTGACTCGCCGCTGACTAGATGATGAATTTCTTTGTACATAGTTTTACTTTACATTGTATGTAAAATGTAGGTATGTATTGGTGCAATAAATTATATTTACTTACTAACTTACTTATTCTTCAATGCTGGTGGTTTTTCTGACACATCGTAAGTACCAAACCAGATTCAATTCTGGCAGACCCGACTTCTCCCATTCCGCAGTGGCAAGAAGACGAGCTCGATCTGTCGCACTAAGTGCCGTATCTGGGAGACGGTTCCTAGTTAGACGACAGAGAGGCTCGTCCCACTGCCTATGCGAACATGGGTTGACAGGCGGGTCTATGTTAGGATATGTTAAATGCCATACCTACGTTCTGGGCCTCGGTATAGTGTGAAGCCTCCAGGACCCCAAGGGAAGGAACAAAATTTTCCCCGATAAGGTTTTGAGCACCGTGTACCATATTAGATTGGCCTTTGTAAATGATGAACGACGGTTTCTCATTAGTATATTAATTTATTCAAGAGTACCTACATGTTGAAGGAATCGACCATAGATCAAGAGAGAGAACACTCAGTGTTGCTATATGTAACACCAAGCCAAGAAAGCGGGTAGCGCCACGCTGGAAATTTTGCGGATGCCCAGGCCACCCAAACTAATAGGTAGGCTAGCCTGGGTCCATGTTCTTTCCCAAAAAACATGTTGAAAATGGTGGTGAGGGTTTCTAAAACTAAGTTGTCCAAATTTGACATCAAAGAAGGGTGTTTCCAAAGGTGTGATCCGCGGAGAATGTATGTGAAATTTGGGACAAATGGACAATGTTTTATTATACAATATGCCGAATGTATATTAATTTTGATCAGACGATGTGAGGATGCCTTAAAATTTTGAATTTTTGTGTCTATAAAATTTTCAAAAGATTGGTCCAAGATGGGACAACCAAGGTGTGAAGCGTTTCTTTTTTTAATAATTTTGATTCCAGGTGCTATTTAGTTGTTCCAACTGTGCTATTGTTGGTTCCTTGTTTGGGCAAGACTCTGTAACAAAGAGTTCGCATTTTGAGAAGTTAAGGGATAAGCCAATAATACTGTATTCCGTTTTTTATATTTCTAAATCACCGAGAACTGAAAACGCTTCACCACCAAGGGTCCCGTCATCTAGGTATCATAGGTTCAGTTTAGACTTTAGATTTTTAATTATGGGATGGATGGCGAGGCTGAAATTGATTGAATTAAATTATAATTCAAAATTGTAAAAAAAGTCAATATATTTATTTCAAGAACTGTGCATTCCAAGAGGAGCAGTCCTTACAGTGATTCCCACACTAGGCTCAGCCTGTAACGTAGAATAGAATAGAATAGTTTTTTATGCGTAAACACGCAGACAAAAGACATACATAGAAAAAACATAGTGAAAAATAAAGTGTCACGAAATGGCCCCATCTCAGCATGTTGCTGGCGACTTCCAGCGCTGATCTTCCGATGAGACCATCAAGTGAGAAATAATCACGGAAGGTAACAGACAAGAAAAAAGAAACATACAATAAGCCGAAAAATAAATTACACACAGTTGACACAGCTCATACAAAAAAGAGATACAACATTAGAACATGACAACGTGGGAATCTAAGAGAAATATCGAAATGTTGCAGCTCTTATTTTAACAGAATTCATAAGTACTTTGTGTTTTGTTTTCAATAAAACATAAACGAATGGCTATAATATACTTTGGTCTAGTTTTCATCATTTCCGATTTTCCACTGAATAGTTAAGTGTAAGATTTGGTAACGATATTGAAAGTCCCATCGCAAATGGTATTTAATTTTTCATGTAATCCTTACATTGCGAACTTATAAATATAAGGATTCTTTTTGACAGCATAGGTAATAAGTTTTCGGTACTTGAACGTCCTCCCAAAACTCGCTTGCGTGACCGATACCGCGAATCCCTCTTAAGAATTTGAGATTTCGTGTAGGGAATTAATCGGCATAGGTACCTAAACTTCAGCCAACTCATTAGTCTTAGGTATTCTTATTTCTTTTTCTTCTTCTCCTAAGCTTTTTTCCCATCATCTGGGGTCAGCTCTCCTTGTCTGTATTTTCCATTTTTCCATATCCTGCGCTGTTGCTGCGTCCATCTCGATCTCCTTCAGATCTCTCTTAGGTATTCTCATTTGTTCTTTATAAATGGCTAGTACGGGTCTATAATCTACTTGCACTTTTTCAATTATCGATTTTTTAAATCATAATAATATAATCAAATATCATATAAAATTAAACAAAAATACATAATGGTTTAAAAAATGTCATAATTTACATCTAACGAAAAAACACCTTAAATAAAAAAAACATGTTTTCTATCGATATCGATTATCGACTTTTTTTGTTCCATAACAGTTTTGAATGATTCATAACAGTTTTGATTTTTTTGTTCCAAATCGATGTCGTAAAGCCGCCGAAAAGTTTGTATGCATTATAAATGTATTTCCAATGTTTTCTAGAACATTTTCATAGTTTCCCTTTTGTTTTCAAGATGATGCAAATAACACGTCTACCCTGCTGCTTCTTTCCTCAACTCCACCCTGCAAAATAATCGCAGTAAAATTATAGTCTAACCTATTTAATTACACAAATTTTTACCTTTAATTCCGACGTTTCAGCTGAGTTGATATTTCGTGGAGTTTACTTTATCAATTCCCATACAGTTACATGAAAGTAGATTAGAATTATTACCGGTATGAATTTTTAAGTTAAAATGATTATTAGGTTGTGAGCTGATATATTTAGTAAAACATATGTAATTTGTTTTATTAACATTAAGAGTTAGAAGGTTTGTTTTTGGCCAAGAAGACACTTTACTGAGACCTGTCTCAGCCCTTTCAAACACAGACTCCCAGGATGGACCTTCAAAGACTATGACAGTGTCATCCGCGTAAGACAAAGTGTGCCCACACTGTATTCGGAGGTTTGTCAGTTCGTTAATATAGAGTAGAAACAGTGTGGGCCTAAGGACAGATCCCTGGGGGACGCCGAATGTTATGTCTGCCTCCTGGCAAATAAAGTCACCTATCTTGACTCTCTGGGTTCGCCCCTGTAAATAGTCACTTAGCAAATGTAGTGGAATACACCTATTCCGAGTACACCTATTCGGAAAAGGGCTTTTTCTTCCCTGCTAGGAGGGATCACCACGTGAAAAGGAAAAATAACAGCTGAAGAAAAAGTGTTTTTTGAGCCACCCTACTGTGTGTATGTAGATCTTTCCTCAAAGTAACTGGGTAAATTGCATGTTTTTAGCCTCGACCAATGTGCGAGTAAAATTTATATTGTGTGTTGAAATGGTACATACCCAGTTACCAGACACTTTCTCCATTGTCGTAAAGAGACTGCAGATGGTGTTTTGTTGGATGGCTTGACTACACTGCACTGTCGTGTGTTGAACCGCCATTACTCGCGTCTACGCTTAAAATATTAAGGTCCGCATCAGAGATATAGCAAACAGGTACAGGATAGTTTTTGATCTATTAACTTTGACGAATGGCTAAATAACATTTGACAAATCTAAATATTTTTCGTGAATTCCCCGTTTTATTGTGGGACGTAGGGTAGATGCGTGTATAATGATCCCTCTAGGTAAAATGATTCCCCATCGTATCTGAGTAACTACAGGTGCCATCTATCTAAATATGAAACCCGTGTATTTCTCCCTAAAACGAGATATTTAACATACAAGCAGCTATAGGTACCTAGATAAAAATATTTACCCGTAGTACTTCATGGTATTATATATAGTGCAGCAAGCATATATGAGGCTGCACGCTTTTTTCGGAGTATAGTGGAGGCACTTGTCCAACCCCAAGCATATCAAGGAACCCTTGAAGTATCCGTTGGTGCGTTACACTACGTTCGGGGCCTGGCAGTGCCAGCGCGTGTAGCGGTCCTGTGCCGAGTGCGAGGCGGTGTACAACACCGCCGGCGTCATGAGCCAGGGCTCTAAGGGGTAGCCGGAATCTCCTGTATAGTTGTAAATATCAAATGAATATTGTAATGCAATTCTTTTAAAGTCTAAAGTGTCAAGTTAAAAGCCCTATGCGCTACTTATGAAGGCGGCGTATTAAGCCTCTCACGACAGATTGGCGGAATATGTAGGTATTATGCACTCGACCTGGGAATTGCGCATTGACATTAAAAATCTTGCAGTCCGCGTCTGCCACCTAAGTACAATTTTTGATATAGATTTATTTTATCTGCTACGACAGTTTTATGTGTTAAAAAATTCCTCACCGACGACCGACTGCACATTGAGGGTGTGCAGTCCCTTTCTCTTGATGTATTGCACGCCATGTGGCCGTGGCGGTGGAAATATGGGCACGTGTGTGATCCACTGCCCCCAGTGCATCCGGGACTCCGAATTTCTCCCGGAATCCGGAGGATACATTTTGCCTCCTGCCTCGGTTACCGGGAAAATAATCCACCGATTCTTCAATCTACAAATAAATTTGGACGTTAGTAAACAGTTAAGTATTTACTCTGCTAAAATTCTCTTTGCCTTATTCCTTCATTAAGCAAAAGAAAAAATGCCATTCAAATTAAAAGGCTCTAGGGTAAACAGGCTTTGAGCCCGAGAAAGCGCAGCGTATGAGCAACCTAACAGCAAGTTATCTAGGCCCAAGGTTCACCACTACCCTTGCGACTTCGGTATATGCTTATGTAAGTGGAAACTCCGTGAACGGGAACCAGTTACTAAAGTTTTCTTTATCCACAAATTTGTTTTCAGCATGATCCTGCTGCCAACGCAGAGGTAGAGAGTTTCCTCTTATCCTTGCGGTTGATAATGCCTGTGTGGCTTCTTTATTATTGTGATCAGCCGACACTGTAGTTTGGTAGTTTTATACAAACTAACATTCCTGTTTTCCGGGTAATGCTTCATGTCATTGTCATCGGAAAAAAGTCGTCGTTCAGTGTCACATAATCTACTCTTTTCCCGGGTCATTAATGTTTCCCAATTATTCTTAGGTAGGTAATTGAGTTTCCGTCGCCCAGACGGTTCAGAATATCCCTAAAAATGACACATGATTTAATTTCCTTGTAAAGTAGGTGTCACTGATCGGTTAGCAAACTAGCATTGCCACCGTTGTTGCCACGTTGAATGCGTTGAGCGTGTTACTGGCCAGATTTCTGGTCATCTGTGGAGTCAATAAGGAGCGTCGCTAAACCCTTTTATACTCAAAAAGCCAAATGCTTAAAAAAAATTGTATTACAGAGTTGACATTTTCAAGGGTACATCACTTGCCGTCCTTTTACATGGCTATTAATAAAAAGGAAAAGTATTTGCGATTTTTTTAGTCAAGTTAAATAAATATTGTAGACCTTAGCGTATTATTTTTATTAAAATAACCTACTTTTGGTTATTATGCAGAGACATGGACCTGATAGAAATAACACTAGTTCTCGTGTAAAATAATATATTGCACGTTATTGACATTAGACAGCAGTAGCAGCTGTTCTTGCTGTTGTTGTCTGTACATGTTCGTACATGTTTTGTGATCGTCACGAATAAAAATCTTTTATCTTTTTTTTTATCAGTACAAAAACTTTACACAAATTCCATAAACTAAGTGGCACGGAATTTCAATTATACAATTCATCAAGCCAGCAATCCTAACGGACACATCAATTACCTCGAAGCTCCTATAAAAAGTTTGAAAATTGTTTCACCCGATAATGATGTATTACCAGATCAATTTCCACTGCAGCGGCCATTCATCTTACAAATGTGACATATCAACAAATATTCTACGGAGTCCATATATCTTGTGTATTGGACATTATTTATGATCTTTGCGACGTGGGAACCTATTTTAGACGTGGATTTAGGGCTTGGAGATTGTCTGGGGAATGAGTACTATGATAATATTAAAATATTTATGTAACACTACGAGTGTATAGACTTTCATTACCTCCTCCTTAGCCGTTTTAGGCCGCAGCGACTGAGTTCTGCCGCTGAGAGCGTCGCTGGTGCGCCCTCAGGTGACTGACATAACCAATTTTTGCAGCGAATATGCGACCACACTCGCTGCAGATCAGCACCCCTCCGAAATTCAGATTCAACTTCAACATTTATTCAGCAAATAGGCCACAAGGGCACTTTTACACGTCAACATTGAATTTACATACAAGCAAAAATAATAACAATACATCAACAATATTATAAAATACAACTAACTGCAACTACCAATTCAAACTCATGTATTACAATTACTTAGAAAATACATATTGGGCTAGGTCATCCACATAATGTTTTATTTATTTTTTTAGGTATTAGTTTTAATTTTAATTATAGGTTAATTTTTATTGTAAGTTTTTTATTAATTATGTTTATAGTTTTAATAAATTACTACACTTAGAGATGTATATGGTCTCTTAATGTCGAATTACCTAAAAAAAACTATAATAATAATATAAAAAAAATTCAGATATAAAAACACAACTCAGATTCAGATCGTTTAATACAGTGTAAACGTAAATGTCACACACACACACACTTAAAACTAGTTAAACCTAAATTATACACACGTCAATTAATTAAATGAACAAAAAAATAAAATAAAAAGCATTACGCAATATTAATAACGACAAAATGAATTCTTAAAATAATAATGTCCATAAAATTCATCAACACTATAAAAGGCTTTTTTTACTAACAATAATTGTAATCTATGGCCTAACTATCAGCTCGTCGCGCCTAGCGTCGAGTTCTGTGCGCCGCCACTGAATGCGCGCGGCTTTGTCGTGCCACCACTTGTCATTTACTTCCTCTGCCGAAGATCGAGTATAGATCTGCTTGGCAACTACGATTTAAACGCAACAGAGCCTGGTGCTTCCCAAGTATCTCAGTCAGTGTGTCGTGGTTGTCATCAAACCAGTCCTCACGTCTACATGATTTTACACCAAGTATCCTGTGAGGCGATGTCAACTAGTCTGTACGAAACTGAATTCCATTTATTCATGGGTTCACCAACTCACCACTGTCATAATTTAAAGACGCAGTCTTAACTTAGTAATGATTAGCCTACGGATTATAAAGTGATAAAGTAATATATAATAATAGTATGAAAATTGGTTGGACTGAAAATATTTCTAATTTATTTGTAAACATTTCTTGTTTAACAATCATCTGTCTCAGCGGCTTAATCTCGCAGAGCAGTATCTTGGGTGCTCGGGATGCGGTCTCAGTACGGGTCTCAGTAGGTTTGGATGTGCGTCTTCTGCGATGTAACTTTGGTGGGCGGATGGGCGGATGATCTGCGGTTCTCCCGTCGCGACGCTGACCTGAATTGTGACCAACGGGGTGTGATAGGATAGGCGATCCTTCGATAATTTGTAGGAAATGTGCAGACTGACCGTTAACCAGTAATGGTATTTAAATTGGGGAAAAAAGAGGTTTTTAAAGTCCTTGTATTTAATAGGAGCCCAACGATGTGGGGTAGAAATAAATTATTATTTGGCTGCGCATCACATGTCACATCACATGCAATATCATACATTAAAATATCCTAAACCATCCATTCCATCCAATCCATTAAAATATTTGTTTTTTTAGCTTATTTAAAACATTGTATCAAGTCAGCAAGTAATTACTTTAATATCTTTCTTTTCCTCCTTTGGTTATTCGCCTTCTTACCTCCCGTTAAATCCCATTTAAATCAACTTATCGTTTATTGCACCATCTCAAATTTTTTGTCGCACTCTCTTTCTTTCTAATTATATTTCGGATATTACCTCGAATTCTTTCCAAATTATCCATTAGAATCTCCTCGTCGATATCAGGGTCTACCGGATGCGAGTTTAATATTTTGTCTATCTTTTCTAATTGTTTCTTGTCGTGAACCCTTGATCAAATCTATCAACTTCCTTATGAGATCGCGTGCTTAGTCTTTTTGGGAGGGCTTTTAATATCCTATTCAAGTGTTCTACAGTGTTACCGTAAAGTTCCCTTGAATTGATCAAAGTATCCCATAGGTTCTCCATGCCGTCGATATCGGAATCGCAATCGGATATTTCATCTCCATCTGTCTCACTATCTCTCTCTAGCTCATCTTGGTCTGTGTTGTTATTTCTCTCTTTTCTTTGTTGCAACGTTTCTTCTATCTCCTCATCGGTTGGTAGATCAACTCCAAGTATTCCAATTGGTATTTTGCTTAGTGCTGGCGTGGTGTCCATATTTTCTGGTGACTCCACGACGGAAGCTGCAAACCAGTATTTAGTAAAGGAACATTATTACCTTCTGCATCAGGCAGCATATAACGTTTAACGCTTATAACATTTGGGTTAGGTAGGTATTTATTTTAAGAAGAGGTCTTAAAGATGTATCCAAACAAACACCTTCTCTATTGGCCACTAAAGTGGATGCGTGTCGCGTGGAATGAGGGGCAAACTTTCTCACGTCTACACTACTAGCAGCCATAACCTGAGGATAATGTAAAGTTTTAGAGAGTACCTAATGTAGCTTTAATGATTTTTTTTACGAAAAATATTGTATTATCAAACGCTCTCGGTGTTCGATTGCCAAGCGCATAAGAGCCGCAGCGTCGTCATAATTTTCGCCGTCACTCTCGTCGTATACGTTTCTACGTCTACTCTGCTGCTTCTTTCCTCAACTCCACCCTGCAAAATAATCGCAGTAAAATTATAGTCTTAAGCTATTTAATTACACAAACGGGTCTACCGCGATATAATTTCATTGTTTTTACCTTTAATTCCGACGTTTCAGCTGAGTTGATATTTCGTGGAGTTTACTTTATCAATTCCCATACAGTTACATGAAAGTAGATTAGAATTATTACCGGTATGAATTTTTAAGTTAAAATTATTATTAGGTTGTGAGCTAATATATTTAGTAAAACATATGTAATTTGTTTTATTAACATTAAGAGTTAGAAGGTTTGTTTTTAGCCAAGAAGACACTTTACTGAGACCTGTCTCAGCCCTTTCAAACACAGACTCCCAGGATTGACCTTCAAAGACTATGACAGTGTCATCCGCGTAAGACAAAGTGTGCCCACACTGTATTCGGAGGTTTGTCAGTTCGTTAATATAGAGTAAAAACAGTGTGGGCCTAAGGACAGATCCCTGGGACACGCCGAATGTTATGTCTGCCTCTTGGCAAATAAAGTCACCTATCTTGACTCTCTGGGTTCGCCCCTGTAAATAGTCACTAAGCAAATGTAGTGGAATATACCTATTCCGAATACACCTATTCGGAAAAGAGCTTTTTCTTCCCTGCTAGGAGGGATCACCATGTGAAAAGGAAAAATAACAGCTGAAGGAAAAGTGTTTTTTGAGCCACCCTACTGCGTCTATCTCTTTCCTCAGTCTTTCTTCAAAGTAACTGGGTAAATTGCATGTTTTTAGCCTCCACCAATGTGCGAGTAAAATTTATATTGTGTGTTGAAATGGTACATACCCAGTAACCAGACACTTTCTCCATTGTCGTAAAGAGACTGCAGATGCTGTTTTGCTGGATGGCTTGACTACACTGCACTGTCGTGTGTTGAACCGCCATTACTCGCGTCTACGCTTAAAATGTTAAGATCCGCATCAGAGATATAGCAAACAGGTACAGGATAGTTTTTGATCTATTAACTTTGACGAATGGCTAAATAACATTTGACAAATCTAAATATTTTTCGTGAATTCCCCGTTTTATTGTGGGACTTAGGGTAGATGCGTGTATAATGATCCCTCTAGGTAAAATGATTCCCCATCGTATCTGAGTAACTACAGGTGCCATCTATCTAAATATGAAACCCGTGTACTTCTCCCTAAAACGAGATATTTAACATACAAGCAGCTATAGGTACCTAGATAAAAATATTTACCCATAGTACTTCATGATATTATATATAGTGCAGCAAGCATATATGAGGCTGCACGCTTTTTTCGGAGTATAGTGGAGGCACTTGTCCAACCCCAAGCATATCAAGGAACCCTTGAAGTATCCGTTGGTGCGTTACACTACGTTCGGGGCCTGGCAGTGCCAGCGCGTGTAGCGGTCCTGTGCCGAGTGCGAGGCGGTGTGCAACACCGCCGGCGTCATGAGCCAGGGCTCTAAGGGGTAGCCGGAATCTCCTGTATAGTTGTAAATATCAAATTAATATTGTAATGCAATTCATGTAAAGTCTAAAGTGTCAAGTTAAAAGCCCTATGCGCTACTTATGAAGGCGGCGTATTAAGCCTCTCACGACAGATTGGCGGAATATGTAGGTATTATGCACTCGACCTGGGAATTGCGCATTGACATTCAAAATCTTGCAGTCCGCGTCTGCCACCTAAGTACAATTTTTGATATAGATTTATTTTATGTGCTACAACAGTTTTATGTGTTAAAAAATTCCTCACCGACGACCGACTGCACATTGAGGGTGTGCAGTCCCTTTCTCTTGATGTATTGCACGCCATGTGGCCGTGGCGGTGGAAATATGGGCACGTGTGTGATCCACTGCCCCCAGTGCATCCGGGACTCCGAATTTCTCCCGGAATCCGGAGGATACATTTTGCCTCCTGCCTCGGTTACCGGGAAAATAATCCACCGATTCTTCAATCTACAAATAAATTTGGACGTTAGTAAACAGTTAAGTATTTACTCTGCTAAAATTCTCTTTGCCTTATTCCTTCATTAAGCAAAAGAAAAAATGCCATTCAAATTAAAAGGCTCTAGGGTAAACAGGCTTTGAGCCCGACAAAGCGCAGCGTATGAGCAACCTAACAGCAAGTTCTCTAGGCCCAAGGTCCACCACTACCCTTGCGACTTCGGTATATGCTTATGTAAGTGGAAACTCCGTGAACGGGAACCAGTTACTAAAGTTTTCTTTATCCACAAATTTGTTTTCAGCATGATCCTCCTGCCAACGCAGAGGTAAAGAGTTTCCTCTTATCCTTGCGGTTGATAATGCCTGTGTGGCTTCTTTATTATTGTGATCAGCCGACACTGTAGTTTGGTAGTTTTATACAAACTAACATTCCTGTTTTCCGGGTAATGCTTCATGTCATTGTCATCGGAAAAAAGTCGTCGTTCAGTGTCACATAATCTACTCTTTTCCCGGGTCATTAATGATTCCCAATTATTCTTAGGTAGGTAATTGAGTTTCCGTCGCACAGACGGTTCAGAATATCCCTAAAAATGACACATGATTTAATTTCCTTGTAAAGTAGGTGTCACTGATCAGTTAGCATACTAGCATTGCCACCGTTGTTGCCACGTTGAATGCGTTGAGCGTGTTACTGGCCAGATTTCTGGTCATCTGTGGAGTCAGTAAGGAGCGTCGCTAAACCCTTTTATACTCAAAAAGCCAAATGCTTAAAAAATTTAGTATTACAGAGTTGACATTTTCAAGGGTACATCACTTGCCGTCCTTTTACATGGTTATTAATAAAAAGGAAACGTATTTGCGATTTTTTTAGTCAAGTTAAAAAAATATTGTAGACCTTAGCGTATTATTTTTATTAAAATAACCTACTTTTGGTTATTATGCAGAGACATGGACCTGATAGAAATAACACTAGTTCTCGTGTAGAAAAATATATTGCAAGTTATTGACATTAGACAGCAGTACAAAAACTTTACACAAATTCCATAAACTAAGTGGCACGGAATTTCAATTATACAATTCATCAAGCCAGCAATCCTAACGGACACATCAATTACCTCGAAGCTCCTATAAAAAGTTTGAAAATTGTTTCACCCGATAATGATGTATTACCAGATCAATTTCCACTGCAGCGGCCATTCATCTTACAAATGTGACATATCAACAAATATTCTACGGAGTCCATATATCTTGTGTATTGGACATTATTTATGATCTTTGCGACGTGGGAACCTATTTTAGACGTAGATTTAGGGCTTGGAGATTGTCTGGGGAATGAGTACTATGATAATATTAAAATATTTATGTAACACTACGAGTGTATAGACTTTCATTACCTTCTCCTAGCCGTTTTAGGCCGCAGCGACTGCGTTCTGCCGCTGAGAGCGTCGCTGGTGCGCCCTCAGGTGACTGACATAACCAATTTTTGCAGCGAATATGCGACCACACTCGCTGCAGATCAGCACCCCTCCGAAATTCAGATTCAACTTCAACATTTATTCAGCAAATAGGCCACAAGGGCACTTTTACACGTCAACATTGAATTTACATACAAGCAAAAATAATAACAATACATCAACAATATTATAAAATACAACTAACTGCAACTACCAATTCAAACTCATGTATTACAATTACTTAGAGAATACATATTGGGCTAGGTCACCCACATAATGTTTTATTACTTTTTTTAGGTATTAGTTTTAGTTTTGTAGGTAGTTTTAATTTTAGGTTAATTTTTATTGTAAGTTTTTTATTAATTATGTTTATAGTTTTAATAAATTACTACACTTAGAGATGTATATGGTCTCTTAATGTCGAATTACCTAAAAAAAAACTATAATAATAATATAAAAAAAATACAGATACAAAAACACAACTCAGATTCAGATCGTTTAATACAGTGTAAACGTAAATGTCACACACACACACACTTAAAACTAGTTAAACCTAAATATTATACACACGTCAATTAATTAAATGAACAAAAAAATAAAATAAAAAGCATTACGCAATATTAATAACGACAAAATGAATTCTTAAAATAATAATGTCCATAAAATTCATTAACACTATAAAAGGCTTTTTTTACTAACAATAATTGTAATCTATGGCCTAACTATCAGCTCGTCGCGCCTAGCGTCGAGTTCTGTGCGCCGCCACTGAATGCGCGCGGCTTTTTCGTGCCACCACTTGTCATTTACTTCCTCTGCCGAAGATCGAGTATAGATCTGCTTGGCAACTACGATTTAAACGCAACAGAGCCTGGTGCTTCCCAAGTATCTCAGTCAGTGTGTCGTGGTTGTCATCAAACCAGTCCTCACGTCTACATGATTTTACACCAAGTATCCTGTGAGGCGATGTCAACTAGTCTGTACGAAACTGAATTCCATTTATTCATGGGGTCACCAACTCACCACTGTCATAATTTAAAGACGCAGTCTTAACTTAGTAATGATTAGCCTACGGACTATAAAGTGATAAAGTAATCTATAATAATAGTATGAAAATTGGTTGGACTGAAAATATTTCTAATTTATTTGTAAACATTTCTTGTTTAACAATCATCTGTCTCAGCGGCTTAATCTCGCAGAGCAGTATCTTGGGTGCTCGGGATGCGGTCTCAGTACGGGTCTCAGTAGGTTTGGATGTGCGTCTTCTGCGATGTAACTTTGGTGGGCGGATGGGCGGATGATCTGCGGTTCTCCCGTCGCGACGCTGACCTGAATTGTGACCAACGAGGTGTGATAGGATAGGCGATCCTTCGATAATTTGTAGGAAATGTGCAGACTGACCGTTAAACAGTAATGGTATTTAAATTGGGGAAAAAAGAGGTTTTTAAAGTCCTTGTATTTAATAGGAGCCCAACGATGTGGGGTAGAAATAAATTATTATTTGGCACATGCAATATCATACATTAAAATATCCTAAACCATCCATTCTATCCAATCCATTAAAATATTTGTTTTTTTAGCTTATTTAAAACATTGTATCAAGTCAGCAAGTAATTACTTTAATATCTTTCTTTTCCTCCTTTGGTTATTCGCCTTCTTACCTCCCGTTAAATCCCATTTAAATCAACTTATCGTTTATTGCACCATCTCAAATTTTTTGTCGCACTCTCTTTCTTTCTAATTATATTTCGGATATTACCTCGAATTCTTTCTAAATTATCCATTAGAATCTCCTCGTCGATATCAGGGTCTACCGGATGCGAGTTTAATATTTTGTCTATCTTTTCTAATTGTTTCTTGTCGTGAACCCTTGATCAAATCTATCAACTTCCTTATGAGATCGCGTGCTTAGTCTTTTTGGGAGGGCTTTTAATATCCTATTCAAGTGTTCTACAGTGTTACCGTAAAGTTCACTTGAATTGATCAAAGTATCCCATAGGTTCTCCATGCCGTCGATATCGGAATCGCAATCGGATATTTCATCTCCATCTGTCTCACTATCTCTCTCTAGCTCATCTTGGTCTGTGTTGTTATTTCTCTCTTTTCTTTGTTGCAACGTTTCTTCTATCTCCTCATCGGTTGGTAGATCAACTCCAAGTATTCCAATTGGTATTTTGCTTAGTGCTGGTGTGGTGTCCATATTTTCTGGTGACTCCACGACGGAAGCTGCAAACCAGTAATTAGTAAAGGAACATTATTACCTTCTGCATCAGGCAGCATATAACGTTTAACGCTTATAACATTTGGGTTAGGTAGGTATTTATTTTAAGAATAGGTCTTAAAGATGTATCCAAACAGTGGCAAACTTTCTCACGTCTACACCACTAGCAGCCATAACCTGTTTTAGCTTCCAATTGTAGCGTAGCGATATTAACTTTTGAAATTCCTACTTTCTGTTTTTTTAATGTAATTTTAACCACATCAGAGAAGCCGATCAAATCTTTGCCACTTAACACTGTTAACAATATATGGCTTGAATCTAAGTGTGAAACTTCCTTAATCGTGGGCCACTAAAGGCGCCCATACGATTTTTTTATTTTTTTTCTTAATTGTTGCATGGACGCTATCACTGTCATGTATGCATTGCCCGCAATGAAATTGGTATGGCGGCACCCTGAAAACAGTGTGACCATGCGTCTCAAGCAATTTATCAATTTCAATTACTGAAAATCCTTTGTTTTCTCAAAACTAAAAAAAAATCGTTTAGTGCTTCTTCCGGACATGCTAGGCTATTATCATTCCACCATTCTTTTAAGATATCTTCTATAACCTGTGTTACCTTTGGAGGCTTATTTAAGCTTACACTGTAATATGAGTAATATGACGCATTATGACGATTGCTGATGGCCTTGACATGTTGGCCAAAAGTTTTGCATTTACCCACTCAGCGAAATTCTCTCTGTTCATATCGTCATGATAATCTGCTGAAGTACTTTTAGTTTTGTAAGTAAGTAAATAATTTGGAACAAATCTGGATCATAGGCCTTCCAGCCGCCCCTTTGGCTGGATTTCGACCTATTAAATTGAGCAGGTTCACAAAGACACCTAAAACTAATGAATCCTAAATTATACACGCGTAAATTAATTAAAAGAACAAAAAAAAATAAAATAAAAAGCATTACACAATATTAATAACGACAAAATGAATTCATAAAATAATAATGTCCATAAAATTCATTAACACTATAAAAGGCTTTTTTTTTTACAAAAAATAGGTAATGGTAATCTATGGCCTATTAGCTCGTCGGCAACGAGTTCTGTGCGCCGCCACTGAATGCGAGCGGCTTTTTCGTGCCACCACTTGTCATTTACTTCTTCTGCCAAGGATCGAGTATCTGCTTGGCAACTATTACGATTTAAACGCAACAGAGACCGTTATTAAATTGCGCTAGTTCAATGCCTTATTTTTGTCAGCCCCTTGGACAAATCCACACCCGTTTCTTGCGAAGGATGGGAAACTAAAAGGATAAAACAAATACAGGCCCTACACTCACCCCCGATCCCGACAATGCAGATCTTACCGCAAATTCTTCGATAATAACTTCCTTTTTGACATTGCAAAAATCGACCGCACCAAAATCTTTGACAATTTTTTCTTTCTTCTGTTGTTTTCTCATTCCTTTTTTTTCCCAAACGACATAGATAATATACACAAAAAAAACGGGCAAGTGCGAGTCGGACTCGCGCACGAAGGGTTCCGTACCATAATGCAAAAAAAACGAACAAAAAGCAAAAAAAAAAACGGTCACCCATCCAAGTACTGACCACTCCCGACGTTGCTTAACTTTGGTCAAAAATTACGTTTGTTGTATGGGAGCCCCATTTAAATCTTTATTTTATGCTGTTTTTAGTATTTGTTGTTATAGCGGCAACAGAAATACATCATCTGTGAAAATTTCAACTGTCTAGCTATCACGGTTCGTGAGATACAGCCTGGTGACAGACAGACGGACGGACGGACGGACGGACGGACAGCGAAGTCTTAGTAATAGGGTCCCGTTTTACCCTTTGGGTACGGAACCCTAAAAAGGTGAGAATGAATGAGGTGACATAGATACTTGAAAAAGATGGTATTCAATGATAAGATTTTACCTTCGATATAAACCACAGCGTTTGGCAACCCAATCAATGAATCTTAAAATCTAATGTGTCGGTTTCTTCTTTTGAATTTATAATCGGAAAGAAGAATAAAAACTCCAAAGAGTCTGCAACAATACTATTAACAAAATAATTTACAACTTTCCGAATATTGAATTAAAAACTAAACAAAATCCTTCCCTGGAACCAGCATAATACATGTGTATCTTTCATCTAGTGGACACCTATATTGTAAGAAACACTTCCTCAGAATCGTGTACGACACAAACATAGTCTCCATGCAAATCAATATGCGATAGTTTTGATGCCGAAGGATCAAATAGCTCCCGAGGGTACTGCGAGTTATATGCTCCCGAAACTTGGGCTGACCTATATTTCACTTTATTATAAGCAACGGAGACCTGGAGAAAACGGATTTTACGTACCTATGAGACTGGAGGTTGTGTACCGAAAAGTAGTCTTGAAAACTGTTCATCATCTCGTCGATATAAATCCCATGTGGATGATGTTTTAACAGTATCTAATGCAACAGTTATAATAATAAGGCCCTTTATATAATTCTTGGATCCCATACTCGGCTTCACGTAATTCTGTAAAGGCTCATTTTGAATTGTGTTACCTATACATTTTTTTTTTATGATATAGGAGGCAAACGAGCAGACGGGTCACCTGACGGTAAGCGATTACCGCCGCCCATGGACACCCGCAACACCAGAGGGGTTGCAAGCGCGTTGCCGGCCTTTAAGATGGGAGTACGCTCTTTTCTTGAAGGTTTGAAGGTCGTATCGGTCCGGAAATACCGCTGGCGACAGTTCATTCCACAGTTTGGCTGTGCGAGGCAGGAAGTTTCTGGAGAAACGCACAATTGACGACTGCCAACCATCCAAGTGATGGAGATGGTAATGTTGTCGCGTAGGGCGATGGCGAAAAGAAGCGGCAGGGATTAATCCGAACAATTCCTCGGAGCACTCCCCGTTATACATGCGATAGAAAATGCAGAGCGAGGCCACATCTCTACGCAGCGCCAAGGAGTCAAGCCGTATTTTATCGAATAATTGAATTTCTTGTATATTCAGTAATCGAGAATGTAGCGAAACTCGCATGCAACTCTCGCACCGGTTATCTGAGCCTCCTGAATCTGACACTTGAATTATTTAGGATTGCATACAAATTAAAAATGAAGAAATAAAGAAAGAAAATACATTTATTTACGTCAAAACAAAACCAGTTAAATTACAAATAAGACATAGATCAGATGGACGTTAAAAAGGACCCACTCAGCGTAATGCTACGCTACGGTAAGGGGCTGTCCATAAATTACGTCATCGATTTTTGACGAATTTTGACCCCCCCCCCCCCCCCTATAATCATCCAAAAATCATGCTTCAAATGACCCCATTTCCTCCTACTTCATGCTACCGTCATCCGATGTCCAGACCCCCCCCCCCCCCTAATTTGAAATGACGTAATTTATGAATAGCCCCTAAGCCACAGCGCTGATTTTAATAACTTGGTAAATTGTAATTAATACACGGGCATTTACGCATGACTGCAGTAAATTAATATGAAAACAGTTGCATAATATTGTATTATTAAACTGCTAATATTTAAAAAACATATCCTTAAAGTCGAATATCCATTCTAGGTTAAAAAATATTCGTGTGTAGGATAAAAACTAGTGATGTTTTGGTAAAGTACATAATACTAAACTTAACAATAGATATTTCTCATCTTCCCTAACATTATCTTATCTAGATCTATCGTTAGACCATCAAAATTTATTTTTAATTAGCGGTTCTGGCAAGCGATTCTTAGTCTAATTAAAGGCAATATTACCGGCAATATGGTTACATAAGGCCGTTATTGCTTCCCGCTGCAATTATGTTTTACGGCTAGAGCAGCGCTTTTCAAGCTCGAGTCCTCTTTCAGCTGATCAACGTCTTTTAAATAAGTAATTAAAAAACCGGACAAGCGCGAGTCGGACTCGGCCACCGAGGGTTCCGTACTTTTTAGTATTTGTTGTTATAGCGGCAACAGAAATACATCATCTGTCAAAAACTCAACTTTCTAGCTATCACGGTTCATGAGATACAGCCTGGTGACAAACAGACGGACAGCGGAGTCTTAGTAATAGGGTCCCGTTTTTACCCTTTGGGTACGGAACCGTAAAAACCAAAGGAGCAAAGTTCATTCCCATCCTCGTTGCCATTGTGATAATTGAAAGCCGGTTTATTGCTGACTGACGTTTATTGTCAAATCTTCTTAAGTGCCAGTATAGTATCTAACTAGCAAAAAGCAGAGCTTTGTAAGGGCTCGCGGAGGTTTTCTACCTTAACGTACCGAACCGGTTGCTGTCCGGTACGCCTGTCTGTTACAGCTTTTACTTTGTCCTTTAAAAACGTGTCCAGACGACAAAATCAAATTGCCAATATCATCCACACGTAATATACAATTTCATAAGTGCATTACATCCTACACGGTCGCCCAGTACTTTTTGTAAGGAACCCAACTGGCTTTCCTACATAATGTTGGGTCAGCGAATTCTTGAATTTATTTTTGCGTCCACTCCACACAATTGATCGAAAAACTATCCCGTCTGGACACCTACTGGCGGTAATCACGCTGCTCCACACATAAACTAACACACACAATTCCACTAGGTACAGCCAGGGTCCAGCATCAGCTCTATCTTGGGTACTACTCTTCCAAGTTCTCATTAAGACGTGTCAGATGACCAAAACAGCGTGTGCCTATGTTGCACCAAACCTGAGTTCCACTAGGTACAGCCAGGGTTTAGCATCAGCTCTATCTTGGGTACTAATCTCCTAAGTGCTCATCAAGACGAGTCGGATGTCCAAAATAGCGTGTGTCTATGTTGCATCAAACCTGATCGAGTTCCACTAGGTACAGCCAGGGTTCAGCATCAGCTCTATCTTGGGTACTACTTTCCTAAGTTCTCATCAAGACGAGTTGCATGACCAAAACAGCGTGTGCCTATGTTGTATAAAACGCGAGCTCCATTAGGCACTGTCAGGGTTCAGCATCAGCTATCTTGGGTACTGAAAGTACTGATCTACCCAGTGATCATCATGACGAGTCGGATATCCAAAACAGCGTGTGTCTATGTATGTTGCATCAAACCCGAGCTCCACTAGGTACTGCCAGGGTTCGGCATCCGCTCTATCTTGGGTACTACTCTCCTAAGTGCTCATCAAGATGAGTCGGATGACCAAACCATAATGTGCCTTTCTTACACCAAACCTGAGTTCCACTAGGTAGTAGGTACTGCCAGGGTACTGGGTCATTTTGCTGAACTGCACGCCGACGTTTCGATTGGCGTGCAGTTCCCATACAAGTTGCAGTCGGGTTGTAGTCCGTCTGTATCGGCCCTAAGTCACTGAAGTTTGTATTAATTATGCTTATCTTTATTTATAATTTTAGCAGTTCCAAGCAATAGTAACACTAAAGGCGCCATTCATTAATTACGTAAGACAATTTTTGCCAGCTTTTGACCCCCTCCCAACCCTATGTAAGAAATAATAAGAATAGGCTGACCCCGTCCAGCCACCAATATAATTTATTTTCAAAAAAATATTTTTATGAATGTTTATTTGTACCTGTACAAAGGTACTTGAGCTCGTTTAAGCTAACTCTGCACCGTGTTTGATAGCATAGAGTGTGGAAGTATTATTTTAAACGTCATAATTTCATAGAAATTAAAAAAAATATCGCATCTTTGTGATTAGGGAATGCAAATCGGTTATTTTCGGTTATTTTTTGTATGGAAATAATCGGTTATTAACCGAAACCGCGGTTATGTCCATACAAAAAATAACCGATTTGCATTCCCTATTTGTGATCTTACTTAAGAACTATGAAAACCCCCTCCCACCCCATTGTAAGAAAAAATAAGATATGTTCGACCCCCCTCCACCCCAAAATCGTCTTACGTAATAAATGAATGGCGCCAAAACTGTATCTCGAACTGAAAATACCCGATTTAAGTTTGCTAACACAACATGACTGATCATCACATCGTCAGCGTCACAAAACATACGAGTAAATTGACCTCCGCAGTAAATATACAGCAAGATTGATTGTTCTAGTAGGTATTCACAAAAACTTAATTGCTAAAATGGGAATCAAACCAAGTGAAGCGAGGTGGGTTGAATCCAAAATTGTACCCACTTTGGTATTCATCGTTGTTAATGGCGTAAGCGCCATCGACATTATTGAACTTGAAAACACCACATAGGTATCGTATTGTCTGAATACCCACAACACAAGCCTTAAGCTGTAGTCAATTTGTATAAGAATGTCCAATATTTATTTATTTATTACTAACGCCATCTGTTAGAGAAAGAAATAATTAACATTAGCACGAATGTTAATTCATCATTTTGCCAACAGATGGCCCTAGTAGTAATACAAAGTGTTATTACTTTATTTTATTTTTTTAGGTTTATAAGTGCAGTAGTTTTTCCGTAAAGTGTACCACAAGAATGCATAGTTCGTCGATTAGTGATAGGGCTCGCTTCGCTCGCCCTAACAAGTACAAAACCTTTTTACAATCGTAGCACTTTTTAGATACATGACACACCAAGAATAAGCGGGCATCTCGCTCATTTCTTCCCAGAACGCTCAGAACATGGGGTTCTTCAAGAAGTGGGTGTTCAGGGTTCTGAAGGGTCGGCGACGCTTAAGTGGCTCCTGTGATGTTGCTTATGTCCATGGGTGAAGATGGCCGCTTCCCATCAGGCGGCTCGTCTGCTCGTTTGCTGAATATCACATAAAAATCATAAAAGTTGTTTATTATGTGATGTCTACGAGTGTGGAAAGTAATCATTGCAAAATGGGTTTTCTCATTATAAAACACGAGCAAACGCGAATTGGGAAATCGCTCTCTACGCATATAAATTACACATATTATTACGAGTACCTATGTAAGTAGATATAACACATTTTCCATTGAATCACGAGAAGAAATAAAAAATAGTAATAATCAATACACTTTTTTTTAATTTAGCAACATTATTGCTTATAAAATAAATGAGATTAAATAAAAAACATTTTAATGACGTCACTTATTCACAGGCGATGTTTCCTGCAGTAATTATCCTTTTTTTCCTATCTTATTTATTTGCACAATTTTTACTTGAACACTTAAAGCGTCTAAAAGTACATTAAAGGTACCTTACCTAGTTACTGTTGCGCTGTGTTGCTCCACAGTTGATCCATAAAAGTTAACTGCAATATGGATGCACCTTAACGCAAACTATAAGGTACAGTCACCACACGGGAATGTTAAGACATTTAGAGTTCCAGCTAAATTAGATATTCTATAGCGCAAGTATAGAATAACCAATTTAGCTAGGACCCTAAATGACATGACAATCGCGGAGCGTGATGGTATCATCTTAGGTATGAGACCACTTCAAAGCAGGTTGATTGTTATTTTATTTTTGAAAATATTGAGTTCCTTTCAAAGTTAATGAGTATTATTTCAGTATCTTCCCAACTCTACACCCATTTTGTAAGTAACAAAGTAACCCAGTCTGTATTTATAACGAAGCTCTTATATTTAATTTTATTTTAATAGGCTTCTACCGTTCTTTGACGTGAACACAAACCGAATGTCGACTAATTATTAGTTAATTGCCGAAACGCGAAGTTTAAAGGTTTGTTATTTGGAAGTTAATTGAAACCCTTGTCATTCTTACCGGATCGACCATTTTGGGCCGTTGATTGGAGAGCTATAAAGTTATAAAGTAGGTAGTCGGGCCTGGTTTAGAGACCAACGGCCCCTAGGCAATTGATATGGCACTTAGAATTTAGGGGGGCCCCCTTCTCCATCTCAAAACCATTGCTAGGTTGCCTGGGCCCGGGCCTTGTGGGCCTAGGAGAAAAATCCGGCCCTGTAGGTAGTAGTAGCATTACTTCCCACTGATAGACCTAACCCTTTTTGGAAATCCGGGTTAGTAGTTAGCAATTTAGCTGTTTACTTTTTGACAGGAGTGGTGTGTATATAATTATAAGCAGATTCCTTTATAAGCTTTTCGTTTTCGATTATTTTTATCTATTAATTCAATTATTCATGTATAACAATTACAATGTTACTTATACAATAAATGCGCCAAACCGGAGTAAGTAACCAGTTTTTTGGCGCGCCGAGCCCGCGCTCTACACTTACTCGTATATACTTAATATTAAGGGTTTTGTAATGATATTTTGTTATTATTGCTCGGTATTGAATTATACGCGCAATTCGCAATATTGGACATATGTTTAGCGCAATACGATTTTTTTAAATCCTTTATCGCTTCATACATTTGTCACGAGGATGCTACGAGGATAGATGATAAAAGTGCGACTATCATAGGCCTGTTAGTAACCTAAGTTAATGATACCGTTGAAAGTGAATAGATAATTTATAAATGCGCCGCCACGTTGGCCAGAGTTGATTTTTTCATTGTGATTGACATCGTGTTTACAATTTATAGGTTGTAATAATGTGGTACGTCTCACAATAAAAAAGGAAAAATATATTAACATTTCAGTGAATAGATACTAATAAAAATATACTAGCAAAATGTCTAAAGGACCGCAGGGCATGAGCATGAGAGATAGGGTTAGAGAATTTGTTTTATATACCATTTCTTACCTTGTCACAGTCACAATAATATAACATCTCTATAGGCTTTCATATTGTCGGTTACTGTGACTAGGCAGGAATTGGTAGATAAATCAAATTCCTACACTGTATTTGCATATAAATTGCAACTAAAACCTTTAACAAGCGCTAAAACCACATCTGGAAGCTCAGAAACGGATTCACTAAACCGAAGTAAAACCCTCTTGCAAAATGCATTTCTACTTAAAATAATCGGTTCATCAGTTCTCTAGATGCTACAAAACAGACCCCTTAAAGTCAGAGGTAAAGCATAAGTTTGCGTTAAGCCCCAGACCAATGGCTAGCGGAAATGTGGTTTGAAAGCACGCTTGGAGGTATCTAGAGAGAGAATTCGTGCAAAATTGCATTCTACTTTAATATTAAGGCATTTAATGATATTTCCTTAACACATTTCCAAGTTATGAACGATTATGAGTATATTGTTGGTGGTTATATTTCACTATCACGCACATAATTGAATTTTCAATAGACACGGGTTGAAAACGTTTTTATTGTACATATTTTATATGCAATCGAGCCATAATTTTAGCCAGTAAAAATATGTCGGTATTCACAAACAACTTAATTATGCGATATGCATACAATGTTTTCCTTGAAAGTTGAAAAATACCGTCGATGCTGAACAAAAATGCAAATATTTGTTCGTAACAATAAATTGTTTTCACCTATAAAGAGAAGCAAACGCTACGGAAGTCGTATAAAGGGATTTGAATGCGATAAAGTCCTATGTACTATTGAAATTGTATGCCTCTTACAACCTTTGCAACGACACGTCGTATATTTTTATTGCAGGTAACGTAAAAACTGAAATATACCCCAATAAAACTATGCAATAAACTTGAAATTTCATAAAAATAGGAGTTTTTCTTACAAATTCGATGGGTATATGGTCAATTGGTCATATCGGGCTTAGAGAAAGTTCTACAACAACAATAAATTAAAAACTTTATACAAATGAAGACTTTTAGGATGCAATACTTAGTTGGTTTAGAAGTCAATGAAAATAAATGCAGTATTTGTATATGGACTTACTCTTATGGGGGTTCTTGTTCACGAGTTCAAAGACCACCTGAGGTTCGCTTGCCTGAAGAATTAGATATGAATTAGAGCGTATATCTTATGTAGGGGGGTTAGTTGATTTTGGAGTCTAGGGGAGAGTACTGTAATAAAAAGTGAGTCATGGAACCCAGAATATAATCAAACTACGTGGTTGGTAAAATAGTATTGTGAAGATATAGGTACATACCGGGGACGAACTTGAATTTGTAGCTTCGGCTGCGATTGCATCTAATTTCGGATTTTTTTCTAAAAATAACAACAATTGCCAATTCAAATATAGCAGTCATTTGCATAAAAAATGTATAGCTGAAATGTTACTAACCAAACTGTTGTCGTCGTTTTTGGACGGTTTTGATGAATCTATCCACATCCTCGATACTGTAAGAGACGCAGAAACGAGTGTAACAGATGAATATTAAGTGTTCTTTCGCTTTTCGGCGCAACACACGTTTTTTTGAATTAGGAAAGTGTACGTCCCGTTATCCCGTAGTATCGGGAAGTTCTTTTCTAAAAAATCCTGAGGAGTGACTCATGGCAAAGTTACACAGGCAAGGCTACACAAAAAATGATTTTTTCCTTCCCAAGATACTTTTACCGTTCTGACACTATACTGACCTACGGGAAGGTAACTGTTTTGTCTTCTGTAGCTGGCAGAGGCCTCTGCGGGTTGATGGCTGCTTCCTGGTTATTTACACGCACTTAAATTAAGGTTTTACTGTTTTTCTTGCAAATTAGGATATAATTTCCTTCGCGATTCGCGGTGACACTGAAGCTGTCAGTTATAATTTTTTAGACCTTTTTTTTGTGTCGCCGGCCAGTAGCCTCGCTACCTCCAATTTTAAGTTAGTATAGAGTGGTATAGTATTAAGGTGGAATACTAAACAGCAGGTGCAAATTTTAATTATCTCGTAGTGAGTAATCTTTATTCGACACATTCAACACTCGGATTGCTATCAAAGCAACCTAGAAAACGCCATTTCTAGTAAATAAAATACTGGCGAGACCATTCTTAATTCCCCCATAAACCTAATTCTTTGTAGGCTGCCAATAAAATAACAATAATCATTTCGTGCTTTGCAAACTAAAACTTATGTACACTGAATAGGATTCCAATTTGTATACGTGTGAAAAATATAAGCGCTTATGATATAATTTGTCGTATTGCTATAGCAATAGGGGTGAACATTTGAGCGCCGACGCGTTGAAGTTATGTATAAGCCACAAATTATTATATGTGAATGTGGCCATATATTTGGCAAGTTTACTGCTGCTTGTTGTGGTCTAATTGTTGATATATTACGAGTCAATAACGTATGGCGACCTCGTAATAGGTATATGTGGGTTTGTGCGTATTAATACGCATGGAATGGGATTGGTTTGAGTTACGAAGGGAAAGCAAACGCATTATTTATTTTATGTGTATTGGGGTAACTTAAAAAGCAGAGTAATTTTGAAAATGGCAAATAATTATAAAACCAGAAGCACTTCATACTTTAGCAACAGCTGCCAAGGTATTTTGCGTACTGCTGATCTCTCGTCACTTAAATATACCGCACTAAAAATTGATTTTACTTACGGTAATGGCAATGGCTTCCCAATATCCGGGCATCACTTCACTATCACGGAGCATTTTGGCTCCGCTTATAGCCACTGTTTGTTCTTATGTTGTCTTCGTTCAAAAACTATATATTGTTTTTTTACAAAAATGCCATGATTTCTTCTACTCGCTCGTCACTAATCCCTCACCCAACAGTGATTCGATTTACGATAATAGCGCTCCAATGTCCGGACGTCACTCACGGGGCAACTTAGCTCCGCTTGTAGCCGCTGTTTATTCTTTTATACTAGTCTTCATTCGCTAGCTTAAAATAAATGTAGCGTTTACAAAAAAGCAATGACCGTTAATACTCGCTCATCACTTATCCCCCACTCAACTGTGCTTCGATTTACGATAATAGCGCTCCAATGTCCGGACGTCACTCACGGGGCAACTTAGCTCCGCCTATAGCCGCTGTTTATTCTTTTGTACTAATTTTCATTCAATCACCTAAAATAAATACAGTTATTACGAAAAAGCCGTGACCTTTCATACTCGCTCGTCACTTATCCCCCACTCAACTGTGCTTCGATTTACGATAATAGCGCTCCAATGTCCGGACGTCACTCAGGGGGCAACTTAGCTCCGCCTATAGCCGCTGTTTATTTGACGACCGGTCTGGTCTAGTGGATAGTGACCCTGTCTGCTAAGCCGATGGTCCTGGGTTCGAATCCCAGTAAGGGCATTTATTTGTGTGATGAACACTAATATTTGTTCCTGAGTCATGGTTGTTTTCTATGTATATAAGTATGTATTTATCTATACAAGTATGTATATCGTCGCCTAGTACCCATAGTACAAGCTTTGCTTAGTTTGGGGCTAGGTTTGATCTGTGTAAGATGTCCCCTAATATTTATTTTATTTATTTTATTTATTTATTTATTCTTTTGTACTAGTTTTCATTCAATCACCTAAAATAAATACAGTTATTACGAAAAAGCCGTGACCTTTCATACTCGCTCGTCACTTATCCCCCACTCAACTGTGCTTCGATTTACGATAATAGCGCTCCAATGTCCGGACATCACTCACGGGGCAACTTAGCTCCGCCTATAGCCGCTGTTTATTCTTTTATACTAGTCTTCATTCGCTCGCTTAAAATAAATGTAGCTTTTACAAAAAAGCAACGACCTTTAATACTCGCTCGTCACTTATCCCGTACTCTACTGCGATTCGATTTACGATAGTAGCGCTCCAATGTCCGGACGTCACTCACGGGGCAACTTAGCTCCGCCTATAGCCGCTGTTTATTCTTTTATACTAGTCTACATTCGCTAGCTTAAAATAAATGTAGCTTTTACAAAAAAGCAATGACCGTTAATACTCGCTCGTCACTTATCCCGCACTCAACTGCGATTCGATTTACGATAATAACGCTCCAATGTTCGGACGTCACTCACGGGGCAACTTAGCTCCGCTTATAGCCGCTGTTTATTCTTTTGTACTAGTTTTCATTCAGTCACCTAAAATAAATATAGTTTTTACGAAAAAGCCGTGACCTTTCATACTTGCTCGTCACTTATCCCCCACTCAACTGTGCTTCGATTTACGATAATAGCACTCCAATGTCCGGACGTCACTCACGGGGCAACTTAGCTCCGCCTATAGCCGCTGTTTATTCTTTTATACTAGTCTTCATTCGCTCGCTTAAAATAAATGTAGCTTTTACAAAAAAGCAATGACCTTTAATACTCGCTCGTCACTTATCCCGCACTCAACTGCGATTCGATTTACGATAATAGCGCTCCAATGTCCGGACGTCACTCACGGGGCAACTTAGCTCCGTTTAATATCAACATTTATGTCACGGTTTGCCCATCGTATTAATTTAAATCAATAAAGAAATATCTGCAATCAATGAAAGTCTTCATTTAGGTATGTATACTTGTTAGTTTAAGTGTCCAAAATTACTCATTTGTAAATATTGAACATTTTGTGTGATATTGATTTATTATATTTAGGTACCTTGAGGCTTGATAAATAGTATAAATACCTCACTGCCCTACCATTTCAAATACTTTAGTCTAAAAAAACGTGGCAAATAAATAACTTGCCAAGAAGTCAAATTTAAGATCGATAAGATAAGTAAAAATCTACACAAGAAAGAATACTCTGTAGCAAAAGCTTGCTATTTCATAAATAAGAAGGTACGAAATCATAAACCTAACTTAATTTTGATCCGCAACGAGAAAAATCGTTAAGATAATAAAATTAGCGTTTCAATTATTCAAATGAAGTTTTATCGAAACCGTTAAGTAGTTTACTGAGATAATTCGAAGTCGTCGGAGGGCAGGGGTATTCAATCTCAGAGCTCTCGTTTCTTAAGTAAAACAATACGTGAAAACACACGGGGAATAATATTTCGTTTACTACCGAAATTAAAAAAAAAAAGCGAACAAAATGTGTACAATTGTACAGCTCACGTAATAGTAAGCGGCTACCGAAGCTTATGGAAGCTTATAACAGGGGAATTCCAGAAAAGTGTAAAGTAGGTGACGCTATTTTTTTTTTTAATTTTAATTTGAAATAACTTTATAAAACTTATGTCTTAATGGTCATGTACGTCAAACACATGCATGTTTGGCACATTTATGCGGTATGTTTAGCACAGGCCATAGTTTATAGTGATTTTAGTTTTAATTTTTTTTTATAGGTACGGTCGAAAAAAAATACCTTGTCACAGTGACAATAGTATGAGGTCTCTAGCGACTTTCATATTGATTGTCACTGTGACACGGTACGAAATGGGTCATAAACTAAAACATTCGACTGTACATTTACAAACTGAAATAAATGTCATATTATACTAAGAAAAAATTACCAAGGCCTCTAGTGCCCCAGGCTGGAATCGAACCAGCGTCCTCTCATCTAACGTCGTTCTTATTAGTATGACATTTATTTCAGTTTATAATTTTATATAGTAGTGTTTCACTTGAAATAAAAACAAATTAATTCTTTGAAAATAATTTAATTTGTTCGAATAGTGTACATTTACAAGTTGGAAAAAAAACAACGGGTTGCACTCCGGGAGTGCCGGCAGAAGTGAAAACTTAATGACATTGTAATTCAAAATATTAATAACAGCGCCATCTAGTGCAAAATGTCTACCACACTATGTATAATTGAGATTAACGCCTTCTAGCGTTATTTCGTCGCATTACTTGAAACCCCTAAGCACATCACTGTGAGTACTAGAGTTATATTAGTACCAGTGTGAGGGAAACTCACTAGATGGCATTTAAATCAAAAAAGAAAAACTCAATGACATTGTAACAGTGTCCGTAACACGTGACGTCACGTCTTACGTCTTACGCTCTCGCGAGTTTAACATTTTTTCCCCATCAAAAAAAGTGTTCAGCGCCGCTAAAGAAGTTTTCACTTCAACAAAATACGCTCCCGTGTTTTCCATCGCTGCCCCGAGCAACAAGGAGCGGTATAAGATTACAAAATCAGATATTATATTATTTATTCATTAGGATTATTTACGTATTTTACAAAGCGATGCGTGAACAGGAGTTCCTTTTAAATGCTAATTGGATGTTTTGTACATATATTATACATACTAGCTTTTGCCCGCGACTTCGTCAGCGTGGAATTATTAATTTAGCTACTAGGTAGCCATTATTTTATTCAATCTGCGTTTTGTTGATTCCCCATACAAACTTCAACCCCCCTCTTCACCCCCTTAAAGGGTGATTTCTTGAATGAAAACTAAATCGTGCACCAGCGCCGGTGCTACACCGCGCGGGCGGGACAGTTCCTATTGACAAAGTTTGTTGTGCAGTTAGTTGTTGTTAAGTAAATGTTAAGTCCCCATACAAAATTCCACGCCTTTAAGGGATGATTTCTGGTATAAAAAGTATCCTATGTCCTTCCTCGAGACTCAAACAATCTCTATACCAAATTTCATCTAAATCGGTTCACCGGTTTAAGCGTGAAGAGGTAACAGATAGACAGATAGACTTCCTTTTATAATATTAAATATTAATATATATAATATAGTATGGAAGTATGGATTTATCTGTAATATATACACGTCAGGGCTTGCTTTTGTTGTGTGACTGTTTTATCTATTTACTTACTTGAATTAAAAGTACACACGATGTGTATATCGAAGTGTTTCCTTTCTTTTGTTTTGGTAATGCTGACATATAAAATAAATATGTTCAAGAGTAACAGTAATTATGATTTGGAAGTGACTTCAAAGTGACTTCAAAGTGAGTCTTTGATTATAACGCGTACCTTAATGACGCGATCGTGCGTGGAGATGGAACAGTGACGCTAATTGGAACTGACTAACGGCGCGATTCGGGAAATGAATTAGAGATTAACTAGATACGATATAGTAAAGATTTGTGACATCCCACGGGGAAAAGTACCTTGTGGCGGTTGGCGCATACGCTATTATTAACGCCGCTCCAATATTATTGCGGCGCTATGCCTATATAAGGTACCTTTTGCCGTGGAACGTCACATATCTTTACTATTTCATGTCTAATGAATCTCTAATTCATTTTCCGAATCGCGGCGCCAGCCGCCATAAGGTACCTTTTGCCATGGAACGTCACATATCTTTACTATATCGTATCTAGTTAATCTCTAATTCATTTCCCGAATCGAGCCGTAATTAACGAGTTTTTGAAGATGTTATTCTCTTACCATAGTATTAAGATTTATTTAATCCAAGCCTTATTTCAAGCCTTATGGAGCTTACGTGGGACTTAGTCGATTTGTGTAATAATTAGGGCATGCTACTCGTAAATCGGCACCGGGAAAGTTTTCAAATTTCCGAGATTGGGCCAGGATTAGACCCGGGAATTCCCGGGAAATCGGGAAATTTCATTATTACTAATAATGTCATATAATATTTATTTATTTATTTATATAGAGTCAGCTGAAGTTTGCAGACATGTGTGTGTCACATTTTTGTTTTCATAGATTCTTATTTTTATCAATACAAAATAATCTTTAAATCTTTTTTTATTTACTCCTTATCATTTTATTATATCTCCAAAAATGGTAACATCTAGACAGCTATTCCATGGGAGACCAAAATTTTTTTTGTACTTAAGTAATGATTTTTAAATCTTTTTATTAATGTTCTTTTTAATCCTTCTTCTCCTCTCTATCTTTTACAAAAATTCAAGTTTTTGGCAGATGGTAGTGGCCATCGCCTTCGATCGAGTACCAATCTTGCACTGGCAACACCTCATCACAAATCTCGTGCGTATGGTAAATCTTTTGCGGTACGAGCTGTTCAACTTTGGAATGAGTTGCCTCCCTCCTTAAGGCAATCGCAGTCCGTTGCGTCGCTTAAGGGGCAGTTAAAAAAGCTGTGGCTATCGGACCGGAATTAACTTGTTCGTGACTATAGATATTATATTTTTATTATATTTAACGTAGGTATTCTATATATTTGTTAAATTTTTACTTCTAATTTTTATCTTATATTATTTATTCTTGCCCTCTTTTTTATAATTTTATTGACTTTCCTCTAGTCCAGTGGTTCCTAACCTTTTCAGTCCGGTCACCCCTATGACTAACTAGGGAACCTGATTTTACCCCTCCTCCCAATGGTAATAAAAAATAAAACGTGTACGTTTGTTGTATGGTTATATTAGGTTAACTTATTACCCCCGTAAAATACCAGTTTTACCCCCACGGGGGTAATTACCCCCAGGTTAAGAACCACTGCTCTAGTCTATTGTACTCAGTGCTATATTTGTCTACCGTTCTTCATCAATTCTCATCTACTCAAAGGTTAACTGGAAGAAATCCCTTAAGGGATAAGTTCGCCTTTGTACTGCCTATCCTGTGCCATAAATTTGTGTTTTGTACAATAAAGAGTTTATACATACATACATACATTTTTTTTTAATATTTTAAAATTGAGATATCTCAATTCATCATCTAAAAGAGGAAAGACAATATTACAACTTCAAACTACTTTTAACCAATGAGTAAATCTAGCGTGGTTAAGCAATCGAAAAATACGGGTCAATTTTAGCCTTAATTCGTCCAATCAAAAAGACCTGAATAATATAATATCCATTTATTACGACCATCAGAGGCTGGAGATTAATGGATTAATCCACGATAATCCATACAATTTTGACGTTCTGAGACAGTAAATCCCTACCCAATTTGGTCGAATCGGGATTTAGATACGTACTAATTCCAGTGTAGCTTCATGATATTAGTTTTTAACCTACCTCGGATTTCGAAGGAGGAGGTTTATCGATTCGGGATCTGTTTTTTTAACATAGGTAGGTACATTGTTGTTCGTTAATATAACACTACCCAATTAACACCCCACTAAAATGCTCTTTTAGCTAAAGCGTCAACTTTCAGCCCGCTGTGCAAAACGAAATTGTCGCTTACCAGTTCCGTCGAACAGAAAAATAGAGTACACACTACATACCTCGGCCAGTGTCGGCTGACATATTTGTCGACCTCGGCTTCGTCTCAGCCATTACATGTGATCTGAGACATTACTTACTTTACTGCCCTAGGTATGTAATATACTATTTCATTACACAAGGATCGTGTGACGTAGAACACGGGTTTTCTCACCGCTAAACTAGGTGAGTGAAATATAGACCACCCCAACATTTCTAATAGTTCTAACCGCACCATATGTCTTTCGTGCCATTTAGACGAACGGGCTCGTAATTCAGCAACTTAAACTGTGTAAGCAGGTGTAAAATCCGGTTTTCAGCGGATGCGAAACGGCCTATGTACGTGGTATGGTCAAATCGCGCGATACGGAGCTGAAATGTGATATTTGGCCGCATGTCACACCGTATAGACTTATAGAGCGTTTGTTTGGCTTTTTAGTTTTTAACCTCTAGGGCCTAGAGTCTAGGCGACCAGAGACCTATTAGGGTTTGCCCATAATTTTTGACGAAACAAAATTGCATTTGTCTTGGCAAATTTTGACCTGTGGGCAGCGGCAGCGACAGGAGCAAAAATTTTAACTGTAGTATTAAACTCCTCAAACTAACCAACATTTGCTCAGCAACTTTTAAAAATAACTTGTATCTTGATATTTAGAACACTTGAAAATTGATTCTAAGACGCAATGTATTGCGAATTTTGTTATGTTTAAGGCGTGACAAGCAACGTTAATTACACTGATGACAGCGTACATTGCAGGTATATTTAATTTGTACGGAAAATAGGAAGTCTAAAGACTTCACAATTTTTAGAAGTCGCTGAACAAAATGTTGGTCGTTATAAATAGTAATGTAAAATTTGTTTGTAAGGTAGGAATATATGGGCCATAGTTGCCAAAAAACTAATTCTTTTTTATTTAAATTTTCCTCTACAAAATCTAGCAGGAGTAGTGAATATTTTATTATTTACAAAACCATTGAAATGGAAACCACCATTTATTTAGAGATTATTTTCTATAAACTTATCGACCATCAGTGTTTCACTACACTGTTTACATCATTGGCGTATAATATCTAAGAACGGGCTAATGGGGCACTAAAAATGGTACTAGTTCAGCGGTGTTACTCACGAATTCCAGCCAATCGTGCAGTCTAACGCAACTAGTTGTGACCAATAGCGCGCGTAATGCGAACTCGTCAACCAATCGCGCGCGTGATGCGAACTCATCAACCGGTTGAGCGTTGTAACGGTTTCACACCGCTGTACTGGCCCCTGTCATGCCTCATTATTATTGCCCGTAAACCCAGTCCCTAGATATCTATGTCAATGGTTTACATTCGCCCCGGTGCCACAAGTACCCCGTCCTGTTATTCCGCGTTGTAATGGCGCACATTCATTCTGTAAACATTTACGATATCCGCATGATTTGTGGCTTGAAACGTGAACGCGTAACTTTATTAGCCACATTTATAACCTTGGCTTGCCTGGCCGTATGGTGCGGGTTCATACCTCAGCAAGACGTTTACGGCGCAGGTAAAAAATATAGGTTAAGGTAAGAACGATATTGTTTTCTGTTGAAAACAAGCAGGACGGTGCAGTTTTTCTTTTTAAGTCATGAAATTTATTTATTTACCATATTCCCACCTAAAGTAAAGTCTAAAATTCCCAACTATGTCCAAAATTAACTGGAATATCTTCATTTAAGAGTAACTTTTATTTGAAAGACGCAGTAGAGCAAAATATTTTCATAAATGGAAGAAAACACGTAGTTTTGCAATTGAAAAGAACATAGTATTGACATTTAATTGCGTTTCGAACCTTTAGACGTACATGGGCACTATTTAAAGTTGCCAACAATTGGGATTTTTTATATTATTTCTACTCAGAATCACGAGCTTTTTCCATTTTTACTGAGGAAAAACGTGTCCCCAAAATTTTTGCTCCGGTTGGTTACGGTTTTCAATACAACCTTCTATGACCGTAATAAAACGGACAAAAAAATTTTTATGAAATTTTTGGGACACTTTTTTTCTTGTATTAGGATCGAAATAGCTCGTGATTCTGAGTGGATATAATATAAAAATTCCAAAATCTAAAATCCAAGTTGGGGGTTCAACTTTAAATAGAAATGCGTGGGCATTTCTAATTAAAGTTTTATTTATATATATTCTATCTGGTATTTTGGTATCGGCAAAGCGGAATTTAAGGATTAATAATAATACGATGTTTTTTCCTAGCACTTAATATACCTCCATATCATTATCAATTCAAGTGATTAAATGAAAATGCCTAGAAACACGTGTTACGTTATCCTCCCTGTGGCAGTAAGCGTAGGTATACATCCTTTTACATAATCCTCGAGTACCTAAGTACTTTGGAAACAATATTTCACTTAAAGTTGGGCGCGTCCTAAATCAACATAGTTACATGATTACGGATATTTAGACGTGAATTTGTGAATGTTGGACTTTAGAGGAAGAATTAACATGTACCTAATAACATAAAATAAATTATTTTCATTTGTTATCTTTTCATTAGCTATAACTAACGACCCGCCCCGGCACAAAACCTTAACAAATTAAAACCGCATGATAATCTGTTCAGTAGTTTTTGAGTTTATAATTAATTTACCACAATTATATATTTGCCTAGTTACATCTACATCTACGAGAGTCATTCCCGTCTCTCAGCACTCGGCCCGTAATGGGGCAATTTGGACCACTAACGGTTTTAATAAGCTATCAAGTTAATTGGAGGCTCCGGGGATTAACCGCATTATTTAATTACGTGGCGAAGTGCAATTTGTTTTGGGAATAAGTTTTTTGTTAAAAAAATCGTTTTTGATGCAAGCTTTTATCGCCGACTGTTGGTACTTTCCTTTCAAACAAGAATCCGGCGAACCGGGAAGTAAACCTAGCCTATAAAAAGCCCCTCCGAGTATGGATCGGAACCGGTTTGTTGCAAAAACTTCGAAATAACCATATTATTCGAATTATTAATATTAATTTCGGACCCGGTTGTGTATTTAGGTAACGACTTCGTATTATTAGATTGCCCAATTAGAAATGAAATAATTAACAAAGAACGAAAAAATACCGTTTTCGTTCCCATACTAAAAATACCGGTAGGTATCCCTGCCGCCGAGGTTCTTGCGCCGGTATTTTCGCAGGATCTCTAAGGACCACTTGCACCATCCCACTAACCCGGGGTTAACTGGTTAAACCGCTGACCCAGAGTCAAATTGTACTGGTAAACATGGTAACTCCAGTAGGGCTAAGATGGTCGGTTTTTTATCATCTGTCATCATGCCTGTAAAGTTCTAACAGTAAGTGCGAAAGTGACGCATGACATGACAAGTGATAAAAATGCGACCATTATCGCTACAGGTTTCCCCGGCGTCAAAAAAAAAAGGTTTAGTGGAATGGTGCAAGTGGCGCTGAGAAGTTGAAAAGAACTCGAGTTTCGACTTAATAAGAGTCTGAAAAACCGAGTCCGCTTAATTAAGATCACTCAATAGACGCGAGTCTTAATCTTAACCTCTAGCCGCCCATACGTCAAACCTTGCCAAGCAAAATGAAATTTTATTTTGTCAGCACAAAGTTCAAATTAGAATGGAACAGGAGACCTTTTTATAGGTCTAGAGGTTAAAACCAACACTAGTTTGTCCTGTTGTTTTAAAGTCGCGATGTAACAGATTTCATGACACATAAATCACACAAACACAAAAAAACCGGGCAAGTGCGAGTCGGACTCGCGCACGAAGGGTTCCGTACCATAATGCAAAAAACGGCAGAAAAAACGGCCACCCATCCAAGTACTGACCCCGCCCGACGTTGCTTAACTTCGGTGAAGAATCACGGTTTCTTGTATGGGAGCCCCACTTAAATCTTTATTTTATTCTGTTTTTAGTATTTTTTGTTATAGCGGCAACAGAAATACATCATCTGTGAAAATTTCAACTATCTAGCTATCACGGTTCGTGAGATACAGCCTGGTGACAGACGGACGGACGGACGGACAGCGGAGTCTTAGTAATAGGGTCCCGTTTTACCCTTTGGGTACGGAACCCTAATAGGAATACTGCTAAGATCATAACCCTTGATTTTGCTGTAGTCTGGTAAATATAGACGAGAACCACAATCCTCGTTATAGTTTCAATCGCTAGCAGGAAGTTAACATATTGGAAAATAATAAAACAGTGCAAACTGAAGGAACAAATAAACAAGCGGAACCGGGAACACCAAGTTACAAACTAACTTGGACATTGCACAGCGGGCACAGGGCAACAGCAGAACCAGGCCACACCAGTGGGGAGACACTCCTGACTTCGGGCAAACTCGGCTCCGTTCGGCTCATCATTGCTCCGAGCAATTATTAGGGTTGACACAGCTTGACATCCCTTTGCGTGCTAGATAAGATAACGACTCGAATTTTGACTACCCTAAATAGCCTAAAGGGATAGTGCCATAAGTTGGAAAGGGATATCATGATTCGACCTTGAATCGCTGTGACACTAATATGGAAGAGTGATAGAGAGACACTAAGCGTTTCGTTGTCGTAGCGATAGCGATTGTCACCTTGGCTAGGCCGACAGGAGACCTTTTTTTTCTAGACGAAATGACAATCGTAAATAGAAAAACCAATCGAAAATCTTAAATAATGTGTGGGGATGTAATGGTCAATTTGTCATCCAGCTAGATTTTTTATTTTCATTTCGTGTTTGTGCCCCCAGAAGTTTCTGGCAGGAAACTCTTGCCTGAAATGGTCGCTCTTTATACCGAGATTTGATGTTTGATTTGTGTACCTAACCTACTTTGTCTTCAAGGTAATATTTCCAAAAAAATTACCATGAAAGAACAAAATTAGGAGTGATCACTAGTATGAGAGTAGCATCAATAATTGATTTTTCACCACACCAGCTCGGAAAGGCTTACTTTGCACTTCAAAAACTGATAGCAAAGTTGCATTTTATTCACATGTGAGGCAAAGTAATCAAATGCAAATTTTGAGTTGTTTTCTTATGTTTGGTGGTAGAATTGACTTTTAAATGATGATTTTGGATGATAAATATTTAATAACATTCATTTGGATTTGATTTGGTTTGATTTTGTTTGATATTTAATATTTGCTTCGGGTTGGTGTGGTGAAAATTTTTGTGTTTCACTCGGGGGCAAATTTTGTTTAACCCTCGCGCTTTGAAACCCTCGCAACGCTCAAGATTCCATTTTTCGCTCTCGCTACGCTCGTGGTTCAATATTGGAATCTTTCGCTTGCTCGGGTATCAATATTAGCACGAGCGGTTAAACAACAACTTTGCCCCCTTGTAAAACAAATAACTATTATTGATATAGGAACTTCCTTTTTGTCATTTAATTTTACCCCCTAATATCCGATGTCTGCAGATGACCCACTGTCTAATCTTTTGTGGATAAAATTTCCAGTACCTACTCCCATAAGCCCTGTAGTTGTTGTTTGATCGTACTGTTGACTTTTCGTTAAGAATAAGTTTTATTTAAACTGAATTTTCAAACAACTTAATCGTTTTAGCCGTTAACTAACTAGTCTGCTCTTCCGTAATATTTCCATGACAAATTGTAGATATTCGTTATAAACTGTACTTATTTTCTCTTTTTAGGGTTCCGTTCCCAAAGGGTGAAAACGGGACCCTATTACTAAGACTCCACTGTCCGTCTGTCTGTCTGTCTGTCACCAGGCTGTATCTCATGAACCGTGATAGCTAGTTATTATTATTATTATTCGGAGCCTGTCGTGTCCCACTGCTGGGCAAAGGCCTCCCCCCAATTTCTCCACAAATATCTGTCCAGTGCTATGTCTGGCCACTCCTTTAAGAAGAAGTCTAGTTCATCCCGCCATCGCCGGCAGGGTCTGCCAGGTCCCCGATTTGAGTTTTCGGGCTCCCACTCTGAAGTGATTTTGCCCCACAACTCATTCGGCAGACGTGACCAGCCCAGTCCCATTTTAGCTTGGCCGCCTTCCGAGCTAATCGACGATTTGGGTCTTGGAGCGTAGCGTGGTGTTCCGGACTTGATCCACCAATTTGACGCCTAATATGCTACGCTCCATGGCTCGTTAGCAAACCCCGAGTCTGAGGGGCTACCGCGAAAACCGAAATTCGCAAATTGCGGGGATCTTTCTCTTTTACTCCAATGAAGGCGTAATTAGAGTGACAGAGAAAAATGCCCGCAATTTGCGAACTTCGATTTTTGCGGTTATAGCCCAGGACTTCTGAGCTTTAGTCAAAGACCAAGTGATAGCTAGACAGTTGAAATTTTCACAGATGATGTATTTCTGTTGCCGCTATAACAACAAATACTAGAAAAGTACGAAACCCTCGGTGGGCGAGTCCTACTCGCACTTGTCCGGTTTTTTATTACCCTAACGGAACGGAGACGAAGTTAGATATTACCTATTCATTAAATTTTGACAGGTCACATTGCGTTATTTACAAGCACAACGACGATTTTTCAACCTGTTGAACACTGACTAATACTGCACCGTGCACCAGCTCTAACGGCCCGATTCGAACTTTAAGATGCGTCAGTTAATAGATCTAGAAACGATAAGGATTAGATGTCAGTGTCAAATGTGACGTTTCTTCCAACTAAAACGTTACTTTTGACACTGATACATCTAATCCATATCGTTTCTAGATCTATTAATTGGGTATTTTCCTACTAGTCAAATCAGTTACTTTTTTAGAACTGTCAAAACGATTTGCTAATATGGAATTTATAATATACTAGACGGGCCCGCAGCTCCGCTCGCGTAAATGAAATAAAGAGTTTGTCTAATGTTTAGTTAAATACCGATATTATTGTGTTACCAGGGTTCATAACTGTGATAGGGACTTCTTATTTGTAACCGATATTTGGATAACTTACTTCGCAAATTTCTCAAAAAATTATGTGATTTGATAAAAGGCAAGATTGTATTTTTTCATCTACGTAGGTATTTAGGTATTTATTTAAAATTTGTTTCAACATAAAATTATGGGATTGCATTTGAATTACGCATTATAGGGAGGGGGGAGGGAGTAGGACCCCCCCCCCCCCCGAACCCATCCCCAAAGTTAGGAAATCAATAGTTATTACCACGCCAATATTTTTTTTATTTTTTGAGGTTATGTTCAATAATACAACCAAAGCGTACGAAAGGGTAACCAATTTGGAATTTTGTATACATATTTTTGAGCACTTTGTCCGTATGCCTACATGTTTTTGAGCACTTTGTCCGTATACATGTTTTTGACCACTGTATTTCTTTTTTGACAGCGAGTCGGGTGTGTTGTGAACGCAAGATACCTAACACTCCTCCTCGCTTCGCTCGTCGTCGTACCTAACGGTGACTCTGGCACTGTATTTCGTTTTTGACAGCGTCTGGTGTGTTGTGAACGCAACTTCAAACACGTATAAAAAAACTACGCGTCTCCTAGACACAAATCGGGTGTCATTTGAAAGGGGTGACCAACCCCCATAAAATGCCACCCTTCCCCGCCCCTCCCTATAATGCGTGATTCAAATGCTAACCCAAAATTATTATTTATTTTCATAAGCCCAATTGCAAACACGTTCATTAGAATAATTTCCGCCTTAAGACGAATATGTACGACCACCGCCCATAAATCGCATTTTCATACAAATGTAAATAGTCCCCATTTCCCTGTCTGGATATTGACATTACTTACGACGGCTACTGTGACGCAACGACCGAAAATGAGTCCTGGCTTCCGACACCAGATCACACCATGTTTCCCGGTCTTGCGATAGCTCTTGCCAGTCGCCATGGCCGAGGTTGATCAGATATTGAGCAACCCTTGAGCTCCAAAATATCTGAGCATGCACTTTAACTACATTATAATTTACATTGTTCAGATATTTGTGAATACCTCAGCCGTTCCGATATATCTGATGGTGACTGTTCAGCAAGAAGAAAAAATCCTACCTGGTCGAGTCGCATCGTATTACGCGAGAAAACAGTTCCCGAATTGGTTATATCTGTAAAGTCATTAAAGTATAATTATCACACACACATTATTACGGGCACCATCCCTTAAACTGATGGGTTCTCTGGCCCATCTCGGCAGCCCGTTCCCCGGACGAATGGCAATGTTTGCCAAAGCCGTGAAAGTCAATCTGAATAATATAACTCAAAAAGAAATTTAAAACAATAAAATACAAATTATTAACACGATAATCATACGATAATATTAATTTGATGGATATGTCATAAATGGCATAAGGCACTCGTATGGGCTATGGACTAAGGTTGAGGTTGGCAGCACTTTTTATTTTACTTTGTGTAAAAAAACTCAGAAATACCTGTATTTGGATATATACGATATATTGGAATAAATACGGATAATTTGGTCTAGTCTGTAGCACCGCCAAACGAAAACAACCGAGAGTTGCCGAAAATGGGCGATCATCGTAAAATCAAGATTCGTATGAAAATTTCTTTTACTTATTGTAAATTAAATACGCATCGAAATCGATAGTTTTTATGCTCTAGTTTTATTCTCATATGTAGATAATAGATTTAAACAGTTTTTTCTTATCATACGTGCGTTGTATTCGAGATACGTGTCAAAAACTTTTTTAGAAATTTGTAAGGGGCCATCTCTCTTCTTCGCTCGTTTTTTATCCCGTTCTGGTTTTTCAATTTTATATATATGATGATGATGATGAAACATTACATCGTGACGTCACGGTCAACTCACCTACTTTTTATATTTCTATCCGATTTATTAAATAGAACTTGTGTTTAAAAATAACTCCTATCTGTGTTTTTCTAATAATTATCTGGTGCTTTACTTCATGCATGGTGTAAAATAATTTATTTTAAATACAGTATAATACACTATTGACGTATCTTGAAGTTCGAATCGGCCAGTAAAACAAAAAATTCACCAGCAAAGTTACTCATAACTCTGTAGGGATCGGATGGATCGTAGCGATAGCTCGTTTTCCCTACTACTTGTAACGTAACGTATGGTTCGCAGCGTAGAGGCCTTAATGCAATATTATTATCTTAATTAGCTCTTAATTAGGACGAACGACCTTGATGTTTCTTTTTAGTAGGTAATGCTTCCCTCATTTGGGATTAGGGATTGGACTTCCTCGTCGTTCTGTGCTAGGCTTATCTGGCGGCCTAGCCAAGGTGACGATCGCTTGCGCTTCGCCATCGAATCGCTTTGTGCCTCTCTATCACTCTTCCATGTTAGTGTGACAGTGACAGTTGAGGGTTTTCCAAAAAAAATGTAATACGTCTCCACATAATATGTCTCACAAGGCTATTCACACTCGTAACGCAAGTCAACAACCGGTACCTACTTAATAAACGCCAACGTTTCCTTTGTCTTACAGTGACCCGGTTTTTGCCGAATGTCGAGACGGATGTAATCCCTATGTTGTACTACTAATTAACAGGGGATCAAGCTTCTGTGATCATCAAGCTTTTGTATCATCCGGTAAATATTGTATGTATATCAATATTCGCATGTTGTTTTAGAAGTATGAATCTATACATATAGGTACATCAATATACAGTGCATTCATCCTTACGTGTCTTGTCTAGTAAACAAACACTTCTCGAAGACATTATCACATTTTTCTCTGGAATTAGGTACTCAATAATCATTACTTAAAATGTTGTTGTATACTTAAAGAAACACAAAGTATTGACATCAACCAAATAACCACTGAAAAATATAATTTCTAATAAGATTTTCATCAATAATCGCAGTAACGAACGGATCACCTCAAAAACATCTGATTACGATGTCTAGATTTTCTGTGGATTTGACGTTTGTTTGTTTACATGATAAGACACACAAGATGATTTCTTCACAAGAAATAACAGAACAGTTTTTACTGAATACTGTGCCTTTTAATGATCCGGGAGTTCAGGTGGACACTCGCCGCAAGGTAGACGCTTGCTTCACACAAGACAGCATAAAAATATTATTTGAGCTTTTCACACAATCACATAGGTACAATTTTAAAACCGTTACGTTAACGCTACTAATCCAGGCTGTGGACACAAAAGGCAAGTCACATCGGGTTAATTCTCTTAATTCTCAGTTGGCCGCGCAACCCTTAGCTTTGCGGCCGGCGGACAAAGCGGTAAGCCCGCCATTGTTGTAAACTTACCTCCTACACATTTACGTCTTCCTAAGGCATGAATTACACGGCGAAATATCTTTAGAGAATGTAAACAAACAATTGGGTATTTTATTGGGCAAGAAAATTCTTCCTGTCAATTAATTTATTCGTACTACTACCATCAAAAGTACATTTCGATAGTAGATATAGATGTTGTTGACTTACTAGGATATAGATTCACCTTATTTGAATCAGGTGTGCAGGTTTCGAAAATGATGACCATTTTGGAATCCAAGATGGCGACCATGCAGTATGTCATAAAAGTCGTCATGGATGTTGTTTTATAGCTTTTAGGGGGTCCAGACTTCGAAAATGATGACCACTTTGGAATCCCAAGATGGCGGCCATGCAATATGTCATAAAAATCGTCATGGATGGTTTTAGGTGCACAAAGGATTAAGGTGCAAAAGTGTAAACATATATTTGACGTCGACTGTACGTATAGATACATTATTTCAATTACACAGGTGATAAGTAAGACTCCTTTCAGTTATAAAGGTAATGAGAAGAGCTAAAATATCGCCATTTTTGAGCACAGTTTCAATTATAGAGCTCTTAGTTGCGATGTGGTCAATCACAGAGGCAAAATTAAGAAAAGCACTAAAATCCAAATTGCAATTATAGAGGTTTCACTGTATTTTAGAATGTTTTTCACTACCTACGAGTATTTAAATTAGCTTTCAATACGACTCGGCGTTCATAAATATCGTCCGATAACCTATTGGCTTTTGGAGTGTTTGTCGTGGTGGCAAACGGGACAACTCTTTCCATTGGAGCGGATGATGTTAAAGTTGTATTATATTTAAGAAACACCTTTTTTATTTCAGGATATATGTTTAGAATGTCGAGTGACCGGAACGTGTCCGCTAAATACCCTAATACAGATCAGTACTCGACTTTGATAGAGTACCCGCTGCTGCTGCTGGTGGAACTAGTGTTATTACTGACACAGTCTGTACCAGAAAATTCATAAAATGCGTCATCAGAATCAGTTACTCAAATACTTACACATACTCCTTGTCCTGCTGCTAATGGCTGTGCACATTCATTGGAAACAGCCGCTATAAACATGTTTTTCAATCGAGCATGTTGCTCGAAATCAACGCACGAGTACCAATCATTTTTAAATCGGGGATAACTGTAAGTAAGTAAAGTAAGTAAATATTCTTTATTGCACCAATAATTATACATTTTACATACATGTAAAACTACAAAGAAATTTTAACGGAAAAATAGAACCAGGTAACAACAGGCGGTCTTATCGCTAAAGAGCGATCTCTTCCAGACAACCTTTGGGTAGCAGGAAATGTAGAACTCAAACAAAAGTCAACAGGTAGTGCACGGAGCAAAATATGGAGACTATTAAACACAAACACACATATTACAAAACTACTTATATTAGTATTACAACAAAACCTAATACACAAATAAATATACAATATATATATACATAATATACATAATAACTGTGTGCGGCGATAATTGCTTTTTCTGCGTCAGGTCCGGTTAGTTTCAAAATGTTTTGAAAACGTCTCTGTACGTGTGTAAGCAATTGCGTTGCAATCGGCTTACAATATTGGTAATGGTTCAATATTTGAAGTTTGCATTCCGCAGTGGGTTTTTTTAACCCAAGTGCATCATGCAATGCACTGTTTTTGTCTTTGACCGAGTAAATTTGTTTCAGTGAATCGTACATACTGTTCCAGCGAGTTTCGCCTGGTCGACTGAGATTATATCCTAGAATATTTCGAATTATTTCAAAGCCGTTATTTGGGCCGCTTAGCCATTCTCCAAAGAACATTGCATTTGGCAATGACATTCATATGAGTGTTGAACAAAACAGGGTTAATGGTAAGTATGTTTTTTAGTTAGATTTGTGGTTGCAATCAGATTTAGCGTATGTGAACAACACCGCATATGATACGGCAGTAAAACATGATCATTAGTAAAATTTATGTCATTTCCATTTGCATCGATCAATGGCTCGTCTTCGTCGTCTTCATTTGAACTGTCAGTTTCAACATTATCAATTCTTTCTATATTTGTAGGCTTTTACAAAATTGCTACCATTATCCGTTGTAACAGCAACGATTTTTGGGAGTCCTAGGTCAAATTCTTGTAATAGTTCTCTTAGTAGAGTTGTTATGCGCTCATAATTATGCACTCCGCTTAACCTTCGGCATTCTAATGCCCTTGATGTTCTCATAAAACTTTCTAGGTTGATCCAGTGAGCAGTGAGGCCCAAAAAGCTCCTTTTCCGGCTGGACCAGATATCTGCCGTGGCACAAATGAAGTTGACTCTATTCATGAGATCTCTGATAACTGCAACCTGCGGGCGCAGCACGGTTCCATTTTTATCGCCTATCACTATGCGCGTCCCTTTCGCACTTACATACTTGTTAGAACGTGACAGGCATGGTGACAAGGGATAAAAACGCGACCGTGCTACGCCGCCTGATTGACGACTTTTATGACATACTGCATGGCCGCCAACGCCATCTTGGATTCCAAAATGGTCATCATTTTCAAAATCTGCACAAAAGCTGCTGTAATCGTGCTATTTTGCTAATAGGAATAGCTCGAGATGGTTTGATTAATCACTAGTACTTTAGTATTGTAATATTTGCTATTACTTCGCCCTAGTAAAGAACCTAAAACGAGATCGAATATTTAGCCATATGAGGGTAGATGAAAACATTACACGATTAAATGAAATAGTTTAAAGCCAGAACGATGAAGGAATAGAAAACTGCCTACACCTGAGTTTTCTATTTGGTTGGTTAACTGAATGTTACAAGTACCCGAAAATGTAAAATCACACCGTTTACATTTATTTAACTAGGTACCTAAAGATACAGACTTATAGGTACCTAGGTAAACATTGAGTTTCGTCGCATGTACAATCAGCTACAAACAAAAGTACTGTAAAAGCTACTATTACAACCTCAGTTTGATAAACAGAGGCTGGCGCATTAGGAATGAATGCATCTCGCGTCGAATGAAAGCCTTTATGAGAGTTCATTTTTTATATGGAGTAGGTGTCACGTAAAATGTATGTAGACATTTTTTGGAAATTACCACATGTATTTATTACAGACAAGTAATGAAAATGCGGTAAAAACATATTTCTACAATTGTATGCCCAACCAAATGGATTTTTAGGAACTGTCAATGTCATAGGGATCATTATTCGACGCGAGAGGTTATAGTTAGGTTCAACTTCGACTGAAGGAGCCGCGTGAAGCCTGGCGGACATTTTCTTCGACACGAGCGGGTAGCTGCTTACAGACAATTAGCTAATAGATTAGACTTATATCGGCCAGGATATGAACCGTGATTACCTTTTGTATTGTTTTCGAGCTCCCGATATTTCGACACAGTTACATGCATCTTGTTCACGAAATACACACACATACATACACGACACACGAGTCTAATGAAACTAACCATGAATCATTCAAAACTGTTAGCTAATAGATACCTACTTCAATTATAATTAAATTTTTCTAATTAAAATTCCGATGGCCGATGGGGTCGAAAAGTGCTCGAGTGGAGACCACGGACTAGCAAGCGCAGCGTAGGACATCCACCCACAAGATGGACAGACGACCTTGTTAAGGTCGCCGGAATACGCTGGATGCGGGTCGCTTCCAACCGGCACGTATGGAGGTCCAAGGGACCTATGTTCAGCAGTGGACGTCTTATGGCTGAGATGATGAGTTAAAATTCTTGATATTACGAATACATGTATCGGGATTACAGATGCTGCGAAAGTCACGTGATCTATACATAATTTAAGTTATTGGCGTTTTCTATCAGGGATTGTCATCTTGGATAGGTAGGTCCGATAGGTAAGAAAACGTATCTTTTCATTACCAGGCCAGTTTTGTCCTTAATCTAGATATATCTAGGTCCCCGGTGATCATAAGATCATAAGTCATGTGCATAATAAACTGCTTTGTTTACCCTGGGATTATAACGGCTTAAACCTAAATTAATATTGCAGCAACAAGGTAGACTGGCAAATACAGTTTAGGTTTTGTTAACATATTAACTCAAAATACCCTAAAAAGGTGCTATTAGAGAAAAGGCATTTAGGATCAATTTTGTCCAATTTATATAGTTATGTCAAAGTGGCACGTGGTGGTGTTATAGTGGCACTTATGTCAAAGTAATAATATAGTTTAAGTTTGAACAACGTTTTTTTTTCTTTATTCAAAATTAATTCCTGTCACTTTGACCTAAAGTACTTATGTCGAACACTGGCTAAAAGTGTCGATCATTGGTGGTTTTCCCTTACTTGAATACCTTCATAGATTGCTACAACTTTTCTTCTTCTAAATAACAGTGTCTCGGTTTTTTCTACGGCTAGCTAAAAGATACAAGGTAAAACGACCAAATCTCGAGAAAACCGCAGGCACAAGTTTTTACTAAAGCTACCCTAAAGTAAAATATCATCTTAAAGGAGAAACTAGGCCTTGGTGAGAATTAACTATAGTTATTTGTACAACAAGAGATCAAAGTTTGATATTTCTTCGAGTGCTTATTTTGAGTCCCGTGCAAGCGAAAGATTCTATAATAGATCTCTATTCTAAATTAGATTCTATGATAGAATCTAATTTAGAATCTTGAGCGTAGTAAGGGATTCAAAAGCGCACGAGATGTAAAAAACTTTGATCTCGTGTAGTACACAAAATTTTTCACCCTAAGCAGTGAGAACATACCTAGAGGGACAGAGATAATAGAACCCAAGTATATCGAACTTGTATTAGACCCCGCATGTTGAAATGACATTTGACTATGGTACTAGAATGTCATTTTGTCTCACTCAGTGAGCAAAATCGCATTTTGCTCACTGACTAAGACACTCTCAGTGAGCAAAATGCGATTTTGCTCACTGAGTGAGACAAAATGACTCAGTGAGCAAAATCGCATTTTGCTCACTGTTTTTAAGAAGCAAAGTACCCTTGTTCGAGCTGCTGAGGTGAAAAAATAGATGTCGTATACGGAAGAATGTGACCAAGGCATCGGTGTGGAATCACACCAGCGTCCTCTGCATTCGCGGCAGATGCCTAGACGACTCGGCCACCCGGGCCACGGCTGCATAGGACGAACTTTCTCAAGTACGAGCACCTGTATGCAATCTCTTAAGGGCTTACGGTGTTCTAGCGGTCAACTTTAAAGTAGAACAGTATGGTTCGTTCGTGGTCGGAATAATTCGAATAGACAATATTGTAAAAGCTATTAATAAATTGTGTGGGGGTAATTCCACAGAGCTTGCGCGCAGACTTTATCTAGAAGTAGACAAACAAATTTACCTTTTTTATTTTGTAGAATGTCTTAAAAAAAGTTTCTGTGCGGAACTTCTGAAAATGATTCATGAACTCTTTCACGAAAATAAAGAACTCTAAAAACTGCGTATAAATCCTGGAGTACTTCAGAAAAATTTAAACCAACTTGAAATTTGGCATAAAATGCACCCCAAGCAATCTCAAAGTTTCTACATTGTGCGGTATTCGGGACATGCGGCCCGTAAAGTGGGAAATTTATGTACGTCTTTTGTCCGAGTAATAATAAAATTTACGTACGGCCCGTAAAATTACCCCTTGACTTAAATCTTGTGGCTCACTGCACCACTACGGATATGATGGTCGTTCTTGTCTACGTGTGACAGCGTGATAAAACGGTGTCCGTCACTTTCTATCCCACGGTGTTTGTTAGTTAAGCCTTCCAGCCGATTCGGCGTGGATTTTAACTTATGCCTTGCGCTGGTTCAATGGCCTCGCCAAATCGACACCCGTTTCATATGAAGGGTGGAAAAAACACAAAATATAAGATAAATAAATAAGAACCCTACACTCACCCCCCTGTGTCGTGGTGCAGGTCCTCCGCAATCAATGTATTCCGCAGTTCTTCCGAAATTAATAATTTTACGCGACAAATTGTCCGCACCGATCGTTTGCCTTTTAATGACAGATTTTCTTCTTCTGTTTTTTCTTCTTTCCCCAAATGACAATATATATATAAAAAGGTGGGAGTGAAATGAGGTAAAACTATGCATTAAAAACTAAACATTCCCCCGCCCGAGAAAGGCTAAAGCCTTTATCAACAAACAAAATTCAACTCTATTAATAAACTACAACTAAACTAAAACAGCTTGGTATCGCTACCTCCGCTTATTCTTCCAAAGGAAGCCTACAAATTTTAACAACCGGCCGCGTGAGGCTACCTGTTGGAGTTTTTAGACGTACTACCCTAACAACGCCGTCTTTGCCGGGTAGCAACTCCTCTATTCTCCCTAACTTCCATTTAAGAGGAGGTAAGTTTTCCTCCTTTATAAGAACTAGATCGCCCAGCTTAGGCGGATCAGTTGGAGATGTCCATTTTCTACGCATTTGAAGAGAATGTAGATATTGTTCCAATTCCAAATTCCAATTCCAAATTATTTATTTGTTAAACATAGGTATGTACAACTGAACAGTAGGTCTTACATGTATAATATAGTAACACTATGTTTCGCCACATGGCACACAAATAGCTACAGAGCACATGTAGCATGCAGTTATAAACTAAATCTTAAAACATATAAAACAGATACAAATTAAAAGGTAATAAAGTTTCCTGAGTCTGACAAATAATCTTGAATAGAATAGTATGCTTTAGTTATTAGGAAATCATACAAGCTTTTTTTAAATTTATTTAAATCGTTAATTTTTAAAATCTGTGTTGGTAGCTTATTATAAATTTTTGGTGCCATTCCAAAAAAGCTTTTTGCTAGTAACGCTGTTTTACATGATCTAGATTGTATTCTATGTTGTTGGCGACAACTATTGAAATAGGAGAATTGGTGAGGGTTATACTTAACATATAATACGACTTCATATATATAAAGACAGGGAAGCGTGAGAATATTTAGCTTAATAAAGTAGGGTTTACATGATTCTATGAAATGTAAGCCGCATACTGATCGTAAGCACTTTTTTTGAGCTCTGAACACTAGTTCTCTATCAGTACAGTTACCCCAAAATATAACCCCGTATCTCAAAGTTGATGTAACGTGAGCGTGATAAGAGATTAAAACAGTCGACTGGTTTGCTACTTTTCGCAAATTGCGTAAGGCATATGAATATTTGTTTAGTTTTTTACAAACGTTGTCTACGTGGTTATTCCAACTTAATGTTCGATCTAAGCGTATCCCCAAAAAAGTTGTTGAAACCGTTTCTTCAATGTCCTGATCTTTGTATGTAATTTTTAAATGTGAAATAAGTTCTTTTCTCTGTTTAAAGGTCATTGTTTTGGTTTTATTTAAGTTGATAAAGAGATTATTTTTATGTAGCCAATCAATTATTAATTCTATTGTTTTATTAATGTGTTGTTCAAATAATGATGGCTCTTCGCTAGTAAAAATCACTGTACTGTCATCTGCAAATAAAACAATTTTATCTGTGATTGCTTTTGGCAGATCGTTAATATAGATTAAAAAGAGGAGCGGGCCTAAGACGCTTCCTTGTGGGACGCCATAATTTGTTTGTTTTAAATCTGAATAAAATGTGACCTCGTTTTTATACTTAACACAAATCCGAGTTATTTGTGTGACTTGCTCTCTATTCGTCAAGTAGGATTGTAGTAAATTGTAGGTATTTCCGCGGATACCATAATTATACAGTTTTGATAGTAAAATTTTATGATCCACAAAATCAAATGCTTTTGTTAAATCCATATACAATGCTGTAACGGGTATTTTTTTATCTATCTGTGTCGTAATTGTGTTAAGTAGATCATAAATGGCCATGTTTATGGATTTATTTTTCCGGAAACCTTTTTGCTCGTCAGCAAAAAGGTTATGTGATTCAAAAAAGCTACTTAGATTTAAATAAATTACTTTTTCTATTATCTTGGAGAAAATAGGCATCAATGCCACTGGTCTGTAATTAGTTATATCTTTTTTATCTCCTTTTTTATACAAAGGTCGAACGATGGTAGTTTTTAATTTGTCCGGAAATATTCCATGTTCGATACACATGTTTATAATAAAACTAAGCGGTGCTGCAATGATTTTTGAAACTGTTTTAACTATTTTTGTATGTATCCCGTCGTTTCCTGTACTATTGGTGTTTTTCAGAGAGTTGATAATTATTCTTATGTCATCTGGATTTGTTGGCTTCATAAAAATCGAATTAATAGAATTGTACGTCATTGTCGTTTTACTTGTGGTGTGTTTATTTATATTCGATGAATTATCACCTATTGTATTGAGATGAATGTAGTAGTTATTGAATGCCTGCGCTATATCTTTGGGGTCGGTAATATCTTTCCCATTCAAGTTGATTGCTGAAATGTTATCTTTTATGTGTCTCATTTTTGAACCATTTATAATATTCCAGGTAGCTTTTGATTTATTTGATGAATTTTTAATATAGTAATTATTTTGAGACTTTTTTGTGAGCAACATTATTTTTTTGAGATTGTTCACTCCATTTTCTCCACAGGCGTTGAGACATAGCTTGAATTAAGTTAAAACGACTCAACCGCGAGTTTGGAATATCCTCAAAATTGTACTCCGGAACCGAAAGCAAAGGTCTGCCTATAAGTAAGTGTGCAGGCGTCAAGACCTCCAGTTCGTGAGGATCTTGGGACAACGGGCATACGGACGACTATTAAGAACCGCTTCAACCCTGGTAAATACCGTTACCAATTCGTCGAACGTCAAAACCTGTTCACCTATGACACGCCTCAATAATGTTTTAGCCGATTTTACGGTCGCCTCAAATAGACCACCGAAATGAGGCGCCGCTGGAGAATTGAACCGCCATGTTATTGACTGCTTGGCCGCGCCGTCGCTAAGCCCTTGCTGTACTTCTTGAGAAGCCAAATATCTCCGCACATCATCCAGATACCTATTCGCACCCGTATAATTAGTTCCGCAATCTGAACGTATCACACTCGGCATACCGCGTCGGGACGTGAATCGCGTCAAAGCCGCTAGGAAACCTTCTGTCGAAAGGTCCGTGACGCACTCTAAATGGACCCCTTTGGATGCAGAGCATATAAATACGCAAAGATACGCCTTTAGAATTTTTGCATTCCGCAAACGAGAGTGTTTAATGCTGAACGGCCCAGCAAAGTCAGTTTGCACTGTGTGAAACACACCAGTCGCGTTAACCCGATCCCAAGGCAACGCTGACATAATTGGCGCTATAGGCCTAGCCTTGGTCCTAAAACATTTCATACACTTGAAAATTCGTGTACGAACACGAACCACTTGTCCCGCAGAAAGAATCCAAAATTGCCGTTGTAATACAGCCATGAGCACCGTAGCTCCCGCATGGCAATAAGTCACATGAAAATGATCTATGATCAAAATCGTTAAAGCGTGTGATTTGGGTAAAATCACCGGATGCTTCCTAGGAAATGATAAACTCGAATGTTCCAAACGACCTCCAACGCGCAACAAGCCGTCATCCCCAATAAACGGCAAAAGCCGACGTAGCCGCGTGGAACATTGTTTATCCTGGGTCAAGCAGTGGATGTCGTCCGCAAACTCCTCCTGCTGAACCAATTTCATTAACCGCTGCAAAGCGAACCGCCGCTCTGAGACTGTCAACACCCCTATAAGTTTTTCAGACGAATTCCTGGCATTGTTGACAAACCGGAAACAATATGCTACGACCGCCAATAACATATTCAACCGACTAAACCGCGTAAAAATATTATCCTCGTCAACAATTCCAGCTAAGGCCCGAACATTTACCTTCATCTTCCGCAATCCAGGTAATGGATCTTCCGCATTATCCATTTTATTCCTGGGCCAGGTCTCCGCATCACCTGACATCAAATGGAGACCCCAACATAAAGGGTGCTCAAGGAGCACTGATGCGCAACAACCGCAATTCGCGACATCAGCAGGGTTCATTTCTGAACGTAAATGTCTCCAGGCTATCTAAACCGCAATTTACAATTGGTGAACTCTATTCCCCTTCGCCAGGAACCGCTTTTCCATAGCTAAGAACCGCTTCGTGGCAAATGGTACAGTATTTACATTCTCCGGGGCATCAGATAAAGAAGTCGTTATAGTGGCTGGACCTGACAGCACGTAGCCGAACACCGTTTTCGTCACCCGTGGAATGTGATCCTTGATTTTAATGCGTCCGCTGAGTACAATATCACCAAGTAGATCTTCGCCTATTAAAATATCAATCTGTCGACTGACAAAGAACTGTTCATCCGCAAGATACAGTCCTCGATAGTTATCCGCTAATTGGGCCGGCAACGAATATCCAGGCAAGTCATAGGTAACTTCATTTAAGACTGTAGCCGTGGTCACTAGCACAGGCTGATCCGTCAGCCTAGGTGCCATGGTTAGGTTAACTGTCCCCCTACAACCGCTTATAGGAGTACAATTCAGTCCTGTGATTGGGACGTCAGACTTAAACCGTTTTAAGCCCAACTTCTGCACGCAAGCCTCCGATATAAATGTGCTCTCGCTGCCTCCATCCAGTAAGGCCCGCGCCTCGTGGAAGCTTCCGCTGCTGTCCAGTACTCTTATTATTGCCGTTGCAAGTAGCACCTTCCGCTGATACCTATCAGGTTTGTTGGCCTGTGATGCCATTAGCCCAGTGACTCCAGGGACCGCACTTCCTGGGTTGCCGCTGGCCAAAGGTGCACTCACAATAGGAGCACTTGGAGAGGACAAGGTAGCACTGTGAGCCTTCCCACTTGTAGCAACATTGTTTGAAGTCAAACGTTGTTCACAATCTGAACCAGTTGCCGGAAGATCGAAATGTAATAAATAATGGTGTTTAGCCGAATTACACTTGTAACAATTCTTGTTATAAGTGCACTGGTTAATGTTGTGACCATTCAAACACTTGAAGCACAATCTAAGAGATACCACCTGACGCTTCCTAGCCGCAGGTTTCATCTCCAAGAATTTATCACACCTAGCAATGAAGTGTCCGCTTTTTCCGCACAGTCGACACGACGACGCCGAACCCGCACCCTCGAATGCCGCATGAGCCTTTACCGCATGGCTCTGTACACTTCCAATACGCCTTCCCGCTGACGTACCGGCCTGTGGCTCCGCACTGGATTCCAAAATCCGTATTTCGGTTTCCAAAAACTTTATAAGGTCCGAGAATGTGGGTAACTCTTTATCGGCGTGCTTGTCTTCAAAATGTTTCTTCAAGTTGCCGTCTAACTTTTGAAAATTTATATAAAACAGCAAATAGCACCACGAATCAACGGGAAACTGCATCTTTTCCAAAGCTTTTGTGTTTTCAATCAAAGTATTTAAAAACATTTTTAAACCACTTGCCCCCTTAGTGGTGACATGAGGTGCACTTAACAAATTGTGCAACAAACGATCCGCCAACAACCTTTTGTTGTTATACCGTGCATTTAACAAATCTATCGCAACCGAAAAATTGTCCCCTGTGACCGACAAATGCTGGGTCAAGGACTTTGGTTCACCTAAAAGCGACCCCACCAAATAATACATTTTTTCAGTATCCGACAAAGTGGTATCATTGCCCACCAAAGATTGGAACAATTCCATAAAGGGAACAAACTCTTCCACCTGTCCCGCAAAGGTAGGAAGTTTGACTTTAGGGAGAACTGCCCTATTCCGCGCGCTCTTAGGATTGTCATTACCGTTACCGCTGCTACAGCTATTGTCCGCGTTAGCTGAAGCGTTCAAATTAGTCAACCCTAAATGGCGTTGTTTTATAAAATAATATTTCTTGTTGTACGCCTCGTACTCCTGAAGATGACTTTCTAAATGAAAGCTCTCTATATCCGCAGCAGAGAGCTGAAGTTCATAAAACATTTCCGTTAATGCCTCATAAACTTTCTCTAAATCTTGAAACCGCACGAGAAAATCACTTTCTTGTTCCGAAGACAATTCGGGATTACGAGCCAATCCATCCAACACATCCATACTACGACATGCTGTATGATATTTCATCTGCAGCAACTGTATCCGCCTAGCTGCCGCCATGTTTACGTTGGTATTCGATAACGAAATCCAAATAAATATAATCAATAGGATCCCGAATCCGAACAAGAACCACACCATGAAAACTACAAATTACAATTATACGTTATTTTTAATTAACGTACCGCACCGCAATAAATCATTAAACCGCACTTTGTAATAATATATTGAGTTTTTACCGCTAACATCAATATATATTATGAAATATTTATTCCGCAAACTTTGAAAGAAAATGTTTAGAACCCCTGAAAAATTTATTCATGTATCGAAATAGCATTAAATACCGATAAATAATGCTCTATACCGCTTTCACTGGAAATATAAATGTTTAGAAAAATACAAACCGCTTTCACTGGAAATATAAATGTTTAGAAAAATACAAATATCCCACCTTTGCTGAGGATCGAACCCTCGACCTCAGTAATAGTAAGCAACTACTACAACCACTAGGCTAGTATAGCAGTTACCTAACAAGACGAAATAACCCTATAGTATCTAAACCTAGCGATATGGTAACTTAGCAACCAAAACTGTTTTAATTTAAGATGTCAAACCAATAAAATAAATTTATGACAAATTGAATTTCAAAAACCCGCGACGAATAAAGATGGAATGTATGGAAAATGAAATGAAATAAAACAAAATCCCCAGTCAATATAATAATATATAAAATATTAAAAAATGTGACCTAAAAATAAATATTTCCCCCAAATTGGTATGAAATGAAACCGCAATGATAAAATGAAAGAAACGGGTGAGATTTGCCGAGGCGCCGACAAAGTGAGCCCGAATTTTTACAAATCCGGCTCGAAGACCAAATGTTAGTTAAGCCTTCCAGCCGATTCGGCGTGGATTTTAACTTATGCCTTGCGCTGGTTCAATGGCCTCGCCAAATCGACACCCGTTTCATATGAAGGGTGCAAAAAACACAAAATATAAGATAAATAAATAAGAACCCTACACTCACCCCCCTGTGTCGTGGTGCAGGTCCTCCGCAATCAATGTATTCCGCAGTTCTTCCGAAATTAATAATTTTACGCGACAAATTGTCCGCACCGATCGTTTGCCTTTTAATGACAGATTTTCTTCTTCTGTTTTTTCTTCTTTCCCCAAATGACAATATATATATAAAAAGGTGGGAGTGAAATGAGGTAAAACTATGCATTAAAAACTAAACAGTGTTAAATAGTGACAGTTATTTTATCACGTGGATAAAGATGGATAAAGCCATCCATAATACGCAAGCTGGTAGACACAAGCCATAGTACTAAGGTGTGGTACAGTCAGCAACAGAAGTTGCTAAGCGGGTGAGGTGTTCAAAATTACCTTGACACGCTCTTATTCTCTTAACAATAGAGTCAAGATCATTTTGAATACCTGGCCCGTCAACTTCTACTGCTGACTGTATTGTACGAGTATAAGAGAGGAGATGGTTTGTAAACGGGTTAGTCTTAAATATACCATTATAACGTATGTATGTACATACGTCAGTATTCATCTTAAACCTACCTTTCGCCTCCCCTCACCTCAAGGCGACCGTGACAGGACTATAGGCACATTTAATACAAATTCGTTTACTCTACTCTACTACATCTTCTAAGATCTAATTACAAAAAATACAATCTAAGATGTACCACACTTTAGATTGTAATTAGATCTTAGATGTGCGCATGATATGTCTGTTTGTATACACATCAATTTACTCGTAAGTTTCTTAAGGGAGTCAGTTGGAAATATTTTGGCGTGCCTAACCATGGGCACGGGTAAAATTTACTAACATCGTTAAGCACCCAACTAAAATTTGGTAAGTTTTGGGTTTCACTAATATTAAGGTTTTTATGTATATATACGTTTTTTTAAATCGTGATACATTAAATTGACTATTACTAATATCATCAAAGGCCAAGATTCGCCATGTTGCCATGTTCCACGTTTAACGCTCTGTAAATAGAGAACCACGTTCGACGTGTTTCCTCCCTGTCACCCTTACGTACGAATTTACAAGTGTGACAGAGAGCCAACACGCGGTTCGCGGTAGTATTACTAATATCACATAACTCACGTAGATGTAATTGAGCTTATTTATACATAATTATATTGTCTAGGTTAAGTGTAGCTTAAGAGTGTAAAACCAATTGTAATTTATAACCTTTGTTGTGGCAATAAATTATTTATCTATCTATCTATCTATCTAAGGTTCGCCATGTTGCCATGTTCCACGTTTAACGGTCTGTAAACGGTAGTCAATGGAAGTGAATAGCATCGCTTTGTTAGTGAAACCCGGGCTTAATGTGTACAAACAATGCAGTTGTGTAAGTACGGCTTTATTTTTCTTTGTACAATTTGCTTTAAATTGCTAATTACTTTTCTCACTTAACGTTTTCTTAATGTTTTAACAGGAACGGGGACGAACGCTTCTCCATACAAACGTAGTCCTCATTTGGCTCTCTGGATATTAATTTTACAAAAAAATATTTATATGCAATTTGATGTAAGTATATAATTAACCACAGCTATATGCTAGTTCGATTTTTTAAGATTTTTTTGATGGGATTGGTTTCAAAGGTTTGCATAGATGGCGCCAGCATATGTTTTACCTGTTTCTAGCTTTGTTCTATGAGATTTGGCTTAAAGGATCCTAGTCTAGCCAAGCATCCAGCCCAAAAATTGTATGTTTGTTTTACGCTCCTAAATATTACAATTATCAAAGAATAGAAAAAAATCAAACGAAGGGGCATAACCATAGTTAGTATACATTAAATTGTGTAAAAATACTATTCATATTGTCAATAATAAGGGAGGGGGAGAGGGATTTATTTATGTTACTGTACATTTATTGTAAACTTCGAGTATGTGAGGTGTGCAATAAAGAGTATTGTAGTGTAATAAACTGGGGAGGAGGAGGAGGGAGAAAACTGGGGACTATGTTTGTGTGGGGAAGCAGTCCATCTATCCTCTCAACAGCCCGACGTTTAGCGTATGCCAACTTTTAGTGAATTAAGAGCAAACTTGTGGTATCCCAATTAAATACAGGGAATTAAACTATACTTGGTCAAGCAGATCTTGTCAGTAGAAAAAGGCGGCAAATTTGAAAAATGTAGGCGCGAATGGATATCGTTCATAGAAAATTTGAATTTAGCGCCTTTTTCTACTGACAAGATTTGCTTGACCATCTATAGTTTCATGCATCTGTGCCTCTTTTTCTAACAGATCTCACGTGTCTAAGGATCATGACTAGCATTTTTATCATGTAGTTATTATTTAGATTAAGTTCAGTTTTAAGTTTTGCCCCCAGACTCACATGAGCCGTGGCAATAAGCTGACAGCACTAGAAAGAAATTTTTTCTATTAAATTCCCAGACAATGGTAATCACATATTAACTCACATTTATAGACGGGTCTATTGCGAATTTATTTTATTACCTTTATTTACCGACGTTTCGACACAGGTTTCACTGGTCGTTGGTGGTGAGTTAGCCGCGACCACGACCAGTGAAACCTGTGTCGAAACGTCGGTAAGATAAGATAAAGATAAAAAATAGTTTATTCAAGTAGGCATATTACAATGCGCTTATGAACGTCAAATAAAGCTATACTGGCTCCAACCGTACACCTCTGCCTCGAGAAGATTTAAATCCCCCCTCAATTGGAGGAGGGTATCCCGACACGGGACCGGCAACGAATAAAGGAAAGGTAAATAAAGGAAATAAAATAAATTCGCAATAGACCCGTCTATAAATGTGAGTTAATAAAACGCGAAAGTTTTAAATATTATAATGGTAATCACGCCAGCAATGTAAAATAAATAATATTATGCGGCTATAACACGAATGGAAATTCCCTCGTTGCTGCGGTGTATGAGCGTGAGAAAGCTATGCGCATATAAATCGATGTCCCGCTCGCACACCGGAGCGGAGTGCGAATCCGCATTCAACGGTAAGATCTTCTTACTATTGTTTTTCATTATTTATTCTAAATAAGCCAAGGCGTACTTAAGCCGCCTTATTCTATGTTAGCCTGGAGGTGATTAAAGCATATAATTTAAACTTCGCGCGTCCTACGCTGTGCCCAGCCTACGCTCTGTCTGGATTGAAAAAGCATAACTTATCATAGTAAAATATAATGAGAAAATATCACAATTAACTTTTGCATGCGGCTTCGTCCACGCAGAAGTCATCCACCTCCTCTACCATCTACCCCAGTTAGTTTGTACTTCTTATCTCCTTTCTCAACATTTCAGGAGATGACTCCCGGGACATCTAAAGCAATCTGTACGCCATATTTAACCAAATACACCTAGCGGTTTTTGAGTGACGTAGTAAGAAACTTTTAAACATACAGATTTTAACTAAGGGCCACCTGCACCATCAGGAATTAACCAACTAACTCTGAGTTAACCGCCAACACAGGGTTAAACTTATAATTTGTGTTGCACCGTTAAAGGTTAAGGTTTAACTCTGAATTAAACTGTTCAGTATTTAACTCACCGACGGAGCAGGGTTAAATCGCTAACTCTGGGTTAGTACCGATTTTTTTTTAATACAATATACAAATATAATACAAAATAGTTTATTTGTTTTAACACATGATACATAACACATAAAAGGCTGGGATCTCCCATTAAGTATAAGGGTCTCCCCTGATATATCGACGCGCATTCGGCAAAAGCCGATAGAAAAAAGCTTTATGTCCACGAAATAAGAGCGAAAAAGTCGTCGTTCGGCTCGGCTCGCATCATTTTTTTATTTATAATTTTAGTTTATGTTTGTAGTTAGTTGTAGCTTTATGTAGTTTTTAATTTTATTTTATATTGATTGATTTATTTCCACAAAAATAAATATGAAAATACAAAATAAGGCCTATCAAACATTGTTCAATAAAAATCAGAAGAATCTTTTTAAGAAAAACGCAATTAAATAAAATACCTAATTTTAAAATGATTTTGGGCCTCAGACCATGCAGTTTCCCAAGAATGCTGCGCAGAATCTTGTGCTTGAATTAAAGAGTTGCGTATTGCGTAATCAAGAGTATGACTTTTGCAATTACTTCACATTCTTTGATTCTTAAAAATCTCCTATAAATTGGCTGTACTAGCGATAAACTAAAAAAAAAAGGAAAATTTGTACCTAAAATTGTGATTTTTTTTAATGGACGAAGATACCAGATATTTTAATACTGAATATGCAGATAAACTAATAAAGAGGTTGCCTAAAAGTAAAAAATAACAGGATACCTGTAATTCCATGATATCATAGCGTTTCTAATTTCTTTTTGATTCCCCCTCGTATATACAATTGTATATAATTTACAATATGAGATCTATTATAATAATTGTGCTTATAATTTTAAGATCTGTAATATTTTCTAATAACATTTGATTTTATATAAATACATATTTTCAAGTATGTGTGATTAGTGTGTTTGTGTGTGTGTGTGTGTGTGTGTGTGTGTGTGTGTGTGTGTGTGTGTGTGTGTGTGTGTGTGTGTGTGTGTGTGTGTGTGTGAGTGAGTGAGTGTGTGTGTGGAAATTTAATATTTTGAAAAACGAATAGCCCATTTGCAGTTTCTTGGCGCGAAGTAAAATTATTGTTTGTGCTTGGTTTTACGACATAACTATGATAAATCATTTACGTGTACGTACGTATGTACATAATATAATATGTAATGCATTAATTTAAAAATAATATGCGTTGTAGTAACCTAATAAGTTAAGTCCTTTCTGACCAAACATAAATGTTATTATAATTTAATTATAATTTTATAAGTGGAAACTGTTTTGCCTATGTATTGTCTAAATTAATTTTTTGCCTGTTTGTTTCCCAAGTTTAAATAAAATAAAAAAATATTAATTTATTATATTCCGATGACGATGAAGAGATTATCGATTATATTGCCACGATTTTATATAACAGAAGAGTTGCAGAACGAACTGATTGTTTTAACTCACAAAGAGATAAAGAGACAGAAGGTTTCTACTTGAAAAACACAGTGTAGTATATGGCACATAGCAGCAAATTATCACTTTGAGTGAAATTAGGACCACGCAATCGAGGTTTCTTATCCATTTCTTTTTGATAATCGAATTAATGTCGCACAAACAAACCAAACAGCAAAGAATTGAAAGAAAATAATTAAGGCGCCAACCCCACATTGTAGTGTAAGAGAGATAGGCATACATTTCCATTCATCGTTCGTTCTTTCTTATTTGACTGCTTTAGAACGGAATGGAAATGTAATAATGTTGCCTATTTACAATTAAAAACTGTCAGGTTAACTAACCCCGAGTTAGTTTTTAATGGTGCAAAACAAGATTGGGGTTAAAATCTAATGAGTTAACCTCGGGTTGGTTAACTCCGTACTTATTTCTTTAACCATTTGTTCGGTGCAAGTGGCCCTAGCTAATATGGCTTAGCGACCCAAAGAGGGTCTTGGCCTCCGAAACGAGAGCACGCCACGTTTCCCGATCCTGCGCCGTTTCCTGACAATTTATCGGCTTGAAGCTGACGCAGATCCGCTTCCACACTATCTCCCCAGCGGTATCTGGGCCAACCTACCGGGCAGACACCATCGGTTACAACAGATCGTCGCTGTGCCTACAAAAGTCGCTATGTGATTTTGGATGATTTGTAGGTTTTAATGCCATTTTGAACCTTATTTCTATACACATAAAACTGATTTTCCATTTATAATATCACTATCGATGCATATAATCGGTATAATGTCACTATCGGTAGCTTTACATTTACTTAATTAACCACTCACTTGCTTTTGGTAACTGTAGCTACCAGCTGTCACCCTTATTTTATTATAATAATAGAGGTCACTGAAAAATATCAAGCATGTGAGTCGTTAAAACATCACGTTATGACGTTATCGTTAAAAACGCCCCATAATTTCGCAAATGAATAACCCCAAACCTCATACTTTACATAAAAAGCCCACCCAATGACAAGATTCTTAAAATGATACAAGCATAAAAATGCCATAAAATTCTCCTCATGGCCCACAAAAAGGGCGCAAGTGTTGTGCCAACAAAGAAAAGGTCGTGCCAACAAAGGTAGATGATATATAGGGGGTTGAAAAACATTGAGTTCAAAGGCTTTTGTGGGGTTTTGAGGTCAGGTTTGGTTCGTAATGAGATGATGACGCGACTTTAATGATGGCAGAAATAGACTCGACTTCATTTACGTACAGTGTAATTAGCAAAATTTGCACATAAGTAGACTAAAATGTATGGGGATAATAATTAAGTATACTTGAGGAATATTTTGTAATGCAGGTGTAACATTTATATTTATAAACACACGGTCGCTGCGTCGCCAGTTCTCTTTTCTTGAATTTGGCATGACACGCTGCCTTGTGTCTAGATGTAAGGTATATTGCTCAATTGCTCAAGGGTTAACTGGAAGAGATCCCTGAAAGGGATAAGTTCGCCTTTGTACTAATGATGTGTGTTCTTTCAGGTTTTATGTTTCTTTTTGTACAATAAAGTATTTTACTACCGTAGAGTTTCGTATCTTCGCCTGGATTTTGACACTTTTCACAAAAAATCTCTCAAATTTGAAAGCATTTTAATCCGTTAAGGCGAAAAAACGTTTTTTAGTACTCCTAACTATCAGTATACACCACTAACACTTAGAATTTCATTGGTTAAGTTGGTAATAAATGGCCCCAAAGGCAATAGGCGATGTTTGGGTATTTTTCCCAATCTTCGCCTATGGCATGCCTTGCCGCTAATACTTACTTTTCTGTGACTTACACATGTTAAGTCGTATCTCCTTGGAATGTGCTAATTTACTATGAACCTTAACTACACCAGACTAGGCATATTTTAAAAAAACGGGGTAGTAGGCGAAGTTTGGTAACAGTCTGAACTGTCTGAAGTTGTTTTCATACATTTTCTATAATGTAGCTAGGGCTGCCAAAAATTAACCAACATGTCAAATAAAGGGGAGTAATGGTTTGTAAGTTAAAAAAAATAATTCTTTTTAGCAAAATTGTTTAATTGTTGTAAAATTGTTGTTATTCCCGTAATTGACATCAAATCAACCTTATTTACACAAAGTGGGACATAAAAATACCTATTTGGTACCTACTCAACATCGGTAAGAGTGGAAATAAACATTTGCATATAGCGTAAACCAAAATAACCAAACATAAGAAAATATTTAAATTTGGAAACATGTAATGTCATCCACCAATGAATGTGGTAAGTACAAAAACTTTGTCAACCCTAGGGGTAGGCGAAATTTGGCAACAAGATGGACGCAAAGTACCCTCACCAATGTTTTATCCACTTGTGACTTCTAAACGTAAGCTAGCCATTAAATAATAGTTTCATATGAAAAAGAAATAGTTATAGGATATAATCATGTAAAAAGTTTAACACTACCGGGTCCGTATTACCATTTAAAACTGAAGTTAAAACACTGGTTTAAAAAAACGTGTGGTCGGTGTCACGAAAAAACCTCACTAAAGGTCAACTGTGTGAAGTTATCCGCAGATTGTTCGAAGAATGTTGACACTCGTAAAAAATACTTTGTATTTAGCAGTTTTATGTAAGGCTTACATTAGAAACATTTTGTTAATGGCAACTTATGTCAAACTAGGCGAAAATAGGTAGCGCAGGCAAAGATACGAAACTCTACGGTACTACTACTACTACTACTATAATCATTTATTTATTTTTTCGTGATAAACTTAGTGTAGGTACATACAAAAGTAACATGAAAGGTTTAATACAAACAAACATAACTACATATTGTTTAGGCTACAAATATAATGACCACCAAAAAATACTTTGGTACCCTAAATAAAAAAATCATGCTTACCAAAAAAAATTACTGAATACCAAAAATATAAGGCCTAAAAATACAAAAGTACCACCATTTTAATTACGACTGCACTTCAAATTGTATTCAAATACCAAATATATTGAATGATCACCAAAAATCATTAATGATCACCAAATCTTGAAGACCAAATTAATGCGATATTTTCACCTAAATAAACCACTATGATTACCAAAAAATGTATACATATTACCAAATAAAGTAAACTGATGCCAAAATTACTAGCCCCTCCCGCTCAACCCCCCGTTTGCCCGCACCGCATATCTACCTAACCTAATCTACTTTTCTAGTAGCATTTCGTTATGCTACTAGAAAAGTAAGTTAAACTGCTATCAGTTAAGTGGGTTAGGTTAGCACTGCGACCCTTATAGAAACGAAATGGTACTAGAAAAGTAGGTTAGGTTAAGTTTCAACTGCTACCCATACATATACGAAACGCTACTAGAAAAGTGGGTTAGGTTAGGTTTGAACTGCGACCCTTACAGAAAAGAAATGCTACTAGAAAAGTGGGTTAGGTTAGGTTTGAACTGCGACCCATACATAAACGAAATGCTACTAGAAAAGTGGGTTAGGTTAGGTTTGAACTGCGACCCTTGCAGAAAAGAAATGCTACTAGAAAAGTGGGTTAGGTTAGGTTTGAACTGCGACCCTTACAGAAACAAAATGCTACTAGAAAAGTGGGTTAGGTTAGGTTAGAACTGCGACTGTTACAGAAATAAAATGCTACTAGAAAAAGGTGACGAAGTGGATTAATTAATTTAATAGGATAACGATATATTAAATATTTGCACATTTTTAATTAAAATGTGGTTACTATTTTTGTGATCATTTACTATTTTTGCGTTTACAATGATTATTTTGGAGTCTTTTGCTTTAGTAGGATAGCAAGATTTAAAAATTTGGTTATCATTTTACATTAAAATGGAGTTCTAATTTTGGTGGTCAGTTACTATTTTTGGGTTTACAATGATTATTTTGTTGCCATTTTGTTTAATAGGATAGCAAGATGTAAAAATTTGGTTATCATTTCACATTAAAATGGGGTTTGAAATTTGGTAATCATTTACTATTTTTGGGTTAATAATGATTAGTTTGGTGTCATTTCCTTTAAAAGGATAGTAAAATGTAATAAAATTGGTAATCATTTCACATTAAAATGGTGTTATAATTTTGGTGATCATTCATGATTTTAGGGTGGTAAAATAGATTTTTTTGGTATTAAATTTTACTAAATCTGGTGATCAGTTAAATAGCAGCCTATTGTTTACCACGAAATGGGCTCGCCTTAGCATAATGCTGACCCAAGAGTCGGCACTGATCTACCGGTTAAACCGCTAAACCGATTTATATGAAATTTAACCATAGACACATGTTTTATTAGTAACACTTAGTTTGTAAGTTGGGTTAGTAGGTAGGGGGGAGGGGTTGGATCCGGAATAAAAAATTACACACAAGTATGTCTTTTCTTAATGCAAACCATTTTTGCGCGATTGGGGAACAATTATTCATATTATTATTATCTTTAACATACCAACTCTCACATTTATAATGTTAATAAGAGCCTGTTTTTTTACGGGATTCGGCGCAAAGTGTGAACAGCATATTAACATAAAAAGCTCGACCAACATCATCAGGCTTCTTACGTCGGCGTAATGGAGTTTTGAATGGATGTCGATAATGCAAGGAGGCAATTAATCACCGCTGATGGATGATGCCTCGATAAACAAGCGGTTTTAATAACCTCCCAATTCCGCCATCTTGGACGGTGCGATACTAGTTTTTGCAGGCGACTCTGGCCTTAAAATATTTTTTTTAAGTTCGCCTCCGCAGGTTAGCAAGGGCAGAGACAGACCGAAAAAGAAATGGTGACGATGTTGAAGCATTTCTCTAACAGCATTGGTACGGTACGATGTACTAAATAGAATAGGAATATTTTTGTGGTAAAAAAGTAAGTACTCCGACTTTCACGGAGGTCATGCGGGTCCAAACCATGGCTCGTACCATGAGGTTTTTGAAATTATGTACGGAATATCATTTGATATTGACCAGTAGCTTTTCAGTGGAAGAATACATCTAGAGGACCTTGCATACATCTGCGAAGAGATTCAAAGGTACAGTAGCACGCTAGATCTGGCCACAACTTTTACTGAGATTAAATTTCTCTCTCTTTAATACTATAACTGTATACCCATGTGCGACGTGTATATGTGTGTGAAATGGCGACCGGTCAGGCCTAGTGACCCTGCCTGTGAAGCCGATGGTCCTGGGTTCGAATCCCAGTAAAGGCATTTATTTTTGTGATAAGCACCGATATTTGTTCCTGAGTCATGGGTGTTTTTTATGTATTTAAGTACATATTTATATAATATAATATATCGTTGTCAGATTAACACAAGCCTCCTAGGGCTTACCGTGGGACTTAAGTCAATCTCTGTTAGAATGTCCCATACTATTTATTATATTTTTATGTACATATCACGCAATATGTTACTCATCATATTACGCTCGAACACCTCAGACTAGTTGTATAATATTCCTTTAAAGGGTGTATGTTAATAGCACAGTCATGGTTGTTACAACCTGTTTCAAATACAATGTAGATGGCAAAACAAGAGAGATGGTAATTTCCTGTTACACAGGTGTGTTCTGATGGATCGCTCTGAACGGAACGCACGAAGACGCAAATCCAAGGACGTTCCTATGACTACTACCTAACTTTGCCCCCTTGTAAAACAAATAACTCTTATGAAATTAGCTGTCTCAAACCAAACTAACTAACTAAATAACTAATATGGCTCAGCGATCCAAAGAGGATCTTGGCCTCCGAAACGAGAGCACGCCACTTTTCCCGATCCTGCGCCGTTTCCTGCCAATTATCGGCTTGAAGCTGACGCAGATCCGCTTCCACACTGTCTCCCCAGCGGTATCTGGGCCGACCTACCGGGCGGCTACCAGTCGGTCTTCCCAGGTACGCCCTCTTGGCAGCCCGATCCTATCACATTCTTAATAGGTGACCGAACCAGCGAAGTCTGTGGGATTTCGTTTCGCCGAAGATATCCGGTCCGGCCACCAACTCCTCGATTTCGGCGTTCTTCCGTATCCTCCACGTGCCGTTGTCTCTCTTGATAGGTCCCAGGATCTTACGAAAGATCTTTGTTTCCGCTACCAGGAACTGACTTTCCTCTTTTTGTGTTAGTGTCCAGGCGTCACACCCATACATAAGGATTGGTCGGATAACGGTCTTATATTGTAAGACTAGACTGTAAGAAAAACACAAAATACAATTTTACATTTTCATAACTTTCAATCACCTTATGCAGGCTCGCAGGTAATCTACATATAGGCATAAAAAAACTCTACAGAATAAGCCCCAATATTTTCTTCAAACTAAATATTTTCGTTCCAACGCATCAACGCAGGCAGTTCCTTTTGCCTTTTTATAAATCAATCTTTCTTCAAACAAAATTAAACTCTCTACGCCTTTTCATAGGGCTAATATTTCTTCGTACTAACATATACTCGAACTTTTGAGAAGTTGTATCTGATTGGATTTTGTTATTGAAAAAACAACTTTACGCAAGGACCTTAAAGTTCAAAGTCGTTTAAAGTAACAATGGATTATAAAACCTTGTGATGATGGTTATGGGAAATGTTTTAAGCTATGCGGCCTGGTGATTTATGAGATAGTACGCAAGAGAGACGGATTCGTATTAGAGATAACCGCGTTGAGGGTAATTGCATTTTTGTTGTGTATGTATTTTGGCATTAGCGGACTTCCTCACTTTGCTGAAAGAAAGAGACAGCAAAATTAATTAATAACAAAGTCTAATGACTTGTTGGCCAGAGTTGAAGCACTTTTCGTCGACCTACAGGGCGTCCGGTTTACGCATTGCTCGAAGTAAATCGTTGTAGGTTAATAACCCCTTTCTCTTATTTGTATCGTCGATAGATTATGCCAGTTTGCCGACTGAACCTCGATCTTTCGATTGATGCTCGATTTATAGCTCTATAATCGATAGGTTGGTCGATCAGTCGATCGATTGATCAACGTCGGTTGACTTATAGACCGACATGGATTGCTTTGGGCTAATCATAGCTAGGCTTAAAATATGATATCGTCGTTTTTTTAGGTATCTACAAAGTGGTACTGGTTCTAAAAAGTATTGCCAGTTTTCACTAAACTGCCCGTAACTTCAAAAACTCAAAACTTCAACATTTATTCAGCAAATAGGCCACAAGGGCACTTTTACACGTCAACATTGAATTTATATACAAGCAAAAATAATACAATGAAAAAATACAATAAAATAATACATCAACAATTTAAAAAAGATACAACTAAAAGCAACTACCAATACAAACTAACGTATTACAATTTAACTTAGAGATGTAGATTGTCTCTTAATGTCGAATGAAAACTATAATAATAATATAAAAAAATACAGACACAAAAACTCAAAAAAAAAAATCTATAATATTTAGAGGTGTAAATGTCTCTAGGTGTCAGAACTATAAGATTATAATAGTTTATCAAATTATCCTTAGAGATGTATAGGGTCTCCAAGAGTCAAAATCCTGTATAATTAACACATTCATCAGAGAAAAGAAACATACGAGAGCAGAATGAGGCGTCTCACTGTAATTAAACTCAAAAATAAAGTTACTAAGTATAATAGCTCGTATTACTTAGCTTAAACAGACCAGTCTCCACAAACAGCACCCGTTCACGAGTATGACGCGTATCTCAGCCATCGCCTCCCTCAACCTTCATTCCTTCAACGTTCACTCGGAAACTAGAATCGACAATGTGGGACCTTTAACTAAACTTTGATACATTTACAAACTTAACAACTAGGTAAAGTTCGACGAAACCTTATGTGGACCAGGACATTGTCTCTAAGACATTGGCCGCATTGCCCCGTTGTCTGGCTAGGCTGTGTACTGTCGCCATTATTCTATATTTAATGTCCCGAATTCAATCGTCATATAGTCCGTCTAAACTAACTCAGCATTGAAGTTGACGTAAAAAATGTTTGTAAGTGGCATAATCGGCCTATTTACATAGAAATTTGACATTTATTGTGACATGACTACCACACTTTGATATTACAATCTATGCAGAGTTAGGGCCGGTACCTAGACGGACTGCAATCCGACTGCAACTGCACGACGTTGCAGTTGGCGTGCAGTCGGCGTGCAGTTCTATTACATATTGCAGTCGGGTTGCAGTCCGTCTGTATCGGCCCTTACCTTTCACCGGCTGTAAACAATCGTCGTCTATTAGTGCTGATGTCACTACTATCTACCATGAGAGTAAAGATATATTCATGGACTTCAATATATGGAAGGGTTGTGTTAGATTTTAGCATATTTTAATCTTGAAACATAAAAATAAATCTGATTCTCTAAAATTTTTACACTATCTTTTGCCCGAAAAAAAAACGTGATATTTGACAAAAACCCTCCCTATCCATATCCCCCACGTGAGATTTAGTGAGATTCGGCTTGAACCCCTCCCCCTCCTGAATTCCTCAAGTAATTAATAAACGCCCCCTAAATAACCGCAGCATAAAAGTCAATCAAAGTTTTCATAAATCCCCTGCACCTCTTACACTCTACTTGCCATCGAGGACACTTGTCAAATCCGGCCACAAGCGTGACTTTGATAAAACCTCTTGAATGCCCGAAACCTCCGGTGTCAAGCCAAGAAAGACGTTTTTAAAATGACACTGCACATTATATTCAAAGGCGTTATTGAAAACGCTCGCCGAGCGCTGGAGAGTTTTACAGGGGTTAAGAAGCCATAGGGAAAGCCAAAGAGGTGATGAAAGTTTGGAGAAAATGGTCGTGCTCGGAAAAATGGGAGGCGAAAGACCGCAGGCAAAAGACCCCCACCAACTAGATGGTCCGACCAAGTTAAGAGGACCACCTCAGGCAAACTCCACCAAGCGGTGAGGGCTACGGGAGCTCGAGACTGATGGAGACAAATTACAGGAGCTGCAATACCAAGTGGTCATGATTCTCAGTAATGTGGGACCGTCGAAGAAGAAAACCCCTTGGCCAGAGTGCCACGGAACACACTACATTGGTTAAAGGTGAAGTTCGGATGCTAACTGCAGTAATTGCTGCTGCGGCGTCGTTGTTGCCGCCGCTGTATCTGTCAATTTCTTTGATAAAATAAGTGGCGGAATCAACATCAATCGCAGCATTAGTGCGACGGTGAACGTCACTCATTTTATCAAGGGATTTGAGATTTTATCAACTACATTCACTAACCACTACGCACTAAGGATTTTGACAGTGACAACGCGTTGCAGCGGAAATTATGCGACAGTAACGATGCTTCAGTCACTCTCATCATTTTCATGTCGTTGTTCCGGCTTTTTGCCACGGCTCCTGGGAGTCTGGAGTCCGCTTGGCAACTAATCAATATGTAAATTCTCCAAGTATACATTTTAAAATTCGAGTACCATTGCCCTCAGTCTTAACTGTCCATCGGTGGACCTTATTACAAAAGGCGTAAGGTTGCGGAGGTTGCTGTTGCTGTTTGTACTCGGATATCTCCAGGACACGCTCATCCTCGCCTATCCTTTGGGAACACACTGTTAGGCCTGCAGGCTCGGCCGCCATTATGGAGCGCCATTGAGTCCCCCCGGGACGGCGGTGCCGAAAAATGGAACACGAATTACTATAGTGCAGGTTCGTTGTGGATGGATATTTGGAATATTCGGATTGCTATCTTTTCGGAAATATAAATCGTGCAAAACATACAAAAAGATACTTGTTTTTAATTATCGAAAGACGTTTACTTCTGATTAAAGGCTTCCCATATCCCTCATTCATTTTGCAATCAAATGGAAATGCCTTCAAAAATAATTATTTAGAATATCCGATTGTGTGTTGTTCCCATCCAAAAAGTTCATTCAGCAGTTACGGTTATGTAACCTTCCAAAAATCTTTCTGCCCTGCGATTGGGTCTTCGAGCATTGCCACTGCCGCTAATTATACTTTGATTTCTGTAAAAAGCATCACGTAATCTTCACCTAGCCGTTCTAGCGTAAGTCATCCTCATATTATCCTCGGATTCATCCTGAGGGTCGTGAAGTTGGAATCTCGACACAGTGTGAATTTTAATTCTTTTGTGCTGAGCGTTCCGACTGAACATCTAGCGACCTTCACCAAGGAGGAGTTTTGGCCGAAGGGTGTCAAGTTCCGGCGGTTCCGCGGCCGGCTCCCTGACACTGCGGGGTTGCGAACTGCATCGCAGCCATAATTGTGTTTTTAGTTTTAAGATATATTTTGTAATAATATGTATGCTAGTTTTAAGGTATTTATCTATGGGCCAATAGTTGCCTGAAAATAAATGTTTTCATTCATTCATTCATTATACATTTCAAAACAATGTCGTGCTTTTCAAACACTGTTGTGCTTTTGCAAATCTCATTTTACCCTGATTTAAACTTACACGATTTTTACACATTATTAAATTGTACAACGGGACTTAATCGCGTATTTAAGTTTTAAGATTTACCTCTGACGTTTCGAGGACGGTTGTCCCCGTGGTCTCGGAGAAGACTGGCTAAAGTTGTTGCGCGGCTAGAAAATGTTGAGATCAACTTTAGGGAGAAAGCTTCAAAAATCAAAATGACCTTAGCTACTATTCTAACTCTTTAAGTACCTTGTCAAAAGACCTGCTATCCCGTCTCTTTGCTGTTATAAAAGCGTTAGTATAGTAGTAGTAGTAGTAGTAATCACTTTATTGTACACAACACAGGTTTACAAAAATAAATTACAGTAATGGAAGTACAAAGGCGAACTTATCCCTATAAGGGATCTCTTCCAGCTAACCACACACATCACACACACACACACATCACACACACACATCTCACACATGTATACACATCTCTATCCCACAATTTTCATTTCCAACCACCTAAGCTATCCTGATTCTCGTTTTTCTTGAGATTTATTGAGTTGTCAGACCGTAGGTGCTTGTTATAAAAGGGGATATTTCGCGCATCGGCCATTATCCGGCTTAATGCATAAAGGAACGGGTCAAATAGGTCCTTTGAATCCTGTTTTTAAAGAGACTTCTTTCCAAAGTCAATAAATTTAATTCAATTCAATTTAATTTAATTGTTTTGTTCTAACATACATGACCTTTATTGATTTATAAAGTCATTCTCGCGGCTCGCAAAGTTACTTCAAAGTCAAAGTCAAATTCATGTTTGCTAGGCCTACATGAATAAAGTCAAGCACTTATGAATGGTAAATTACATATTATATATTACCTTAAGCTAATTATCAGAGCAATTTATTGATGTTAATATTATTCCATAGTAATATTGGATTATTATACAGATCAAATTTAATACTAAGAATTTCACAAAATGATCATCATACATTAAAAAAAATACTAGTCTAGAATGTTTCTAGAATAAAATCTAAATGTCAAAAAAACATAACAAAAGATAACTTCAACTTAAGTGAGTGATTCCTAATAGATATTGTAAAAACGTTATAAAGCCCACTTTCATACACACAAATTACAGTAAATAGAATAATTACAATGCTACCAGTTCTATTTTTTTCTTTGACCTCGGCCATAAGAACAAATGCAACTTACCAATATCGATACGAGTTCAACAAACGCATGTATCTTCCCTAATGAGGTTCCTTTCCCGCAGAAAATTGCTACAGAAAACGTCAATTTATCCAAGATACTATAATGAAGATGCGATCCTCACTATCTCAACTTTATTCCGCTACATATCTCACATGGTTTATCTTTTATCGACAAGCCAAACCAATTTGAACCTTAAAGCTATATGTATAGAGAAATGCCCGTATGCATTAAGAAACTTGATATAATACTACTTGATACGCTAGCATATTCGTAACCTAATTCAGTTGCTAAGTCAAAAGCTACCTCACGTTAGGTAAGTAGAGTGTAAATTTGAATGAATAACGTATGTCTGATGTGATGTTGCGTAGGTTATGACGCTTGCTACGCCAAAGTTTTGCTACTTTGTAGACTCGTAGCTGATTCGTAGCTTGTTGCATTATTATAAAATTTCAGACCAGAATGTTCGGCAAATTGTGAGAAACTGCCCGGTACTAACTTAAGATACGTCAATTAATGAAAGTGATGTTTTTTGTTTGAAGAAACGTCACATTTGACACTAACAACATATCTAATCCATACCGTTTCGTTATAGACGTAGGTATCTTAAAGTTCGAATCGGGCCGACAGTGTATAATAGTAGTTTATGTGACTGCTACATAATGAAACGAAGTGAGTTTCTTAAAAGGATGACACGAGTGTTTTAATGCCTAATTATGTACAGTTACATACACTATTTTATCTACACACATATTATTACCTTCTCTTATATATTCATTAACCTCATATATTTCAGCCGACATCCATGGTTGCTCTCTGGCGGAACTCGCAGATTTGAGAGGTGGCGTCTCCTAAATATCTTTTTATCACTCATTTTACATGCATACATCATTTTGCTTAAAATTTGTTTAAAAACAACAAAACAAATTAATTTCATACCTAAAAGTAATTAAAAGGTATAGTACGTCAAATGGCGGTAAATGAAAACTTTTCTCACACATGTCACGCATCCGTAGTTTTTTTTAATTCATAGATAAACGAATGAAGTCCCTATTCTCATGTCACTCGAGATCGAATGTCGTACGGTTTATATAAAAAATATATACTGAATTGACGTTTCGTATCGATAATTGTTTAATAATATCTATGGATACTAGAAAAGTCGCCCACTTGAGTTTTGACAGCTGTTCCAAATATAAAACTCATAACCTTACAAAAATCTATAAGGTAAAAACTTTAAAGTACAGATTTTACCTACTACCACAGATAAGAAAGTTCTCATAGTAAAATTGGTTGTAATAGTGCTGGTCATTTCCTACGGTTTCTGAATGCATTTTAGAGCACTTATGATATGTGAGTAGATAAATATGTATAAACATAAACATAACATAATTTATTTTTCACCGCACCAGCTCGGAAAGGCTTACTTTGCACTTCAAAAACGGATAGCAAAGTTGCACTTTGCTATCAGTAATTCACATGTGAGGCAAAGTAATCAAATGCAAATTTTGAGTTGTTTTCCTATGTTTGCTGGTAGAATTGACTTTTAAATGATGATTTTGGATGATAAATATTTAATAACATTAATTTGAATTTGATTTGGTTTGATTTTGTTTAATATTTTACATTTAATATTTGCTTCGGGTTGGTGTGGTGAAAATTTTTGTGATTCACTCGGAGGCAAATTTTGTTTAACCCTCGTGCTTTGAAACCCTCGCAACGCTCAAAGTTCCATTTTTCGAATCTTTCGCTTGCTCGAGTATCAATATTAGCACGAGCGGTTAAACAAAAACGTTGCCCCCTTGTAAAACAAATAACTATTTAAAACACGTATTTCATGGTTACATTCATAATTATAAAACAAAGACTTAAAAATGGTGATGGTTTACATGTGCCTGTACTAGGATTCCCTGTGTTTCAGGCGTGAATGAGGCGTGATCAACAATAAGGTCCCTTTTCATAGATAACGTCACAATTATTATTTATGACTTATTTAATACCTAAACTGAAATAAAAAAGAAACTGAAACAACTGAAATAAACTGAAATAATATTTTTCTGAAAAATAATTTAATTTGAACAAATACTTCTAATAGTTATTTAATACCTGTTTCCAAAGATGCTACTTTTTTCCCTACACTCTGGGCACTGGCGTCCTCGTTATTTTATAAAAAGCGGGCGTTAGGGAAATTCACAGATATTCGGGGCCCAAATAAATCATTATCCGTCCCAATAGACAGTTTTATCTGGCCCTTTGTAGGCCCTGTTTCAAGTGAATTGCGGGCTCGAGGGGATGATTAAGCTATGTTTTCCTGCACGATTTATAGATTTGGAGTTGTTATCTGATTTAGGTTTATTAATGTGTTTTTTCAAGGTTTTTTATTACTAATACTACTTGATATTTACAGTGGTACTACTAAACTAAATAAATAACTAGCTAACTAACTAACATAGGACAGTTTTTATCAATCACCGTCATCGTCATCATCCCACGCAGATCAAGTCGCAGGCAGAAGCTAGTATCGAAATGTATTTGATCCACCGCTGCATAGGTGCCATTCATTTATTACGTAAGACGATTTACGGGGGAGGGGGGTCGAACATATCGTATTTTTTCTTACATTGGGGAGGGAGGGGGTTTTCATAGTTCTTACGTAAGATAACAAAGATGCTTTTTTTAATTTCTATGAAATTATGACGTTTAAAATAATACTTCCACGCTCTATGCTATCAAACACGGTGCAGAGTTAGCTTAAACGGGCTCCGTACCTTTGTAGGTACAAGTAAACATTCCAAAAATGTTTTTTTTTTAAATAAACACTAAAACAAACCAAACGTGTACTAATTTTTTCCTTTAGTTTCTTACGTAATCAGTCTATTCTTATTTTACTTACATAGGGGTGGGAGGGGGTCAAAAACTGGCAAAAATCGTCTTACGTAATAAATGAATGGCGCCCATTAATCGCACTGTTAAAGCGATATTCACTGATAATCACATTGAATTGGAATTCAATTATGACTGTCGTTAAATGCAGGCCTAATATGCACTATGAATTAATGACAGCGTGGAGTGACCCAAACAGTGTCAGGTCAGGAATAATTCTACGCACAGACCCTTAGTATTGCATAATGCAATTCAGCGCGTCAGCTTTTAGTTTTAGACATAGACTACCTCTCACAGATTCCGTATTATGAAGAATTTATATGAAACTCTCAATATTCACATACCTAGTACTAATTCTTCTTTCCCCTGCCCTTATCCCACGTTATGTGGGGTCGGCACAACATGTTTTTCTCTTCCATTCTCCTCTGTCTTTCGTCTCCTCAGCACTCACTCCTTTCTTTCTCGTATCCTCTTTCACACAATCCATCCATCGTTTTTTGGGTCTACCATACGCTCTCCGTCCATCAACATTCATCCCTAACATTCTTTTGCCTATAGTACTAATTACGCGGAAAAAATCGTAACAACTAACTTTTTGTTTGTGCACTATGGGACTAATTAAATCCTTGTAATTACTAAGGTAACGAAATACTTGCTCAATGTAACATTAAGCTAATGTTACAGTTTAACTCACAACTCACGTATTTTTACCCGCGAGTGACTATGAGCATTTTCACATTGTCCGATCCGATATCGGGTGTCGGAAGGAAGTAAAATGTAAGATATATGTGTTTCTCTGTATTTATTTATGCATTTAATAAATCATTATGTCTAAAAATCGATAAATAACGCAAAAAGGGCGGACTTAATGGCACTGTTACGTATTTTGCCTTCGATGTTATAATTACTAACTGTAAACCATAGATTAAATTGTTTATTGCACTAGCATTACACAAACCACCAAAAAATTATTCCACATACTTCTTTGATGAGCCTGGCGACGGCGGCTATAATTATGCACTGGTTGGATTACACACAGATTTCAATGTTTCAACCGGGCCCAGCGTACATCTTTATGCACACGCACTTAAAGTTATGTTACAAATCTTTTTATGGTCAAATGAGTTCACTTATCACACAATTTAATGTAAATTATAGTTTTATGAACCGAGAAAAACTTTCATAACCCGACATATTTTAACCGAGAACCAAGACTGCCGTCATTGGTCCATTTGAATGCTTGGTCTATTGCGCGACTGCGCAGTGCATCGTGGTGTTGCCATGCCATAACACAGGCAATAGATCAAATTTGAGAGTATGAATAATGGTTGCACATATTCTCCCCCCCGAACCAAGCTAGGTCTTGGTTAGCAACTATCCATCAAAGGCACAGAGTTTTGAAACAAGCCGGAGTAAAGAACCATTTTGAACCCTTAATTCAGCTACACGATTGATTCCGTCTTTTCCTTTCAATAATCTAATAATGCGGCCACGTTTCCACTGTAAAGGTGGATAGTTATCTTCCTTTATTAAAACTAAATCATTACTTTCCGGAGATTTCGTACGTAAAGTCCATTTAGGACGCTGTTGTGATACTCCAGTCATCGCGCTAGCCTGCAAGCTTTAATTTTATACAATGGCATCTGACAATAAGCTGTTTGACAAATGGTATATAGATTTATTTCGATGTAAACAATATATCAATATATGGAGGAGACAGTAGGAGTTACATAAAAAATATAGATATATATATTTTTTTTCCTTGTGGGATCTTCACTTTTCAGTATAATGTTCAGTAGAGGATTCCTGTTGTAGAGTATGAAGATATTCATTGCGAAAACGAGACCAAAAATGTTGTGTCAGTTTTTGAATTTGTTGAAATTGCGACAGGCACTCTCCTGCAGCTTTGTCATAGATGCCTTCCGACATCCGATATCGGAAAGGCGCTTCCGATAATTTCAGCCATGTCGGAGCCCCGGCAGCTGTCGGACCGATAATATTTGTTTGTGTGCATATGTGTAGGCATAATGCTTGTTGTAGTGTACGTGACCCCTAAAGACGGCGCCTGGGCGCGTCCCCGCGGTCTGACTACGCGGATGTAGGATCCTACATCCGATATCGGATCGGAAAACGCTCTAAACTGTACTTAGATGCGCGGCTATCGTGGCCACTACTCATGTACTTTTATGCTTGAAAATGGAGACCTAGGCTCTCCCAAACATGTCGCGCGTGTGACTAGAAATACGTGAGTTAAGGCGTAAAATTAGCTTAACGTTAGCATGATTCACGACAGTTTAAATTCGATTATCCAGCTATACGAGTATAATAATAATAATTCAGCCTATATACGTCCCACTGCTGGGCACAGGCCTCCTCTCATGCACGAGGGCTTAGGCTATAGTCCCCACGCTAGGCCAATGCGGATTGGGGACTTCACATACTCCTTTGAATTTCTTAGCAGATATATGCAGGTTTCCTCACGATGTTTTCCTTCACCGAAAAGCTAGTGGTAAATATCAAATGATCCATTTAGTAGCAAATAATCTATGGTTCTAGTTTAGCGGAGCTAGTTATATACAGTGACGCCGACGCATACGTGTCGGGCAACCGCGGCTAGGGATCGCTTTAGACTTTCATCGCAGTTAACTTTTTACAGCTTACCCTATTTCTATGCACTAAGGTAGAGTCGGACCACGATAACTCTGCACGGCATTAGCTATGACAAAGTATGGTAATGTCATTCATGTCAAATTCTATGAAAATAGGTTATAATGTCACTCCCTCACTTTGTTATATTCAAATCGATGCCAAGTTAGTTAAAATGGACTCTATGGACATACTCGATCTAGTAGCGAATAATCTATGGTTCTAGTTTAGCGGAGCTAGTTATAAATCCGACGCATACGTGTCGGGCAGCCGCGGCTAGGGATCGCTTTAGACTTTCATCGCAGTTAACTTTCTACAGCTTACCCTTTTTGTTTAAAGTCAGCTTTGTTGAGCTTTTAGAATATTCGACGGGCTATTTTGTGATGCTAGGTGAAATTTAATATTAAAATTAACGGGCACTGTAGGGCTTGGTCACTTTTTCTTTGCTATACGCTATGTATTTCAGTTAATAGTTTTTCTCATACTTTTATTACTAAGACGGGATATAGGGTCAGTTGCACCAAACCGACTGTCACCGTTAAAGCGTACACTAAATTTCATTGTATGGGAAGTTTCATACTACACTGCTGATTGACATTAATAAGTCCGTTAAATACTGTGGTTGGTGCAACTGGCCCTTAATTGCGTAAAACTTCCTTTTATTAACCTTTTGGACGCCAATGACCGATATATCCGCACCACAGGTTCAACGCCAAAGACCGATTGAGGTCACAGACCACAGAGCAACATAGACCTACGAGCATATGCATACAGTTCAATTTCAGTTTTGACACTTCGGTGACGTGCGTCCGAGTAACAGGCGGCTTAGCACGGTCGCGTTTTTATCCCTTGTCACCATGCCTGTCACGTTCTAACAAGTATGTAAGTGCGAAAGGGACGCGCATAGTGATAGTCGATAAAAATGGAACCGTGCTGAGACCGCAGTACGGTTACCATCAGTTTGTCACTGACATAAACGCCGTCGAGAACATAATCCCGTTTGCACTAATATACGAGTGCGAGCGAGATGTATAGAAAGTAAATTACGTTCTCGACGGCGTTTATGTCAGTGAAAGATGGTAACCGTACAGCTTTTGTATTTGACACGGCGTCGAAAAGGTTAAAAAACCATACCATAAATAAACGTAAGTTTTACGCGATTAAGTTCCGTGTTAGTTATAAAAGTATGACTTAATCGTGAAATGTTATGAGTGAATAAAGATTGTCTGGATGAGATCGCTCTGTAGTATATCCTTAAGTTGTATCTTTTACTAAGACGTACATTATGTATACCTATCTTTTAATTTCAATTCCAATTTAAGGGAAATTTACTACGCCCACGGCCAGCTCAATTTGTAAGTAATCAAACGAACTATAAGTATAAAATAATGAATAAGACGTAAAAAAGACTTTAGGCGTTCTTGAAAAAGTGATTTTTAACCAGAAGAAAGGGTATAGTAAACTACTAAACAGTAACCTAAAATTAAAACTACCTACAAAACTAAACTAACATTAAAATAAACCGACTTAAAAATTAAATAACAATAGAAAAAATACCCACCTATGAAAGGTGTAAAAACTAGAAACAAAAATCATCCATAATTTAGAAAAAAATTGTGCTCGATATATTGAATTAATTATTTTTTTATTAATTAATTGCACATCAAGAGTAGGTACAACAGGCAAATATAAGTACGAGTATAATGCTGTTCCGAATGTTCTACCAATCAATCATAGGGCCAAACAGAAATGCGTCAAAGAAGAATTTTGGAAGGAAGGACTTTCAAGAATTAGAAAACGTAATATCAAAAACAGGACAAAAAATGTTTAGGCTTCTGATCTTTATATATGTATAAAATTGTTAAGGATTGTAGTCTTAAAATAATTTCGCCAGGCAACATTATCGTTCAAACTTTAAAAAAAAAAAAAAAAAACTATACTCCTTTTTCTTCTCGTATCGCGAATGTAAGATGTCGGAGCGCGTCTCGCTGCGCTAATTATTATTTTCGAATATTATCGTCTCGTTTCATCTAAAAGATTCAATTTCATCTGTAAATTGTGTATAATCCTTGTGGACGGCTAATCAGTTGAAAGAAGCACTGCTCCTGCTCCGTTTCGGTGTCCACGCTGGTTCAGGTAACTCGGATTCGAGGTAAGTCTGGACGAGCCCAGGGTCTGAGCAGCCTACGCCAGCCACCACCGACAGCTGCACCGTCATCTACAGCTCAGCAAGGTGAGTGCTTTCCACAATTGATCTAGCCTGTCCTAAGTTCGTATCGTATATCGTTTCGTGTCTCGTCTCGTAATTCGTTGAATACAGTCCACATAATTTTAAAATATCGAAGTAAAATAATCCCATTAACAAAAATAAATCTACAAACTAAAACTGGCACCCTCGCTTTTGATCTTTAGGTAAATGAATAAAATAATACTTTAATATAAATTCCCAGGTGAGCCAAGTTTCCTGTCAGGGAGAAAAATAAAATGCATAAAATGGATAGTTGCTGGCCAACTTTTGTTTCGCACCGCAACTTATCTAAGTGTCCGTTGCTATACTTCAAAGTTATATTTACTGTGTTATTTTATTATACAGGGTAGTGGTTTTCTGCCTCATTATGCATAAGGCTGTCTTTCCACTGAAGCGAAGATGAGGGATAAAATACACGATAGATGGTGATGAAAGTACAGCGATCAAACAACGCGCTAAAAGTATTTGCCGTCCTGGAATAGTTTTCCCAATAGAGATATTTCTTCATTTCGCGTTCAACAGTATCGGTAACAGTCTAATTGTAAGACATATAGATAGATATCCCTATTTGTAAGTTTTATTAAGTCATTAGAGAATGTATGGCAGACTTTTCACGTCGTGGCTATTATATTTTTATTCTATAATATTCTAGACCTGGAATAGTTTTCCCAATAGAGATATTTCTTCATTTCGCGTTCAACAGTATTGGTAACAGTCTAATAGTCTAATTGTAAAACAAATAGATACATATCCCTTTTTATAAGTTTTATTAAGTCATTAAAGTTTAGAGTATGGCAGACACGTTTCACTATGATATTTTTCTTCTATTCTAGACTAAAGGAAAATAGTTTAATAACCTGTAGTAACAGATTTAATGGCATTATTAAAACATTCCTGTAAACTAATGGGCAAACCATTACCATTTGAAACTATCCTTATTCACGCGAGGTTGCGAGACTAGGTATTATAAAAATTAACTGTGTCTGTACTAAGCTTTAAGCTATTTGCATGCAAAGCTAGGTTTTGCAGATCTTAATGTTTAATACTTTGTCCATGTATTTATTCTCCTAAGTCCCGCCATACAAAAAAATCTAGTACAATTTGAAATTAATCGTGAAGGAAATATGGTTGAATTTTTGTTGTTTTGAAATTGAACGAAACAAAAGAAATGCAAGAGCTAACTAGAAATACGTGCCGTTATGTTAAATTTGTTTGCAATTTCTTTTGAGAACGGCCATCACGGGCTAAGTTCCCAGAGGTGCGTCGGTCGGTTCCCTAGGCACCACTCTATAAACGAAATTGTACGGCGGGCAATGGTGTCGGCCAATATCCCGTGCGTACTGGAACCACCAGGCTTGTCTCGGTCGGACGGGAAAAGACCCGACGGGCTCACCTTGGTTCCCTGGCGAAGGGGGCGGTGCCTTTTATGGGATGCGACATGAGTTAGTAAATTTGCTGCATCCCATCTAAGGCACACGGTTAAGGCGGCAGGTTCGACGGCAGAAATAGCGGCCAAAAGTAAGCGCGCCAAGTACTCCGAGTTGCAGGGGGCGTACGATTTTGTGCCGGTTGCTGTCGAAACTGCCGGACCCTGGTGCAGCGAGGCGAGCGAATTGTTCAGGGAACTGGGTCGGCGGCTGAGGGAGAGGGGTAACGACCCCCGTTCTGGGTCTTGACTAGTCCAACAGGTCTCCATCGCCATACAGCGCGGCAACGCTGCAAGTGTGATGGGGACTTTTGGACCAGGCATAACGCAGAACGGGTTTTAGGTTAGGTAGTTTTAAGTATGTGTAAAGTGTATTTTAAGGTGTTTTTATTGTAATAATATGCACCTAGTATAAAATGTAAGGATTTTTGTTAGTTTGTAATTTTATGTGTAAATTTTGTGTCTTCTTTCGTATTATTTAATAAAAATAAATAAATAACTAAAATGTTAATTTCTTTTAATAAGATACGATAAGATAATATTGTATTGTCAAAATTGTATAAAAAGTATAACATGTTATAAATATAAAGGTATCAACAATTTTGCCCATTTCGGGCGTACAGTAGGTACAATATAATATATCTTATATTACTAAATTCAATGTCTAAGAAATACTTAAATATAGCTGGTCCAAATTACAAAAACTACTCGTATAATATTTTTAAATATATCAAGTTCAGTTTAAATGTGAGTTTCCTTTGGCATCCACTTCCTACATTGATGATACGCGAGGCGAAATAAAGTGGTATCCAGACGGGACTGATCAAATCGGTCGATTTGATCAGAAATTGGCGTCAATCTCCAATTTTAGATTTATGGTGATATTACAGCCCTCTAAATTGAAAAATGCCCCAGAACGAAAATACTGGTCTCACAAATTGGTATTCTTGCGTCCGCACCTCATTTTATCGGTAATATCGGTCATTATCGGCGGTTGAATTCGGCGAGCCAAATTGGTATTTGCGTCCTGATTCGATCGGGCAATTTAATCAGATTGGGGAAAAATTTACTAATCTGGATACGCCTTAAAGAAAGGACTATTAGCACGGGGAATTTCGTACACCGACCCGCCTGAGGGCCTACCGCGGGCACGTTCGACGTCTTGCCTCTCTGTCGCACTTGTAAATTCGTACTTAAGTGTGACAGGGAGGCAACACGTTGAACGTTCGCGGTAGGCCCTCTGTTCCTGTCTCTATAGGTCTCGCCGATAGGTTTTTTTTTAACAGACGTTTGAGTCCATACGTTTTGAGTTTTCAGTGTAATGAAGTTTCACGAACAAAGTCAGGGCAAACAAAACGGCGCAGAATCGCAGATGGAGAGCAAACGCACTACCGATATAGCTTTGCTTTCAGACCGAGGGCTGAGTGACGCGGAATGACATGTAGCGATTTTCGTACAGTACCAGGCGTGGCTCACTCCGTGATTTCGTCGCTTTGCAACAGGTAGCTACAAGTACATCCGTTCCACACCAATTTTGGTGGCTAGCCATAAGCCGCACGTGGCGCTGTCGCCACCTAGCGGCCAGATCTGTCCTGATCGTCGTAACAGACGCGTTTTGTTAGAGAGTGAGTCTTCTGTATCTGTACTATTATTTATTCTGTGACAGTACTAGCGATTAGCGGTTTACGATTACGATAGGAATTTTTGACGCCTGAGGGGTTACCATCAGTTTGTCACTGACATAAACGCCGTCGAGAACGTAATTTACTTTCTATACATCCCGCTCGCACTCGCATATTAGTGCAAACGGGATGTATAGAAAGTAAATTACGTTCTCGACGGCGTTTATGTCAGTGACAAACTGATGGTAACCGTACTGTTTGCTTCCCACGCCCACACTCTCCCGCTTTTTTAAGGATGTGACACGATGGAATTGAGGCGAGGCGTACGGGCACAACCTTTTTTAAAAACTTTGCATGCAATATTTTACCACTTATCTACGCGTAATTTAGGCAACCGTCGAGAAATTTCAGTCGGATGTATTTATTGAAATTGCATTTGTGAAATTCGATATTGACATATTTTTTTATTTTTTTCCGTATACATATGTTAGTTGTATATACAGTGAAACCTGGTTAAGTGGGACCTGGATAAGTGAGAAACCTCCATAGCTGGGACTCATGGTGCGGTCCCGACACTTTAGCACTGAATTACCTCTGTTAGTGAGATAAAACGAACCTCTATAACTGGGATTTGTTGTTCTGATTTTATAGTCACATTTACCTCTATAATTGAGACAGAGAGTGTATTTTACCTCTTTTACTGAGACTATATTTAGAAGATTAATTTTCCTAATTGTTTTTTTTTTAACTTTATACGAATTACCTCTGTATCTGAGATAACGTCAATTTATGACCTCTCTAACTTGGACTTTATTGATCTAGTTCCGTATTCTTACTAACTCTTAGTCTATCCACAAATTCCGCATTTGCTTAATTGTGTCTAAACGACTACAAGTTTCATTTAGTTACTTTATGTAGTTAAAACTATCGAAACGAAAGCTGAAATCTTGATAAGTAACAAGAATAAACAAATTTTCATTTAATAAATTTCTAAGACGCAATGAAGTCCGTATCAAATTTAATTGAAAAAATCTATCCTTTGGAAAATCATTCAAAATAAATTCAAAGAAATATTTAAACAGACTTAAAAAATATTTAGGGACAAGGATTATTTTACCTAAACATTTAAAGTTAATTACAAAATACCTTATTAACCACCTCTATAACTGAGACATACCCTCTATTCTCACCTCTATTAATGGGACCCTCTGTAAATGAGACAGAAATTTATTTGTACCTGGTTAACTGAGAGCCTGGGTAAGTGGAATACCTCTTTAAGGAGACAAATCTGCTCGTCCCTTGAAGTCTCACTTATCCAGGTTTCACTGTATATACATACCTACTTAATTATCAAGTTTAAAGTCTGTCTTGCTGCAATGCTATTTTGTAAGTTAGATGTTCCATAAAAATATGCATTAATTTGTTTTACTCATATTATCCTAGTCTAGTGCTACGGAAAGGCCAAACACAAAAAAATATTTAAAGGATGACTCACTTTAGACCGGGCCGGGATCGGGCCGGAGCTTCCGGCGCTTACTTTTCTATGACACATGACCGCAGGATGCTCCTGCCCGAACCCTCAATAAAAAATCGCTACATCCTATGCTTCCGCGCCCGCTACTGCTATCAACCAGCCACGCGCACTCACCGCAAGCAACGTATAGCGCACAATGCCGTCATAGAGTATTTGCATACATTTGCCGTCTTCAAAAAAGGCGATTTTTTTTTCAATTCAGCGGGAAATTGTGAAGCGATTGGGGCTTTGTTCCATGTTGACACCATTTCGTGGCAAAGTGGATGGACAAATGTATGCAGATTTAATTTTAAATCAAGGGTCCGTCGCTTGTTGTTTTGAGCAATCAGGTAATATGTACCAAAAACAAATGGAAATGAAAATGTTTTTGGTGGGGTTGCATTTCTTTTTGTAAATTGCTTATGACAATATTTTTTATTATATTTTTCATCTATTTAATGTATTTCTGGCACGTCTTTTTTCATAGCCCACTTTGTTATATATAGCCACAATAGATTTGCACCAACAGATCTATTTCCTCGTACTCTGCTCTAGCGATGCAGCCAAATATTTCCGCCTAAACACTGCAAACTTGCCCTGACCAAGTGCCCAACTTGCACGATTTATGCGCGAGTTCCGAGGTATCGGATTAATTTCACCCGTATTTCAACCGACTGTTCTGCCTGCCGTGATTTTGGGTGCGGTTTGGTTTGTTGTTCAACTGGTACGGTTTCTGTTACTAACTGTACTAGTTGGGTAACTTACTTTCTTACTTCACTGACACGGCGAACGCCACTCACTCTTCCTACTTCTACTCTACTCCTGTATTCTGCGCCACTTCATTTCCGCAGTGTTCCTAATACTAATATACTCATCTCTTAGTAGCACAGCAATGATACAGCTTTGCTTCATAGCCAATTACTACTTTAATCATTCTTCCCATGGTCGAATAAAACATGGTCTTCTATTCCCAGAGTGACACAGGCCTACGTCACAATAACATGGCCGCTATATATAGCGCTATCGCATATTATCATATAGCGCTGTCGCATGATGACGTAGGCTTGTGTCAGTTAGGTGACCTAGAAAAGACGGGAATAGAGTACCAGGCGGAGTATATTATTATACCATGATTCTTCCTAATGTAAATGTGGTCTACCCGATTCCAATCACAATTCTAGACATAGCATTCTCTTAAAGAGAGATGGCCTTCACATAATGTAAATTAAGCTAGTCGAACCCCGAATTTGGCACAAAAACACAAGGCAATTTACCGTAGTTCGTACCGAACAATTGGCCTGCTTACAGAAATAGTACGTTGGTACAGTCAGAAAGGAAAATTATTAAATTGCTTTTTCATCACACTTGCTCGTAAAAGGTAACACGTAAATGATGCGGTCCGTAACTCCTGAATTTCGACCTAGGGCTGTAATGTATTTTTTCATCACACTTGCTAGGCGATGCGTTCCGTAAATCCAAAATTTTGACCTAGGGCTGTCGAAATTAGGCATTTTTTATTTTTTCCTCACAAGTGTGATGAAAAACATTGTGCGTGCGACGAGCGGTACAGGTATTACGAACTCGTGCTAACTAAGCCCTCTTCGAGCTTCAATTCACACTCGTGTAAATATTTACCGCCCTTAATACACAATATTATGCTATCTATTCGAATAGGGTTAGAATGCTCGTAAACGTAAGTATTTTGTGCATGGAGTTAAAAGGAAACCTAGTTTGTTTTTGGTTTTGCCTATGTTTTCTCATCCTGAAAATATATTGCCTCACAACAGCAACCTTAATAGTAGATTGTACAACAAGGGCATAAAGTGACCCATTTTTACCCGAGGCAAAATAGTAGACGAGGGTAAAAATGGACATTTATGCCCTTGTTGTACACTCTGCTCTTCACTTCGATTGCGAGGAAAATAAAACACATTTTTCACGGCAATTTACACCACGAAATTATCGTAAAGCGAAAGAACATAATACATAACCTATTCCCGCCAACTAACTTTTTAATTATTTTTTTAATTTTCAACATGTGATCAGAGTTTCAGACGCTTGGTTTTCTGCCAAGTCAAACATTTCGGAGCATTTTTGAACGATAATCGACTCCTATTTTATGTGATTTACTAAATTTAATGACAGAAAATACGGATTTCTAATAAATTGTAGCAAAAATAAAATAATATAACAAGTTTTGTCATCTACACAATTTTATTGCTGAGTAAAATTGTGCAATATGTTTTAACTGTTTGGCTGTTGAGACGGATTACCTTAGTCTTAGAAGAAAATTTTACTTTTATGCTCTAGAGCATAAAATGCGATTTTATGTCGTCTACGCACGACATAAAGGTGAACTTTTTGAACATGAGAAGTGAAAAATAATATGTATTCACACCTGAACGAAGATATTCGAGTTAGTTTTGAACCGTAGTTTGCCGCTTTTGGACTATAGTTGTGTGTTAAATATATTAACACACGGAAGTTTTGTTATAGTTGTGTGGTTTCACGTCAGTTTATTTGCCAACGGTATTGAAGTTAAGTAATTCTGAACGGAGCATGGAACCAGTGTGTCTATGTTCAATTGAAAGCACTAGACAGTTCGCCGAACATATTTAGTTAAGTACAACTGTGTCGAACTTCGAGCAAACATCTGTGTTGGAGTATAAATACTAAATTTACTAGTGCTTCTCTTTACCTTACTTATGTTTGACGATCCTTTTGTGAAATTCTTAGTGTTAAATTTGATTTGTATAATAATCCAATGTTATTATGGAATAATATTAACATCAATAAATTGCTCTGATAATTAGATTAAGATAGTACAGTCGACGTCAAAAATATGTTTACATTTTTGCACCTTATCACATTATATTATCTTGTGGTGCGCGTGCCGCGGCCGCTGCTGGAAGCCATCGCGAGCACGGACTTCTGGACGAAGGGTGTGATATTTCGGCGGTTCCGTGGGAATTTGCCGAATCCTACACCAGAGCAAGTGACGCCGCAACAGAAAATTGCGTCACGAAAATGTTTTTTTTTTTTAGTAAGTATTTAAGTTTTTTATAATTGTATATATATATGTTAATTTGTAAGGGATCTATGGGCCTTAGTAGCCTGAAAATAAATGCTTTGATTGATAGATTATAATAAGGCGAAAAGTGTAAATATATCTTTGACGTCGACTGTACCTAATAACTATTCGTAAGTGCTTGTTCCTAGGCCTACATGAATACCTAAAGTATATTTTGACTTTGACTTTGACTTAAGGAGGAAACAAAAGATATAGGTAGTAATATAAGTATGTATATTTATGTCTATGTATGGTATGTTATTATATTATATTTCCATTTGTTGTTTTCCATTGTTCTAATAAATTCATCTGTTCTCCTTGTACCATTTTTACATATCTCGGTTTGGCCCGATGGTTGACTGGTAGAGAATGCCATTAGGCATTAAGTCCGCCCTTTGTACATTATTTTTATGTTTTGTGCAATAAAGTTTAAATGAATAAATAAATATTTTGCTGTTGTTAAAGTAGCACCCCGCCCACAATCTCTCTGATTTGCCTAAAAGTTGACTGGTAGAGAATGCCTAATGGCATTAAGTCTGCCTTTTGTACTATAAGGTTTTCTTTTGTACAATAAAGGTTAAGTAAATAAATAAATAAAAGCCTCGAGAAATAGATATATGCAAATGAGAAGGAGTACAGTCAGCAATAAAATTAGGTACTGTAGGTATCACATTTTTTTGACAGTCACTTGTTTTAACTTAATTTGAATGACCTCTAAGTATTGGGTAATACATATTGTTATTATTTTATTGGGAGCCTATAATGTCCCACTGCTGGGCAAAGGCCTACCCCACTTTTCCTGTCATCCCGATCCTGTGCAGTCTCTGGCCATTCCCTTAAAAAGGAATCTAACTCGTCTCGCCATCGCCGACGTGGTCTGCCAATTCCTCGTTTTGAGCTGGGCTGCCACTCTGTGGCGATCTTGGCCCACAGCTCACTCGGACCCACTGAGCTGTGGGTAATACATACTACGTAAAATGACTAACACTTACCAATATCTTACCTACAGTCTACAGGGGCTTAGCCAAGATGCCAATCATTTGCGCTACGACACCGAAGTGCTATCGGTCTCTCTACCGCACCAATATGTAAGAGTGATAGAGAGACAGAAAGCGTTTCGTTGTCGTAGGGCAAGCGATTGGCATCTTTGCTAGGCCCCTGTTGCGTCTCCGAATTTCTACCTCGCTAGTCGATATTTGCATACATTACACATGAAAGCAAGTTCCACGGAAATGCATCTTGCTCGAGGCTAATTTATGCTCTGTGCCAATTTACTGTTCGACTATACATAAACAACAGTTAGGTCACTGTATTAGTTCTACATATAATCAGTATAGAATATATTGGGAAATGATGATTGAAGAACGAGAAGACAACGACGGAATATATGCTCATGGACAAATTAAAGGTGACAGTCCATTTCCAACGACAGCAGCACTACCATTCATTTTACTATGGAAATTGACAATAACACCGACGCGTTCGTACCTACTAGTAGTGCAGCTGCGGTCAGAAATGGAATGTTACCCTTACAAGAACACAAAAAAAGGTTTAAGTAATTACTGGACAGCACATAAAGTCATTTGAAAATTAGTAATTAAACTTTTTTTACGTCCCTCTAAGTTGTCCATGAGTGTACGTAGGTATTTATATGGCCGATCTTGGTACATTTTCAACTTCAAAACAGTCTACTATATGATTGACACATATCACGTTTAGAACCCCGTCTTGTCCCACCCTCTACAGTCATCATCATCATCATCACAGGCCTTTCCGTCTATTACAGACGATTTATGCATTGCTGTTTAGACAACGGGTTTGGTGACTGTGGAGGCCGATGCGTGAACGGCACGACCTTCCACATTTTTGGCAGAGAAAGCTCAAGCCACCTGAAGTTCCAGTCCCGGTTTGCTTTACGACCTGCTACACAGTCACAACACATGTCGTAATCGTAACTAATCTTAAAAAAATATAGGTAATAAGTAAGGCTGCTATTTAACTGATCACCAGATTTAGTAAAATTTAATACCAAAAAAATCTATTTTACCACCCTAAAATCATGAATGATCACCAAAATTATAACACCATTTTAATGTGAAATGATTACCAATTTTATTACATTTTACTATCCTTTTAAAGGAAATGACACCAAACTAATCATTATTAACCCAAAAATAGTCAATGATTACCAAATTTCAAACCCCATTTTAATGTGAAATGATAACCAAATTTTTACATCTTGCTATCCTATTAAAGAAAATGACACCAAAATAATCATTGTAAACCCAAAAATAGTAAATGACCACCAAAATTAGAACTCCATTTTAATGTAAAATGATAACCAAATTTTTAAATCTTGCTATCCTATTAAAGCAAATGGCTCCAAAATAATCATTGTAAACGCAAAAATAGTAAATGATCACAAAAATTGTAACATTTTAATTAAAAATGTGCAAACATTTAATATATCGTTATCCTATTAAATTAATTAATCCACTTCGTCACCTTTTTCTAGTAGCATTTTATTTCTGTAACAGTCGCAGTTCTAACCTAACCTAACCCACTTTTCTAGTAGCATTTTGTTTCTGTAAGGGTCGCAGTTCAAACCTAACCTAACCCACTTTTCTAGTAGCATTTCTTTTCTGCAAGGGTCGCAGTTTAAACCTAACCTAACCCACTTTTCTAGTAGCATTTCGTTTCTGTATGGGTCGCAGTTCAAACCTAACCTAAACCACTTTTCTAGTAGCATTTCTTTTCTGTAAGGGTCGCAGTTCAAACCTAACCTAACCAACTTTTCTAGTAGCGTTTCGTATCTGTATGGGTAGCAGTTGAAACTTAATCTAACCTACTTTTCTAGTACCATTTCGTTTCTGTAAGGGTCGCAGTGCTAACTTAACCTAACCCACTTAACTGATAGCAGTTTAACTTACTTTTCTAGTAGCATAACGAAATGCTACTAGAAAAGTAGATTAGGTTAGGTAGGTATGTGGTGCGGGCTACGGGGGGTTGAGCGGGAGGGGCTACTAGTTTTGGCATCAGTTTACTTTATTTGGTAATATGTATACATTTTTTGGTAATCATAGTGGTTTATTTAGGTGAAAATATCGCATTCATTTGGTCTTCAAGATTTGGTGATCATTAATGATTTTTGGTGATCATTCAATATATTTGGTATTTGAATACAATTTGAAGTGCAGTTGTAATTAAAGTGGTGGTACTTTTTGATATGTTCGAGCAATGAAACACCGATTTGGACTGTCATTACGTTTATTAGATAAGTATGTCGGTACTTGTAACTTTCCGAGCTACCTACAAATCTACCATACATAACATTGTCCTCCTCTAAATTAACCAAAATGTTTCTTAAACTATCACAATAATGGTTCATCACAAATGAGACAAATTAAAAGATAGCTATTACAATTTGGACCTTTTCGTCTAGGTAATTAGGACGATGTCCACCAAGGTCCATTTGGTGCCCGGATTATGTTAATATTGTTAATATGTATATAACATAAGTATTTGTAGCATTATGAAAATACGTGTAGTCTACATTATGAAATAAAGGGCATATTTATTACGTCACAGATGTAATAGGCATGCATGTAACTAACTTTTTAGTACTTAAGTCGGACAAATATAAAAACGTTCTAACTTTAAAATACTACACACAATATGGTCTTTATTAGTATACGCATAAGGCGTAATGGCAAAGGGACGAATAATTATCACTGATTAAATTTGTTTTAATCTTTCTAAACAACGGACAGCAGCTTTCCGGCGACAACGTTCGTCATGTTTTGTCGGAGTCCCCGGCGGCGTGCCATACTCGTCCTCGCCTCCACCTTCCCCGTCATTCTGATCCGTATCATCAGCGGGCAACCCTGTGACTTCCGGGATGTCTACCTGGACTTTGTCCGCTGGCTGATGTGAGACGGGTGTGGGTGCCTTATCGTCAATGTCACTGAGCGTAAATCTCGACTTTCTGAAATGCAGTTGATCTACGTGTCGTTTATGTGTGCGGCCGTCACTCGTTCGCACTACATAAGATACGGGCCCTTCTCGCGCAAGCACCTGTCCCTCGGCCCACTTGTGCGTTCCGCGCGCGTAGTCTCGCACCAGCACCTCGGCCCCCGGCTCGCCCTGCCGCAACGCGTGGCCCTCGCTGCGCCGCTCGCTGGCCCGCTGCGCGGTGCGCACCACGTCCGCGGTGTCGGGCCGCAGCAGGTCGAGGCGACCGCGAAGCCGCCGCCCTAGAAGCGCCACTGCCGGTTCTTTCTTAGTAGTGCTGTGTTCAGTATTTCTGTACATGAACAAAAACCTACTGAGAGCCGTGACGTCTTTCTCGTTCTCGATAACGGCTTTCTTCAACACTCGCTTAATGGTACGCACCGCATTCTCGGCCGCGCCATTGCTGGCCGGATGATAAGGAGCTACTAAGGTGTGTCGAATTCCGTTACGTCTGAGATAAGAGCCGAATTCGGCCGACGAAAACGGTGGCCCATTGTCGGTGACTACTTGTTTCGGCAGGCCGAAACGTGCGAACAATGTTCGTAAGCAATTGATTACAACAGAGGCAGATCCAGTTTTAATTTTTTCAACCTCTATCCACTTAGAATGAGCGTCGATTATAACTAAATAGTATGCGTTATTAAAAGGCCCTAGAAAGTCTAAGTTTAATCTCGCCCAGGGTTCCCCTGGCCACGGCCACGAGTGCAGAGGCGCGGGCGCCGGCGCAGAGCGCTGCGCGCGGCACGCGGCGCACTGCTCCGCCACCCGCTCGATGTCCGCGTCCAGTGTGTCCCACCAAACGTAATTCCGCGCGATTTGTTTCATCTTTACTATGCCGGGGTGGCCACCGTGTAATTCATTCAATACCGCAACTCGTAAAGATTTTGGAATAACCACTCGATATCCCCATATTAAACAACCCTGGTCTATGTTAAGAGATTCTTTTCTATTAAAATAAGGCTTTTCTGACTCATTGCTATTGCCTGGCCATCCGAACAAAACGTATCCGTAAATTTTACTTAAAATGGGGTCTTTCGCCAACTCACTTTTAACCTCTTTAAAACTAAGTGGAAAATCCCCTTCTACAAAATTTAAATAGCTACATCCCTCGTCTTTCATACCTGGTCTATTCTGACTTACTAAAGGAAGACGAGAAAGAGCGTCCGCATAACAGTTACGCTCTGATCGGATAAATTCAATATTAAAATCATACGCGGCTAACTTTACCGCGTAACGCTGCAAACGGCTTGCCGCAGTCACCGGTAGCCCTTTGTTTTTACCAAATATGTAGCTGAGTGCCCTGTGGTCCGTCCGCAATGTGAACTTCCGCCCATACACATACTGGTGGTGCTTAGTGACTCCAAACACGATCGCCAGCGCCTCCTTGTCGAGTTGCGAGTAGTTGCACTCGGCGGCGTTCAGTGTGCGCGAAGCGCAGCACAGAGGTCGCTCCACGCCATCCGCGCCCCGTTGAGTCGGGGCCGCGCCCAGGCCGTAAGGGCTGCTGTCCACCGAAAGAATTAGAGGCAGTGATGGATTATAGTGTGCTAACACGGGAGCACTGCTTAACACTTTTTTAATTTTTTTAAAGGCGTCATCACATAATTCGTCCCAATTCCATTTAACATTTTTCTTTAAAAGACTGTACATTGGTTTTAAAATATCGCTCATATTAGCACAGAATTTCGCGTAAAAATTCACAAATCCCATAAAACTTTTAAGTTGCGTTACATTTGAGGGGGCCGGGGCATTAACAATAGCAGAAATTTTTCGTTCATCCGTATGCAAACCATACTTATCAATTCTATAGCCCAGATAGTTTACACTGTCTTTAAAAAATTTACATTTAGCAAAATTAATTCGTAAACCATTCTCTTTTAATCTCTGTAAAACCGCTCTTAAGTTAGACATATGCGTTGCCCTGTCTTTCCCCGTTACACAGATATCGTCGGCGAACACGGCCGTCGATGGCAAACCACTCAACGTCTCCTCCATGATCTTTTGAAAGTTTTCGGGAATACACTTTATTCCGAACGGGACGCGTTTGTATACAAAGGTACCAACGTGAGTGGTTATGGCCGTCATCGGCTGTGACTCCTCTTCCAAAACACATTGTTGAAAGGCGTTAGACAGGTCCAGTTTCGTATACTGCTCGCCTCCACCCAAAAGAGCAAACAGGTCCTCGATCCGCGGCAGCGGGTAATGAAAATCTTTTAATCGCGGATTTATTGTTATTTTATAGTCGCCACAGATACGTATGGTGCCGTTTGCTTTTATTACAGGCACTATAGGGGTCCCATATTCCGATCTGTCGACTTTATAAATAACCCCCTCCCGCTGTAAGCGATCGAGCTCCCGTTCTACGCGCTCGCGAAGCGCCAATGGTAGCGCCCGCGCCTTAACGAACACCGGCGTGTCGTCCTTGAGGCGGAGCTGCAGTCGCGACCTGAACGTGCCTAACCCCCCAGCGAACACTTCGGGAAACTCTTGCTTAAGAGATTCTGCCATCGGGTCCTCGCCTTGAAAATTGATACAATCGGTAACCTTTAAATTTAATCGTCTAATCCAAGTACGGCCCATCAAAGGAGGACCGCCATTTTCGATTACATATAACTGTAGTCTATCCACATTATTACCATATCCTACTTCTACATCCAAATATCCTATGGTCTCGATGGCACCTCCGTTATATGACCTAAAACGTAACATTTTATTTTGTAAAGGCAAATGGGAAAAACATCTATCATAATAGTCTTTAGATATAGCCGCAATTCTGCTACCCGTATCGACTTCAAATTTGCACCGTATTTTCTGCACAGTAAGTGTTACGTAGAAAGGTCCGTCCTCAATGTCCACATCACTGTCAATTTTATAAAAATGGCAATCACTATCATTCGAATCAGAATCGTTTAAAAAGTACTGACCTTTTGATGACTTTTTAGATACCTCGTTTCTGCACATCACTTTCAAATGGCCCTTTTCACCGCACGCGTCGCATGAAAAATGTTTGTACCGACATCTGCCCTCCGCGTGACCGGTCTTGCCGCAGCGCGCGCACGGCGCCCTCGGCGCGGCCGTCGTCGCCGCCGCCGGGCCCGCGCGCCGCCGCCGCGCCGCGCCCACGCGATGCAGCCCGTCGTCCGGCGGCGCCGACGCCGACGCCGACGCCGAAGCGCCCGCCGCTGCGCCCGCCGGAGCGCCTACCGATACCGCCGCGTGCTTCTCTGCTGCCTCCAGCGCCAGAGCAAGCTCCACGGCGCGCTTGTAGTCGATGGCCCGTACGGCAAATAGCCTCGACCTCATCTCATCGCTCAGCAGCCCCGACACGAATTGATCGCGAAGGTTGATCTCTAGCTGTGCACCGAAGTTACATGTTTTGGCCAAATGTTTTAAATTCTGTAGATATTCGCGTATACCTTCACCGTGTAGCTGCTTTCTCTGACGGAAGATGTGTCGTTCCGCTATTTCCGATCTCTCGGGTTCCAAATGCTCACTTACTAGCTTGACTAAGTCGGCGAATGTTTTGTCCTCGGGTTTAGCAGGTGCACACAAATCACACATAAGCTCATAACACTCTGCACCGACTAAAGTTACTAGTGACGCCACGTGTAATGTGTCGTCAATCTCGTTTAACGCGATGAATTGCTTAACCCGGCGCACGTAAGCATCCCAGTCTGACCCGACACGAAAACACTCCAACTTTCCGAGAGGCATTGTACATAAGCTAATAAACACTAAAAAACGTAACTAAATGGGTTTTTAACACCAAAATACCGATCCCGTCGCCAATGATATGTTCGAGCAATGAAACACCGATTTGGACTGTCATTACGTTTATTAGATAAGTATGTCGGTACTTGTAACTTTCCGAGCTACCTACAAATCTACCATACATAACACTTTTCTATTTTTAGGCCTTATTTTATTGGTGTTCAGTAATTTTTTTTGGTAAGCATGATTTTTTTATTTAGGGTACCATAGTATTTTTTGGTGGTCATTATATTTGTAGCCAATAAGTAATAATGTTTAAAATCACCCACAACACCAAATCGAGCACAATAAGCTTAATGTGAAGAGCTATAGCAATACAAGTAGACTTTCCGTGCAAAAACACTGACAAAATGTAAATTAAGCAGAGTTTTAAGTCAGGTTTAAAATTACACTCATTTGGAACTTTAAATCCTAGATTTCTCGCGGAATAAAAACTTAAATGAACGACGACGTGCCAAGCATAGCCTGTGGACAGAACCACGGGCGTGGGCCAGGTGACAAGCGGTCGCTATTAGCACAGTGTAAAAAGTAACAGTGGACCGCCGCCTTTGATGTTTGTGTAAATGCCGACACCGCACAAGAACACAGTTGTCACAGACTTTTACACAACTGCCCAAGACTTACACTTGACTAACTATAAGACACGCTAGCCCTGTAAGTTACCGAGCTACTAACAATGGTGATGTATGTAGCTCGGGTGCGCGCGATCCAGCCTTCGCCCCTCGCACCCCGCACGATTGCCATGTCTAGACGGCTTCGTCGAATGATTGTATTGTTTTATAGACTGTTCATTAGTACCTACCTAGAGTTTTCTTTCGTAAAGGAACTACTATCGGCCTGATTCAACGTCAAAAATTGGCTCTAGATACGATATGGATTGGATATGTCAGTGTCAAAAGTGATGTCTTTGTTTGAAGAAAGCAAGTGAATGATGAGATGACGAACGAGCGAGAGGCATGAAGGAAGAAGACGTGCGGCGCAGACCCCATGTGTTGGAAAAAGGCACAGAACACCCGACTAGAAACCTAATATTGGCCATTTTGTTCGCGACGCAAATCACCAAACTGTGAGGCGCGGGAGGGGTGCTCCCGGCGTTGCGATTGGTCGTGGCTCGCTGACACGTGTAAGCGTAGGGATGGGACATGTTCATTACTTGCAGTGGTACTGGTACCAATGGTACCGTAATCTGTTGTGGTAAAATAATTGTTATCAATAAAGTCCACAGATTAATTACTTCAGAATATTCATACAATATAATCATTCATTAGGTACTTTAAAAATGTATCTAAAAATGTTACTTTGCATATTATTAATGAGCTAAGATTGTAAACATAAGAAAAACTTTAACGATTTCGATGAAATTTGCTATATGGGGGGTTTACGGAGGCGAGGCATTTTAACTCTAGGAAAACGCGCATTTTAGATTTTTTATGTTTGCTGTGCAAAGCTCGGTCTCTCAGATATTCAGTTTTTATTAACGCTGTTTTCTACAGTAGTACCGTTGAGGCACCACGTCACTGACACAAAGGCAAAAGCCGCTATACACCAATGCATGCATGCTAATGAAAAATACTGTATTATTTTCCTAGTCTAATTCATACTAAACAACCATGCATAATCTATTGAAAGCATCTAAGTACCTACGTTTACGAATAAACCGACGCGACAATTTTGTATATGATCCCAGCACATCTGTAAAATTAGTTTGGTTACGGCAATAACATAAACAAATATAAAATAATATAAATGTGTAATAAATTTCACATTTCGTCGGAGTCCATTTCAGTTCATCATCAGGTCCATCTCGTGACCCAAGACCTTACTGCTCACCTAGAGGATTCTAATAAACCCACACAACATGTGTCTATCACAAACCAACACCGATTTCCCTCGCACTTCTTCAAAGTTCATCATCAGGTCCAGCTCGTGGCCCCCCACCTTACTGCTCACCTAGAGGATTCTAATAAACCCACACAACATGTGTCTATCACAAACCAACACCGAGTTCCCTCGCACTTCTTCAAAGTTCATCATCAGGTCCATCTCGTGCCCCCCCACCGTACTGCTCACCTAGAGGATTCTAACAAACCCACACAACATGTGTCTATCACAAACCATCACCGAGTTCCCTTGCACTTCTTCAAAGTTCATCATCAGGTCCATCTCGTGACCTAACTGCTCACCTGGCTTCTTAAAAAAAATTACATCATTCATTTATTATTAATAAATCAATCATGAATTTCAAAAATACACTTTGGTGGCAAACGCAGCCTATGGAAACTATACTACTAACTAATGGCGCTTGCAACTAGGAGAATGTCACATGGGCGTTGCTCTGAAAACCTGCTAAAATATGATCATTTTCTTATTTTGATGCTACCTCAATAATGGTACTACTAACTAAAAACTAAACTACATGCTACATATACCCACTAAGATAAACTACCAACTACCTAATTAAAACTATAGATTTTACAGATCAATTTTATTTATTCTCAATTAAAAATGAAAGAGAATCACAATTATCTTTTACATTTCTTAAAATGGTACAATATGGTTCGAGCGAAAGCACGAATTTACCGCAATTGACAAAACCATCACCGTCACGTCACTAGTTGTTGACGTGAAAGGGATAGCACATTGCATTTTCAAGTTGACGGAAAAGGACGGGCTACTTCACTGCCGCTCAGTACAACCATATTGACCAGTATAAAATGAACCCCGCGGACAAGAAATAATTTTCAACAAAATAGTGATTTTGACTTACCTGTGGAATGTTATTCCATCTGTTTTATAACTGGAAGTCTTAGATGACTTGCCACACCATTTCACACTGCAAAATCCCATGATTTGAATAAATTGCGATTTATTTTCGTAAACACGCGCACACTGTTAACAGGTCGTGAATTTGGACGCAACTGATCGGAGCGGCGCGCGTGAAATATTTTATAAGCGCTATTGCTCGCACGAGTGGAGGCCGCGAGTCGTCCTATAAGCTATGTCTATAGGGGTTGGTCTGTGGAAAAAGGGCAATGATGGTGATAAGTGAAGAGCTGATTCTGCCTCTACAAAGGCTGGTTACAACCTTCTTCTGCTTCTTCGCGTTTCCCGGCATGGGAGCCTGGGGTCCGCTTGACAACTAATCCCAAGAATTGACGTAGGCGCTGGTTTTTACGAAAGCGACTGCCATCTGACCTTCCGACCCAGAGAGGAAACTAAGTCTTATTACGATAGTCCGGTTTCCTCAAGTCAGGATGTTTTCCTGACAGCGACCTAAAAGCGACTGGTAATAAATATCAAATGATATTTCGTATACACATAAGTTACGTAAAGCTCATTGGTACGTGCCGGGGTTTGAACCCGCGACCTCCGGATTGAAAGTCGTAACAGTCTTACCGCTAGGCCACCAGCGCTTCTCATCTTACCAGCCATATTGAACCTAAAAAGATAATGTACGAAACAATATTTTTTATCAAAAGATATGAATCTTCAAACGCTATTCTCTCGTGATTTAAATGTTACAACTCCCAGGACCAAGTTGCAGACACCAGGAATAGTGTAGAACAACTGAAGGAGGTACGGGCCGCATACAAGAGAGCCGGCTGTTATGTTTATAGTGAAGAACAGAAGATGTGTTGGTAGTCTAGCGGTGAGAGTGTGCGATTTACAATACACAGATCGCGGGTTTTAGTTCAAACCTTGAGTGTACCAATGAGTTTTTCGGAACTTATGCAAATGCATTGACGACCGGTCTGGCCTAGCGGGTAGTGACCCTGCCTGAGAAGCCGATGGTTCTGGGTTCGAATCCCGGTAAGGGTATTTATTTGTGTGATGAGCACAGATATTTGTTCCTGTGTCATGGATGTTTTCTATGTATTTAAGTATTTGTATATTATATAAATATATCGTAGTCTGAGTACCCACAATACAAGCCTTCTTGAGCTTACCGTGGGACTTCAATTTGTGTAAGAATGTCTCTATAATGTTTATTTATTTATTTTATTTATTTATATGATAAATATATCAATATACTTTATCAGTCACTTTTCAGTGAAGGAAAACGTCGTGAGGAAACCGGAGTAATCCTTGATATTCATGCCAAATATAGAACCTAGACGCTGTATGCACCAATATTCGCGGCACGTTTGAATCTAGAACGCACCTTTAGGACTCTACAGTTCCTAGCTATCACAGCGGATTGAACGCGCGTCCCAAGTGTATCCATTAACTAAGCTCTCCACACTCGTCACTGTCCAAACGAATAGCGCATACATACAAATCAACAGGGAGGCGTTTTATCCCGAAACGCCGTGTACAGTCGCCGTCAGATATATCGGAGCGGCCCAGGTGCTAAAAAATATCTGAACATTTTCTCTAGCGCCTTAACAATAGCGACACGCTCAGATACTTTTGAGCATCTTGGCCATTCCGATATATCTAATGGCGATTTTACCTACTATTCCCAATTTATTACAACTACAGCCAGAGCCATTGTAGAATAACTATTTATAATATCCACGGATTACTTCCCTAAGCCAAGCAATAATAAATTTCGTTGAGACCATGTATTTATTTAGATATGTATACCGAGACTACATAAAGCAGCTAATAATAGATAATTCAAAGAACACACAAATCATAACGGTAAAACATATATGGGTCAATTTTCAAATAGGCATTTTTTGCTGTCCCACGGCTAAAACTCGAAGTCCATAGGACTAAAAGACTGGGTATGTATATATTTTCATTCAGTGTATTATAAGCTTTAAAAATAATGCACAACTGTACCTAAAATATTATTTGTTCCTGACAAAACCGTATTTGAAGTTCCAAAAACGGCGAAATTTGCCGTTTTTCGCGTGTCCCAGTGGCGGCATCGTGCAATAAAAAAATCATAACTTTGGATGTAGGCAACGTATTATAAACAACTTTGTATTTCTATAAAGAGCATTTTCTAGAGAATTGATTTAATCATATTGATAAATTAATGCGTTATTTAATAAAACAAGGGAAGCCTTTTTATCGCTGTCCCGCGCGGCACCTGTTTTGTTATGACTTAAATATACCCCCTATAATCTTCTTTGTCTATTGAATAACGGTTAGATTAAATTTACAACGCAATAGTGCGGTTAGTTGGGCATCGATTGACATCAAATGTAGACCCGGAAACAGTTTAATTTATTTAAAAACAGATAAAAATCTCTTTCGATATATTTTGGTACGACTACAATGACATTTGTATGGACGCTTAATACGTTGCTACATAGTTGGAATAAAAATGTTTATTTTATAATAATAGTTGCAAATATAGTGTTAAAATATATAGTAAAATAAATAAGTGAATCGGTTGTGTTGTGTAGGAAATATCGCTAAAAAATATTATTGGCGACATGTCGCGACATTTGTATGGCGACATTTATACGGCTATTTTGACCGTATAAATGTCGACATAGTGCCAAACAGATGTCGAGAAGGTGTTATACAGATGTCATCAGGGTCTTATAAATGCAACAAAAATAATAAATAGTGGCATATACATGTTGATACTGCCATATAATGTCGAAAATATGCCTTATACATGTCAAAAGCGCCTTACAAATGGCTAAATAGTGTCATACAAATGTCGATCTTTAAACGTCCATATCTAGCTAACTATAAAAAGTATAGAGGTGCCTCCTACAGTATACAGAATGATCAATCCAAATAGGTCAGTATGGAGAAGTCAGAAACTATAAGAGATAGCGAAATCTGTTCTTAGGAACCATGGCTTCGATTTTAGATTTAATAATAATGGCATTCATTTTTTTTTTAATCTATCATACATAGCCGGGATTCGAACCTGGTCAATATTCTTGTTGTTTGTTTGTATGGCAACTTTTAAACGATGCGTGATAGGTGGGGGGTGCTCGACCAAATATCATAGAGGGCCCCGAGACAAAACAAACTACATTAAATAAAATCAAAATGGCCGATTTTTTTTTAATTTTTTCAAGTTGGTCCGAGCGCGCTGAGATTTGGCATGCGGCGAGCCTGGGGGCCCAAGATTACCATGTCAAAAAACATTTTTGGAAAAATCCAAAATGGCGGCGGACACGGGCAACGTCAAATTTCCAAGTAGGTTAAGCGAGCCCGAAGGGCGAGTTTCAGGCCGGGAGGCCGAAGACCGACCCCGGCGGAGGGCCGAAGGCCCGGAGCCTCCACCCCGACTCCCAAAACGCGACTCCCATAGGAAAAGTGTTGGGTCGTGTTTAAGCTCCAACTTCCCCCTTTCGTGTGACGCTTCGGGCCTTCGGCCCTACGCGGAGCTCGGCCTTCGTTTACTCGGCTTCGGCCTCGCGTTTTGGGAGTCGGGGTGGAGGCTCCGGGCCTTCGGCCCTCCGCCGGGGTCGGCCTTCGGCCTGCCGGCCTGAAGTTCGCCCTTCGGGCTCGCTTAACCTACTTGGAAATTTGACTTTGCCCGTGTCCGCCGCCATTTTGGATTTTTCCAAAAAAATTTTTTGACATGGTAATCTTGGGCCCCCAGGCTCACCACATGCCAAATCTCAGCGCGCTCGGACCAACTTGAAAAAATTAAAAAAAAATCGGCCATTTTGATTTTTTTTTTAATGTAGTTTGTTTTGTCTCGGGGCCCTCTATGATATTTGGTCGAGCACCCCCCACCTATCACGCATCGTTTAAAAGTTGCCATACAAACAAACAACAAGAATATTGACCAGGTTCGAATCCCGGTTATGTATGATAGATTAAAAAAAAAATTGAATGCCATTATTATTAAATCTAAAATCGAAGCCATGGTTCCTAAGAACAGATTTCGCTATCTCTCATAGTTTCCGACTTCTCCATACTGACCCATTTGGATTGATCACCCTGTATTTTTTGTTGTTAAGAACCCTTCCTAAAACGATGATTATAAATCAGATTTTTCAAAAATAAAAAAATGCCATACAAATGTCGAAAAAACACCCTCTTCAAAAATTTACCCATATACAAAAACAAACAACTAAGTTAGAATATGAAAACGAGAACAGGAACCGTTAGAAAACAAAGTTACGAAACGGACATTCATTTTCATATAATTCCAACTTTGAATAAGTCCGTAACAAAACGAAATTCAGAAGTGGAGAGCGTTAAATAACTTGTGACTTAAAAACATTTCAGCTGACCGGTCGGAGCCAGTAAATTTAAACAGAGATCATTTCCCGAATAGATGGGATATAGAAGATAACGCTTTACTCATAGGTTTCAAAGTATAAAAAGCGTAGTTGCGTCTATGTCTGTCTATGTCTATAAACATGTTTTTCACCGACTTTTATTCTGTATTGAAACTTGAATATTTACATTATTTGATTTATTTGTACGGTGTGGAAAGTCATTTGTAATATATTATAATCTCTGTTGCCTGTTGTCTACCATATTTCTCAGTAACAAGTTAATAATTGGTAGAATAGGCTAGATGACAAATTTTCATTTATGGTATCAATCGATCAGTTTTGTTTTTAGGATCATATGTCTATATGGAACCCATTCCATTAAAGCAATACAAAAGTCAGAAATGATAGTTAAAGTCCGACAGTCGTACTTCACTCGAGAAACGCTCCTCACAATACGATAAGTGACCGTGACGTCAAGGTCACTGAGAGTCCATCTTTAAGTATCGGACAAAACAAGAAAATTGCGTTTTTGTCGGTGAAATATTGCGTTTATGTATATATTTGCTATACAATATTTTTTTGGATAAAATGTAAGGAATCGAATGTTCTTACTTATTACCTTTTTGGGAGTTAAAAAAAACTTAAATTTTTAAACTTTCAGGTCCTGTATTTTTGTATTATTTCCATATATTATTTTACTATCCACATTATTGTGATAGATTGCTTATTTGCTATCTATTTTAATAGATTTTGTTATAAAATTCAACATGTGTCATCATCCCTATACAAGGTTAATAAAACTCATCTCTCACAATGGAGTTTGAGATTAATTTGGAAACTTAAGTTAATGTTATTACTTATATGCTTGTAGGTAGGTTTGTCATGTTCTTTAACTTATTGGTGAGCAATAAATAATATTTGTATTGTATTTATTGCGAGTATAATTTATGTAGTGTTTGTGTTTATTACATTTCACTGACATTGCTGCGATACAAGATATTTCTTTTAGCGTCCACTTTTTTAACCTGCTTGCGCATAATCGATACCAACATTTTAAGTAACAGGGATAGTATGGACTGCTGTAGTAAATCTTATGTAAGAGTGATACAGCTCGCAACGTAGTACTTTGTACGTGTAAGCACATATTTGAACGCTCTAATAGGACTACGAGTCTTCAATATGGAGTCTTCTTCCACAATATGGAGTCTTCAGGAGGCAGTCTAGGTTTAGACAGTCCAAGTTCGGCCATTCGTAAACTATTTTGCACTTTATGAGAATATAAATCAAATCAACAAGACTCGCCTTCGAGTTACAGAGTTTTTAGCGTCAAGTTTATGTGACTCATAAAAGATAGCGGGTTTTTGTAATTTTTGACTTATGAACACTTGCCTCCAGTCAGTCTGTGGTTAAAAATTTTATTTTTCTTCTTTATAATATTACGATTGTCAGGCTAGCTACCAAAGGATCTATTATTTCATTTTGGAGACAGATATTCCTTATTGGTTCCGTCCCCGGATGGGGAGCGAAATCATCTTAAAGGATGACTCACGCTAGACCGGGCCCAGGCCGGGCCGGAGCTTCTGGCACTTCGTTTTCTATGGAAAACACCACATGATCACCGATCAGCCGTCATAGAAAATGGCACACGGGCCTGTTCCGGGTCTGAGTCATCCTTAATGTTGTCGATTAGCCACGAACATGAGTATCAGTAGGAGTATAGAAAAAATATTGCCTAAAGTAAATATATGACTAATAAAGATCCAGCATTCTGGGTGTAAGAAATACCTGTTGCCCCTTATTTTGGCACTTTTTTTAGAACTAGAATTATTAGAACAATGGAGCGTCAAAGAGTCTTAAACTCACTACCTTGACTAAATATTTAACGCGCTCTAAAGTACTCTAAACTATTAATGAATATACTAAAGCACGACGTACGCTAGAACGGTCCGGGTCCGGGCCGAGCCGTCCGACTCTTCGTTTTCAATTCGGAAACATCACGCGATCACCGATCACACATGATAAGAAACAAGTGGACATAGACCAGTCTAGCGTGATTAAGGTTTGCACGACGGATCCGAAATGTATGGAAAGATCCGGATCTGGATAATTTCATACATTTCGGATCCGGACTGCAAACCTTAAGTGTGAGCTATCCTTAAGTCGCTTATTTTAACTAAGTAATTTAATGCAGCACATTTGAACCTCAACAAGATACAAATTACCGCAGCACCATTGTAGACAAAGTTTCAAGAAGTGTAATCATTTATAACTTACACCACGCGGACGCCTGCAACCATAGATATAGGATTTTTGGTAGATGGACCATAAGCGTACCGTACGCTCACGGGCGACGCTGCGTACGCCCGTGAGCAGAACATACGCAATGCGACGAAATTAAAAACACGTTTTAACATTCCTGACAAATACCAAAAACAACCTACGTTACTTAGTCGGGTTCATTTACCCACTAGGTACGACTATGACAAGGACAAACGTTAATAACGTTTTCTCTGCTACTCGTACTGAATGTTCCATAAGATCAATGTTCAAAATTTCAAATCATTGACAGCCAACTTCACGCCGTCAATAACGCCTATAGTGTAAACAACGTTATTTACGGTATTTGACGTCTGTCACTCACTACAGCAACACTACGTAAAATGTTTTGCACATCGAAATCACAAAGGAAAACAACTGCACTGCGAACGTTTACGTTCTACGTCTTTTTTTTTTTAATTTTAGGGTTGGCCGAACACCATCGTTATGAATCGGTAGTCGTCTAAGTAAATCGATATGAATTTTTCATTTTTCTTTTAATAAAAATAAGGAAAAGGTGGATAATTAACTGTAAATATGGATATATTTATCGTCACTTAACAGACAACAAATTTGACACAGAAATAACATAAATAAACTTTAAAATAGATCCCCAGTTAGTTTCAATTTTGACAATGGGTGCGACCTACTCGGTCGGTGTATTAAATACACCGACCGACCGGTAGCTTGCGGGAAAACCATATAATTCTAGCTTTATTTAAATCTCAAATAAAAATTCATTATACGTCACAATTCGATACCTCAGTCTACGTGCCATCCAATCGTAATCGCTTGCTGTGACAATCGATTTGCGTTAGTTACATCTCTATATACGTCAGTCATAATGTGTCAAATACCGTAAATAAAGTTGTTTACACTATACCTACCTACGTTCTTAGCTACTCTAGCGCTACTCTGGAGAGATTTGGAACTATTATTTATTAGCTGACAGCTGCACACTTTTGCAACAGTTCTGCCATAACAGATTGTCGTCCTTCTTCTTCTTTGGTTATTTCTGTCACCTTCCTTGTCATATCCAGGAGATACTAAGCCATGCTTGCAAGAGTCGGCGACATCTTTGATTTAATTCTTGCTTTACATTATGCTCGGTCCAAATGGTACTAGCCAAGTTTGATCTGACTGAAAAGTTCTTCACTAAAGTATGGGTTAGTGAAATCAGACATTGTACATTTTGTAGCAGTGGCAGCATTGTTGAGGAACCATCTCTAGAATCGATTTTGTTTGACTTTTACACAGATATTAGGCACTTCTTTTATCAAGCAAATACTTAAGGAATAGAATGTAACACAAAATAGGATGAACAGGGGTTTATGGTCGTTGGGCGAGATGAACTTTCAATAAACTGGTATCAGCCACTTGCGAGCACACCAGCGACAGCAACGGAGTTGACAGCAGTCGCCGTGGCCGAAGTCGGCCGTGGAGTTATTATTATAAATAGGATTCAGTAGACCGACAGGCTTGTAAAAATTATTCAAAAGTGGTCTATGACCGAAGTCAACTCAATAAAGGCCTTAAGAGATAAAATAAATAATTAAACCCTATTTTTGAAGGACATGAAACAAAACAAAAGTACAAACACATTGTTATTGTCATTTTATTATTCTTTAGAAGAGAGAGCAACAAACTAAAGTCAAGTTTAATTCCACAAAAAGTTGAAGACTGCGCCAGAGGCGCTACAATTGTAAACAAACGAAGCCTTGGGACAGTAAACAGTTTGTAACAGAGCGTAGATGTTGCTCTACTCTACTTTATGTGATTTATGTCATCATATTCGCCGTAGACACCTGGACATAGGCACAAGACGGCTGTACATAGGCACAATACTGCTGGACATGGCCTACCCGAGCAGATACACATTATAATTCATAAGTCGTCAGCTGCGTAACCGTTGGTGTCGGTATGATTAGCACACGGTGACAGCGGGTCTTTTATTGAGTACGACATAAAAACATCTGGGAGCCTAGCCAAGATGCCTATCGTTTGCGCTACGATAACGTACGCTTTGTGTCTCCCTATCACTCTTCTATATTAGTTCAACAGTGACAGTTGCGTTTCGTTCACTACGGAGCGTAAACGAATGGCATGTTGGCTACGCATCCTGTGCTTTTAATAGATCCTTTTAGGAGCCAAAACTAACTGCTAACAAATTTTTAAAAGCAAACGAAGGGCTCTTATCGTAGCTGTGGTTAATGTACATCAAATTGTGTAAAAAGAAAAATCATAATGTCAATATCCAGAGCCGAAAGTTAGGACTACGTTTGTACTTACGGAGAAGCGGTCATCCACCCTCCGCTATCCTCTTAATATCTTAAGCGTACTGTTTTCAAGCTGTCCACTATTCGGCCTCTACTTCCGATCCATTTCCGAAACAAACGAGCGACACCCGGGCACAAACGCGGCTCATTAGCTTTGCCGCGTTTATTTTTATTCTTGCCTCTTGCCTCCTGCCTCTTGCCTCGAGGCTGGAGTAATAAATATTTCTTTGTTATATAGTTGCAAGTAGGGTCACCAGATAACAAGTTGAGAAGGCTGGACAATATCCCAGAGTTTTGAATAAATTTTGTAACACGTCGTTGATCAAAAGAGTATGTTGTCTTGTATACCTACATTTTTCTATAATACAGTGGAACCTCGCTGACTCGTACCTCGATAAGGCGAAATCCTCGTTAACACGGAATAACCTGCTATTCCCTTCCTTGCGAAAAGTCTAAAAAAATTTGGAAAAGTTCTTGAACAATTTAGGAAAATTTCACAGGACGTCAAGGAACCTTTCAATTCGGAAACGGATAATTTCGATCGTTATACAAAAACATGAGAAGTTTTCGTAATTTTTCAATGTGAAAATTTTGTTATTTTCAACTTTTTGACGGCACATAATACTGATACGTGAGACCATAAAAATCATAATGCTGAAAAGCTTCTTTTTCACAATGTAAGCATGAACTCATTTCATCAACGGTTGTTTAATACAGTTCTCTTTGTTTTTTCTCCTCATCTTAGCGCTTTTAAGTGACATCTGACCATCCAACCTAGAGGCAAAACTGGACCTTATTGGGATAAATAGCGTTAAAGGAAAAAATTGCGAAAAATTTTTCGCAATATTTTCCTTTAGCAAAAAGCGACTGATAAAACATAAAATGATATTTCATACCTATGTTCTAAGAAAGTTACTTGAGTTTGGGTTAAAACCAAAGAAAAATCTTTGAAAGTCCTGCCGTGTGGAATCCCTAATTGCAAGGTCCCTTTCAACGTCCTTTTTTCGTCTCTTCACAACCTTTTGCTGTACTATAAGGATAATCTGAACCTCTTGACTGAAGTGTTTCCTACACTCGTCGAGTCAATGGTTTTTTTGTGCAAAACAGAAAGACCCTCCGGCGAGGCTCGGGTTTCCTATGGCTATCCGGTTCGAAGGACCTTGTTTACAAACTTTGAGATAATTGACTAATGTTTGTTTTGCTTTCGAGTTGTAAAACACAAAATAAATGTAAAATTTTGCTACAAAATCCAGTTAATTACAAAGAAAATCAGCAAATGAGCGTTTCTTTTATTTTTTGCCATTTTTATATATTGTTACCTTTTTTGCCACTTGTGTTATTTCTAGTCAGGATCGCGAGCCCTTTTCATCCTTTTAGGAGATTTTGTCCTAAAATGTCCATACACTTTTCAAACTTTCCTTTTTGTTACCGCCATACAAAGTATATGGGGGAAAGAGCTCGTGATTCTGAGTAGAAATAACACAAAAGTGGCAAAATGGTCACAACATACAGGGTGACCTTATCCATTGGACAAACCCTGAAATCCTACGTAAGGTTACTTCCCAGAAATGCTCTAACGGTAATACATATTTTTTTAATTAGTACAAAAGATAAAAAAATAAATTCTCAAACAAAAGTTATTTCCAATAATCGACAACAAAAAGAAACATACTGTATTAATCATTGGTAGTGCTTTTGACAATTTGCTTGAAAATGTGCGGCAATGATGACATTTGTCAAAAGTCAGAATCTTATTAATGTCATAAATAAAAAAGATAATCAAAACGGTCGAAGAAGGTTTCATACTATTTATTACCTCAGGAGCTACTAACACATACAGGTTGCTCCAAAGTAAAAAAATTGTAATTTGTTAATTTCTTCGTAACCGCTACACCGATCGTTATGATACTTTGTATACTGGTTCTAAATACCCTAATGCATATGTACATTTCGGCTTTGTCCAATGGCAAAAATGGCAAAAAAATTAAGAAACGCTCAAATAATCACCAAATATTTTGGCCATTAAATAAACATATGGAAATATTAAAATATACGAGACCTTAAATTTAAAAATTTGGCAATATTTTTTATGTAATAACACAGTATTTTTAACATTGTCGTGGAAAAAACAACATAAAGTACCTATGCTTCTTTTTGTCAAAGTCGAGTAAAGAGTTTTTTTACTAAACATATACACGAGCCATAGATTTAATACCCCAGTCTGACCAACGCTTTCAATCTAAAATGAACCTTAAAGCGCAAATACAAAATAAAAATAAAAGCAGTAACTCAAGAATGCCATCTAAGAGAACAATCTTCCTCTATTTCGCTGGAACACAAGGCTGTATGTCTTTTATTTGTTTATTTTCTAGTCGCTTGAATAACAATATTATAAATGAATAAAATATACATATTTGGGGACAATTTTGTACAGATCGACCTAGCCTCGGACTAAGCAAAGCTTGTACCATGGGTACTAGGCGACGATGTACATACGTATATAGATAAATACATACTTATACACATAGAAAACACACACGACTCAGGAACAAATATCTGTGGTCATCACAATATAAATCACAATATAAATTCCTAAAAATTTACCATGTGTAATTTTAAGTGACATTGTATATTGTGAGATAAATAAATCATATTGAACTCAGCCTCCTTGCGGATCATACGTGGTCCAAAAGGAGCCGGTCACAAGCCTGGATAAATGAGGAGTGCACAGGTCGTGTTGTCATCTTGGGGGAAACCCCATCATGGCAACACGCCCCAAAACCCCCAGGGTCAAGGTGGGAGGACGTGCCGAGGGCCCTCACAGCCGGCTGTGGGCAGCGGGGGTTGGTGCTGATTGGGCTCGCAAGCGGAAGAGGGGAGGGGGAGCAGGGCCTGTGGTGTGTCTAGTGGAAGGGGAGGGGCGGTTGTCGGGGAACCCCGGGGTGTCGCGGAGAGATGCCCTTGGGGTGAACCACTTCTGCTCCGAACCGGAAGCTGGAGTGGTGGGAAACATGTGCACAAGTGTTCGCCCCGGGAGGTCATGAGCGACTTCCTTGGGGTAAACCAACGTGCACATTCCCATCACAACGAAGCAACACAGGAGCTGTTCTTCCATGCTTGCGAGCTCACTCAGCATAATCGCTGTCGCTAACGACTATGCGTAGGAGAGTGGCGTCACTGCGTAGGTGTAAATGTTGCTGGGTGCAGGCAAGGGAGCACTGCTGACCACCCTAATTTTATTTCTTCCCATTTAATCAAATAGTGTATGGAGAATTTAAAGCAAAACAATCAAAAAATCAAAACCAACACCGCGCAAGCGGCGAAGCGACCCGTCAGGGTAGAAGAATGTGAGGGCGGGAGATCAGCTGGTGGACCCCCGACCGTAGCACGGGAGGGGGGGAAACCAGAGGATGGACCCCCAAACATTGAAGAGGGTGGAACTCTGAGCTCCGACGAGGAGACCAGAGGAGCACGACGAGAAGCTAGGGAGGGTACTCCAGATGTCCTACAACTGGGGGGCCTCACGCTGCAGGAAGAGGAGCTGCTGCGTTCGCCAAAGGGAAGGGAAACCGAAAGGGAAGCTACACCGGTGGTGAACGAGCCGTTCCATTAGTATGAGTCCAAGGCGCAGAAGAGGAAAGCCAAGGAACTTAGGAGAAAGGCGGCGATTGCTGGGGAAAGGGGTGGCGTTCCAGGGAGTAACACCAAAGGGGATGCCAAACCTGGCCCGAGCAAACGTGGCCTGAAGATGAAAAGGCAGAGCACTGATGAGGGTCGCTCGGAGCGTCCTCCGGCGAAGCGCCAGAATCAAGGCAAGGCTGCTGCAGAGGGACCACGGAACGTCGCGAAGGCGAACCGAGGTCTGGCTGTGGCAGTGTGTCGCGAGGATGGCGTTTCGGTGGACGAGGCTCTAGCGAAGCTCATCAGGAAGAAGCTTACGCAGCTGATCGAGGTGGTCGTCCTCAAGGTTGTAAGGGGGGAGCCTGGCTTAGTAGCACCTAGATTCGCTACGTCGGGGTTGGTGTCGGAAGGATTCTTCCTTGTGACACCAAAATCGACGGAGTCGAGGGAGTGGCTGCTAAGTCAGGACTTCGGAGAGCTGGACGGGCACAAGATCAGCGTGCGTAAGCTGGAGCAGACCAGGGTGCAGGTCTGGGTTCCGGGCGATGCGGAGACGGAGTATGTAAAGGAGTTCCTTTACGCTCAGAACCCGGATCGACCGGAGCTCAGGATCCTGGAATGGAAGGCGGCTGGAAGGGACGCTCTGGAGCTAGGGACCAGACTAACCTTCTTGGTTCCGGAAGGAGTTGAGGAGAACTGGGGCGAGGAGAAGACTAAAGTGCTGGACTTCTCAGCTACCAGCGTAAGAGTTAGGATCTTGAGGGCAAACACAAATCAACAACCCTCAGATCCTAAAAACGAAGAATCCCGAGCTGAAGCAGGAGAGTGCTGTACCGGGCGATATCCATACGGAGGGGACGGAGAGTATGGATGTCGTCGACGGAAGTGAACTCTCCGGGTAGCAGCTAGGGGACAGCGACACTATACACCAAACAACACAATGAACACACAAAGAACACTACACAAACACCAACACACAAAAACACACATAAACATATGCCAAGTAAACCTCCAACACTGCAAGGATGCAATGTCCGAGCTAGGACAATTCGTTAGGAGGGCTGAAGTTGATATAGCACTGCTGCAAGAACCTTATGCATGGAAGAATCAGGTGGCAGGCCTGGGACATCTGGGGGGTGCTCTCCACTACGAAGGGAATGGTGAGCTACCTCCAAGAGCATGCATATATGTGAGCAATGATATAAGAAACATGGGTTGTGTCATTACCATATGTTACAGAGACCTCGTGGTGGTGGAGACACACTTCACGACGAAAGAAGGGAGAAGATACAAGGTGGCGCTGGCGTCCTGTTACATGCCGGGCGACGGAGTGGCACCGACAAAAGAACTAGAAGAAACGGTACTTAGGTACACAGGTAAAGGAATACCCCTGATTGTTGGTGGCGATGCTAACGCACATCACGAGGTGTGGGGTAGCACCGACACCAATGACAGGGGAGAATCATTAATAGAATTTATAATTAGCAACGACCTAGAAATTATGAACACAGGTAACACACCAACGTTTGTAACGAGAGCAAGGAGAGAAGTGCTTGATATCACTATAGTAACGAAAGAGATGGGCGACAAGGTTAAGAGCTGGAGGGTGGATGAGGGGGATAGCATGTCTGACCACCGCAGGATACTCTACAGCATCGATTGTCGCTTAGAAAAGATGAAGGTAAGAAATCCACGTAAAGCAGACTGGATGAAGTACGAAGAGGAGCTAAGGGATGCAACTGCTTCGGGAGTCAGGTATGAGAATGTGAATGACCTAGAATATGGGGCACTCAGACTGAATGAGATCATAATAGGAGCATACCACAAGGCATGCCCGGAGAAACTGGTGCAAACAGGGAAAGGGCAACCTTGGTGGAATAGAGAAATGCAGAAGGTAAGGAAAAAGGTGCGCCGGGCAATGAGAGTAGCAACCAAAAGGGATGACTCTCAGAGCTGGGACGCGTACAGAGAGATCAGGAACAAATACACCAGACTGAGAGAGAAAGCTAGACTAGAGGGCTGGAGGAGGTTTACGGGAGACATAAATAGCTATTCAGAGGGGGCGCGAGTGGTAAAACTGCTAGCAGGAGACCGAGCGTGCCAACTGGGTAGTTTGAGAATAAATGGAGACTTGGTTCCGGAACCGGAAGAGATATTAAGCGTCATGCTGAAATCACATTTTCCGAACTGTGTAGAGGAGACAGAAATAGGTAAACAGGAAGGTCAGGAGGAGTCCGACTGGGCGGCGGCATTGGAGGTGGTGGAGGAGGAGAGGGTTGAATGGGCGATCAACTCCTTTGCGTCTTTCAAGGCTGCGGGCCCGGACGGAATCTTACCGGCACTACTGCAGAAAGGATATAGATACATAAAGGAGAATCTGGTGGAATTATACAGGGCAAGTATAGCCCTAAGCTATATTCCAAGGGTATGGAGAGAGGTAAGGGCGGTCTTCCTGCCTAAACCGGGGAAGAAATCGTACCAAGAGGCGAAATCATTTAGAAGCATAAGTCTGTCGTCGTTTGTACTAAAGGCTTTAGAGAAGGTAATAGATAAGCATATAAGAGAGAAAGTGGAAAGCAGCGGATGCCCCCTACACGGGAATCAGCACGCTTACATGGCAGGAAAATCAACGGAGACAGCCCTACACAACCTAACGGTAAGGGTGGAAAGAGCATTAGACACAAAACAATACGCACTAGGCTGCTTCTTCGACGTAGAGGGGGCCTTTGATAAGGCTACTTTCGACGCCGTAGAAGAAAGCCTGAGGAGAGAGGGCATCCGACCGACAATAGCAAAATGGATAGGAAAAATGCTAAAAGGCAGATCCATAACGGCGGAGCTAGGAGGAGTATCAAAGAAGATCAGTCCAAGAAGAGGATTCCCACAAGGGGGATGTCTGTCCCCCCTTATGTGGTGCCTACTTCTTGACTCAATGGTGAAGGAGCTCAACAGAGGGGGTATGTATATGCAGGCCTACTCTGATGACGGAGTGCTACTAGTGAGAGGGGCGGTTCTTAGCGTCATAAGAGATATAATGGCAAAAGGCCTCAGACAGGTACTGAGGTGGTGTAGAGAGAGAGGACTGGATCTCAATCCGTCGAAAACAAAGCTAGTGCTATTCACTAATAAGAGAATAAAGGAGATGAGACCCTTAGAGATACAAGGCATAGAAATAGAAATGGTGAACGAGCTGAAATATCTGGGAGTGACTCTAGACAGTACACTCAGATACAAAACTCACATCAAAGAACAGACGGCAAAAGCCATAAGAACACTGTGTCAATGCAAAAGGGCAGTGGGGAAGAATTGGGGACTGAAGCCAGGTATGATCCACTGGATCTACAAGGCGGTGATACTCCCCAGGGTGCTATACGGGGCAGTGATATGGTGGCATAGGGCCCGTATTAAAGAATACCAAAAAGACCTAACCAAAGTACAGAGATTAGCGTGCCTCATGATGACAGGGGCCATGAGAACGACCCCGACACATGCATTGGAGGTAATGCTAGGCCTGAAGCCACTCTGGATAGAGGTAGAGAAAAGAGCCACTGAACAGTGGTATAGAATGAAAGCATGCAAGGAATGGAGAGGAAGCTGTGTGGACAAGAGACACGCGCTGATACAAAAAGAGGCGCTATCAAAATTTGAGATGCTGATGGCCAATAACGACCTTATAAAAAGGCAGGAGATATTTGACAAGAAGTATAGGATACATATAGGAGAGAGAGACAACTGGAAGGTAGAAGTCAGTCACCCGACGACTATCTGTTTTACGGATGGCTCTAGAAGAAGCTCAACGAAACTAGCAGGAGCAGGCATAGTAATCCCTAAACTGGGAGAGAAGGTATCAATACCGTTGGGTAGGTATGCTAGCGTATTTCAAGCAGAGGTATGTGCAATAGCGCGCTGTGCACATATAATTAAAGAGAGTGTGCAGCAAGAAGGCGCTGTTGTAATATATACCGATAGCCAAGCAGCACTGAAGGCACTAAAGAAAACATCGGTTACCTCCTCCCTTGTGAGAGAATGTCGGGAGGAGCTTAACTCGATAGGCAAACGAAGAAACGTCACGGTGGCATGGGTACCAGGACACCAAGGAGTGACGGGTAACGAGAAAGCGGACGAGATGGCAAGGATGGGGGCGGAAACGGATCACATTGGTCCGGAACCGGCTCTACCTATGTCAGCGGACGTCACGAAGGGAGTCATAGAGAAGGTAAAAGAGATGGAAGCACAAAGAGAATGGGAAGAAGAAACTGGATGTAGACAGTCGAAGATGATGATCAAAGGCATAGATCACAGGAGAACCAGGTATCTTCTGAAACTAGGTAAGAGTAGTCTGAGACTTCTGACAGGCATTATTACAGGTCATAATACTCTCAATAGACACCTTAAGATAATGGAGATTAGCAGAGATGCCTCCTGTCCACACTGTGGTAAGGAGGAGACTAGCTTACACCTACTAGCAGAATGTATCATGTATGCGGCACCGCGATATAATACATTCGGCAAAGACACACTAAAAGAGAACGAACTAAAGGACGTCGAACTCAAAGATGTCCTTCTGTTCTGCAGGAAAACAAGAAGATTTGAGGAGAATGGTGAGGGAATGCCGCCGGGACAGTAACATGCAGCTCCGACTCCAGGGAATCGGGCTGAATGAACGCGACACGCGATCGACAGCCCGCCTGCTTCCGGCCAGGCGTCCCTACACTACATCTACATCTACATCTACAAATAAATCATATCATATCATATCATATCATCACACAAATAACAGCCCTTAATACCGGGATTCGAACCCAGGACCATTGGCTTCATAGGCAGGGTCACTACCCACTAGGCCAGATCGGTGGTCATATGTATTTAGATATAAATAACATTATTAGGGTACGTATAAATAGTGGCGGCTGGCTTGCCAACCAGAGGTCGTGGATTCGAGTCTCGGCTAATCAAATATTTTTTGTGGGAAGTACCTGATTAATATTTACCGGTTGTTCTTGGGCACAATATTGCGTCAACTCTTGGAATTTTGCAAAAAGCAGACCACGAGTTCCTTTAGACGATGGATATACAAAAAGCGATAAAAACTACAGTAACCTAAAGCTGCATGTCTAAATACCAACAAAGAGTTTGTTATATCCCTGAATTAAGTTCATGGAATAAACTCTTTGAGTATCGGCGAGATAGCGGGGCATTTTAGATCAGCCACAACCGCGGCTTTGCCTCAAAGGCCGTTTGCTTTTAATATCGTAAACGGTCACCCATCCAAGTACTGACCCCGCCCGACGTTGCTTAACTTCGGTCGAAAATCACGTTTGTTGCATGGGAGCCCCACTTAAATCTTTATTTTATTATGTTTTTAGTATTTGTTGGTAAAGCGGCAACAGAAATACATCATCTGTGAAAATTTCAACTGTCTAGCTATCACGGTTCGTGAGATACAGCCTGGTGACAGACGGACGGACGGACAGCGAAGTCTTAGTAATAGGGTCCCGTTTTACCCTTTGGGTACGGAACCCTAAAAACGCCGGTAGGTTGAAATTTTCCCGAGTTAACCGGGAAGGTTATGTTAAGTTATTTTGGTAGACAGTAAGTCATTGGCTAAATTTTGGTTAATAAAAAGTTGCGTGAGCTTTTTTAGGGTTCCGTACCCAAAGGGTAAAAACGGGACCCTATTACTAAGACTCCACTGTCCGTCTGTCTGGCTGTCTCTATATCTCACGAACCGTGATAGCTAGACAGATGAAATTTTCACAGATGATGTATTTCTGTTGCCGCTATAATAACACAGTACGGAACCCTCGGTGGGCGAGTCCGACTCGAACTTGTCCGGTTTTTTGTTGGGTTCTGTCACGCTATTTTTTCTACATGTAAAAACTTTTAGTCGATTCATTGGATGATAGAACGAAAAATTACTTAACTGATTAGTCTCGTAACGCAAACGTACAAGTTTTTTTTTTTGTATATTAGAATAATTGATTTGAGTCAATCGGTCCTCGCTAGAAATACGGGCGGCCGTTTGCTCTTTGTTTCAGTAAGAGCTGTATTGGTAGTGGATTGCGGTGTCTGTTTAGTGGTTTTGGACAGGTTCCCAGAATGGTACCTACGGGCGAACCTGCCCCAAGTTTTAGGTAGGTAGGTGTTCCCACGAAGGGCAGCAGAACTGCTGCAAAGGATTATTATATTATATCAAACGTACAAGTGTTTCGTAATATTGTAACATGAAATTGATAAACACGAATTACATATCACACTAAATGTAGGTACGTATATATAAAAGTTGGGTTAGCTCATGTTTGATTTGAGCAACGTGTTTACAAGGCCCGGTCTCGAGGAAGGCTGCCTTTCCACCAGAAATGTGCGGGATGCGTAGCGAGAGGTGTGTTTGTTAAGAATCAGATACAAATGACCAAAATTACTTGAATTTGTTCAATGTCAGTAATATTATATTATGTCTAAGAATATGTGACAGTATCATAATAGAAAATTACAATGCTGAATGTAGGAAATTGGTTACCTACTTATATTTTTAATAAAATATGTGATAATTTACCTAATTAAGGATGACTCACGCTAGACCGGGCCAGGGCCGGGCCGGAGCTTCCGGCGCTTCGTTTTCTATGGAAGGCACCACGTGATCACTGATCAGCCGTCATAGAAAATGACATGTCGAACGCCTTGGGCCGAGCCCGGCCCGGTATTCCGTGAGTCATATTTTAGTCAGCTATATAAAACATCTTTATAGCCAAAACACTAACAGCCTGATAATCTAGCACAAATCAATACACGAGCCCCTGATCCCGCGCATTAGGGTAATCCTTCATTAGCTCAGTTTTGGCGCCTGATACCGCGGTAAGCTGGGTAAGCTCGCTACGGGAATCAGCCGTGATGCATTAGAAATTAACTTGGAACTAAAATAATGGTATAACAACAGTTTTTCAACGATTCACGGTTAGTTTCACTAGACTTATATCGACCGGGATATGGACCGTGATTACCTTTTGTATTGTTTTCGAGCTCCCGATATTTCGACGCAGTTACATGCATCTTGTTCACGGGTAACTGAAGATAGCGGGCGGGTCAAAGTTGTGTAGACCGCGCTCCAAATCTTTAAATATGAGAACTGAATGACTTGTAAAATGTACCTAATTATTTTACCAATAAAGATCTGTATCTGTATCTGTATCTCGGTCTACCCTCATTCGTGCGCGTCAACTGCGCGTACGCTTTCAACGTTACCACCGGACGCGTTCACACTCGTTGGTAGATGCTGTAACTGCGTCGAAATATCGGGAGCTCGAAAACAGTATATTAAAAAGGTAATCATGGTCTATATCCCGGTCGATATAAGCATAGCAGGAATAAATAATTATTTCCAGTATAAAATCTTAGCGATAAAGCCTGGTGCAAAAGCTTTCACGGATCTGTTACGGTCGCGCTTTAAAGGTTGCGTTTTTAAACCTCGCAATTATCCACGCGACTGTACTTTTACGCTCTTAGTACCTACAGGCGAGTGGAAAAGGCTTTACTGGGTTTTAATGACAGCTTGTTTATCTTTGAATAGAGATTTAGTTAGGTAAGATAGGCCGACGACAGCAAACATATTGAAAAATTTGAATGTACTCGTAGTCTGGAAAACCAAATTGACAAAGTTGGCATGCCGGAAAAACGTCTTACAATATTTATTGATTTAAACATTAGGTACACCTACACAAAATATATCAATTACAAAAAGTGTCATTCTCTTCAAAACACCTACAATACCTACATAGACTATACTAGTAGCTCTGTGAGCTGTAGACCTGGCGAGGACAGCTTTAAACTGTATAAATGTATGGCTCCGCCATTTTGAAACAATTCCCAAACAGAATCGACAAAAAAACCAACTCACAAAATTTTATGAGAAGCGGTTGAGAATTGCGACCTGTAGAGGAGAACATCCGGACATATGAAAGCATTTTTTTCCAAGCTGAAACGTAGACCTTCGCTAACGCTCTGTCATAAAGTAGCTTCACAATTCACATGTCTGTGCTGTTGGTACAATAATCTCAATATTGTCTTACAAGTTGTCAATCCGTCAGAGCAATAACACTTGATTTCCCCACGGCGTCCCGTTACACGTTGTGCAGCATGATTCAAGTTGCATGTTAATTTGACATTTGACAGGTGTAGCGTAATTGATACAGGGCCGTTACCGAGGGTGCTGAATTCGATAAGGGGACATAGTGAAAATCTCCAGCGGTATCATGGTCGCGTTTTTATCACCTGTCATGTCATGCGTCACTCTCGCACTTACATACTTGTTAGAACGTGACAGGCATGGTGACAGATGATAAAGAGCCGGCCATCTTAGCCCTTCTGAGGTACTTTATAAACCAATCACATCTCATTTCGCTTCCCGGGATAGCTTGGAGAGAATTATAATGACGGGCAAAATTTAAGGTCAAGGCTCGGAACCGGTTTTTTTTTTTAAATCCCAAAATAACACAATATTTTTAATTATTTTATGGTCTTTACGTGGGACTGAATCATGTATTTAGGTAACAATTTCGTATTATTAGATTGTCCCATTAAGAATGAAATAATAAACCAAAGAACGAAAAAGAACGTTATTATACCGGTATTTTTTGTATGAAGAAAAAACCGGTTCCGAGCCTTGCTCAAGGGTTTCCCTCTGCTACATCTAGCAGAGGGAAGCCCTTGAGGCCTGAGACTCCATCGTATATTGTGTAAAAAAAGCGCTGGTGGCCTAGCGGTAAGAGCGTGCGACTTTCAATCCGGAGCTCGCGGGTTCGAACCCCGGCTCGTAGGTCCCAATGAGTTTTTCGAAACTTATGTACAAAATATCATTTGATATTTACTAGCCGCTTTTCGGTGAAGGAAAACATCGTGAGGAAACCGGACTGTCCCAATCTTCTAGTTTACCCTCTGGGTTGGAAGGTCAGATGGCAGTCGCTTTCATAAAAACTAGTGCCTACGCCAATTCTCGGGATTAGTTGCCAAGTGGACCCCAGGCTCCCATGAGCCGTGGCAAGAGCCGGGACAACGCGAGGAAAATGATGTTTTCTACTCATCGACTCTAATTCATGAATTAAGATTTCTTATATCAAACTGCAATTGGGTATTTTTAATGTATGGGCTCCCAACTCAACTATAATATTCATTTCGATACAGTTTAGTCAACTATAATGAAATTGACCAATCACAGCTCGCCGCGATCAAGAGGACGAAACACAACCATAGCTCAAATTAATTATTTATTTTAGGTTGTATAGTAGAAACAATTGGTTCATAAGTCAGAAACGCGCATGTGACACCCTTAATATAGCAGCATCCATAGACTACGAAAACCACTTAGTGTTGCTTGTTAGTCTTTATAGGCTACGGTGGCCGAAATCGAGAAAACAACTGTCTAAAAATTGAATTTAGCGCGGAGCAAGTACCAGGGCCTCATGAGTTACGAGAAGGCGTCGTTGACCAGCCTGCCGTGGGGCGGGGGCGCGGCGGCCGGGGCGCGTACGAGTATGAAGGTATCACGGCTGTTCGCGTATCTGTATACTTTTGGTTTGGTTTGTTTGTATGATTCTACTAGTTTAAAGTATTATTTTTGTTGACTCGTAGAAAAAGTATTGTATACAATAGTGATATAATCAAGCTTTTCAATCTCGTACCTTACTTAGGCAACTCAGCAAGCTTCGTTGCCTAAACACGGTACTCGACTGAAAAACTCTCTATTATATCACGATTGTATAAAATACTATAAATATATTGTGCTTGACGCCCTAATTCCTAAACCTTCGGGAGTGGAAGGCTTCACATGCTCAGTACATATTGTTTGTATGCATAATTTCCATAACAAACACGCGACCCTGTGTGACGTTCCACGGGAAAAGGTACCTTATGCCGGTCGGCGCTTACATCACGTAGCACCGCATTTAGTATTAAAGCGTCGTTAATAATAGCGTACGTGCCTACCACCATAGGGTACCTTTACTCGTGGAACGTCACGTATAATCTAATACGCGATGCTAAATAGTGTCCACTGAGGCCGGGGTACAGATCAATTAATACGTGGTAGATACGCCATCTAAAAGAATCGTTGCCGAATAATGAATGCCACGCCTATATCCAACAAGGTTTTAATTTTATATATCTTTGTAACTTTGCTCCTAGTATTAATAGGAGACATATAGGTTAGAGTCAGTCCTTGAGTTAGCTACCGCGAACACATCGCAATACCTATATATATGCGAGAAAGAAATGACGACCGGTCTGGCCTAGTGGGTAGTGACCCTGCCTATGAAGCCGATGGTCCCGGGATCTAATCCCGGTAACAGCATTTATTTGTCTGTTGTTTTTCTATGTGTTTAAGTATTTATATATTTGTCTGAGTACCCACAACACGAGCCTTCTTGAGCTTACCGAGGGGCTTAGTCAATCTGTGTAAAAATGTCCAATGATATTTATTTTATTTATTTATAAAGTTGGCGTGCACGATTATGGCAGCTTAATAACTAGCCCTATGTAGGTAAATGAGACCAAAACAATCATTCTCATTCACACTTGCATAGCAAGAGTGAAAGAGATGGTAATATGACCTCGGTCGTCAGTTTGGTTTGTGGATAGTGTAGCCGTACAGTTCTAAGTAAATACTTTATTTTGCTAATCGAAATGTCCCGTTTTGTACACGTTTTTTGAAGTAGACTTTTGAATTCACCGGCTCATATTAAGAAAATATTGTATCTCGAGATTTTAATCAATTTATCAAATATTTATTACGAACGACATGTTCAAATACTTCGACGACTGGCACTAAGATTATTTTATTTTTTAATTTAAAAGATTTTTTTAAGTGGCGTATCTGCTATTATTAATTAATCTGCACCGTGGGCAGATTTCCCCCGCGGTGCCGTGTTGGGTGGGCACATTAATTAGACCCGCCGACGGACAGGTGCGTCAGTATTTGTCTAACCCTTTCGCTGCGCATGACGTATATACACGTCCCAAGTCTACGAGCAATTTTTCTTCTTATCTTAAGCCGAAATTGTTTGTTGTAGGCTAAATCGGGTTAAGCTAGCTGTTTGTCTTAAGTTTAAAACTATATTTTCCCGTGGTAGTTGTAAGATAGGAAAATCTTTATGCAAAATAGACGCCAGTCGTACAGTTACACACGTCACCATATAGTCATACACGTCATGTCATAGTAGGGATTTATATAGGTCTGGAAGACACATAAAAGTAACTATTTAGGTAAGCCAAATGAACTTAGACTCAACAAATGTTTGACGCGTCACCACTAGGTGCGTAGCCAACCTGCCAATCGTTAACGCTCCGTGGCGTAGCGTAGTCATCTCTCTCTATCACTCTTCCATATTAGTGCTACGGAGACAGTTACGTTTCAATATATTGATTTAAACTAACACGATTTTCACTCGTAATTTTATTTATAACTAACACGGGACTTAAATTTTACACGATTAAGTCCCGTGTTAGTTATAACATTACAGTTGCGTTTCGTTCGCTAAGGAGCGTTAATTGGCTCATTGGCTACGCACCCGGGTCTAGGGCAGCATATACATTATGACGTATATTTATGACACATATTAGATCCGGGAGCGCATTACATCTGCCTTTTAGGCTACAATGGCGTTAACGCGCCATTAACGGTAATTACCATCGACGTATATATATCTTAGGACAGGCCTTACGGGTACTAAAAATGTTACTAGTTCAGCCGCTGAACGGTTCAGCGGTATCACTCACGAATTCGAGCCAATCGTGCAGTCTATAACGCAACTAGTTGCGACCACTCGCGCGCGTGATGCGAACTCATCAACCACTCGCGCGCGTGATGCGAACTCATCAACCAATCGCGTTGTAGCAGTGTCACACCGCTGTACTGGCCCCATTCATGTCCCATTCTTATTGCCCGTAAGGCCAGTCCTGAAATATACGTCAATGGTAATTATGCTTCGACTCGTAACTGCGCTTACGTAAGTGTGTAAATATTAATTGAATATTCGCTAATCGAGTCGTAAGATTATGTGACTAGAAACACTCCCATTTACGCCTGTTTTTTGGACCTGTCGAAGGCATTCGACCTCGTGTCGTATGATGTACTGTGGGCAAAGATGAATAGTAGAACCAGCATACCTAAAGAAATTATAAAATTGTTTCGCTTTTGGTACACAAATCAAACGAATATGGTTAGGTGGGCTGGTTCTCTTTCTGAGGAGTATGGGCTGGAATGCGGGGTGAGGCAGGGGGGGCTGTCCTCTCCTCGACTTTTCAACCTATATGTAAACGACCTTCTCGAGGAGCTCAGCAGTGCCGGCGTAGGCTGTTCTATAGATGGAAAGTTCGTTAATAATATCAGTTACGCCGACGATATGGTGCTGCTGTGTCCCTCGGTAAGGGCTCTTCAGATGTTAGTGGATATCTGTGAGGGGTACGCGGCGGCCCATGGACTAAGGTACAATGTTAAGAAAAGTGAACTTCTCGTTTTCAAGGCTGGAACTAGAAAACTGAGAGCAGTGCCACCAGTAAAACTGCTTGGAGTCCCCTTGAAAAAGGTCACCGAGTTCATGTACCTTGGTCACTGGGTTACCGAGAGCCTCTCCGATGACGCGGACATCGAACGTGAACGAAGGGCTATGGCGATGAGAGCTAATATGTTGGTTCGTAGGTTTGCTAGGTGCTCACGTGACGTAAAAATCACATTGTTTTAAGCGTATTGCCAGACCTTTTACACCTGCAGCCTATGGACCAACTACACTCGAAAAACCATCAATAGTCTAAGAGTCCAGTACAATAACGCCCTCAGGATGCTGTTGGGGCTGCCTCGCTGGTGCAGTGCGTCGCGCATGTTTCTAGAGGCTAACACGGATGGCTTTAATACGATACTGCGGAAACGTGTTGCCTCCCTGATGCGCAGAGTGCGAGAGAGTACCAATAGCCTCCTGAGTGCTGTTATTGAAAAGTGTGAGTGCCCTGTTATGAGGCATTGGAACTATTTGCATACAGGCGACAGACCTCTCATTTTTAATGTAAAATAATTAGGAATTTAATTGTTTAATTTTGATTTTAATTTTAATTTTGATATATTATTATTACATGTTAATTAGTTTTGTGTCGTGGATATTATAATAATTATTAATTATTTTAATGTATGTTTAGTATGTAGGCACTAACTCTTAAATGTAAGTACTTGTAATACTAACAATTTTATGGACCTATGCAGTCTGAAATAAATATATTGAATTGAAGCGCACTTATGGTAACAATTTTGTACTGTATCTGCGCTGTTAACTGACAATTTGTGCCTTATTGCTAAGGCATAAGATCCATCGATGATCAGTTAACAGTGTGCGGGAATAGGGTATTTTCCTACTAGTCAAATCAGTTACTTTTTTAGAACTGTCAAAACGATTTGCTAATATGGAATTTATATGAAACATTACATCGTGACGTCACGGTCAACTCACCTACTTTTTATATTTCTATCCGATGTATTAAATAGATCTTGTGTTTAAAAATAACTCCTATCTGTGTTTTTCTAATAATTATTTGGTGCTTTATTTCATGCATGGTGTAAAATAATTTATTTTAAATACAGTATAATACCCTATTATATAAATATTACGGCCTTAATACAGCATTAATTAATTATTGTAGTATGTAAGTAAGGGTTAGAACTGTAATTGCATATTTCGAAATAAATAAAATAAATTACCTTAACAGTGAATCATTTTGAAAGGTCTCCAGCATAATATTCAAAAAACTATCCCCATCAAAGCAGCCATTGTCACTTGGGCATGCAAATGCCCCATAAAACGCAGCGATTTGTCCGCGTTCGAGGACCGGTGTAACACTTCTTATCTGCGCCGTTTTTATCCCGGACATTGTGAGGGAGATTTAGGTGTTCCGGACCCGGGGGCTGGCGCAAGTGCACAATAGACTTAGTTGTATTTTTTAACCGACCTCCAAAAAGAAGGAGGCTATCGTCTATATATTCGACCGTATTTTTTTTGACGTGATAACGTCTTATAAATCGATGAACACCGGTAGCATGCACGAAAAAGTGTCACGTTGTGTACAGATCTCCATGGTAACGTTGTGGACAGATCTCCATAGTAACGTTACGTAATGTAATGGTAATGTTTTCTTCACGCAAAATTATCGTCCGTAAACCGATTTTACCGACAAACATATTTTTTTTACTTATGGCCTTAGCTACTACCTAAAATGAAATCATGATGTTTTTACTATAATGATTCTTTGTATTTGTATAAGCCGTAGGATTAATGTGACGTTTTCAACTAAAAGGTACCACATTGTCGGTTGTCGATAACATTGATTTCAAATTGAAACTTTATGGAAACAGCGTCTTATTGACAAGCTACAATAAGTAAAACGACATAAATTTTGCCGTGTGGTTACAAAGACTTGAGGAAGCATCACGACTATCAGGAGGGTCGGCGGAACGACTTCAATCATTTACAGGAGCATCTACCTCTTCTAAGTTTCATGCTCGAGCAGTTGCCAACAGAATGACAGCTGCCGACCGATCCTTCTTCTACTTCTTCTTTTATTTTAATGGCGGTCTGGCCAAACAAGGTTGGCACAAATTTCAGGTGCCCTTTGGGGGAAACCCACTCCTATTTTAATGCTACCTTCAACATTTTCATGATTGCGAACATGATTCCAAAAATTCTCTTTACAGTACCCAATTTACCGCCCAAGTGCGGTAATTAGCACAATACGTGCCTATGTCGAAAATTTAAAGGGTCATATATACCGTAAAACGTTGTACAATACACGTGCGAAAAAGGTAATTCGCCACTCCTTGCGAATTTCCTACTTTTCGCTCTTGTATTGTCTCTTCTCTTCTCTGTCGTATCGCTCTTGACAGAGCGGTCGTGGTCACGTTGAGGCGTCCGCATCGGTAGTAGAGGCGGACACAGCTCTTCGCACGATCTCCCGCCATCTCTCCCTGTTGGCAGACTGTCTGCCACAGTCAGATACGCGGTTTCCCACTGCGGATTTTATTTGGTCAATCCAGCGCATAGGTGATCTGCCGCGCGATCTGGTTCCCTCCACTCTTCCTTGTACGACCAGTCGCTCTATGGAGTCGTTATCTCGCCTAGAGACATGACATCTTGTATTGTAATGTACTATTATTTTCGCGCCGTGCTACAGCCAAAGGCGGCGAGTCAAAGTTTGCACACGTTTTGGTTTAATATATTGTAATAGCTTTAATAGGTAAAAACCTATATGGTAGATTTTCAGTAGGTACTTCTGTCAAATTACCAACTTGGCCATTACAATGTAAGGGCCCGATTCGGATTTTGAAATAGACATCTATTAGACATCACCAAGATACGATAACGATATGTTTAAGGTCTAACCTGTCAAATTTGACATTTGCACGATTCTGGAGATACTGTTGAACGATTTCCACAGGATATGACTTAGAGATCCAATTCACATCTAATAGATATCTTACTCTATTTAACGTAAAAGTGACATTGGTTGCCCGAATTGCGCTGCAAAAGAGAACTAGTTGATATCTAAACTATAACGTATCTAGAATGGATCTAGTACGTGTCGTCTCTTGTGAATATCTTGAAGTTCGAATACGGCAGTAAGTCAATTTTAGAACAAAAATTGTGTATAAAATTGATATAACACAACACTCAAATAAAGAGCTTAGAGTTAGACCACGAAAAGGCTGCAACAATTTTGATAGCATACGCAGTGCAAGTGTTATTTTAAACTTCAAACATCTATGAAATTATGACGTATAAATATAACACTTGCACTGCGTGTGCTATCAAAATTGTTGCAGACTTTTGGTCTAACTCTAATGTTTTATTTCTAATCTTCAAAACGCTACCGCTTACGCTTGTCTTTTAACAAGGGTATTTCCTGGCAGGCCCTTTATAGATAGTAGCATTTTCTTGATTTACCGCCTCCGCGGAATGTAAGACGAGCCCACAATCCACATCTATTCGTGTAACGTATATTGCGTGCACAAATGTGAAGTCCCTAGAGCGCTTAATCATTTAAGGGGCTACCTGCGGTTTTCATAGATTTTTGACAACTTTTGAATTGTATCTCCTACTTTTGCACTATAGATAGATTTATAAGACAAACGGCTATCGGTTCTTCAATATTTTATTTTCATTCCTGTCTACCGGATTTTGAAAGAAATGAATACTTATTTTTTTATGTTTTTTTTAACATTGTCTAATACAACACTTTTTTCGTATCTAGATTGCTGTAAAGGATCTTACATATACGAAATCTACTTATTTGGGTTCGTCTTTGACGTCTCGTAAAACGTGTCTATGGTTTTAATTTTAAACTAATTAACACAAAAGTTATAGCCAGAAAATTGTTTGTTAGCCTAAAATTATTCAACTTTGATGCCAAATATCTCGAAGACAATGAACTTTGAAGTAAATTGCTTAAAGCCGTTGCTTTTAATATGATAAGCTACAAAAAAACATTAGAAAACTAAGGGATTCAGATCGAAGGTCATTGGCGTGGGGGAGCCCCTTAAGAGCCTACCGCAACAAATATTTTATCTGTGAAAGGTTTGAGATACTTGTTTTTTTTGAGATACTTGTTTTTTTTAGCCTACTTTGGTGTCCCACTGCTGGGCAAAGGCCTCCCCTCGTTTTCTCCACTCGACCCTATCATCGCTATTTTCCGACCATTTGGGGTGGAATGCGTCCAAGTCGTCTCGCCATCTCCTTTTCGGCCTGCCTGAACCCCGATATTTGTTAAATGTCTTAATCTGTACAAACGATTAAGCTTTTATAATTCGTCAGATTTTGATGGAAACTTTACTAAAAATTGTATAAGGTAACTAACTAACGTACTGGTGCTCGACGCGGTCCTAGTACATGTCATCTTGAAACTTAAGTCATTGTCAATTGACAGCAAGGTGTCATCTATTGGGCATTAGCATGTCGAGCACTAGTACGTTTACCGTATACATTTATTTTTAATGTATGCTGTACAAAAGATAGAATAACAAATGTAAACTATTATTCAAGCACAAACAAAAAGATATTGATATTTATTCAGGTATAATTCTACAGCATTACAGATAGTGGCGCCAATGCGCTGTAAAATTAAATATGTACTAGTAAAGCTATAGTAATAACATGATTATTAATTAATTAAGCTATGCTGATTCACAAAAACGTAAAAAATATTTATAAAGTTTGTTGTTTGTCGGCAAACAAGCCGCAGTCAGGTGCAAAAAACTAAGAAATTGTTGAGAAGTGTCCGGGATCGAACTATTGGAGACAACGGCTATCGTGTGAGAGGTTTCATTCGCTAGGATTCGATGGCTACCTACTAGGTTCCAATTGAAAAAAACATTTATTATCAGGCAACTAAGGCCCATAGATACATACCTTACAAAACAACATACATACAATAGTAAAAATCTTACTAGCTAAATATTATTAAGATATTATTAATTATTAATTAAGATAGGCAATAATTAGCATTCAGTCTCAGTTCAGTTTCATTTACATTACCTTTTCATTATCTTTATACCTTAAATAACATGAGCAGTAGGTACAATGGTATGTCAGTAACACAGAAAATAAATATAATTTTAAATACAGTAATAGCACCATTACACATTGCTTGAATTTGAGTCTGAAATGTCTTATTACAATGGATATTAAAAAACAATATTTTGTAGTTTAAGAATAAAACGGTGAATAAATAGGCACTCATAAAATTTTTGTATGTCAAGCTTGTTGTTTTTCGCATAATGAGTAAAAAGCATGATTCTATAAATAATAAATTAAATGTTTTCCTTAAGAGTCCTCAGCAAGCTCGGCCGAATTTCACCTTCCCATACAAACGAAGTTTCGTTCTTATTGTAAAACGTTTTCGAATTGTAATGAAACTTTGCACATAAGGTGGTGGTACTAGTGCTCGACATGCTAATGCCCAATAGATGACACCCTGCTGTCACCTCTATTGACAATGACTTAAGTTTCAAGATGACATGTACTGGGACCGCGTCTAGCACCAGTACCACCACCTTACAATAACATGAGATATATCTAGTCCTATAATTAATTTATATAGCTCCTGTTTATAAAACAAACGAAATAGAGCAAAATTAAATTTTGTATGAAAAACTCAAATGTGCAGTATTTTTTAAACTACGGTATCTGAAGCTACATAAACTAATTAGGTACATGACTAGATATACCTTATCCTATTGTAAGTACAAAGTTTCAGAGCAATCTAGCTATTCATTTTAAAATGAGAGCGTAACTCGTTTGTATGGAGAACCGAGCTTCCTGGGGACTCTTAAGAGCGTGAAATGGAATACTTGTTAAATTTGTACTTATTACAAAAATAGACATCGACTAGACTGTGTTTCCTTCCTTCACATTTTCTCATTAAGTAGGTACTTACACTTTTTAATTAACATTTTAGGCACTATGCCCGCTGCTGAAACGTCTGAACCTTTCCAAGGTCACTGTAACTAGCTGGCAGTTAATTATCTTAGTCTTCTAATTACGGAAGTTTACAAATTAGAGACAAGCAGGCTCTGGCAGTTTTAAGGTACAAATAACTAGCTGTACCTTAATAACTAGCTAAGCGAAACTTGTCAGTAAAGGCAGTAAATATTAAAAGTGTTCTATACCTAAGTGGCAGTAAATCTATAGTTTCAAGTCCATCATAAAACTTTTTGGAAAAAAGCAAGATACATTAGCTAGGGATTGGCCTAATTAAAAGCAAAGAAAATCTAGTCCCTCAATTCAAGTTGAAATGGAAAAGAGATGTTCTGAGAAGTGTTAAGGTCTATACGGGTAAGAGGGGCTACTGGGTTGGATAAGTGTGGCTGACCTTCACTTTGGGTCCTGTTTACACATTGATTAGTATTTATTGCGAGTTCATACATTTGTTTCTTGTGTTAGTGGTTCATGTGCGGACGCAGGCCGCGAAAGATCACACTTTGTGACAATTTTTCAATAATTATCGTTGGGGAGGCCAAATATTAGAGGTACGCTAATGACATCCATGTACCAATGTTAATGCTTAGGTATCCGATATCCGTCTTCGTGATGTCTAGATTCAAGTAACAAAAAATCGAATCTACCTAATCCCAATCTAATATCGTTGTAAAATAAATATTTAGAGGTACGCTAATGACATGGATGTACCAATGTTAATGCTTAGGTATCCGATATCCGTCTTCGTGATGTCTAGATTCGAGTAAGAAAAAACCGAATCTACCTAATCCTAGCGCCAAACACACACCACAAAACGGAATGTTGCATTAACCTACCTACCTACTAACCTACTCGTACTTTCCCTAACGCTCCCCACGCAGTAAAACATTATAAAACTTCTCTATAATCCTCTAAAAAAGCTTCAGGGGTGAAACCGTATAAACCCTCACGTACCCAAAGACAAAGCTACGTATAAATTTTAACCGCTAAATTGACCGCGAAGCTTTAACCTGTTGGATGTAATTGAAAAAACGCGGAAAAGCCGCGATAAATATGTCACGACCCTGGGGATGTCTTTGCACTGGGCTCTCTGCCACAGATAACTTACACAGAAAGTTGCATAAATAAATAATATAAATTCCTGTTGAATTAAATTGTCGCGCGTGAGCAAAGCGAAATAGGCAGGCATCTACATAAGTAGTTTCGTTTTATTATTCTTATTTCGTTTTTAACTTCATATAGTACTTATTTGGTGAATACATATGGACATACCTAATGTTAGCGCTAGCAACACCCTACTCTCCAGTGCTCAAATCACAAGATACCTAGACAATAATATAGTTGTAATCAACCAGGTACGGATCATCATCTATTCTAGTCATCCCATAACTAAAATAACATATAATGGTCAATGTGTGGAAGACCGCCTAAAGGCAAGATTGGCAAGACCGTCTAGCTACAAGCTCATTCGTCGCTTTTGACTCTTGCATTTGAACACACACTCCACTTACAGAAGCCAGAAGGAGTGAAGCTCTTTCTTTCTGACTGTGTCTAAGTAATACGGATACAAAGAAGAGGATTCTTGCCCAGTCTTCTCAACCAATAAATTATATGCCGGTCTATACCACATTGACTATAAATAACAGAAAATGGGGGTTAATATACTTGCTGTCATTTTTAACCTGTTTACCAACATACGTATAACCTGGGCAATGTTTTTATCTTGATTTTTTTTTCACCTACTGCGCCCTTTATTTTGTAATCTGTGCATCTAAGATACAGCACATAAATCACTTAGCTGCCCTCGAGGGCGATGATATTTTTGGCAGCCGATGACAAATGAGCCGCGTAACAGGTTGCTCTAGCACATCTTTTATCGGTCGCCCTTGACTTGACCTCGTTGTAAAAATATTGTTTGAGATTCGCGCGAACTTAGCCGCCGCCATACAATAGGGTATTTGACTAGTCAAATCAGTTTCTTTTTTCGAACTGTCATAACGATTTTGCTACTATGAAATTTATGAAACACTAGCATGTGACGTCACAATCAAATTACTTATACTCTTTATAGTTTTATTAAAATATAGTTCGTTTTATACGGGTTTTAAAAAAGGTTGTGTCTAAAACTAATTGCTGTCTACTAGGGATGTACCGACTAGTCGCCGACTAGTCGGGAAAGCCGACTATCCGGCCACATTTGTAGTCGGCGACTAGTCGGCAAAAATGGCTGATTAGTCGGCACTTTATTAGTGAAAGAAAAATAGAAAATATAGAAATCAACAGTCAATATTTACCATACGTTTTATGTTTATTTTACTAAAATACCTATTCAGGGTTGCATACGAAAACTTTTGTTCATATAATTGACCGTTTGATCGTTATCGTATGTTGGAGGGCTGGTTTTTTCCTCTACAGGTCGATCTCAACTGATTCTCGTGTAATTTCATGTGCAAGTTCTATAGTTATTTTTTTATTATCATTATTTTAATGGTGGAGCCACGAGGAACTATCAATTTTATTGTTAAATTTAGAGACTTAGATAGGGCACGTTGCTCGTAATAAGGCTGACCACAGGGGATAGGTTCTTAACTGGCGACTACGTACGGGAAATAGATCCTTAGAAATACCTCCTACAAGCTGTACTGACGGTCTGCTCAGGATCGCAAAATAAAAGAACTAAAGACAGAAATTGAACGAGGATTCTTGTGATAGGTCTTTAAACCTGTAGAGAACACCTTTTAGCCAAGCTAATATGATGAATAGCGCAACCAAAGGAGCAAAAATATTGTTTTTCACCTAAACTTATACGAAACTAATGATCTGGCCGACTAGCCGACTAGTCGGCCGACTAATCGGCCATTCGAGCGCCGATTAGTCGGCTAGTCGGCTAGTCGGCCAAATCAATAGTCGGTACATCACTACTGTCTACGTTTCTCTATTAATCTTCTGGTGCTTTATTTCATGCATGGTGTAAAATGATTTATTTTAAATACAGAGCGGTGGTGGCCGAGTGGATATGACGTCCGACTTTCAATCCGGAGGTCGCGGGTTCAAATCCTGGCTCGTACCAATGAGTTTTTCGGAACTTATGTACGAAATATCATTTGATATTTACCACTAGCTTTTCGGTGAAGGAAAACATCGTGAGGAAACCTGCATACATCTGCGAAGAAATTCAAAGGTGTATGTGAAGTCCCCAATCCGCATTGGGCTAGCGTGGGGACTATAGCCCAAGCCCTCTCGCGCATGAGAGGAGGCCTGTGCCCAGCAGTGGAACGTGTATAGGCTGAAATGATGATGATGACAGTCAAATACCCTATTGATGTTACGCTCTCATTTCAAAATGACATTCTGAAACATGTTGCTAATAATTTTGCATCGATTTTAACAGAGCAAAGTGCGGACGTGTCATTATAAACGACCGATAATAACCTATTGTACCTATAACCGCCACCAAGGTCTCTTGGCATATTTGTGTCTTCAAGTATTGCTTTTAAAGTATTTTTTAATGAGACGATTTTTTTAATGAATGAATGAAAATATTTATTTCAGACACCATCAGGTATCCATATTTTTGGCTACAAGACTAGAGGTCGTTAGGAAGTTTTACAGGTCGTTAAGAATTTAATTCCATCCGTGCCTAGATCTATTTGTGTGTATGACCAATAAGAATTCAAATGAAAATAAGTAAGAAACTATAATAGATTACATTTCAATAGCTACTTACATACTATACTTACTTACCTACTTACGTATGTTATGTAGTTATTCAACAGTAAAGAAGGATCTGTTATATTAGGATAATGTTTTCGGAACCAATTTCAAGAGCCTCTCTCAAAATGGCTAGTATGAAGCTAGGCGTCCTTTTTAGGTCTCAACCAGGCACAGATAACTCACCCTAGATAAAGCATATTACACTACTTGGTGTCACCAGTGTCACCACTCAGGCGTTGCTAACAAATTATGAGAACGCAGTTCAAGTTGCGTCCATGTTTACGAGGTAAAGATATAGAGTTAGACCAAGAAAAGTCTGCAACGATTTTGATAGAACGCGCAGTGCAAGTGTTATTTTCAAACGTCAAACTTCTATGTAATTATGACGTATAAATAACACTTGCACTGCGTATGCTATCAAAATTGTTGCAGACTTTGCTTTATCAGCATATAGTAGCGGCAAAAATGTATCATATTGCTATTTTTATGCATTTACGAATAACTTTATAGTAATACCGACGGGTCTAGTACCCACAACACAAGCCTAATTCTTATTATTATTATTATATAAAATTGTCCAATACTATTTGCCTGGATATTGTTTTATAATTACGTGTAAGATGCAATTAAGGATGACTCACGTTAGACCGGGCCGTGTCCGGGCCGGAGCTTCCGGCGCTTACTTTTCAATGACATGAGAGGCGATCACGTGATGCTTTCCATAGAATACGATGCGCCGGAAGCTCCGGCCCGGACACGGCCCGGTCTAACGTGAGTCATCTTTTAAACAGTGCATATCGCTTTGCGGAATCTATAAAAGGTAATCTCAGTATCCTTTGTACCGCGCTCGCTGTCGTTGTGCATACATTTTCCCTTTGATCGTCGATCGCCGTCAAGCCTATCACTTAGCTTCGACGAAGTTGCCTCTCGACTGACGGGTTACACTTAAGTCACGTTAAGCCGGGTTTACACTGCGGCCGGCCATATTCGTGCAATAAATAACAACTTTTAACGTCTAGCGTCCCACAATCCTTATAGTAAAATCTACCTCGGGAGACGGCATTCGTACTATTTCCCCTCTGCCGAAGCATAGGTACAACTGTACCTATGGCGGTGCGTGTTGTGACTCGTCCGTACACAAAGTGATCGATGTGTGCAAGATTTGTCTTTGACGTGTGCCATTTTCTATGTATTTGTGTCGTCATTACAGATTGGATTTTGTACGTAGTGAGTGAGAAGTGGCACTGTGTGCACGTTTCCCCTCGCAAAAAATGGCAGAATGATATGTACGGTAAGATATCGCTTGAGCTCCTCCCTTCCAACATGTCGGAAGCCGGTGTTGCTCGAAGACATCCACCTAACTTCACTTTTGTCTCAGGACTGACAGCTTACACTTATTTTTTTTAAGAAGTTAATACGTTATGCTGGCTTTACACTACAGTCGACGTAGGTACCCACCTACTTCTAGTAGAAACGATATTTTACTGTTTTAGTTGTTCTGAAAATAAGTACTGTGTCATGTAGTAAAGATGCTGTCATGTTAAGTAGATAATAACATTATTTTAAAACGACTGAACCCAATAAAAAAGAGAATTAGTTTTACACTAATTAATTTATGAAACGGAAAATCTAGAATATGTTAAATACCCACTAAACGTTAAATGTGAAAATTTAACTAATACAGTAATGGATGAATGAATGTTACTAAAATCAGTCAATTGAATGATTGCATTATGCGACCAATTGCGGTAACATTTGACCACAGTTATTATGTGAATAAAATGAGTTGTGTTTATGTTAAATTCCAATTTATAAAGGACATCGCATCGCTATTGATTTTGATATTTCCTGTAGCCATGCAGCAGCATCAATAAGAAGTTAAAGAAGGAAAGAAAGAAGTCATTTATTCCATAAAGCACACATACACAGGACAAAAAGATGAAAAAAAAAGAAAAAGAAAATGATAACAACAACAATACAAAGACAGCAGACAAAATTATATACACACAGAAGTGGCAGCGACCATCAAACATAATATTACGCATTTTTAGAAGCATTTTTCATGTTAATAGCTTTTGTGCTTAAATAATTACAAACTTTTAATGGTGCGTTTTTGACCTACCTACCTATTTTCTTTTTCTATCGAGCGAAAGTTAATCAGGTTTCGAGTCGTTGAAGTTACGAGAGAAAGGCCTCAAAATTGCTATTTATATTTTTGGCAACCGTATTGTAAGCTAAATAAGCACTAAGATTATTCAAAATGCTCTGCTGCCCACAGCACCTTATGAGAAAATGTGGAACTCAGATAGTCAGACAATCCAAATTCCTAATCCATAACACCCAGGTCAATCAGCCGGCGAATCCACAACGAATTTACGCAAGTTAAATCGTCCATGCCAATTCTGTTCACACGAAATAATGGACCCATTGTTAACCCCGACCCTTTCCCGATTCGATCAAACCTGACAACTTTCAGTCGAATTTTAAATCGAAAATTGTTTATAAAAGGACTTTTGTAAGGATTAATGGTCAAAGGGTTATGGTTCGGGATTTGAAAGGGTTAAGTCAAGAAATCCGAGAAATCGGAACGTTTTGAGAAAGGTTAAAGTTAACCGTGATAAAAGGTAACGATCAAAAGGGAGTTTGTTCGGAGCCAATCTTTTTTAAATGTCCTTTTGTTGTGTATGTAAAGATTGCCTTTTTGTCCAATTCATTCCTTGATACGTTCCCCAGCTTCTGCCCGCGACTTCGTCTGCGTGGGATGATAAATTGATAAAAACTATCCTATGGACATATCCTTCTTCAGACCTTAAACCATCTCCATACCAAATTTCATTTAAATTGATTTAGGGGTTTAAGCGTGAATAGGTAAGATACCGACAGGCAGTCTCAAAGGGGACAGCACCTGCTTATTGATGTGAAGTGCTTATAACAGCTCGAAAACAGTCCATCTGCGTCTGACACAGCTTGCTACTGCACACATTTCTGGACTCAAGTGTAATTTTTTTTCTGTCTGTGGGTATATAATTTTGTCTGCTGTCTTTGTATTGTTGTTGTTATCCTTTTCTTTTTCTTTGTTTTTCATCTTTTTGTCCTGTGTATGTGTGCTTTATCGAATAAATTACTTTGCTTCCTTTCTTTCTTATAATTATTGCTTTATTTTTTTCTACTCTGTGACGATATTCCCAATAACAATAACACCTCCGAACATTTGTAATAGTCTGTATAAATACAAACATACCTATTTGTCGGCTTCAAACGATAACAAAGCGTATAAAAAACGTACGTGAGCCGCTTTAAAACCAATCCTACTTCCTTTTACGCGTATGTACGCGTACGTCGATTCCCTTTTGAAATTAGGCCATTACCTTTAGGAGGCTTGGAAGTACCTTTAAAAATAAAGGTGTACGACGACTATGAAGACATTTTCATTACTGTGGGTAAAATTTCGGGGCTTTCAAAAATATTGCATTGGTTATATTACTTGCAGTTTGAACTGTAAACGTAGAAGGGCATTTTTAAAAAAAGTATGCCAATTACTTTTTTTAGAAAAACCATCAACGTTTGAGCTATTATTACTCAGAATCACTAGGGCTATCGATTTAAAAAGGAAAAAAAACTGGAAGCACTTATTTTCTTTGTTTTAATCATTAGTCCTCGATTCTCAGTCGAAATAACCCAAAACTTGTTAAATTTCGAAAAAACGATATAGGTACTTAACGTAAGTTTTCTTCATACGGGTCCCCTGTTTTCCTTTTACGTGAAAGTTCACCGTCCCCGTAAGCAAGTCTATTCTATTAGACGCCACAAAATATTCACGCAAGGAGCCGGGATTGCTGTTATCACTGGCGTTAGTTTTTATTACGGCGCGCCACCGAAATGTGAATACACGGGACGTTTTTCTGAAATATTCTGTTTTTTGTGGTAGCCTATTAAGTATCGCACTGATATTTAGATATCTTCTGGGTTGAAAATGTGTCCAGGTTGTACTGCCATCTCTATTTTTATGGTAGTAGTTTAAGAGTCACACTAACCTGCTGCCAAAAAGCCACTCCCATATAATTGAAGTTACACTCTCATTTTAAAACGGCATGATTAAATTACATGAAACTTGGCATGAACATTTACGTTACATATATCTTATCTGTGGTGTGTGGTGTGGTGTCTGGGGGTGTGGCGTGTGGTGTATATGGTGGTGCTATAGTAAAAATTGTTATAATTATTATAAAGAAAACAAAGCGAGTTTTACATACAAAACTTCACTCGCTATGCAAAAACGCTCTAATTTGTTTGTATTTCAATTGCGTGATTTGATATTCTAAGAGATATTCAAATTCTTTAAATACACTTATGGACAAATTTAGACGAACACAAAAAAAGTTTAATTACTAATTTTGAAATTACTTTATGTGCTGTAACCCAGTAATATTTCTTTTGCGTTCTTCTGAATTTGTCCATGAGTAGGTATATTTTGAAATTCTTTGTATTTATTTGAAATTAATTTCTAAATTCTATATTAAAAAAGAAAAAGCAATAATGCTTGCGTCTATATACGCAACAACCTGCCGTATATTCCACACTACGGTGGCATGCCTGTTATCACAACATTCAGTATTAACCACCCACGCTGCCCGCGGCTCCGCCCGCCAATCTCACCTTTTTGCTCGCCGGACGTTTACACTGGAAACTGTTATTTTCCGCAAGAGGGCTTTGTTGGGTTTTGAGATCGTAGTTGAAAAGCGTGGAGGTTGTTTGGAGGACGTTGGGCGGATATCTAAAAAAGAAAGAAGAAAGAAAAGTCATTTATTCGATAAAGCACACATACATAGGACAAAAATATGAAAAACAACAACATTCGCATTTTCTCAAAGGTTAGCTGGAAGAGATCCCTTTTAGGGATAAGTCCGCCTTTGTACACAACATTTTTATTCTTGTTTTGTTTTGTTTTGTCCGTTTTATGTAAACCTGTTTATGTGCAATAAAGTGACATACATACATACAACAGTACAAAGACAGCAGAAAAAATATTACACACAGACAGAAATAGTACATTGTGTATTAAGGGCGGGAAATAAGAAATTACGAACGAGTGTCAATTTTAAGCCCGACGCGAAGCGAGGGCTTAAAATGTTCACGAGTTCGGAATTTCTTTACCGCCCGTGGCACACACAATGTTTTTCATCACACTTGTAAGGAAAAAAAGGAGAATTAATAAAAACAAACTTCTGTATAAAACACTTTTCCGCCCTAGGGCGAAGATTTCAATTTCCCGCCCGCAAGCCCTACGTGTAAATAAGTGTTTTTCATCACACTTGCTCGGAAAAGATTTTTTCCGCCCTAGGGCGAAAATTTCAATTTCCCGCCCGCAAGCCCTACGTGTAAATACATCTTTTCCGAGCAAGTGTGATGAAAAATAAATTACACTATATTTTAGGTCCATGACACTTTAGCGGAGTAAAATAAAATTAAAATAAGAAATCGTAAAAGGAAGAAGAAAAAATACATAAAAAGCTCAGTCTCATTAGGCTAGGCCTATACCGGTGACCGCTCTACAGAATGACTGCATTATGGTCATTGTAAACGTTAGATAAAGTAGACTGTAAGTAATCTATGTAACAGACAAAGCCGCACCGGAAGTGTCGACCGCGTTTCCGCCAAGATGGCGGCCTCTATTGTGTAAACTTGGAAGTAGTTGCGAATTTGCGCCGTGGCGAGTAGGTAAATAAGCAACTGTTTACTTGATACAGCCCTTTGACTGGAACCTGGGTTACAGTTAATGTTCTCCAATTTGATTATTTTGGGAATTAAATAGTTTGCTAGTAGACACACAATAAGGTTAATGCGGTCAACATTATTATTTTGTAAGGCAAGCTTCAACGTCTCTTTCACAACTTAATACATAATTAACATGAATACTCGAGGATGAATATTTTCAAACAGCGGTAGGTATACTTATATAGATAAATACATACTTATACAGGGTGATTCAGGAGACGTGAGCAGGACTAACACTGCGCATTTCGTAAATTATAAGTAACTGCTTCGTATCAGTATTAGTCGCTTTGCTACAACACCTAAAAGTACATCCGTTCCACACCAATTTTGGGGAAAGCCATAAGCCGCGCCTGGCGCTGTCGCCACCTAGCGGCCATATCTGTGCTGATCGTAACAGACGCGTTTTGTTAGAGAGTGAGTCTTCTGTACCTAGTACTATTATTTATTCTGTGGTATTAGTGAGGTTAATTTTATAGTCGTGTGGAAAAAGAAAGTTATTAATTTATATACGACATGCATGGTCACCCTAAAACTAGAATACTAAACTAGGTACCGACATTCTGTGTCAAATTGAATGTCATCACTGTCATCACGGTCTGGTTACTTTTGAAAACTCTTATCTCACTCAAGTTTGACGGTTTATTTTCTTCGTAATCAAAATGCTGTCATTAACGGTTAAAGAGCTTTTATGTTTGTTAATTAGGTCTTGTATGGTGACCATGAATGTAGAGAATTAAATTTCCCCTCACCAAAAAGTAAAAAAAATAGGAAAAAGTGTGAAGCTCCAGAAAATCGTATGTCACGAACATCGTGAACATAATTTTTTTATCTCAGCGACGAGTGCATTCTCTCGCTCAACTGAGCGCTCAAGTCTCCTCCCAGATTGTTCCCGACTTAGCCAAGTATTTCATTATATTTTACACCGCTGTTTACAACGAGCTCGAGTTTAACATTTCTTAATTGCTGGTTTAATTAAAATTATCTGAATAATGATGGAGGAAAATCGTTAAGGTTTATATCTGTTTTAACAAGGCACAGTCTGCATCAATGGTATCGGATGAAACAAAGCACCTGTACCCAAAAGTACCCGCCACCCTGGAATACTTTTATTAATAGAGATATATTTCTACAGTTCGCCTTAAACGTAACTCTTTTTTCAAAGTTATTAGAGAATGGTAGAGATGGTAAATACTTTTGAATCGAAATGTGAGATATATTAAATAAAATGTGGTCATGCCGCGTCCATGGCAGATATAAGACCTCAAATGCCGCAAATATGCCACCCTTGGCAGTAGTTATATTTTTGAGGCGTTTGGGGTCGAAACGCTGGGGCCGTGGGGGCCAAGCGCGCGCCGTATATACAGGGCCTTAGCGGAGCGCCTTATAGATGCCGCAGGGGACCAGAGGGCTGGCCTGTATTTTGCTCAACGCGTTAGTATTGCCATACAACGTGGCAATGCGGCCAGCCTTCTGGGCCCACTGCCCATCGGCAGTGACTTGGGGGACGTTTTTTATTCATAGGCGTTTTATTTTAAGTTTATTTAGTTTAGAGATAGTTTGTATTATTATTTTTAAGCTAATTTAATGTTTTATAATTATTTAATAGTGTTGTAATAAATCTTTCCCTAATAAAATCTCAAAATATTTCTATAAATAGGTACGCTGACATTTCTGGTACTCTCATATAAAATTGGCGCCATCGTATTGGTGGTATAAAACTTGCAGGTTTTTCCAGCGGACAAACATTTTATGCGAATATTTTGTTAGTTAGGTGAAAACAAAATTTATCAATTGCAATTTTTAACGAACTCCACTGTATTTCGGGTCGTCAGCTTTTTTTTAATTATTTAGTAAATATGTTTGCATACATTTAGGTATTTCATCAAGCTTTTGATAGATGAAAACTTAAATTAAATTTATGCCTATTGGACTTTATAGCTGGCAAAATAGCCTAGGTATATATATTCTTTCTTATTCGTTAATAATACCAAAGTATCTTACGTCAGGTATGAAAAAACATAATACCGCTGTCAGGCTTAATAAAGGGAGCTAACAAATAATTTATGATCATTTGTATCTTGAAAGATATATCTTTGATGTTGTTGATGATCTTTGACATTCGACGCGGGGCCAAAATGCTATTTTTCAAGTATATTGGGGTAATAATTCCCTTGCCCTTTGCACTTCTACTGCGCATACTTAGTAGCGGAGGAAAAAATACAAAGATGTCGATTTATGTACATACTGGATGGGAAAGTTTTTCTTTAGTGTAGGTACAGAAACAAAAACAAAATGTTAATAATAATTCACAATAAAAGAAATATTTTGATTGTGCTATAAATATTGCAGTAACGGAAAACGAATGATGTCACTGCTTAATAAATTGAGTTGCTGCATTGACGTGTTATATCTCAGGACGGGCCTTATAAAATAAATAAAAATATAATAAATAAAAAGCCTTTTAATTCCTTAATTGAAGTACATAATTTTGCATGCATTCATTATTGGTTATTTTATCAACAATTAAATTATCACTTAGGTATATCATTTGTCAATATAAATTAAATTAAATTAAATATTGATTTAATATTATCTGTGTTGTATGCATACTGCATGTAGGTTATGATAAGTCTTCTGTTGACATGTGTCTATTTGCGATGTTCATTCCTTTAATACAGATAGTTTTGGTAGCACGTATTTTCAATGTTATTCCCGTAGTAGTCCCATATATTACATTGGCGACGAGCTGAACTCATGTTATTCTCGATGTTGGATTGTGCATAAGCGTGTGGTGTCGTGTGGGCGCAATGACGGTCGGTAAAATTGAACCATTCGACGCGAACAAAGATAAGTGGTCGTCATACGTGGACCGCCTTGAACAATATTTTATTGTTAATGATATCGAGGAAGCAAAGAAAGTTGCTACACTAATTACGTTTATTGGCGGCCCTACATATGAACTGCTAGTGACTCTTTGTTCACCAAAGAAACCACACGAAGTGAAATATGATGACATCAATAAAATTATGCTACAACATCTGCAGCCAACGCCTAGCATATTAGCTGAGAGGTACAAGTTTCGGCAAAGAACGCAAACTAAAAGTGAGTCTATATCGGACTACGTGGCAGCTTTGAAGGAGTTGGCTAGAACGTGTGACTTCAAGACGGGATTAGACGACAATTTAAGGGATCAGCTTGTCTGTGGCTTGTTTAGTGAGATGATCAGACAGAGACTTTTTGCGGAAGATGAAGTTAGTTTCTCAAAAGCTTATAAACTAGCCACCGCCTTAGAAGCGGCGGAGACGAACGCGGCGGCAGTGGTGAACGGCAAGCGACCGAACGACGACGGTGCCGTGGCATGTCATGCTGTCACGAGTGAAACTCGCCGCAGCGAGGGACGAGCGGGACGACGCGCGACAGCGGCAAGCAGCGAGCGAACGCGCGGTCGCTACAGCGAGGGCGCAGCCGGCGGGAGCGGCGCGCCGGGCGCAGCGGCGGGAGCGTCGGGCACGGGCCGGGGGCGCGCGGGCCAGGCTGGCGGGCGCGGCGCCGGGAGCGGCTGGACTCGCTCGACTTGTCGGGCTTGCGGCGGACAACATGATGCAGCCGGATGCAAATTTCGCGTATACGTGTGTCGTGTATGTAATCGGGAAGGCCACCTTAAAAGAATGTGCCCTAAACTTGGCGCGGGCGGCGCGAGTTACGCAGACGGCAATTACGTGGAAGAAGTAAATGATTCGGATACCGACGATAGCGTCGAGGTAATTACTTCAATTTATAACATAAGTCCCTCAAAAGACTACAAACCATATATCTTAACATTACTTGTTAATAATAAACAGTTGGAAATGGAGGTAGACACCGGTAGTCGCATATCGTGTATTAGTCTTGATTGCTATCGCGAAATGTTTATTGACTGTGATTTAATAGATTCCAATCTGTCTTTGAGATATTACACCGGCCCGCCTGTAACTATTGTAGGCAAAATAAGGCCTGTTGTTAAATATAAGGATCAGGTACGGGAATTTACTTTGTATGTCGTGAAGGGCGGGCGGACGTCTTTAATCGGGCGCGAATGGTTAGAAGAGCTCGGTATTGTGGACCGCGACAGTTTCCCGTGTAATAGTATTGTTACGGGAGGGAAATTTGATTTGCACACGTTCAGTTCCAGATACGCGCAGGTTTTTGAAGACGGGCTGGGGTGCTACACGGGTGAGCCGGTGGGCTTTCGGCTGCGAGACGGCGCGACGCCCGTGTTCTTGCGCGCACGCCCTCTAGCATTTGCCTTGCGCGAACCGGTCGACCGCGCGCTGGACCAGCTGGTGAGTGACGGCATCATAACCCCGGTCGAGTGTTCGGATTGGGCCACACCAATTGTACCAGTAGTCAAATCGGACGGCTCGATTCGTATCTGTGCTGATTATAAACTTACGCTCAACAAATGGCTAGAGATAGATAGGTATCCTCTGCCTAGGATAGACGATCTGTTGGTAAAATTAAATGGCGGGGACAAATTTTCTAAAATCGATCTAAGTCAGGCTTATGCGCAATTTCCGTTGGATGATACCAAGAAATTTACCACAATTAATACCCATAAAGGCCTATTTCAGTATAATCGCCTCGTCTACGGGCTCGCGTCGAGTCCTGGCATCTTCCAACGTAAACTTGAACAAATGTTTGCTGACTTACCCTCGGTCGGAGTCTATCTAGATGATGTGATCATAACGGCGAAAAATGACGATGAACATTTAAAAATACTTTGTCAGGTTTTTGACAGATTACTAAAGTACGGTCTGAAAATAAAGAAAGAGAAGTGTACTTTTTTCGCAGAGTCGGTCACCTATTTAGGGTTTGTTATTTCAAGAGATGGAGTATCAGCAAGCTCAAGTAAAGTAGAAGTCATCAATAAAATGTGTAGTCCACAGAATGTTTCAGAGTTGCGATCATTTCTGGGAATGATAATGTACTACGCAAAATTTGTTAAAAACTTGAGCACAATATTATCTCCGATGTATGAATTACTCAAAAAAGATGTCAAGTTTGTTTGGAGTAAAGAGAGTCAGGCCGCATTTGAGAAAATAAAAAAGATGTTGCAGTCGAGTGAGGTGCTGGCGCACTACTCTAGCGAGCTGCCGCTGGTGCTGACGACGGACGCGAGCAGCACGGGCGTGGCCGCCGTGATCGCGCACCGCCTGCCCGCCGGCGAGCGGCCTGTCGCCTATGCGAGTCGAGTGTTAAGTTCAGCGGAGAAACACTACTCGCAGATTGAGAAAGAGGCACTTGCGATTATATATGGTGTTCAAAAATTTCACCAGTACTTATATGGAAGGAAATTTCTCTTGAAGACGGATCACAAACCCCTGGTAACCATTTTTGGAGACAAAGCCGGAATACCTGCTATGGCTGCGAGTCGACTACAGAGATGGGCGGTGATCATGTCTGGGTATAATTTTGATATAGAGTATGTTCGGAGTGAGGAAAATGGAGCGGACGCCTTGTCGCGATTAATAACCGGACCCGATAGAACAGTACGATCGGAGGTGACTTATCTTAATTACGTGCAAAACTTTTTACCTATAACAAGCACGGATATTAAAAAAGCAACGGACAAAGACTCCATTCTGGTAAAAGTTAAAATGTATATTGCTTCGGGATGGCCGACTTATTGCGATGATGAGAATCTTAAACCATATTACATCCGCAGAAACGAGCTGTATATGGAGGCCGGGTGTATACTATGGGGGTACAGGGTGATAGTACCTACTGTTTTTCAAAATAACATTCTACAAGAGCTACATGTTGGCCATGTCGGCATGGTAAAAATGAAGAGCACGGCCCGCAGCTACGTGTGGTGGCCCGGCATCGACGCGGACGTGGAGCGCGTGTGCCGCGAGTGCGCCGCGTGCGTGGCTGAGAGCAGCGCGCCGCCGAGGGCGCCACCCAAGCCGTGGCCGTATATTACAGAACCATGGACGCGTCTACATGTTGATTTTTTAGGCCCTATTGAAAACGAATCTTTTTTTGTTATTGTAGACTCGACGACAAAATGGATCGAGATTTTCCGAATGTCAAGGACAACGGCGTCATCGGTGATTAAAGTTTTGTGTGAAACTTTTTCTAGATTTGGTTTGCCTAGGTCGATTGTTTCGGATAATGGCCCTCAATTTTGTAGCGCAGAATATGATCAATTCTTGCAATCAAACGGCATTGAAAAAATACTTACACCGACATACCATCCCGCGTCTAACGGCGCTGCCGAAAACGCCGTGAAGCTCTGTAAAAAAGCAATCAAGAAAGCAAAGCGAGAGGGGGTCGATATCGACTTAGCCTTGCAAGCATACCTGATGTCCTACAGGAACGCAATCCATGGCACGACGGGCGATTCTCCTGCGCTATTGCTGCAAAAACGCAGGCTGCGCTGCCGATTAGATTTACTTCGTGGAGGGGAGGAGCGTGAGCGTACTGTGCAACGCGCGCAGGAGCGGCAAGTTCGAGCGGCTGGGGGTCGCGAACGTCAATTTCAAGTTGGGGACCTAGTGCACATGCGTGAGCAGGCCAATCCGGATAGGTGGGTAAAGGGTACAGTTAAAGAGGTAGTAGGCTCTAGGAATTACATGGTGGAAAGGGCGGATGGTACCCTAGTCAAAAAACATGTTGACCAAATTAAGCACAGTGTGCACAATCGTACAGGTACTCGGTTGGTGTGGCCTGATTGGGATACGTCTGGTGGTGAGGTGCCTGGTCCAGTCGACGCGGCTTCGGCAAGCGCCAGTGTCGCGGCTGCGCATGAGCACGGGCCCGAGCCGGCCGCTGCTGATCAAGCGGTACCGTTGCCGAGAGCTCAAGCGGGTACTAGTAGTTATGGTCGGCCCTTAAAACCCGTTAGATACTTCCCGATGCCAGAGATTGATTAAAACTGTTTTGTTATAATGACATCAAGATTATAAGGTTTTGTTTATTAATGTTTAAGTAGTTATAATTCTGGAATGCAGTATACCTACTTAAAAATAAGTGTGAGGGTGTGTTGTATGCATACTGCATGTAGGTTATGATAAGTCTTCTGTTGACATGTGTCTATTTGCGATGTTCATTCCTTTAATACAGATAGTTTTGGTAGCACGTATTTTCAATGTTATTCCCGTAGTAGTCCCATATATTACATATATTATTTTATCAACAATTAAATTATCACTTAGGTATATCATTTGTCAATATAAATTAAATTAAATTAAATATTGATTTAATATTATCAATTAATCGAAATTATTTAAGGACTCCTCTTAGGGTGAAGGCCTCCTCCAGTTGTCTCCATTTGTCTCTATATTGCGCCTCCTGTCTCCATCTGTCTCCTCCTATCCGTCTGATCTCGTTAACCCATCGTTCTGTCGGTTTGCCCGAACTTCGCTGGCCTTCAGGGCCTTTCCATGTGGCTATATTTGTCCACTTAGTCCTGTCCATTCGAGCCACATGGCCAGCCCATTTCCATTTAAGCTTTTGTGCATGTTCTAAAGCATCTATTACCTTTGTGTTGTTTCGTATGGTAGTATTTCTGACCTTGTCTTTTAATTTTAAACCCGACATGCTTCTCTCTATACTTCTTTGGCATACCTACCATTTCGTGCTGTATTGGTGAGCACCCAAGTTTGACATCCATAAGTTAAGCAAGGCAAAAGACAAGAATCTGCAACCTTTTTTTTCAGGGGCATCGGGATGTTGGAATTGAAGATTTCTTTGTGGCTCCAGCATTTATTCCACGTAATTTTTATGCGTCTATTTAATTCGTCTTTGTGCCTTTCCTTCCTAAAAGTCATTAATTTTCCCAGATAAATATATTCGTTGACATATTCTACTGTTTTTCCTTAAGAGCGCTATTACATTTCGGCGTTGAGCGAGTTTAGGTATTTTACGCGCTGCGGCAGGCCGTGCGAGCTCAGTATGCCGATCCCTTCTACCACACTCGCACTACAATGATGGATTAAACATTCTTGATCCTTCGCGAAGCATATTGAAATCAACCATAACAACACTAACTGTACTTAACTTTTAAAGTTCTAAAACTGTTATTTGGTAAGTACGAAAATACTAAATGCAGTGCAAACGTACATAGGGGCTGTTCATAAATTACGTCATCTATTTTTGACGATTTTTGACCTTCCCCACCCCTCAAATCATCCAAAAATCAAGCTTCGGATGAATCTGTTTCCTCCTACGTCATGTTACCATCATCCGATGTCCAGACCCCCCCCCCCCCCACTCCTCCCATTTGAAACGACGTAATTTATGAATAGCCCCATACTCGTACTTATGAAGGTATATTACTCGAAAGAAATTATAGGTACCTACTCGCTTATTTACATGTTTCGTCATTGCATTTGGTACCTATAGGTTGTAAAGTTTGTATCAACGAGGGTTTAAAAACGAACTGGTACTGAGGATCTGATGATGATTAAGGTGGTCACGGATACCAATCAACCATGTAGTAACATGATTAGGCTCGTTTGATTCGTCTCAACAAGATCTTTGACACTGAAGATACACAGGGTCTGATGATGGAGCTGGAAGGTGGCCACGGGTACCAGTCTATCATGTAACTAAACAACTTCGTGTTTGGGCTCGTTTGATTCGTCTCAACAAGATCTTTGACACTAGGTGATACTCAGAGTCTGATGATGGAGCTGGAAGGTGGTCACCGGTACCAATCAACCATGCAACTAAACCACTTCGTGTTTAGGCTCGTTTTATTCGTTTCAACAAGATCTTTGACACAAGATAGTACTCAGGGTCTGATGTTGGAGCCGGAAGGTGGTCACCGGTACCAATCAACCATGCAACTAAACCACTTCGTGTTTAGGCACGTTTTATTCATCTCAACAAGATCTTTGACACAAGGTAGTACTCAGGGTCTGATGATGGAGCGCGAAGGTGGCGACGGGTACCTGTCTATCATCATCAGCTCCATCATCAGACCCTGAGTAGTATCTTGTGTCAAACATCTTATTGCGACGAATCAAACGAGCCCAAACACGAAGTAGTTCAGTTACATGGTAGACTGGTACCCGTGGCCACAGTCCAGCTCCATCATCAGACCCTGAGTACTAACTTGTGTCAAAGATCTTGTTGCGACGAATCGAACGAAGCCAAACACGAAGTGGTTTAGTTGCATGGTTGATTGGTACCGGTGACCACCTTCCGGATCCATCATCAGACCCTCAGTACTACCTTGTGTCAAACATCTTGTTGCGACAAATCAAACGAGCCCAAACACGAAGTGGTTCAGTTACATGGTAGACTGGTACCCGTGGCCACAGTCCAGCTCCATCATCAGACCCTGAGTACTAACTTGTGTCAAAGATCTTGTTGCGACGAATCGAACGAAGCCAAACACGAAGTGGTTTAGTTGCATGGTTGATTGGTACCGGTCACCACCTTCCGGATCCATCATCAGACCCTCAGTACTACCTTGTGTCAAAGATCTTGTTGCGACAAATCAAACGAGCCCAAACACGAAGTGGTTCAGTTACATGGTAGACTGGTACCCGTGGCCACCTTCCAGCTCCATCATCAGATCCTGAGTACTATCTTGTGTCCAAGGTCTTGTTGAGACGAATCAAACGAGCCTAAACACGAAGTGGTTTAGTTGCATGGTTGATTGGTACCGGTCACCACCTTCCGGCTCCATCATCAGACCCTGAGTATTATCTTGTGCCAAAGATCTTGTTGAGACAAATCAAATGAGCCCAAACACGAAGTGGTTTAGTTGCATGGTTGATTGGTACCGGTGACCACCTTCCGGCTCCATCATCAGACCCTGAGTACTATCTTAAGTCAAAGATCTTGTTGAGACGAATAAAACGAGCCTAAACACGAAGTGGTTTAGTTGCATGGTTGATTGGTACCGGTCACCACCTTCCGGCTCCATCATCAGACCCTGAGTATTATCTTGTGCCAAAGATCTTGTTGAGACAAATCAAATGAGCCCAAACACGAAGTGGTTTAGTTGCATGGTTGATTGGTACCGGTGACCACCTTCCGGCTCCATCATCAGACCCTGAGTACTATCTTAAGTCAAAGATCTTGTTGAGACGAATAAAACGAGCCTAAACACGAAGTGGTTTAGTTGCATTGTTGATTGGTACTGGTGACCACCTTCCGGCTCCATCATCAGACCCTGAGTACTATCTTAACTCAAAGATCTTGTTGAGCCGAATCAAACGAGCCCAAACACGAAGTGGTTTAGTTGCATGGTTGATTGGTACCGGTGACCACCTTCCGGCTCCATCATCAGACCCTGAGTACTATCTTGTGTCAAAGATCTTGTTGAGATGAATAAAACGAGCCTAAACACGAAGTGGTTTAGTTGCATGGTTGATTGGTACCGGTGACAACCTTCCGGCTCCATCATCAGACCCTGAGTACTATCTTGAGTCAAATAAATACATATAGAATGTCAGGTCGTTTCAAATATTTTTAATCCTGTCCGGTAGTTTATTAAACTGTACCATTATAAATTATAATACTATAAAAACAGTGCTAGGATCAAAGTCTCTCGTTGCGGTTTACACGCACACAGTATAGCGTTTTACACGGCGCCCGCCGCACACAATGATAAAAAACCTCGTCGTCGCCGTTGAAAATGTGCGGAGCCGACCGACACACGTCCTGCCTCTACAAGCTTTGCCGCGGCACTGAGCTGGCGCAGCGCGCGTCATCGGTAATATAGAGTAGTTTTCAAAAAATTGCCAAAAAATTATAGTAGAATTTCATAAACACTAATGTATACCAACAGTATAAGCAAACGTTGCAGATTGCTTGAGTATGAAAATGACTTCGATATTAAGTAGATTTTCGTAGGAATTGACACTTGTTTCGGAGAGAAAATCGAGTTCGTTTTACTTTGATTTTCTCTTTCTCAAAGGTATGTAGGAAAAATATAGTTTGATATGCCTAAAGTACAGGGTATTAGTAATACAAAATAGCCAGGTTTAGCAGAGTAAAATTCTCAACATTTCCAAATAAGAGCTCGCCATTCAGTGCTTCACGGGGTTTTTCGGAAACGACCATCAGAAAAAAAATCATTACTAATTTAATAAGTCCTTTTTCTAATATTTACAACGATATTTATAAAGATAAGAAGACGCTTTTACTGGAACAAGTACTCATTGTTTCTAATAATGATCGCAAAGTCCTGAATTTCGTCGACTAGTATCATCAATTTTGCATTATTTCGACTTTTCTTGTAAGAGCGCTCTTAAAGTTTTATGGGAATAGTTGAGGTATTTGTCATTACTTTGGTCTTATTCGTATTCATCTCTAGGCCAATGTTTGAGCTTATTGTGGATAATTCTATTAGCATCGTTTGAAGTTCAGATGGTGATTCAGAAGTAGAACTATGTCGTCCGCGAAACGGACGACATAGACTTAAATCACCTGATTTAAGCGTTTGCCGTTCATCCATATTCCTTTCCTAGACCAAGGTAATTTTTCCAACACTGCAATGAATATTTTCGGTGAGAGCGGATCAGCCTCTACCTATCTTTATAGGCGGCCCCGTGCGATCTAACCTGACTCTACTTGATGTTCTGCTGTAAATATCCTTTAGGATAGTGATATATGTTCTTGGAATCGACTGTGCTTACGGTCACTAAAAATAGTAAAGATAGTACTAGTTCAGCGGTGTCACTCACGAATTCGTGCCAATCGTGCAATCTAACGCAACTAATTGCGACCAATCGCGCGCGGTATGCGGACTCATCAACCAATCGCGTGGTAGCGGTGTCACACGCACCGCTGTACTGGCCCCATTCATGCACCATTCTTATTGCCCGTAAGGCCAGTCCTGAGATATACGTTTATGAGTTGCTGTCGATGCTGCATGTGAGGTTGCTGTCATGATTGGAAGGTCCAACTCTGTCACTCATTTGATCAAAAACATTAACAACCCGCTTTTTCTGCGTGGAATAATGATAATGCTCTCCATACCAAACTACACTAGAAATCAGTTGAATTTGAATAGCCTAAACTTTCTTGGAATCTGAAAAACACATGAACCTGCAATCATTCTAAAAACGCCCATTTGTATTTACATTCGCGACCGAAAAAAATGTCGTTGAACCGAAATCGACTGAGAAAAAAAGCTATATTTCCAGCGGCTCGTATTTCTCGGTCCACAAACGAGTTGGTTGAAAGCAAAAATCTATTTATCAAGTATCGGGCCATGATTAATTATCGTGTCGCTGCGCCGCCATGATTACATCGGGAAGTACTCTGGGGAACACAACACAAAAGAGCACATATACCAACTTTAAAAACATATAAAAACTATGGAACCGTATAGGTATACCAGTTACGCCCTTTGTAAGTACGTCTGTTAATGGCATGAGTGCCTTTTTTATTTGGAGTAGGTAAGATTAAAATCGCGTCAATCGAGCGACAATTCGTGGTTATATATTTTGAGGTTATGTGTGATCATAAACGATTGTTACTTGCATTATGCATCATTTGCAGCTATATGTACATTATAAGTACTTATTTAGTCGAATTAAATTGCTTATTCCATTTCACAAGGTCCTTAACTCCAGACGTTAAAGTCGAATATCGAAAAACTCACTCGATGTATTATGGCCAACAATCGCCACCTAGTGAACGCTGAAAATGGAAAAGAAAGATGGTGGTCAACCAGTCTTAAACCGCACGTCCGTCCATTATTATTATTTAGATAAACTCCCATCTAAGAAAACAAATATAATTATTTAATGTATGTATTTTTTTAATATGTGTTATTTATTTAAAGTACTATGTAAAATATAAACAAAGATAGATATCATATACGAAAGCAAACGTGATTAAGAGATTGAATACATTTGAGAAAATTGGATCCATGCAGCCGTGGCCCGGCTGGCCGAGCGATCTAGGCATTGGCCGCGGATGCAAAGGACGTTGGTTCGATTCCAGCCGCGGGGTATTTGATCACTTTTATCGTATATGCACATCTACATACATACATACATATAATCACGCCATTTCCCGGAGGGGTAGGCAGAGACCACGGATTTCCACTTGCTACGATCCTGACATACCTCTTTCGCTTCTTTCACTTTCATAACATTCCTCATACACGCTCGCCGGTTTAGGGTGCTCTTGACCTGGCCTTTCTTCAGGATTTCCCCAATCTGATCAGAGAAAGTCCGCCGAGGTCTACCCCTTCCAACTCCGACTTCCACTTCTCCCTTATACACTTCTCTTTGATAGCCTTCTTACACTCATTCTTTCCACATCTATTTCTTTATATATGTACATCTATTTCAGTTTAATCGTTACGGTTTGCAATCCGGATCCAACTAGAAATAAATTATCTAGATTTGAATCCTACGGATCTTTCATGCAATTTGGAGCCGCGGATTACAATTTTAATTATTTATTAGAGGCGCGTGAATTTTGCGAATGTTCTTATACTTATCAACATAATTAACTTAATATTTTAATAAGATGATAAATTCGTTTCCTTCATGAAAATCCCTACAGGTTTATAAATAACTGTCAGCGCTGAGCCGAGATCAAATCTTAGATAGGTACCTACAAAAATATGCTGAATGAAATCGTGAAACCTCCCACGGTTTTAATTAAAGGAACCGCTAATTGATCTCGGCGGCAAGATATTATATTAGAGCGACATTCGAATAATAAAAGTAAGTTCAACAGGCAACTAATACTCGTTGAGAGAATTCTAACAAACCCAAACAAGTTAGTTAACGTTGTTTTATCATAGAGTTCCGATGGCCATTGGCCACCTCCTGTCTCCATCATCAGATCAGATCGATGGTACCATATTAACTATTGCATTGTGCATTGTCCCCAACATTATGTACATATGTGAAGTTTCGGCTCAATTAAATAATGGGAAATGGGTCTAATTAACTTGCAAGATTTGATCCGAACTAAAGTAAGTAAAGTATTACATTACAAACAAACATACAAACATTGCAAGTATTGTAAAATCGCATTCTTAAAGTATGTCAACCTTGGTTAGTACCAAGGTTGTCATACTTCTGACGCTTGAGGATTTTGGTTAAGAATGCGATTTTACAATACTTGCAATGTTTGTATGTTTGTTTGTAATGTAATACTTCACTTACTTTAGTTCGGGTCAAATCTTAGCTAGTGCTAAGTACATATTTGTGGCGTTTGGGGTTGAAACCCTGGGGCCGTGGGGCCCTAGCGCGCGTCGCGTCTACAAGGAGTTAACAAACCGCCTTTAGAGGCTTCGGGTGACCAGACCTATATTTCAGCGGATCAGCATTGCTATCCAGAGGGGCAATGCGGTTAGCCTTTCTCGGCACTTTGCCATCACGAATCAGAGCATTTTTTATTTATTTATAAGATTTTAAATTAAGTGTTTTTTTAAATTTTTACCCATTTTAAAAATCTATTAGAGTTAGACCAAGAAAAGTCTGTAACGATTTGGATAGCATACGCAGTGCAAGTGTTATTTATACGTCATAATTTCATAGAAGTTTGTCGATTTAAATAACACTTGCACTGCGTGTGCTATCAGAATTGTTGTAGACAATCTTGGTCTAACTCTATTTATTCTTGATTTTAGTTTGAAATTACTCGTAGTAGCCCCTCTAATGGACGAGGCACGAATAATTAAACGTAACCACAAATCCTGTAAAATAAGTATTTAACATCGGTTATTTAAACACTGGACAAGAGTTATAGACCCTTTTGCCTTTTGCCAGGGCTCGGAACCGGTTTTTTTTAAATACAAAAATAGCCCGATATTTTTAATTATTTCATGCTCTTTCCGTAGGACTGTATCATGTATTATATTAACGACTTCGTATTATTAGATTGACCCGTCAAAAATGAAATAATAAACCAAAGAACGTAATTACCGGCAGTGTTGGCCGAAAGTTAATCCAAATTGAAAATGCTGGCCATTAACCATTATAAATTAAACCGTAATCTGTAATCGTCCGTTACGGTTTAAGGTTCAATTTAAAATGGTTAATGGCCAACATTTTCAATTCGCATTAACTTTCGGCCAACACTGAATTTACCGGTATGTTTTGTATGAAGAAAAAACCGGTTCCGAGCCTTGCCTTTTGCTTGTGAAGCGAGCTACAAAAGTGCATTATGAAAAGTGTCTACCTAAACACACCACTACCGAGTACACCTTTGTATGTATGCCTACATGTACAGTCGCCATCATATATATCGGAGCGGCCAAGGTGCTCACAAATATCTGAACACGCCTCTATTGTAAGGGCGTTAGAATGCGCGGTCAGATATTGTGAAGTCTGATGGCGACTGTATCTAATGACAAAGATGTAATGTAACCCTGTACGAGCAAGTGTGATGAAAACAGCCATATTTTACAACAAATACAATCTGTCCATTTCAAACCACATTATATAAAATGACATTCCAAATCCCAAACCCTTCTAACAACAATTCCGGCCCCTCGACTTCATAATTTTGACATAAAAAACGAACTGTCACTCTGAAAAAAATCCCGGTGTTAAAAAGTGTCCGGACTTGGGCATTTCTCGTAAAATCCGACGTAAACAAAGTTAATGCTGTAGGGTCAGAGACTAGTAAATGTTTAAGACGGGCAACCTCTATACAACATCAACGTCAATCCACCTTTTGTACGATTGTGTTTTTCTTTGGTGCAATAAAGATAAAATTAATAAATAAACGTCGCGAGAATACCTATTAGTTTCAGATTTTAGTTATTTTGGGTATGAAAACACGTGTGACACACACTACTGTTAAATTTATAATTTCGAAACAAAAAATTGGACTTGTCTTATCACAGTCATAGGAACAAACATAGATTTAAAGCATATTAAAGCATCTTAGACATATTCTAATTGGATGGCGCCATCTAGTGTTCACATTTTTATACCTTTGCTAAGAGCTCACTAGATGGCGTACTTAAATAAGAGCAAGCTTACAATGCTTTTATTATGCTTTAAATATTTTTAAATAGCTTTAACTTTTGTGCATGACAGCAGTCAGACAAGCCAAATGTTACGTTTAAGAGTCATAATAGCAGTAGGTGGTAGGTTCTATACGCGTAAAGCTAAAATGAAAAAATAGTAAACAGTGCCACATCAATAATGAGCAAGGCTCGGAAAAACGCCCGTCGTTTTGAAAACTTAACCCTGTTCCGTACGACAGAGACTTCCTTATACCAATGTCAACAATTAAATATGGCAATGACATCCGTAGACTGTGATCGAACATTTTCAACTCATAAATGGGCCCCAAATTATGTTCATATTTTATTCTCTATTCTTATTCTTTCATAATTGCATACATGTAGTAGGTACAAAAGATATTAAATATTATATTAGGTTCTTAGATGCTACCCGATTCGGGTGTTGCAATATCTACACTAATTACTTATTCTAACATTATACACATAAAATATACATATTTACAACTTAAACTAAAAACTACAACTGTCCGCTACAAATTCATCGATAGAATAAAAACATTTTCAAAATAACGAGCCTTTTCCCGAGCCTTGTTAATGAGGCTCGCGGGTAATGCCGTATTGCATGAAGCTTGTCCGTCTTTAACATTTACTAGTCTCTGGCTCCATGGCCCAAGAGTCCCTGCACGCTGCATTAAAACTTTCGGTTGCACTAATTTGTTTGAAACAGTCATTTAGTCGTGATTCTGTTTGAGTTCAGCTCATCTGCATTTTAAATGTGTTTTGACTGGAGTTACGGAATGTTGGTTGTTGCCGCATTATTTGCTTTACCTCTTATTGTTTAGAGCAGCGGTCGGCAACAAGCGCATTGGGCCCGCGAACCTCTCACTTGCGGCCCGCCAGCCTCCCTGGCTATTTTGTATGTAATATTGACAAACGACAATGTCTGATAAAGTCAAAAATATTATCAAAGTGCGGCCCGCGTCAACTTCGGTAACTCCTATTTGGCCTTTGGCTGCTAAAAGGTTGCCGACCGCTGGTTTAGAGCAAACTACTATAATTTTAGTATCATTTCCGAATCTTTTTCGGGCTTTAATTCAATAGTTTAGTTTAGTTTAGTTTATTTATCTCAATATACAATTTTCATACAGGTAAAATATACATACATTTCAGCTTGTACTACTTGTCGTATGATGATCGTTTTTTAGAATAATAATAAGAATTATAACCGAACATCAAAATATAAAATAAAATAAAATTAGTACATAACAAATCAAAACAATATATGCAAATAGAAATAAATTAAAAAATGTCAAAATGTCACAATAGTAAAAAAAATTATCATAAAACAATGTCAATAGAAAAATTAAATCAGTTTCAGTACTACAAAGTACAAATCATAGAAAGACATCATTCAAAAAAATTAAAAATAAATATTAAGTCTAAAAATATGTTACATAGGTATGTGTACAACAGTTTTAGCTCCTCTAAATTATCTTTATATAGGTACTTATATCGACCGATTTAGTTGCGGTTTCCTTTTAAGATTAAATAACACCATCGGATAGGTTTTAACTCACCACTCTCACCAGCTGACGCTATCGTAATTTTCCCGGAGATTTTTAATGCTGATATAGAATAATAAGTGAGTTAGATAAAGTGGGGGTGATTATAAACATCTTTTTCATAGAAATTTGACATTAATGATGTTATATCCACAGTTTGTCATTGAAAATGCCATGCACCGTGACCATAACTTGGTCCAACGATAATACGACAAAAATAAATAAATGAAATGGTTTATAACTTGAGTGAAAATGCTATGTGCAAGCCTCTTAATCTAAGGATAGGAAGCATCACGGCTCTGACAAGGGTTTCGGCAAACATACATTCATAATTCCGCAATATTAATAAGCAAATTTATAGCGTCCCTTGTTTGGTCGTATGCTTACGGAAGACCCACATGGCGCCGTTAAAATGGACATTTCATGAGTTTTCTGAGGCTCCCTTGTTGCCACGTCAGGGGAACATTTTCATAGTTAAGTTAAGGATGACTCACGTTAGACCGGGCCGTGTCCGAGCCGGAGCTTCCGGAGCTTACTTTTCTATGACATGACAGGCGATCACGTGATGCTTTCCATAGAAAACGATGCTCCGGAAGCTCCGGCCCGGCCACGGCCCGGTCTAACGTGAGTCATCCTTTATTAAGAGACCGGAATTATTGTGACATTTTTGAACTGTCATGGAGTTCTTATTTCAATACACATTATAATAACACTATTATAACTTTTTAATATTTTGTGTTCTACATTGTACCGATATAGGTATATCGAAAGTCGATAAATGAGAACTACCTAATGACAATTCAAACTGACACAAGAATTCCGGCCTCTACATAGAACCGAGTAGATTGGTTGAGATAGAATACTAACGATTTTATCGTATTGGCGGTTAGCCGGTTATGGTTCTCTCACTTATGTTATTTGCAAGGATGTGATCCGACGGCCATAATGGCAGGCGATGCCTTCTATAACTCCCTGCGTGACAACAGCTAATATATACAGAGCTGATTCTGGACCTAAGTTTTCTTCTACATTCTAAACTAACCTAGCCAGCCCGTCTGCTTTCTCATTATCCAAGTAACGCGCAAGCGAATTACAAAAACCGGCCAAGTGCGAGTCGGACTCGCACACGAAGGGTTCCGTGCCATTACGCAAAAAACGACAAAAAAATCACGTGTGTTATATGAAAGCCCCACTTAAATATTTATTTTATTTTGTTTTTAGTATTTGTTGTTATAGCGGCAACAGAAATACATCATCTGTGAAAATTTCAATCACATTTCTATCACGGTTCTCGAGTTACAGCCTGGTGACAGACAGACAGACGGACGGACAGACGGACAGCGGAGTCTTAGTAATAGGGTCCCGTTTTTACCCTTTGGGTACGGAACCCTAAAAAGATTTCGGGCCCTTTTAGAAACATTTTTGCATCACAGCTTTGCGCTCAAATAGCGTGTATGATATGATAAAATAGTGTAAATTTTATTCTAAGCTGCATACTTCGTTTTAATAAACTTTGACTTTTAGAAATACCTAACATGTATGCTGTGGAAAAATAGAAACTGTTTATGTAGGTATCTACTTACATATTTAGAGTAATTAAACTTCATCTGAGAGAGATTCTCTTTTCAATTTAATTTGAGCTTCACTCTATTATTCTTATAAATGAACTCATTTAAACTCCCAATATTACGTGTAAATTATTAACATCGCTCAAGAAAAAACGCGACCGAGCGCGACCGCAACGATATATCCTCATTCGCACAGCATTTAATATTAACGACGGTGTTGCCCGAGTAATATTATTTTACCCTATTAATACTGGTAATTTGAATTAATTACAGCGGAAATCTTATGCGGAAAATGTAACACGAAATATGAGCGTTATAATACCTGAATTTATGTCTGGTTTTAAAATGTTTATCGAATGAAAAAATATATATTTGATGAAATGATTTTAAAAAGTCACTTTTTTGGCAAAAAGTAGGCGTTGGACTTAAGCTTTCTCAACATTATTTATGATATTATCAAATTGGACGACGGGACTTAATCGCGTATTAAAATTTTAAGATTTACCTCCGACGTTTCGTGGACGGCGTTGTCCCCGTGGTCTCGGAGAAGACTGGCTCAAGTTGACATCAACATCTTCTAGCCGTGCGAGTTTTTCGAACTACCCGCCACTTGGTCTTGTTTATCAGTTTGAACGTTTTGCGCACTAGGGATGTTACTCTGTCGACACACATCATTATTTATTATTTATTGTTCATTATTTATTATGTAGCTTTTACTTGTAAAAACAGTGATTCTCTGCATTCTGCAAGCAGCTATCTGAAAATGGCGACCATAGAAAATGGCGACCGTGGCAGGCAATGTCGAGCCAGTTTACTTTACAAGCTCCCAAGTTGCGACTCACATCACAGAGATATAATACTCCGCAATATCAGAACGTGGCAACCCACCAATAAACTATGACTTTAATAAGACATAGGTGCGTGGCGTCTTATAAACAGTAACTCTGCTGCTGTCTACATTGGAATGCAAGTTTTATGGCGTTTTTTTTCCTGACGAATTTTTTTTTTGTTACACTTGGATAAACTTTGGCAGGTTTGAAGAACTCATTATTCTAGGCGAAATAAATTAGGTAGGTGCTAAATCACAAGTTGCCTAAAAAATATGTAATTTTCCTTTATGATACGAAAACACTATACTGTCTCGTAACTCAGTATAAGATTTTTTACGACATACGCTAAAAGGGGCTTATATTGTTCAGACTTATATTCCATACGTACCAACTAACCTTCGAACGAACACTAGATTCCTTCAAAACAGACATAACACCGCAATATTACAGCCGTGGCAAACTCCCAATAACCAGCGTCATTAATAAAAAATACGTGGCATTTTCCGTCACTGGCAACAAAAACTCTCGTTAAAACACCCAATGAACCCTTTTGCGGGATTCTGCAGAATTTATTATTTCATACCTTTAGGGAGCTGGGGTAATAAATAGCTTATCGGAAATCATGTTGCACTAAATTCAATTTCAAAGATGGCGGTTGTCGCGTGAGGCTTCTCTGGGGGTTATAATTTAATGTTGATAATATGCAGATAATAAATTGTATTTATCAAAATAACGGTTAAAGGCAATGAACAAATAACAAGTGCATTTTATTGTACGCGCATTATAATGTTGCACTAAGGAAGCGTGCAAAATTTGCTCTACAAATTTTATGGTACAGATATATTTTTGCACAAGGCGTTTGTGAATGTTTATGAATTGTTTATGAATGAACCTTTTTATTTTCATTACAAATATCTACTATGAAAAATTATATTAACACGTTCACTATCCCCATACAAAAAATGATACGAGAAAGTCACACGTCCAAGTTTGCTTTCTCTTTGAAGTTGTGAATCCTTAGTGGAAGCATGGACTTCTAAAAATAGCTTCATGACCCTACATAGGAAATACCCAGACAGGAAACGTTTTAATAAATGCAGCCATAATAGATTCCCGAGTCAAACAATCGTATTTTACAAATCCAATGATCTGTCAGAACAGACAAAGCTTTACGTTCTTCCCTGAATACAAAATGGCTGCCCCTCATCGCAAACGTGATGATTTTCCATAACAATGTAATGTCCAAAATTAAATTCTGAATAAAACAATAAACAAGTCGTACAATGTTCAATATACAGCCAAAAATTACGATGGCAGACAGTCGGAAAGGTTATTTATATATCAATTAATAGTACCTACGCCCAAAATTATTCTAATCTTAAATTAAACTTAAAGTAAAGTGTCATTCTATGGAACTTGCTAACTATGTAAACCGCCATATTGAAATTGTCTCTGAATGATGGATTTACTAGTGACTTTTGTTTACATAGTTAGCAAGTTCCATAGAATGACACTCTTTTACTCGTGAAAATATTTCCCATCTCATAAGTACGCAGTTACGGCAACAAAACTAGTAAATGTAAGTGGAAACGAATGTCAACAGTTCAAAAAAAAAGTTCGACCGTGTGTCGACCGTGTGTCGACCGGGTAACATCCCTAGTGCGCGAAACGTTCAAGTTGATAAACAAGACCAAGTGCGGGTAGTTCGAAAAACTCGCGCGGCTAGATGTTGATGTCAACTTTAGCCAGTCTCCTCAGAGATCACTGGGACAACGCCGTCCTCAAAACGTCGGAGGTAAATTTTAAAACTTAATTGCGAGTATACGCGAAGTCTTAATTTCCTTAATTTGGAGAAAATCATGGAGCAAGTTACAAGTATGATCATTTTACGTTATTTTTTATCTGTAGGTAGATTTCGATCATAAATCTACTCAAACGGGCTTAGTATTTGTCTTCCCTTCAAGCTGCTGTTAGCTTAGGCCGCATTCCGAATTCATAAGGTCCTTGTGGACGTAAATAAAAATTACACCCTAATGCCTCAGCAAACTTGCCGAAGGACGGATTGTTCAATTCATAAAGATTTTAGGACATTCCATTCGCTTTTTCCTAAAAATCTTCTTCCTTGCGTTATCCCGGCATTTTGCCACGGCTCATGGGAGCCTGGGGTCCGCTTGACAACTAATCCCATGATTTGACGTAGGCACTAGTTTTTACGAAAGCGATTGCCATCTGACCGTCCAACCGAGAGGGGAAACTAGGCCTTATTAGGATTAGTCCGATTTCCTCACGATGTTTTCCTTCACCGAAAAGCAACTGGTAAATATCAAATGATATTTCGTACATACGTTCCGAAAAACTCATTGTTGATAGTCTACCTATGTTTGAAAGAGATGGGTTTTGGTACGAGCCGGGGTTTGAAAGTCGCACGCTCTTACCGCTAGCCCACCAGCGCTCGCTTTTTCCTAAAAATAATATTACTAAAATGCTACAAAAATTGAAAATTTTAGTCTGAGAAGAGACTTTAAGTATCTCCTTGTGTGTATATATGTTCTACCGCTGTGTTCTGAAGAATTATTTGACATGACATGATGCCAACGGCTGCTTTCTATCACTCACACCCTAGAACCTAGATGGTCTTACGTGGGTAGCGACGAATCACTGAGCCTATTTTGATTAAAAGTTTCATGGTTGGCTTTGCCCAAAAAAACTTAATGATATAAATTATTTTTTTTATTTTTATTTCCTTTTTGTAATTTATTAATCATTCATGCATCTCCCAATTTTCTCAATTAACTCCATAAATTTGCGCAACACAGGTATCTACTTTTTCCATAAACTTTGCCATCGTCATCACCACACTCAATTCAAAATTTCATTATTAATTTTCCAATCCGGCCTTTCAGGGGCGCGCAACCATCGCACAATAGCCGAGTAATAAATATACATCAGCGATCGAAGGGAGCTTGCTTTTCACGCCTTTTTGTAAAACCCGCCTATTCACAGGCCGATTGGTGAGATACCTAACCAAATGGCGTGTAAGGCTGATAGGTAAATACGTTCTAAATACAGTCGGAAGTGATTTTATTACGGATTTTTCTTTTGTAAAGGTTTTTGCTTTGAGACTCAATCGTGTATGAAATGAATGAAAGCGGAAGAGGCTACACGCATGACGTAATGGAGAATACATTGCCTTTTTATCCACATTCGTAAATTTATTTACAGAAATATGGAGAAAAGATTTTCAAACAATACGAGTAAACCAAGTACCTATAGGACAAAATGGACAAATATGTTGAATTTTACGTTACTAAACAACAACAGCATAAAATAATTTATAAACAATGGGTACAGGAAGTGTTTATTGCATAGGTACCTATCTATTTGTGTTTAATTTGAATAATTAAATTAAATCTATTACTTTTGTATCACCTAAATTGAGACTAGCTATCACCAAATGTATCGTTTTCCTTTATTTTCATGACTACACTTATTCGTCTCAGAACATAATTATTATACCTGATACCTAGCCAATATGTTAATCGTACATCGAGAAATGCCAAACGAAGAGAAAAAATGTATCGGAATACAGACGCTACGAAAAGATACATGACTCTTTCCATACAAAGATTGTCATCTTAACTCACATTTATAGACGGGTCTAACGCAAAATTTATTCAATTACCTTTATTTACCGACGTTTCGACACAGGTTTCACTGATGGTCATGGTCGCGGCTAACTGATGTCCCATATGTTATGGTGACATGTGTTCAAAACGCGAAAGTTTTAAATATTATATTGTCATCTTGTCACCCCTAAAGTTAGTTAGAAACAAAAAACAAATTACATTCTTAAATCTATTATAATTTCTATTGTATTCGGCTCAGTGCCCGTATACATTTAGTCGCCCTTCTACAGCTGGCTCACTTAGTCCAGCCATCTTAAGACTCGACTCGGTGAGTGCCGACTCCAGATAAAGTGCCTTTTAAGTGACGTCACTCTCTGATATTATGTATTCTTGCTGCGTTGAAATTGTTTCACTTGTAGAAAATCCGGTGTAAGGGGCCATAGAAAGTCTGGTCACATAGGAACATGATTCTTGGGTGTCAAATGTTAGGGCGCAGAGAGAGGGTCAGTTATTGACAGTCTGGCTGGTATGAACCTCGATGACGAATGTTATCTGTGTTATTTTCAGGGCCTTGTATTGGGGGTCCCTTTGTTTCCCATAAAGTTTTAAGTCATAATGTATTGTTTGTCTTATTATCGTTAGTCATAAAACTGAATCCGTTAACTTTTCAGAATTTTCGTAAGGTTATTCTATAAAGATAGGTTAGGTTAGGTTTGTTTTATGGCAATCCTGAAAAGTTACGCGTTTCTGAGAAAAACCGATTATGACTAACGAAAATTCGGACAAACAATACGTTATGACTTAAAACTATTCGGAAAACAATAGAGACCCCTTGTATTGTTATTCTTTTTTTTTTACTACAATATATTGTTATATTTTTACCCATGAATGTGTAATTTCTAGAATATGTAAAGAAATTGGCATGTCGCCTATTGCTTTCACAAGCGCGCAGTTTTTGAAAATAATATTTCTCTAAAATTGCCATTATTAATTTAGAAATACATATTACGAGGAAAAGATATTCATTTTCATTTCATTTCATTATTTATTTAGAAATAAATATTACGAGGAAAAGATAACGATAAAAAGAGACATAAATAAACCTTTGTTAAATATCGTATAACGATATTTAGCGCGTGGTAGTAGCGCTGATATCCAATATTAACCTTGTTACCAACATATTACTTACTACAGTTAGTACCCACACAACAAGTCCCTAACGTACTGTGGAAGTTGACGTAGGCGTAATTTTATCTCTTTAGCGGTCTTATTGGATGCGGGTACGGATATGATTATTGTAATAATTATTATTTGTAACTCCATTTAGCATTTCACAGGCCTATAAATCCCGGTCTTTTGATAGGCTGGCGTGTATAGATCCAACACGTAGAGGCTCCTTGGAGAGCTTTAATCTCATGTACGTAGTACAATTATTATAATTAATCGTTGCAAATTATCTTAAAGATAAGCTACAAATTAGCTACCTTCGATTTTTATATTTTGAAAAAAAAAATACAATACGTATTAGGCTTATTTTTATTGCTTAATAGTAGATATTTAAATAGATAATAATCTGACCTAACCTAACAAATTTTGCGTCAAGTGACGGTAAGGTAACAAATCGCATTCAAGTCGGTTAAAATTTACCTTCATCTACCTCCTTGAGAGATATATTAAATTTACAGGCCTGCGTCTGACAGCCCTCGGCAACGCTAATAGTTACATTTTACGACAGCAATTCTGGCATAACCTCAAACTTGATTTAATATACGTACCCCACTCGTAAAAGTGCTTTTCCCTGTATCGCGATGCAAGTACTAAGTTTCGGCGACAATGCCAAAGGTTCCGCGCCCCTGGCTTCAAATACGGAACTTAATTAAAGGCAAAGTTTGTCTCGACTTTCTTCCCTTGGACCATAAATTATTAATTGCGGTTTTATGATTTTTAGTCAAGTAGCCTTTTGATCTGTAAAAGTTTCGGGAAGTTTGCGACTGGTTTTTGTTTTTTGTAAAGTGGCTCTTTGTTGAGTTTTTTGACCAAATTGCTATTGTAATTTTCGTACTTATGGGAGAGCACGGTTTCGTAATAAAAAATAGGTTTAGGTAATTAGAGAAGCTTTCCAGCGAGTCTAAGATGATCACGCTTTTTAGGAATGTCTGTATCGTTAGGTATTTAAAAAGTTTTTGGCAAAAATTTCATTTTTGGTACAAGCTTTTATCGCTGACTGTACTTTTCTTTCCACAGGCAACTAATACTCATCGGGACAGTTCTAAAAACCCCAAACACAATTAGATTTGTTTCGTTGTTTTATCACAGAGTTCCTATGGCCACCTCCGGTCTCCATCATCAGATCAGCTCGATGACACCATAATATTACATTGTCACCCGACTTACGTATGTATGCAAAATTTCAGCTCAATCGGAAACCGGGAAGTGGATCAAATTTTACTTGCAAGATTTGATTACAGACCGACAAACAGGCAGACAACGGTCAGGTGAGGTACAAGATTAGCGCGTCAATCTAATCTAGCGCGGGTAACAAAACTAGTTGCACTTGGATTTTTCACTAGACCGAGTCCAGACGCGCGCGTGAACACTGCTGCACAAAAATGCCTGTTTGCTCGCCAAAATTACAAAAAGAGAGTGTTACATTTCACATGTAATATTTTTACTAATACTTTAATCATACGTTTAATTACATTCAAACACAATTATTACATTTTAGTCTCATGTAATTGTTGGATTTATCGATTTTGCTCGCTCAGTACAAATTGCGGATCGGTCGAGCGACAAATCCGACTTCTCATCTCTCAGAATACAATAACATACCTACTTCAACGAAAATGTGTTAGTGTGCGTGTTGTGACACTTGTCACTCGTCCGTACACAAAAAGAGATCGAGGTTTGCAAGATTTTGTCTTTGACGTGTGTCATTTTCTATGTATTTGTATCGTCATTACAGATTGGATTTTGTATGTAAGTGTGTGAGAAGTGCGACTGTGTGCACCTTTCCCCCCGCGAAAAATGGCAGAAAGATTTGTACGGTGAGATATCGCTTGGGCCCCTCCCTTCCGATGTGTCGGAAGCCGGTGTTGCTCGAAGCTATTACGACATTAATGTAGGTACTTTATTTATAAATGTACGAATATTGCCCAATTAATTGTTTAAGTTTATTTCCATACTTCTAAGGTGCTTCTCTATATGTTTATATGAAAAGCAATGTTCATTTAATACTTCTGATAAATATCATGCCAAGGATCAATCGACATCTGATATCGTATCGAAAAACGTGAAAACGCGGAGGCGTCTATACTCTATATTTGTACATTTTCGGATAGTTATAACATTTATTGATTAACCAACCAAATACAAAACCACCTGGGTCTGTCACTCAACGACATGACTTTCACCTACATTATTTGCTCATGTAATGTTTTCATCTATCCTCAACATGCTTAAGAAGTCATTTGAAGGTAGATTTTGTTGACTCTTTTTTAAATACCTAAAGATACAGACTATAGTGACTTCTTATTTATCGTAAACAACTAAACGTATTCAAATACATGTAACAACCCAAACCGGTATCAAATATTCGTGTCAACATCTGAGTCCCCGAGCAAATAAGCCGTTCTAATAAAATTAAGCTTAAACTTAAAACCGGCATTAAGTTTCGAAGCTGAACGAAATAAACTCGGTTCGGAGCCTGAAATATGTACCGCCAATAGACTTGCTTTTATTAGCCATATCTCCGTTAACATAAATTCTATACATGTACATCTCACGGTAGTGATGGGAATGGTTTCTCGATAAACTTTAATTACGATATCGATAGGTACGTTTACAATACGATTACGGATACGTTTATAGTAAACCAAAAGTCATAAAACAAAGCGTAAAACCAGGAAATTAGAAGAGGATAGTAAAATTTAAATGCACGCCGCGCGAAACTTACGAAGGAATTTAGTCTTTAAATATCAATAGGGGAGTTTCATCTATTAAAATCTAATTATGAAAGTATGTTATTTATATAGTTTTTATAATATTTAGAATTTAATACTATTCTGTTAAAAACACATGATATTTATTTTTAATTTAAAAATTATTTTTGTAATCTGATTAGGGCTTGTGCACAAATCACGCGAGGTTCGATAGGAGGGTGGGTGGTCACGAAAAAATCACGACAGATCACGTTGGGGGAGGGGCGATATAAGGAGACCTCACGTGTATTTTTCAACAGTGAACGAAACTAAGAAAAAATACATACCACATGAGTAGATACTTTTTCTCGGTTTCGATAAACATAAATCTTCACTCCGCACTTCAAAATAGCGAGTCTATTTTACGAACTTTTGAGCGCGTGGCCTTGACCGGTCGCGAATTTACAAAGCCTATACTGATAAGGTCCAGATGCGAACTGAACTGGATTAGCTTTTGTTTGGACAAAACTTGATCAAACCCTAATCCATTACAGTACAGAAATTTACTGAAATCGTATAGACTTTGTTGGCTAAATTAATATGGATATTGTTGCTACAAATGCTAGTTTGTTGCGATCTAAACTTGAATAATATTTTAGTAATGACTCCGATTGTATTGTATTAATTACCGTTCGTGCTAATTACTTAAAAATGCCTAATAATTTTTTTTCATTTAAGAACTATATCAGTTGAGATTTCTTATTGGGACATGTTTAATGTGAAATCGTAATACAATTATAAGTCGACTGTATTTTATAATACATTGGTACATAACGAAGTAGATGATTTATTTAAGGACCGAGATTTACTACGGTGTTCTGCCTTTTCTCCGAAGTTTTATTGTCCGAATTTCACTTGCCAGACAACTTTTCGCAGATGATTTACTTTGGCAACCAACATTCGCCAAATTTTCATCATGACAACGTTTTACTTTATAGAATTATTGTTAAGTAGATTATTACTATGTGTACAACGTTTGGAGTACATTTCTGTGGTCAAATCATTCAACTTGCTAGATATTTATTAATACGATATCGTGTCTAGTCATTTGACAGAGTTCACTGAGTCAAGATAGGTGCGACGACGAGCGAAGCGAGGAAGAGCGTGTTAGGTGAACTACGACCAAACAGCGAACCGACTTTTTTTTTACATAGAACGACTTTTCTGGCAACAGTTAATTTTCCTGGGGGTTGCAGTTCTAACCTAACCTAAGCCACTTTTCTGGCAACAGTTTATTTTCTTGAGGGTCGCAGTTCTAACTTAACCTAACCCACATTTTTGGTAACAGTTGGTTGTCTTGGGGGTCGCAGTTCTAACCTAACCTAACCCACTTTTCCAGCAACATTTCGTTTTCTTGGAGGTTGCAGATCAAAGTAACCTAAACTACTTTTTTGGCAATTTACATGAATACTAGGTGAAAAGTAATTTGGTAAAAAAATAATTGTTGAAATCAATATTCAGTGAACTTTAGTGTCGTACAAATAATACTCGATCAATAATATTGAATAATGACGGCGAGACTCCGCTCGACTAGGTATTGTGAGAGCATTAATGTTTAAATATATCGCGACAGAATCTAAATCATTTGAGTAAATGAGTATTATTAAAATTTAGATATCACATTCAAACGTGCCTGAACTTACTAAACTCGACTAGGTTTTGGCGTGAATAATATTTGAAAATATGTATGCAAAAAGCTAATCCATTTCAGTGACTACTTTTTACCGAAACGGTATAGATATTGTCAAGTAATATGCATAAACAAAAGCTCACCTATTAAAATCTGAGTCGTGACTGAAATAGTATAGCTTTTGTAAATTCGCTGACCGGTCAGACGGAAAAAACGGAGGGGGGTAAATAGCCAAAAACCTCATCAAATATCACCAAGGGGTAGGGGGGGTCAAAAAGTAGCCGAAAACACCTCGCGTGATTTGTGCACAACCCCTTATTTGCATGTATACCTATCACGTGACCGAAAACACCGCCCATGTTTCCTCGTGAGTGACGTCATTACAGCTGAAACAAGTATTAAATTTGGAACAACGGCGAAACGCTACTTTGGCCTATTCTGTACCACTTCACGCCCCTGCCTTTTTTTAGGCCGGATGGACGTTTTTCACTTGGGTATCGCACATACGCTCTTTTCATGGCTTCGTCTCGTCTTTATCTTAATAATTAGGGTTCCGTACCCAAAGGGTAAAAACGGGCCCCTATTACCAAGACTCCACTGTCCGTCTGTCTGTCTGTCATCAGGCTGTATCTCATGAACCGTGATAGCTAGACAGTTGAAATTTCCACAGATGATGTATTTCCGCTGCCACTATAACAACAAATACTAAAAAGTACGAAACCGTCGGTAGGCGAGTCTGACTCGCACTTATCCGGTTTTTTATTTATCGATAAGCTGTGTTACACCACTATGTCAACATAACGGCCGAAGGGACGAAGGAAGGGGCGGACATTAAAGCGGCACATTTCGCGTTTTTATTCGAACGCGATAAGGATGTGCCCGCGGATGCATCCAGCAATAACATTAACTTATAGCACATTTTTCTTAATATTCGTATCTTAATACTTACTTGTTTGTTTCCCTTGGCTTCGCCGAAAACACTTCGGGGATAATATTACGTACCCGGTTATGTGACGTTTATAACGGTATACGGTTACTGCGATGTGGTAACATACGTCTTTTATACGCGTTCAGTTAGGTATACGAGTATTTATATAACAAAAGTTAGAGTAATTAATTTTAGAACAAACCGCAGTGGCTAAACCAAACTTAACGCACTAACGGTGTATGGTTATTACGACTGCGGCAACATAAGTATAGGTACGTCTTTTTACGCATTCGGTTATATTGTATAACAAAAGTTAGAGGAATTAATTATACACCTTATATCCACTCACATGCTTTTGGCAACTGTAGTTGCCAGCTGTTACCCACATTTTATAATAATAATAGAGGTCACTGAAAAATATCAATCATGTGACTGGGTATGTACTAGATTCTCTTTTGTTTTGTAGGTATCTTTTAGGTGGGTAGACCCCCCACAAGGTGGACTGACGACCTGGTAAAGGTCGCGGGAGTCCGCTGGATGCGGGTGGTGCAAGACCAGTCATTGTGGCACTCTTTGGGGAAGGCCTATGTCCAGCAGTGGACGTCCTCTGGCTGATATGATGATGATGATGATGAGGTATCCTTTACCTCACATCCCCAATTCGTGTTTCTTGAGGGCCCACTCCCTCCGAGCTTGCTGTCCCGATCGCAGATAGTACCAGCAGTGGGAAGACACTCCTCACTTCGGTCGAACTCGGCTCCGTTCGGCTCAGCATTGCTCCGAGCAATTATTAGGGTTGGCACCACTTGACTTCATTTTGCGTGCACGACCACAGATAAGCTAATCACTTGAATTTTGACAACCCTAAATAGCCGAAAGGGATAGTGCCATATATTAGAAAGGGATAGCATGATTCGACCCTGAACCGCTGTCAAACTTCGGGTTTGTAGGAAGTGTCTGTACGGTAGTACAGTCACCTGCACTAATATGTTACTCTTCGAAGGTCGCAAAAATATATGACACACTCTTATGGCTTTACAAATAAGATCGTGTCAGATATTTATGCGGCCTTCGAAGAGTAACATATTATTGCAGGTGACTGTACTATTATTTATTCTGTGGGACCTACCAGCTGGTCATCTTCGCAGACCTCTGGTACTTCCACGACATTGCCCGTCCTTCCGCGAGCACGGTTCGCGGCCGCATTGTTATGCCGGGCTTTTCGTGTTATGTCGCGCCATGTCTGACATTAAGAATATGCTAATATTTAAACCCTAGTTAGGGCCACTTGCACCATCCCAGTAACCCGGAGTAAACCGGTTAAACCTAGAGTTACCATGGTTACCAGTACAATTTTGCACTGGGTTAACCGTTTAACCGGTTAACCCCAGGTTTGTGGGATGGTGCAAGTGGCGCTTAGCCTATCTATAGAGCCTCTCTCTAGCCTATGAGAATGACACATCATCATAGGTGTGCCATGATAATGGGTAATTCTTAATAGGACAAAAATTAACGCACTGTTTACGCGTTTCTTAATGTGACGTTCAGATGTCAAATGCAGTTTCATCACTGTTGCGGCGTCGTTGTTGCCGCCGCGGTATCTGTCAATATTCTTAATAAAGGTAACATTCCATTTCTGACCGCAGCTGCACTACTACATAGTACGAACGTGTCGGTGTTATTGTCAATTTCCATAATAAAATTAATCGTAGGTAGAGTCAGACCAAGAATAGTCTCCAGCGGATTTGATAGCCCTCGCAGTGCAAGTGTTATTTTAAACGTCAAACTTCTATGAAATTATGACGTATAAATGACACTTGCACTGCGTGGGCTATCAAATCTTCTGCAGAATTTTTATGGACCGACTCTAGTGCTGCTGTCGTTGGAAATGGACTGTCACCTTAACATAGGCGAGGTTGCGGAAGAGTACTTCGGCGTTCCTGGGACCTCGCCATATAGCAGCGAGGCGGCAACAGAGGGGTTTTAGTGGGTAAACCTGGGGTCTCATTAGCCCACAACAGGGAGTCCCACATAACCATCCCGGCCCGTCCCCGCGCCGGGTGGTATGCGTAAAGCATTTCCCCTCTTTAAAAAAAAAAAAAAAAAAAAAAGGTGATGGAATGAACGTCATTGTTGCGGCAGTAATGCGGCGGCGCACCTTATATCTTACTTGAGCTTCAAGTTTCCAATAAAATGTTTTATTCTATGTGAAAATTGTGAAAACTCATATAGAATGACGTCTGTTTAGTATAGGGTAGTAGTAAAAATGTCAAACAATCCACGCAGGTGAGCTTGCAGCACGTACACAATTTATAAATCAGCGAGGCCACTATTTAAAATCCTCTCCTAAGTTTTGACCTTCTACTGCCTTGTTTCATACAAGATACAAGTGCGAAAAGTAGGAAATTCGCACGTATTGTACAACGTATTACAGTACATATGGCCCTTTAAATTTTTGACTTAGGCACGTATTGTCCTTAATTCCGCCCTAGGGCGGTAAAGTAGTACCATATGTATTGTAAAAGTAATATTTGTTTATCAATGTACACAGTCGCCGATATAACTGTACAAGTAATACGGTATATACTGATACTTACAGAAAGTTGCACAATTTTCCATCAAAATAATGAAATCCGTTTTTATACCTGCCTGATATACTCGTACTTAGTTTATCCAGGATCTAGACATATTTGATACTTTCATTGTAAGGAATACAGCAAAAACGATCTAAATTTTGTCATAATAATGCCTGGCGCTCCTTATTAACCATGCAACTAATTCCTGATTTGAGCTAATTTGGCGTTCTAATATTCTATTCTTCTGGTATTCAATGTTTTTATATTGAATGTAGAATTAGCAATGTATTGACGTTACGTCTCTTTGCGGCATTTTCACTACGTAGGAGCCTGCGAAGCCGATGGTCCTGGGTTCGAATCCCGGTAAGGGCATTGATGAAGGGTGTGATGAACACAAACATTTGTTCCTGATTCATGGGTGTTTTCTATGTAAGTATGTATTTATCTATAAGTATTATAAGTAAGAATATATATCGTTGCCTAGCACCCATAGTACAAGCTTTGGTTAGTTTGGGGCTAGGTTGATCTGTGTAAGATGTCCCCTAATATGTATTTTATTTATTTATTAACACACCGAACCATCTTGTACAATCTACGCTACACCTGGCTAGAATCCGGCGCCAGGTAATAACATCCGTTTCGCAGCTACGTGCCTGATATATCACCTGGAAGTATATTCCTATAAGCACATGCGAAGAGAATATTTAGCAGACTAGTCTAAATAAAACTCTTGAGAATATTCTTTGCTTAAAAAAACTAACTCATAGAAAAAGAATAGCTGACTTCAAAAAGGATAAAAAGAGGCCGACCTGCCGCTACCTGGAAGAGCACAATCGAAAAAGACATTAAAGCTAATAATGTAGACGCAGGGACAACACAAAATAGATTGTTGTGGCGAAAACGTACGAGGAGGGCTGACCCCAAGTGATATGGGGACATAGCCAGGAGAAAGAAGAAGACTTCAAAAAGGATAAAATAAAGTATGATCTTTTAATATGCGCAAGTAGGACCTCCTACTAGGCGGTTAGGCTCAAACAGGAGGGGCAAACCAAGGGAGCGGTGGCGTAATGTCATCGCCAAAGATTTAATCACCTGTGGGTAGAGCCAGGATAGAGCGAAGTGGAAGGAGAAAAGCAGAAAGCGGACGCGTCACAGTACGGGACAAACGCTAGGAGGAGGATGATGACTTTAATATGCACAAGTAACACAGTTCCAAGCCATATCTTAAAAGCGTCAACACAGTGTTGAACTGAATGCCGTTCAACCCAATGGCAGCTAACCGCTGCTATGAAGCTCTAAAGTGATCACGTTTTGACATTTATAGTCTGCCTCTTTCGTACTCGTGAAATATATGTGACAGCTTCTCTTTTACACACTTCAAGTTATCTTTAAGCGTAAGCGTCATTCTATATATGTGGGAATAAGCCACTTCTCCCAGTGAGACTGTCCAAAAGTAACTTAGATGTTTGATTTTTTCACAGCTTCAAGGGACCGTAGATCTGAGTATATAGTTTAAATTTCAACTCGATACCTCCACGCGTTCCCGAGATAAAGCGTTTTGACAGACGGACGGATGGACGAACAGATGGACAGACGGACAGACAGACGGACAGACGGACGGACAACAAAGTGATGAAGTTCCGTTTTTCCGTTTGAGGTACGAAACCCTAAAAAGGAGTGTATTGTTTGAAAAACTAGCTATTTTCTAGAGATGCACCGGATATTCGGTTACTATTCGGTATCCGGCCTATCCGGCCATTATTTTAATATCCGGCCGGATACCGGATAGTGACGTACTATCCGGCCGGATACCGGATAGTAACATTGCTTGATTTCGGAGTAAATTTGGATTTAAGAAACAGTCACGGTCATAATCGTACTTGTTTATTATTTTAAAACAATTTAAACATTCCACTGACTTGCACGCGCACTCATTTCGAACCTAGAAATGTGTCCGCGCGAACGTTCACTAGGAAACAGGTCAAACCTGCAGAATGCGCACCTGAAAAACCGAAATTTAGGTATAGTTCCGCTGGCCGATTATTCGGCGGCCGGATACCGGATATTCGGCCGATGGTCAGGCCGAATATCCGTTATCCGGTATCCGGCCAAACAACTATCCGTTGCATCTCTACTATTTTCCAATAGCTCCTATTAGCTAGGGTTCCCCCTATAACTTAAAAATTTAGAAAGTATATCTAGTCGGTAAGTGATTGTAATATCGCCCCTGGAATTTTACTGGCACGACTATCCTACGTGTTATTACTGACCATTTTACACAGTTTAAGTGTAATTTGACCGTAATTTTAAAACTGCACATGAAATTACGTGGCAGTTACATGTTCCATTATTATATGTACATATTTAACCAACATAATTGTATGTTCGTAGCGCAACTCTAAATTTTATACGTAGGTCTCCCATTTAACGGAGTCGGTTGGTAGGCGCAGTAGTTTTGCTATTAAATTGTATGTATGTATGTATGTATGTATATATAAACTCTTTATTGTACAAAACACATGGCACAGGATAGGCAGTACAAAGGCGAACTTATCCCGAACTAGCGAATAATTAATTAGGCGAATTGTAGCTTAGTTTACATAACTAATCGTCTGCCTTCTAGCTCTTGCCTCGTAAGGCCCAGGGCAATTATTGCGCTTTTGAATTTGGAACTTTCTTTTATTTCTATCCCACTTGCACCATCCCATTAACCCGGGATTAACCGGTTAAACCTGGAATTACCGTGGTTACCAGTACAATCGGACACTGGGTTAACGATTTAACCGGTTAACGCCGGGTTAGTGATTGGTGCAAGTGGCGCTTAGTGTTCATAAATCGAATTTAATTTGTGTTGTAGTACGCGGGGAGTTACGAGGATAATAGTTAGCTCACATGCGATCGTCTTGGTGATTCACTACTATCACTTTATTTCATATGCGCCAATCGGCGTGGGCGTACATTATGTATAGTTTGTCAAAGGACTGTCTCATTTCAATCATAGACAGAGAAAACCATACTATCTTTGTCTCACACTAGTACTAGCACCCAAAAGAAAAGGATGAGTATAGTTTTCTTGGTTCTTACTGACTGACAAATTGGTTTGATGAAATATCCAACGCGATCACAATATGACCAGAAGTTGCACAATGAGCAACGGAACACCACATTGATGCGGAAAAGCATTTTTGGAATGGCAACCAGAATATATAATAAAATTCCTGATTGTTTAAAAACATTACCACTATCACAATTTAAGAAACAACTGACTGCACTATTAATCGAAAAATGTTATTATAAAATAAGCGACTATTTGAATGAAAATTAAATGTATGTATAAATTTTATTTCTTAAGTATGATTATGTTCTAAATTTTGTGACTAAGTTCTAATGATTAATATTTAATTTACAAATTGTAAATTTTAAAATAATGCATGTTGTATGTTTATAAGTAGTATTATAGTATTTGTACGCCACTATTGGCAGAGCATGGTGAGACTACGAAACTGTAACATAAGATCATTAATTGTACCTGTGTTTTCACAAATAAAGACTCTCTCTCTCTCTCTCTCTCTTTGACCAACTATACCTACATTATGTCCTGTCTGCCGAAGCGGTATCATAGTCGCATTTTATCACCTGTCATGCCATGCGTCACTTTCGCACTTACATATTGGTTAGAACGTGACAGGCATGGCGACAAATGATAAAGAGCCGACCATCTTAGCCCTAGTTAATCTCAATAGACATCATAAATCAAATTGTTCTGACATCTTGATATTAAACCACTCATGTCTAACCGCTTTAAAATATGAAAATTTGCTAGAATTTGGCTTTATGTTCCTAAGATGTATATGATGTTTGTGGGGTGGGGGTGATTTTCAGCATCGTCTAAATTCCTCTCTCGAATGATTAAATATAAAACATGGTAAAACGCAAAGTGACAAAGGCCTCACATAATGGAATGACACCATTCAGTTATTTGAACACATACATAAAACTGGTGTAAAAAATCAGTATATTTACTCTTATATTTACCCAAACACCATAAAGCATAGAAATGTATGTTTATCAGGACACAAAACCTTTATCCTAATAACCATTCGACACACTGCCTTGTTACATTGATTGTGTTCAACTTTCATTAATAACTATACATTTTTGTACTTTATTCCTTTGTAATAAGGTTGTACCGCGTATATATATTTATGATCATATTGTAGCAGAAATTGGAGTTCATAAAGTCGGTACATAAAATACGCCCCGTAGAGGCTGCTACGAGCTACGCCTCGTAGACGCTACGTAGCGTTCAGCCTTCGCGAAACATTTTCTCTTCGACTTGTAAGCTTAACCAATGTAACTTGACACCTGGACTCTTACAGACTGTTAAAGATTTTAGAGATAATTATACTGGTCGGTTATGGGTTGGTGAGATAGTAAGGTATCGTAGCAAGGAAATAAATTAACCCCTCTGCTTTCATCGGCTAAAACGGGTTGCAAGGGTTTGCTAAAATTGGGTGTTTTTGACCTAGTTTCAGCTTGATTAGACTACGAAGGTTTAGTGAAGATAGCTTATAATGAAAAATATCTGGGAGACCGAGCTTTGCTCGGAAAACGTATAAAAACTCAAAAAGGCGTGTTTTCCCAGAGTTAAGACCTAGCTAGACCGATTTTTACCCCCGAAAACCCCTATACAGCAAATTTCATCGAAATCGTTAGAGCCGTTTACGAGATCCCCAAAATAAATAAATACATATATACAAAAATTTGTCGTTTAAAGGTAAAGGTAGGTAAGGTAGGCTTATAAGATAAACATTGGGCGTATTTAAAACCAAAATATTATACTTAAAAGGAGGATTTCGATGCGGTTTTTACGTGAAAGCGAGTTTCCTTGCGGTGGTTCTTATTAGCTATCGGCCCGATTCGAACTTTAAGATACGTCAGCTAATAGATCTAGAAACGATATGGATTAGATATGTCAGTGTCAAATGTGACGTTTCTTAAAACAAACACGTCACATCTAATCCATATCGTTTCTAGATATATTAATTGACGTATCTTAAAGTTCGAATCGGGCAGTACCTATATTGGATAAAAATCGATCCAGCCGTTTGAGGAGTATCAGCTTTTTACCAAAACGATGTAAGGTATTTTTGGTATAATTTGGTTAATAATTAATGCCGATCGGCCATTGGTCTATACAGTTATGGCGGTCAGCAAAATATAATCAGCGCGTGTCGATAACTTAGTATAGGTTAACTACTATGTCTTAAACACGTGACTAACTAACATAAGGTTAAGATAATGATAACTAACTAACATAAGGTTAATAACTAACATAAGGTTACGATAACTAACATAAGGTTAAGATAACTAACTAACATAAGGTTAAGATAACTAACATAAGGTTAAGATAACTAACTAACATAAGGTTAAGATAATGTATGTATCGCCGCAGATTAGAGATGTGATGTCAAGATAACAATGATGTATAAAACGCTTATTTATAATGGAATAAATTAGTCTAAGTCTACCAGTCAACGGTGTCTTTTACTCATCCAACCCAGTTCCTAAAACAGTCATCGCAGTCGATGTAGGCTGTAGACTACCTCCTCAAGATATATTCTTTAGTTGCTGAAACTATCATCTACAGGCCAATGATGATGATGGTTAATTTTTTAAATAAGATACCACTGAAAAAAATATGATCAGAAGGTATGTCGATTCTTTTTAACTCCTGTATTTGACAAAAACTTCCAATTCCGAGATGGCGAACTGGGATTGCATCTTTCTCGTCGCGGTTTCGACTGCCTCTGAATCTTTTATTTGTAAGCTCGAACTATGCTTCCGATATACTAGGGTGTCCATGATTCTAGAAATTTTATTTATTTATTTATTTAAACTTTATTGCACAAAGTATATACAAAAATGTACAAATGGCGGACTTAATGCCAAATGGCATTCTCTACCAGTCAACCATAGGGCCAAACAGACATCTACAATTGGTGCAGAGAGAGAAATATACCTATTCAGTGAATATAAAAAAAGCAAACTATACATATAAACTACATAAATAAATAAAATATATATAAACTACTACATATTTATACAATACATACTATAAATATAATAATGATGGATATTATTCGAACTCTTATGAATTTTAGGACATTTAATATAAATTCCGCTTTAAGCCCAGTAGGCCCGGGCCTAGAGCGGCGATATTAGGGGCGGCAGCAAGGCGGCAGTCTATATATGGGTGCTGAGAAAGGGGCGGCTAGTACTTACTGGGCCTGGGGCTAGGGCGGCCAACACTGCAAATCTGCCACTGGTTTTAGTTTTCTCTAAGACTAATTTAGTGATATTATGTGCAAAATGAAGAAGTTTATTTTAGAAATTATGGATAAGTATTAAAAGTTCCCGACGACATTAGTTGCTTCATTTGTTAACTATGCTTAATTTTATTTAACAATTTAAGCTCTTCTCTAGTTTAACGAAATGTCTTTAAAACTGGTTAAAGTACCTTAAAAATACAGTTTAAAAAAAATACACGGTCCAAGTCTCATCTAAGCCTCATCGCCTCTTTAAAGTCATAAAAACTTTGCATAAGAAAAAAAATACATAAAGATTTTTTAACATCTTTTTGTATTTTTGCCGGGTGGTTATTCTGCCGTATAATATCTAAGTGCCTTACAAAGGGTTGAAAATCTCACTAAGATTGTCCCGATTATGTTTAGCGCTTGGTGACCACACGGTGTGAAAATCTCGGGCACGGCCGGGAAATAGGTAATGGGGATTTGCACCCCGTGTGCTCTGCAGCTTATTATAGCGCAGATGCTCTCAACTAGTCCACGTTTTCATCACGTGTACATTAAAAAAAAAACAACGGGTTGCACTCTGGGAGTGCCGGCAGAAGTGAAAACTCAATGATATTGTAACAGTTTTTCGATCAGGTCACGTGTCCGTCTTACGTCTTACGAATCTTACGGTCACGTGACCTGTCGCGAGTTTTACATTTTTTCCCCATCACAAAAAGTGCACAGCGCCGCTAAAGAAGTTATCACTTCAATAATAATTAGGGACTCACGCAAATCGACCAAGCCCCAAACTAAGCAAAGCTTGAACCATGGGGACTAGGCTACGGTATACATACTTTAAGTGTCATTCTATGGAACTTGCTAACTATGTAAACAAAAGTCACTAGAGTCGCACCAAGAAAAGTCTGCAGCGGATTTGATAGCCCACGGACTGTAAGTGTTATTTATACGTCATAATTTCATAGAAGTTTGACGTTTAAAATAACAGTTGCACTGCGTGGGCTATCAAAATCGCTGCAGTCTATTCACGGTCTGACTCTAGTAAATTCATCATTCAGAGACAATTTCAATATGGCAGTTTGTTTACATAGCAAGTTCCATAGAATGACACTTTACATCTGTAGCTCAGGAATTCGTGATAAACACACAACTAAATGCCCTTACCAGAATTCGAACTCGGGACCTTCTACTTCGTAGGCAGGGTCACTACTGGCTAGGCTAACAAAATCAAACTAGTTATCCCAAATCGAGTTGCAATATGGTGACCATACAGTGTGAATAACCGACGCGGCGGCCGGGAAATACCGGGGATTTGCGCCGAGTGCAGCGCAGCTTATTAATATAGCGCATGTGTGAAAGTCTTTAACGTGTAGTGTGTATACACATTTACAGATAGTGTTGGGAGGTACTTGAAACTTTTTTTTTGCAACCTTATATTGTATGTTGTCTCTGTCATTCTCTGTCGAAAAATTATAGTAGGTACTGTACTTCTTCTTCTTCTTCTTCCTCGCGTTATCCCGGCATTTTGCCACGGCTCATGGGAGCCTGGGGTCCGCTTGACAACTAATCCCATGATTTGACGTAGGCACTAGCTTTTACGAAAGCGACTGCCATCTGACCTTCCAACCCAGAGGGGAAACTAGGCCTTATTGGGATTAGTCCGGTTTCCTCACGATGTTTTCCTTCACCGAAAAGCGACTGGCAAATATCAAATGACATTTCGTACATAAGTTCCGAAAACTCATTGGTACGAGCCGGGGTTCGAACCCGCGACCTCCGGATTGAAAGTCGCACGCTCTTACCGCTAGGCCACCAGCGCTTTTTTATAGTAGGTACTGTACAATTAACCAAATCGAATCCACGTGTGGAGACTGTTTTGGACGCTACGCGCGCTATTGTACGCTACGCTAGCGACGCTACAGTTAGACCAAGACAAGTCTGCAACGGTTTTGATAGCACACGCAGTGCATGTGTTATTTTAAACGACAAACTTCTATGCAATTATGACACTTGTTCTGCGTATGCTATCAAAATCGTTGCAGATTTTTCTTGATCTAACTCAAATCGTTTCATAATGCTGTGATTGTGGGTAGTTCGTGATAACTCCTAAAGACAAGGATTAAGCAACTTCGATTTTATATACAGGTCAATTCGAACATGCACCTGATGTAAAGCCAATATTTGAATCATATTGGAATGATATCAGTTAGGTGTCATTCGCTCAGGCGTCTCGCTCGCACTAATACTACGCACAAGTCAGAGCGAAATGAACGCGCGAATGACAGCTAACTGATATGATTCCAAAATGATTCAAATATCGGTTTAATGTCAGTTGCACGTTCGAATTGGTCTGATAGTTAGTTTTATAAATATAACCTACTTATAGGTAATGTACGTCATTCCAAAACCAAAACCATCAGCATTCTGATAGAGTTACACCTAAAAAAAGTATGCAGCGATTTTGATAGCATACGCAGTGCATGTGTTATTTATACGTCGTAATTTCATAGAAGTTTGAAGTTTAAAATAACACTAGCACTGCGTGTGCTATCAAAATCGTTACAGACATGTCTTGGTCTTGTTAAAATGTATGTATATTGGTGGAGGGTAGGGTTAATTCTCCCCGCGCGCCCTCTGGCGCCGGCATTGTTGTAATGTTTGTCAGTCCGGTAATAAACCTATGTACGGAACGCACGGTCTTCTATTTAGTACTCCTTAGAACCCTTCTTACCATTCCCCTGGGCTTATATATACCAGGCGGCTTAGCACGGTCGCGTTTTTATCCCTTGGCACCTTGCCTGTCACGTTCTAACAAGTATGTAAGTGCGAAAGGGACGCGCATAGTGATAGTCGATAAAAATGGAATCGTGCTGAGCCCGCAGGTCTAACTCTATCACCAAGGCATTTACCACAACTCTATTTTTAGGGTTCCGTACCCAAAGGGTAAAAACGGGACCCTATTACTAAGAATTGTATCGACGAATTTTATTCCGTTTGTCCGTCTGTCTGTCACCAGGCTGTAACTCATAAACCGTGATAGCTAGACAGTAAAAATCTTCACAGATGATGTATTTCTGTTGCCGCTATAACAGCACAATACAACAAATAAAAATAAAATAAATATTTGAGTGGGGCGGGGCTCCCATACAACAAACGTGATTTTTTTGCCGGTTTTTGCGTAATGGTACAGGGCTATAACCGCGAAAATCGAAGTTCGCAAATTGCGGGCATTTTTCTCTGTCAGTCTAATTACGCCTTCATTGGAGTAAAAGAGAAAGATCCCCGCAATTTGCGAATTTTGGTTTTCGCGGTAGCCCCTCAGAACCCTTCGTGCGCGAGGCCGACTCGCACTTGGCCGGTTTTATAAAGGTAACCTGGGTAATGCACGTTATTCCAAAACCATCTGCATTCTGATATCACCAAGGCACTTTAACCACATTTCTATTTTTATTATGAATTTCAAGAAACCAAGAATCTCGTGAGTAAAATCCTACGTCTTCCGTTCATGCGTGAATAATATGTAAAAGAGTGCTTGTGGTTTATAAAATGTATTCTTGCTATTTTGTTGTGGTATCATCCTTTTGCAACGATCGTGAATTCTGTAGGTATCTTCGAGGCCACAGCTTCGACTATAACCCCCACAACGGTTTTAAACATTAACCCTTCATAAAACTTTACGAGCCTGAATTAGTTAAATTATGTTATCCGTTTCTTACAAATACATAAGTGAATGACAGACTATAGAGGGCTAAGATGGCGGCTCTTTATCATTTGTCACCACGCCTGTCACGTTCTAACAAGTATGTAAGTGAGAAAGTGACACATGACATGACAGGTGATAAAAATGCGACCATGATACCGCCGCAGCGGGCGCACCATTTTTATCGCTTGTCACTGTGCCCGTCACTTTCGCACTTACATTCTTGTTAGAACGTGACAGGCATGGTGACAAGCGATAAAAATGCGACCGTGCTACCGCCGCAGGTTTATAAAGCGTTTATGCATAACACCATAAATATGTAAGTACAGGCACACTTATATTTTGTATTTGATGACGACCGGTCTGGCCTAGTGGGTAGTGACCTGCCTGCCTGCCTATGAAGCCGATGGTCCCAGGTTCGAATCCTGGTAAGGGCATTTATTTGTATGATGATACAGATATTTGTTCCTGAGTCATGGTTGTTTTCTATGTATTTAAGTATTTATATACATATTATATATATCGTTGTCTGAGTACCCACAACATAAGCCTTCTTGAGCTTACCGTGGGGCTTAGTCAATTTGTGTAAAACATGTCCTTATAATATTTATTTATTTATTTTATATCATTTTAATAAGGTGTTGTAGTGTCAGCAACCTTTAAGATTCGGGTGATAACGTTTTTAACACAGCTGCATTACTGACAAACACTACCATTAGACCCATCACTATTACTACACCTTATAAAACAAAGCCCTCCGCCGCGTCTGTCTGTTTGAGTGTTTGTATGATCGCGATAAACTCAAAAACTATAGAACGGATTTGCATGCGGTTTTCACCTATCAATAGAGTGGTTTATTAACCCGTGCGATGCCAGGGCGGGTCGCTAGATAGATAGATAGATACATAAATCATTTATTTGTTAGCTGCAATGACACACAATATAAATTTACACACATCATAACATGCATGCATCATAACATGTATTATGGTACTAACAATATTGTATGGAATTTTTATATTCTGAAATAAAGATATTTTATTTTATTTTATTTATTTTTTTTATAACAGAAAAAAAAAACAATAATTATTACACTAGTTGAATTTAAAGAAACCTGCCACAAGTTTGAACACTACCTGAGCTATATAAAAGTTCCTCTAGTTTTAATGAACATACCTTTATGTAATTTTCAAGAAATTTCTAAAAGTTGCAAAGTGTTCTATAAAGTTCACAAGGCAATGGAAACTTACAATTCTGTCTGACGGTTACTGCGAATATTCCGTTTTCAACGTTTGTACAATGTCTTGCAGTTTTTCAAGTTACTCTACTATTTTCTATGTTGATAAAAAAATTCCGTTCCTGTTCCAGTATGAAGATTTTTTTTTCATTAGGCAACCCCTCTAGCTAATTTTATTCATCCATCTCAGAAGATTTCAAATGATTTAACACTAAATACCAATAAGATCGTATCAAATTATATGGAAATTTCCATTAAAAGCGACCCGTATTCATTAGTGTAGTAGGTGTCTACTTTTATCTGAGTCAACGTCCACGTTTCGCCGAAAAACTGAACTCCCTTAAAAGTGTCGCCAGTAAAAACTCTAATTTACATTTCTTCCCCTATCTCCGCAGTAATTCAACGGCGATAAACAAATAAAAATCGTAAAAACAACGGGCGATACGAACGGTGTATCGCTTAATTTATTGAATCGTAGATAGAGGCTCTTAACCGGGGCGTCGGACAGAGGAGTTTTTACTATTATGAAAGCAGTGGAGAGTCGAACCGATGCAGTCCAAATACTCGTAGGTCAGGGCAAAATTCAAAATTTGAACCACGATTAAGACTTCTTTAAAAAATGCACATTTCATTCATGTCTTCAAAATATTGACTTCTTGCGCTCATTTTACTCAGAATCATTTGTACATTCACGCCTCATACATGAAAAAATATGTCCCAAGATTTCCTTTCCAAATCGTCACATTTTGTATGAATAATTTTATTATTTGTATGAACGTGACGCACTGGAAAAATATTTTTTCATACAAAATTTTGGGACATATTTTTTCATGTATGAGTCGTGAATGTACAAATGATTCTGAGTAAAATGAGCCCAAGAAGTCAATATTTTAAAGGCATGAATGAAACGATTTTTTTTTTTAAACGCACCTCTACATCTTCACAGACGATTTTTGCAGTGCTAAATATTATTATGATCATCAAGGTCAAATGTTGAGGGGAGACAACCCGAAACGTTTTCATCATCATCATCATATCAGCCCTTTATCGCCCACTGCTGAGCATAGGCCTCTCTTCTAGTACGCCACTTGTCCCGGTCCTGAGCTCATCTCATCCAGAAATGACCCGCAATCTTCCGGTTGTCTTCCATGCAACCTCTTCGATGACCGTAAAGCCCGATCATTTTTATCAGAGCGTCATTTTTTATCGTAGTCGGTCCGACACTTAGAGATGTCTCGGGCGAGCGTCCATAGGGTGGGCTTCTTCTTTGCCCAGCTATGTCGTAAGTCCAGCGAGTAAACCTGCCGTAGGTCTCGATGTAAATTTGTAGCATTTGGCGCTATATTTTAACTATGAAATGTAACCAGTTCATAATAGATAATAGCGAGACTCGTAACAAATGATATCATAAAAAGAGCAAATACTTAGAGATCATGATCAAGTTGCAGTGAGCGTGCGACTCGGCAGCGTTAGGAACGCACGGATTCGGCTTTAGCACTTCACTGGTTACGAAAATATATGCTTCTAAACAGCGATTTTCAGGAAAATCCTTAGAAGGTTGGGAAAATATAGCTAAAGGTCCTTTTACTTCAAACGAACTCGTTTGACTGCAACGTTCTTTAAATAAGGTTTTTGCTCAACTTCAAATCCCGTATTTAAAGAGTTTTAACTTTTCACACTGTCGTCGGTTTGGCCGGTTCTACCCTTTAGCTTTTCTCATGTCCCTAAGTAAACTTAAATTTACAAATCCCGAAGTAACTTTATCTGTCTGTCTGTTACCATATCACGCTTAAACCGCTGAATCAATTTAGATGACATTTGCTATGAAGATTGAATCCCAGGAAAGGAACCATCCCTACCTTCGCAAGCTTAGACACAAAACGCCAGTTACGGAAAGAGAGACCTAAGCCCTCCTACGTGTATACGCTCAACGCAGCTGGCCAACTTTATTGTCACGCGTGCAATAGAGTATTTAAGACCAAGTTCGGCCTGGCCAGCAACATAAGGGCTCACGCTAGACAACGTCCATAATGTTCATTTAGGATCGCCGTCATCGAAAACGATGAGGAGGACTATATATACTATGAAGTGATATGGAAATACTAATCCTATGCAGTGAAATCGCGGAATCGCGTTTAAATTTACACACATCATTTGACATTCGAGAAACCTCTCTGCAGGCTATTCAAACTCACCATTTGCACTTCAACCCTACAAATTGTTCTATATTACCTACCGATAACATATTGACTGTTACCAATGGTTTATTTAACGCTTGGAATCCCGAAAGGGTCTCCATTACCCCCTTACCTCGAACGCTGAAATTAGAAAATCATCTCCATCTCATTCGCTCTTGCAAGATTGGAGTTACAGAGATAGAGATGGTAGATATAAGAATTTCGATTACTTGACGCGGTCCCGCAGGTGCAAAAGGGTATCATTTGTGAATGAATGTTCTGGGTTGAATGGTGGAGTGGCTTCACTGTGACCTTTCATCGGCAATTTGAGCGACATAATATACTCTTTAAAATGTCGGTGAAGGTCTTATGGCGTAATTAACATGAAGAAAAGTAATCAGATAAGATTAATTACAAAGAGGGTTTATATTTGAAGAGCAAGTTAATTTATTTATTTATTTGTTTGATAATGATAACATCTGTCCAACTATCTTAATTTTTAAGTGATATGAAGCATAGCTACACAGCAATTAAGGTGGTGGTACTGGTGCTCGACGCGGTCCCAGTACATGTCATCTTGAAACTCAAGTCATTGTCAATAGAGGTGATAGGAGGGTGTCATCTATTGGGCATTAGCATGTCGAGCACTAGTACCACCACCTTATGTCCATGTGTCCCCGAACATAATAGTCACACAAACCTACAGGCCAATTGTGCCAATGGCACTCTCCTGCAGCTGTTTTTGTCATAGGCGCCTTCCGACATCCGATATCAGAAAGGCGTTTCCGATAAATTCAGCCATGTCGGAGCCCCCCGTCGGCTGTCGGACCGATAATATTTGATTGTGTGCGTATGTATAGGCATAATTTTGTTGAAGTGTGCGTGACCGCTACGCTACGGCCCCGCGGCCTGACTATGGGGATGCAGGATCCTACATCCGATATCGGATCGGACAATGAGAAAACGCTCTTATCTGGTTCTACTTTACATTGTTAGAAGCTGTTATACGAAGAAACTAGAGCGAAAAGAAGTTATAGTTAGTTACTGTGTGGCTTGTGAATGTGTTATCTGATTTACTATATGTGTTGTTTTTGCCTGTTTGTTTCACAAAGGTTTAAATAAATAAAACATATTAATATGGGTAATACATACATATGTATTACCCATAATAATGAATGAGCCTCCCGATAAAAACAACATCCTATAATTCACCGTATTCCCAAATATGAGAGCCATTTAGGATAAATATGTAATATGTTAGGCACGCTGGGACTATTATGGCAATAAAACCTGCTCTAATGCGAATGTCCAGGACGTGGGCACTAGACAGTCCAGTATAGCGTCAGCTGGCTCGTGGGAATAGCCTAGTGAACTTCAGAAAGAACACTTCTATTCATTCACCGAGTCATCTAAAACAATATTTTCTAGTATGACACATATGACTTTCATTCAAATTGGGTAGCTAGGGTTAGTTGGCTTGCGGCAGCCATAGCTACAATGTCCTTCAAAAAGAACATTTGTTTTAATTTTTCGACTCTGCCACAAAACTCACGCTCGAAGCGGCAGTTGGCGTCAGGTCTACTACCGCGGAAATCAAAATTCGCTAATTGCTTATTAGCGAATTTCGATTTAGATATATGTCGATCCGATTTAGATTGCGAATTAATCTTTCACTTTTACTCCAATTAAGACGTAATTAGAGTGACGGAGAAAGATGCCCGCAATTTGCCAACTTCCGTTTTCGCGGTAGGCCCCAGGTTTCAGAGTGCACGTTCGGAGCATGCGTTCTATTGCTTTTGGCTTAAAGCCTATAATTTTTAGAACATCTTTGCCATACCGTCCAGAGTACTCCAGAATGCTAATAAGCGTTACGGTTTACACTGTCAAAGCAACTGTCTAAAATGTACATGAGTGTGCTACTTAAATATAAATTAGGATGTAAACCTTCCTTCAGTAAACACCTTATTACCTTTATAATTCTCCTTATGACGAAACAGGAGCTGAGTTTTAAATATTTTAGGTAAATATACCCGTCTCGCTAACGGAAGCGGCACCTAAAAGTAGTGCGATAAGGACAAGGCGAAAAATCCTGCGTAAAAATCTCAAAAATCGAGGTTTCGTACTCCTCTGTTTCCTCCTCCAAAACTTAACCAATCGTAACCAAATTTGGAAATCTAAATGATTATGAAACTATCTGTGTCGGACCGTTTTGCTTTTCGGCTAATTGATATCAGTTTTGAATGCCACGCCTCTCATTGCGGCATAGTCAATTAGGCCATTCTGGCCATTTTTGAAGGGCTCTAGCGCCTTAAAAAACAAAAATATCAAAAAAAAACAAAACGGTCCGACACAGATATTGACAATATTAATCTGTGTTGAAAAAATCATTGCTCTAGCTTCAAAAACCACGGAGGAAAACGAGGAGTACGTTTGTATGGAGAAATGACCACTCCCGTTGGCTCTCAAGTCTTGTAAAAACAGAAAGTATCTGTATCTAAGCAAATAATAAGTACGGTTTTAGGTGTTCTACAATCGAATGGATTCCAGATAATCTTTGAGAATAAACCGAACCGTAAATCTTCGAACGTCGAATATCGCCAGGTGGGCAGGGGCTATAACCGCGAAAATCGAAGTTCACAAATTGCGGGTATTTTTCTCTGTCACTCTAATTACGCCTTCATTGGAGTAAAAGAGAAAGATCCCCGCAATTTGCGAATTTCGGTTTTCGCGGTAGCCCCTCAGACATAGTGTGTCCTTCAGACAGACCATTTCTAGGGTTTTAGGGTTCCGTAGACGACAAAGAACCCTTATTGGCACCGTGCGAAGTGCATGGTGGGGGTAAGTAAAGCGATCGCAGCGCATAAGGTGGTCAAAATAGGCACTAACGTCGGTTAGCGTCTCTAACATTTCATACAGTTATATGCCTCAAAATGGAATTTTAATTTACGATTACTCCTGAAACATTGATTTAAATTGTATGATGTAAGAGACCATTGTGATTTTTTTCTGACTTCATTAGCAAATATCGTCATTTTTCAAACAATTTACACAAAACACAGTTGAAATTTTCACAGATGATGTATTTCTGTTGCCGCTATAACAACAAATACCTACTAAAAAGAGAATACAATAAATATTTAAGTGAGGCTCCCATACAACAAACATAATTTTTTTGCCGTTTTTTGCGTAATGGTACGGAATCTTCGTGCCCTTCGTGCGCGAATCCAACTCGTACTTGGCCGATTTTTTCACTAAACACTAGTAATTCCATTCAAACCCACAAGACGGCCACGAATTACTAAAACATGAGCAATAAAAAAAGTAATATTACTCTCAGTAAACCTAATACAGCCTTGTGTTGAAATAGCACTAATACATCTAACGTAGCGTGCTAACCCCCAATAAACGTGGATCATAAGCACTAAACTGAAACTATAACGTACGTATTGCCTTGGCATCGTAAAAGATATACCCACCGTTTTGTATTAATTTTATTGTCTGTGGTTAGGGGTCGTCCAGAAATCATGTGATCATATTTCGCCTATTTTTGACTCCCCCTCCTCCACAAAATCACGTGATAATTATGATGCGGTTACCCTTAGACGCTAAGCAATCAAGGCCATGGCGCCGATGCGAGCTTTTATTATTAATGTTTTAAAGTTGATGCGATAAATGTTTTTTATTGGGTAATACGCATATAAAATAGAGCGGATTATTTGATCTGATTAAATTTTTGAGTAATATTGTTGTTTTTGGCTTTCCCGCTTTGAAAAAAAATTACACGTGATATCTTCTCTGACCCCCCTCCCCCATCGTGATCTTTTGTGATATTTTTCTTACCCGCACCCCCCCTCTAAACGATCACATGATTTCAGGACGACCCCTTTTTTTTTCTGCGTGAAATTTTTTTTTACTCAAAAGAAGAATATGCATTGGTCTCTGGCCCTGTAGACAACATGCCAATCGCTAACACTCCGCACCGAACGAAACGCAACTGTCACTGTCACACTAATATGGAAGAGTGATAGAGAGACACAAAGCGATTCGATGACGAAGCGCAAGCGATCAATTCTCAAAAAGTTTGTACATTTCGATCACATCTTAGATTTCTATAAAAATTGGTATGCTGGTAAAGTACATGAAGCTGAACAACTTCCACCATATTTCCCAAAATGTCCCAGAAAGTTATTATAAAAGTTTCCTGTTTTGTTACCAGATTTCCTTACACATTTGGTAACAAAAAAGGAATGTTTCTTAGAAACTTTCTGGGACATTTTGGGAAATGTGGTGAAAGTTGTTCAGCTTCGTACACTCTACCAGCATACCAGTTTTTATAAAAATCTAAGATGTGATCGAAAAGTACAAACTTTTTGAGAATTGCTCATCGTCACCTTGGCTAGGCCGCCTGTTCCGAAACGTTCAAAAATTAACTAATTATTTGATAAAACTTTGACGACCGTCTTGGCGATTGGCGCGCGTCTCACGCACGACTTTCACTTCGCATGCACTAATCAGCGTGAGCGATGTTCAAGGTCGCGTCAAATAAGATCAAAACCGTGACAAGTTGATAAATCTGTATCGGCCTCAGAGGGTCTACCGCGAACCAGGTTCGACGTGTTGCCTCTCTGTCGCACTTGTAAATTCGTACATAAGTGTGACAGGAAAGCAACACGTCCTTCCTTCTCCTCGAGTTATCCCAGCATTTTGCCACGGCCATCTAACCTTCCAACCCAGGGGGGAAACTAGGCCTTATTGTGATTAGTCCGGTTTCCTCACGATGTTTTCCTTCACCAAAAAGCAACAGGTGAATACATAGGCCACACTGAATGTTTTGCACTACTGGCCACTGGTAAACATTTAAATTACGAATTGTATATTTAAAAAAAATACAGGCTTTTGATTATGGAATGTGATAAATGTTGGCGACAAATCGATCGTCTTTTGTTTTTAATGGCTTGTCAAAGTAAATCACTTGCGTTGAACGTGGCTTTAACGCGAAAAGATTTTAGAGCTATGATTTTGTATGATTTTAAAAGTTCGCTTACTCCGCAAGAGTGTATAGTGCTCGCCTTCAAAATGCTTTTGGGATTAAAGCACCACATCTGAGCATCGTGAGGCGTTGGTATGGTGAATTTAGTAGAGACCGTATTATTCTAGATAATGATTTTCGTGAAGGTCGACTGTCGACGGCGATCACTGAAGGAAACGCGGCTGCTGTGAGACGACTCATTGAAGAAAACCCACGAATCACCTATGACAAAATTTGAGGACAATTAGGGATAGGTATGAGACAAATACAAAAGATTTTACAAGAATATTTAAAAGTCGGGAAGCCTTGTTGTCTTTGGATTCCTCACGCATTAACTTCAGACCAAAAACAGGTACTTGTTAGCTGGTGCCGAGAAATGCTGCGTAAGTATAAGCAAGGAAGTTCAAATGCTGTGTATAACATCGTTACAGGAGATGAAACCTGGATTTACTGCTACGATCCGGAAAAAAAGCAATAGTCCAGTGAATGGGTCTTTTGAAGGTGAAAGGAGGCCCATAGAAGTTCAACAAGCCAAAAGCGTTGCCAAACATTTTGATCGTCTGTTTTTTTTAAACGGGACATATTTGTACCGTACTTTTAAATAATAAAAGAACGTTTAATACTGAGTGGTACACTACCATTTGTCTGCCCGCTGTCATTGAAAAAGTCCGCGAGAGACGACCGAGAAGCCGCATCCTCCTGCGTCATAACAATACGTCCCCCCATACCGCAATAAAGACAAAAGCATTTTTTAATTACGAAAACGTAGAAAATGTCACTTATACGGCTTATACTCCAGACCTCGCACCCTGTGACTTCTATCTATTTCCCAAAATTAAGGATTTAATGAGGTGTTTGACATTTAAGACCCCGGATAAGGCAGTTACTACGTTTCATCACCACGTCGAAAGGATGCAGACAAGTGATTGGGCCTCATGCTTCCAAAAATGGTCCGAGTGAGTGAATATGTGCAGCAAATGAAGCAAAAAAATTATTATTATGGTTATAAATGGTTTTATTCAAAAGTTACGCAAAACTTTCAGTGTGGCCCTCGTATCAAATTATATTTCATACATAAGTTCCGAAAAACTCATTGGTACGAGACGAGCCGAGTCGGGGCTTGAAAGTCGCACGCTCTTACCGCTAGGCAACCAGCCATTTTATTATTATATGTTCACTTAATTTTATTTCAAGTCTACTGAAAGCTGGTGAAAATCGTGTAGCAAGATTTGTGTACAAACCTAAAATATTTAATTAGTATCCTAGATTCTATAGCATAGGTAATCAATTATTCAGTCTAGCCTGAGTTTGGGACTAGATCAAATACCATTACTAACAATTAAACGGCAATTAGACTTTAGGGACTATTTGGTAGGACGAATTCATTTCAACTTGAACAAATTGACAATTTATTTCATTAGTCCTCTGTTGAACATTGAATAGAATTATGAAATTCGAAAATAAGTCATGTAATACTATTTTTTTTATTTTCAATTTTTATAGTTTTCTTTTTTCATATTCACCGCATTGTAATACATCTGAATTGAAGTGTAAACGATCGTTATTAAGTATACTATTTTCTTGCAACAATTTACACTTCTTATAATATTGCGATCGTTTACCATTTGCTGTTAATATGTTGTCGTAAGTATTAGTTTAATTTATTTTTTTACTTTGCGTTTTTTGTGAATGCCTGTTTACCTTAGTATCCACTCTGTTCCAGTATTCTGTACTAGAGCACGAACTATCGATTCGAACGCGATTGCCCCAGCGATGAATCGCAGACCATCCACAGGGAATAATTACCTGGATATATCACACCTATTACGCCTGTTTGTTTTTACTAGATAGGTACAACATTCACCAACTATGTTTTTTTATTCCAGATTGATGTGTAAAAGCGGGATTCCAGCAGATATTTACTACAAAAATGCTTGTGCCGCACAGTGCCGCACTCTGGTGGAATCCTGCCTTTTATTTATTTAGGGTTATTTTTTATTCAATATACAATACAAATACTCTTTATTGCACACCTCAATAAAAGAAGACAATACAACAGAAATACAAGCAGAGGTAAACAACAGGCGGTCTTATCGCTAAAAAGCTACAAATAATACGTATTAAGCAATATAATACGTATGCTGGTTTGGCTGGTTGCTGGTTTGTATAGGTAATGTATATATGTATTCACTGTCTCATCGCCTGTGTATCGTAGATGGTTGCAGCCTTAAAAATATTTAGTTTATGACGTATTTATAAAAATATTTTCTCTTTTTTTTTCTGGAAATTTTCATGTTTTTTATTTAAGAACACTTAACTAGACTAATTACTTCATTGTAAATGATCCTGACTAAGGTACAGTTTTACAAAAAATAAATTAAATACAAAGACGAATTTATTCAAATCAAGGATCTCTCCTTTCCTTAGCTTAACAAAGAAGAGAATTCATGTTTTGAATTCGAGTTTGCATTAATAAGATATATAGTGAGATATGAATTCGTATTTTACCCTGTTTGACACACTACGCTAAAACTATTTTATGAAACACACATGTCGTCGACGTTAACATTCGTTTGAAGTTCAAGCATGCATGATTCCTATTCATAAGAGGTCAAAGTAAATTTGTAAATGTAAAATGTATGTATGCATGTATGTGTAATGTGTATAATATAAAGCGTTTTGAATTCCTTTGACATGCAGTTATACCTAATAGCATTAATTTGCCGACTAAATTCCATTTTTAGGGTTCTGTACCTTAAAAGGGAAAACGGAATTCTTATAGGATCACTTTGTTGTCCGTCCGTCGGTCTGTCTGTCAAGACCCCTTATCTCGGGAACGCGTGGAGGTATCTAGTTGAAATTAAAACCATATACTCAGGTCTATAGTATCTAGAAGCTGTGAAAAAATTAAATTTCTAAGTTAAAGGAAAAAAAGATACGGTCGTTTATGCCGCAAAAAACGTTTATTTCGACACTCAAGGGAATCTAAATTTATAGGCTACTTCCTGTTGACCTAGAACTATGAAATTTGGCAAGTAATATTGTGTTTCACTACAAGTACACGGAAAAATATGAAAACTATAAGTTTATTAAAAATTAAAAAATTAAATAAAAAAGTTGATTTTGAACGGAACCTTCGGTGGGCGAGTCCGACTCGCACTTGACCGGTTTTAACTGTATTTATTAAATCTTGTTTTGCGGGAATTTCCTCGTTGTCTGTAGACTTTGCTTTTACTGGCTTTGCATTCGGTTCCGAAACTTCAAAGTTTGAACTTATACTAAGTGATGACCAAGCATTGACCTGATTGGATGAAGCTTGGATGAAGTTATGAATGACTAATGCTGCCAGCATCTTCAGTAGGTGATACTACGCTGCAGGGGCCATTTTTTGATTTACTATTTATTTTAGATTTATTTACTTTGGTTTTAATTTTAATGTTCATTTAATTATTTTTTTAATACTTTTTAGTTTGGTATAAGAATTTAGTTCAGTTTTAGGTATTAATAGTTAAAATCATAATATTATTTAATATATTACATTTCAGTACGGATATGATGGTCGTTCTTGTCTACGTGACAGTGTGATAAAACGGTATCCGTCACTTTCTATCCCACTGTGTTAAAAAGTGACAGTTATTTTATCACGTGGATAAAGATGGATAAAGATATCCATAATACGCCGGCAGGGTTTCTATCATTTATGGATAAGGATAAAAAAGTAAAAAAAGAATCAAATAGAAGGCCGATGACAAAAGGAAGGTTTATGTTTTTGATCGTTATGTACGGATATCCGTGTGGGGTCATTGCGCTAGTTTTCGTCCAGCTCTAGTTTTCGTCCACTTGACGAAATTTGAATATAAACCTTCTTTGCTGCACAATTTTTTTATTACAATCCTTAATATCTAAACAACTTATCTATCTACTTAAAAAAAATATATTTCGCAAGTAGCAAATTGTAAATGAAATGTATTATTTCCTAATCCGTCAGGAGGACGGAAACTGACACGGGACGGTAAACTGACGCAATTACCCTATGTTATGCTATGTCGAATACAAAAACATGTTTCAACATGACATGCGAACCTACCTACCAATGGGAACCTATCAATGGGAACCTACCTAATGACAGTTTTTCGTGCACGAAACGGTAGAATAAAGGCTAAATACAGTGTAAGTAAAAAAAGTAGCCCATGTTTGTCGGTTTTTCTGCAGTCTCTGCGGCGCTAATTGTGATAAATGGACTACTTTCGCTTGGCACCCAGAACCGAGCCACAGCGGACACGGATACAATAGGTACGTTACTTGCTATGATGTTTTGCAAAACGAAGCACATATATAATCACATATTTTACGCGTTTTTTCGTTGAATACTACTTGTTCGCCAGCTGTATTTAATAAACCATAATACTTAGGTAAACAGAATAGAAAATCGAATCTAGAGCTGATTTAGACGGCTCGCGAAATGGTATGTGATTTTAGTTACATTACGAACTATTGAAGTTATATACCTACATCCAAAACAGCTGACCGATCAAATACATACCTCAATATAGGCAATGAAACTCGTATGCGTGTTCTCGCACGGTCTAAATGCACCCTATATTGACATATGGGTCAAACAGATCACTGTGTTATGTCTTTCCTGTAGACATACACAAGAGTTAAGGGCTATAAAGGTTAATGTTCTTATTTAACCCTTATCCACGTGAAAAGGTCCTCCTTTTATTTAGAGAACTATGATAAAATCATTACTTACACGCCCACAAGCTGTTAACTATAGCCCACAGGAGAGAAAAATGTGCTGTTCGCGATAACACACTAGTTTTCTCTCCTGTGGGCAATAGTTAACAGCTTGTGGGCATGTAAGCAATGATTTTATCATAGTTCTCTAAATAAAAGGAGGACATTTTCACGTGGATAAGGGTTAAATAAGAACATTAACCTTTATAGCCCTTAACTCTTGTGTATGTCTACAGGAAAGACATAACACAGTGATCTGTTTGACCCATTTATAGGCCTCGACCTACTTCAACTTAAACATGTCACTATCTTTTATACTGCCTGCCTGCATCATGAGCAAATGACGTCGCGTCATTGTAAGGCGTCGGCCGATCCAAGCGATGCCTTTTTCATTCTTATTGTGTAGACATAAAGCTTTTTTCTATCGGCTTTTGCCGATACCATGTCGATAGGTGTGGGGAGACCCATAAATGGAATTGAACCATGTTATAAATTAGAATGACAGTATTATTTATGCCATTCTTACTTATACTTTCTGAACACCAGCAAGTGGTTCTTTACAAAACATAAATCAAACTAAGTGATAAATATACATACGTATATATACCCCTTAGTCATAAAACTTTACGGGCCTGATTTAGAGAAATTATGTTTTATCCCTTTCTTACAAGTACATAAGTCAAAATGACAGAGAAAGACAATAGTAGATTGTACAACAAGGGCATAAAGTGACCCATTCTTACCCGAGGCAATTTTTTGGTCTGAGCGAAGCGAAGACCAAAATAGTAGACGAGGGTAAAAATGGACATTTATGCCCTTGTTGTACACTCTGCTTTTCACTTCGATTGCGAGGAAGATAAAATTATATTTTTCACGGCAATTTACACCACGAAATTGTCGTAAAGCGAAAGAACATAATACATAACCAATTCCCGCCAACTAACTTTTTAATTTTTAACATGTGATCAGAGTTTCAGACGCTTGGTTTTCTGCCAAATCAAACATTTCGGAGCATTTTTGAACGATAATCGACTCCTATTTTATGTGATTTTCTGTCATTAAATTTATTTAATGACAGAAAATACGGATTTCTAATAAATTGTAGCAAAAATAAAATAATATAACAAGTTTTGTCATCTACACAATTTTATTGCTCAGTAAAATTGTGCAATATGTTTTAACTGTTTGGCTGTTGAGACCGATTACCTTAGTCTTAGAAGAAAATTTTACTTTTATGCTCTAGAGCATAAAATGCGATTTTATGTCGTCTACGCACGACATAAAGGTGCACTTTTTGAGCATGAGAAGTGAAAATGATTATTAGTTAATTGAGGTTTGTAGCGTGTTTATGAATAAGGAGGATAAAGTGTAAATAAGAGAAAGCGTGTTAAAAACTTTATCGGCCTGCTGCGTTCTTGTCCACTGCGGCTCCGACTTGCGTATTACAGATTCTTTTAGCTAATTTATATTGCAATTTACCCTCAGTGTTTTGTTTATTTTTTATTTACGCCTCGGTTGCGGCTTTTTCCATCGTCACCTGTTTTTTGTATTTGGTTTAAGAAAAAAGTAATTCTCTCTAAATCTTAGAGGCGTATTTAATGCCAGGACTCAGGGGTATTTTACCTAAGTAATTTGCGTCGTAATCATTCTTAGGCGTTTTCATTAGGCTCAGTCATGATCACGAACCACTTAATACCTAAGTAGGTATATTTTTTACCTAATGCATTTGAAGTTAGTAACAAAGTTAAAGTTAATGTGTGTATACATGTTTATAAAGCCGATTGTACAAATACAAACGTACATAGGTCCAATGAAGAATTTTGAAAGAGCCTTGGACGGTCTACCTACTGGTATGGAACCATCATGATTTTCATACTATTATGCGGTTTTCCACGTGGAGAATAAGGACCATTCTCTGGTGGAAACGTTCCTTATGGACATGGAGTATAGACACCCTTTTCTGCTGAAAAGCCACATAATGTGTTTGTTTGTTTTTAATCATAGGACTAGTTAAAAAAAATTAAGTCATAAATTAAGTAAATAGGTATTCGACTTTAATGACTGTCAGTAGTAAATATTATTTTAATAAAGCTCACTCAGCGGTATTAAGCACGATAAATATTTTTGATGAAATTGCACCTTTTTACTTAAGTGATTAATTTACAACGAATGAAATTGCGGAATTAATTGAAACTGGAACTTTTATTAATCAAGTAAATAAGAGTTCAATTAATATTTCCAAATTTTCCTCGTGAATCAAAATATAAAGTACAGTGTACACTAAGAGCGGTGATTATCAATAAGATGATAACTTTTTGTATTATATGGTACTAACTATAAAAGACGCTTTTTGTGTCGGTATTCCCTAGCCGAAAGTTTTGAAGTAAAGTTTGTCTTTAACAATTAGTTTAATTTTAATTTCTTCGTATTACTTCGTATACGTAAATAATTGCTGTATGTGTAAGTAATTACTGTTTAACAATAAATTAAAATTATACAGTAAATTGATGTCAAATAAAATGACGAAACCTGTTGCGGATATCACCATTGGTTTGTTTGAACGTAGCATGTTGGCTGATTTGCATTTGTTACGAAGCCTGCGTTGCTGATATGATGATAAGTATCTTACATACAATTATTTTTAAGATTAGCTTTCGCTATAATTAGTGCCGTAATGATAATAAAGATTTTAAAAACACAGTAAATTAAGTAAATAATCACTACACCTTATAAAACAGTCTCCGCTGCGTCTGTCTGTTTGTGTGTATGTATATACAATAAACTCAAAAACTACTGAACGGATTTTCATGCAGTTTTCACTAAACAGTAGAATGATTCTTGAGGAAGGTTTAGGTGTATAATTTGTAAAGAGTTTTGTATAACCCGTGCGAAGCCGGGGCGGGTCGCTAATTAATTAATAAGCTTTGACCACTCTCGGTGTACGCAGGACTTAAATTAATTTTAAGCGCGTGTGAAAGGCTGGGAGCGGGAAGCAATTTAAACTTATTTTAATTTATTACACATTCGGCACATTCCCCTATTCGAATTGTGTTTGACATCTTACGAGTACATTTATTTGTTATTAACACGCTTATAGCGGCGATTGCGATGTTTCAAAACGATATAGCTATTAAAAATCTATAGGTTTAAATCAACTTGTAATAAAAGCTTACAAGTTGATTTAAACCTATAGAGTTTTAATAGCTATATCGTTTTGAAACATCGCAATCGCCGCTGTATACATCTGTCAATATCCATGATAAAATGAGTGACTGAATGAACGTCATAAATAGTCATAAACGTGGCAGTAATGCGGCGGCGAACGTCACTCATTTTATCAAGAAAATTAACAATACAACAGCGGCGACAACGATGACGCAACAGTAAGGGTAACATTCAATTTCTGACCGCAGCTGCACTACTAGTACGATACGAACGCGTCGGTGTTATTGGCAATTTCCATAGTAAAATGAATGGTAGTGCTGCTGTCGTTGGAATGTCAACTTAAGGGACTGCATGTCGACTGCAATTTGTATGGGAACTGCACGCCGACTGCACGCCAACTGCAACGTCGGCGTGTACTTCCCTGGCGTCTGTACCGGTGCAGTTAACATCGGATCGGAACGTCACCTTTTGAGTCATTTTGCGTTATAATTACCTATCATCTGCAGACTTTTAATTCTGGTATGTGTAATTCCGCCGTCGCTCTTCAGATGTCGAGACTCTTATCTACCTCTTATACTCACATTGAAAAAAAACACAACAAGATTTTTACCTCCAACCCGAAGTTAAATCCGTGCCATAATCCCATTAATACCCAATCTAAAATACAATAACGTTGTAATATTTCACCACGACAATAAACGCGGGATGCGCAATCGCGGGATTCCCCTAAGTCCCGGGATTCGCGGTAATCCCGCGTAGACGGTAATAGGTGCAAATACGGTACACTCGTTGTAAAACAGATTTGTGTTTCTAGATGTCAAATCGAATATCGTTTATTTTCAGGAAATTATGATTCATAAGGACTGATTCAAACTTTAAGATACGTCAAAAATTTGCTAAACGTACGATATGGAACGGATATATCAGTGTTAAAAGTGACGTTTGTTCAAACAAAAACGATAACGCCGAAGACATAACAATTTAACGAACGCTTTAACGGTGACAGAGAGTTTTTGTGCAACCAAACCAACCTTAATACACTTAATACGAAAAAATCCCCTTTTCGACACAACCAACAGTTTACTACTGCGTTATCGGAGAGCCTACCTAGGATGACAATCGTACCTGCATCGACAAACGAAAAGAAAATGGATGACAAATGCTACGAAAATACATGTGACTATTTTCATACATTATTCAAATTTCAATTGGCGTACTAGGCTGCCTGCATACTCGTTTCACCCGACTGCAGCAGAAAAAAGTGAGTAGTGTTTGGCACACGCCCATATGCCTGAAGTGCTATTGATCCAGTACGGACGTCAGTAGATTTGTCTTGATTACAGACGCCCGAGAGATGCATGTTCGTTTGCAATGCCTCATCGGTATTCAAGAGGTTTTCGTGACATAACCTCTAGATTGTCACAAAATTAAGCATATTATTATAGATTATACTCGGATGGCGTGCGTTATGGGAGAATTAACATGGGCAATGTCACTGGCAATTACAAATTGACATTGCATGGAAGACTTAGACTAATTTATTTCGTACTAACCACAGACAAGACATCCTCCAGACTGAGCATAGTAGCTCTACCCCCTCTGCCACGCATACGGTAGTTTTACTCCATTTTCGAGTCGTAAGTGTCTTTGTGTGACGTCCGTGTCTTTAAACGGACCAATCACGGCACGGGACCTCGCTCACCTCGACCCCCGCACCCCCGTATTTTTGGCATCATCGGTTGCATGAAATAATTGCTCTAAGCTCCGTCTAGAGGATTCCTAGTCTATCGTACTAACTAGTGCTTATATACAACTAGAGACCCGGTGAACTTCACCTACCTATATCTATCTTTTTTGCACATTTTTTTTTCTTTCATAAGAACCTTCTCCTGACAATAACAAACTCAACACAAAAAGAATCAGCGAAATTGGTCCAGCCGTTCACGCGTGATGTCGTGACCAAGGGAAAAGGGATTCATTTTTATATATTGTTAAAAATTGTCTGTGTAGTCTATGCCGTACATTAGGTGTCAAATATTTTGTATCTGTGGCTTTCTCTTTGATCGCTGCTCTCAGCCCATGCAGCCGTAAGATTGTGTCGTCCCCTTTTTACATTTATTTTATGTTTTACTCAGCCTATACAACTTTTACAAATATATTTTAATATCTTCAATGATTTAAAAAAACTAGATATAGTGGTGTGTTAATTTGTTACGATTAATACAGACTCATATCATAACTTGGTGTTGCTCATTCGTAATCTCGGCTAGTCCCTCGTCTGCTTCCCGTGTGCTCCTTATATTCCTAACAGGTTCAGGGCCTAGGCACAAAAGCTGCAGAAAAGCTAAAAGGCGTTGAGATATTCCCAGATTACCCGAGTTACGACAATGGCGCAACCAGGGACGAGCACATGCAACATAACCTCAATGTCCACCTTAGAGAAACTGAAAGGCTTGGACAATTGGATCAATTGGAAATTCGCTGTGAAGATGGTGCTTACTCTTGATGGTTTATGGGGCTGCGTCGATGGCACAGACACGGACACTACCAAAGACGGACGGGCTTTAGCAAATATTTGCCTGTCATGTGAGCCACACCTTTACCAAATCGTGCGGAATGCGACGACCGCTAAGGATGCGTGGAAGTCATTATCCGATACTTTCGAAGACAAAGGACTGTACAGGCGAGTACTTTTATTACGCAAATTACATAGAGTAGAATACGGTCACGTTGCGGGCATGTCGGATTACATCGAAGGTGTCCTTAAGCTCGTCACGCAGCTAGCCGATATCGGGAAGGTTATCGACGATGCAGAGACAGCTGAAATCCTGCTGTCGGGCTTGCCAGAAGAATTTAACATACTAGTGTCCAGCCTTGAGGCGGCTAACCTCAGCGGCACCTTATCAAGTGAGGTGGTCCGGACCAGACTACTTCAAGAAGATCACAGACGAAGCCAAAGTAACACTACAGACAACCTAGCCTTCATGGCTAATAGGAAGAAGAAAAGCAACAATAACTTATGTACTTACTGTCAGAAAAAGGGCCACTCCGCAAACCGCTGTTTTAAGAAGAAACGAGAAGAAGCCAGGAAAACTGGACAGGAACACACCATGTTTGCTTCTGCATACTCGGCAACACATTCTAATGAATATGTGCTCGACAGTGGAGCGTCCAGTCACATGGCTGGTGACTTGTCTCTTCTTCATGAAACTAAAAGCAAGAAATGTGTGATCACAGTAGCCAATGGACAGCAACTTAATAGTGAAGTTATTGGTAAGACTTTTATATCACCTGAATTGACTCTAAATAATGTGCTATATGTGCCTAATTTAGCGAAAAATTTAATGTCTGTCAGTGAAATTACAAAAAATGGTTATGTTGTAGTGTTTTCAAATAATTATTGCAATATCTATAGCTCTTGTCAAATCACAGGCAATAAGGTTTTAACTATAAATAAGCAAGATGGGCTCTATAAGTTGAAAGTGGATGAGCAAACTCGACCTGACCCCCAATTAGGCAACTCTATGTCCCTGCATAGGCAAGGATCCATGAGTGCCAATGCTGCTGACGCTGTGCCTTACTCTATTATGCATAAGCGTCTTGGTCATTTGAACCAGCAAGGTATGTCGGTATTAGGTGGAGGGAATAAGTGTAGTGTCGTATTTCAGGCTGAAGACGGCATTTCTGCACAGTGCATCGCCTGCCTTACCGGGAAGATGTGTGAAACATCGTTTCCGCGGTCAAGTGCGGGGCGTGCTGCTAACCTTCTGGACCTGGTGCATAGTGACATCGCCGGACCGGTTCATGTACCCAGCTGGGGCGGAGCTCGGTATTTGCTAACATTCACCGACGACAAGTCAAGACGCACCTTTGGCTATCTACTGAAGAACAAGTCTGAGGTGAGTTCTCATTTTGTAAATTTTAAAACTTTAGTTGAAAATCAAACTGGATTGCGTATTAAAGTATTACGTACTGACCAGGGTACTGAATATTGCAATAAAACTTTGTCCGATTACCTTAAAAAGGCAGGAATAATTCACCAAACTACTTGTCCTTATTCTCCTTCTCAAAATGGTGTCAGTGAGAGAGCAAATCGTACGATTTTTGAAAAAGCTCGAGCTATGTTACAGGATTCTCAGTTACCTGATCGCTACTGGGGCGAGGCTGTTATGACGGCCATTTATTTAAAAAATAGGTCGCCTACCAGTGCATTATCGGGTGGAATTCCTGAATGCGAATGGACTGGATCTGATAAGTTAGATCTTAGTCATTTACGCGTTTTTGGCTGTGTAGCATACTCTCATGTGCCTAATCAAAAGAGACGTAAGCTGGATGCAAAGGCAAAACAGCATATTTTTGTAGGATATGGTGAAACGTGCAAGGGATATCGCTTAATAGATCCAGTTAACCCTAAAAGGGTTATTTATTCTAGAAGTGTTGTGTTCCTTGAGGACAAATTTATAGGAAACAATCTATTGCATGCAAATGCTGAGGCGAAAAGAGCAAATTTTATTATTTTTGATAATTTTATTAATGATAATTTTAAAAATGATAATAGAGGGAATAATACTTGCTGCAATAATATTTTAAACAATAACTGTGATATTAGTGTAGGTAATAATGATTGTGATAATAATCTTAACCCTCTAAACAGCCATGAGGATCATGTAAATTATAATTCACCTAATCAGGACTCTATAACTGTTTCAGAGGAGGCGGCAAGCACACCAGTGCAATCACCCCTGTCTGAGCTGTATCGCACAACTGAAGACGCCACTGAGGATAGCGGCGAGGCTGTGGTGCTGTCTAGCCCTGTCACCTCACCACTGCAACCCTCTGCATCTTCAGATTATGAGCCAATGTTGGCGGAAGTGGAAGAGTCTGCTGTTCCAACCAACTCTAGGCCAGTGCGGAGTACGCGAGGTATATTTCCTGAAAGGTATAATGATTTCCATATTGATTCTCTGATGGCTACAGCAAGTTCATCGCAAGAGCCACTTACTTTCCGCGACGCCATGAATTCAGCTGAAAAAGACGAGTGGTATGGTGCCATGGAGGTTGAGTTGGGCTCGATGGTCAAAAATAATGTGTGGGAGTTGGTAGATCGTCCAAAGAATGTTAACGTTGTGAAAAACAAATGGGTTTTTAAGAAAAAATACGACTCCACAGGTAATTTAAATAGGTATAAAGCAAGACTTGTTGCATGTGGGTATAGTCAAAAAGAAGGAATAGATTACTCGGATACTTATTCGCCTGTGGTTAGGCATTCCACCCTAAGAATTTTATTTGCAATTGCAAATCAGTTGGATCTGTGCATGGACCATATTGACGTCACCACAGCTTTTCTAAATGGTGAGTTAACTGAAAAAATCTACATGGAGCAGCCAACTGGTTTCCAATCTAATAATAATAAGGTATGTTTGCTTAAAAAATGTATATATGGCTTGAAACAAGCAAACCGGATGTGGAACATTAAAATACACACATTGCTTGCTAAAAACGGATTCTTGCAAAGTAAATGCGAACCATGTGTGTATGTTAAGAAAAATGAGACTGAGTACATAATTATAGCCTTATTTGTAGATGATTTTTATGTTTTTCACAATAATTGTATCGAGACAGTTACATCATTGCTAAAACAGCACTTTGAAATACGCCATCTTGGTACTTTAAAAAATTGTTTAGGCATGAATGTTACTAAGTACAATAATGTTGTGACTAGTCGTATGCCTATTGCCTAGTATTGGCCTCATTTTTCATTACAAAACACATAAAATAGTAGGAAATACCTTGTAATACTAATGTCCCTTGCGGTCACATATTTCGTTCATGATTCCATTGAATATTCTAACAATTGGAACTTGAAGCACTTGATTCCATGTTTCATTATTTATCAGATGCATTTTTGTTTAATTAATCCTTATTTTAGCTTAGAAATAAACAAAATAAGCCTTCAGAAAACAACCAACAACAAATAGTATTGAGTTGACAGTGACATTAATGACAGCTCGACGTTCCGTTACGCTGAAGCCCTAGTACAATTTCGAAACATGAAATTAAAATTCGTAAGACAAAAATAAATATTATAATAATTAACCCTCTAGATCCCAGATGGCTTAAATAATATATTTGATACTAATAAACATAAAATACTTCAATACAGGGACGATTTTCAGAAATAAACTTAAAATATCTCAAAGTAAAATAATGTTAACAAATTCGTACGTGATGTTTTCGAACGTTCTCTGCTGCCTATGTGTGCGTAGACGTCATTAAAATTAGCTCCATCTTTCTCTAAACTGCATGAATGAAAGGGACATGATTTATACTTTGCAGTAAGCAATTGTGAACGTTAATATTTAAGGAATATGGCTTAGTAAACAAAATGGAGCTTATGATCTTTCTTCTAACGTCGTTACATGCCACGAGGCTAATAACTTCTTCCTCAGTTCTGGTGCCCTGGTATTTTTGGAATAGCGTTTGTCTCTATAAGTCACTGTTATGTCACTATTGTGTCGCCGGTTATGTCACTATTGTGTCACCGTTTATGTCACCAATTTGTCGCCGATATGTCGCCGTTATGTCGCCGTTATGTCGCCGATGGGTCGCCATAATGTCGTGGGTCCCTAATAGGTCGCCAATACGTCGCATGTCGCCAGTACGGCGCATGTCGCCAATGGGGCCCCAGAATGTCTCAACTTGTCGCCGGCATGTCACTATTAGGACGATAGTATGTCGCGAGACGCCAGTATGTCGCAAGTATGTCCCCGTTTAATCACCAATATGTCGCATAGGTCGCCGGTTCGTCTCTAGAAAAAGTTATAAAAGGCGGAGCGGACCGTCGACTCGGATCATTCATTCTTCAACCATCGGACTAGCAGTGACTCTGGTTTTCGGGCGTAACGTAATACTGGTAAGTGAAGTTACTCTGCTACTTTTTCTGTGTTTGTTTTTGCTTGGAATTATCCTGGTAAATTTAAACTTAGAATTTGTGTCTGTGTTTGGTTTTACGGAGACAATATCGTCGTAACGCTGGACATGGGCTGTTGTGGAGTTTCTTTACTGCCATGTATGGGATTTTAGTTATTGTGAGGTTTCCTACACCGTGTGTTCTGAGTGCCGTCATATTTATGCAGTGACAATGTCGTTGCATGGCCGGGGCTTGGAATAGTGTCTGTGTTTGGTTTTGCGGGAAGAAATTCTCGTAACGTTAGATATAGATGACAGTGTTTAAGGGAACTTCACTTTTCTATTAAGTTAGTTTAATTTTGCGATAACTTAGCTATTTTTAGTGTTTTATTATGGGGTCTTTTTGCTATTTTAAAACCAGATCATTGTTTGGACTGACAGTTTGTCCTGCTAAGCATTCACTCCGCCTAACGGTGCCAAAGGATTGGATGGTTAGGAGTCTATTGCTCCAAGTTTGAGAGGACTTGGCGTCTCTTCTATATCAACATAAGAGACGAATTATCTCACTAGTCTCAAGGTCCAGCTGTTTAGATGGATGTGGGGACGTCACGTGCGCGTCATTGGGTGTAAATCCTGCCCACTGAAATCGACAGTAATTGAGGCTAGGTCTCCTATTAAATATATTTATATATTTCGGTGCTCCGGTTCATACTAGTGCTGGTTGCGGGGACAGACTTCTGTCGTGACTGATATTACACTTAGTCTTTGTTGCGGCAGAGTTTCCCTCGTGATTAGTGCGTGTGTGTGCTAGGGTACTGATCCACTTATATACACGGAATAGGGCGACTTATTCTTATCCACCATGCCCGCGGGCGATAAGGAGGGAGTCAAATACACTGGCCTGTAGGTTGCCTTCTCGGTTTCGCCTGCCGAACGTTACAGCTTCTCGTAGGGACCACACTTGCGTATATTACAAAGCATTAGGTCGATGGTAAGAACGAACTATGCTTTGAATGTACTAGATTAGGGACAATGGGTAGAGTTAGGGTAGAATCACACACTCATTTTGTTGTTTATTAGAGTTCTTTTTTTAGTTCTGGTCTATACAATTGATATGGTTGATATATATTTCTCTTTAAGGGTTCATCTGCCTAAATCTTCCTAATTTCTAATTGATATGGGGATCATTAACGGCTTTATAAATTTTTATTTTTCATTTCTGGTTGTCTGGTGTAGGGACGAGGTACTGAGTAATATAATCAGGTATTTACAACATAATCTCTTAATTATCAATCTGGATTTAGGAACGCAGACTATTCTGGGATTGAAGAACGGTTTGCTTTGGGGAACCTTTGTCAGGCAAGAGCAGTACAAAGGATAAATTGAGTGAATACTCAATTTCGGCCTCGATTAAACATAATAATTAGTGAATAAACTCGGTACTTCGTTTATACATATAGAGAACTAGGAATTCAGTATAGATTATCAGTTCTGGGGAATGGGATTAGCATCCCTAGCTTTTGAATATAAAAAAGATAAGTAATTATGATGACTGATGGATACTTTGACACTTCTTTTCATCATCATCTAGGTGCGCTTAGGTTACGAAGTGTTGGTCATAGCCCTTCTGGCTAAACTGGTAGGGTAGGTGTTCCGATTAATACTTGCAAATCGGACTAAGAGCTTCCAGACCTGCATCGGGCGTACGGAGCAGCACGTGTGATTAAATCACACATCGTTTAGAAGATGATAGTTAATTATAATTAACCTTGAAATGCTAGGGTGTAAAAGAGCTTATCTCAGGAGTGCTGCTTCTATGTTATCCCGGAAGCTTAATAGGTGTGGCAGGATTTTACCAACAACATTTTTATATATTTTATATTATCATATATGCTGCAATACTTAAATACATTATAGTAAATTTTACACCATCATTTACGTTGCACTAATAAATTCTGAATAATTTTCTATTTCTCTGAATAATTTTCTTTGGATTATTTCTTACTTTCATGAATGGTTATTTTATTACCATAAATATCTGTTCTCAAAATCTAGGTAATAATAAATAAAATCAGAGTCCAAAATTTAGCTGATACTCATTAAAGAATTTGAGGTTACCGCGGTTCACTTCAGAGGGGTCCTAACTACTAGCTAGACGATCACATGGCCATATTTAGGGGTATATCTAAAGGGGGTGTTCATATTACGAGTAGGTAAGTAAGTAAGAAGGGGCGGGAGGTACATTTTGGTGAGTCCGTGACGCAGGATGTAGTTTACCTGTGTTACTACGGTTTTTTAAGGTATATTTATGTAAAAGTAGCCTTTCAGGCTACATTTTGTTGTACGTGAAATGGAATGGGTACACTTGATTTTGGACTCTGCTTTTATTACGGGTTTAAATAAAAGTCATGAAGCATTAATTTTATTATTCAATAGTTATTATGTACACGTGGAAAGGTCTTAAATAAAAGTCATGAAACATTAAGTTTATTATTCAATAGCTACTATGTACAAAAAAAAAAAAAACTATTACTATACTATTACTGTAGTAAGGGTTACTATCCGCAGGCGAAAACAACGTAATTATCTTAGTCGGTTTATTTATTACAACACTAACTATGTACAATTACTCGTAACTTGTGCGTGGCTGCTGTGACCTCAGCAGGGGTATGCACTTATGCAGCCAACCAAGCATTAACCTTCTCCTAACATTTAAAAACTATCGGTAATTTGCATCTCGGATATCAAGATTCTACGTTGACACGTCGTTGGCGCGTTCTATCTCGGAGGTGGCGCCATCTCTTGACGAGTTTGGTACTACATTTTTTACTCGTTCTCTGCTCGCCGTAATTAGGGATTTATTTTCATATTCCTCAGCTTAAGATGTTTGTCATCACTACTAATGATCCATCTTCTTGCGTCTTTGATATCTGAAAAATAAAGTAACAAAATTAAAGCCTATGTAGTATAACATTAGCACTTATTAACGCTTATTTTAAGCGAAAACAATCAGTCTTATTTATCTCCTGTCATACATTCATTAAGAAATTAGCTTCATTGCAGGTACCAATAATAAATAAATAAATATTCTAGGGACAATCTTTCACATATCAACTTGGCGTCGGGCTAGGCAAAGTTTGTACTGCTGGTACTAGGAGGCGCAGTACATACTTGTATAGATAAATACATACTTAGATTAACAAATAATGTCCATGACTTGGAAACGCATATTCGTGGTAGACGCGCCTTTGCCAGGCATCATTTGTAGACATACTTCAGGTTGGGTTAGGAGGCTGTTACCATAGTCTAGAGATAAGATTAGTTTACCTAAGTTAGCCTAGGATGTGGTCAGATAAGATATCTAGTTGTGTAAGCACATATACTTTAGTCGAAAAATCATGGGGGCGTGAAACTATTCATTTCACGTAGACTTTCTTGAAATATTAAAGAACAGGGGGCGTATTACAAATATATACATTAGTTGTAAAATTATGGGGGCGTGTAATTGTTCATTTACACGCAGGAATACTAAGCCACTGGGGGCGTATTTCACAACTTTCATATTCTCCCATCTTAAATGTTGGCAATGCATTTGCAACCACTCTGGTTATGCGAGGGAACAGTAATCATTCACCACCGGGTAATTTGTCTGTTATTTTGCCCTCTATATCATAAAAAATAAATAGCTGTAGGTACTTATATGTCAGAACATTGGAGTTCCATCTTTGTTACATGCTTTGTTTACTGATAAGCTGTCACTATAATAAAACATCATACATCATCTAATGGTCCTACATAGGCCTGTCAATCATAGAGTAAGAGTAAGAAACAGATATTACAGATAATTCTGTTAGGTTTTATTTGCTTCACGTGTGGGTCCGAATGACAACCACACATGCTAGTAATAAGCTTAAATTTCATTAATGTACGATAACATCATACATTTGCTACCGTAGGATAAGAAAAATGAGCATTATGTATGTATGTGCTTGGATTTGAATAGGAAATAGTATGTTAAGACTATTTTTAGGCCAATTTATGGATATGTAGGTTAAAAAAAACAGTAATAGTACATGCTGCAATCACTATTGGAGCATAAGTAGAACATACACATTGGTATGAAAGTTTATCTACATATTTTTCAGTACGGAACCCTAAGAGTCACAACCTTCATCGAGAACAGCGCTGAGATATGTATAGTTTACTGGTTATAGTTATTACTATTATTTACAAGGACTTCTGCGAGCTGCCTTGTGAACCTCATTGTCATTTTTCAAAGCCGCTCAAATAATTTCATGAAAATCATTTGAGAAATGCAACACGCCAATTAGTTGGACGAACAGCGCAAGACATATTTGTAGTATGAAGGTAGCCTGTTAACTTAGGATCACAGTACAGTTCTGCTGACGGTACTTTTTATTGTATTTTGATTGCGATCAAGTAATAGTTAGTCGGTAAGCTAGCACGCTAGTACCTACGCTCTGCAACACGTTTGCTATTTTCTTTCTTGTATTCATTGAAGGTTAGAGCGACTTTAGCAGCAAAATTCTTGAGATGCCGCCATCGAACAGGAGTGTTAAAGTATCAGCAGTCAGAGGTTCTTGGTAGCCTGGAATAAAATAGACAAGTATTAGGGAAAATTCAGAGAAAAGAGTTGAATGAGTACAGTAATAGTAGTAAAATATCAACAGTCATACACTCGAGGGGGCGCGTCATTATTTTATTAATAAACACGCTCATGAGAAATATTAGGTTTCACAAAAGTATATTAGGCAGTAGTAAATTCTTCAAAATAAAAAAAAATAATAAATAAAAAAGTTTGAGAATCTTTGCCTTACAGGGCACATTTCCATAAAGTTAGGTCACAAATAAGCTAGATAAAGTTACTTAGTCAACAATATTATAATAGGTTATAAATAAGGCTAATGACAGTTTTCATATCTCCGATCGTTCTTCCGAAACCTCTTCGCTCATTTTTTTTTAAATATTAGAGTCAAATATAAGTCATGAGCTATTTTAGGCTTATAATAAGTCTAGTATTTATATAGTGCAATAAAATACCTGTCATAACTGGAGACAGTCTATAGATGTACATTGAAGGCAGGCATAGTGTTACTGCGGAGCGATGCCAGTTCTCTAGGAACGCTGGAATTGATAAAGTATAAAAGTTAGCTAAAGTAGGGTATATTTAAGAAAACCTATTTATAAGTCTCATTAAAAGTGTTTATTATTTACCACAAGTAGGGTCTTCACAGTCAAGATAAAAAAAGAAATTTTTTTTATTTTTATTTTTGAGAGCTATGAAAATTTTTCTAACTTTATTTTTTCTAGGTACATATGTTATAGTAGCTTTCTAGTAGCATGGGTGTTATACTTACTAGGGGACTGTTGAAAGGCTCGGAAGAACCCATGAGGGCATCAATGGAAATTTGCTCCGCTCACTAGTGACTGACAACTAGGTATTGGGTTTCGGTTGCTGAAAAATAACAGCATATATTGTAAGATGTATTGCAAAAAGAGGCATATTTATGACAGGACTGGGGTTAGGCCCACATATTGTATCAAATTTACCGGAAGACTGCGGGATCCTTTTGTAAAGAAAATACATATTTATTAACAAATTTTCATTACCATGCAAGAAATCTTGTTTATTTTTAGTTGACATTATCATATAATTATATTTTTAATATATTTCGCTCTTCTAAATTCAAAAAGTTAATATTTCCGAAAAAAAATTGAGCCGGGTCATCTTTTTAGAGCGAAAACATTTTTCAAATTCCATAAACAGTAGGGTCAAACTAGTGAGTAAATGTCTAATAGTAGAAATATCATACTTACGTTTCACAGTTGTTTTGATTCATCGAAAATAGCAAGGGAGTCTTCACAGCAAAATTTCAACTTCTTTTCTTTCAATAACAATATATGTATACCGGGCTTCATTCTAATAAAGTTGTCAGCTTGCTGAAAAATCAAATATACTTTGTAAATCTTATTGCAGTAGAAAACATGTAGTGAAGAACAGATATTACATTGGACAGACAGCATAAAATCAAAAATCAACATGTCTTTCCTTTAATACTGTTTTTTACTTTGATCACTTTCAAATTTTCAGAAAGAAATGTGTTGCTGAACAAAGAATAAAAATAAGGCAACTCACTACATTAGGTCATCAAAAGCAGAACCATACGAAAACTAGGAAAGCTTTAATGTTTGTCTGTATTGAATAGGATCGAATAAAAAGCAGATTTATTAATAGATAGGTCAATTTGTGATCAATTATTTTCCACTGATTGATATTCTAATAAGTGAAACAGCTTTTAAATGGCAGTAACTTGTTTAAAGAAAGAAGAGGAATAAAATCTTACCTTTGTTTGAAGCAACAGTTTCCACATTTAAGTGCATTTCATTCACAGTATCGACAGCTAGACTCATTACACATCCTTTGTACTAGATAGTTCAAACACTAGGTCATAGTTATGGACACTAGGTTCACAGAAAAATAGTAGACGCAAGCTGAGAAAAGGGTCGGCCATGCGGCGGCGAAGCGGAGCTTTCACTTCATTCGTTTTATATTAAATTCTTCAAGGGGCTATATTTTGGAAACCATTGGGGCATTCTTGGAGGCAATCCTTGCTTGCTACATCGGGTAAAACTTGCGTCGTGGTATTTTACTGTAGGCGTTTCAATTTTGTTCTGAGCATGTTTTGAGCGATTGTCAAATGTTTAGGTATTTGATCAAAATGTCGCCGGTAACTGAGGTAATTTTAATTATTAACATCACGATTAGTTTACTTGTATTAAGGATAAATGTTTCAAAAAATAAGCATAATGGCGGATCTGAAATGACAGCAGTCAAAATTTGCCAAAGACAAAATTTCGTTTCACTCATGTTTCACTGTCAAACGTTTATAATTCAGTCTCGAATAGTTTTTCAAAACCAGTTCAGTTATTCACGCCATCTATCGGAATTGTTGCTTAACAGGTCGTACTAAGAACCCGACCAAATTGAGTGGGTTGTGCTTAGTATGTTGCCAGGAGTATTAGGGCATGTTTTTGATTTTGTCGCATTGCATGGACGCACGCGCATCCGTTTACACTCTCGTTCCGTGTCTCGTTTCGCGGCTCGTCTCACCGCTTGTCTTGTACGCGATTGTAAATTGGTTATTAGTATTTGTCTATGCGTAAAAACTTGTTCACACGATCGATTTCATTTAATATTGACGATAATTAATAGATTGATTGCTAATTGTTTCTTTATAAACACAGATTGATACGGATTAATCCTTAGACAAAGAAATAAAGTAATTATGACCACTCTGGGATAATTGAAATAAAATCAATTCTAAACATTATCTCCTTCTCTTTCTGATATGTTTTTTTTATCATGAAATATAGATGTCGTTAATAGTCTCAAAATCCATCTATAGCATGAATCTAGGATATACCTGGATCTGGCATGGGTGGTGGGGGTAACTGACAGAACGGGATAGTCTTATGTGTCTTTCGGTGGGAGTAGCAGGGAAAGCGGTATTATTGCTTGTCCTTGTCACAGTCTCACTTTTGTTTGTTCCCCACCTTTTTATTAGTATGGGGAATGGTGGGCAACAAATGAATTCGACCAATCACAGTGTCGCATTTGCGTATGTTTTGTCCCTCACGGAGGCACGCGTATACCGCTTCTATGCGATCCTACCTTCTATGATCTATAAGCCTTCATGTTTACGTCAAATTTTGACAATTCGGTTGGACCGGTCGGACGTTGAATGCGCAAGCTAAACAAGGAACGATTTTGCAAACAAGTTATTGTTTTATGAGAAAGTGTAGTGTTGTTTGGTTCGAAGTATGTGAAAATGAGTCCAATTTGTGATTATTTATGTGCGCGTGTGACGACATTTAGTGAATTTTGCAATTCTACGCGCCTTTCAAAGTGATGTATTTGAGCAAAAAGTTGCCAAACAATTACGACAACTACGTCGAAATTTGTGGCGATTACTGAATATGACAACGAAGACTTGCTACAACTGTTGGACCAGGCAACCAGGACTCATTCGAAAATACAGGAAGAAAATTCTTATATACCAGACTAAAACCCATCACTGCAATCAATGCTTCAAGCATGGTTTACCTACGCGACAGTAAGCTCAACGAAGAAATACTATTGCTTCAATAAAGGTTCGAGATATAGGCGGACAAGCAGAAAACCAGGTGTAATGTAGACAATCATTGACACTCTCAACGATGGAAGATAAATAACACACCCAAAGGAACCTCTCTTCGCAAGTATGATAGAAGTCGAGGTGATTGCACAGGTCAAGGACAGTGGCGAAAGAAATAAATAGATCTTTAGGGAGTGCACAAGTGCCCATTATTCTCATTTTGCAATCACAAGAAACATAAGCTGTATGAGTGCATTTTGTAAACGAAGTAGGTACGAAAATCATGTGGTTTTCAATTGCGGAAAAAAAAGTCGTGTAGTAAGTTTATATTATAATTCCTTTATTCAATTAGGGTCTTAGGTTAGGATTTTACAATGTGAGTATAAAAGTAAAATATAAAAACACTTACAAAACATAACAAAAATATATAAACACATTATAAAAAACCATTATATTATAATGATCATTATTGTGTGCATCAGTGAGGTGTAATAGTGATTGAAAAAGTGGTGAAAATAGTGTACATCTGCAAGAAATGTGCATTCAACAAATAAACACGTAAGTAGAAAAATTTGACAAGCAAGTTAGTATGTACATATATAAAACGCATTATAGCTTGTTTACATTGTATAAAATAATGCTAAATTTGCATTAGGGTCTTTCAAGCTTTTCAATATTTAATGATTCAGTTAGTAACACGTTTTCAGGAAATTCTATAATAATTTGTTCGTAGGTACATGCGTAGATATTTGCGTTATATTTTATGGGTTACCTGTTATAAATAAAATTCTTTTCTGTTAATCATTTTGTGTGTAAAACACTTGAAAAATAAAACAAAACAATAAAACACTATTATGAAAGCCATTGTTAAATTTGTCGCAACTTGTAACTCACCCGTGGTCTAGTGGATCTCAAGGTGGACAAATGTATGAAGATTACTTGAACGTGGAGTGGGTTCGAATCCCGGTGAGCAAATAAGTTTTTTTTTATGTTTAGTTTTTTTTTGGTTTTAATTTATTAGACTTGTTTGCAAGTTTATTAAGATACTTAGGATCCTTTTAGAACTTTATTTTATTTTATTTGTTTTAGTTCCGTGGTCTGTTTTTCTTACAATATTTCTATACAAGTTATTTTGCATATGTACCTACGTGTAGTGTTATAAAACAAACTGGAGTTATGAATAAACTTACATTACTTTTACACAAGCGAATAATTGCACAATGTTTAGATAAATACTTACCTACTTACTCTTTATATCTAAGGTGGACTTATTACCTACCCAACCCTTATAATGCATTTGTATTTGTATTAGGAACACCTGGGTACTATTTCTTAAAATACCTGGATGTTCGCTCACGTATTTTTGAACACTCGCGCGGCATGTTTCAGAGTGCTAAGGCCTCCATTTTTAAGCGCTGACAGTGCATAAACGAGTCAGTAGGTCTCACAATAGTAATTTGAATACCATGTCTAATCGTATTGTGATTCGGGAGATTTCTTTTATAGGTACGTTAAATCAAACGGTGTGTGTTTTATGGTGTAATTAGACGTGTTAAAATATTTCCAAAACATTATAAATGTCATATTTGTTTTTTTTTTTACTTATTTTATTTATTTATTTAAACTTTATTGCACAAAATACAAATGAAATGTACAAATGGCGGACTTGATGCCTGAAGGCCTTAAGTCTTTTATTAAGTTATTTAACTTATTTGTGAGCATGTTTGCATTATTTTGACTGGCCAATGAGCTAATTATATAGAGACAACGTACAAGTAGAGTCAATAATTATGATTATAAAAGTATGGATCGCATTACCGCTTTAGGTCAGTTTTTTATGTATTGGCTTTACCTGGTGATAGGGTAATGAGATTAGGGTCGTTTAAATGCCATACAATGTACGGTTATGGGCTTCTTATAGAGTGATAGTTAGACGTTAAAAACAGCCGCGTGGACTGCCAGGGTTTGGCAGCGGAATGGTTAAGCGCGTATCAAGTTCGACTCTTCTTTGTCTGTATACTTCTGCGGTGGTTTATTGCATAGTAGGTTGTCGATGCTGCGCGTTGAACGACAGTAAGAGAGCGAAAGATAGGTATTATAGAGAAATTAATCGCGAAGCGTTATCATAAAATCTAACAACAAAAGTGCAGATTTTTCTTTATGTGCGTATCATTTGATTCTAATACTTAGTCAAAGTACTATTAACTAGTAATTACTAAATAAATAATAAATAAACAAAATAAAATAATTAGTTGGAAAATTGAGGGATTTTAAAATCATCTGGGAATCATCTACATAAATGTTGGGATAGTGTGAGGCTAGGACAAAATGAGTATGTTTTTTTTTCTTCCTTTTCAAATGATTATGAGACAATACATATATTTTATTTTTCTCGTTTTGATTACTAATCGATGCGTTGGCTGTCTGTAGAAATCAGTGTGAAAGTGTAATAGAGGAGGAATGAAAATGTGTGTGCATTGAGTGCTTATAGTTATGAGTCTGTGGTGATTTATGAAAGAGATGTACGATATGAGATGACGGATGTCAAGTTGATGGGTGTACCTTTTTGGAAAGAACGGATTGATACAGATAGACAAAGGCTGGAGGGTAATCAAACTAGATTTGTCGGTATTTGCAGGGGACCAAACTGGGGGGGAAGGGGATACACAACTAGCCAGAAAAACCTTATCGGTAGGTTAAAATTTCGACCCATTCACAAGGGTAGGTTTTTATGGCTAGTACTACACAAGGTAATAAGACCCTTACGAAACCCACACACTCATTTTGGATGAGATATATCTGACACTCGACATATTTGAGGGCCGTGAGCGTCTAAAAGGACGAGGCTCTTTTCAAGAGGTTAATTAGATACAATTACATATCTTATGTTGCTTTCAATATGAGGTATAATAATAATAAGCAAATATTTTGTTTATTTTGGTTTTTTTTTTTTTGAAACAAAAATATCTTTATCATACCATATTGGGGTATTTACTTATGTCAATTTTAAGTTTGTTTATATATAATAAAAAAAAACACACCCAAACAAACTTAAAGGTTGGAGTATCTTATTCAAGTATGAGACATGCGCCAAGAAAACGTGACTGAGGGTGATAAGGCAGTGAAATTTGGTTCGAATTTTGGCAATAGAACTTGAAAGCTTCGTACTTATAAAAAGGTCTCTTCGCTTTGCTTGGAGGGTTTTTGCTGTCTCGACAGATGCTCTTCTACGGAAGTGTACGGCGCAATTCGGGTAGAGACAAGAGTAATACTCGACGCGGCCGGGTTGAGCTAGCAAGAACGGGTTAATTAGTAGCCTGCCAGATCCACAACCTGGTATTACTGGTGAAGCGGGGTGGCTGAGGAAAGAGCTGTCACGGTTCATTGACGGAATTCTGATGAGCTAATTTCAGGGCTGAGTCACTAGCGGTCACCTAGTATTGAGACACACACTACACGTTTAGAAAAGGGGGGATATATCCGACTAATCTAGAGTAGATTGAAGTCTTTAACAAATTACTGTAGTAATTCATAAAACACTTAAATCGGGGGCGAACTGTGACTAGTCGTATGCCTATTGCCTAGTATTGGCCTCATTTTTCATTACAAAACACATAAAATAGTAGGAAATACCTTGTAATACTAATGTCCCTTGCGGTCACATATTTCGTTCATGATTCCATTGAATATTCTAACAATTGGAACTTGAAGCACTTGATTCCATGTTTCATTATTTATCAGATGCATTTTTGTTTAATTAATCCTTATTTTAGCTTAGAAATAAACAAAATAAGCCTTCAGAAAACAACCAACAACAAATAGTATTGAGTTGACAGTGACATTAATGACAGCTCGACGTTCCGTTACGCTGAAGCCCTAGTACAATTTCGAAACATGAAATTAAAATTCGTAAGACAAAAATAAATATTATAATAATTAACCCTCTAGATCCCAGATGGCTTAAATAATATATTTGATACTAATAAACATAAAATACTTCAATACAGGGACGATTTTCAGAAATAAACTTAAAATATCTCAAAGTAAAATAATGTTAACAAATTCGTACGTGATGTTTTCGAACGTTCTCTGCTGCCTATGTGTGCGTAGACGTCATTAAAATTAGCTCCATCTTTCTCTAAACTGCATGAATGAAAGGGACATGATTTATACTTTGCAGTAAGCAATTGTGAACGTTAATATTTAAGGAATATGGCTTAGTAAACAAAATGGAGCTTATGATCTTTCTTCTAACGTCGTTACATGCCACGAGGCTAATAACTTCTTCCTCAGTTCTGGTGCCCTGGTATTTTTGGAATAGCGTTTGTCTCTATAAGTCACTGTTATGTCACTATTGTGTCGCCGGTTATGTCACTATTGTGTCACCGTTTATGTCACCAATTTGTCGCCGATATGTCGCCGTTATGTCGCCGTTATGTCGCCGATGGGTCGCCATAATGTCGTGGGTCCCTAATAGGTCGCCAATACGTCGCATGTCGCCAGTACGGCGCATGTCGCCAATGGGGCCCCAGAATGTCTCAACTTGTCGCCGGCATGTCACTATTAGGACGATAGTATGTCGCGAGACGCCAGTATGTCGCAAGTATGTCCCCGTTTAATCACCAATATGTCGCATAGGTCGCCGGTTCGTCTCTAGAAAAAGTTATAAAAGGCGGAGCGGACCGTCGACTCGGATCATTCATTCTTCAACCATCGGACTAGCAGTGACTCTGGTTTTCGGGCGTAACGTAATACTGGTAAGTGAAGTTACTCTGCTACTTTTTCTGTGTTTGTTTTTGCTTGGAATTATCCTGGTAAATTTAAACTTAGAATTTGTGTCTGTGTTTGGTTTTACGGAGACAATATCGTCGTAACGCTGGACATGGGCTGTTGTGGAGTTTCTTTACTGCCATGTATGGGATTTTAGTTATTGTGAGGTTTCCTACACCGTGTGTTCTGAGTGCCGTCATATTTATGCAGTGACAATGTCGTTGCATGGCCGGGGCTTGGAATAGTGTCTGTGTTTGGTTTTGCGGGAAGAAATTCTCGTAACGTTAGATATAGATGACAGTGTTTAAGGGAACTTCACTTTTCTATTAAGTTAGTTTAATTTTGCGATAACTTAGCTATTTTTAGTGTTTTATTATGGGGTCTTTTTGCTATTTTAAAACCAGATCATTGTTTGGACTGACAGTTTGTCCTGCTAAGCATTCACTCCGCCTAACGGTGCCAAAGGATTGGATGGTTAGGAGTCTATTGCTCCAAGTTTGAGAGGACTTGGCGTCTCTTCTATATCAACATAAGAGACGAATTATCTCACTAGTCTCAAGGTCCAGCTGTTTAGATGGATGTGGGGACGTCACGTGCGCGTCATTGGGTGTAAATCCTGCCCACTGAAATCGACAGTAATTGAGGCTAGGTCTCCTATTAAATATATTTATATATTTCGGTGCTCCGGTTCATACTAGTGCTGGTTGCGGGGACAGACTTCTGTCGTGACTGATATTACACTTAGTCTTTGTTGCGGCAGAGTTTCCCTCGTGATTAGTGCGTGTGTGTGCTAGGGTACTGATCCACTTATATACACGGAATAGGGCGACTTATTCTTATCCACCATGCCCGCGGGCGATAAGGAGGGAGTCAAATACACTGGCCTGTAGGTTGCCTTCTCGGTTTCGCCTGCCGAACGTTACAGCTTCTCGTAGGGACCACACTTGCGTATATTACAAAGCATTAGGTCGATGGTAAGAACGAACTATGCTTTGAATGTACTAGATTAGGGACAATGGGTAGAGTTAGGGTAGAATCACACACTCATTTTGTTGTTTATTAGAGTTCTTTTTTTAGTTCTGGTCTATACAATTGATATGGTTGATATATATTTCTCTTTAAGGGTTCATCTGCCTAAATCTTCCTAATTTCTAATTGATATGGGGATCATTAACGGCTTTATAAATTTTTATTTTTCATTTCTGGTTGTCTGGTGTAGGGACGAGGTACTGAGTAATATAATCAGGTATTTACAACATAATCTCTTAATTATCAATCTGGATTTAGGAACGCAGACTATTCTGGGATTGAAGAACGGTTTGCTTTGGGGAACCTTTGTCAGGCAAGAGCAGTACAAAGGATAAATTGAGTGAATACTCAATTTCGGCCTCGATTAAACATAATAATTAGTGAATAAACTCGGTACTTCGTTTATACATATAGAGAACTAGGAATTCAGTATAGATTATCAGTTCTGGGGAAAGGGATTAGCATCCCTAGCTTTTGAATATAAAAAAGATAAGTAATTATGATGACTGATGGATACTTTGACACTTCTTTTCATCATCATCTAGGTGCGCTTAGGTTACGAAGTGTTGGTCATAGCCCTTCTGGCTAAACTGGTAGGGTAGGTGTTCCGATTAATACTTGCAAATCGGACTAAGAGCTTCCAGACCTGCATCGGGCGTACGGAGCAGCACGTGTGATTAAATCACACATCGTTTAGAAGATGATAGTTAATTATAATTAACCTTGAAATGCTAGGGTGTAAAAGAGCTTATCTCAGGAGTGCTGCTTCTATGTTATCCCGGAAGCTTAATAGGTGTGGCAGGATTTTACCAACAACATTTTTATATATTTTATATTATCATATATGCTGCAATACTTAAATACATTATAGTAAATTTTACACCATCATTTACGTTGCACTAATAAATTCTGAATAATTTTCTATTTCTCTGAATAATTTTCTTTGGATTATTTCTTACTTTCATGAATGGTTATTTTATTACCATAAATATCTGTTCTCAAAATCTAGGTAATAATAAATAAAATCAGAGTCCAAAATTTAGCTGATACTCATTAAAGAATTTGAGGTTACCGCGGTTCACTTCAGAGGGGTCCTAACTACTAGCTAGACGATCACATGGCCATATTTAGGGGTATATCTAAAGGGGGTGTTCATATTACGAGTAGGTAAGTAAGTAAGAAGGGGCGGGAGGTACAATGTAACTGTTTTAGATCAGCATGATTCTATTAAGAGGCTGCTTGAGCGCTACAACATGTCTGACTGTAAACCAGTGTCAACTCCATTACCTGTAAATTATAAATTAGAAAGGTCCAACAAGCATTTAGATGACAATGTTTATCAGTATAGGCAACTACTAGGCTCGCTTATGTTTTTGTCCGTTTGTACTCGCCCAGACATTTCATACGCGTGTAGCCAGTTAAGTCAATTCAGTACATGTTTTGATGAAAGCCATTGGCGGACTGCAAAGCGGGTATTAAGGTACTTAGCCGGTACTATCAATTATGGCCTTTATTTCGAAAAAGATAAGAACTTTGAAATAAACGCTTTTGCGGACGCTGATTGGGCTAATGACATAACTGACCGCAAGTCGTATACTGGTTTTGTAGTTAAACTTGGTAATTGTGTCATCAACTGGGAAGCCAGAAAACAGCGATGTGTCGCTCTTTCTAGTACAGAAAGTGAGTTTCTTTGTATTTCTGATGTTTGCAAGGACATATGTTTTATTAAGAATTTCTTGTCGGAAATTATTGATAAACAATTTAATGTCAATGTATTCAATGACAATCAAAGTGCACAGAAATTGTTGTTAGTCAAGGAGTATTCCCATAGAAAAACTAAACATATAGACTTGCGGTACCATTTTGTTAAAGATTTGATACATGAAGGCAATATTAGTGTTAAATACTTGTGTACTGATGAAATGATAGCCGATGTGCTTACAAAACCATTGTGTGTGCAAAAGCATTTGAAATTTGTAAAAGGTCTGAAACTGAAATGCATAACTGAAAACTCGCATCCATAGCTGTTGTTACTTGTTATGTTTTAGAGTCACCATACTAGTTAGGTTCTATTTCATGTTGTTCAGTATACTTGTTCAATATTCTATCATGTTGTAAGATTATCCAATGTACAGCATAAGGAGGCGTGTTAAAAATTGTCTGTGTAGTCTATGCCGTACATTAGGTGTCAAATATTTTGTATCTGTGGCTTTCTCTTTGATCGCTGCTCTCAGCCCATGCAGCCGTAAGATTGTGTCGTCCCCTTTTTACATTTATTTTATGTTTTACTCAGCCTATACAACTTTTACAAATATATTTTAATATCTTCAATGATTTAAAAAAACTAGATATAGTGGTGTGTTAATTTGTTACGATTAATACAGACTCATATCATAACTTGGTGTTGCTCATTCGTAATCTCGGCTAGTCCCTCGTCTGCTTCCCGTGTGCTCCTTATATTCCTAACATATATATAAATTATAAAAACTATCCTAACTATACTATGTCCTTCCTCGGGTATCAAACTATCTCCAAACCAAATCTCATCTAAATCGGTTCGGCGGTTTAAGCGTGAAAACAGGTAACATTATATATAGACAGAGTTTACTTTCGCATTTTGTAGTATTAGTAGGAATAAAGATTGTACAAAAATTTAAAATAGGTCACCTTTCCCATAACCCAGTTAAATTTTAACGTATATCAGTGCAGAATAAAGCGTAGCGGGGGCTTAAAGAGAGGCTCAACGTAACGTAAACCAAGGCTTAGCCGAAGGAGATACAATGTTTAGTATTACACTTATTTAATCGTATGGAGTATATATGTTACTGTAAAAGCCCGAAGTACGGCAATACCTAGGATTTACCGGTAAAACCTAGGTTTTACCTATGCCGATCGGTAAAAGCCCGAAATGTTAAATCTTACTAGTTTACTTCGGGCTTTTACCGACACCGATATGGTAAATCCTAGGTCTTACCACGGCGACCGGTAAAATTTGAATTATGCGCTGATTCTTGAGATTATTAGATGAAAATCTTGTACCCAGTGTTGCCAAGTGTCCCATATTTCCGTGTTGTTCAACGAATTTTTGCAATGGAATCCTTTGAATTAAATTCAATTAATGTGGCTCCGCTTTTTTAGAGGTAGATGAACGGCCTGGGGTAATATAATGCGCTTTTTTCCATGAAAATCTTTAAAAATCTGCGTCTTTAAAGCACTGCTTCCGCATTTTTGTGTATTTCATCAACTGGCTACATTGCTTGTACCTGTGTAGGGACCGTTATATGTAGCTCATTTAGAGTGATGCTTCATATTGTTTCGACTATTTTACTCGTCGTGTTATCATGTAGGTAGGTTTAGGTCTCCCGGTTCTGCTGAAGGTGAAAGTGAACTCTACTAACCTGCATCTTGGCTAGGCACCCAGGTTTAGGTATTAACTTTAAAACCGAATCTGTAGCTGGCCACTGTATTAGGTAATAGAAACGCGTACCGTATGTGTTTCGCTTTCCAGATGACCAATGTGCCTAGCCAAGATGCCAATCGTTTACAATCCGTAGCGAACGAAACGCAACCGTTTCTGTCGCACTAATATCGAAGAGTGATAGGGAGAGATATTACCCTAACGTTCTCTACGGAGCGAAAGACTGGCATCTTGGCTAGTTGTAGGATAACTACCTAGAAGGAAAGATTTTATGAGTTAATGGACGAGTTAGTGGCAAACAAAAAAGAAAATAACTTTTATCTCCATTGGACATGGAGGAAGAACAAGGATGATAAAGGAGTGTAATCGCAAGTACATAAAACGTGACCGTCGAGGCTAACAAAAAAAAAGTCACAAAAAAGGGCATAGTAACTAACCCTATTGTTTATAGTGAGATGAACTCAAGATGTCAAGTCGATTTAATAGATTTTTAAACCAATCCTGATGGAAAGTATAAATTCGTACTTGTATATCAAGACCATCTTACAAAATTTGTAATCCTTCGTGCACTGCAATATGCCAGTAGGTACAAACGAGATGCATAGAAAATAAGTTACCCAACGCTAGCGAATATGTGAATGTCACGACTTCGGTGTCAAACTCGTGGTAAGGCTCTGTATTGAGAAGAGACAAATACTGATTGTTTAGATTTTTTCATTGGTTTTTTAAATCAATAAGCTAAAGTGTGCAATTTTAGATTAGATTCAGATTTTTACCCAAAGGGTAAAAACGGGACCCATTACTAAGACTCCGCTGTCCGTTATCCGTCTGTCCGTCTATCTCACCGTGTTGTGTCTCACTTTACCGGTCGCCGTGGTAAGACCTAGGATTTACCATATCGGTGTTGGTAAAAGCCCGAAGTAAACTAGTAAGATTTAACATTTCGGGCTTTTACCGATCGGCATCGGTAAAAACTAGGTTTTATCGCACTTCGGGCTTTTACAGTAACATATATACTATATACGCCATACGATTAAATAAGTTTTACACTTATTTATTATGTATGAAAAACATATAATTTTATATTTATATAAGTAGGTACACTCCCTTTCAATGTTGTTCAAACCTTTTATTTTTAAACATTTTATCCTAGGTATTAATTATTGCAACTAAATTTCAATTCAAATTATCCTAACAAAACCTTGTATGGAAAAACACATTGAATTGCACAAACACCTTTGCATTTACTCGTATAAATGACTGCATTGCATATCGGTATTGGAATAATAAATGGAATCATTCTTAACCAAGCTTTATTGACTCACTTTAAATCTGAATTAACGCAATTCTGCTCCGGTCGTAATTGAGCAGCGTATTTGGACCAAATGGACATATTTATTCATAGTCGAAGAGGTAGCCGTTAATAAAATTCAAAATAAAATAAATATTATAGGACATTTTTACACAAATTGACTAAGCCCCACGGTAAGCTCAAGAAGGCTTGTGTTGTGGGTACTCAGACAACGATATATATAATATAATTATAATTATAACTAAGCCTTTTTATTTCCTTAATAAAATTTGATTGACAATGGTACTTATTGTGATTTGAGTGCATGCAATTTTATAAATTTTAGAATAAATAATAATAAAAACAATTACAACACAAATAATAAATTAATAAAAACATTTTTATCAAGGACCTCTTCATATAGTAAAGGCCTCCTCCATTTTTCTCCACATGTCTCTGTCGTTAGCTTTATCAGTCCAGTTTTTTCCTGCTGCTTTTAAAATTTTATCGAGCTATCTCTCCGCAGATCTGCCTCTGGGTCTCTTGCCTGCCGGTCCCTTCCATAATGTTATATTTTTGGCCCACCTGTCCTCGTTCATACGGGCAATATGACCGGCCCACTTCCATTTTAATCTTTTGCTGTGCTCTAGAGCATCAATCAACTTTGTTGTTTTTCTTATGTCAGTGCTTCTCTTTCTGTGGCTCAATTTTAGATTCAGAATGTTCCATAGCTCTTTGGGTTGTTAATATTTTATTTCTGGTTTGTTTGTTGAAAATCCAAGTTTGGGATGCATAGGTAAGATGCAGGAATCTAATATCTTTTTCTTTAATTTAATATAAGTATTTGACTTTAGAATTTCTTTAAAACTCCAAAATTTGTTCCAAGCCAGGTTTACACGTCTCATCAACTCATCATGGTGTCTTGATTTTTTAAATGACACTTGTTTGCCATGATATGTGTACTCTTGGACATATTCTAATAAGACACCGTTAATGTGTATTGGTGACTTTTTGCTGTTTGTCATAATTTTAGTTTTAGTTGTATTTAGTTCTAGGCCAATTTCATTGCTGACATAATTAATTTCCTTTACCATAGACTCTAATTGCGTTGAATTTTCTGAGAAGAGTATGATGTCATCGGCGAATCTTAGGTTACTTAGGAATTGACCATTGATGTTTATGCGTCGTCGTATATACAGGGCGAAATCGGGGTCGTGACTCAAAGCTATTGTACTTAACTCGGTAAATTAATGCGATGTTAGGTATAAAGTTAATTTTTAACTAATTGCAGCTATTCATTAATTAATCAGCAATTTAAGTATCCCAGTTAAAAACACAAATTATGGTTACCTTACAATTAATGTTAAAACCTATTTCATAAACAACTGATTAGACGAGTAAGAAATGTCAACCGTCACTGTTATGACAAAGTCAAAACATTAAAATAAATAAATTCATCCAAGGATTGTACATTGAGTTTATTAATTCTGGCAATTTTAAAGATAATTAAGCAGAAAAATGCCCGCGACATATCCGTTTGCGAATGTTGAGCGGTCTGACATGGTAATGTTTTATTACCAAGCACGTCGTGCTACCACTGCTCGGGAATTATTTATTTATTTACTGCGAGAAGTGCCGGAACATTACTTAATTACATAACTTACACTATCAACACGATGGTGCTTCGGCTCATTTTGAACACCGAGTACGCAATTACCTCGATGAACAGTTCCCGGGATGTTGGATTGGCCGCGGCGGACCCGTGGCATGGCCTCCTCGTAGGCCCGACCTAACGCCCTTGGATCTTTTTCTCTGGGGCGAAATCAAAAGATTGGTGTACGAACAAGAGTCCAACACCATCCTTCGATAGTTCGATAGCTTCGTCAGCGAGTTATTGGAGCATTTGAAAGTGTGAAAATGAATCACTTTGCTCTCGGCAGATTAAAAGATAACCTAAGGCGACGAGCCGAATTGTGTCGACACTGCGACAGCAAAACGGATCACACTTTGAGCAGCTCCTGAAGTATGTTTAAGTTGTGATCGTATTTGTTAAAAGCTTGTGGAGTCTCCGTCCCAGTGATTGTAAAATAATATTATTTTAATAAAGTCTTTAAATTATTTTTATACTTTTTAATTGCTTTTACACTGAATGTAAAACCGAAGATAAGTGTTATCAATTAATTATCGTAAGTTACCACTACTTTATTTACTAGATGTTTGTCTTGTCAAGTCTGTACAGGGTGACCATGACTTTAAATAAGAAATTATTTTGTATTTATTTTTTGTATGTGCGAAAAAGATACAAATTAATGCACTCAAATCTACAGTGTTGTATTCCTAATTAAGTGGCAAGTCTTATTTTTCTTTCTTGCTACACGACCCCGATTTCACCCTGTATTAATTTCAGTGCCGGTTTTGTCTAGTACTACTCTACTTGTGCTTTTCTTATAAATGTCTTGTATGAGCTCTATAGTTTCTTTTGGAATATTACAATCCTGTAAGGCTCTCCACATGCTGATATGGGATATAGAGTCAAATGCCTTAGCATAGTCTATGAACGCCAAGTAGAGCGGGTGTTTCTTTTCTTCGTATTTTTCTATAATCAGCTCTAACGAGTGAATGTGGTCTGTAGTTGAATATGTGCTTCTAAATCCCGCTTGCTCTACTGGCTGGTGCTCTTCGGTGTAATTCGCAAGGCGTTTCTCGAGGCAAGAAGCAAACAACTTGTAGAGATTCGATTGTAAAATGATTGGTCGATAGTTGCTTATGTCAGTAGGGTTTCCTTTTTTGTACAACAGCACAATATCTGATTTAGCCCATTCAGTGGGGATTTTTCTGTCATCTAAAATTTTGTTAAGGGTTGTGCTAGGAGAGCTTTGCCCGTTAAAATGGCTTCGTTAGGTATGCCATCTGGACCACTGCTTTTTTCTTTCTTTAGAGACTTTATCCTAGCCAAGATTTCTTCAGAAGAGAACCTTTGTATTGTCGTATAATTTTCCTCTAAAGACAAAGCCTCTATGCTCGCCAGTGTTTTGCAAGCATAGAGATCCTTATAAAAAATATATATAAATACTTAAATACATAGAAAAACAACCATGACTCAGGAACATCACACAATCCGTGTCATCACACAAATAAATGCTCTTACTGGGATTCGAACCCGCGACCATCGGCTTCATAGGCAGGGTCACTAGGTCACTACCCACTAGGCCAGACCGGTCGTCGTCAAAAATGTATTTTAAATTTCTATATTTACTACATCCAGCTCTGATAGCCTAGCGGTAAGAACGTGCGACTTTCAATCAGGAGTTTGCAGGTTCAAACCACTGTACCGATGAGTTTTTCGGTACCTATTGTACGATATATCATTTGATATTTACCAGTCGCTTTTCAGTGAAGTAAAATAAAACATCGTAAGGAAACCGGACTAACCCCAATAAGGCTTAGTTTCCCCTCTGTGTTGAAGGCTCAGATGGCAGTCGCTTCAGTGAAAACTAGTGCCTACCATTCTTGGGAGTAGTTGCCAAGTGGACCCCACAAGTTTACATGAACACTTATTGGTGCGAGCGTGATGAAGGTATGAGGAAGGATTCGCAAGGGCGAATCGTGCTAAGGTTAAACGTGTCAAAACAAAACAAGTTATAATTTTAAATCGGCTGGCTCTTGGCCTACACCGCGTCGCATAGTGCGGGGTGCATTTGCCAGTATCGATATAAAGTATCGATGGTAATGCGATTTTAATGCGGTTGCGCTGCGACCAAACGATTCGAGTCGTTACTACGCGTAACGATCGCGTTTTTAATTCGCTTTTAATGTTGAGGAATCTTCTAATGTCTGATAATTATTTGTCTAGCTGTTTGCGTAGCCATTAAAGATAATATTAAAACGAGTGACTATAAAAATACGTAAAACGTGACCACTGAATAAGTATTTCATACAGAATGGCTTCACCTCGATAGATTGACAGAATCTCAGTTCGATTAGCAACGCAATGACAGACAGCCTTGAAGGAAGTACCTATAAAGGATGACACGCTAGACCGGGCCGGGGCCGGGCCGGAGCTTCCGGCGCTTCGTTTTCTATAGAAAGCACCACGTGATCACCGATCAGCCGTCATAGAAAATGACATGTCGGACGCCTCGGCCCGGGCACGGCCCGGTCTAGCGTGAGTCATCCTTAACAGCGGAGAATACAAAGGGAGGTTATCACCGGACGGGATGGTATTTTGTCGATATTAGGAACAGGTAGATCATTTGATCAGTTTTATCGCCACAGTAAAAAAGCAAATAGTACGGCTCCCGCGCTCGTAAGTGTAAATTATCGCCGTACAACTTATCAGCGCTGTTTGTAGCATTACGCCCTATTGTGTCGCAAAACTCCCTGAATTGCTTTCCAAAACTTTCTGTTGCTTCAACTATTGTTAACATCCCTTACATCTCCAAACGTATTGACAGTGACACACTTTGAGTAAAGACAGTAGTTCAGAACCGTGGCTCCATATTCATTACCATTCACAAACGTGTCGTTTTCAAAGTGTGTCAATAGTCTGTAGATGTAAGGGATGGTACGTCGTGGTATCAGCGGAAATATGTCCACAGCTGAACAAAGGCTCCCTCAAGGATCTCGACAACGACAGATCAAGCTAGTGCGTGAGAGTAGTTCCTCATCCAACGGCTCTCTGAAATTTTGTACGAATATTTGTCTTCTAGCATTAATATTAACTTGCAGCCCAGATACAACACGGACAAAAAAAACAAACATTTACTGATGACGAGTATTGAAGAGTACCTAAAGGATGACTCACGCTATACCGGTCCGGCTCCGGGTACGGCGTCCGGTACTTCAGTTTTTATAGATGCCCCTCTCTTCCTCTGGAGAGAGTGTACCTATGGACTCAACAAGGTTTAAATACACAGATTCAGATCGCCAACTTGAGTCTCAATATGGCGACGCCGTCAGCAATGTCTTACCGTTGAACCAAATCAGTTTAATCTATGATCCGTTCTCGAGTTTAAACGTACCTAATTATTGCTGTTGACTGTTGAAAACGAGGTATTTACGATGTAGGTACCTATATTTGTTTTTGTGAGTTCCCGATATTTCAGCACAGTTTCTTACGCGATCTTCATGGAGTACCTACTTAACTGATGTGCTGTGTTAGTATTAGCTTGAAATCGTATATTAAACGTAAGTTCAAATAACATTTAATTGGGTACCACAAAACAAATGAAACAATAATTCGAATAAGCAATTATGTACAACTTGAACACTATTCAAGTTAAAATATATTTTCACATGAGTGCTGCCATGTACCGTAATTGGCACATTTTTAAAGTAAGAACTGTTAAAAGGTACTCTCGGAGCAAACGACACTTCATCTACGGCCGAATTGATTTCACGGCATCAATACCTTAACTCTCAAACCGCTTTAATGAACAAAACTCCCCAATCACACCCCACACAAAACAAATGACACGTCATAAGTCACCGGTGGGCGGATAACCGGATAAATCAGGATGGGCCGGCTGCTGTGGCCGCGACGTTTTTAAATCGCTAAACAAAATGGCCGGTAATACGGCGGTTAAAATGGCGCTGCGTAATCGATTTCATTATCTTGATTTAATGGCCTCCTCGCCTCGGTAGTGAGTTAGTGACTCTGCCTACAAAGTCCTGAGTTCGAAACCTGGTAATGGCATTTATTTGTATGTTTCTCACAAATATTAGTTTCTAAGATATGGATGTTTTCTATGTATTTAAGTATGTATTTATCTATATATAAGTATGTATATCGTCGCCTAGCACCCATAGTACAAGCTTTGCTTAGTTTGAGGCTAAGTTGATCTGTCTAAGATGTCCACTAATATTTTTATTTATTTTATTTTATTATTTATCTACTTATGTATCTCGGCATTCAGATTTTTCACTTGATAAGCTACACAATTGCCGTCCGCCCTGATATTAAACCATTTGATATCACAACCGATGCCGGCGCCATTTTATCCGGCTCACTTCTAATACAGGAAGGGCCGGGGCGCCACCAATTTATCGTTTTAATTTGTTCCCGTTAATTGTGAACACCCTCTACTGAGCCTTTGTCAATACGCATATTGTTCATTAAATTGTGCCTCTTAAATAATACAGTTATTGTTGGGGTGAAATTATTTCATTTGGGCTCCAATAAGCTGTAATTAAGTTAGGTAAGTCGAAAACAATAATTCGTGCGGGGCTATTTCATGGCGTGTATTTTAAACTAGGTCCAAAGAGGCTTATAGACCGATTTTTCGATATTTATCAGAAGAAACGTTTTACTATGCTTAGGACATCAGCAATAGTAGCTAATGGGTACCTTCTGGGAATCTAAAAATAGGTACTGGGAATGGGTCTGCAGGGGCATTTTATTTTTTAATTTTTTTAAAACTCTAATTACATCTAAGAATTAACATTTTTTTTATCAAGCAGATACGTCCGCCAGCGATAGGTACTACAAATTTTATATTATAGGAAAAGTGGAAAAAATTACGCTTCAGGCAGGACTTGAAACCATGACCTCTGCAATCCATGCACCCCAAAGAAGTGTAGACCAGGTATACCTAAATAAAGGAACGAATGGAAAGATTTGCGCATTTCTGGTAGGCTTCCATAGCTCAGTTGGTTAAGAGCGATGCCGGAAGCGTAAATTTTTCCATTCTTCCTTTAATATAAAATATCTAAGAATGGTCAGTTGTGATGGACAGTGATAAGTTCTTTGAGAAGAGGTCACACTTTCTAAAAGATATTATTACAAATAATTAAAGCCAATAATACGAGAAAAACCGATTATTAGCCACCGGAATTAATCTTCTAAATCTATTACTTATTCGACACAAACACCCATTCCCAACTATAAATAGAAAACTCCGGTTTCCGCTCCGACAGTTACACAGTAAAGATATGTGACGTTCCACGGCAAAAGGTACCTTATGGCGTCTAGCGCCGTGATTCGGGAAATGAATTACAGATTCACTAGATATGAAATAGTAAATATATGTGATGTTCCACGGCAAAAGTTACCTTATGGCGGCTGGCGCTCGCGTCGCATAGTGCCGCAATAATATTGGAGCGGCGTTAATAATAACGTAAGCGCCAGCCGCCATAAGGTACCTTTACCCGTGGGACGTCACATATCTTTTTCTATATCGTATCTAGTTAATCTCTAATTCATTTCCCGAATCGCGCCGTTATTTGGTTCCACACGAAAATAAGAAAGTAACTTTTCGCTTCCGAACTAATATGGGGACATTTAGTCACGCCCATCTCGTGGTTATTATAAAGGAGAACTTGGGACCCTTGGGTCATAAAGATTGGTTGGTATCTTGGATATGGCGTTATGTGAGTGAAACTTTATTACAATGGGTCTATGAGTGTCAAAAGGAATGACTATTCATTGTCGTAAAATTACACAATGTGTAAATGCAAGATACATACCTAATACGTATAAAAGATGAAAAAAAAACACAAAACGTGCTCATAGTCATACCCGAACGATGACTATTGCCTGCACGGTCACGGCGCTGGTGTTTTATATACATGGTGTGTCTGACCATGGGGCTTTAAATCCAGGGCTTGATTTTACTCGCTAAACTGAGCTACTTTTACTTTTAGTCCCATAGGACTAACCCTAAAATCGGGGAAAATTTTTTGGCTTTTCCATAGAAAATCGACATCTGATCAGCCAAAATGTATGAAAAAGTAAAAATTTTTTTCGGGATTTCGGGGTTGGTGGTAAAAGTAGCTCAGTTTAGCGAGTAGAATCGAGCCCTGGATTTAAAGCCCCATGGTCAGTAACACACAGTAAATTAGTTTTTAATGTATAGATGGTCAAGCAAATCTTGTCAGTAGAAAAAGGCGCGAAATTCAAATTTTCTATGGGACGATATCCTTTCGCGCCTACATGTTTCAAATTTGCCGCCTTTTTCTACTGACAAGATCTGCTTGACCCAGTATAAATAAAAATAATAAAATAATAAAAATGATTTATTCAGTAACTTAATAGCTTAACAATGTGCAGGTTGGTGTCTCTTTTTAAGTATACAAGATACCTGTGTCAAGAGACACCGCTCTTCCTTACTGGTTTGCTATGTAACAAAACAAAACAATCAGTTAAAAGAAACAAAAATATAACTAAAATTAAAATATTCAAATTAAAATTAAAATTAACAATACATAAGTTAACCTAACAGGAACCATAAATTTAGTATATGTATCATGAGTAACAGAAAAGTACTAAATATCTAACTATAGGCCACTTGTGTGTGTGTGTGTGTGTGTGTGTGTGTGTTTGCCTGTGTGTATGTGTGTGTGTGTATGTGTGTGTGTTACATTATTGTAACTAATAAATCTTCTATTTCTGTGTAGTTTTTAGTTTTTAGCCAGTTTAATATTTTACTTTTACATTCTTTCGATGTAGAAGGATATAAATCAATGGCATTATCTATAAGATTATATAATTTTGCAGATAGAGCAACGTATTGTCTTCTAGCATATACAGACTTTGTTTTTGGAATGGAGATAACATTTCGTTTCCTTTTCCTTGTGGACCTTGTTGAAGTATCCTCCCGACTATACCTAGTATTTTTATGTCTCCGCAAAGTCACATTCCACACATACAGTTTTCTCACCGATAGGAGGTCACTATCTTCATACAGCTTATCGGTTGGGAACCTGTACGGTTTACAATACATGACTTTGAGTAAAGCTCGTTGAGCTCTTTCTAATTGAAGGAATTTGGTTTTAGTGGCTCCACCCCAGACTGGAATGCAATATGTAAGAACCGATTGTGCTAAAGAAATGTAAATTTGGTTGAGGAGTTTTTTGGTGGCAATATGTCTTAAATTTTTGAATGTCCATATGAGTTTGCGAGTACGTGACATGATCAGCTCTGTGTGCATATGCCGTGTTAGTCGCTGATCTATCATAATGCCGAGGTATTTAACATAGTCAACTTTAGTGATAGTTGAACAAGAGCAGTTCGTTTGATTTAAATCGTTACAATTGTGAATCCTGATTTTATACATGTGGTCTGGTTGTGTCCTGTTGTATTTTGAGAAACATATATAGTTTGATTTATCCGCGTTTAGGGTGAGAAGGTTTGCCTGAAACCAGCGGGCAATTTTGGCTAGTCCAAGTTCCGCATACCTACGCACATCATCCCAGGTATCGCCATAGAACACAACCGCTGTGTCATCAGCGTAAGCAATGATGGAACCTTGCTCGATAGGCAGATTGCAAAGTTGGTTCATGTATAATAGAAAGAGTATATGATACCTATTTCAGTTTATAACTATTTTCGAATTCTAGAATGAAGTACCCCGAAACTTGAAGTCTAATTTCAATTCCGATGAACCACTTCCCAACTTCTCTGATCGGGACACTACTATGCTCCGTAGATTCTGGTCTCAGATTTCATTCAATGTCCGTAATTTTACGGGCGGTATTCGAAGACATAAAGCTCAGAATTGGCTGGTCAATGATCACTGTTTCCTACTAGATGAAACATATACGACTCAAATATAAGATTTTAGTAACTAATATATTTAATTAATTTAGTTAGGCATTGTCGTTATTCAATAAAATACACAACCATATACCATGTAAAAAGGTAACCGTTAAACTGATTACGGATTTATTAATCATTAGTAGTTCCGACGTTGCGATAAAATGGAATATATACTAATACATATTAGTTAGGTATACCTATATCAAGTTTATTTATTATTTTTGGACATTTTTATTTTTTATATTCTTTATTAATTTGACTGATTTTTACTTTTTACCTACTCTTTTCTTGTTCTTCTACCTAGCGTTATCCCGGCATTTGCCAGGGTCCGCTTTCCTACTTGCTTTCCTCCACTTTGCGCACACCTACCTACCCGTTTACCTACTCTTTTCTATTTTATAGAAAGTCGTTTTATATTATATTATATTACTGTTATTTTATTGTTTTTAGATTATTATTATTGATATTTTGTTGTGACGATCTTTTTGTGAATGCATTTTATTTTGACATGTAAAATTTGATGTACATTTTCAATAAGAAATAAATGAATCTAATCTAATCTAATCTATATTATAGACCGCGCGACTTAACTTTTTAAGACCTAATGATTCAAGAATAGTAGTTTGTGTTACAAGGGGTCAAAATGATATATTTCCGTCAAGGGCGTACATTGAATCCTGAGCGTAAGGGGCTATTCATAAATTACGTCATTTCAAATTAGGGGGGGGGGGGTCTGGACATCGGATGACGGTAGCATGAAGTAGGAGGAAATGGGGTCATTTGAAGCATGATTTTTGGATGATTATAGGGGGGGGGGGTCAAAAATCGATGACGTAATTTATGGACAGCCCCTAATGAGGGATTCAAGTGTTAACGCCCAAGACGAAATCATTTTGTACCGATAATTGCTTTTCACATCAACTATGAGGTAATTGTTATATTCCAAAATATGTATTATTTGACCAAAAAAAATAGTATGCAAGAAAGAAAAAATCGTGTCCTAGAACAGAAAAGGACAACTTTAATCCCTAGGAGGGAAGAAAAGTGCCACTTTGATCCCTCCTAGCGGAAAAGAAAAAGCCCTTTTTCGAATAGGTGATGTGAAAAATGTATTTCTTTTGCCCTCCAGGTAGAAAGCGTCAAGCGCAGCCCTAACACTTTCCGGGTCCGTCGAACAGAAAAATAGTATACCTATACCTCGGCCAGTAGATAAGAAAGCCTCAGATCACATGTGTGAGACATTTCTTACTTTACTGCCTTAGGTTCAGTTAGCAGCAGAAGTCGCTAAGCGGGCCAGGTGTTCAAAATGATCTTGACGCGACTTTATTGTTAAGAGAATAAGAGCGTGTCATGGTAATTTTGAACACCTCGGCCGCTTAGCAACTTCTGCTGCTGACTGTATGTAATATAAATAAGACATTATGAAAGTCGAACTACCTATTTATAAATTGGAATATTTAAGTCATAGAGCGAAGTTAATGTTCGTCGACTTAGGCCCACTTGCACCATTCTAACAACCCGGGGTTAACCGCTTAAACCTGGAGTCATATTGTACTGGTAACCATGGTAACTCCATGTTTAACCGGTTAACCCCGGGTTAGTGATTGGTGCAAGTCGACTATCCCTAACCCTCCCGCGAGTCACACGCTGGGATTGTACGATCTATTATGCGTAGTCTGATGCACTACATTGACTAACAATGGCGCGTAGTCCAATGCCGGTCACGCACAGATGAGAAAGCAACTCGTTTGTGAAACTTCCACTTCTGGCAAGGAGGTACGAAAATCTACCCTATAAAAACACGAACTTTTATGCTACTTTCTATTGGCTGTGTGCGTGCGAGAGAGGATATAGGAGACGACAATGCAGGGGCTGCACGGCGTGGAAGAAATTTTAACTTTCGTTGGGCGACATCTACATATAATAACAACTGCTATTTGAATGGTGTCAATTGTCAGACAAGTCGGACAGCTATGTAATAACTGTTTTGATGACGGCGCTCATACAATAGAATACAATACAATACAATTTAAACTCATTACGGATTTATTAATCATAATTGCGGTAAAATGGAATACATTACCTATATATTAATTAGGTACCTATATTATAGACCGTGCAACATAACTCGCGTCGTTTTTAAGACCTAATGATTCAAGAAAATGTATTATTTTGCCCTCCAGGCAGAAAGCATCAATTTTCAGCTCTCAGCGCTAAACGAAGTTGCCACTTTCCGGGTCCGTCGAACGTAAATAAGTAAATAAGAAAGCCTCAGATCACATGTGTGAGACATTTCTTACTTTTCTGCCCTAGTTATATAATCACTAACACCTTAAAAACAAAGTCCCCAGCCGCGTCTGTCTGTTTGTATGTATGTTCGCAATAAACTCGTAAACTCCTGAGCGGATTTTCATGCGGTTTTCACCTATCAGTAGAGTGATTCTTGAGGAAGGTTTAGCTGTATAATTTGTTAAGGTTTTGTGTAAGCCGGGCGGGCTTCGCACAGCCGGGGCGGGTCGCTAGTATACTATAAATGTTCCTACCATTATGAAAGTCGAACTCATTATAAATATGTCTTTCCCATCACGGAACAATGGTGTTCCGGACCTTTGGGAGGCGTGCGCGGAGCCGAAGCCAACACGTAGAGGCCCTTTTGACACTTTAATGAAATGTAAGGGGTACACCGAGCGGAGGCTGCCCTTGCCCGTGTCATGGGACGCACGCAGAGGCAGCACCTGCCAGGGTGTAAGGACTATTGAGAGTTGATGGAATCTAAAATGAACTAGGTTATTGGGTGAAAGCGATGGACTAAGAACTGAGCTATGGGGTAAAAAACCGGACGCCTGCCTAATAAAACGGTATGCAATTTTATTTCCGGCAGACGGTGACTCGCCCTCACAAGATGGGCCCCCACAAAAAGCGACATCTAGGATGGCTCAAGGGCAACACCGGTGTGAGCGGCTCAGGGGTGTCGAGAGGTAAATATAATTATTATCATTTTATTATAAATTGGGATATGTAAGTTATAGAGCGAAGTTGATGTTCGTCGACTATCCCTAACCCTCCCGCGAGTCACACACGCCTGGGATTGCACGATCTATTATGCGTAGTCTGCGCCCAGCGCAATGCACTACATTGACTAACAATGGCGCGTAGTCCAATGCCGGTCACGCACAGATGAGAAAGGAACTCGTTTGTGAAACTTCCACTTCGGGCAAGGAGGTACGAAAATATACCCTATGAAAACACGAACTTTTATGCTACTTTCTATTGGCTGTGTGCGTGCGAGAGAGGATATAGGAGACGACAATGCAGGGACTGCACGGCGTGGAAGAAATTTTATCTTTCGTTGGACGACATCTACATAATAAACTGCTATTTGAATGGTGTCAATTGTCAGACAAGTCGGACAGCTATGTAAAAACTGTTTTGATGACGGCGCTCATACAATAGAATACAATACAATGCAATGCAAAGCAACGCAACGCAACGCAACGCAACGCAACGCAACGCAACACAACACAACACAACACAATACAATACAATACAATACCATTTATTTCTCTCATATAAGGTTACAGTAGTTTACCAATTCGCTTACACGGTAAAATAGAATATAAGACACATTAACAAATTATAAATTTAAAAAGTAAAACTCATAGCAAGTATGCTATACGGTTGCCACATGCGTGTGCCCGAGGGCGGATTTAAAACCAATTTCATACGGTAATGATAATAAAAGTCAAGCCTTTTCAAGCCTGACCAGAAATATAATGATCATTGTCAAGAGGGCGCTGTTATTCTCGTATAGGGTGACCGTTCAGTATTAGTATGAAAAAATTAGTTCCAGTGAAATTCCGCAACATGGCGCGTGATCATATATTCCTGGTCAGGCTTTACACTAATTATTCACAACACACGATAACTTATGTTTAAAATCAATTATAAGTAAATGCTCACACCAATTTAGATGAATTTATGTACTCGCTCTCATTGGTTAAAAATATGTTTCACTGAGGTATGTTTGAAGTTATTTTACTAGAGTTAGACCAAGAAAAGTCTGCAGCGATTTTGATAGCTCACGCAGTGCAAGCGTTATTTATACGTCATAGTTTCATAGAAGTTTATAATAAATAACACTTGCACTGCGTGGGCTATGAAAATCGCTGCAGACTTTTCTTGGTCTAACTCTACACGACTACATGCCTACATACTTCTATTTATCCTTTGCAGACTCTAGCAAAAATACACAGAATGTAAGCACCACTCACCACTCGTCGCCGTAAGTGGCTCGTTCCTGCCACAAGAAGCGACATCTCGACATTTGTGAAACTTTGCGAATCTCAAATATGGCGGAATTCACTCGTTGAATCTTTTATGACGACTATTTTTATTATTACAAGCTTTTATTTAGTTTCACCTGTCCCGTTGTCTGTCTGTCTGTAATCAAATCTTGGAAGTTAAATTTGATCCACTTCCCGGTTTCCGATTGAGCTGAAATTTTGCATGCATGTATAAATTGGATGACAATGCAATATCATGGTACCATCGAGCTGATCTGATGATGGAGACAGGAGGTGGCCATAGGAACTCTGTGATGAAACAACGCAACCTACTTGTGTTAGGGGTTTTTAGAATTGTCTCGTTGAATATTAGTTGTCTGTCGTAAGAAAAGTACAGTCAGCGATAAAAGCTTGTACCAAAAATGAAATTTTTGCAAAAACTTATTTCTAAAAAGCTTTTTGTCTATAATTTCATTTTTGATACAAACTTTTATCGCTAATTGTACTTTTCTTATAGTTACAGAAGCTAATGGTTTTTATAAGTACAAAGTAATGTTTATAATAGAATACTAGAATAGCTATACCTTTGTAGTTTCTTATTAGGTACCTCATCTCGCGTTGCTGTAGTCATTAATCTCCAGTCTAGACCGATGATGGCGGGAATCTGTCAAACGTAGTCTATTGTGATAATACGAAGCCATTTCTCTCTGCTATGCTTTATTATAATAACTAGTATAGATAACGAGGTACTTAGGGCAGACATTGTAGTAACTAATCAAATTCGTCTAGAAATTACGAATGTAGTAGCAGCTCTTAGGTATTTTTCCAGGCGGTGGTTTCCGGGTCAAAAACACAACATGTATGTATACATATATGTGTGTGTAGCCGCCGTGCAGGTCAGGATCTCGACGACTCAAATAAAAAGCTTCGATTTGAAGTAAACTATTATAATTTTCCAAAGTTACTGGTTTACAAGGGTTCCTTGACTAAACGGTTAGATGTAGAAGTGGTGTGGTTATTGTATGAAGGCTGATGAAAGAGTGGTTTGCATAATTTGATTGTACAAAATGGTGGTTTAGATTTAGGTGCCTCTAATTGGCCGCCATACAGGGTATGTGGAGCGCTCCTATTGGTACTTTAGAAAAAGCTTCCAAATACGAGCCGAGCCCGACGGCTGCGTTTAGCTACTGCATTAGGATTTTATACAAATAAAGGGTTGCGTTTGCAACAGTGTGAAAAGTTATATGTAGAGTCCTTTATCCAGCAGTAAGAAATTACGGACTAAAACATTTAAAACTTTCGCGTTTTGAACACATATTAAAACATAGTGAAACCGGGTTTATCGCGAATTTATTTCGTTACTTTTATTTCTAACGTTTCGACGCTGGTTTCACTGGTCGTGGTCGCGGATAAAAGATGACTCACGCTAGTCCGGGCCGTGCCCGGGCCGAGGCGTCCGACATGTAATTTTCTATGACGGCAGCTCGGTGATCACGTGGTGCTTTCCATAGAAAACCAAGCGCCGGGCGCTGGCCCGGCCCCGGCTCGGTCTAGCGTGAGTCATCCGTTAACTGATGTCCGAGCAAAATGTCACAATAGAGATTTGTGTAACTACCCGAAGGGAAGTCTCTAAAAAAGTTTGGGGTAGACATCACCATTTCAAACCTGTGTTGAAACGTCAGAAATATAGGTTACAAAATTAGTTCGCGATAGGCCCGGTTTTAAATATGTTTTAATTAAGGTCTAACCCAGTGTTCTACAAAACTACCGTTGTTCCGTGCTGTTGTGTCTTGTGAATTAAATATTTAAAGTGTGCTGAGGGGACCTGGATTGTCTGGCGCGGGGCCAAAGGGGCTCTTAGACCGAGATGAGTTAGCGCGAGCTATTAACAGAGTTAGGCTACTGGGGATTCGCGGCTATGCCAGAAAAATATTTTTTAACAATGTATAAAATGGGTTTAAAAACTGTCAAGTGGTCACAACATAGCGCGCCGAAGCGTTATCATGGTCGCATTTTTATCACCTGTCATGCCATGCTTCACTTTCGCACTCACGTATTTGTTAGATCGTGACAGGCATGGTGACAAATGATAAAGAGCCGACCATCTTAGCCCTCTGTACAGATATGATGGTCGTTCTTGTCTACGTGACAACGTGACAAAACGGTATCAGTCACTTTCAATTGCGCTCTGGTAAAAAGTGATGGATATTTTGTCACATGGATAAAGGTATCCATAGTGCCTACTGCATACTGGACAATTTTGTTACGCTGATAATATTGCGATCTGAAATGATTTTACTGCTTGTTATTAAGCGTGTCCATTCCAAATAATAAGTTTTTAAAACTTATTTGTAATGCGTGGGTCTAAAAACTAATATATGGGCTACAAACTCTTTATTAAACGACAGGTTGTCATTATACGTATCTACAAAACTTCTACCCGGTTTATTTTCTTTGTGTAACAATTTTTAACAACAGAAACTAGTAAGTAACAGACATAGACATAGTTATGTTACGTAAATGTTCATGCCAAGTTTCATGTCATTTGTAATCATAACTTTAATTGTATGGGAGCGGTTTTATCTAATGTACCTACCTACTTAAATCGTTAACTATTTAATCTTTTCCACAAGGTATTCGAAATTTCTTTGACCCAAATCTAAGCTCCTGAACCAATCCTTAATCATAAACAATCTCAATAAGCATCGATTCCCGAACCATAGTTTAAAACTTCCAGAATCCCAACTATCCTCGCCCCATACAACTCTGACTATAAATTAATTCCCAAAATGTATCGTTTACGACTCCACTCTCGATAGAAAAACGTCGTAAGCACCCTTGATTAACAAGAGACTTATCACTTTTACTTCAGATGCATCGGTATTGGTTTTAGTTCAACGAGAACTGATTCATTTCAAGTTTCATTTAGGTGAGCACGAGAAGTTTAATGAATACTCATTTGAACAGTGTCCAATCGAATGAATATTCAGATGCAGAAATGTGTGCTCATTTGTTATTTTCGCGGAACTTGCTAATTAAAATCTATGTATACAATATGCATCGATTCTAATGTACAGTCGCCGTCTGATATGGGGTTGTGCACAAATCACGCGAGGTGTTTTCGGCTACTTTTTGACCCCCCCTCCCCCTTGGTGATATTTGGTGAGGTTTTTGGCTACCCCCTCCCCCCACACAACCTCACGTGTATTTTTTTGAAATTTTTTAATTCGACCAAATTTTAAGATAAATAGTATTGTATATAGAAAATCTTGTTTATTGTTCTATTTTCGTTAAATAGACTCGCTATTTTGAAGTGCAGAGTGAAGATTTATGTTTAAAGAAACCGAGAAAAAGTATCTACTCATGTGGTAGGTTTTTTTTTCTTAGTTTCGTTCACTGTAGAAAAATACACGTGAGGATTCCTTATACCCCCCTCCCCCAACGTGATCTATCGTGATTCTTTCGTGACCCCCCCTCCCCCTATCGAACCTCGTGAACAACCCCTATATCGGAGTGGCCAAGGTGCTCTAAAATATCTGTACATACACTAACGCCTTGACGATAGAAACGTGTTCAGATATGTACCTACATATTTCATGTAAGCTCCTTGGTAAATCCGATATATCTGACGGAGACCGATTGTTTAATTCATATCACGCTGAGCACTAACTAGCCCCTTCGTAAAATCATTGACCTTTGTTTGATTCCAGCTGAAAGCGATACCGTGTACTAATAGAAAACTATCAAGAACGGAGCCTAATAGAAATTCATGGCCTTTCATATTTTCCCATCGATCGAAAGTGAAAGCTAGCTGTTCCTCCTAACATTTAGTACCTATAGTATTGAATAGGTAATCTAATTTCATTCTAAGCTACTAAATTTGTAGCGTCAGTGTAGCTTAGACTGCAAAAGTGCAGAAATTTATGCATGTCCCGGCCAAACTAATACGAGTTTGTAAATTTAATCCCGAATGGAATTTAGTTTTGAACATTTCGCTTCGTCAAAGAGTCTAATTATAAGTACATTTGTTATTTATTGGACATTCTATGCGAGAAACAGGCTGTTATGGTTTTGATCTGGTTTTGATACGACCTTGCCGATTGTCTTGCCGTGCAGCGCAATCATGAGAAAGAGATCGTTTTATTTAGGTTTAAGATGTTTATTTCTCAAAAGATTACAAGAATAATCACTTCCTGAGAAATACATGTTTACACATTCGTTAGGAAGGGAAATGATTAGTGTCATTTTGAAACGGCTGCAACTAAACCTGGAACTATTTATCCCGATCGTGTGGAGGGCTTAATGGCCCACAGTGGCCAGTGATTGGCGATGATGGAGCGTAATCGCCATTCTGTCGGTTTTCGGGCAAACATCAAAGGAAGTGGCAGCCATGAATGTGCGCGTGCCCAGCACATGATGGAATCGTCGCCCATTATGTATGTACACGAGCCATCACAGCGCCGTGCGTTAATTAGCTATGCAAATAATTGGCTATATGTGTCGGCGTTCGCCTAATACAATAATAATAATTTAATATCTTCAAACGAGCAATTCTTGTATATTTATTTATATATTTCGGGGATCTCGAAAACGGCTCTAACGATTTCGATTAAATTTTCTATATGGGTGTTTTAGGGGGCGAAAAATCTATCTAGTTAGGTCTTAACTTTTCTGTGGGAAAACGCGCATTTTTGAGTTTTTGTATGTTTTCCGAGCAAAGCTCGGTCTCCCATATATTTTAATTTATTGTATTAATTTAATTTAATGTACTGTATTAATTTAATTTAATTTAATTTATTGTATTAATTTAATTTAGTTTAATTTATTGTATTAATTATGTAATGTAGTTATTGCAATGTATGGAACTTTTTATCCTAAATGAAATATATAAAAAAAATACTATTTTCCTTGAAAATTCGTACACAAAGTGGAAGCGTTTTAAACACTGAAAAGTACCTGAATAATGAAAACATCGGAAAGTTCAAATTGTTTTCCCCTAAGGCACCAATCTTCAGTAATAGGCTTTAACGCTCTTAAGCTACTACTAAATCATCGAGGAGGTTTAAAAAGGTAAAAATATGAAAATAAGTCGAAGGCAATCTCGTGAGTTGAGACAGGGCAGTGTCCTGATTTTGTGCGTTTTGTTGTAAGGTGTAAGGTAAGGGAAGTATTTATACTTCATACGTACTAGTCTTCGAGGTATGGAAGTATTTACACAGTTAAATCTTGAAGTCACAGTCATTGCAGGGACGGACGTTGCAACTAGACAAGAAAAAACCTCAATAAATAAATTAATTAATTTTGCAATGGCTGCTAAGGGGCTGTTCATAAATTACGTCATCTATTTTTGACGATTTTTTACCCCCCCCCCCTAAAATCATCCAAAAATCATTTGAAATGACGTAATTTATGAATAGCCCCTAAGGATGATACGTGATGGAGCCTACCCTAAGTACCAGTAGGAGTTATTACATAATGCCTTCCTACTCTGTACTGACTGGGAGCGGAACGCAGCGCAACGCCCCGAATGGCGGCGCCTCATTCATGAATTTCATGATCGAGTCAGCGATTTTGAGACTGAACGTCGCAGTGAGCTCGACAGAAAACGAGCCGCAATTCCCTACAACTATGTAGGTGATGCGCTGACGTGCCCAAAATGCGCTCGAGTATTTAGTAAAAAGATATGGTACGTTAGCCACCTAAGGGCGCACCAGCACGGTTACCATCAGTTTGTCACTGACATAAACGCCGTCGAGAACGTAATTTACTTTTCACCTCAGCAGCTCGAACAAGGGTACTTTGCTTCTTAAAAACAGTGAGCAAAATGCGATTTTGCTCACTGAGTCATTTTGTCTCACTCAGTGAACAAAATGACATTCAAGTGACCTTTATAGTCAAATGTCATTTCAACATGCGGGGTCTAATACAAGTTCGATATACTTGGGTTCTATTATCTCTGTCCCTCTAGGTATGTTCTCACTGCTTAGGGTGAAAAATTTTGTGTACTACACGAGATCAAAGTTATTTACATCTCGTGCGCTTTTGAATGAAATAAGCACTTGAAGAAATATCAAACTTTGATCTCTTGTTGTACAAATAACTATTCTATACATCTCGCTCGCACTCGCATATTAGTGCAAACGGGATGTATAGAAAGTAAATTACGTTCTCGACGGCGTTTACGTCAGTGACACACTGATGGTAACCGTACTGAGAGTGGATCAACTACACTCTAATAACGCGATATCAAAATTGCCTACTCGAGCACACAGTCGCTGTGGCCGAAATCGGTCAGGAGAGCATCACTCTGTACATTTTGTGATAAATAGTACCGAAGAAGTATCATAGTAAGTTAACGTGTTTTTACAAATTGCATTTCTACAAATTTCATTCGCCAACTATAACTTTTAAAGTAACTTGGGAATACAGAAAAACAAGACGATATACTCTTACGTATTAAGATTTCACCAACAAGAACTTTGCCTGTAACTAGCATCGTTCCTCGAACAACTATCAAGATTCCTTAACACTTGAGATTGTACGTTGTAAGGTTTTAGCTGCTACATTTGTTCAGTAGCTAAGCTCAAATATTATGTTTTGTATTTGTTAAGTTTTATTTTATTCGATATTAAACTTTCGTTCGACATATTTTAAATTGTTTATTTATACGACATTAAGGGGGTAACGAATAGAATTGGACGCCTATTACGCCGGAAGTTTAGCATTAGGACAATCTTCCGTCCCAACCGTCCCAAGGTCAGACAGATGCTGCGCTCGCCAAAGGACAAGGCGCTGGGGAACCCGGGGGTATACGAGATACCTTGCGACTGTGGTAGGGCGTATGTCGGTGAGACTGGAAGGAATGTCTCCACGAGGTTGTCGGAACACATACGCAGCGTAAAGAACATGGATACCAGGAATTCAGCGGTGGCAGAGCACGCGTACGATACAGGCGCGTCCCATTTCATTCGTTTCGATAGAGCGAGATTACTAGTACGGGAGAAATGTTTTGTGCCGTTGTAAGATTCGCGAGGCGATTGAAATTGGACGCCGCCCTAATTTCAATCGGGACGGAGGCTGGATGTTGCCACCTGCATGGAAGCCTATAATACCTGGTATTAGGCGGGAAGTGCGTTGTGACGATCGCGTGGACATAGTGAGTGCACGCAGTGTGCTTGACGCCGGTCGATGCAGCCGCCCTACCAGACCTTCACCTGACAACTCCGGCTGCGGAGTGCACCGCGCCCCCGCTCCCGCTCTATCAGCGCGCGCGCAACGAGCGACGAGGCGGGCGGCGCGATCAGTGCACGAGTTGCAGCCGCCGCGAGCACTCGAACCTGAGGAAGGACCCCCGACGGGCCCGAAACATGTCGCCAATAGCGACTAAAAATTCAAGTGAGTGAAACCGTTGTCTTATAAACAATTTTATTTTATTGCTTCATTTCTAAACCAAATACCTCTTAAGCATACTCATCATCATCTTCCTAACCCCGGTGTTCTGGCATTTTGCCACAACACACAAAATGGATACGGACAACCTAATCCCAAGATTTGGCACAGTCACTTGTTTTTATGAGAGCAACTGCCATTTGAGGGCCTACCGGGAAAAACGAAAATCGAAATTTCGTTATCTGCCTCTCTATCGTACGAATATGCAAGTGATAAAGAGGCAGATAACGAAATTTCAATTCTTGTGTTCCCCATGGATTTACGACCGGAGAAACTAGACGTCATTGAGAGTCTGGTTTCCTCTCGATGTTATCAAATAAAGTTTCGTACCGTACATAAGTTCTAAAAAACTTGAGCCCAGATTCGAATCCACGACCTCTGCCTTGAAAATCGAGTATCGTCTTGGGTCGTCCCATTCGTTTTTCGTCAAGTTCTTAAATTTGTCCTATTCTGCTTTCGTCACCCATTCTACATTCGTCACAATCGTCGGTGGCTTTCAATGCAGAATGCGTGACGAAAGCTGAGCAGGACTAATTTAAGAACTTGACGAAAAACGAATGAGACGACCCAAGACGATACCGAAAATCGTACTTTTTAAATCTACCTATTATAGTATTAAAAATACTCGAATCACAAAAATACCCAGTATTTTCATCAACAAAAAAACCTCTGTTGTTCAGCTCATGAATATTTTCCGTGAACTCGTAAAAAACCGATCCCGCCACGATGATTATTATAATAAGAAACGATCAAGGAAACCAGTTTATTGTTTTTCCTTTTTCTTCATTTTCTTAGGTAATGCGAAGTGGGTTTTTTACGGCGAACGTGTATACACGGGGGATTTATTTAGAGGTGTACTTTCGTATTAGGATGAACAATACAAGCTAGATGCTTAATTTTCCAATTGTCATTTCATTAGGTAATATCATTTTATAGTGATTTAGACTCATGGTATTTTAAATAGTGGTCGAACTACCTGTTTGTCTCTCTTGCCATGGAAACCGCTGGCTGTTTGTGTGCCGAGGCCAAGTCTTTCATTGGGGAAGCGGGCATGCGTTTGAGGGAGGGTGGTCATGACCCTCGCTCCGGGTCGTTCCTTACGCAAAGGTTGCCCATCGCGGTTCAACGTGGCAATGCGGCGAGCGTGATGGGCTCCTTTGCGACTGGATGGGCTCGGAACGAATTTTGTGAATAGTTTTAGTGTTGTTAGTTTAGTTTAGGTTAAGACAATTATTGTAATTTAGTAAATGTAATTTAGTGGTTCTTAATATTAGTGGTTATAAAATCAACAAAGTGTTGTTTTGTTTTCAGATTTTCGGGCCACTTCAGTTGCTTCCAGAGACCACCGGTAGTTCGCGGGCCGCCGTTAAGGGGCATCCTTATCAACCTTAATTCTTCATTTTCGCTATAATGTTTGCATTTTTTATGCTGTCACAAGTCATCGTATGAGGGTCAAACACATTTTAGAAAAAAATCACTTCAGTGGATAATACAATAAAAGTTAACAACTCTGATACGTATTAGATATCCCGTTTTTCTTATTTGAGTCTCAAGTACTGAAAAAATGTAATCCGCCTGTAAAGGTGCCGCGTACAAATTAGCTTTAAGTTCCCTTACATTTGCGATGTCTACAGGAAAGACGCGAACGAGTTTGCTTAAAAATGTGTATGACCCATATTGACGAATCCGTCATACATAATCTGCACCTACGCCAGGTGAAACAATTATAGGTATCTGAATAGTATTTTACGAACGCACTTTTGCTTGTTTTAACACATTAACTACCAGGGATGTTGCGAATGCAGATTTTTTGACATCCGCGGATGCGGATATTTAAAAGCTCACATCCACGGATGTGGATGCGGATGTCAAGATTAGATACTTAAAAAATGACAAATATTACATTTTAGTAATTTTTATTTAAAAAAAACGAATAGTTTAGTATATGCGCAAGAATACGTGCGTTATATTTAATAAACAGTAACTTGGCCGAGTTTTCTGGATCTAGACGATTTCGTTATAGGTAATGACGAAATTACCTAGCATTTACGCCGCCGCTAAGACGTTCCTGTACCGACTTGTTCGACATCCGCATCCGCATTGAGCTCCGCATCGATTTTATGCGGATGCGGATTATGATAATAATGCGGAAGTTCCGCGGTTGCGGATGCGGATGCGAATATTCGCAACATCCCTGTTAACTACAATAGTGAATTATTTAATCAGATCCTACCCCATCCCTGTCAAATGGTTATATTAAAACCCCTTGAGATCGATATAGTACCAATCTATGCTTTTATTACGAAATAAAAAGCTGATAGCGCGCAAATTGAACGGCGCCAATAAACAATTTCCAACTTTAATCCCAATATTGGCTCGATGCAGCGGAAAAAACAGGAAACTGTGAATCAGGTAAGCGTTCCGAGGGTTCCGTACACAGAGAAAATTAAAACTATCGGCTCCTCCTATTCTCCATTCACTGCACACTACCTACCACATTATTTATATATGTAGTTGGTCAAACCAATTTGTCAGTCAGTAAGAACCAGGAAAACTATACTCATCCTTTTCTTTTGGGTGCTAGTAGTAGTGTAAGACAAAGATAGTATGGTTCTCTCTGTCTATGATTGAAATGAGACAGTCCTTTGACAAACTATACACATCGATATTATACTTTAAACAATATTAATGAGCGAAAAACAAAGGAATTAATCACGAGACGTGACTATCAAGATGGCGCTCGAACCGGAAGTCCAATGCTTGTAAGATGTCACAGCGATACGATTCTGATCTGTCAGTGTCAAAAATAACATTTTTTTCAACCAAAAACGTCACTTTTGACGCTGACAGATCGGTATCGTATCGCTGTGACATCTTATAAGCATTGTTCGTATACGGTCGTTAGTCCGCAAGTGTGCGAGAACTCAACATCCTTGATTTTTTTATCCTCAAAAACCTAATATTGTCTTCAGTTACCGCGATAGTTACGCATGATCATTAAATAAAACTATGTAAACGGATTATATTGCGTATAATTAATTTAAAATACATCCCGACGTTTCGTACCCGGGAGAAATTGGGCAATTACTTAGGTACTTATATATTTCTGCAATCCATTTAAATAGTTTTATTTTGACATTGGAAATGTCTTTTCGTTCGCTCCAGTATACGGTCCGATTTCACGAAAAAGTGAGATCCCCTTATATCTCGGAAAGTTGTGAAGATATGATATTAAAAAATAGGCTCAAAAGACGCATAATCACGAGAGCTGTAAGGTGCAAAAATAATTATTCGAGAAAGTCAAAAACAAAAAAAGTTATGGTCGAAATAGTGAAAATAAAATTAATTTTTTTCCGAATTTTTGATTTTGGTGCTCGATAATTTGGAAACGAAGAATGATATCAAAAATTTGAGAAAAACGGCTCTGGACAATTTAGTCAGCTACAATTTGAGCCTAAAACAAAGACGATCGGGTTAAGGGTTTGCCCTGTAGCCTAACCTTAAAATAGAGGGAGAGGGAGAGGGAGAGGGAGAAACACAAAATAAAAACTTATACAGAGAAACATACAAAAGAAAAAGTGCCACGAAATGGTCTCACCTCAGCATGTTGCTGGCAGCTGCTAGCAGATAGCTGATGCTGAACCCTGGCAGTACCTAGTGGAGCTCGGGTTTAATACAACATAAACACACGCTGTTTTGGTCATCGGACTCGTCTCGATGAGCACTTAGGAGAGTAGTACCCAAGATAGAGCTGATGCTGAACCCTGGCTGTACCTAAAGGAACTCAGGTTTGTTGCAACATAGGCACACGCTGTTTTGGTCATCCGACTCGTCTTGATGAGCACTTAGGAGAGTAGTACCCATGATAGAGCTGATGCTGAACCCTGGTTGTACCTAGCGGAACTCAGGTTTGGTGCAACATAGGCACACGCTGTTTTGGACACCCGATTCGTCATGATGAGCACATGGTAGAGCATTACCCAAGATAGCTGATGCTGAACCCTGGTAGTACCTATTGGAACTCAGGTTTGGTGCAACATAGACAAACGCTGTTATGGTCATCTCTCGTCGCGTCAAACTGCTGTCAAGAAAATTTCATATCTTGCAGCAAATGGGCCGCTGCCGATCACCACTTCTCGAGTTGACTACGGATTTGCCGTGTAATAATTTTCTTGTACTTTGAACATTAATATATCCTGCTTATTAATCGAAAAATGAAATATGTACCTATACTTATGCGCCACGGCGACAATTATTCAAACTTGGATACGCGTGTGGAAATTTTGCAATTTGTTTGTTCACATGCGTTATGTCCAGGATACTTGTGTTAGTCTAAGAATAAAATAATTATCATTCAACGTTGTAGTTTTATTTTGTAACTTTTTCCTTATCCAGACTTTCTCGTCGCTCAGCGACAATATTTTTTCGAATTCCGTAGATTCATTTCCAATGTGCTCGATAGTCGTGTGAGGCACGAAATCTGTGAATTTTTGTTCTCGTATCAAATGATCATTTCTCCACCTCTTCACTACGGAACCCTAAAAAAGTTATCCCGGTAAAGTTAGCCTTTCCCGGCAATAGTTAATGTAAGTGGTCTCCACTGAACAGCCTGTGTTGCTCGGGCCCGTTAAATGAACAGACTTTAAATGCTGGCTAAACCGAGATCCACTGAAAAAACGGTCCATTTTATCACTTGAAACGTCACAAGTGTAAGACTGCATTTGTGTAAAAAAAACCGCAAGCGTGTTGCGGATGCGTTTATCCACGTGATAAAATAACTGTCACTTTTTAACACCGCGGGATATAAAGTGACGAACACCGCTTTATCACGGTGTCGTGTAGACAAGACTACCATCATATCCGTACAGTACGGATAAGTTAATTTGTCGTTAGTAATTGCTTATCTGGCTTACCATTTACATTTGGATTTTAGTTTGTCGGTGAATTAATACAAGACATAATGAACTTGGCTCCCTTCTCGCATTTCAATTTATGTTTCAAAACAAGTAAAAAGACACAACGGCATGGGAATTTCCTTATTTATAGTCCATTTTGAGAAGTGGGAAATAAAATGAACACCTACATCAATGCCAATGGCTTAAGTACCTATGTAAATACTTAAAACCTACTTTAAATCTTTTTTGATTTGTCATCATAATCGCCATGCATGTTCGCTTCTCGGATAGTATGTATTTTAAGTTAAGTATTTAGTGCATAGTGCATAGCATAATAGGTAATATTGTATAAGTTTAAAAAGGTTTAAAACGTAAAAATGAGCGCGATCTCGCCAACAAAGTGCAATCGCAGTTTGGCGAGTAATATAATTTGTTACAAAAATGTTGTGAACTTTTTGATAAATAAATTAAAAAAAAAATACATTCTCAATGAAAAATATTTATTCTCTTAAAATTCGTCAAGCAATTATTTCAATTTTAATTTACAACAAATCACAGAAATTTGGTGGTCTAACATATCTTAAGTATAAAATAAATGTAATTACAATTAACAACAATTATCTATACTGGGTATGTTCAATATAAATTTTCAAGAAGTATCAACAAACCAATGTACCGAAAAATGTACTACCTTTCTCCAAAAGTTGAAATATTTCTTAAATTTATTATGTTGTGGCATATTGATACATATATACCGATATAAAGAAGACAATCACTACCATCATGTTGTAACACTTAAATGAGATTGTGGTATAGTTTTAATGTATACCTATATAAAAAAAACTGTGGAGCACATTGACCCAGTGGGGAGCAAAATAGGCACATTTTACGATAGATAAACTTAATTAATTTTACTTAAATAATATTATTACGAAGTACCTTTAAAACGCATGCAGTTTAAAAAAACGAAATGGGCCAAAGAATGGAAAAAACGGTTATTTATGCTAGAGTTCTCTACTCCCTGCCAGGTGGTGGAATTGAATGGCAGGTTTTGGATTTTATTGCTAAGTCAATATACGTTTATATGGGTCGTATTTTAATGGATGAATTAACTTTATGTACTAGACTCTAGAGCATAAAAAGTCATTTTGTTCTCATGTGCAGTCTACAAACGATATAAAAACAACTTTTACGATGATGAGAAGTAAGAAATACTTTTTAACCGACTTCCAAATCCCAAAGGAGGAGGTTATCAATTCGGTTGTATGTTTTTTTTTTATGTTTGTTACTCCATATCTCCGTCATTACTGGACCGATTTTGAAAATTCTTTTTTTGATTGTATGTATATGCATACAGATTGGTCCCGTTTTTATCAAAACCCAGTTCTGATGATGGGATCCATGAGGAATCGAGGGAACTCCTCAAATCTTAAAGGCATGCGTATATAGATTTTTGTATTTTCATCAGAAAATCAAGCATTTTCATTAAAAACTGTCGCATTTGATGAAGTGCAACTGCTGATGATGATCAGAACAGAACTCTTCAACGACGCATAGTTCACGTTTGGCGATTTGTCCTCTTCGTTATGTTTTTTAAGCAAGTTTAGTTTTTAAGCCACATTTCTGTCAAGCTCGAGTTCTGAACATGGGATCCATGAGGAATCGAGGGAACTCCTTAAATCTTAAAGGCATACGTATAGAATTTTCTGTATTTTCATCATAAAATCAAGCATTTACATTAAAAACTGTCGCATTTGATGAAGTGGAACTGCTGATGATGATCAGAACAGAACTCTTCAACGACGCATAGTACACGTTTGGTGATTTCGAATTTCGATTTTGACTTGGACTGGGACCCGGACTCGGACCCAGACCCGGACTCGTACCCGGATCCGGGTCGGACCCGGACCTGGACTCGGTCTCGGACCCGGACTCGGACCCGGACTCGGACCCGGACTCGGATCCGGACTCGGACTTAGACCCGGAAAACCACTATGATTAGGTACCTACCATAAAATGTAGGTATAAAGTATGATGATGCCAAACCCCTCCCGCTCAAACCACCGCACCGCATGCGCCGTTAAGTGGGTTAGGTTAGGTTTGAACTGCGATCCTCACAGAACCGAACAAAAGTGGGTTAGGTTAGGTTAGAACTGCGAGCCTTACAGAAATGAAATGCTACTAGAAAAGTGGGTTTGATTAGGTTCGAACTACGATCCTCACAGAACCGAACTGCTATCAGAGAAGTGGGTTAGGTTAGGCTAGAACTACGACCCTTATACAGAAACGAAATGCTACTAGGAAAGTGGGTGGTTTTACCTCCTTTTCTACATAGTGCACCATCAACCATCATCTTTCACCGGGCCCACTAGAAGTCGGTTTTTTTTCTTAAAAATTATCTATTATAGGTTAATGTATTTGTGCAATATTCTCTTCAATATGACATGAGCAAAAACGAGGGAAGAAATAGGTACCGATCTTTGTACTAATTTTTTTTTAAGTTTTAGGATTATAATCCTAATGACTACCTAACATTTGGTATTATCTGTTTTAGTCAACTTATACAAAGACCTTCCATTCGAATATATTATATTATTAGAATTATCAAACGTCATAGTACCTACTATAACATCGGAAACCCGTCTTATTGTCGAGTGTACTAAAACACTGTCTAGAATTACTTTATATATTCCGTCTATATACCAAGCATATACTATCCCTTCCAAATCTACTGTAAGCCCTCTGAAGAAACGATTCGTCGACAACCTCACATCTTCGTTAGTTTTACTATTGAAAGCATACAACCCAGTAGAATGTATATAAACCACTGTATACTCGACATCTTTATCCAAAACAAAACTTTCTATAGTTTTATTTTCCAATTTTCTAAAAAAGTGACCATTCTTATCTTTAATTATTCCTTGAGAATCTGTCTCTGTAAAATATACATAGTCCTTCGAAACAACATCAGTGATTTTATGACCTTTAGCAGCGAAGAATTTTAAAACTGGGCGGTCTGTATTAGCTTCTTCAAGGGCCCATATACCATCAGAACCACCGAGATATATTTTGTTTTCGTTCTGATTAAAATCAAAGACCGAAAAATTAAATGTGACGCTAGTGTTCCCATCATTAATCGTACCATTAAAGAATGCTGGTGAATCTAGAGAGACGTAGGCAACTTTAAAGTACTCTGGATCCTTGAGTTTTGGTTCAAAAGTGTAGTACAAGACGTTGTTGGATCTTAGGATGCCCATTTTCTTGATGACGACGTGTTTTCTAAAGTTAGCGGTGAGCTCGAAGAGGTAAGAGCGGTTGTAGCAAATGGAGTCCAGTTTGACGCACGTGGCGCAGTATTCGGGGGAGTCCTGCACTTCCTCTGGGCCTACGTCGACGATCTCGGTGGTGATTGCAGTAGCATGCTGAGCCAGCAGGGAGAATAGGGCTGGAAAGAAAAACGAAAAGTATTAGTGTGTAACTAACGGTACCGTAAAATGGGGTGAGTAGGCGCAAAACTGACATTCAAACCTCGATAACATTTTATTATTACATATGCAAACTGAATGGTGTATATGTCGTAGTCAGATCGTATAATCCGCCGTATTACATTACGGCTAGCCGTTTTCAAAAACAGGGGCGTTTTGAAATGCGGCGGTTCGACGATTAGCCGGATTATTATTATTATGTCGTATGGCTTTATTCCTGAATACACATTTAATTTACAATTTTTATAAGTATACAGAAAGAAAATATTTACAATTTAATATCTAAATTGAGTAGCCAATCCCTTGCATCCGGTGTGAGTGCTAACAAGTCCTGCATGCTTCCGGTAAATCGCCTTATAGGACATTCTCCTATGATGTGAGGGATTGTTTGAGTTGGCTCCCCACAATCACAGGATTAGAGACACTCGTGGCGCTGCCTGACAAACGCTGGGGTGTGCATCAAATCTGAAGTTAGTCGGACTGTTTCTTTACAAAAAACATTTCCTTCGCAACTTAACTAGACGGAGCCCCGCGAAGCGAGAGAGAGATTAGCCGGATTGTCATTGCGACACGTTCTTCAATAAGGCGTCCTACGTTTAGCCGCATCGTACTACTATTTTAGATTGTAGAGTGACCAGTTCTTTCGGTCGCCTACGTAACCGGAGTTTGACAATGTTTGCAATTTAATTTATTTTTACCATGGTCCCACCGCACTACATGTGTTTCTTTTCCAAAACATTTCCTTCACAACTTAAATAGACGGAGCCCCGCAAGCGGGGCTCCTATTTCTGGGCCGTTTGCCCCTCGGGCATCTGAAGCTACCTAACGAACCTAACCTACTTACCTACCTACGCTTTTTTCCCCAAAGTGTAATGTTTTCACGGACGTCTCACTAAATCAATAGGTAGGTAGGTTAGGTTCGTTAGGTAGCTTCAGATGCCCGAAGGGCTAACCGCTCAGAAATAGGAGCCCCGCGAAGCGGGGCTCCGTCTAGTTAAGTTGCGAAGGAAATGTTTTTTGTAAAGAAACAGTCCGACTAACTTCAGATTTGATGCACACCCCAGCGTTTGTCAGGCAGCGCCACGAGTGTTAAAAATGGGAACTAAAAACTGTCAAAGCGGCGGCTAATGACTCGCTGTTTTACATTACGGCTAGCCGTGTTGAAGAACGTATGACGTCGAATACATTCCGGCGGATTCTCATTCAGCCGCATTCAATCCGGCTAATCGTTAAACCGCCGCATTTCAAAACGCCCCTGTTTTTTAAAACGGCTAGCCGTAATGTAATACGGCGGATTATACGATCCGACTGCGACATATAATAAGTGTTCCGGACGTTTGTATTTTAGTTTTGTTTATTTTAGGTAGTTCCATTTCATAAGTTTGACGATAAACAGGAAATCCCACCTCACCCCGTAGTCCCTCGTAATTGGGGTGAGATGGGTTTTCATACAAAGGTGATTTTGGAAGATGGTTGGATCGATTTTTTTTTATTATGAGTATTATACTACAGCTCCATTTTAAATTGGAATACATTATTTTTGTAGCAGTAGCCTTAAAATCCTATCTCACCCCCCTTTCATCCCTTCCCTCCCCTTTCATAACCCAACTCTCCCCGCGAACCCTTCTTCTTCTTCTTCAAGTGCCATCTCCGTCCAGGAGGTCGGCGACCATATGTCTATATGTCTCTCTATGTTCAGTCATGCGAATTAGTCCATCTATGCTCTTCACTTTTAACCAGTCTCTTATATTTTCAGTCCATGATGTGCGCCTTCTACCACGGCCACGCTTCCCTTCAATTTTTCCTTCAATTATTAATTTCAATAGGTTGTATTTATTGTTTCTATATATATGTCCAAAATATGCTGCTTTTTTCTTCTTTATTGTTGATACTACCTCTAAGCCTTTTTTCATGATTTCCAAAACTCTGACATTAGTTATTCTATCAGTCCATTTAATTTTGAGCATCCTTCGATAAATCCACATTTCAAAAGCCCTTAGTTTGTTGACCAAATTCTTTTTCAGGGTCCAGCTTTCGGAACCATACATAAGAATTGGGATGATGTAACATTTAACCATGCGCCACCTCAGTTTTAGGTTTATTTTCCTGTTAGTTAGAAGTTTCCTCATTTTCTGAAAGGTGTTTCTGGCTATTTCAATTCTCGTCCGTATTTCCTTCTCTGATTCCCAGTCCTCATTTAACCAACAACCCAGGTAAGTACTTATAACTTTTTACTCTGTCTATTATTTTATTATTTAAGGATAGTGGTCTAAGTGTTTCTGAAATTGGTGTTTTACTAACAATCATGTGTTTTGTTTTACTTGTGTTTATCTTAAGTCCATATTCCAAAAGTGTGTTATTCAGTTTTTGCAGCATTATTTGAAGGTCTTCAGGGTTAGTAGCAAATAAGACGGTATCATCAGCGTAACGAATGTTCTGTATCAATTTGCCATTTACACGGATCCCAAGATCAAGTTCTTCAAAAGCCCTTTCAAAAATCACCTCCGAGTACAAGTTGAATAAGCAGGGTGACAAGATACAGCCCTGCCTTACGCCTTTCTCTATTTGAATTTCTTCAGTCAGAACGTTATTAATTTTGATTTTAGCTTTTTGTTTCCAGTATAAGTTCTCTATAAATTTAATGTCGTTACCATCTATTCCAATTGATTTTAATATATTGATTAATTTAGCATGATTAACGTTGTCAAATGCTTTTTCGAAGTCGATAAAGCACATATGAACATCTACTTGAACATCTAAACATCTTTGTACCAAAACTTGGACTGCTACTAAGGCATCTCTAGTACCTAGTCCGGCTCTAAACCCAAATTGTGTGTCACTTATGTTTTCCTCTATTTTCTTGTAGATTCTTCTTTGTATGATTTTTAAAAATACCTTCAGGAAATGACTCATCACGCTGATCATCCGATGATCGCCGCAGCTTTTGGCATTGGCCTTTTTAGGTAGTGGTGTGAATATTGACAAGAGCCAGTCTTCAGGGAGCATATTGTCTGATTGATAAAATTTGTTAAATAATGAAACTAAATTATCCATATTATAATCATGTATCAATATTAATACTTCCACCGCAATTCCATCGGGACCCAAAGCTTTTCTACGCTTCATATGTTCTAAGGCTGATATAAATTCTGATTTCAGTATTGATGGACTCTCTAAGTTGAGATCGCTTAGAGGTTCAGTCGGTATCCTATCATCTTTAAAAAGATTTAGAACATAAACCCTACTCACCCCATTTTACGGTATGAAGTATTTTTCATCAGGTTTTATTAAAAATAATTACGATAATTGTTATTGTTATCGCAGTGTTAATTTTTCCAATTCTGCTCATTTAGATTTTAGACAATTTTTTTTATATAATTGATAAAACATTATTTAGTATTTCAGTAGGTATATTTATGTTTTGGAGGCCTATTCGTAATTTAAAAAAAAACAATTCGATAATAATATGTTATTGGTATGTTACGAACTTCATACTACTGGCAGTGTCTGCGAAATGGACAATTTTCCTTTGTCTGTAGGTACACATGTACCTAAAAAGCGCCGAAATTTTAAAACGTAACAAATATAAGAGCCTCGGTAGAGAGTACCATTTTGTACCATTTGGAGTTGAAACTCTAGGTCCATGGGGTCCCAGCGCGCGTAAGTTGTTCGCAGAAATCGCGAAGCGTCTGGTTGACGTACCTAACTGGTGACCGAAGAGCTGGCGGCTACCTCGCACAACGTATCAGCATTGCGATACAGCGAGGAAATGCCGCCAGCATCTTTGGTACAATGCCTCAGGGGCTTATTTTAGATTTAAGCTAGTTATTAATTTCGTTTAGTAGTACCACAACTGTATATATATTGTATGTAAATAAATGATTTAAAACAAAAACACATGTTTTGATTGAACCAAGGTCCAGCTAAGCTCGTAAATAAACGATCTAATAGATAATGACGTGCACAAGGTATTTCTCAGCACTAGTGTTTCCATTAACCAATTGAGAAGGATTAGCGATAGATTGGCGGGTCTATTGAGCAATTAAAAGTTGTTTTGTGTTACTTCCGTAGCTGTATTGAAACCTTGACCACTTGGTTTTTCCGACTCATATGAGTGTTTATCTCATTCGTGATGACAGTTGACTCATGATGCTGAACATATAAATGAGTGAATTGCAAAAAAAAATTACGTAATTAAGCGCAGTTAAGAAGCTGTGATTAGTCTTAACTTAATTGATTCATTCGTGTTACGAAAATTAACTATGTAAATTGTATTGTATTGTATTTATTGTACTTAATTCGTACACATATAAGTCTATAGCGTACACTAGCACACTTTCATTCATTTAACTTAAATAGAAATGGTAACACAATGGAATCAATTAACTTTAGACTAATTACAGGTGCTTAACTATGTAAAAAATTTTTTCAATTCACTCAAATATTGTATTTAACACCCATTACAAAACCTGTTGCATTTATATTATATTCGACATGACGGATATTTTTGAAGTGAAAACTTCTTTAGCGGCGCTGAGCACTTTTTGAGGTGGGGAAAAAATGATAAACTCGATTCAGCGTAACGCGTAACGTAACGCTGACGTCATGTGTCACGGACAATGTTATTCACCAAAGAACTTTAGTCATAACGTATCATAATCAGGTCAATTAATTAAAACTGGACTTTTATATTAAGCAATAAAGCTCAATGTTCTAATCTTGTACGGGCTGAAATACGAGGATCTCACAGTTACATCTTGATGAAATCGCTAATAAAAGTGAACTCTAGTACTGGTGAATTAAACTCAAAATATCATGACCAAATATATTTAGATGCGACGTCTGCAAGGTAACTTTACAATTTCTATTCGAATTTTTAAACAATTAATGCTACACATTTAAGCTCACTGGGCTGCAATTTCGGAACTAAAGTTTTTCAATAGAAAGGAGGATGGGTCAATTATACATAGATAGTGCTGCAGACATTTTGGACTAGTCATTGAGTTTTTACTTCTGTCGGCACTCCCGGAGTGTAACCCGTTGTATTTTTTTTAATTTGTTTGGACGACGGCGATGACGACAGCGACAACGACGTTCAAGTCGATAAACAAGACCAAGTGCGGGTAGTTCGAAAAACTCGCGCGCCTAGAACATGTTGATGTCAACTTTAGCCAGTCTTTTCCGAGACCACGGGGACTTCACCGTCCCCGAAATCTACTTTAATAATATCGTACCTATTTAAGCGCCTATTATGCCTCCGTTTCCGTAAAATGAAACATTATTGAAGCCCAAATGACCAGAAATTAAAAGGATATTGGCTCATTAACGCCACGCGATCGTCACGGAAACATAAATGCTTGATGAAGCGGTCGCCATTATTATTATATCGATTTTTCGTAGGAAACTGAGGGCCTACCGCGGACCATGTTTTACGTGTTGCCTTCCTGTCACACTTACAAGTGCAAAAGAGAGGCAACACGTCGAACGTGATTAGGGTGTCCCCTAGCTGGCGCGGTTACGCGGAGCGGGTTAGCGATAGGTGAGCGTTGCTAACTGGCGCGGACGCGTGCGACGGATTTAACTAGAATCTTAAATTAAAATGAGCGGATCTAAAGCATCAAAAATATGTCCCTCTCTCCCCTGGCTACATAGTCATACCTTTCTCTGTAGAAGCGGCGGGTTGCTGGTCAGCCGAAACGCTTCACTCGCGATTTGGGACGTCGACTCAGACAGAAAGGGGAGGGCCCCCGCTCCGAGTCGTTCCTTGTCCAAAGGCTGTCCGTGGTGATCCAGCGTGGTAATGCTGCGAGCATCATGGGCACCTTTGCACCGGGAACGGCAGGGAGCGGTTTGTTTTTTTTTTCATTTATAGTTTTAATTTTTATTTGTAAGTGTTAGTTGTAATTTGTATTATTATGATTATTGTGCCTTTATATATCAAATATAAATATTTTTTAATTAAAATTATTAAATTAATTTTAATATTTATATTAGTTTTGGGCTATGTTGATCTGTGTAAGATGTCGCCTGATATTTATTATTTATTTAATGGCACCAGCGCCAGCTAGCGGACGCCCTAATAGGTAATGAGATTATTCACGAATTTAACGAAACCTTTTAGCCTCGTATTCGTATATCTGAATAGTTGCATAATTAATAGTAGATTGTTAACCAGGGGTTAAAAGCAGACTATTTCTGACCATGAATGTAAAAAAAAATACCTACTGGGAAAGTAACTCTCCCCAGGGTCGAAACGTATCACTTTCAATTCGCTTCATAGTAAAGCAATGAGCCACTTTCGGAGTATGCCTCGTTACTTTTATGTTTCTTATACAGTGTAAAAAACAATGTTGATGACTAACAGCACAAAGAGGACAATATACGCTGATAGTGAGTGTAGTGAGCCGCTCGAGTATACAGACAGATACATATACCTGGGTAGACAAATTAGCTTTGACCAAAATAGTAACTACCAAGAAGTGGAACGTAGAACACAGTTAACGTGGAACAAATACTGGGCACTAAAGGAGATATTCAAAAGCAGCTTGCCAACTAATATTAAAACTAAGGTACTAAACTCATGCCTTATACCGTGCTTAACGTATGCTTGCCAAACGTGGAAGTTTAACCAAACAATAAAGGACAAAATTATTTCTTGCCAAAGGGGTATAGAGCGCAGTATGATGAATATTAAAAAAATACAAAAAATAAGACACACAAAAATAAGACATATCACGAAGGCAAAGGATGGATTGATACACGCTCAATCATTGAAATGGAAGTGGGCCGGACATGTGGCACGCATACAAGACCAGAGATGTACTCCAGTAAAGATACGCTTACGTTAAACATTAATTAGTAATAGGCAATTTTTTTTTGATTCCTGTTCTTTAGATCATTTTAAGATACTTTATTTTCGAATCCAAAAAACTTTCTGTCCGGAAGTAGGTAAAAAAAAATAGTTAAAAAAAAGAGCCGTTCTTGTTTGTTAAAAATAGTAATAGTATTTTTAGTTCGTAAACGTGACGAAAATAATATTTATAATGAGTCGACAATGGAATCAGTCAAAATATTAACACGGAAAATAACTAATTCAATAAATGGCGGGGCCTCACGGATATACGTCGTAACTTGATATAAAAAAAAGTAATAATCAGGTCTTTGATTGAATTACCATAAAACTACCTCATTAAGCTATTTATCCGAGAATCCGACATCAATATGATTTGTAACACTTGTATATATATTTACGCCTTAAACATGCTAGAAAAAATGGTTATAGATATAATTTCTTGCAGACTTTGTTCTGATAACGTTCAAAGTGATATTCAATACATAATCACACAAAAATATGGTCAATGTAATAAATATGTGCATTTTATCAAATTCGCTAAATGAAACTACCAAATTTGAACTCTTTGCGCTAATGCTAAGGATTACATTTCCTTGCGGCGCGCGGGGACAGTTTCAATGCGGGCGGTGGCGGGAGTTCGTGCCAAGGACGCGTGGATAGTATGTAGGTAAGTATGTACTTACCTACAAGTTGCTACAAGTGACAGGCCAATTCGAACGTGCGCGGGCGTCTCGCTCGCACCAAATATTTGTGCGGCCAAGTCTGAGCAAAATGAACGCGCGCGTGAATGATAGCTGATTAAAAATAACTGATATCATATCCAATATTATTGGTTGATGTTCAAATTATATTCGTAATTATATACGTCAATTATGACCCACTACAAAAATAATAATTGCGCATGACTATCTATCGTTCTTATTTAATTTCAGAATGGCATAGTGTGGAGTGGCATTATAAAAGGAATACATACTTATTATCGTAGTCATTTGACAGTTTTGGTGACACTTTCACATTCTGTCACAGCGAAGTGTGTAGGCCCACTCTTTAATTTGATATTAACGTCTATCCAACAACTTTGTCAGTAGAAAAAGGCGCGAAATTCAAATTTTCTATGAGACAATAACCCTTCGCGCCTAAGCGTCTGTAGTTTTTTTTTCAACAAACGTATTATATTGACTATTTCGTGCTCTTTCAATTCATAGTTTACGTTCCATAATAAGTATAACATAGTAAGTTCCATAATAAGTATAACATAGTATAATAAGAGTCGACGTGAAATATATGTTTACACTTTTGCACCTTACTCCTTTGCAATAAGGCGAAAAGTACGGCTTTAAAATGACAGCGTTTTACACAAAAATAAAACGCTAATTAAATAACCATACCATATTCGGAACCTAAGAATAAATAATATTGAGAGTGGCAACACTGTCGTAGGGGGCTATTCATAAATTTAAGTCATTTCAAATTTGGGGGGGGGGGGGTCTGGACATCGGATGATGGTAGCATGACGCAGGTGGAAACGGTGTCATTCGAAGCATGATTTTTTGATGATTTTATGGGGGGGGGGGGGGGGGGGGCGACAAAACTCGTCAAAAATAGATGACGTCATGTATGGACAGCCCCTAGGTCGTATTGTCTTTTTCTAGCATATACCTCCCTCTCTACCCCACACTCCTACCACACAGGCAGGTTGCTTTGTCAGTTATACAAGACAAATTTTCAAGTCATTGTCTCAATATTATACATATTTGCACCATGCAGGATTAAAAATTTAGGTTCCGAATAGAGATGCACCGGATATTCGGTTACTATCCGGTATCCTACCTCGCCCTTATTTTAATATCCGGACGGATACCGGATACTAAAGTAAGGGTACTAAATAACTATGCTTGATATCGGAATATAATCGTACTCGATTATTATTTTAAAACAATTTAAACGTTCCATTCACTAGCTCGCGCACTAATTTCGTACCTAGTGATAGACCTATATACCGCGCGAAAGTTCATTACGAAACAGGCCAAAACTTCCACAATGCGCACCTGAAAAACCTGAATATTTCCGCCGGCCGAATATTCGGCGGCTGAATACTGAATATTCGGCCTATGGTCAGGCCGTACCTCCCGTATCCTGTATGCGGCCAAACAACTATCCGTTGCATCTGTAGTTCCGAATATGATAAGTTATTTAATTAGCGTTTTATTTTTGTGTAAATGCTGTTATTAAACAGCTGTACCGATATTCGGAACCTAAGAATAATATTGAAACATGTTTGTTATCGCCTGGTGGTGGGAAGACGCCAAACCAATGTGATTATACATATCCTATGATATACTTATTATGTGTATGTAATATAATTATATTATGAGTGTTTAATTAATAATGTAGTACGTACACCCTTTATTGTAACACCTGTGAGGAGAGAGATATTTAGTAAAGTATACAATTTGATAGGTACATTTTGTAAAATTAACATTTATTGTATTTATTTATTAATTCAAATAACAAATTGCACCTTACAGCTAATGCCAAAGCAGCACAATTTGGAACACATTAGCAACATAAAGCATTTTTAACATTATTTATAACAATACAATATACAGCTAAGACACATGTATTCATTATGGTATGCTACTCTTAGGCATCTCTCTTTCTAATATCCTCTTGCACTTTCACATCACTATTCCGGATCGTTTTTATTTGCTAGATAATTTAACGGACAACTATAGTACATTGTAGGAGAGGACGGAAAACCGCAAAAAGATGGACGAGTGAGTTTGAGGGCCGACACGTTGGTGGAGGCCCTCGAATAATACGACTCCATCTTTAGCGTTTCCGGCCGAGGCATTACATAGTGCTTTTCACGACTACTGCGAGGAAATAAGGAAACATTTGGATAACTATAAGTACTAGCCCGCGATTTCTCTGGTAGCAAATTACTAGCCACTGCCTGTGCTGTCTCTTGAATTTCGGTAGGCGTCAGCGTAAGAATATCATTTTCTTCACTAGAAGAACTCATTTTTATAGCGAGCGTAGATACGTGTTTCTTATATTCTATAGTACTATCCAATTCAGTGAGAATATTCCGATCCCGCCTTTTTTCTTTTTTATCATATTTAAGAGGCGTTTTTATGTTGTTTGCTTCAAACGGACTCTAAACTTAGAAGCGTTTTTGCTAAAAAAACCACAAACAGCTACAAAAGTAAAAAACGCCTTAAGCGTGAATCGAATGAACTGACTGAATGAATGAATAGTTTGACATTTCGTTTTTTTTTAAACAAGAAATTGGTCCTATAAATAACCTAAATTTATTTTTGAAGGAAAAAGTTGCGCCAAAAAAGACCTTTTATTGATTTTTATGTTTTAAATTATACTCATTGCTGTAGCGAACTGTCACCAATGACAGATGATGATAATAATGAAACATTGTACACTCGCGTGCAAAAGTATTGCATCACTTTGCATTTTTTCGTCCGCATCCAATATATTTGTAAACTGGTTAATTTCTCTAAATTATTTTAATGTAATCATGTTCAGTCAGCAGCAGAATTTGCTAAGCGGGCGAGGTGTTTACAATTACCTAGACACGCTCTTATACCCTTAACAATAAAGTCGCTTCAAGATAATTTTGAACACCTCGCCCGCTTAGCAACTTCTGCTGCTGACTGTTCCTTGAAGTTTTAGCTTTACGAAAAGTAAAAAAACATGGAAATCGGCCCAGTATTTTTCTAATTATCGGCATTTTCCCGATTTGTGAGCGGTTTCACGTTATCACGCGCACGAGTTGCGTTACCCTTGACCCTTATAAAACGGGGGTAGAGAAGGGGTTGTTATCAGTCACTTATCAGAAGTCGATCGTTACATATCTCCGCGTATTTTCCCGTGAAAAAGACCTGGAAAAATGGAAACCACTGAAGCTGAAGTCCGCCAAATCATCCAGCCCCTGCAAGCGGGGCGTAGCCAACGTTCAGTAGCTGCCGAGCTGAATTTAAGCCAATCTGCAGTTTGCAGAGTTTACCAGAGGTTCCAGGGGACTGGATCCTTTACTTCAAGACCAAGAAGCGGCCGCAGAGAGTGTACATCAGAGAGGGACGACCGCTTCTTTGTCACAACATCTCTCCGAGATCGACACCAGACCAGCATTGCCATCCAGCAGCGTCTGCGTGAGGTACGAGGAGTGGCTGCCAGTGAGTAGACAATAAGAAGAAGACTTAAGAAAGCGAACTTGACACCCAGGAGGCCCGCAGCGGTGCCCAGATTGCTGGCGCGACACCGTACAGCCTAAAGAGAGTTTACTGAAAATCACAAGGACTGGACCATTGAGCAATGAACCCCAGTTCTCTTCTTGAAAGAGTGCAGAATGTGTTTGAATGGATGTGACCGAAAAGGAAGAGTCTACAGAAGGCCAGAAGAACAGTTCGCTCAATGTTTCTTCTCCGAAAGGGTCGCCTATGGCGGTGGATCCGTAATGTTCTGGGGCGGCATTTCCTACGACGGGCGGACAGAACTGGTTTTCGTGCCTGGCGGGGGCCGTGACAGTGGATTGACCGCTGCCAAGTACATCACTGATATCCTGGAGGAACATGTTGTTCCTTATGCCGGTATTTTTGATGAGGGGTTCATCCTAATGCAGGATAATGTCCCGTGTCATACCGCTAGGGCCACCGCAGCCTACCTTCTCGAAGTGGGCATCGACACAATGGACTGGCCAGCGATGAGCCCGGACCTTAACCCCATTGAACACGTGTGGGACTACCTAAAAAGGAGGGTTCGAAAGCGGAATCCTGCCCTGGTCAATGTTGAGGAGTTGAAGGGAGCCTTGCTGGAGGAGTGGGACGCTATTCCTCATGATCACATTAGAAAATTAATTACGTCTATGAAAAACCACTTGGTTTGTGAAAGGAGGCCTGTAGGTGGCAATACCAAGTATTAATTTAATAATAATAAACGATATTGTATTAAAAAAATGACTTTTATTCTCAAGTTTCCGGATTTATTTTTGGAGCATTATGCGACTACTTTCAGTTTTATGATTTTTTATAGTCTTCAGATTCGAAATTTCATTGAATTTACCATTTTTCTAATGCGTTACATTATAAGCTTTCAGTTGATACCAAAATTTTCAGAATCGGGTATAGAATTACAAAGATATTGGGTGCGGACGAAAAAATGCAAAGTGATGCAATACTTTTGCACGCGAGTGTAGTAGTGGTGGTTCAAGTGCTACAGCTATTGCCTACTTTCCAGCTTGGTTTTAGACCATCTATTGCCACATTTCCGAACAGTGGCGTGAAAAATTTAATTATTTATTTCACACCAGCTCGGAAAGGCTTACTTTGCACTTCAAAGACTGAGAGCAAAGTTTCATTTTATTCACAAGTGAGGCAAAGGAATCAAATGCAAATTTTGAGTTGTTTTCTTATGTTTGCTGGTAGAATTGACTTTTAAATCATAAATATTTAATAAAATTCATTTGTATTTGATTTTGTATGATATTTTTACATTTAATATTTGCTTCGGGTTGGTGTGGTGAAACATTTTGTGTTTCACTTGGGGCAAATTTTGTTTAACCCTCGTGCTTTGAAACCCTCGCAACGCTTAAGATTCCATGTTTCGAATGTTTTACTTGCTCAAGTATCAATATTAGCACGAGCGGTTAAACAACAACTTTGCCCCCTTGTAAAATAAATAACTATTTCAATATAGTCAGCTAAACTGAGGTACAAATTCAAAAACTCACCAGCAGTTTAGCTTCACGACCTTCCAGATGGAAAAACAGCATGCCAATGACTTGAAAATTTGCCTTGTATAACTGACAAAGCAACCTGCCTGTGTGGTGGGAGTGTAGGAGCGAGGGACGTATATGCTAGAAAAGGGCAATACGACCTACGATAGTGTTGCCACTCTCAATTAGAAATGCAATGGATAGTTGTTTGGTCGGATACCGGATATTCGGCCCGACCGTCGGCCAAATATTCGGTATCCGACCGCCGAATCTTCGGCCGGCGGAACAATAAAAAAAATAAAAAATCATTTATTTCAGACCTTGGTTCATACACTTACACCAAAAAACGAATTAACTACAAACTAAATTTAACAATACCTACATTTCGGTTTTTAGGTGCGCATTGTGCAGGTTTTAACCTGTTTCGTGGTGAACATTGGCGCGGACTCATTTCTATGTTCGAAATGAGTAGGTACCTACGCGTGCAAGTGAGTGGATGTTTAAATTGTTTTGAAATAATAAACGAGTAATGTACAATATGACCGTGACTGTTTCTTAAATCCAATTTGTTTACTCTGAAATCAAGCAAAGTTACTATCCGGTATCCGGCCGGGTATATTATTCTGAGGTTCCAAATATCGGTACAGTTGTTTAATTGTTGCTTAATTTGGAGATTGACCCCAATTTCATTTCTGATCAAATCGGTCGATTTGATCATCCCGTCTGGACTTCACTTAACAGCCGTAACACATTACCGCGCCGTTCAGGGTCACGGTGCGCCAAACCATAGCCTGATGTCATGTAGGTATATATAATGTACTTAGTCCAAAATTATGTTATTTACTAATTATGTTATTTATATGCATTAAACTATTCTATAGTGAAACACATTCAGCTTGACTAGAAAAAGCGCGGCAAATTTAAAACATGTATAGCGTTAGGTTTCAATAGCGCTCAGAGACCTGACTTTTATCTCGATATCGTAATTTTCTAGCGACAAATCCATTATCTATACAAAACTGTCGCAAAAATGTTATCGCTTGTATATCGTGGTACAGGATAGGATGGAGCCATATACTTTACTACTTGCTTGCAAGTATCGTAATTAAACAGTGCTAAGTAGTTAAATACGCGCAATGTATTTTTATGTCATAAATAATGTATTTATTTAATGTTAATTTAGTATTAATTATAGTATGTATATTGTTTTATCCACAAATATGAATAATTGTAGTTAATTTACCAATAAAACATAATTTATACGGCCACAAATAAAATATTAAATGCTTCTAAAGTCTGTTTGGTTATTTCTACATGGAAACGAAGTCATTTCAAATTATAAAAACATTAACTGAACACCTTATTGCCGCCTGCAGTCACCGCTCGCCGCTCAGCTATCCGCTGTCGTTAATACCACGGCCTTACGTTTTATGACACTGAGTCGCGTCAGGGGAGCGACACGGTTCGGTGCGCTTGCGTTCAGTCGAGTTTTGGAATATTACTGCAAATTTTTGTTGTTTGTTAATTTGTTGGTTATTGTTGTTTGTTAATTTGTTGGTTGTGGTGTCGACTTTTATTGCCCTAGTCGCCAAATGATGTTACTAGTGAAATTTTAACCGACACCACACGGTAAAAATAAGTTTAACAATAATTACTTAATTAAAAATAGAATAAAAACGGTATTTCTAATGCATAACTTATATTTTTTGCTATTCAATTAAAGAGTACTAACAAAATCCTAACTCAATTAATTAGTGCAAATATTTTAAGGTTTGCGATTCCTGCTCGGCCTTGCGTCGCAAGGTGCCCGGTACCACTGTATTGCAGCATTAACTAGAAATGCTTACTTTGGGGAACATTAGCAACTGTCGTTTTTGATAATTACATTTTAGTGGTGAGGGGTGGTACTTAAATGACCGCTATTGAAACCTAAAGTTTAAACTTATAGGCGCGAAGATTTGATTTCCCTAAGAAAATTTTAATTTCGCGTCTTTTTCTGCTATCAAATTGGGTGTGTGTCAGTATAATAGCCCTATATAATTGGCCTATTATTGTATTAAATTTAACGCGCACGCAAAGACGGAAAGCCTGCAATTACGTAAAATTTACTTTCTTATTTACAGCACTCTTGCCCAGATTAAAGCTGATAATTAGTTCGAATCTAGTCTCCCATATTTTTTACGTTCACTGGTACATATGTTTTGACCGAGTAAATAGTAAATATACTAAATACTTTTTTAAATATTCGCGCTCGGGGCGATGGAAGTTTCATCGTTCCGTCGCCCCGCTCCATGCAACGACCAATCGCGTTAGCTCGCTGGCTCGTGCGCGGCAACTTTAAAGCAACGATAACGTTTTTGATGGTTTTTTGTGTTACGAATCATATTTCAAGCCGATTTTTACAGTATTCGATGAAGGAGAACTCATAATAAAAATCCCATATGATATTGATCTATTACCATTTTTAACCAGGCAATTAATGCACAACCCCATAAAACCTCCCATACGGTATTATTTAGTGTACGATTAAATTGCAACGCTTGTACTTATTGTAATTTGGAAATAATGAGAGAAAAAATAGCCTATTACCATTTTTGAGGACGGAAATATACTGAATTTAATAATAACCGTAGGTTACTTACTTTAAATGTAGGATACAGAATTATTTTTTGTGTGATTCATGCTTAATGTCATAAAGCAAATATTTCTCTATGAGTATAAATTTAAAAAATGTTATTAATATTTTTTACAAACTTTCTGTGATTTTTTATATTTTTACATTTTTTTTTAAATACCTAAATGTAATATATTTATTTGGATTATGTGTCGACGTAATCACTAGATTTATTATCTGTCCCATACACCGAAAATTTCAGCTATTACTAATTATTTCCATTCCGCCATACTAGCCGAGCGTACCTTTCTTGGCCTAATGGACTAAAAGGGTGACTACATGGGCAGGTCCTCAAGGCAAAAGAAGGGAAGGAAGACCGGTAGATAGATGGGAAGACGAGCTGAAAAAAACAGCCGGCCCCAACTGGATTCAAGTAGCCCAATCTAGAGAGGACTGGCTATCTTTGGAGGAGGCCTTCACCTGCAGAGGGGTTCTTGCAGATTAAAATTGTATTAAAATTGTATCAAATAATACCAACATTTAAATAAAAAAATAAATTTTAAATCACTAATAACTCTATTACTAACAAAATGAATTACTAACTTATTAGATTTAACTTTTTTTGTTTTTAAATTTTTGTAATCTGCAACGAAATAAAAGGCTTTTTATTTTATTTATACAGTGTAGCCAAGATGCCAATCGTTTGCGCCGTACCGTAGCAAACAAAACGGTAACGTCTCTCTATCACTCTTCCATATAAGTGCGACAGAGAATTTAATTAGCGTTTCGTACGCTACGGCGCAAACGATTGGTATCTTGGCTAGACCCCCAGTTATCATTATCTATCATACACTGATGTTTAAACTCCGTGCTCTCCGATTGCACGATCGGATTTGGGATTATTACGAGTCATTGGCGACGTATAATATGGAATTAGGCATATATTATGGTTTATGGCCTAATGAGTTATTAGGTTAATTAAATTACTCGATTACTAAGATACAGGGAGTTATGGGTGTGTATATCTATATGTTTATGTAGGTAAGTAATTGTTTTTTTTTTTTTTTTTTACACAAAAGGTACATGCTCATAAACAAAATTTACAATATCGCCAAACTGTAACCAGTTTGTTGGCGAATGAAGCGCTCACTTAACTAATCGAATCATGCACCTAAACAAAACAATTAGTAACTTAAACAATAGGTAATCCTTATTATAATATAAAAAACTAACATGCATAGATGCCTAACAAGTCTTCACATTGTCTCAAAGTTTAATTTTCTAAAAGGTATGTTTTTAATCTCTTTTTAAGGATCGGCTTACTTAACCTAGGTTTACCTCTTAACCACCCTATTTCGTTAAACAGCCTAGGCACTAAATATTTATTTAACCTTTTCCCATAATAATTAACCGCCGCAGGCTGTATTAACTTCCCTTCGCGTACCCTCCTCGTGTTGTATTTATTAAATGCTGGCCGTTTATAATCATCTAAGTAATAGTTTTCTAAAGCAATCAGGTATTTAATTTTTTTTTGTACAGATAAAATTTTACAAAGTGGGAATAACTCGCTATAATCATTACACCTATTTTTTATTTTACTGTCAACTAAATATTTAACTAATCTGATTTGCAAATTTTCTACATCGTTTATATAAGTACTAAAGGTGCGGCCGTACACACTAAAGTTAAAGTTACAGGAGTGGAAACGGGCGTCACTGACAATTTTCTTGATAAAATGAGTGACGAAATTAAATTTTCTAATTGCACAACAACGCGGCAAGAAACAGAAATTTATCAAGTAATTTTATTAGTAAAGTTACAGTGCCAGAAAAATTATTATATTTTGTTTACCTCCGCCTAATCGTGAAATGTAGTGCTTACAAATCTAGTAGACAGAATGTAAGGAATCTACGTCTATCTATGGGACAAATCAGGAAAAGTCTAGTTCTACTAGACTAGGTAACAAACCAAACCAAACTTGAAACTCTAGGTCCATGGGGTCCCAGCGCGCATAAGTTGTTCGCAGAAATCGCGAAGCGTCTGGTTGACGTAACTGGTGACCGAAGAGCTGGCGGCTACCTCGCACAACGTATCAGCATTGCGATACAGCGAGGAAATGCCGCCAGCATCCTTGGTACAATGCCTCAAGGGCCTATTTTAGATTTAAGCTAGTTATTAATTTCGTTTAGTAGTACCATTGTATATATATTGTATGTAAATAAATGATTAAAAAACCAAACCTATGAAAAATAATTGTGTATTTGAGTACCTACCTAGTCACACTACTACAGGGTGTCTAAAAAATAACTGGATTTTCCCGTTGCCAGGTCGGGTGGTCTAGTGGTCAGAACGTTAGCCGCGTAGTTAAGCTAGACGCCGGTTCGATTCCGGCCTCGGCCACAGGGTCAGTTTTTTAGTAGGTATTACATATTATATAAGACTATGTCTTTTTTCAGTTTATAAGACTAGTAGTAAGATGCATCAGAGCGCTTAAATTAGAAGTTCTAAATTATGCGTTTTCATTGCGTAATGCGTTTGAATGGATAAAGACAATTGACAAACGCATTTACACTCACGAGGCTACCACAGGTTACTGTTGTAGAGTAATTCAATATACAGCATTTATTTAGACAAGGTTGTAAGTGACGCCAGGTTTTTACTGAGATAAGACCTTTGCATGTTCGCAGCGGTATAGTTTCAATGTTAGCGTCATTACGCTTGTTAGGGAAATGGAGATTCTTATCACCACGTCAATGCCTATAGATAGCCGTATTAGTACGTTGTACAAACAGCAACACTGCTAATTAACTGTACATCGGTGGACCTTATTACAAAAGGCATAAGATCCACCGACGTACAGCTAACAGTGTCGGCGATGGTATCACGTCTATAGTTCGTTTTTAGGGTTCCGTACCCAAAGGGTAAAACGGGACCCTATTACTAAGACTTCGCTGTCCGTCCGTCCGTCCGTCCGTCCGTCTGTCACCAGGCTGTATCTCACGAACCGTGATAGCTAGACAGTTGAAATTTTCACAGATGATGTATTTCTGTTGCCGCTATAACAACAAATACTAAAAACAGAATAAAATAAAGATTTAAATGGGGCTCCCATACAACAAACGTGATGTTTGACCAAAGTTAAGCAACGTCGGGAGTGGTCAGTATTTGGATGGGTGACCGTTTTTTTTTTTTGCTTTTTTTGTTTTTTTTTTTTGCATTATTGTACGGAACCCTTCGTGCGCGAGTCCGACTCGCACTTGCCCGGTTTTTTTAGCATTAGAAAGAACTCCACAGAAGAAAGCGTGCAGTTTTTATCAGGCTCTTTAATTGTTAATAATTATTGAATTATCTAATGTAGCATGGTCAATACATATAATTTACTTCAAATTATTACTGCTAAAAGTACCGGATTTGGAACCACAAGCTTACTTCTGCGAAGTTCTTTCTAATGCTAAAAAAAACGAACTATAGGTATAGATAGCGAACAGGTAGACTTTTTATTATATTTTTCCTGTTACATGTAGCATGCAGATAATTGTTTTGATTGGGTTTTTGTGGCATTTTGTATGTGAGGCATAATTGTACAGTAAATAAAACAAAAATTGTCACTCCTGTGGAACATAGTTAACAATTTGTGTGCGTGTAAGCATGAACCAGTAAATTCCTGATGATGTTATTATTTATACAATTTAATAGGAAATTATAATATGCGGTTAAAATATATATCATTTTTTAGCTATTTATACAGGAAAGTCATGATCCTATTTGCGGTGTATGACCCACGTCTACTATGAAACGTGTAGGTTTAGTACGCACATAATAGGAATAGATTAGTCATATCTCCAATCTCGAAGACGTTGAAGCATTGTTATTTATATTAGAGACTCCTACAAGTACGCAAAGGCCAGTTGCGACTGTTCCAAGATCCTATTGCGATTCTTCTCAGTTTCCAAGACATTTGACAATTTTTAACACACGTCTTAATAAATAACCAATTTTACACAGATCTACCTTCTAGTCCCACAATACAACACACAACAAACACCACACACATACACAATAACAGTAAACATGTCGCGCGAGTGACAAAAAAAACACGTGAGTGAAACCGTAAATTTAATTAGCTTAATGTTACTTTATTTAACGTCTTTCCCATCACGGAACAATGTGTTCCGGACCTTTGGGAGACGTGCGCGGAGCCGAAGCCAACACGTAGAGGCCCTTTTGACACTTTAATGAAATGTAAGGGGTACACCGACCGGATGCGTACACCCGTGTCATGGGACGCACGCAGAGGCAGCACCCGCCAGGGTGTAAGTAAGGACTATTGAGAGTTGATGGGATCTAAAATTAACTAGGTTATTGGGTGAACGCGATGGACTAAGTACTGAGTTATGGGATAAAAAACTGGACGCCTGCCTAATAAAACGGTATGCAATTTTATTTCCGGCAGACGGTGACTCGCCCTCACAAGATGGGCCCCCACAAAAAGTGACATCTAGGATGGCTTAAGGGCAACATCGGTGTGAGCGGCTCACGGGTGTCGAGAGGCGTGCGCCGCTTTCTACCCAGTGGCTGTTAACAGCCACTGTGCCAACTCGCGTCTTATCCATATTTCACTTCCACCTCAGGAGCTTATAGCTCTAACGACTCCACTCTGGCCGGCCGGCTAAGGCAAGCCAGAGGCAGAGAATCCTGTAACACCCACCCTCCTTGCGGGTAACAGAACTCCCCAGGAGCTCTCGGGTACGTGAGGGCGCTAATCCCCAACAGCTCGCCACAAGCTGCCCTGCGTTGACTGATTGCACTGATAAAACCAGCGGGCGATGGGGTCGTCACATCCCGTTATTATTAAGAGTTCTAATAAAATGTAAAAATTCTAGCCTTTGTAAATATCCCACAAACTCATCACTCAATAAAATGTCCCGCGTGACTCGCTTAGCTATACCTGTGTTTATTTACGTGATCATGTCCCACTTCACAATTAATCAATATTGTCCTACTTTTAATTTCCAACAACCTGTATAATATCTGTAGATAATTGTATAGTCTGCTATAGAAAATGTCTGTGCTTTTTTATACGTGTCACTTAATCTAATAAATGTACTAATATTTCGATAGGTACCAAAATTATTTTTTTACGGTAAGTACAGGTGTTAAATGTTAATGATAACGTATTACTATTATTTAAAACCTAATAAAACAATGTTTCAAAACATTAGCACATTTTAACTGTTTTCCAAATAAACGTAATCCAAATAAAGGTGAGCTTTAAACGTCATTCGCAATTTAATGCGACTTAATTACTGTACGATATACTTAATAAGACAATATGAGTTCTCAGTAGAAACGAGAGATATGTAATAAAAATACGTAAATTGCCTTGAATGAATGAATCAGCTTATTCAATAAGCCGGGTGAAATGTATGCTAGTTTTAAGTTATTTTTCTATTTATCTATGGGCCATTAGCTGCCTGAAAATAAAGCTTTACTTTTCATTATTTTTGCACCAATATTTGCTGAGAAATATTTCTTGTAATACCTATTTACTTTATGATATAAAAACGAACTGTAAAACATAAAATAAAGATATCATTGTAGTGTTTTCGCATAACTATCTGTCAATTCTATAAGTGCCAATGAATTAACGTATAAATAAGTGAATATTTGCATCAAAAAGACACAAAAGTACACAAAAAATCTATATACAAAAGTAACTTTAAATCCACTGACGTAAATAAATGAAAAACTAAAGAAATCACTCTAACAAACCTGCACAAACCCCGGCAAACTGCATCTTCATTGTTTTCATCGCGCAGTTATTAAAAAAACAAACAACTAAACACAAGCACGTCCATTAGGACCGCCGGCCACCATACCACTACACAACCCCATTAATACTTAAATACCGTGAAACACCAACTAAACAACACAAAGTACCAAGCGACAAATCGTACTGAACAGTCAAGTTCACAAACAACTGTACACGCCAACGCACCAAAAACATATTTACACGCCTCTAAGACACTAACAATAAGATCGTGTAAATATATTTATGGAGTTTTAGCTTGTAAAGATGTTTGACTCGACCGTACCCCTCCATACACGGGCTTCGAATGCCTATACCATTTTACATCTTCTACGGTTCAAAGGTTTTATTTTTAGTCACTGGGTGAAGTCACGCGTAATATGGATCAAACGAAATTATATACGCAATGTGAATTAAAGAATTGACGACGCCTCCGGGTGCCCGTAATATGGGTCTATGCCCACGTGCTTACATATAAGTGGGTCAGTATATATACAGGGGGAAAAGGGAATGTCTTATTACTTTCAAGGCTTGTTGACAAAAATACTTGAGCAGTCTAGCACCGAGCACGGCCGCATTTTTATTGCTTGTCACCATGCCTGTCACGTTCTAACAAGTATGCGAAAGTGACGGACATAGTGACAGGCGATAAAAATGGAACCAGGCTGCGTCCGCAGGACAACCTGTTATGGTTTTGATACGACCTTGAAGATCGCTCACGCTAATTGGTGCATGCAAAATAAAGGACCTAAGAGTCGCGCGTAAAATGCGCGCCAATCACCAAAACGATCGTCATGGTCGTATCAAAATCAGTTCAAACCCATAACAAATTGTTAAATCGGAATCGGGCTACTTGCGTAGCATTAAGACGGTTCTGCGCACATGATTTTGAAACTATCGAGCCGATTCGAACTTTAAGATACGTCAAATATTACCTCTAGATACGATATGGATTAGATATGTCAGTGTCAAAAGTGACGTTTTTGTTTGAAGAAACGCCACTTTTGACACTGACATATCTAATCCATAACGTATCTAGTAATATTTGACGTATTTAGACGTAATATTTGACGTATTTAGACGTATTTTAAAGTTCCAATCGAGCCGTATGTAGTTGTATTTCATTACGTACTTAGTAATAATTACCTACTATGTAAGACTTTTGTATTCACTGCGAAGTTGAACCATACGTATAATATTATGTCATCAAACAGGTTTCGCTGAATTCTAAGAGCCTTTACCATCATTTTTTGCAATTTTAAAATGATTTAACCATTTAATTTAATACCTAAATCAATTTATATAAGTATATCCGTAAATAGAACGGTACTTTATTTATAATTTGCATATGATCGCATTGAATCATTCATGACTGTAACTATAATAATTGTACGAAAGATTATATGTAATTTTCCGAATGGTTCAAGTCTGCCGGTATTCATTTACGCTCTACGCTACTCACACGCGACACGGACGGGTTCTTAGTAATACTAACGGCTCGATTCGGGAAATGAATTAGAGATTAACTAGATACGATATAGTAAAGATATGTGACGTTCCACGGCAAAAGGTACCTTATGGCGGCTAGTTATGGTAGCTAGTTAGTAGTAACTAGTTAATCTCTAATTCATTTCCCGAATCGCGCCGTAAGTCAGATCGACGAAAATCGTTCCAATCATGCGTAGTAGCGTGTGCGTAGTAGTGTAGCATGTTCCGCTTATAATACGAACCCAATGGGCTTCAACAACACTTAAGGGCCAAATACTTTCTTATTATGATATTGTATTTGGTTACCGCGATAGTTACTCATAAAATAAATCACCACCCGTTGACCACGAACGCTGAGGGTTCGAAGCGTCGGGATGTATTTTAAATTTATTATACGCGATACAAACCGTTTACATAATACCTACATAATTTTATTTTTTAGTATAAGTTAAAAAAAATATGCAACTTTCCTGTGGACATCATAAAATAAATGGATTTCAAAGCCTAATTTTCGTACCTTATCCTTATAGGCATGTAAAAATCTTCTACTTCTTAAAATTAGCATAATGAAAGTCTTATAAAAATGTATCCAAATCGTTAACTTTGTCATGTCCACAGAAAAGACATCGGTTTCCCGAAAGTTTTTGACCCTTAATGCATCTGACAGTTCTCTGTAGTTTGTTGTTTTCGTACTAATTCCATGTTCTAATTCATCTGTCGATTCAGAGTGTGACTACGAATAAAGCCAAACAATTAATACTTACACAAAGTGTGGATGACAATACTTCCGCACCACGCTTAATAACAGCAGACGTAACAGCCATAAAAAACAGTTTGAATTTGGAACTTATTGCACGGAAATACTGTAGAAAATGGAATGAGTTTTCGAATAACTGTTACGACTACCTATGCGTATTGTGACAAAAACTCATCACCTAGTAATAAATTAATCGTTTGTTCTGTTCCTCGCCTAACTATGACCGAATCATTCAGTTTAGAAAAAGTTGTGGAAAATTGTGTAACACGCAAAAGTTAGCTAATGTAAACTCAGCTTTAAGTGTTGGCCAAAAAGCTCAAATTTCCAAGAAACATATTCACAGTTTGACCATTTTTCGTTAAATCCTATTTCATTGTTCACTATTTTTTTAAACAGAGCAACTGAAGCGTGTTATGTATTGTTTTATAACGTTTTAAACACCGGTCAGTGACCGTTCAAAGTCAAAGTCAAAACATTTTATTAGTGTTCGTGTACCGTAATATCGTAATTATAATTGATAATGACCTTTATTTATAATCAGGTCATTTTCGCGTTTATATAAAAACGTTTATAACACGGAGATTAAAAGGAAATTAACAGCAAAACTCTTATCTGTATATTCATTACCTATTTAAAATCACTCAGTATTAGGTAGGTATGTAGTATTCAAATAGTACGGTACATGTAATATGTATGGCGTACCGAACTATTTGAATGCTTTGGATGCTACCTACTATATGAAGCTGACTGCTATATGAGCTATGTAGAAGTAGATATAGATACTCATGACATTCGCTGTCGTGCGTTAGTCAAATATAGTAGATCGTTATGAAAGGCACTCATTTTTGCTGAGGTAGTTTAGCGCTCGAACGCAGTGAAAGCGCCAATAGTCCGAGGCTGAAATGATGCTTTCACCCGAGTTAAACACTCTACTTTTCATTTCGAATACGAGGAAAGTAAAATGCATGTGTTTTTTAAAAAACATGATTAAGTATACTTTTTTATAGTATATTTTGAGGGTACTTTCAATTAATAATTTAGGCAATAGTATCGTTATTTATGGAATGTGGAGTCAAATATCAGAATGGAAATTGTATAACAAATCCATTTATACCCAAACTTTAAGTACGATTATTTTTACGATAACCATATCGTAAAAAAATCGTACTTTGAACCTAAAATGCAGAAACGTATCATTTTCTGTACACCTTTTAGAACAACAATGACCCTCTTTCAGAGCATGAGAAATGAAAAATATCATAGAGCTCGATTCAGATTTATCAACCTGTTACGTTGTTGAACTGATTTTGAGACGACTTTGACGTCCATCTCACGCACGAGCGCACGACATTCACTTCATTTCGCATGCACCAATCAGCGTGAGCGAAGTTCAAGGTCGTATCAAAATAAGATCAAAAGAGCAACATACAGTGAGGTAAAGAGGAACGGTTAAGGACAAATTGATTGCACTACAATTAAAGGCAAATAGCAAGGTTCATTTATTTTTTCGATACAATATACAGTATTTAAAAATAACAATGCAGATACGTATAAAACAGGTAGGACAAATCCTTAAATTAGTTATAAAATGTATGTATTCAGGCAAAGCAAAGCAACTTATGCAGCAAATCTCTTTAGTAATCTTCGGCTGTATTCAACCATTACATACCAAAACAATTACTGGTGTCAACTTTAGTCAACTTGTACAAGTTTTTTCTGATCGAGTATATGATGTTGTTTGACTGATCAAACGTCATAGCGTCAGGAGCTATATTTGAAACGCGTTTCAGTGTAGACTGAGAAAGAACTTTGCCTAAAGTCACTTTATACATCCCATCTACATGCCACGCGTATACTGTTCCTCTGGCATCAACAGTCAAACCTCTGATGAACCGTTCTGTTGATAGTCTCACATCTCTCTGGTTTTTACTATTGAATGAAATATATAATCCAGTTTCATTTAAATACACAATATTATGCCCGTTATCCAGAATGAAATTGTTTATTGATTTATCTACTAATTGACCGATATAATACCCGTCCACATATTTAAATATTCCATTATGACGTGACGTAGTAAAATACACATTGTCTCTTACAATAACGTTAGTGATTAGATTCGCCTTCATACTAAAAAATGTTGGGAAACGGCTGATATAATTAATAACCCATATACCGTCGGAACCACCTAAATATACTTTTTTATTGTTCTGATTTATATCAAAGGGACCAAAGTTGAATGGTTGCCTGCCAGAGATGACGCCAGAGAAATTCGTAGAGTTTAACGACACGAAGGCAACTTTGGAGTATTCTTTATCACTGAACGTAGGTTCGAAGGTGTAGTATAGATCGTGAGTTTCCTTCATGATGCCCATTCGTTTAACGACGGGATTTTCACCGAACGGCGCGGGGAGCTCGAACAACTCGGTGTGGTTGTAGCAGATGTTGTCGATTTTGACGCAAGAGTGGCAATATTCATTCTTATCCACCTCGGCTTGGTCGACAATCTTGATGGTTGCTGTGCGTGGGCCCAGCAGGGAGCATAAAGCTAGAATGTGAAAGTTAAATGTTAGCTTTGGTAAATTTATATGTAAGTAGTAGATTATTAAGCAATCGTATCGGATACAAAGACCCATGAGAAAATATTTATACCGTAATTATTTTGACCTGTGTTTAATTGTTTATTATTTATTTATAAAATCTGTTTTATTTTATTTTAATGCTGTATAATGCTGTTTAAAAATAAGACAACAGGGGTATATCTACAAAATTCAATTGCGTTAATGGCTCGCGGAGCAAACATAAAGATTTAAAATAAATGGCAAGCTCCCTCCATAGGGCAAAAAATGCAGTTTTACGAATATGAGAAGTAAAAACCAATTTCCTACGGTTTAGAAATTTGGAGTTCTGAAGTAACAAACACAATAACTAAAATAAATTAAATAATATATAAAGAACCGAATTAAGAACCTCCCTCTTTTTGCAACCGGTACCTAGATAAAAATACTTACCAGAGCCCCATAGTACTTGAAGCACCAGAGTGACAAAAACCAACGACAAGGCACCCATGGTGTTGCACATTGAAATGCATCCACCAAATTTTATTTGCCAATTTATATCCTGCATTGATTATCGAATTGTAGGTAATAGTCTCATAATCAGTGTTGACGGAAATCATGAAAACAAATTAAAATTATAATAACCTTAATTAGAAGTCATGTTGCAATTATTTTAATCAGCATTAATACATTTAACAATAATTTAGATCCGATAAGGTATCAAACTGTCGAAAAATACTTTTTAAAATTAGCTTAGCTTAGCAATTCTCTTCGGCTTAGCTAATTGGCAGTAAAACAGTATCATATTTTTTTATAATTACACATAGGTTTCAGGCTCCGTATATTGTACTTGCCAATTGTTTGCCCCTGGGGTCAACATACGTAAGCTAGACTACCTAGTAAAAGTAATTTATTTACTAATAAAATATAAAAATAAATAAAAAATCGGGCTTTAACCCTAATCTATTAAATAAAGCTACTGTTATTTGCAGTTGCCCTTCAGCTCTCCTTTTGCAGTTGGCCTTAAGCTCTCCTTTCTGTAGAAAGGAGAGCTTCCGTTGTTAGTAAAACACACGAGTTTAAAAGCAAACCGTCTTTTCCATAGCCAATCGGCTTTCTTAAACGATTAAGGCCCAAGCCCTAATAACACCTGATTTTAAATCCATCATACCTACCAGAAAAATTTAGGCTCTGAAGTATCCCTGGTCACGTCACGGTGACGGATGACGGACGTGTGGGGCCACAAAGCGGCGGAAGTCACTGCCGGAAGCCGGTTTTGTGTGAATTTCAAGTAAATTCCGTGCGTTTCCTAACTGCACTGCCTTTGATAGAACAAAGTGTAGCAATATTTGACAATCGGTTGAGATATGCGACCTGTGGGCCTATCGCGAACCACGTTCGACATGTTGCCTCCCTGTCACACGTACGAATTTACAAGTGTGACAGGGAGGCAACACATCAAACGTGGTTCGCGGTAGACCCCCTGTGCAGGAGAACAGCCGAGCATTTTTGCCCCAGCTATAACCGAGATGTCACGCCCAATAATATTTAAGCGGAGTTTTAATTACCTAATGTTATATTTATCCCCATTATTTTACATGTTTACACAAATAGATAATCGAGTATTAGGCATTCAAATTGTCATTATTTATGAATGAATGAAAATGAATGAAAATCTTTATTTCAGGCAACTAATGGCCCATACATAAATGTCCAGCAGTAGGTACAGCTCAAACAAATAGGTATCAAATATATTTTGGTACTTTATTTTCAAGAAATTCTTTGAAGTTCAAACCCGTGACCTTCGGATTGAAAGTCGCACGCCTTACCCCATCAACCACCATCAACGCTTAGAGAGTAAAGGTTTAGGACAATTTGATTTTAAACCAACCAAAGGCAACAAAGCAAGGTTCATTTATTTGTTCAAAATAAAATACATCATTACAGTAATTAAAATCAGATACATACATGTAAAACAAATAGATAGGACAATGATCGGAAATTAAAAAAAAAAGTCTCTCGTGCAGTTTCAAGCGCGTAAACAATTCCTTAAATTAGTTATAAATGCATGCTTTGAAGTTTGGCAAAGAAAAGCAAATATATAGAAGATCACGTAATTAATTAATTATACAGAGATACGTGAACTCTTCAACTCGAATTATCTATCAAAACACTTCTATTGAATTACCTAGCAAAACACTTACTGGTAGCAACTTTGGCCAACTTGTACAACTTTTTTTTGATCGAATATATGATGTTGTTTGACTCATCAAATGCCATCGCATCCGGAGCTATACCGGTAACACGTTTCAATGTAGACTGGGAAAGAACTTTGTCTACAATCACTTTATATATCCCATATATATCCCAAGCGTACACCGATCCTTTCATATCAACAGTTAAACCTCTCATCCACGGCTCCGTTGATAATTGTACATCTCTGTGGTTTTTATTAAGAAATGAAATAAATAATCCAGTATCATTTAAATACACGATATTATACTCGCCATCCAAAACAAACTTATGTATCGTTTTATCTGCTAAATGAACGAAATAATACCCGGCAAAATATTTAAATATTCCTTTACGATCTGACGTAGTAAAATATACATAGTCCTTTACAACAACGTTAGTAATGAGATTCGACTTCTCAATAAAATATGTTGGAAAATAGTTGATATCGTCAACCACCCATATACCATCGGAACCACCTAGATATACTTTTCTCTCTGTGTGATCTATATCAAAGGGACCAAAGTTGAAAGTCTGCCCGCCGGAGATTACGCCAGAGAATTCCGGATAGTATAACGATATGTAGCCGACTTTGGAGTATTCTTTATCACTGAACTTTGGTTCAAAAGTATAATATATAACGTTGGTAAAGTTCATGATGCCCATTCTTTTAACGACGGGGTGTTGTCCACCGAAAGGAGCGGGGAGCTCGAACAAGTAGGTGTGGTTGTAGCAGATGTTGTCGATTTTGACGCAAGAGTGACAATATTCATTCCCTTCCACCTCGGCTTGGTCGACGATCTTGGTGGCCGCTGTGCGTGGGCCCAGCAGGGAAGAAAAGGCTGGAATGTAAAAGCTAAATGTTAGTTTCGGTAAAGATCTAGTAGATAATGTTACTCGTAATCAACAAGTCGAAACAGATATCCGCATTAGAGATAAAATGAATTAGCCCATACATTTTGACCTCTATATTATTCAGTGAATTTATAATACAATCCATATTATACATAACACTGTTTTAACGTAGCTGCACTGAATCGCCTGAACCAATGTGAAATTCTCTATTTTATGCATTCTGTATATTAGAAAAGTAACCAATACTAAATTAATTTAACGTCCCTTTTGAAATTTTGTTAGTGTACGGATCACTAGGATGAGGGAACCTGAAAACTCCTGACTTTATCAGTAAGCATCCCAGGATTCGAGTAAATGAAATTGAAAAGGCTCCTGTGGAAACACCGGAAACAACCAAATAAATAGTAATTCCAATTTTTGGGAAAAGTAAAAGCGGCCACCGGTAGGGTAAATTAAATATGAGGTAAAACAAAATCTTGTCTCATATTTAAAACCGATTTCGACAATTGGACGATGTACATTACATATTAATTAGCGTATTCGTTTTTAATTATTACATCCAAAGTGAATCCTAACTTTTCAAATTAGCATCGTGCATGTCTTCGTCGTGCACGAAATTTCGAAAACGCAATGTTCAAATAATTAAAAAAGCCTTTACGGTGCCGTTAGTTGATAATCTTTCACAGAACAAGCCTCCTCTTCCTATCTCTTTATCTCTTGGATAGGAAGAGAAAGAACCACGCCGTGCGCCTATCCTGTGAAAAAACCAACTATACAAAATAGTTTAAAAAGCCATTAAATTCATTCACGACCATAGTAAACAATCGAATAAGCCCAAAGTCAAAGACGATTGCGGTACATCGTAGCATAACAGAATTCAGATGATGTTGGTCTTGGTCTTCATACCTTACCTCACTTCAACTAGGGTCTGAGCGGAAAGAGAAGAGTCATAACTAGAATGTATCGATTCTCTTATATTTCACGACTTCTTTTTCCGCACCAACTCTACCTAAAGCACTGTTGAGCATATATTACTTGGCTACTTTAACAACCGCGAAAAGTAACAAAAAAAACAATTATAAATGGCCATTCCTGGTGCAAAGACTATCCATTGCAATTCAACGAGGTAACGTGTGATGGGCACCTTTGCGCCGGGTGTTGCGCGGGAAGGCCTCTTTCAGTAGTTTTATATGATTTGTGTGTATAATTTTAGATTTAATTTGGCTTTTAGATTTCATTTAGTAATATTCTTAGATTTATTTAGTTTGTATGTTTGTCATGTTGTTATTTCTTTATAAATAAATTAAAAATTCCAAATTAATTTAGGGCCTCCTATTTTAATGTCGGTTAAAATAAATAAAAGTAGTAGTTGAGATTTTCAACAAAATTCAAGAAAAGAAGATGTCTATAGCTTACCAGAGCCCCATAATGCTTGTAGCACCAATGTGGTAAACACCACCGCCAGTGCACGACCCATGGTATTGCACTTTAAAATGCGCCACACAAATATTTCTCGTCAATTTATAGCCTGCATTACGACGCTTCAACGGAAATCATGAAAACAAGTACAAATTTACCATAATTTTAATAATCTTAATTAAATTATTTCAATCAGAATGAATATACCAATTTAAAAATAATTTACATTTGATAAGGTTTAACTGTAGAAAAATACCTACTTAAAAGAGGGAAGAAAATTGTATCATTATCATAAAAAAATTAAGTTCAATCTCATTTAGGCTGGTTTTACACATAGGTAATTGGCGTAGCATTGTTAGATAGGTACCTATGTACTACTATTTTCAGAATCAACCGTAGACGATAACCTAACTATATGTAGAAAAGTCGAATAGATAAACCACATAGTTTCATGTTTAATCCCGACTTTAACAATAATATATAAATTGGTAGGTTAATATATGTTTCGTTATCTCTCTTTACCTTACCGATCCTGAATTATTTTTAAATTGATATATTTATGCTGATAAAAATAACTAGGTACCTAAATGCAGTTATTAACTTTATTATAATTGTACCTAGTTAATTTTAATTAACAAGCCTAAATATATCTAAAATAAAACAAGGAATATAAAACCTAGATACGATTCAAAACTTGTCAAAAAACGATGAAAACCGCAGGTAGCCCCTTAATTACGACGAGTATATTACGATACAAGTGCGAAAAGTAGGAAATTCGCAACGAGTGGCGATAAATTAAAACACGACCGAAGGGAGTGTTTTAAATCGACACGAGTTGCGAATGACCTATTCGCACGTGTATCGTACAACGTTTTACAGTACACATATAATGGCCCTTTAAATTTGCGACGTAGTTACGTAATGTGCTTATTATAGCACCTGGTGTCGTAATGTAACACCAGATGTACTGTTAAAGTAAAGAATAGGGCAGTCAGAACATTTAGATTGAACAAATTCCGAACGTTTTAGAGTCGGAACAAGCTAACTCTGCACTCATGCTCTGACTTTGACACAAAGTGTGGCAGTCTTGCTCAAGAATTGGTTGAGATAGGCGACCTGTGGAGGAGAACAACCGGACATATGAAAGCATTATTGCCTACTCTGAAACGGAGATGTTTCGCCGGATGTTTCTGCATGTGAAGCCGATGGTCCTGGGTTCGAATCCCATTAAGGGCATTTATTTGTGTGATGACACAGATATTTGTTCCTGAGTCATGGTTGTTTTCTATGTATTTAAGTATTTATATATTATTATATATATGGTTGTCTGAGTACCCACAACACAAGCCTTCTTGAGCTTACTGTGAGACTTAGTCAATCTGTGTAAGAATGTCCCATAATATTTATTTATATTTATTATTATTTACCTACACGCTCGGGTATTATGCGGAGTTGAGTGGGAAATTAATGTAATATTTAATATGCCTATCCATTAGGATCTTTATTCGTTTTCAGACAATAAAATAAACAGAAAAATTACTTACAAACTTAATATACCTATAAATAAAACAGAATTATCTACCAAAAAAAATTACCTACTAAACTTAAATACTAAATCTTAAAATAAATAACGTGAAACTATCTCCCTGCGGCATGGTGCCGTAGATGCTGGCAGCATTTCCGTTCATTATTAAAGATGGCCAATTAGCCAGCGTTAAATCTAAAATAAAAATCAACTTAAAAATGTATCATTTATAAATAAATAAATATTATATGACTTCTTACACAGATTGACTAAGTCCCACAGTAAGCTCAAGAAGGATTGTGTTGTGGGTACTCAGACAACGATATATATAAATAAATAAAATAAATAAATAAATATTATAGGACATTTTTACACAAATTGACTAAGCCCCAAATTAAGCTCAAGAAGGCTTGTGTTGTGGGTACTCAGACAACGATATATATATAATATATAAATACTTAAATACATAGAAAACAACCATGACTCAGGAACAAATATCTGTATCATCATACAAATAAATGCCCTTACCAGGATTCGAACCCGGGACCATCGGCTACATAGGCAGGATCACTACCACTATCCACCACCACCACCACTAGGCCAGACCGGTCGTCATTTATAATATAATATATAATATATAAATACTTAAATACATAGAAAACACCAATGACTCGGGACTCACACAAATAAATGCCCTTACCGGGATTCGAACCCGGGACCTTTAGCTTCATAGGCAGTGCCATTACCCACTAGGCCAGACCGGTCGTCTATAAGTTTCAAGAAACTCATTTGTATCCGGAGTTCGTTCGAACCTGCGACCTTCGGTTTGAAAGAAATATAGGTATGCTTCATCATTACAGGTAAAGGGTTAAAAATGAATAGATTACAAACCAACTAAAGGCAAGTAAACAAGGTACATATATTTGTTCAAAACAAAATACATTACAGTAACTAAATAAAACATACACGAAAACTGGTAGGACAAAGATCGGAAATTTTAAATATATTGAGTTTCTCTTGCAGTTTCAAGCGCGTAAACAATTCCTTAAATTAGTTACAAATGCATGCTGTGAAGTGCCTTTGGCAAAGCAAAGCAAATATATAGAGGATCAAATAATTATACAGAGATACGTCAACTCTTCAACTCGAATTATCTACCAAAACACTTACTGGTAGCAACTTTGGCCAACTTGTACAACTTTTTTCTGATCGAATATATGATGTTGTTTGACTCATCAAACGCCATCGCATCCGGAGCTATACCGGTAACACGTTTCAATCTAGACTGAGAAAGAACTTTGCCTACAGTCACTTTATATATCCCATTTATATGCCAGGCGTACACCGTTCCTTTCGTATCAACAGTCAAACCTCTCATCCATGGCTCCGTTGATAATTGTACATCTTTGTGATTTTTAGTAAGAAATGAAATAAATAATCCACTAACATTGAAATACACAATATTATACTCGACATCCAAAATAAACTTATTTATCTTAAATAAACGACATAATGCCCGTCCACATATTTAAATATTCCTTCCCGATTGTACTTAGTAAAATACACATAGTCCTTTAAAACAACGTTAGTAATGAGATTCGACTTCACGGTAAAATATGTTGGAGAATAGTTGATATCGTCAACAACCCATATGCCGTCGGAACCACCTAGATATACTTTTTTCTTTGTGTGATCTATATCAAAGGGACGAAAGTTGAAAGACTGCGCGCCAGAGATCACGCCAGAGAGTTCCGGATGGTATAACGATACGTAGCCAACTTTCGAGTATTCTTTGCCGAAATTCGGTTCAAAAGTATAAAATATAATGTTTGTAAAGTTCATGATGCCCATTATTTCAACGACGGGGTTTTCATCGAAGGGTGCGGGGAGCTCGAACAAATAAGTGTGGTTGTAGCAGATGTTGTCGATTTTAACGCAAGAGTAACAATATTCATTCCCATCCACATCGGCTTGGTCGACGATCTTGGTGGCCGCTGTGCGCGGGCCTAGCAGGGAGGAGAAGGCTGGAATGTAAAAGCTAAATGATAGTTTCCGTAAATATCTAGTAGACAATGTTACTCGTAATCAAGGAGTCGAAACAGATATCCGCATTGGAGAGAAACTGATTTAACCCTTACATTTTGACCTTTAGATTATTCAGTGAACGTATAATACAATCCGAATATATATTATACATAACACTGTTTTGACGTAGCTGCACTGAATCGCCTGAACCAAAGTGAAATTTTCTATTTTATGCATTCTGTATATTAGAAAAGTAACCAAGGGTCAATATACTAAATTAATTTAATGTCCCTTTTGAAAATTTATTTGTGTAAAGATCATTGAGATGAGGGAACCTGAAAACTCCTGACTTTATCAGTAAGCATTCATGAATTCGAGTAAATGAAATTGAAACGGCTCCTTTGTTTACCGGAAACAACAAAATAAATAGTACCTAATACCTAATTCCATTTTTTGTGAAAAGTAAAAGCGGCCACCGGTAAGGTTAATTAAATATGAGGTAAATGAAAATATTGTCTCATATTTAAAAACGATGTTGACGATTGGACGGAGTACATCAATAGTTTTTAATTTTTATATCGAAAGTTTATCCTAACTCTTCAAATTACCATCGTGCATGTCTTCCCGACGTGCAAAGACTGTCCATTGCAATTAAACGCGGTAACGCAGCGAGTGTAATAGGCACCTTTGCGCCGGGTATTGCGCGGGGAGGCCCCTTTCAGTAGTTTTATATGATTTATGTATATAATTTTGGATTAATTATGGGTTTTAGATTTAATTTAGTTTTATTCTTAAATTTATTTAATTTGTATCTTTGTCATGTTCTTATTTCTTTGTAAATAAATTAAAAATTCCTATACCAAAATAATTTAGGGCCTCCTTTTTTAATGTCAGTTAAAATAAATAAAAGTTGTAGTTGATATTGTCAACAAAATTCAAAGAAGATGTCTATAGCTTACCAGAGCCCCATAATGCTTGTAGCACCAGAGTGGTAAACACCACCACCAGTGCACGACCCATGGTATTGCACTTTAAAATGCACCACACAAATATTTCTCGTCAATTTATAGCATGCATTACGACGCTTCAACGGAAATCATGAAAACAAATAAAAAATAACCATCATTAAATTATTTTAATCAGCATTAATATATCAGTTTAAAAATAATTTACATTTGATAAGGTTTCAAACTGTAGATAAATACTTAAAAGAGGGAAGATAATTGTATTATTATCATCAAAAAATTAAGTTAAATCTCATTTAGGCTGGTTTTACACATAGGTCAATTGGAGTAACCTTGTTAAATAGGTACCTATTTATGTACTACTATTTTCAAAATCAACCATAGACGATAACCTAACTATATGTAGAAAAGTCGCATAGGTAAACCACATAGTTACGAATTTAATCCCGACTTTAAAAGTAATATATATATATGGTTAGTTAATAAATATGGTAGGTTAATATATGTCTCATTACCTCTCTTTTTGTAATATTTGCGACAGTTTGATACCTTATCGATCCTGAATTATTTTTAAATTGATATATTTATGCTGATAAAAATAACTAGGTACCTAAATGCGGTTATTAACTTTATTATAATTGTACCTAGTTAATTTTAATTTGTTTTCATGATTTCCGTCAACACTGATTATGATGCTATTAGAATTGATTAATTAAGTAGGGTATAAATTGGGCAAAACTAATGTTGATGGTACATTTCAAAGTCACCATGGGACGTGCACTGCCAGTGATTTTTGCCACTCTGGTGATTCAAGCATTATGGGGCTCTGGTAAGCCGTAGACTTCTAATTTATCATTTATTAGTAATCATTTATTTTCATAGAACACGGAATAGGTGTTACAATACTGAAATAGTACATACTGCCAAAAATGCAAAGCAGTTAGTTTCGCTCTTGGTATAGATTTGTATCATTATTATTTATAGTTGGTCAAGCAGATCTTGTCAGTAGAAAAAGGCGGCAAATTTGAAAAATGTAGGCGCGAAGGGATATCGTCTCATGGAAAATTTAAATTTCGCGCTTTTTTCTACTGACAAGTTTTGCTTGACCATCTATATTTATTTAATTTTATGCGGTCAGCCTTCTGGGCACCCTACCGAGCGCCTACGACTTAGGTATTTTTTTTTATTTAAGTGGTTTTATTATTTTTTTATTGTATTTTATTTTATTAATCAAATTAGTAACGCATTATTTTTAGCGTAATAACTAAGCATACAAATTATTTCTAATTTTATTTTACATGTTAAGCTTTCACGATTAGCAAAGACGGGGGTCGACGGGTTGGTGGTGAACTTTCGCTCGATAGTCAAATATCACAAACATAGGTCTAAAACGCACCATTAAATGTTTACAATTATTTTTTCCCAAAACATGAGAATTGCTTCCAAAAATACATAATTTTATTTTTGTGCGAAGTCATTGTTTTTTTTATTTATTTATACACTAAAAAAATATAATTACACAAAAAAAATCGGCAGGCTGCACACACGGCCGTCCAGGCGTCCACCTAGCGCTCAGCGACCTGAAATCAAGGCGCCTTTAAAAAAATCCACAATTTCAAACTCAATGCGATTTTGTAGTCTTAAAATAAGAAAAAAATACGAAAAATTATGTAATCTAATTGTGTCCCATGAACGGAAACCTTTCATTATGATGTACATGAAATTAACCAGTACCGTAAAATGGGGTGAGTAGGGAGAAAACTGACATTCAAACCTCGACAATATTTTATTTTTACATATGTAAACTGAATGGTATATATAATAAATGTTCCAGGCGTTTGTATTTTAGTTTTTTTATGATTTTGGGTAGTTCCATTTCATAACTTTACCGATAAACACAAAATCCCTCCTCACCCCATAGTACCTCGTAGTTGGGGTGAGATGGGATTTCATACAAAGGTGATTTTGGAACATTGTAAAATCGATTTTTTTTCTTATGAATATCACTTCCATTTCTAATACGAATACATTATTTAGGTAGCAGTAGCCTTTAAAAACCATCTCACCCTCCTGGCATTCCTACTTTCCCCATTCATAACGCAACTCTCCACGCAATCCCTACTCACCCCATTTTACGGTATCAGGAAATAAATCAAAATCATGTCTTATTTCTGTATACTATTTCACATAATTTTCAGTTGAAGGAAACATAAAGCCAAGAGAATTATTTTTTTATAGCAGAAAAGACATATTTTTGCTCTGAATTCCAATACCGAACTCCTCAATCTTATTTTGGGCATAATTTTTCTAATATTCCCAATGCAAGGTAGACTATTTCACTTTAGATCAGGCGATTCACCTACTTTAAAATCTTCCGATACGAGTCAAAATGATTTTCTCTCCGGTGACAATATCCATTTCGACATCTTGATTAAAAATCTATTTACCGAAGCTAACATAAATTTTTCACATTCCAGCCTCCTCCTCCCTGCTGGGCCCGCGCACAGCGGCCACCGATATCGAAGACCTAGCCGAGGTGGACGGGAATGAATATTGCCACTCCTGCGTCAAAATCGACAACATCTGCTACAACCACACCCTGTTATTCGAGCTCCCCGCCCCCTTCGGTGAACACCCCGTCGTTAAACGAATGGGCATCATGAAGGCAACCAACGTTCTATACTACACCTTCGAACCTAAGTTCAGTGATAAAGAATACTCCAAAGTTGCCTTCGTGTCGTTATACTCTACGAAATTCTCTGGCGTCATCTCTGGCTGGCAGAATTTCAACTTTGGTCCCTTTGATATAAATCAAACAGATAAAAAAGTATATCTTGGAGGTACCGACGGTATATGGGTTGTTAATTCCACTAGCCATATCCCATCATTTTTTGGCTTGAAAGCTAATCTCATCACTAACGTTGTTGTAAAGGACTTTGTGTATTTTAGCAAGTCAGATCGTCAAGGAATCCAAAAATATGTAAACGGAATGTACGTCGAAGTATTAGGAAATAAATGGATAAATAATTTTGTTTTGGATAAAACTATAGGGTATAATATTGTGTATTTAAATGAAACTGGATTATATATTTCATTCAATAGTAAAAACCAGAGAGATGTGAGACTATCAACAGAACGGTTCATCAGAGGTTTGACTGTTGATGCGAAAGGAACAGTATACGCGTGGCATGTAGATGGGATATATAAAGTGACTTTAGGCAACGTTCTTTCTCAGTCTACACTGAAACGCGTTTCAAATATAGCTCCCGATGCCATGACGTTTGACGAGTCAAACAACATTATTTATTCGAATAGTAAAACGTTGTACAAGTTGACTAAAGTTGCTACCAGTAAGTGTTGGTAGGTAATTCCAGTAGAAGATTACACGTTCTGTGTAAAATTACGTGGTCTACTACTTAATTTGCTTTGCTTTTCCATAGGCACCTGAAAACATTTGTAATTGTTGCTGTAATGTTTACAAAAATAAATGAACCTTGCTTTTTTGCCTTTACTTGGTGTAAAATCAATAAAATGTATCCTAAACCTTTCCTCTATTACCATAATATACATATATTTGTCAAAGTTGTTCAGTAAGTATAATTAGTGCCATTAAGATCAATGGCACTTAAGACCATTGTGAGGTGGTACGCTGTGATAATCACTCAACGAAGTGCCTAAGTATTTTTTGGTTTAATTTTTTTAAACTTATGACTCTTATCTCACAGAGCCACTAATAGTTATAAACTTACCAACTGTAAAGTAAGTATGTAGTATATATAAGTAATAATACTTCGGAACCAACTTTCACTATAGTGATAAAATTGCTACAAGCTACGGTGTAGCGCTTGTAACCCACCTCCGCATCCTTCGTTCGATTTCTCTTTCTTCCAAACGCCTATTCCAACATTTAAAATCTCAACTTTCTTTGTTATTTCTATGGTTTTCCCGCGTTTCTTCGTTTTCATACATTTACTGTCTGCGATCCGCTAGGCGGATTTTCAGTTCGCAGACAATTTTCGCTACATACTGATTTCCCATGTTATCCGCTACGCTCGTAGCGCGTACCTAGTTCACTGGCAGTGAATGTGTTAAAATCAAGTTTAACAGTTAAACAATTCAATGTCTCTGTAGTAGTAGTAAACTAGAGTTAGACCAAGATAAGTCTGCAACGATTTTGATAGCACACGCAGTGAAAAAACTTCTATCAAATCATGACGTATTAAACACATGCACTACGTATGCTAACCAAATAATTGCAGACTTTTCTACTCTTACTCTAGTAACTAGCCTAACAAACTAAAGTCTATTTTTTTTTATTCGGTAGACTAAAATGACATTTCATACTATGAAATGTCATTTTATGTTCATACTAGGAAATATCATTTTAGTCTACCGAATAAAAAAATAGACTTTACAGACAGATTCTTTGACAATGCCACTTTAACCTCAAAGCCAAGGTCACGTGAACGGTGAAATCGATACACTCTCTATAAATTGATGGGGTCCAACTAGTCCGCTATTGATGTCCGCAATTCCGTGGAGCAGTAATTGGGTCCCTGTCATAAAGCGCTGTCACAGAATACACAAGTGCAATTATAGCAGTAGGTCAACGTCTATAGTTCGTTTTTTTAGCATTAGAAAAAAGGTAAACAATCTTGACGGCTTTTAATTGAAAAACACGTTTTAAAAATAAGTCACGGCAAATATGTAACTATTATGAATCTAATACGATCATTTATATTCTTCTGCTTTCATAAGTAATAGTTATTGATTTTAAAAAAGCGTTTTCCAATTAAAAGACAAAGACATGTCAAGATCGCTTACCTTCTTTCTAATGCTAAAAAAAACGAACTAAGTATATTCCTAAAAAATCGGATTACTCCCACTACCGAATTGTTACCAGTGGTAACTACAGAAAATACGTAAAATATCTGTCTGCTACAGCTTTTAAGGATGACTCACACTAGACCGGGCCGAGCCCGGGCCGAGGCGTCCGACATGTCATTTTCTATACGGCTGATCGTTGATCACGTGATGCTTTCCATAGAAAACGAAGCGCCGGAAACTCCGGCCCGGCCCCGGCCCGGTCTAGCGTGAGTCATTCTTTTACCGGTCTGGCCTAGTTGGTAGTGACCCTGCCTGTGAAGCCGATGGTCCTGGGTTCGAATCCCAGTAAGGGCATTTATTTGTGTGATGACACAGATATTTGTTCCTGAGTCATGGTTGTTTTCTATGTATTTAAGTATTTATATATTATATATATATCGTTGTCTGAGTACCCTCAACACAAGCCTTCTTGAGCTTACTGGGGGACTTGGTCAATCTGTGTAAGAATGTCCTATAATATTTATTTATTTATTTATTTATTATGACTTTTAACACGTTCACTGCCAGCGCCCCGCTTGGTGGGTTCTCTGTTCATAGGCGCTTTTTGCTACAAAGCGGAAAATGCAACACCCGTAGCGCGTACCTTGCGCTGGCAGTGAATGTGTTAAAAGTCAGAAGATGTGCTAACGTCAGTCTAAGTCAGAATCTGAATAACGGCCTCCTAGCCTAGTCGGTAGTGACCCTGCCTACGAAGCAGGAGATCCCGGGTTCGAATTCTGGTAAAAGCATTTATTTGTGTGTTCATCACAAATATTTGTTCCTGGGTTATGGATGTTTTCTATATATATATATATATAAGTATTTGTATATATGTGTATAATATATATATCGTCGTCTAGTACCCACAACACAAGTTGTGGGTACTAGACGACGATATATAATAAGGCTTGTGCCTTATTGAGCTTACTGTGGGACTAGGTCGATCTGTGTAAAATTGTCCTATAATATTTCATCGGGTGGCAAGCAAACGTCACTAAGTACCACCACAAGTTCATAGCCATAGTGAACCATATTAGTACTAAAAGACGGTCGATTTTTGTTTAAAAGTTTTTTAGGTATTAGTGACTTTTGCTTGACACCTGATGATTTATTTTATAATTTATTGTGCACACAGATTTTTTTGTTAAGTATAAAGTTGATTTACTGCTTCACAGTATAAATATATACTGTGGCGCTGACCACTGAAGATGGTCATTCGTATGACATTGAGAAATTTATAGCACGAACTTTGAGTACGGTGAGCGCCAGAAGTTTAGTACGGTCAGCGCTGATAAATTATGTACTCAAAATTATAAACATGTGGCCTGATTCGAATTTTAAAATACCTACGTCAAAAAATTGCTATAGATACGACATCATAGAAGGTAGGATGTATCCCCAGCAGTTATCCCCACCACTCATGCCCAATCCAATTTAATAAAACCGGGCAAGTGCGAGTCGGACTCGCGCACGAAGGGTTCCGTACCATAATGCAAAAAAAAAAAAAAAAAAAAGCAAAAAAAAAAACGGTCACCCATCCAAATACTGACCACTCCCGACGTTGCTTAACTTTGGTCAAAAATCACGTTTGTTGTATGGGAGCCCCATTTAAATCTTTATTTTATTCTGTTTTTAGTATTTGTTGTTATAGCGGCAACAGAAATACATCATCTGTGAAAATTTCAACTGTCTAGCTATCACGGTTCGTGAGATACAGCCTGGTGACAGACGGACGGACGGACGGACGGACGGACGGACGGACAGCGAAGTCTTAGTAATAGGGTCCCTTTGGGTACGGAACCCTAACTAGATTCATGTACGACATGGATCGGTTATGTCAGTATCAAAAGTGACGTTTCTTCAAACAAAAACGTCACTTTTGACGTCGACATAACCAATCTATGTCGTACTTTAGCAATTGGCCTGATGACAAATTTTGAAATCCCTTTTATTATTGTCGGTACACTTGTACTGGTTCCGAAAAACACAATATTTCAGCTATACTCATAAGATTTAACATAAATAATTGCATTTTTCGAACGAGCGAGCGAAGCGAACGAAGTTCTTACATTCGACTTGGGACACGCGGCTGGCTAGGGGCACGTCCCGGCATTCCGATGTTTTTAAGCTGAGCTATCAGAGGATAGTTTGATACTCAAAAACTTAAGTAAATTTGTTCTAATTTAAATGAAATTGGGTAAACGTGTAATTGAGGGCATTATATTTTAGTCATTAAATTATGAGCAGGCTCGATGAAGGGGTTATTGAGCTAGAAGAGCTTAGAAGGCTAAAAAGCTATTTGTGAGGGGTCTTGCTATTCTGGTCATCTTTTTGCAAGAAAGTCTGGTCGAGTTTGGTATCAAATGAAAGTGCTCGGCTTGCACTTTTATATTATACTTAATTTACCATTTTGAAATAATTAGCAAGATAAAAATAAACAAAATATAGGTATTTGACATTTGACAGGAAATATTTCGGCTTACCACAGCACCAGTTAAATGCTCCACAGACCTTGTAATATATCCACGCGATTTTTGATCCATTGCCGCCTATAGTGGGACATAAAATAGTAGAAATTAAATAAAATGGAACTCTAAAATTTCCATACTATTATACTAGAAAAAAGCGCGGTATTCAAATTTTCTATGGGACGACAACCCTTCGCGCCTACATTTTTTAGCCGTTTTTTTTGTACTGACGGAAATGGCTTGACAGACTATTAATTAATTGTTGCCATGTGTAAGCATTTTACGTAAAAAATGTGACAGCTACGTAGAAAGTGGCGCCCTCATTTATTAACCGACTTCCAAATCTCAAAAGGAGGAGATTCGATTGTGATTTTTTTTTATGGTTGGTTACTCTATATCTCCGTCATTACTGGACCGATTTTGAAAATTATTTTTTTTAATTGTATGTATACAGATTGGTCCCGTTTTTGTCAAAACCCAGTTCTGATGATGGGATCCATGAGGAATCGAGGGAACTCCTCAAATCTTAAAGGCATACATATAGTGATTTATGTGTTTTATCGACAAATCAAGCATATACATTCAAAAAAGTGACATTTGATGAAGTGGAACTGCTGATGATGATGAGTTCCACTTCAATTCTTCAACGAAGCATAGTTCACGTTTGCCGATTTGTCCTCCTCGTTATGTTTGTTAAGCAAGTTGAGTTTTTAAGCCACATTTTTGTCAAGCTCGAGGTCTGATGATGGCATCCATGAGGAATCGAAGGAAACTCCTCAAATCTTAAAGGCATGTGTATAGAGATTTGTGTATTTTCATCAGAAAATCAAGAATTTACATTAAAAACTGTCGCATTTGATGAAGTAGAACTGCTGATGATGATCAGAACAGAACTCTTCAATGACTACACGTTTGGCGATTTCGAATTTCGATTTTGACGGAGCTGGCCCTGGAGCCAGACCTGACCCGGATCCGGACTCTTATCTGGACCTGAACCCGGACCTGGACCCGGACTTGGACCTGGACCAAGACCTAGACCTGGACCTCGACCTGGACTTGGTCCTGGACCCGGAATTGGACCCGGACCCGGACTCGGATCCGGACTCGGACCTTGACCCGAAAAACCACTGATACCTAAGCTAAATAAACCACTATGATTACCTACCATAAAATGTAGGCATAAAGTATAATGATGCCAAACTTACTAGCCTCTCCAGCTCAAACCCCCGTACACCGCACCGTACGCGCCGTTAAGTGGGTTAGGTTAGGTTTGAACTGCGATCCTCACAGAACCAAAAAAAGTGGGTTAGGTTAGGTTAGAACTGCGGGCCTTACAGAAACGAAATGCTACTAGAAAAGTGGTTTTGGTTAGGTTCGAACTGTAATCCTCACCGAACCGAACTGCTATCAGAGAAGTGGGTTCGTAGGCTAAAACTGAGACCCTTACAGAAACGAAATGCTACCTACTAGAAAAGTGGGTGGTTTTACCTCCTTTTCTACATAGTGCACCATCTATGTAGGTACAATAATCTTTCACCGGCCCCCATAGACATCGGTTTTTTTTTTCTTGAAAATTACTTTGTACTATTTTATGTCGAACTATACGAGTAAGTAGATGAACAAAATCAATCGCTCTATATAATTTATGGAAAACCGCGAGTTCTCAGTTCGGGGCGAACTACTAGTTATAGCTAGTTTATACCTCGCGCGAAAACGCTTCGGAAGCCATTTGTGACGTCATTAATTAGTTGGTGGAAGGGTGATAGACATTGTTTACATACTTACAGTTACGAATTTTCCCTTGAATCCGAATGATATTGTAAATTCAGCACCATATATTATGATTAGGGATGATAAATACATTACAAACATTAATCACAATAACTCATTTTATACAAAAACTCTCACACGGTTGCAATTTAAGATGAATTATTTAGATACATGCAAATTCTGAGTGAAAATCACCGAGCCCCGGTTATACTTTTTAATTTTTAATTTTTTCTGGTTACGACAGCCAACATGGCAATGATAGTTCCATTCAGCCAAATAATTAAAAAAGTTTTTTGTTGAAATATCATATTATTTAGCATTTTATTTATTTAATAACAAATGAATATTTACTTTACATCGTGTAATAATATTTTCTGGACGTAATAAATGTTTAGTGGCGAAATAACATTTTTTTGAACCTCCAAACTCTTTGGTGAGGATGTATGGATTACGGTCAATGAGGTAGTCTATGCTCCTCTAAGAAATACGTCATGGATTGATGACGTCACTCCTTAGGTCGCTTCTGATTGGCGTTTCAGTCAAAATGGCTGATTGGAGAATTTAGCGCTTTTATTTTATTGAATATATTAATAATCCTAATGTTTATACTGAGATTGGGCCATTTTTTAGAACCATATTAACATATATGTTTCTTTGAAACTATTATTTCCATGATTCTTTGTTACTGTCATCAGGCCAATTGTGTGTAAACTTATTTTTAAATGGAATTAGAATGAAATAGAATAAGTTTATTATGAGTGTTAAAAACTTTCTTATTTTTAACCGTCTTATATTATGACCCTTCCATTTTATTCTAAAACAATAGCGTTCACAATAAACACAGGAATAAAACGTTCCTTCTACGCGTCACATAATCGCGTGCTACACATTAGTGTTACGATGTGTTGACATTGATCTCGTGTTACAAGGGATCACGTTGATTACGGAGTTGACAGCGAAGGTCCCCAGATTGAGGCGGGAGCCTCGGCGGAGGAAAATCAACAATTAGATGAGTAGTCACGCATAGGTATATTCAAGTGTAAAAATATGGATGCACCATGAATCTAGTATATAACTGGATCAGGCATGAGGGGTGGGGGGAAATGATCGAACGGGATAGTCTTATGTATCTTTCAGAAGGAGTAGCAGCGAACGCGCTATTATTGTTTGCCCTTGTCACAGTCTCACTTTTTTTTATACCCCACCGTAAATTTAGTATGAATAAGGCCTGAGTTACACTTGTAAGTTTTACTTACGTAAGTAGGGACAAAGCTATTTGTTAGAATGAGATAACGATATTCATCTCTCATTCTGTAGTACATAGATTTATAAGGCATAGATCGAGTGTTCGTACATCCCTAGTGAATCCATTTCAAGTGCGACGTCACGTCGCACTCGTGTCACCGTATTCGATCGGCCCTGGCAGTACTCAAGGTCACGTCGGTTTGTGTACACCTCCCGTTTAAAAATCAAAAACACAGGAAAAATGGTTGTTTGTGCATTGAATGGGTGTCACAACGCATCATATCATAAAAACAAACCGACTTACATTACATTTCACGCGTAAGTATAGAGTTTAATGTGATATTTTTACGTAATCGTAACTACAAAAATCCAATGTTTCGCCAGCCGCCATTTGTTATAAATGTTGACAGTGTAGTGAATATTTTTTCCTCAAAATGGGACATGACTTTTATATTCTAAAATGAATACGCTTAATTGAAGTTCCTTGTATAATTATATAAAAAATTACATATTTTTAAATATTTCATTATTTTATTTCAAATTATGTACTTAGTCATTTTATGCACATTATAAATAAAAAATTGTAAAAATGTATAATTTTTTTTATTTAAACCTTATTTCACAAAGGCGGGAAATGCAAAATTCCTTAAATAAACATAAGAAGCTTTTGCTATTAAATCTACACACAAATTATTAATAACCAAGTGTTAAGGATGTTGTTAAATCCCCCATTTTGAGGGAAATATCTATATACTGGCAACACGTTTTTGTATATGTGTGTGTGTTGCTGAGCGTAAAACACGAGCCTCCCACGCACACATCGATCGTGTTTCGGCTTCACTTTTGGCAGGTTAGCCGTATGGGGACTATCTGTCTATGCGTTATTAGTTTAAGCTGTAGTATAGCAGTGTCCCTACTTACGTAAGTAAAACTTACAAGTGTAACTCAGGCCTTATGGTGGGCAACAAATAAATTCGACCAATCATAGTGCGTTGCGTATGATTTGTCCCTCACGGAGGCACTCGTATAGTACTTCTATAGGATCCTACCATCTATGGGGTGCACTCACGCTCCACGACGTCCTTCGACGGTTACCACTATAAGGAAAGTGGCAACCGTGCACGTCCCCGTAGAGACCCCAACTCGGGGTCACCACTTTAGGGAAACTGGGTTGGGTGAGTACAGACTCCGTTCTAATCTATACTAAGCTATCGACACGCGCTGATTATATTATGCTGACCGCCATAAGAACTATGGGACATATTTTTGAGTAAGTTGTATGCACCCATATTTTTACACTTGACTGTACATATGTAGGATAAAATAAGCCGTAAATGTATTCGTATTTTTTACCGGTTTCAAAGGAGCTTCATTCATCGGAATCATAGTAGCTGTATATTTTTTAGGAAAGTGTCATGAAGGCGCCAAGTTTTGAAAGAGCCAGCCACTTCTCGGAATGCAAAATTTGGTGACAGTCGTACACTTGGCTAGGCCCCCTGAAGTATAGTAGTATTGATAACTACTTTTTGCCGTGAAATTTATATTTCCCCATATTTATAGCATTTTGTACAATTTCGAGCGATAATTATCAAAAATATTTACACACAAACAGACGGACATAACGAAACTACAAGGGATCCTACAAAGGTGCATATGTCCTATAAGGCGCCAATTAATGAAAACACATTCATAAATAAAACACATAATTTATTAGCAAGAGTTTAATAAAAAAATGCAAAATAATAAAAATATCTCCAAATATTGCCTTAACACTAGGATATCTGTAGGGCTTAACGTCCAAAAGTATGAAAAATACACACACATTCCCTGATGTCTGCTAAACATTACCAACAAACCTGCTCACAGAAACATCAACCCTTTCATAAAGCTGTAAGACTCATTTTAGATTGATATTTCAATCATGCATAACTTTAATTGGTAAAGGCGTGAACTATTATACATTTAGCCAATTTTTATACAAAATTAAAAAAACACATTGGCACTCGTTTACCAAAAATTGTAGCAATCGCGATCCAATTCATTAAAGATAAAAAAATGGATTCTAAAATTTGCATTTTTGTAAGACTAGCAAATTCATTGAAAACTTCAATAAAATACAAAAAAGGTGAACAACATAACCCTGATATGATTTGACTCATGCCAAAGTTATACTTCTAGTAATTTTATAGTACATAATCCGTTACAATATCGACTTAGTAAGTTTCTAAATAATCAGATTATAATTTTCGGTACACAATACAAACAGTAAGATTCTGGAGGATGGTAAACAGTATTTTCTTTACTTTAACATACACAAATAGCATTGAATAATTCAATGACAGGGTCCAGAAAAAAATAAACTTTATCTCAACCGAAATTAACCTGTTTATTCGACAAGTACAATAGGAGACGACTGGGTGAGTACAAAAGAACTTAGAAGCCCCTCTCCTTTTACTGTCTATAGCCAGTTTTAATAGTTTTAAACCGGTTATTCCGGTAAACTGTTAATATTAAAAACCGGTTCAATATTATTTTTTTTGCAACAAAACCGTATTAAAAATATTTTATGTCACACATGATAACGGTTTGGAAATTTAACCGGTATCAGTCTTTATTTCAGCGAATAACACATGAAAATAATACTTATTTCTACTATTTTGAAGACACTCGAGCCATACATATTTGTATTGTGTTGAATGCGCAGAAAACAGAAGTTGTCATAATTTGGAAGATTCTAGGAAACAAATTATTGTCATTCCACAACTTTGGTACGGATCAGGATTTGTGCAAAAGCAATTTGCATGACAATTCGTTACAAAATACAAAATTACCTGCCATACAATCTTACAATTAACATGGTATACACTAGTGGTGTGAAAAATCTCGAATACTGGGAACAATACGTCATCTCAACGGGCGTAAAGTTGAAAAATATCTACACGATTTCCTTGCAGACAATGCACAAAAAAGTCATTTAAGGTTTAAAAATCCAAAAAGGTCATATAAATGTAAGTGTCCTTTCGAATTGTACCAGTTTATTATTCAATACCCGTTTATAATCCAAATCAACACCCAAATCATAAGATTTTTCACACCGCCATTAGGATTTGATTATATAAAAATGTCAGGTGATCTATGTAATTAATTTATGCGATTAAATATCAAAACGATGAAAATGTCATACGAATGGGTTAATTACAATTTACATCGTTAATTTAACTTTTGTCATTCAAGTTATAGGTTTCAAATATTTTTTTAAAAACATTATATAACATTTAATATGAATGTCAAATGCCATATCAAACATTTGGAAGTATTAAGATATACCAAAGGTGCGTATTTTAATATTATGTATATTGAAATAGCTTATAGCCATGATATGGATATGTGCAAATGTCAAAATTTACTTGTCAAACTACACGTATACCACCATCGAACCTGAGCAAACAGACTGCTCAAAATATCGAAACATCCAGGATATCGTCAACAAGTTCAGATATTTTTGTAAATCAGTATACTGTAAGGTGATAACGGTATATTTAAACAAGAAGTTTTGACAAAAAGTGACCAACTTAATTAAAAGAAAATACTCTTGAATTATAATCATAAATTAATATTAAGGAAATACGCATGAAACCATAAGGAATAGCTTTTTGACTAGTAATAAAATTACATCTACTCTATCTATATTTAAGTAATACGAAAGCGTACGTATCTCCCTGTCTCGCTCGTAAGCGTTGAATTGGAACGAGATGGGAGATATGAGGAATACCTCGATATTTAATCAATTTACAAAAATTCATTGCCACTTACAAACTTTGAAGAATCGTACCTACTGAATGAACGAGCCAAACTAATATCAGTCAAAAGAACTGATCTGACTTTTAACTGATCTTTGGTGTACCTTATATCTTCGCAATAAGGCTTATTGTCCGTTAACAGTATAGCCGATGAAATGTCACTTTAGACAAAAGACGAGCTATTTGCGGTAGTCAATAAAATCTATTTTTAAATGCATGTTTACCGAAACCGGTAAAGTAGAATCACCAGTTTACTCCCTCTTACTTAAATCTTCTATAATTAGAAGTGAAAGGGACAACTATAGTTTAGCTCGTTCAATCAGTACCGTCATTTAATTTACCAAATTTCCTTTACAAAACTTACAAATACATTATAAATAATGTCGTTACGAGATTCTGTTTAATAGGACCTATAATGATGCCTACAATAAAATATAGAGTACATAATCAAAAAGACCAAATCACATAGTTTAACCCATGAGGGTTTATATGTATGTTTTTTAAGACTACTATTAATTAAACTCCTTGATTTTACTGTTTTAAATGTCGTTTATGCCAAAGATGCACGGATTTCGTTGTGTTTATTTGAATGGCATGACCTTTAAAAAGCTAAATATTTGGAGATAACGAATAGTAGCCGACTCGGTTCCTTCACACTGTTATATTGAGCACATTTTATATATTTGCAAATTATTATACATAATTTTAAGAAAACAGGACTTTGTCGACAAAAAGGTTTGATAGTACTTTTATTTCAAGCAATCTATGTGGTCTATAAATAATTAGCATACACATACAGTCAGAAACGTCAAGACAAAATAAACGGTTGTATTTATTTTGAAGCTAAGCTAGAGTTAAGTTTGACGTTTAAAATAACACTTGCACCGTCTGGGCTATCAAAATCGCTGACAACTTAGCTTGGTCTAACTCTAAACATTTGAGCAATCATTGAATTTAAAAAAATGCTATGAAACAATTAGACCAATTCCATCTGACATAGCGTAATAGGAACCGAGTACAAATCAACATTGTAAATAAATTATGTTGACGAGACAGAACTCTTTGGCTGTTTGAGCAAAACGTGTGATGTATGGCATCAACTAGCAATACTAAACGCACTAATATAATAATATATATGATTCTGTATACAATATGAACATCCACTGAATATATAGAAACCGGTTAAAACCGGTATTCCGAGAAACCGGTTAAGATCGGTATTCCGAGAAACCGGTTAAGACCGGTATTCCGAGAAACCGGTTAAAACCGGTATTCCGAGAAACCGGTTCTTTTATTAACGCTTTGAGCGCCACGCCTATCGTGTGCGGCGCGTCATCGTGAAACTTGTCGGAATGCACAAAGGTTGATATTGGACTGTATCCGCGCGCGAGTAGACTTCTTTGGCGGTCAAAAGGTTAAAAAAAAGTGTAACGCAGTGGATCGCCACCCTAACAATCATATAGCAATACAATATTACTTAGAAAAAAAATCGTCAATTCCCTAAGACGGTCTTCACATTGGATTCGGAGCCGCATGACGCGGTGTGCGAGCGGGACATTACTATACACGTGAATAGCGTTATCTCGCTCACACCACCTGCGAAACCGCATCAGTGTGATAACCGCAGAAGTACCCTATATTTCCTTATCTATATATACGCGTTACGATTTACATAGTAACAATATTTAAATACATAAAGTACGTATAAATAAATGCATTTCATATGGCAAACGTAGGAATGTTACGTTTCTGAGTTGGGGGACTATTCTTAGGCAATAAGCGAGTTCATAACGAAAATCGAAAACACAATCACATAACATCGAAGCTTAGAGCATTTAATAACCGGAGTCACCCTTGAGAGCTTACCCCTCTGCCGAAAACCTTGCACAATTGTGCATACATCTGTATGGACTGACGTTTATCTGACATGGCTATTTGTACACATACATACATTTGACGTGCCCCTCCCCGCTAAAATTGGCAGACTGTTTTTACAAAAAATTACAAACAAGGCGTCTCCAGTTACTAAATGCTGCATCGAAGACATCAGAATTTTACTTTCAAAAGAAGTAGTTATATAAAATTGACCGTCCATAAGTGGTTTTATATTGTGTCTTTTTCATTTGACATGAAGACGTTTTCTGCGTAAAAAAACCTTAAATGTGATCCTTGGAATATGTGCGATAACTATTAAATTAATTTAGTTCATAGTTCGTATCGTAGTGCATTATTTATTGTAGATTACATTAAGTTATCTAATATATCACTTCGCCACAACACTTTGGGAATTAAACGAAATGCTAAAATCAAAATCAATGAAAACTGGTACTTTTTGAATGATCTCGTAGGGAACGTGCATAGTGAGGGGCAGCACAGGAACCCTCTGTTAATTAGCGCGAAGTGTAAATGTCAAGTTTAAGCTTCCAATGTAGCTCACAAGATGGCAGAACCTTGAATTCACAAGAAAACGCGTGAACTCTAGAGGGCAGCACATGCTTTTTGGCGTGAAGTGTCAATGTATAGTTTATGTTTCCGTTTCAGGCCACAAGATGGCAGACCTTCCAACACGCACGGCTCCTATATAAAATGTACCTGTGTTTATTGATTTTCAGTGTATAATTAGTGAGCATTAATGAGCATCGCTTCGCAGTCAGAGTTTGGTCGTAGGTGAGATCAGAATAAATACTTGGCGCGGTTTTCAACACGCGTGGTTTTGTCATGATTTTAACCAGACCGTATATTTATTTAACCAGACCCTTATTCATAAAACTTTACGGGCCTGATTTAGTTAATTTATGTTTTATCCCTTTCTTACAAACACATAAGTCAAAATGACAGATAAGGACACACGATTGTTAGCTAATTGAGGTTTGTAGAGCGTTTATGAATAAGGCGGTTAAACTTTACGATAATACTCCGTTTTAGCACGCAATTTTATACTTTATCATAAAGCGCGAAGGTGCATTTTAAGTTGTACCTAGTTGATAGTGTTGGTCGTATTAATGAAAATAGTATTGAAGACCGTTCATTAAAATGTTTTGTGAGATACAATGAAATTTTCACTATACAGACTTACAAAAAAAAAGCCTTTACAATTAAACTAGTAAGAGTTGGGTTAATCCTTAATTTCACGCCATAGGTAATCATAACATATAGCTATTTCGCCTCCACAAAGCACTTTCGCTACATACCGGGAAACTCATGGTATCTTATTAAGGCTATGACTACAGCTTAGCGATAAAATGAGTAAAAGAAAAAATCCAATTGTATTAAACTTCACTGTATCTCCCAAAACATTTACGTCTGAAATAATACTTTTAAAACAAATCGTATTTAGTCCAGCTATCTTACGATTATCGAAAAGCTACGCAAGTCGGGAAAAAGTTCTATAAAATATGTATCAAGGTCCGTAATCATAGGGGCGGGAATCCTATATGGAATTCGTATAACTATAGTCTTATGCTTCCTACATTTATACGTTAACCGCACGCGAAATGCCATAATGACATACGGCAAACGGCAGCGGAAAACGTGGTATTACTTTAGACCTATTTGAAATGATGCTTATATAACATTTTGTCATTGAACGTTGTTTGTGAAACAAGTTTAGGAATAGTACATTACGATACACGTGCGAAAAGTAGGAAATTCCCAACGAGTGGCGATTAATTGAAACACGACCGAAGGAAGTGTTTTAAATCGACACGAGTTGCGAATTACCTTTTCGCACGTATATAGTACAACGTTTTACAGTACATATGGCCCTTTAAATTTTTGACACAGGCACGTATTGTCCTTAATACCGCCCTAGGGCGGTAAAGTAGCACCATATGTATTGTGAAGAACTATACAAACAATTTGATTCTTAACAGCAGAGTTTCTAGATACATTAGGAAACTGACGAAAATAAATTAAATACTGTAACAAATAGGTCTAAGAATCGTTGCCAATATATTCCTCGAGTTAATCATTTCTAAATAGCTAATCTATATCTAAAGATATACAAAAACTGGGACTGAAAGCATCATAGAAAACTTCTTACACCTAACAGTCTGTTCCTAAGGGAGGTTCCTAAGGTTCCTATTCCATCTATCCAATTTTTTGGTCCAGTGTGTATTGCGTCTCAAGCCTCGTCTCCATATCGCGCGGCAAACCATCGAACATTGTCTCGCGCGGCAGCCGCGCGCAATGGATACCGGGCTGCCGCGCGAGCCAACTCGATGGCTTGCCGCGCGATATGGAGACGGGGCTTTACATTTTGCTTAATGAGAGAGCGAGACGCAATGACATTGGACAAAGAAATTGGATAGGTGGAATACCACCCTAAGGGTAAAATCTCTTTCCTTCAAATGGAGTTAAGAGTTTTAAATTTGAAGGATTTGTTTCTTTATCGCTATTTTACGTCATTGCCGTGCGTAGATAACCATTACTATACCGAATTGTAATAAACCTTAGAAGAAACAGCATATCTCCTTACACATGGATTATGACAGGATTTGTCCCACGGAGTGGACTGATATACAGAGGTAGGTTATACAAAACCGATATACAAAACTGTGACTCCACGACAAGCCGATTTTGTTCCTACGCATACATACTTATCGGGTTTGAGGCATTCACCGCTCGACCTCAACTTGCGAATGTGTGCGTATCACGTATAAACACGAGAAAAACGTATTAAGAAATAAGTTTTGTCGTAGCCGGGTCAAAATTCTTGACGTTGTCTTGTTTCTGGCCACTCTGTCACGCTTCTATTTTCGTCTTTAACAAAAAAAAGCTGAGTGCTATTACGTCTTTCTAGCTGTAGATTATAATATAATACTTTTGAGAAAAATCAAAAACTAAACCCCAAACAAAAAGCTCCACCCCGTCACATTTTTTGGGGACAACGACTATAATTTTGACCCAGCCCTACCTCGGCTTACATTTCAACTCTATGGTTATTTCTTAAGGGTGTGTCAACCTATTTTGAGCTTTAGTGTGTTATACTTAAGGTATGTTTTGTCGGTGTAAGAAGAATTGGTCGGCAGCTCACTGGTCCCATTCCGCCTGGTCGACGCCCTCCATGCTGTCCTGCTCTAACTTCAAGTCCATTGCCACCTTGGCGCTCATGGATTTCATTATCTGTTGACAATAGTGTATTATACTGTCATATTTAAAATAAATTATTTTACACCATGCATGAAATAAAGCACCAGATAATTATTAGAAAAACACAGATAGGAGTTATTTTTAAACACAAGTTTTATTTAATAAATCGGATAGAAATATAAAAAGTAGGTGAGTTGACCGTGACGTCACGATGTTATGTTTCATATAAATTCCACATTAGCAAATCGTTTTGACAGTTCTAAAAAAGTAACTGATTTGACTAGTAGGAAAATACCCTATTAAGAACGATGGTATAATCAGTATAAAACTATAAAATAATACGGTCATACGACGAAGCCGTCTAGACAGGGCAATCGTGCGGGGTGCGAGGAGCGAGGGGTGGGCCGCGCGCACCCGAGCTGCATACATCGCCATTGTTAGTAGCTCTGTACTCCTTACAGAGGTAGCGTGTCTTATTTGAAATGTTTTAATTTTGGGCAGTGTGTAAAAGTTGTGTAAAACCCTACTGTGATCTTGTGCGGTGTCGGCATTTACTCAAACATCAAAGGCGTCGGTCCACTGTTACTTTTTACACTGTGGTATAATTACAACATTTAATGACATAGGTACTTAGCACAGAATTTTTACACAACACAGACTTATTTTCAATCTTTGTTGCAAAAAACAACATTTTGATTTGTTGACCAATAAGGACATATTGCTATTTATTTTTATGTATAAAAACCCGGACAAGTGCGAGTCGGCTTCGCCCACCGAGGGTTCCGTACTTTTAAGTATTTGTTGTTATAGCGGCAACAGAAATACATCATCTGTGAAAATTTCAACTGTCTAGCTATCACGGTTCTTGAGATACAGCCTGGTGACAGACGGACGGACGGGCGGACGGACAGCGGAGTCTTAGTAATAGGGTCCCGTTTTTACCCTTTGGGTACGGAACCCTAAAAACTCTGGAATGATTTTCGGGCAGTTCGGAGTAATAAACAGTTACAGATGTAATGCATAATTGTTTTCCATCTTATTTTCTCGGAAACGTTCGTATTTGTCATGCTACTTCAATCAACCTCAGTACTTTTTGTACAGAGACTGACTGAAATAGCAAGACACGTTCGTACGTTTGCGTGAAAATACGATGGAAAATAATTATGCACTACTGTACAGTGTTCAAATTTTGGAGAACAATTTTTTAGGACCTTCAAAATGTCCAAATCTAGCAGGAAATAAATAAATATTAGGGGACACCTTACACAGATCAACCTAGCCCCAAACCAAGCAAAGCTTGTACTATAACTAACCTACCAAACTACTACTACTATACTAGCTTTTACTATGTCTACCGTCTCCAATTCTCCCTCAATTGCTCAAAGGTTAACTGGAAGTGATCCCTTAAAGGGATAAGTTCGCTTTTGTACTAATGATGAATGTTATTTTTCCTGTTTTGTTTTTATTTCTTGTACAAAAAGTGTTTTACCACTACTACTACTAACTTGTAAATAACTTTTAATAGTGAATAGCCTCCTAAGTCCTGAGTTCCTTTAAAAAGAACAAATTAAAATCGAATTTTGAACTAAAAAGAAGGATCCAAATACAAAACTGCAAAAATGACTCTGGGTCTTATGCTCTGGTTTCGTAGGATAGCGGTGCCATCATATAGCGGCCGTCTCCATACAAATACTACGACATCCATATTTAGCCGTATTATTTAGTATGGAGACGGCCGCTATATGACGGCACCGCTATCCTAGGAAAACCGATTTTTAGGAGGATAGGTGTAAAGGAAACTCACGCTGTCCTGTTTCTCCTTAGGGTCGAGTGGCACGTGTGACTTGATCAGGTCGGGCTTGGGCTTCTGAGGGGGCTTCGCCGGCTCCTTGGCGGCGGGCACGGAATGCGCTGACACTGTAAAGTGTACAAGTATAAAATGAGCTTAGAATACATATAAAAGTTAAAAATTAAAATTAGTATGGGGAGCACATCGTAACTGGTGAATTTCCAATGTAACGTGGAACTCCGGTAGCCGTTTAAGAAGTGTAACACTCTTAAGGTAGATGTCGCTAGGGTCCCCTTGACCCGTAATATGGTGGAAAGATTTGCCGGCTATGGATGAGGTCTCGGTGGCTCAGATGGCAGAGCGCTGGAGTATCGATCCAGAGGCCGTGAGTTCAAGTCACACCCAAGACAGTAATTTTTCCACTTTTAAATTTATTCTAAATTCAGTAGCATCGTTAGCAGACGTTTATGCTTGTTAAAAATTGAAATAAGTATAAAAAGGTCAAATAGTAAAATATTGCCGCGACTATCAGATATACACACACATACACAACATGAACATTTGTAGATGATTAAGCTTTTAATATCTGGGAGACCGAGTTTTGCTCGGAAAAGATATAAAAACTCAAAAATGCGCGTTTTCCCAGAGATAAGACCTTGCTAAAGTGTCATTCTATGGAACTTGCTAACTATGTAAACAAAAGTCACTAGTAAATTCATCACTCTTTGACAATTTCAATATGGCGGTTTGTTTACATAGTTAGCAAGTTCCATGGAATGACACTTTAGATCGATTTATCGCCACCGAAAACCCCCATATAGCAAATTTCAATCGTTAGAGCCGTTTCCGAGATCCCCGAAATATATAAGTAAACAAGAATTGCTCGTTTAAAGGTATTAGATAAGGCACAAACACATGATTAACTCCTTTTTACGTCTTTTTGTGGAATTCAAAGTTTTTCTTTTATTCTTTTTGACAAACTTTTCTTTTGTAAATATCTACCATAGGCACAACTCGGACAACGCTTATATGACGTCACAGCGATACGATGCCGATCTGTCAGAGTCAAGTGAAAAGTGACGTTTTCGATAGAAGAAATGTCACTTTTGATAGATAGATAGATAGATAAATAATGTATTGCCACAACGAGGATTTTAGGTTACAATTATTTTTACACACTTAAGCTGCGTGGTTTCAGCGCTGATTTTCAGCCTGCCCGAAATTGAGGCGGTGACTCAAGGCGACTGCTAAGTACTAACTTATACTATATGAATTAATATATTTTATTTATTTATAAGATTAAAAAAAATAACTTAACCGAAACAAAAGTAAAGAGCAAATTTAGCTTAAAAAGAGAGAATAATAAGTAGGTAATTTAATTATTTCACCTTTTGCAACTGGCAAATCGGTATCGTACCGCTGTGACATCTTATAAGCATTGTTCGAATTGGGCTGCATGTGTGTTGTGGAAATGTAGTGTGTATCTATTTAAAGTGTCATTCTATGGAACTTGCTAACTATGTAAACAAAAGTCACTAGTAAATTCAACATTCAGAGACAATTTCAATATGGCGGTTTGTTTACATAGTTAGCAAGTTCCATAGAATGACACTTTATGTACTCACATGGCTGCATTCCAGGCGGCTGCAGACTGGCTGTGCGCGGGTTGATGTGGTTATTAGAAAGCCAGGCTCGCGATGATTGCCACGGCTCCCACGTTACTAGTGTCGGTGGGAACAGATCGTCTTGGAAAAGCTCGCTCTGAAAACCAACCATCTCGTTAACTTGCAGAAAATGTGTCAAGATGTCAATGGACAGACCGGAGCTTAACCCACTTGTTAATAAAACTAAAAAGTCTTTCCCTGAATTTTTCGATATACATATTGTCAATTAGCCCCTACAAAAAAAAAAAAAGATTAATGTGGTGTTATAACAGACTGCAGTAACAAGGGCTTAGAACGCACTGCTATTAATTTCTTGCGATTTGAGTCTAATTTCTTGCGGTTTCAGTGCGTGCGCTTATGAAGCATGCCGTACGTTACACTTTTTGTGGTTCTGAAACCGCAAGAAATTAATCGCAGTGCGTTCTTAGCCTAAACCAAGATCGGGCTGCTTCTACTCCAAGCAAACTCCGCTTACGACTTACAAGAAAATGAAGCTACTTCCACACTACTTTAGTGTAGGAGAAACACAGTTTATTTCAGTTGCATCCATTGCACTCAAAGAAATATCTACAAAAATTAAGTTCTAGACATGAACATAAACCGTTGTAGTAATAAATGGTGTAGGATTTAACCTACTTAATTTATTAAGGGAGATGGAATATATTTCCGACTATGATTTTGAACTATATTTCAAAGTGTTAGGATTCAATTTTGCATAATTTCTGACACTGACTGACGTTAAAGGGTTAACTAACCTTTATCCTAGGCACAGTGAAGGACAGAGGCTCGATATTGCCGTTGGTCAGCCTCAGCGCCCTCGCGAATTCCACCTGCAATGAATAATCATCCCTAAATTCATAATGTTGCATTTCACTACAATATGTGACGTTTTTAACCAAAAGGTACCACCTTGTCGGTTGTCGATAAGGTTGATTTCAAATTGACGCTATATGGAAATAGCGCCTTATTGACAACCGACAATAAGTACCCTTTTGGAGAATGTCACATATGTCACTATAATAATGCTATAATGGTTCACCAGCACCATGAGATAAAAGTCTCCCGCTGATAGTATTTTATACAATCGTGATAAAGAGATAGTACAAAAGACATCAACGCACTTCGTATTAATTAAATATTAGCGCGTTGATGTCTTTTGTTTTATCCCTTGGCGACACGTGATTGGTCGAATTGCTGTTGACTAAAGCGTTTCGTAAGAAGTCATTACAGTCGAGCCGGGAGCCCAGATTGAATAGTATGCGATTACGTTTGGTATACGAAGTCTTAATTCAACCATTAAAGTCGACGAGTAGAATAAAATAAGGCGACGTACCTTTTCTACAGCGACCAACTTCTTGTTAAGGAAGGAGATGCCCTGGTGCAGCGTCGGTGAGCGGTGGTGTGACAAAGCACACAGGTAGGGAGCTTCGCTTGTCACCTCGTAGCAGTAGATTGTTGAGTCACCCTGAAATAATATAAAAAATGTAAAATATAGATGGTCAAGCAAATCTTGTCAGTAGAAAAAGGTGCGAAATTCAAATTTTATATGAGACGATATCCCTTCGCCCCTACATTTTTCAAATTTGCCGCCTTTTTCTACTGACAAGATCTGCTTGACCAACTTTATTTTACAACAATTTGATAAAAAAGAACTTTGGGTGTATTGCACCAAATTAACCATCTATCACTGTTAAAACGGTCGCATGTTTAATGGGAAGTTCCATGGCTCACTGCTGAGTGACGACGACCAGCCCGTCAAGTGTGGTTAGTGCAATTGACCCTAAGGTTAGAGGACCAATCGATGACTGTCCATTTTACGATATTAAGAACTAACCGACTTTACAAATAAAAGTATTATAGTATACCCGAGTCTAAGTAATCTGTCCGATGCAGTCATAACTATAGAAAGTATAGAAGAACAACAAGAACAACCACCTACAACTTACCCGTCCCGTGAGGAAGATGGTGCCGGAATCATGGTCGATATGCGTCTGTAATATTGCCGGAGACACATCCAAGCCCACAGTACACACGGGACCGCTCAGATCGCTCGCCTTGTACAGGTAGATTTGTCGCTCTGATACTCTGCAAACAAGTAAAAAACGTCAATCGATAATATGGAAAAACAAGCCAAATAAGAAAAAAACGTTAAAACTATTATATTTAGTACTCATAAATCCAATATTGGAGATGTTTCGATACTATTGGTCTGAAGTATAACTCTGTCAAACATAATATATGTAATATGGTCTTAGATATCTTATTATCTACTAATTAATTTCCCTAGGCACTCATAAACATTCAACTTCTTCTTTAGATACCATATGTTTTAAATTAAATGATGCTGTTGTCTAACGATTGAAGAGTTAGAACTTACTTGTCAAACCCAGTGACGACTAGATGAGTTTCGTTGAGAGCCCAAACTATCCTCGCACCGCGGCTGCCCGCTGGTCCGGGGCCGCTGCGGATAGCTTCCGTCGAAGATCGTGGCTTGAAGATCTGAAGCGAAATTAAAAGGTTGCATTCACTGTGTGATTCAACCCATACAGATAAAAGGCAAAAGTACGTAATCAAGCTACTCAAACCGCAAGAATATTAGCAAAACAAGCGATTATGATCTCATTTAGACTTGTACAAAGTTAAGTGTTATTTATATTCTGTATTGAGCAAATAACATTTTAATCTGAATTGTCATATCTGTAATAAAGATATCTTGATGTTGAACTTCGACTTAAGGGGCCCACTGATTACCAGTTCGCCCGACGATATCAGCCTGTCAGTTGTTCGGAACTGTCTTTTCGTCGATATCGTCCGGCGAACTGGTAATCTGTGGGCCCCTTTCCTAACAAGTCCATTCTTACAGACAGTAGCCAAATAATGTCCACAAGGCGACCAATCTAAAGCGAATATCTGCCCTGTATGTCTATTAGTAAGCGTTAGGGCCGCTTCAGCCACATCTAGGCTGAGATCCCATAATCTTAATAGTTAAGTTATTTATAAATTTATTATTTAAAACTGTCTTACCCTGACAAGTCCATCCTTGCACACTGTAGCCAAATATTCCCCGCAAGGCGACCAATCCAAGGCAAATATCTGCTCTGTATGCCCAGTAAGAGTAATAGCCGCTTCTGGTACATCTAGGCTGAGATCCCATATCTTAATAGTGAGGTCGTGTGCTGCGGTGGTGAGCACGTCGGAGGCGGTCGGGTGGAACCGCACTATGTAGATCTTGTCCGGGTGCGCGGAGAACGTGCGGTTTGGCGTGTTCGAGGACTCTTGGAGGCCTGGAAATAATTTATTTGGTGAGTGTCGCTTTGATAAAAGTTCGCAAGAGTAACGCTACTCTTTGATTACTTTTATTGATGATATTCCAATTTAATAATTGTGTGTCAAGTCTTGAAATCCTAAAACAAAACTAAACGAACTAAAACCTAAAGAATAGCGTTAAAATCTCGTGGATCCTGGATTGGACTGGATCCTTTTGTGGGTTTCATGTTTGAAAATTGCAGTTCTTATATTGCATTTTATCCGAGTAGGTCCTGTTAGGTAGTTCTCATAAAAAGTGAATTACTTTAGTACAAGACATGTATTCTGCATCGGTACTTGATATTATCAGGGTTTTCGTAAGGTTATCCTATAGATAGGTTAGGTTTGTTTTATGGTAATCCTGAAAAGTTACGCGTTTTTGAGAAAAACAAATTATGACTAACGAAAATGCGGACAAACCATAGACTTAAAACTTTTTGGGAAACAATAGAGACCCAGAAAGAAACGGTCAAGACTTACCTCCTTCCGGGATAATCCATTCTCGAATCATGCCATCATCGCAGGCCACTAGGAGCCTTTCATCCCTGAAGGGATCCCAGGCCCAGTCCTGCAGCACCGCGGGGTGTAGCAAGGCGGGGGGGTGTAGCCCTGAGGGGTGCGTGGGGGGTGCGACGGCGGCGGGCGTGGCGCCGCGCGGCAGCTCCACGATGGCGACGCGGCCGCCGCCGCCCGACACGGGCACGGCGCAGCGGACGCCGTTAGCTGCGAACAGAACGGTGAACACATAGACTAGGAATCCTCTAGACCGAGTTTAGGGCAATTATTTCATGCAACCGATGATGCCTAAAATGCGGGGGTGCGCGGGACGAGGTGAGCGAAATCCCGTGCCGTGATTGGTCCGTTCAAAGTCACGGACGTCACACAAAGACACTTTCGACTCGAACATGGAGTAAAATTACCGTATGCGTGGCAGAGGGGGTAGCGCGACTATGCTCAGTCAGGAGGATGTTTTGTCTGTGGGTGAACATTAGTTTTTTGCGGATATTTTTAGGGTTCCGTACCCGAAAAGTAAAAACAGGACCCTATTACTAAGACTTCATTGTCCGTCTGTCTGTCTGTCACCAGGGTGTATCTCATGAACCGTGGTAGCTAGACAGTTGAAATTTTCACAGATTATGTATTTCTGTTGCCGCTATAACAACAAATACTAAATAGTACGGAACCCTCGGTGGGCGAGTCCGACTCGCACTTGTCCGGTTTTTTCATCATTTTCTTCAACAGCAAATATTGTTTAAAATATGTATTAAAATTCTGATATTTTTTTACATAAACGACAGTCCTTCTATTATGGCAATTGTCGTGCAGAGAATAATGACGCGCGATTAAAACGCTCTAATTTGCCAACATTTAAATTCTAATTAAAAAATTACTCCCCTCCCCTCTCGGATACCGTAGCTAGCGGACGCGTCCCAATACTCCGCGCACATTTAATTTATGCTAAAATAGTTATCTTAAATCTCATTGGTCGCGGTAATCACATACTCTTTATCAAGTGCAGTGTCCCTGTCGCAATCTATCCTCGTGAGTGCAGTCAAAACGAGACAAGTGTATATCCAGTTAGACTATCACCCAACGGAGCTATCGGCTACGCGCTGCTACGAAATTGCTACGAGGCGCTACGCAGCGCACGCCATCAACGATCGTCTAGTATCTACTACGAAATACTTCGCTATAACTATTACAACTAAACCAATAAATAAATGAAGGACATGTCATCACTGACACGAACGCCACAAAATTCCCTGCCGTCGGAAACGCAGTCAAACCCAGATCTTACTGTGATGTCGGACTCTGAAAAGTCGGAATCCAGTGTAACATCTAGAAAGAGAAAAGATCGTGATTATTGTCTTGCCTCCCAAATGGAATCACTACTTACAATGTTCCAAGACTTGAAACAAGAACAAGCTACGAGCTTCGCTAAGATGGAAAACAATATCGCACAAGTTAAGGAGCAAAACGACAGTGTATACTCTATGCTGAACGATATACGTGCACAACAAACTCAGCTACAAGACCGTGTAGGAACACTTGAAATTAAAGAACAAGCTACCACATCGGTTGTGAACAACATGGGCCGCCAAGTAGAATCGCTTCAGAGAAAACTATTAGAAACCAGTGTAGAAATACGTAATATCCCCACTGAGAACACAGAAGAGGCATTCGCCGTCGTAGAAAAAATACATACGGCTCTGAACTTGGATTATAATAAATGTTTTATTCGTTCTTTGTTTCGTGCGCGCGGCAAACAAAATGAGCCAAGGCCTATAGTGGTTGAATTTTGTAATGTGACACAAAAAAATAACCTACTTAGGGGACACAAGAAGTTTAATGCTGCTAATAAAACTGGGCTGTAACCGCGAAAATCGAAGTTCGCAAATTGCGGGCATTTTTCTCTGTCACTCTTATTACGCCTTCATTGGAGTAAAAGAGAAAGATCCCCGCAATTTGCAAATATCGGTTTTCGCGGTAGCCCCTCTGACAAATTCAATACAGGTCACTTTGACTGTCAACCTATAAACACAGTATTTATAAATGAGCGGCTCACACCCAAATGTAGTCAACTACGGTTCCTCGCGAGATCCGGCGTAAAAAAAGGTGACTTCTACTCTTCGTGGACCTCCGGGGGAAGACTGTTCGTGAGGAAGCAAGAGGGCCAGCCAGCTATTGAAATTGCGGACTCCAAACAGTTGGAAAACACTCAAGCATGACTGTCAATACTTTTAGTTTTATACTTGGAATATACTAGTGCCTCTTTTTATTTATTAATTAACATGCATATGTGCTCATACTACATATTTATACTTATAGTCGTAAGTAATACTAGACCTCGCATCACACTAAACATAACCTATACACAATCACACCAAAAAAACCACACCAGAGAGATTCTAAAAAAGATAACCTATATGGAATTAAAAACCCCATATGTATTACTGTTTCTTATTGTTTTTTATAGTGGCAGGGTGGGTAACCTATTTACGTGCGGCGATAGTATTTTCACTTGTTTTATAATACATCTATTCTCGCAGAAAACACTCCTTACTGTGTTTTCTGCATATCTAACTAGTACTTATTTTTGGTATGATACTAAATAACGTTATTGAGGACATTGATGAAAATATTACCGCCGGTAAATCATTCCTAGTCGAAAACCCCAGCCAATGTAAACATTTATTACAAACTAACAAAAATCAACGTAGCCTAACTTTAATTACGCAAAATATAAGAAGTATATCATGCAATTTTGACAATTTCCAGGGTTTTCTAGCTAGTTTTGAAATTGAATTCGATATAATCATTTTAACTGAATGTTGGTTAAGTGATGACTTGATACTTCCCACATTACCCAATTATACATGTTATTCTACTTTGAAACGAATTAACCAAAATAGTGGTGTGGTAGTTTATATTAAATCCGACTTAAACTTCCGAGTGTGTGAACCTGACCTTGAAGATGCCAACTGTTTACTGATTAAAATTGATCAAGATATTGCTATCTTTGGTATATACCGACCGCCCTGCTATAGGTATATTGACCGATTTTTAACTACATTAGATAAAATTATGCATTCGATTCGAAGTTTTAAAAATGTTGTATTAATGGGTGATATCAACATTGATATCAAACATGACTCATCTGATCAGAGATGCTCCGACCTGCTGAACATGGTTGCCATGCATGGACTTATGCCTAGTCACTATTTCCCTACCCGGCAAAACAATTGCCTAGATCACTCAATTATTAAAACTAACCTCCCAACTACTACATTAGTGTATCAAACGAGTCTAACAGACCACTTCTGTGTTATAACGGCCATTACAACAAACTATACTCTCTCTTCGACACAGAATAAGAGATCCCAAATTAATTATGAAGCTGCCTGACAGGATCTCTTAAGTACTGACTGGAATCCTATTTTAAATTGTAGTGATGCTAATGTGTCTACAAACAACTTTCTATCAACTGTCGCCAGCATTATAGAAAAAAACATGACTATTACTAGGACTTCAAATAGGAAAAGAAGACACAAGCCATGGATAACGCCTGGTTTACTTCGCTGTATGAGACACAGAGACAGACTTCATTTAAAATCGCGAAAGTATCCTACAGATCAAATCCTGCAGATCTCATATAAGAGGTATAGAAACACTTGTAATCAAATACTTAATAAACTAAAGCGAAATTATGAACGTGACATGATCAATAAGCACAAAAATGACTTAAAAAAGACCTGGAATATAATAAAAGAGATATGTTATATTAAAAAACCTCAGACTGAACCGCTTAGCCTAATTAAAAATAAATCAGATCCTAAAGAGTCAGTCAACCTTATTAACGAATATTTTACCAATATAGGACAAGAGCTTGCCGCGAATATTACTACACGTCTCTGTCACACTCCCTCTAATGTGCCTAATGAACAACCTTGTATAGAGACCCCAGCTAATTCACTAGTATTGTTGCCTACTGATGAAACTGAAGTAACAAATATAATTATGACACTAAAAAATAGTTCTTCTACTGGTTGGGATGGTATACCATCTGCACTTCTCAAGCTATCAACTTCCTCCGTTGCTAAACCCATTGCTCACATTTGTAACTTAGCCTTATCCAATGGTGTATTCCCCAAAGCGCTTAAAAGGTCTGTAGTTGTTCCTATCTACAAGGCGGGGGATAAAGACAGTGTCACTAACTACCGGCCGATCTCACTACTTTCTGTTGTATCTAAAATCCTCGAAAAAGTTATAAATAAACGTCTTATACATTTCCTGCAAAGCTTTAACTTACTGTCAAGTAATCAATATGGTTTTCGAAATAATATTTCAACTACAGATGCAATTAATCACGTTGTCGGACATATTGTCAATAAACTCGATTCCAAATCCAAATGCGTAGGAGTATTCCTTGGCTTAGCCAAGGCCTTCGACACTGTCTCTATCCCAATCCTTCTTGATAAACTACTGAACCTAGGCATAAGAGGAACTCCTCACCTACTTTTCACTGACTATCTTACTGACAGAACTCAAGTGGTTAAAATAGGTGAACATAAAAGTGATGAGACGCTGGTAAAATTCGGGGTACCGCAGGGTAGCGTTCTTGGCCCTACTTTATTTTTAATATATATAGATGGCCTCTGTCGCCTTAAACTCCAAAATGCCGCTATTGTGACCTTTGCTGATGATACTGTGCTTATGTTTGATGGACCATCATGGCATGATGTTAAGTGCACTGCTGAAAGAGGCCTGTGCACTTACACAGCTCCCTGTAACTGCTACACACTTGAAGCAACTAATGTTGTAAAATATCTTGGTATAAATATAGATCAAAACTTAAAATGGAACTACCACATTAATTCTTTATGTTCTCGGGTAAGAAAACTAATGCATATATTTAAAAACATTAGGCATTTAAGGGATCCTGGTGTTGTCAAGAATGTGTATTTTGCACTATGCCAGTCCATCATATCATACGGTATTGAAGCTTGGGGAGGTGCCAAAAAGTCTCATATGATTGCAATTGAACGAGCTCAAAGAGCAGTTATTAAGGTGGCTACATTAAAAAATTTCAGATACTCAACAACCGCTATATATAAGGAATTTAATGTTCTATCGGTAAGACAACTATTTATAAAGTCCGTGATATTAAAACAACACAAGAAAGCGCCATCTGCGGCAGTTTCTGAGAGAAGGAGAAATCGGATTTTTGTCAATCCACCTAGTAGAACTAGCTTTGCACATGACTTTGCCTTTTTCCTTGGCCCATTTCTGTACAACAAGATCTCCATAAAGATCAACCTAACCCAGCTAACAGTGAACCGGTGTAAAGTGGCCGTTACCTCTTTTTTGAAATTATATGATTACGATGAAACTGAAAAACTTCTAAAAATTTCTGTCTAAACCTAATTAATTACAATTAAAAAACATAAATAGAAAAACACTGACTTGAATAATGCCTAAACTTTAAAAAATATTATCGTCCTCCTAAAACTTAAACCATCAGTTCATGCAACGCTTGATATATTTTACTTCATATTTTTGTATATACGTTGTGCTTCCCTCATATATTACATATATACATCCATTTATCCTTCTCAGTCTCTAGAATCTCACTGGTGATAACACCAACACACACACACACACACACATACACACACACACACACACACATACACACACACACGTACACACGTACACATAAACACTTATTTCCCTTACCATTTGTAATGTTTTCTTTTTTTCTTTTTTTTTTTTCTTTCTTTATCTTTTATAATGATACTTATATTTATATTTAGTAATGCATAAATGCTATGTATACTGCGTCTAGACTTAGTTAGATTAAATGTGATCCGGGAGAGGTGGTGCTTCCTGCCGTCATACAGTTTTTACTAGTACGGAGGAATCGTTTCCTACTCTCATGAACATCATGTTGTAAGATTAAAATTGTACTCAAAGGAAGTTAAATAAATAATAATAAATAAATAAATACTATAGATACTAAAATGTAACAAAATTGGAAAATGTATAAAGACGTGACAATAAACTGTCGACGTAAGCTTTTAGGAATCCTACAACGTGCTTTTACCGATTTGCTTCATACCTATTTCTAAGGGTACTGCACCTGTCCATCTTTGTCCAATGTCATTGCCTCTCACTCTCCCATTAAAGCAGAATATGAAACGCAACACACATAGGACAAAGAAATTGCTTATGTGGAATACAAATATCACCCTATAACATAGACTAGGAATCCTCTAGACCGAGTTTAGAGCAATTATTTCATGCAACCGATGATGCCAAAAATGCGGGGGTGCGCGGGACGAGGTGCGCTCACAGTCCCGTGCCGTGATTGGTCCGTTCAAAGACACGGACGTCACACAAAGACACTTTCGACTCGAACATGGAGTAAAATTACCGTATGCGTGGCAGAGGGGGTAGGTAACGCGACTATGCTCAGTCTGGAGGATGTTTGGTCTGTGCCCTAAGGAAAAACGAATTTTCATAGCCATATCATACAAATTGTTGAAATCTCACCATAAAATCCATTGCATTCTCCCGATATCTGTCGGCTGATATTTTTGATATTCTCCACGTGTGTCGACTTGTGTCCCGGCGTTCCTTTCAGATGACGGAATTTTGATACTTTTCCTAAAAACAAGAGATATCAAATGTAAACTTTTATTCAGAAGGCCACGTTAATATACGATACAAGTGCGAAAAGTAGGAAACTCGCTACGAGTGGGGATAAATTGAAACACGACCGAAGGGAGTGTTTAAAATCGACACGAGTTACGAATTATCTTATCGCGCGTGTATTGCACAACGTTTTACAGTACATATGGCCCTTTAAATTTTCAACAAAGGCACGTATTGTGCTACTTACCGCACTAGAGCGGCAAAGTAACACCATATGTACTGTAAAGGATTCAATATAAAATTGGTCAAGTAGATCTTGTCAGTAGAAAAAGGCGGCAAATTTGAAAAATGTAGGCGCGAAGGGATATCGTCTCATAGAAAATTTTAATTTCGCGTCTTTATCTACTGACAAGATTTGCTTGACCATCTATATTTATTCAATAAGGGGATAAGACAAGATAGAGCTCACCAAAGACAGTAGAGGTCCGCTTGGTGGTCACGTTCGGTACGGAGGCGCGTTTGTCCTTCTCCTCGCGATCTGGACTCTTTCGAGATTTCAGCGAGTCTCGCCGCCTGAATAAAAACGTTTCATTAGTATATTTTAAATATAATACGTTTATGGAATACCACCCTTAGTTAAATGATTATTTTAATTTTTAGTGGCATATTTTAAAAGACGTGTAAGTAAGAATTCTTATTCAACGTATTTTAGGGCCACCATGTAATTTCTATGTATGGCCCATATAATACAGTAAAATTATACATTTAGCGTTTGCGTCAAATCCGGTAGTTCTGATTTTTTGCAGACTTATTTATGATGTTGGTCCAATGAATAATCCAAGTTGGTGACCTCGAGCGCCGAACGCAACTATCGGCTCGATTCGGAAAATGAATTAGATTTCTACTAGACTTCAACAAGTTACGATACGGATAATTTAAAGATATTTGTAAGATAGATATGTCAAATTTGACGTTTCCGCGATTCTGGAGGTCCTCTTGAACGATCTCAACAAGTTATGACTTAGATATCCAAGTCACATTTAGTCGATATCTAATGTAGATCTAGTTGATCTCTAAATCGTCTCAAGATCTTGTGATTATCTCGAAATCCGAATAGGCCTGTATGTCACGTGTACGGCCTAACCCGGATAGTAACACTGCTTGATTTCGGAGTAAACAAAATTGGATTTAAGAAACAGTCAGGGTCATAATCATACTCGTTTATTATTTTAAAACAATTTAACATTCCACCGACTTGCACACGCACTCATTTCGAACCTAGAAACGAGTCCGCGCGAACGTTCACTAGGAAACAGGTCAATTTAAAATTAAAAATAAATTAATTATCATAACCTGCACAATTCGCACCTGAAATACCGAAATGTAGGTATAGTTCCGTCGGCCGAATATTCGGCGGTTGGGTACCGAATATTCGGCCGATGGACAGACCGGATATCCGGTATCCAGCCATCTCCAGCCCATATAATCTGCGACCATACCTTAGAGGTGCGGGCGAGGGCGGCGTGTCGGACTCGACGGCGACGCTCACGGAGCGCGACTCGTACGCGCGCCGCCGGTCCGCTATGGACTGGTTCCCGCTACCAGACAATACAGAAGCGTCAACAACACAAATACTTATAATATCTTATATCGACCGGGATATGGACCGTGATTACCTTTTGTATTGTTTTCGAGCTACCGATATTTCGACGCAGTGTGAGGAGTTATATTTAGTGCATGTCTCTAATAATGTAAGTATAAATAGGTAACGCTTTTCTGAATAAATGTTAGTATTTACGCAATACTCGTGTTGTTTCCTTGCTGGGGGCCGATTTTTGAATTTCGATCGTTCGATTTCGTCACTCGAATATCAGTGGAAAACGGCGAAATGCAAATTTTTGAAATACAAGCGATAGAAATTGGGAATCTAGTGGTATTGACCACTCGTTTTAAATTTTATTAGTAAAATTTAAATGCCTAGTATTGGAGATATTATTGAACGAAATACACGAAATCGAGTGGTCGAAATTCAAAAATCGGCCCCCTGCCCTACTTCCCGCTCCACATGGCGATCCTGCCACGTGCGGTGTCGGGTTCGGAAGTCGGAAGTGCAACCGCGCACTTTATATGAACAAAGTGGATACAATTTAATACCTTTTATTTCCTATTCGACGAGTGCCAGAATAAACATACAATTAAAAATTAATAGAGTGGAAAAAGATGTCGTGTTTATCACCCAAAATTCTGCCGAGAAAGGCAATAATGATGCGACGACTGCACAGACACACGCAGACGCAACTTTACATGCATCTTGTTCACGGGTAACCGAAGGCGGGTAACGAGTGTGAACGCGACCCGACCAACGAGTGTGAACGCGTCCGGTGGTAATGTTGAAAGCGAACGCAGCCGACGCGCACGAATGAGGGTAGACCGAGCGCGGTCTACACAACTTTGACACCCGCCCGCTATCTTCAGTTACCCGTGAACAAGATGCATGTAACTGCGTTGAAATATCGGGAGCTCGAAAACAATACAAAAGGTAATCACGGTCCATATCCCGGTCGATATAAGTCTAGTGAAACTAACCGTGTAAGTTGCATAAATTACAAAAATACATAATGGCAGGCGTGGCTCACTCCGCGATTTCGTCGCTTTGCAACAGGTAGCTAAAAGTACATCCATTCCACACCAATTTTGGTGGCTAGCCATAAGCCGCGCGTGGCGCTGTCGCCACCTAGCGGCCATATCTGTCCTAGTCGTAACAGACGCGTTTTGTTAGAGAGTGAGTCTTCTGTACTAGTACTATTATTTATTCTGTGATAATGGGAATACTGTGTTGCCTATGCAGAGCTGCAGGCGTAGCAAGCTTACCACCAACCAGTTGGTCCAGTCAGCATGGATAGCGTGGTCGCGTTTTTATCGCCTGTCGTGTCATTCGCCACTTACAACTTGTGGAGAACGTGACAGGCACGGTGACAGACGATAAAGAGGTGACCATCTTAGCCCTACTGCAATTGTATCCGAAATCACATAGACTAAACCGACAGCAGTCGGAATATTTTATTAATGCATTTAAGTAAAATTAACGCACATAGAGCAAAAACGAAACAACATTACGTAAGGACACAAAAAATAGAATTAAAGACTTAGTTTTATTGCAATAACGGTTGATCATGAATCATGATAATACTTACTCAGTGGTCTCAAAGAGTTTCCTCCTGTCGGCAGTGCTCGGAGTCTTAGGAATGTAGCCGGAGTCCGAAGAATTCACTTCTTCTTCCAAACTCGTGTCAGATTTCCCGTTCGTATACTCTTCTGTAAGAGAATGTCAAAATAACTCTACACTTGATGTTAGTATAACCTCGTAAGGCCCACCATACAAAGTTTCCCTATTTTTAATTTGAACCTTGTTGTATAGTAGATTAGGATGACTTTCGTTTGTTTTAGAAAACAATGAAACAAAGGAAATGCTACATTATGTAGTTTTTGAAGGGTTCGAATTAGATTGAAACAGAGTGTACATTATAATGCACATTGGGCCTTACGAGGATAAAACCATAGTTCGTCGCCTTAAAAATGCAGTAAAATCTTCATTGCCCGCCGGCGTAGCCACGCCCGTAACGTACTGCATTCTTAACGCGAACGAACTATAGTATCAGTCAACCTTATTTGGACTTTATTGCAAAAGTATTAGGATTCAAATTTGAAAAGTTGTTTAGTTGTATTTACCTTTAGGTGCAATTTCAACGTCACTGGTAGGAGACAGGGATTTGTCCTTGTCTTCGTCTTTGCCTACAGGCGTGGAGGCCGCTTGTGTCAATGGCGAAGTTGCTGTAGAATAAAGCAATACACATTTTTAAGCTCGGAGTAATTAACAATGGAGCCGCCATTAACAGGCGTTCCCCTCTGTCGAAAATAGGCGGCCAATGGTCAACCACATGTCAACCTTATGTATGGACTGACGTTTATCTGACATGACGTAGCTATACATTTGATGTGCCCCTCCCCCGCAAAAAACGGCAGACTATTTTGTACCGAAAATTTTAGACATGGCGTCTCCGTTGGTTATATCCCCTAAGTTTTTAAGCGTTTCTTTTATTATTTGCCATTTTTATATATTGTGACCTTCATTGTCACTTTTATGTTATTTCTACTCTGAATCACGAGCTCTTTCGATCCTAATGGGATAAAAAAATGTCCCAGAGTTTTTTTCCTATTGTGTTACCATTTCCCCATATGCTTTGTATGGCGGTAACAAAAAGGAAAGTATGAAAAATGAATGGAAATTTTAGGACAATTTTTTTCTCCTATAAGGATGAAAAGGGCTCGCTATCCTGACTAGAAATAACACAAAAGTGGCAAAAAAGTCACAATATATAAAAATGGCAAAAAATAAAAAAAACGCTCTTTTGCGGATGCGTACCTATGTGTAGAATACCTCATGTAAAAGTTGTAATGTTCGAATCCTCATTAGAAACGTCTCAACGCACCGCACGCAAATGCTACCCAAACGGTGTGACGTCTATTGAACGCCTTCATGGTCTTAGTATAATTATCATATTCAAAGTGGTCGCATTATAAACAATCTATTGTTAGAGTTAGACCAAGATAAGTCTGCAGCGATTTTGATAGCCCCAGATTGTACAAGTGTTATTTTAAACGTCAAACTTCCATGAAATTGTGACGTATAAATAACACTTGCACAGTCTGTGCTGTCAAAATCGTTGCAGAGTTATCTTGGTCTAACTCTATGTATGTACTTACCTGAGTCAGATTTGGGCACGCCGGGTACAACTGGCACAGAGAACACCTTGTCGAATGAGAATTCTTCACTGCCAGACGATGCAGAGAATGGCTTCGGGCCCAGGCGAGGCTGCAAATATAGAGTTTCGACTATTAGGCATAGCAAAATCGCAATAGTAGTCAATTATCTCTTTGCTTAAGCTTTCAAATCCCAGGGATCAAGGCCAAAAAATGACTTAGAAGTAGAAGATTTTTCATACTGCTTGCAGATTGAGGGATTAAAACTTAGAGAATATAACCAAACGGAGTGGCACAGTGTGGAGTGGTGAGAGGCGTTCCCCTCTGTCGAAAATAGGCGGCCAATGGTCAACCACATGTATGGACTGACGTTTATCTGACATGGCTATTTTTCCGTTACGTCTACATTTGATGTACCCCTCCCCGGTTGTTGGTTAACTACTAACCACTAACACACAGAACTAGGTGCTATTTAAGTTGCAAAAATACGTTGTTCGTTTTCCTACACACACTACAATTTCAAAGATAAACAAAGCGGAGACTTACGAGGTTAAATTTTAGGTTATTTTTCAGTACCGATCTCGCGTCAGCTCTTATGAATCAATCTACATATCGCTGGCCCAATATTACAGGGTTCTATGTTACAATTTCAAGATAGTTGAAATTCAACTTAATGTCACTATGACAATGTTCAAATTTCAGTTCGATAAAAGTGAATCATAGAACCCTGTAATATTGGGCCAGCGATATATTGATTCATAAGAGGTGACGCAAGATCGGTACTGAAAAATACGCCAGCTCTAGTATCTGGTTTTGATAAAAAAACACATAATTTACCATCAGCTGAGTAAAACGCTAGCTTATTCGTGCATGCATTTGAAATTTAATTTAGGATTACTTAAACATAGAAATAAAATAAAAAACCATATGTATTACAAAAAAAGTAGAGATTTTTTTTTCTATATACTTAAATTTGAAAATACCGCAACGATACGCTACTTCGTTTGATAGCGCATGCAAAAGTACCAAATGGAACATTACCAAAACAGGTAATTTTTAATACAAAATTTTCAAAGGGCCTTCTTTTTATACAAAATGTTAGCTAAAATCGCTAGCACACCTACCTGTTTCTAAAACCAAAACTCAAAATAACACAACAAAACCAATCAACACATTTTATACCTTATAACCCGAAATCGGTACCGCCGTAGTCCTGGGCTTAGGTTTCGGCGCCTCACTGTCATCTCCCGATGGCTCCGAAATCGAAGACCTTGGCAACGGCTTAGGAGCTTGTACTGGAGTCCCATTAACATAACTATTGCTTCTAGAAAGACACGTTTCTGAGTCAGTACTTTCAGTTTTTTCTAGAATCTTATCTTTATCCTCTGTGTCAATTGTGTCATCTTCATCATGCCCGTTGGCCCCGTTATCCAATTTCTTATGGAAACCATTTTCTTTCTTCCCTTCCATGCCTTTGATTAAGTCTTTGACGTTAACGAAGTCGATCCGGTCTTCGTCTTTAGGTTCGGGTGCGGGTTTAGGCTTCGGGTCTTCTTGGGCGATGACTGGGGTTATGGCTTTTTTGGCTTCTGCCTTTTTGGGTGGAGGCATAGCGAGGATGGATTTGACTAGTTCTTCTAGGTTTCCGCGGTGGATCTAAAAAGGTTTAGAAGATGTTTTGTGTAAAGAGGCTTTAGTAAGTGTTGCGATAAAAGTACAGAGTAAAGGGTCTAAGTACATGAGTTACATATAAAGTTATTGTTCAACATTTAGCCATAACTTGTAAGATAAATAATTAATTAGGTAGTTATGAGTCATAAATTATGACTAATATAATTATTAATTAACGACTTTACTACTAACAACAAGACTAATCCTGAAATAGTAAAAAAAACCGTTTCGTACAACTTGTGTTTTTGGGGTTGTTCAAAACTTAGTTGAAGATGATTTATATATTTATCTCGCGGAGTAGGGCTTAACGTTAAAAAAAACAATAATCCCTAACCAATTATATCCCCTAACCCTTAACCAATCAGGTATATTCAATACTTAATAAATTTTATGTACGTATGTAAGATAACTAAAGATAATATGAAATATAAAATGTAAAGCAATGTATCACAAGCATTAAAATGTAAAAATAAAATAAAAATAAATTACTTACTCATTCAACACAAAAGTCACAAAACTAACCCGACTACAAATAAAACAACACAACACCACACAACAAAACAAATATATAATAATCATATAAAACACACAACAGTCACCGGTATTTAAATATGTAAATATAAGTTTGTGAAAATAGCCGAAAATAAAATATTTTATTTTATATCTTATGATACCATTATGACCGATAACAAACCCCGTTAAAAAATCATGCGACAACTCAAAAATATAAGTAATATTTAAATTATTAAGATAATTTCAAATTTTAATGTCTAGCAACTGAAAAGTTGAAACACAAATATTGTTTATTGCATTAATATCACCAAAGAAATAGGTATATCAAACACACATAAAACGTTTTATAGTACATTATTGTCGAGGCTCGGAAGTAGCTACTTGCAGGCTGAGGATTCGTTTTAAACGGACGACCTTGGGAGTCCGTTTAATTGAATCCGAAGCCAGCAAGTAGCCTTCCAGCCGAGTCATATATAGTGCTTTTCTCAAAAATGGTGCAAGAAATATAAATATCATAGAAATATTTTACAAAAGCAACTTTCTTACGTATATATTTTCACAGAAAAAAGTAGAAACAATTGAAAAAATTAGCTTTGCCGCCTTTTTATTTTTTTAATAAAAAAATAAAAGTGTATTTTTCTGCCGAAAATACGCCAACCTATTTGAGACAGCTAAATAGTCGCGGTACTAATCATCTGTTTGGCTGTTTAATGGGCCTGTGCCTTCATTTGATATGGCCATTTCAACTTTTAAAAAGTTTGGAACTCGACAAATAATGGAATTTGTATGCAACATTGCAGCCCCAAAATCGAGACTGCAATGTTTTTAACTTTTTAATTTTTGACTGGCCATAAACTACGCGCTTCGCAACCTATTTTTTAAACGGCAAAGTCGACTATGCCGTCCATTTTTGAGAAAAATTATATTTTTGCTTAAATATTATTGCCATACCATTCAGTTTCAGTGAAACAACGGTCAGTCCAGTTTATATATTATGTGCTTAGTTAAGTAATAAAACAGGGGTTTCCAAACTACGGCCCGCGGAGCAAGTCCGGCCCGCAAGCCCTTACATTTGACCCGCAAAAAAGCAGCGGGAGAACAGAAAGTCTCGTGGCCCTCGGATCAAAAAGTCTGGAGACCCCATAATAAAATCACATGTTTAAACTTTACCTGTGTGCAGTTGTTTGCATCCGGATGCAGAGAGATGTTGGGGACGGGTGGTCCTGGTTGTCGAGCCACATGGGAGCGCTTAGATACGCCTTGACGTACCCACCATGTCTGGGTAGAGATCAGCTCAGAATACTACCCATGTGAAGTCCGGATGACAAGAAACGTTGGGGATGGGATGGTCTTGGGTGTCAAGCCACATAGGAGCGCTGAAGTATCTCAGCCACAGTCAATAAACCAGCTGTGTTAAAATATTACATCGGTGCATAATGTATTGGAGTGCAGTAATTACCTGTGTGCAGTTATTGGCATCCGGATGCAGAGAGATGTTGGGGACGGGATGGTCCTGGTTGTCGAGCCACATGGGCGCGCTGAGGTACGTCATGGAACCCGCCGTGTCGGGGTACAGATCGGCGTGGTATTCGCGGTAGCTCTGCGGAAACGGAAAATTTTCAATAATGTTCAGAAACTTCCCTTATATAAAATGACATTTTAAACTAAACAGGTTCTATCAAATCACACCTTTAGAACGAAACTGACATAATAAAAGAGACGCTATGTCTGTATCTTTAGGTGTTTAAATAAAGATAAACAAACAATTTGTAAATTTTCGGGTAGTTAAATCATTTATTGGTTAATCCACCAAATACAAAACCGCCTGGGTCAGTCACTGAAAGACCTGACTTTAACCTACATTATTTGATCATGTAATGCTTTCATCTACCCTCAACTGGCTTAAGGAGGCATTTGAGGGTAGATTTTGTTTACTTTTATTTAAATATCTAAAGATACAGAGTATAGTAAACTGACCTTTCTTGGCACTTGGTACATGATAGGCACAACACTGGAGCCAGTCAGTTGTAGTACTCGGTTGACTTCGCCATCCATGACGCGGAGAGCTCGCTTCGGGACCAGACAGGCGCCTTTCGTCTGTTCGCCTGTCGAAAAAACACAGAAATAGAGTTATTTACTATATTTTGACATGTAGCTTCACAGAATCCTTCGGGAATAATTAGCATTTTTCGTAATCTATATTTGCCCTAATAAAAACAAAATCACAAAATATATTTCCACTAAAACCTGCTAATATGACACTGAATATGAACAATAGAATAAGATTTTATGGGTTATTTCGACTTGCTCTCAAAACGGCTATCAATTTTTGCACTTAGCATTCTAGTATATGGTCATATAAGGTAAACGTACTAGTGCCCGACATGTTAATGCCCAATAGATGACACCTTGCTGTCAACTCTATTGACAATGACTTAAGTTTCAAGATGACATGTACTGGGACCACGTCGATCACCAGTACGTTTACCTTATTCAGTATCTACTCACCAGAATGCCTCAATCCCTCAATGAGGAATGGTTCTCTATCTGTAACCTCCATGTACAATATGGTGGTATCTCCCTTGCCAGCCAGGAAGAGCATGTTAGTGTCAGGATCGAAGAGAGGCATCAGAATGCCAGTGGAACAGTCAAGTTCGAGTGTTTTCTGAGTTTGGGAGAGGTTGCGGACGTCGCGGATCATGATCTGACGGAGGCGGGCTGCATCGAAGCCTGAAAGTAATAGAAAAGTTTGAGAATCTAAGTCTGCTTACGGATTTTTTTTTATACAGGAAAAATTCGATACTCTGCTCTAGGTGCTATATTACAGTCTGTAAATTAAATATAAAAATAAAGTAACATAAACCTGGAAATAGCATCAAAATCAGGGTCAATATGATGTGGATGTTTATCAAGTACATATTTAAACCTTTCTAATAAAAAATACTGCGGGACTTAATTAAATCATACTGATTTAAACTTTCACGATTATTAAACATTATCAAACTGCACAACGGGACTTAATCGCGTATTTAAGTTTTAAGATTTACCTCCGACGTTTCGAGGACGGGGGGACAGATTGATGGGGTAGCCATGGGTAGCCCTGTAGCACCGGTTTTGGCAAATATCTGGATGGAGCATATCGAAGCCAGTATAAACTTGCAGCCTTGGGCGGTGAAGTTGTGGAAGCGCTATGTGGATGATGTTTTCTGTATTATGAAGGGTGGGAAGCAGGAGGTGGAGCAACTACTCCGATATCTAAATTCAATTCATCCGAAGACGAAGTTCACGTATGAATTGGAATCACAGCGCAGTTTGCCGTTTTTGGACGTGAAAGTGATTGGTCGAGTGGATGGAACCCTAACTCATACTGTTTATAGGAAACCTACACACACTGACAGGTATTTGAACGCCCTTTCTCACCACCATCCTCGTCACTTACAATCGGTGGTTACCTCGCTAGTAAACAGAGCACATGATCTGTGTGACCCTGAATATTTAGAGAGTGAGATGTCGCATATTCAGGAGGTACTAAGGAGGAACGGGTACAAGGTAAAAAAGTGGCAACCCAGACGAAAGGCAACGCGGAAACGTCCTGATGTCTCCAGACAGCCGGCATTTTTGCCGTATGTAAAAGGGGTAACGGATAAAGTTGGCACAGTACTTGGAAAGTACTCTATAAAGACGGTGTACACACCTTTATCCAAAGTAGCAGGGAGCCTAAGGTCACCGAAGGACGTTATTCCGTTCCAGTCACCTGGCGTTTATAAAATAGATTGCAGTTGTGGTAGTTCCTATATCGGAGAAACTAAGCGCACCATAGCAGAAAGAGTTAAGGAACATATCGCAGCTATCAAAAATCGTCAGGTCAACAAGTCTGCGGGGGCTGAGCATTTGCTGGAGTCAGGACCAAACCACTGGATTGAGCTGCATAACCCTAAAATCCTCTCCACGGATCGCCATTTCTACAGTAGAAAAGTGCGGGAAGCCATTGAAATCAAAAAACATTGCAATTTTAATCGGGACGAGGGTTTTAAGATCTCATCCACATGGAATCCAGTCATTAGTAAATGTAAGCGGAAACGAATATCGACAGTCGATAAATCGAATATCGTTAGTGTTGTGTGTCGACAGAGTGACATCCCTAGTGCGCAAAACGTTCAAACTGATAAACAAGACCAAGTGCGGGTAGTTCGAAAAACTCGCGCGGCTAGAAGATGTTGATGTCAACTTGAGCCAGTCTTCTCCGAGACCACGGGGACAACGCCGTCCTCGAAACGTCGGAGGTAAATCTTAAAACTTAAATACGCGATTAAGTCCCGTTGTGCAGTTTGTTAATTAAATCATAATCATAATATATTTATTGTGACTATAGGTATACATAATAGGTAGGTAAAGCGATTTAAATACGATTGTTCCATATTAAGGCAATTAAAAAAACAATTAACATTAAGGCCTGTGTCTCAGTACTTACCAGTGGTCAAAATTCGGTCTTGGTCCAACCATACGACCCTGCTGTCTTTGATGCCATGGTGGCTAGAGGCCGCGTCCAACACGGCCGAGGCCGCTCTAGGGTCCACTATGCGGACCTTTCTGTCTTTGCACGAGGTCGCCATGAGACGCCCGTCCTTCTTCCATGATGTGGATTGGATCACGTCGCCGTGGTCTCGGTTTACTGAGAAAAAAGGATATTGAAATAAAAAACCGGCCAAGTGCGAGTAGTACTCGCGCACTAAGGGTTCCGTACCATTACGCAAAAAACGGCAAAAAATCACGTTTGTTGTATGGGAGCCCCACTTAAATATTTAATTTATTTTGTTTTTAGTATTTCTTGTTATAGCGGCAAAGAAATACATCATCTGTGAAAATTTCAACTGTCTAGCTATCACGGTTCTCGAGTTACAGACAGACAGACGGACGGGCGGACAGACGGACGGACGGACGGACAGACGGACGGACGGACGGACGGACGGACGGACGGACAGACGGACGGACGGACGGACGGACGGACGGACGGACAGACAGACAGCGGAGTCTTAGTAATAGGGTCCCGTTTTTACATTTTGCATACGGAACCCTAAACAGGTCACGTATAAAAGTCACAACTAAAGTCCGGACGCTAAGCACGTAGAATTTCATACATTGACCTGACCGGCGTGTTCCTATCTCTAGCGCACACGGATGATGCCGGCGGTCAATGCTACTGTGCGAGCGGGACAGCAATATAATAATGCGCGTAGTATTTGAATCTAGTATGTAACTGGACCTGCATGAGGGGTGGACGGAAATGACCGAACGGGATAGTCTTATGTATCTTTCAGTAAGAGTAGCAGCAAAAGCACTATTATTGTTTGTCCTTGTCACAGTCTAACTTTTTTTTCTATTCCCCACCGTAAATTTAGTATGTATTTATTATGGTGGGCAACAAATAATAATTTTTAGACATCATCTCTCTTCTCTTTTGTAGTGCGCGTGCCGCGACCGCTGCAGGGGGACCATCGAGTGCGCCGACTTCTGGCCGAAAGGTGTCGTGTTTCGGAGGTTCCGGGGCAAACTGCCGAATCCGACACAAGAGCAGCCGATGCAACAGAGCCACGCCGTCTTGTCGACTAAATAGTGTTTAGTTTTAAGTTTATAAAATACATATGTATTAGTCTGTAAGGTATTTGTAATATGGGCCTTGTTGCCTGAATTAAATTTCTAAATAAAATAAATAAATGCGACCAATCATAGTGTCCCATGGAGAATGGAGGTCCAAGGGGGAGGCCTATGTTCAGCAGTGGACGTGTTATGGCTGAGATGATGATGATGATAGTGTCCCATTGCGTATGTTTTGTCCCTCACAGAGACACGCGTATACCACTTCCATAGGATCCTACCTTCTATGGCGTAGTATGAGTATAGTGTGAGGTCCCTACCGACATTCATATTGATTGTCACTGTGACAAGGTACGAAATGGTACGGAAATAAAATTCCTTGACCGTACATGACGAGGTTTAGGATACGTGTCATCATCGTCATCTTCCTCGTGTGGCCCCGGCATTTCACAGCTCATGGGAACCTGGGGTCCGCATGGCAACTAATCCCAGGAATTGGCGTCGGAACTAGTTTTTACGAAAGCGACTGCCATCTGACCTACCAACCCGGAGGGTAAACTAGGCCTTATAATACATTAAATAGGTTTATACATAGGTAAATATTAAATGATATTTCGTACATAAGTTTAAAAAACTCATTGGTACGAGCCAGGGTGTGAACCCGCGACCTCCGGATTGCAAGTCACACGCTCTTACCGCCTTTTTAGGATACGTGTATATGCATCATTAAACAGTTTTAAGCCGTCTTTCACCTAGTTCCACAAACCGTTACAGTAATGTCCAATTAGGATAGAACAGTTGCTATCAATATTTAATTCGCCAATACAAAAAGTGAAAGCATGACTGTATTTGTGGCCCTTATCGGGCCGGGTCAGACCGCCGGAAACGTCTATACTTCCGGCCAACGACAAAGGCTTACATTCAATTGTTCTTGGAGAGAATGCCCGTCTTACGGAACTTGGGACTAATGCCTTACTTATCTATGTGATATGATGTGTGTATGTACTTGTGTAGAACATTTGTGCGACGCCTACCCTAATGTCCTATGTATGATTCATTATGTACAAAAAACAATATAATACTTATGTAGATACTGCATTTTTTATTAAGTCCGGTGACGATATGGGCGTAGGCAGACATGAGCGGGGAGGCAGCTGATTTGACTAAAGTTAACAAACTTGTTTTGGCACTCTTAAATTACTATTAGAAAAAATTAAATTATTTTCAGAAGATATTTTAATTTGTTTTTATCAAGTAGAAACACTACTATATAATTTTTTTATTTATTTATTTATTTATATGAGCCTAGAGTGTCCCACTGCTGGGCAAAGGCCTCCCTCCTCCCTTTCCACGTATCCCGGTCTTGACCCGTCTCCCACCAGTTCCTGTCAAAGGCGTCGAGGTCATCTCGCCAACGCCTTCGAGGTTTGCCGCGACCCCGGGTTTGATGTGGGAATGGAATTGAATGGGAATTGGTTGCTGTTTTAGCCCACAAGTCATCCGGCATGCGGCAAACGTGTCCCGCCCAGTCCCACTTCACCACACCTGCCGCGATAGCAGAGGACGCTGGTTCGATTCCAGCCTGGGGCACTGGACGCCTTGGTCACTTTTTCTTAGTATATGACATTTATTTCACTCTTAAATTATTTCAAAAAACCTACAAAAACTCATTCAAAGCGTGGATTCGTTATGACGTCAAAGAATGATTCATAAAGTATTAACTTTGTTTCATAAAGAGTACCTGATTTGACTTAATACACCATCCTCATACAATTTATACTCGTACTAGTAATATTATAAATGAGAAAATAACTTTGTCTGTTACCTCTGCACTCTTAAACCGATGAATCAATTTAGATGAAATGCTATGGAGATTCATCCCACATATATGAAGTCATGGGCAGAGCTAGAACTATGAACTCACCAAAAGCTTCCTTCTGCTTAGTCAAGTCCCATAGAGCCAGCTCATGGCCCGAAGCCACATGGATCAGCCCGTCAGCCACCGGGTGGAAGCCAACATTCTCCACACGCCGCTGTTTTTGGGACAGGGTGCACTCTGGGTTCGAGAGAGACTCTTTCAGACCCTCTGGAGGTATGTGCCATACTTTTACCTGTAAAGGAATGGAAAGATGAGCGTTCGAAAATAAAATTAGGAACTACACAAGTTGTCTGGAGGTTTTTTTTTAATAAGACAGCAATCTTCAAGATAATATCATTATCATTTTCTTTTCCTTATTGAAAAGAAAATGTGCAGTCACAACACTGCTTTAACACAAAACAAAGACAAATCTACATGTTTATGGATATGCCTACTAATACTCGTACATATTATGTCACACGTCATTTGTAAATAGACCAATTACGGATGGCTTTATCCATCTTTATCCACGTGATAAAACAACTGTCACTTTTTAACACCGTGGGATAGAAAGTGACGGACACTGTTTTATCACGCTGTCACATAGACAAGAACGACCATCATATCCGTTACAGGGGGCGATTTTTGAATTTCATTCCCTCGATTTCGTCACTCGAAAATCAGTGGAAATCAACGAAATGCTTATTTTTGAAATACGAGCGATAGAAATTGGGAATCTAGTGGTATTAACCACTCGTTTTTAATTCTATTAGTAGAATTTGAATGCCTAGTAGTGGAGATATTATTGAACAATCAAGCAGTCGAAATTCATAAATTGGCCCCCAGGAAGTATTTTGAAAGCAAGAACTACATAAGGCTCATATAAAAAGATAACCAAAATTTCAGTTCTTACAACATCAGTTACTTAATCTTATACTGAGATAATTTATAAACAGATGTGATATTATCTTATCTGTGATTTATCTATCAGTGATATAAGAGATATTGTCAATGGTATTGCCTTTTGGATTATGGCTAAACTAGGAAGTATTCTGGTTTCAATGTAAATTTAATTATTACGGACCAGGATGATCATTGTAAATCCATATAAGGTTATTTTCCTGTAAACTAATATACTTACAATTATACTATCCTCAAAATTAATATAATTGTACAAATCCATATAAGGGCATTATCCTTCCTATTGGTAGGAAATTCCCTTTGGGAACTGGGAAGAAGGTGGAGGGGCTTTTATACTAGGATTTTCAACCATCAGAGATTGCACCCATAAGGGGCTCACAGTATTTATTTTAATATGTTGGTTATTACAAAAGTGATTTCATATTTGTAGTAGTTATCTTCATTTCTAGAAATTATAGCTCAAAATTTAAGCCCTGCATATTAAATCAATAGAAGTCACAAAAATTAGAGTTGTTGCTTTGTCAAGTGAACAAACTTATTAAAAAAGTTTAAAACTAATAAGAAGCAAGTGTTTAGCATAATGTAAGATGTTAAAGAGTCCTCACACTACACACAGTGTTACAATAAAGATCGATATCACTAATTGACTTACTAAAGAGTCTTGAGATCCGGTCAACAGCAAACCATCATGGAACGGCGAGAATTCCATATCAGTGATTGTGTCCGAGTGTGCATGCAGCAGCGGCATTGTTTTGCTCTTCCTCCCGCAGTCATCCAACGGCAGCACTGCCATACTTGACCCCACATGCTCCCAGTTAAACGCCATGAAAGACGCCGAAGCGCAAATATTGTTCCCAAAGGTCTGATACGACCCCACACAGATGTCCCGAATACATGCCTCGGGCTTAGGCACAATCGGTGCTGCATTTTTATACTTAGAGGCTTTAAAGCGCCACGCCATTTTAATCCACTTTTTGTAAAGTCAGTCTTTTGTTTGGAATGTTCTTGGCCTCGGGAGTGGCGGTAAGAGCTGGAACAATTAAAAAAGTAAAACAAATCTTCTAATTTTACTTTAATGGTCAAGTTCGTTTTTTACTTATCTGTAAAGAGATTACCGGAAGTTCGATAAAGAAGCGAGCGTTTTTATGTACAGATTTCTAAACTGTAACAGTAAAGTAATGACTGCATTAACGCATCTCTAATTAGGAGCACAAAAATAATTAACATAAAAAGTTACTAAATTTCAACACACTGTCGATTGCGATCTAGGGGCTCTCGAGCGAATAACAAATGATTTTTTTGCTGTTACCAGACAATCTGTGAGGCAAAGACGGGGTAGAGACACGAAAAATTATTATAAACACCTTTGTTTTGAAATACTTGCCCGGCAGTACGACCGGAAACCATCAAATTTCATCAAAACAGACACACAAAACTGTTACACCTTTCTGTTCATTTACAAGAGTATTGGTCAAAATAAAAGTCGTAATAAACAAGTTACCTTATTGAGTTAAAATTACGAAGAAATCCAATTTCCGTAAAACACTAGACACTCCCCCTAGACGTCGGCCATTTCAAGCGACGTTAGTGCCGTATCGATCAATAATGAACCCAAAACAAAACTAACAATCGAATCACACAATGTCAAAACAAAGGGTTGTCATTTGAATCGATACTAATGATTTGTAAACTGAAAATACATCGTATAAATTAATTCAAATTCATTCAGTAAAGTCAATTAAAAAGAAATTTTGAAGTAAACAGTGTTTATAAATTGGTTTTGTGCAGATTAATTTCTTTAAATTAATTAATCAGAAAAAAATGTTCGATTGTATCGAGTCGGTGATAATCGTTGTTGGTACAACACTGAGAACTTTGCGTTTCGTTCCACGCTTGTTACGGTTCCCAATGTCAATTGGTTAATTTGACAAAAATAGAAACGAGCAACTATCGAGCAACGATACGAAAAATAAAAATGCAATAAACTACGGACAGTGCATGCAATGCTTATCTTTGCGGCACTAGTTTACATTACGTTCTTAGGATGTAGGAGGGGAAAACTCAAAAACATTATCCCAAGAAAAATCTTCATAGCGCGATTCCGAATTTTAACCACATGGACTTTCATTGTGTACCATAAGTATTATAACTCCACTAAACTTTCTTTAGATAACGCTCGTAACGAAATGTCCAGTATCTCCAGACCCCCGAGAATGCAAGTTATTCGATTCACTCGATCGATCATAAATAAAACAAGAAAATTGTATCCAAAGTGATCATTTTATTATTTATTTATTAATTGCGAGTATTACAATAATTCCGTTTCTTTGGTGGCTTAATTTAATCAATGATAATTACCAGGAAACATCAAGATAGGTATTTTCAGATCCAATAATTATAATCAAACGACTATTATATTTCATTCGGCACGTACCTATTTCATTTACTAACTTGATTTCTACAAAAGAGCTGTCACGTCACAGTCACAGGTGGAAATAATCATAAGGAAGCTCATCTACTATACTCTACTCCGAATTTCATACTGATAGCCAGAGATAAATATAAAATAAAGACTGCTATTCTCCACCTGTTCTTTCTATAAAATGAGAATCTCAGACACATAATTCGTATAGTTCCATAATTATGTAACACATCAACTAGACACACTAGTTCTGTTATTTGTTGAATATTTAGCAGTTATTATTTCATATCTCATATCTGTATTAGCTTAGCAATAAAACATTTATACCAATTATAGTACCATCATTAACAATGTTACCAGCATAAAAAATCGTATTGCACATATTCAACATTAATTAAACAGACAATTTAAAAACAACCTCGCGTGTAAGTAAGTGCACAAAGAAGTATATGTGATGAAAAAAACCATATGTATTCCCAAAATAGACACCTAGAACAAGCATAATATCAATTATAATAAATATATCAGTAACCCTAGGTTAAAGTTAACAATTCACAAAAACACTATTTTGTAGCGTAATTAATTAATATACATAACTATTTCTAAAGCTTTAAAATAGTCTAAATCACTTTGCGGCATAGCTTACTATAAGTAACATATCTCATAAGTTTCACGGCTATACAAACAACCATACAAAATGATAGAACAAGTTAGGGGTTAGGGCTTATAAGTTATAATGCTGTAGTCAATCTACTATTAACGTCCTTATTTTTTATGGTTGCTTAAATAAGAAGGCGGTTTTAATCTGGCAACACCAACGAGTAATAAAAAATACAAATAACCAATTTCTTACTGTGTACAAACTGAGAAAATGAAATATAAAAAATGTGAACTCTCAAATCTCATAGCCACACAGCATATCACTGTCATGCGATATGAAGCGTTCATTTGCCCAGTATGTATTACAATAAAATACTTATATTCCCCGTGTAATCATGAAAGATGAAATATAATGCCTAGTACACATATTGCGCCAAAGTTTGCCAATCTAAGGAGCGCTTTACAGTGAAAAGAGATAACAATAACTCCCTTTAACGGCTAACCAAGTGCCTTAGATCGGGGCTAACCAAGGGCCTACATTGGCCCTATATGTGTACTAGTCTTAAGACTTCGATAAAATTTGAATACCAACTCGCCAAAGCAAAATAATGCACCAATTACAAATATAACAACAACTACATGCAGTTGGTTTCTAACATAGAATGTATATTTATTGTAAAGCTTAGTAATCACTGTCAAATGCACAAAGTAAATATACAACTAAGTACGATGTATAAAAGACGTAACACACTACCGCACCGCACCAAGGTCACGGTGAGCTGCACCCATAAGTTAGAGCGAAAAAAAGATATCTCTTATGGGCACTTATGGGTGCGGCGCACCGTGACCTTGGTGCGGTGCGGTAGTGTGTTACGGCTTTAACTCCGCACCTTTTAATGCAACTTCCACATAATTACAACCTAAAGCCAATCACAGACTGCTAATCTTCACGCAAAATAAGGTTGAAAACCCACAGATTATAAGTTAAATTGCCTATAGTTCGTTTTTTTAGCATTAGAAAGAACTTGAAAGAAGGTAAGCGATCTTGACATGTCTTTTAATTGAAAAACGCTTTTTAAAAATCAGTGACTATTACGTATGAAAGCAGAAGAATATAAATGATCGTATTAGATTCATAATTGTTACATATTTGCCGTAACTTATTTTTTAAATGTGTTTTTCGATTAAAAGACACATCAAGATTGTTTACCTTATTTCTAATGCTAAAAAAAAAACGAACTATACAAATTAAAAACCAAATGAAAGTCAGTCTGTGGCTTGTTTGGATTTGGCATATCTAAGAACAATGTCATGTTTTTTGTAAACGATTGAAGTGCCACTTGCGTTAATATTTAAACTATTGAGAATACTCAGTGAGTTTTACTAGATGGCGCTATAATAGAAAAGACAGCGCCATCTACTCATCTAGATAAGCTTTTCAAGTTATTTGTTAGAAGATTAGCAGTTTTTATTGATCACTCGTCACTGCTGTCACTGACAAACACATGTACTTTTTTACTGTATTCCATGTTTGTTTTAAAACAAAGAAATTGCTAAAGCAAGGACGTTAAGCACGGAAAATTTCGTACAGTCGACGTCAAAGATATGTTTACATCATGGGCGGGACAGCAATATAATTATGCGCGTGCGATAGAGATAGGAAATTGCGGGTCAATGTCCGAAATTCTTCGAGCTTAGCGTTCTTACTTTAGTATGTACTCATTAATTTTAGTAAAGCAAACTTTGTGTTACATCCACTTTAACCTCAAACAACCATAATCTACAAAATAATATTTCAGCCCTATGTCTAAACCTGCAGGCCTACCGCCAACATCGAAAAATCGATAATCGTTATGTCTCTCTATCGCTCTTGCGTGTCTTGCGTATTCAAGCGACAAAGAGGCAGATAACTTTTCTTAAATTTTCGATGTTAGCGGTAGGCCCTCAGGGGTTCCACAGGGGCCCCTCTGGGCACTGAGCCCCCCTTGATAAAATCCTGCTCCCTTTGATTTTTATCCTAGTATAAACTAAAAACCAAACAAGGTTTGATATCAATAATAAATATTTATTTTAAAACAAAATTGCAACTATTTTTTTATTCGGTTGTGTTGGTACAATGTCACCGCTACGAATTCTATTTATTTAAGTAACTGCCTCTTTATAATGATTAATTTATTATGCAATGGGTCTACATTATATTAATTACTCGTAACATTATCAGTCACACTTGAAACCTTGTAATGCTCATTCATTTATATAATTTCCAGAGATATTTTTAAACGTTAATAAAAAGTGTCATTCCAAACGGCCCGTTTACATTGGTCCGTCTAACCACAGACTAAAAAAAGTCATCATATAAGGCTGTGTTTACACGATGGATCAAGCCGGGCGGGTTGCATACATGATGCGAAGACTACTTTTTTTGGCTGCTGATGTTTCAACCCACCAACGGAGCGACAGCTGACATCGACAGAGTTCATTATCATTGCCATTGCCCGGGATGCGATGACCGATTAAATTTAATGCCTTTAGCTTCATCACCATTATGAAACCGTTTAAAAAACCCCTGAACTGAAGTAACTAGACGTTTTACTATGAGATTAATTTATAGAGAGCTCACTGAGCAAAAATGAATTTCATATCATATTATTAGCTATCATACCTCCAGCCATACTAATGTATACACAAGAAGCTAAGACTATATATTTTGGTCAAATCTACAATATTTGATATGCAACTTACACTACCACTACTCAATTGACATACCAATTAAATCTATAAAAGCAGCTGCATTATAAACAGCGTTTATCGCGCGTGACATGACAAAAAATATCATATGTCTCTTTCTGACACCGCTAGTTATTATATCTTATCGTGCGCGATAAGCGCGACTATAAACGCCCGCAGAGCATTTATGACAAATTTTTGTTTATGACATTGTACCAACACGATACCTTATTTAATTTCAAAAGAGATTGGAATGACCTCGGCAACTAGAATACGATTTATATATAAAATGAGTAACGGAGTAGCTTAGTAGTGATTAGGAAATTCAATCTTACATCTCATAGTTAAAGTTCAATTTTGTTTAGCTAAGTAAATTTTAAGGCCAAAACTATGTGATTACAGCTCAAACTACCTCGCAGTCTCAACTAAGTTTGCTGTTCGAATTAGAACTTTAAATATGAGCAATAAGTTTTATTTTCCTGGATCATTACGTTCCGCTTTGATTCATCAAGATTTTCGCACAAAATACGATCACCTGCAGTGGTATTCTCGCACTTACTGATATTAAGGCTCAGTTTCATTGGTTGATACACACACCATAGGGTAGGATTCGGGGAACGGTTTTCATTAGTCGATAGACCCCGCATGCGGGGTGCGGAGGATACCCACACACATGTAATTATGAGTTTCACCAGTTACCGCACCTTGTTTATCGACCAATGAAACTGAGCCTTTAAGCTGTGTTTTTATCCCAGACATTCAACACTCTTAACTGAACTGCAGGCGTATTATGGATGGCTTTATCCACGTGATAAAATAACTGTCACTGTTTAACACCGCGGGATAGAAAGTGACGGATACCGTTTTAACACGCTGTCGCGTAGACAAAAACGACCATCATATCCGTCCTGAACCTTATATCTTTACAATTAGGTTCAGAATCGCCAGTTAACAGAGTGTACAATGGTAGGTACAGCCAAGGGTAAAAATATGGGTGTAGACAAATTACTCAAAAATAATTCTTAATTCGCTGACATAAGAGCTATGGTACATGTATTTTGAGATGTTTGACTTTTGACTGTACTAAAATAACAGTTCGATTGGCCCCATTTTATTACACGACTGCCCAAAAAAAGGAGTGTATTGTTTTTTGATAATAAGCTATCAATATTGCACTTTAAACAACATTAATGAGAAATAATAAACAAAAACTCGAGACAGTCGAGACGACGTCGCCATTTTGAAATTCAACCGGAAAATAGATTGGCCAATTTATTTGTACCAAAATGACAAATTGGTTGTATAAATAAGGGCAATTGAACTGTCAATTTGTTTTTGGGATATATAGGTACGAGCAAAGAGAATTTAGACTAGAGGAATATTGACAAAGTAAATTATGTAGTCAGTACATTTACTGCTATCTTTCGACACAAATGATTAACACTTGTAGAACGCCATTTATGATCCTTATTTTTTCACTGATATGTGTTAAATTGCAAAAAGTATCGCCATCTACTCGACGATAGGCCAAAGGTATGGTGCCATCTTTTCGAGCGATGGATGTCGCCATACTTTTGGCCTACTCTCGAATATTCCTCTATTTCAAATTCTCTTTGGTACGAGTAAATTATAAATACAAGGTTTAGTATCTTATTATTAAACGAAGTCTAATCAATTCCTTGTAAATTTTACCCTGCGCGGTATCGTTATTGACATATAAATTAAAATAATATCAATTGATGATTCATTATTAATTAACTTTACTCCTAAGGTGCTTTGGGGCAATTCTCAAATAAATAATTAATTCTAAATTATTTCTGCGTAATATAAATAAAAAGTTGGGTTCGCAACAAATGGGAATTAGGTACGTAAAAACGGCTGATGAAACACCAATAGACATACCAACCAATATAAAATCTTTAAAATCACCCCAAAGTACTTATGAATCTTATCATAAATCATTTTTTGTTAACAAAAATTGCATTGTTTTTTCTTTACATCCAAACTGCACCCTATTATTATAGGTACAGGTATTATTACCATATAACGTTTCATTAATTTTCCAAATTAAACCAAGTAATTCTAACAATAAAAAAAGTAAAAGAAAATGTATTTCAAAGAGAAATACTGTAAATGTATAAAAAATAAGAAAATCTCTTCATAAGACAATACTGCTACAATAATACCACTGCACAGTAACAACAAAAAAATTATGATACGTCCATAGGTCCATACTATGAAGCCGGGGTATCTGTGAATGAGGGTGGTATTCCGTCAGTTTATCTTTGTCCAATGTGCATTGCGTCTCACTCTCTCATTGAGCAAAATGTGAGACGACTGCAGAAATATCTTCACAAAACGACAATGTACTTTAACCCTTTAGAACGCCTAAAGTCATCACCAGGGCCCGTACATGTCATGCCGTTGAAGGCAATTTTCCGTCAATTCAGTGAAACGCTGGTGGCCTAGCGGTAAGAGCGTGCGACTTTCAATCCGGAGGTCGCGGGTTCAAACCCCAGCTCGTACCAATGAGTTTTTCCGAACTTATGTATTAACTATGAAATACCATTTGATATTTAACAGTTGGTTTCCGGTGAAGGAAAACATCGTGAGGAAACCGGACTAATTCCGATAAGGGCTAGTTACCCCTTTGGGTGGGAAGGTCAGATGGCAGTCGCTTTCGTAAAAACTAGTGCCTACGTCAATTCTTGGGATTATTTGTCAAGCGGACCCCAGGCTCCCATGAGCCGTGGCAAAATGCCGGGATAACGCGAGGAAGAAGACGTCGCTTTTCCGTCAACGGCATGACATGTACGGGCCCTGCGGGCTCAGCATGGTTCCATTTTTATCGACTATCACTATGTCCGTCACTTTCGCACTTACATACTTGTTAGAACGTGACAGGCATGGTGACAAATGATAAAAATGCGACCGTGCTACTAGGGCTGGTCATCAGAGATACGAGTAATTCGTGTCCACAGCGCCAATAAGTATGCTGTCAATCATGGACTAACCCCCTTGTTCATAAACGCGCTACAAACCTCAATTAGCTAATAATCGTTTGTCCTTATCTGTCCTTTTGAGATATGTATTTGTAAGAAAGGGATAAAACATAATTTAACTAAATCTGGCCCGTAAAGTTTTATGAATAAGAGGGTAATAAGTAATAAAACAAGAAGCGTGACACAGTATCACGTATACATAATCACGATCCTTCAATATTCAGCGCTATTAGGTGAATAGTTGAGATATCTTTACCACAGGTCTGAGCGCCCGATGGATGGATGAGAGGGGCTTACAAATAACTCAACTTCCGGCCAATAGATACTGCGTTAACCTTTGTTTTGTTGTATTTTCTGTTCTAGAATTCTTATACTGAATATGAAACACCTACTGACATGACATAAATTTATTAATTTCCGCTACCTAAAGGTTGTCTGTCGCTTTTTAGCGATAAGACCGCCTGTGGTAACCTCTTCTTCCTGTATTATTTGTATTGTTTTCTGTAATGAGGTGTGCAATAAAGAGTATTTGTATTGTATTTTGTATTGTATTGTAACCCTTCGTATGTCTAAGCACTGATCAGTGCGCATTAAACCCATTGTTTAATACAATAGGTTTAAATTAATCAGAAACGGCAGTTAATACATACACAGATACCCCGTCAAATGTTTGGATCTAACGATAGGTCCTAAGCACTAAGCAGAGGGCCTACCGCGAATCACGTTTGACGTGTTGCCTTTCTGTCGCACTTGTGAATTCGTACGTAAGTGTGACAGGGAGGCAACACGTCGAACGTGGCTCGCGGTAGGCCCTCAGTCATACTTCGTCAATATTCAACCATATTACATTGAGTTAAGGTACAACTTGATGTCATAAGTGTTGTGTTCAAAACTCGCTGCACGCCATAGCAAGTAAAAAAAAGACAGAACGCCGCCCGCCGCAAGTAGGTGTGACAGAGAGCACACTACATATTCACGTGCAGCGAATGTTAGACTCAACTATACTAATAATTGTCATCAAAACTAACTGATTATATGTAACTCTTATTGCAAGGTTATAAGGTGTAGTTTAGGAGCGCGAGCAGCAGGAGGAGTCGCCGACGGACGTCGTCTTACCGTTGATGGGCCCTAGGCTGCCGTCGTACTTCGGTAGCTCCTTGCATTTCGCTTGCTGAAAAAAAACATATCGTTGAGAAAGAGACAGAGTAACAAAAGTGAGTAAAAAAGAACATACGGAGTCTGTTGTGAAAAATAACGGGTAATTTCGTTGCAGTATGACAAAGGTATTACTTGAGTTTTTGAACGTTTATTTTAGTTTCTGAAATTTGATTGGGACTATACCGCGTAAAATAGTGCAAATTACACCACTACACCTCACAGTAGTACTAAGTCGGTAGGGTTATCTACTTCAGCTGATTTTGCGTCTACAATATTCTGCACTACTTTACGCGTAGGAAACAGAAAAAGGAATACAGATCCTACGGTAGTATCTTTTCATTTTCACAAATTACAAATAGCATACATCAGGATTCAGGGATCACCAAATGGCGGACCACGCTCCGGATCCGGACCGCCGACCTATTTTGTGCTGTATATTGTTTGCTTATTTAATAAATTCAAGTAGAAACGGACCGTGGTAATCATTTTATTTTAAAACCGGACCCCTGAACAACTAATAGGTGACCCCTGGCTTACATCATATATATTATTACCGGAGCACAGGTTTTACTGCCAATTGAAACATTAACTAAATCAAATTACCGAGTGGGAATCGATGCTTGATTCGATCCATCATGATTGACCTTTGGTGACAGCAATTGAGTTGAATTGAAATCCTGGTAAGGGCATTTATTTGTATGATGATACAGATATTTGTTCCTGATTCATGGTTGTTTTCTATGTATTTAAGTATTTATATATTATATATATCGTTGTCTGAGTACCCACAACACAAGCCTTCTTGAGCTTACCGTGGGGCTTAGTCAATTTGTGTAAAAATGTCCTATAATACTTATATTTAAGTATTTATTTGATATTATTATTTATTGATGTACTATTTCTTAAATCTATATCCTAACAAGATGAAATGGAGAGCTGGAAATTGTTAATGTTTATTTTATTTCAGAGTGCAATGTGATGCGCGCTTGGAATCGGACGCGCTTCACTGCATAATATCGAATAAAATATTTATTCGCGATCGGCGTGACTTAGGTCGCTGCCCCGTACTTTTCGCGATGAGTTCGCAACAACTCATAGCGAATGAATTACTGGCGTTTGTACAGAACGCCGTAGACACCATGGATGAAGTCAGCATCAGGCAGATCTGCAAATCAAGTTTCAGTGAAGACGACATTTGCAGTGGCAAGGCGCTGCTCTTCCAGACGCTCGGCAAAAGTGACCAGATGCCATCCCGTAGGAGGGATGGCGGCGTGAAGAGTCTCCAGGATATAATAAAACTGTTCAAGGAGACCGATCCAGACGACGTGCCTACCTTCGTTGCGAAGCGGCTAGACCGGTTACCGCCGGTTACCTTTGATCACGTCGACGTCACCAGGCTGCTGAAGGACATAACATTCCTGAAGACGAGTCTGGCAGAAGTACAGGCTAAGTTAGAGGTATCTAATAATACCATCAGTGAGCTACGTTCGGAATTGGCGTTATTACGTAGCGCACATTCGGAATGTAGGTCAGATACCTCTAACATAGCCGTGTGTCACGTTGCGCAGAATGTGTCCATCGGCGGTTTTGAACCCGCGAATTTGGATGCGTCGGCAATTGCTGAGCAGGCGACCGCCGACCCGCGCCCCGCCGCCCGCCCGTCTACGTCACCGGAGACGCGCACGTCACGCGAGAGTACGTTAACCCCGAAACGTTCCTACGCTAGTACTGCCGCTAAGCCGCCTGCTGTGTCCAAGCCTAAGCAGCGGCCGAAGAAAGGGGTGCAGAGCTTTCGTGATCCTGTTCACAAGGACCAATCACAGCCGACTCTAAGGGAGTCGCGATGTGACGAGGACGGTTTCAAGAAGGTGGAGAAGAGAAGAAAACCGGCTCGTCAGAATCAGTGTGGTACCGCACCGACTGGACCGAACCATTTGCTGCGTCCTGCAACACCGTCGACGCTGCTGTATGTGTCCCGTCTACATTACCTTACGAAGGTCGATGACATCGTAAAGTATGTGAAAACGAAGACCGGATTCATCCTGAGGGTCGCGAAGTTGGAATCTCGACACAATGCGAATTTTAATTCGTTTGTGGTGAGCGTTCCGACTGACCATCTAGCGACCTTCACCAAGGAGGAGTTTTGGCCGAAGGGTGTCAAGTTTCGGCGGTTCCGCGGCCGGCTCCCTGACACTGCGGGGTTGCGTAATGCATCGCAGCCATAATGTGATATGTAGTGTTTAGTTTTTTTTTTTTTTTAAGTTTAGTTATAAAATATATTTTTATATAATATGTATGCTAGTTTTAAGGTATTTATGTATGGGCCATTAGTTGCCTGAAATAAAGATTTTCATTCATTCATTTATTTGTGTTATAATTATAGACGTACCTCCATAAGTTCCACAGCTATCTCCATGAACAGCCGCTCCACATTCTCGGCCTCCTTGGCGGAGGTCTCCAGGAAGTACATTCCATGCCGCTGCGCGAAATCTTCGCCGATGTGCCGCGGGATCTCGCGATCTTCGCGGTCCGTTTTGTTACCTAAACCACAAGGTTGTTAGCAGTTAAAAATAAAAACCGGACAGGTGCGAGTCGGACTCGCCAAGCGAGGGTTCCGTACTTTGTAGCATTTGTTGTTATAGCGGCAACAGAAATATGTACAATTGTACATCATCTGTAAAAATTTCGACTGCCTAGCTATCACGGTTCATGAGATACAGCCTGGTGACAGACGGACGGACAGCGGAGTCATAGTAATAGGGTCCCATTTTTACCCTTTGGGTACGGCACCCTAAAAACAAAGTAAAGTATCCGCACCCCCTCCGGTGTGTGCCCCCTCGCTCACCGGAGCGCCGTGCATCCTCATCCAATGCTCACCGGAGGGGTATTTGCCAAACGTGTCTTGCGAGTGACTAACCCCCTTATTCATAAAATTTTACGGGCCCGATTTAGTTAAATTATGTTTTGTCCCTTTCTTACAAATACATAAGTCAAAATGACAGATAAAGACAAACGATTCATAGCTCATTCAGGCCAGTAACACGTTTATGAATAACGCCATAAGAATACTTTCAATCTAAGTATTTTACCCAGTTAAATACCTGTAAAAGTCAGTTTATTCGAACTAATTTACAATTTGAGTAAACTGTAAAATGAATCTAAGTATTTTGGCAAATAAATGCCTGCAAAAGTCAGTTTTATACATCAAAGCCAGAGCTCTGTAGCACAATTACATACATTAATCCGATTGCCACTCGCCAACTATATCATGCGACCTGGATGACTAACGACTTTAAAGCGGCTCTGTGGATTAGTTAGCTAATCTTTTATGTAAATTTCTAAAACCAGCCAACCATGTTTCACATACATTGATCTAATTGTGTCAGTCAGTTTAGCTGGGGCTTTAATAGAACTCTATTCCTATTTCCTACCGGCTTGCCTAATTTAAGATTGCTTGTTTTTAACCCCCAAAGCAAAAAGAGAGCTATTATAAGTTTGACGCCAATGTCTATCTGTGGCATCGTAGCTCTCAAACGGATGTACCGATTTCGATGCGGCTTAATTTACGTAAAAGCGAGTTTCCTTGCGTTGGTTCTAAACTATGTTTGATAAAAATCGATCCAGCAGTTTGAATAGTATCAGTTTATGCAACTGATTAACAATTAAATTATACTTAATCTGTTCTGCATATTTTCTTACATGTTTAAACATAATACGATGTCCTCCCAGACGTATCCGTCGACGGCGACACCCGGACAAACCAGGTATTCTGTGAATTCTGAGTATTCTGACGTGCATGGGCTCGAACGTGACTTGCGAAACCGAGTTTTGTTTGAAACTTCCGGCCGCAAGACAAGACATGCAGTAAAGCTCGCCATTATAGGAGGGCTTGGGCCGAGATTAACGAAGCTGGCGTTTAGGGTTTAGGGGCAAGATCTTCGAGGTAATGCTTAAACAATGCCTGTAGCAATCCTATTGTTTTTCCAAATATCCTTGAACAAGTCAACATTGACACAGTTCCTATCCAATAAACAGTTATAAAACTACAAACAGGTAGTGTTATTGTATCTGACACGTAGAAAACTTGTTTTGCAACACTTACAATGTATCTATGACAAATACGACACTAATGATACTTTATTGCACATAAAAATTAATGTATGTGTGCTTCCGCACACATACATTGCACTGCACTTTTGTATTCGCGCATAAATGCAACAAATAATTACGCGGTCTATTTTAATTTATTACTCACTCTATTTATTTTTCTTCTTAAGTTAGGTTGTTTATAACATGAATATAAACGTAAAATACAAAAGCACATAAAAAATACATATAAACACATTATAATAAACCTAACCTAGGGTGCCGCCGGCAGCGGGGCAGGGCCCAAGCTGCCGGTGGTCAGGGCCGCAGAGTGAGGAATCGACGTACTATACGCGCCGTGTCCAAAATTACCGCCTTTTGCATCTGACCCTTGATCCAACCACCCAGCGAGTCTCTCTAGGTGTTGGTCGAGACTCTTCGCTATGAGACCGTTCGCTGACACGACTATAGGAACAATGATCGTCGAGTCAACATCCCACATGGCGGTTATCTCGTGAGCTAAGTCTAGGTACTTGCTGAACTTGTCCTTCTCGGCCTTCACGAGATTCTCATCATGGGGGATGGTGACGTCGACGAGCACGGTCCGGCGCTGCGATCGGTCTATCAGCACGATGTCAGGCTTATTGGCAACAATAGTCCTGTCAGTGATGATAGATCGATCCCAATAGAGCGTGGCACGACCATTCGACCACGACAGGTGAGTACTTGTAGTACGGCACTTCACGGTCCAATTTATTACTTATTGTTAGAGTCAGGTGGGCCAAAATGTTAACGGAATGGTGGCCGCTTACAGACGAAAGGAGTGCCTGGCGTCCGTTGGCTCATTGGGTGGACGACATTCGGAAGATTGCGGGTCACTTCTGGATGAGATTGGTTCGGGACCGGGATAAGTGGCGTACTCGAAGAGAGGCCTATGCTCAGCAGTGGGCGATAAAAGGCTGATATGATGATGATGATACTTATTGTTCAAGGAGATGGTAAACATTTGTTTGAACAAGTTATTTACACAAGTGACATAACAAATAAAGTATGAATGAAAAACTAAAGTAAGATATTGCATTATGAACCTTGATCTCAACAGCAGAAAGCATTAAATTCTGGATTGATTGAATAATATGTGGCTTTCCATCAGAGAAGGGTCCTTATGCTTCATGTGCAATAAGAACCATTTTATCAGAATTTCTATTGGAATTAGAGATAAAAAGGGCCTAATTGCATTTGGAGCATAAGGTTCCTTCTGTGATGAAAAGCCACATATATGTATAGAGAGGCAGATAACGAAATCTCGATTTATGATGTTCCTAGTAGGTTCTAAGTTTTAAATTTATTGACCAGTAATATCTTAATAGACCAACCCAACTCTGCATGGTATTTGCAATGACAAAGTATGCAAATGTCATTAATGTCAAACTTTTACGAAAAATATGACATTTATACTGACACTCCTTCACTTTGTTCTGTTAAAGTAGGTGCAAAATTTGCTTAGATGAACTCTAGTCTTAGAGGATATAACCAAACGGAGACGCCTTGTCTGTAATTTTCTGTACAATATAGTCTGCCGATTTTTGCGGGGGAGGGGCACGTCAAATGTATATGTAACGTAAAAATAGCCATGTCAGATAAACGTCAGTCCATACAATGTGTATGACCATTGGCTGCCTATTTTCTATAGAGGGGAATGCCGGTTAATGGGTACTACGTTTGGTTATATCCTCTAAGACTCTGGTAGTAAAAGTAAAATAAATAAAATAAAAATAATCTGTTCCCTATATGACAACTCACCTACTAATATCCTCAGCACCTTATTACTGGCATATTCTTCGATTTCCCGCAGCCAGTCCGGTAAACAGTCGAAGGTGGGCTGGCAAGATATGTCATATACTAGTATGAGTGCATGCGCGGACCGGTAGTAGCTCTGTGTGATGGAGCGGAAGCGCTCCTGCCCTGCTGTGTCCCATATCTGCAGCTGTAATGAATAAAAATAACCTTTATTACTTACTCACTATACCACAGGATGACCATGTTTGACCATGTTTGTGACCATGTCACTCACAGGAGATATCATCAAACGAATTCAAGTATGTCAATGGTCAATAGAAAGAAGTGTCCTTAACATAAAGTTATCAAACAGAGTTAGAAACACAGAGATAAGAAGAAGAACAAGATTTATAGATGCAGCAATACATATATTGAAACAAAAATACAATTGGGCCGGGCACATAGCCAGGATGAAAAACAACAGATGGACAAAAATAGCAACAAATTGGAATCCAAAAATTAGTAAAAGAAAAAAGGGCAAACCAAAAACAAGATGGGAAAAAGACCTAATAGAAACAATAGGAAAAGACTGGAAAGAAATGGCAATAGATAGACAAGAATGGAAGAAAATGTTGGACAAATACTTAAATATATTAGAAAAAGGCGATTCGGAAGAGGCCTAGGTCAAAAAGACCTTACGAACATGCATATAGAAATATACATACATAAAATTATAATTGTTAAATGAAATGTTAACAGTTCGTATAAGAAAGGCTATAAATAAAAATAAATAAAATACCACAGGATAAATAATAGTACTAGGTACAGAAGATTCACTCTCTAACAAAACGTGTCTGTTATGATTAGGACAGATATGACAGCTACGTGGCGACAGCACCACGCGCGGCTTATGGCTAGCCACCAAAATACACACACACATTTTTAACACTGAATTAAATTAATATTTTTAGGATAATAAAACTAAAAACAAATTCACTTGGTTTTTTAAATAATACCAGTTTTCGACTCTGTTTGCCTCTTGCCAAAGGCCATTCTTTTTCTGAAGAAAAGCTCTTGTTAACTACATTTGCATTTTAACCCAATTTAAAATTTTAGATTATTTTTCTCTATTATAAGTAATGTCTTAAAATTCTTAAATAACCATACAACTTTAAAACATAGGGTTTCTAAGAGATTATCATATTTTTATTAGGTATACAATGCTCCAGTCCTGTTTACAATATTAATCAGTTTATGACAAAATCACAATGCAAGTATTTAACTTCAGGAACACGAGTTATAATGATTTACGAATTATAAAACAGAACACTTCAAGGACTTATTAGCAGGTGTTATGCCTTAAAATGGAAACAACATATGGCACACAATCGTAAAAAAAACACCTACTTAAACAATACAACTGACGCAACTATTGTCCAAAATCGCAATTATACCTCACCTTCACTTTCTCGCCGTCGACTTCCACTGTTTTTATCATGAAATCCACTCCAATCGTAGCACCTTGCCCAGGAGGAAATAGCCCTTGAGTGAACCTTCGCACCAGGCATGTCTTCCCCACACCAGCATTACCAACTAGCACCACTTTAAAGAGAAACTTATAATCCTCCATAGCGACACCGAATCACATTTGTCGAAATTCCAACTTAATACAATAAATTAAGCCAGCCACTCGCGACGTTACGCTTTGATGAATTGACTACCTAATACATTATCTAGTAACACTTGTATATCTACACGATTTTTTCGTGATCAAAAGATCATTATTTGATTAGATAAGGTAAGATAAGATTAAATATGCGAAACAGACCTTCCCAAAACAATGGGAAATAAAGTGCGATTTGCGATGCGAAAGCGATAATTCAACGTCAATCAAGACCTTGTTTGAGCATTTATAAAGCATGATAGTATTGATGGTATTTAACATATAAAATGTATTTTATAACGTTGGTTTTATTTTTATGTCGTTACAATTAGAGATTCAAACTAAGTTTTGAATAATAATATTATTTTAAAATAAGTATTTTAAATGTAATAAATATACATTTAAACGCATCCATGATATCTATTCTTCTTGAAAAATATGCAAGTAGAAATGCAGCTTTATAAACAAGGTGTATGTCACATTGACTTTAACGTTCGGAAACCACTATACTACCTCTAAATTAAAATATCTAGTACAGATGCACACCAATCAATCGTTCATAATAATTTTTATAAGTTGCTGTAAATAAGTACGAACATATATAATCAATTAAATAAAAAATCAACACTGAACAATAATGCTTTAATATCTTTGTAGGAATACCAAAAATAATATTGTCATTTCTGTCATTGATATTAATGCAGGATGCAAGTATTTGAACGTTACAATCAAGTGCAATCAATAAATAAAACAAATCGGACTTTTTACTTCTCAAATTACCTTTCATTTATTCATTACGGTAACCGACTTAATTAACTTCTAAGTGTCCAATTAAACGTTGAATATGTCTTGTATAAATTACTCGTCACGCACAGAAGGCCAGAGGAAAATAAATACTATAATATGGTCAATACCTCATTTCATTAATCTTTTAGATAAGACAACTAGAGAATTCAGGACTGAGAGTTCAGACTCCAAAGTTGAACTGAAGGAGCCAAAATTTCAGTTGAAGATACAATTTTTGGGAAGAGACAATAATTTGATTGAGATTTACTACTTGTCCCCTAGTCCTGTTTTTCTGAAATGTATCTTGACCATTTGCTTGAAACGATATGAGGAGCGCTCCGTGATTGAGAAAGACTACAACACAGTCCAGGCAAACAAATGGCAGTACTTGACAACTCTATACAAAAGAGATATTATAAACGAGCGGGATATCATACTGCTTAGTGATGGAACATTAAGACTCAAATTCCAGTTTATGATTACAAATGATATAAAAGTTGACCGAACGCATATTCCTGCTGCCCAGCTAAGCAATGACTTTGAAAATTTGCTCGAGAATGGCCTTTTTTCTGATGTTATCATGAAATCAGTTGAAGGGGTCGAATTTAAATTGCATAAGGCTGTTTTGGCAAGTCGGAGCACCGTTTTAAAAGCACACTTTGAACATAATACAATAGAATGTCATACAAACGTTTTAGAATCTCCGCTTGACTCTGACGTATTACGAGAAGTATTAACTTTCATTTATACAGATAAAGCTCCGAGCGTGGATGAAAATCCTGATAGGTTATTGGCTGCTGCGGATTACTACCAACTTAGCAGGCTGAAGAGTCTGTGTGAGGAAGCTTTACACAAGAAATTGACTGTTGAGAATGCTATAGAAACTTTGCAGTTGGCCGGACTGCATTCCGCAAGCACGCTGGAGCAACTCACTCTTGAATTCATAAAGGATGGTCAAGCAAAGCTGATTATTAAGACTGAAGGCTGGGCAAAGGTGAAATCTGTTGATCTGATTAAGAGAATCTATGAATATATTGTGAATGATGATGTTGATACTGATATCAAATAAAATATTTATTATTGAACATGAAACTAGAAAGAAATACTTGTGCAATACCATTATTACAAAACTAATATATTATTAAACTATAAATGTAAAGAATGCAGATAAAATTTTAATTTATTGAATTGAATGATTGTTAAATGTTGTTATTATGAAGGTGTAAAAGGAGGTAAAAGGTGTTGAATTAGAAATTAAATATTTATGTTTGCTCAATAAAAATACAAAAGTAAATAAACATATTTTTATTCTTCATTGCTGCTTCTCTCCGAGTCTGAACTATTATCACTAGATTCACTATGATACTGTATCCTATTTCTATTTGTATTTTCAAACAAATCATCATTGTTTTGTTTTACATCACTTTTACTGTCTTCAAACTCCTTAGGCCATACATTATTTTCTTTGTAGTATTTAATAGAGTCTTTGTTCATTATTTTCACTATTTCTGCTTTCACTTTATTGCCTTCGAGAATAGGTTCCACAAGTACGTAATCTCCTCTTTTTACCCATATATTTTTTCTGAATTTTATTGGCATAGACACTAAATATTCTTCTCCGGTTGGTGTAGTTATCTAAAAAAGTAAAACAATAATACAAGTTAATTTTAAAATTCTATTGAAAATATAATAAGTTATGAAAAATGTTGTAAAATAACGAATAACGCTGCGTTTCCACCAGAGATGTGCGAGTATGTGTTTATTAAGAGCAAATAGAATCATTTCCATAACCTATTCTCGCTCAGCGTAGCTCTTTTCGGCAATTTCCTATTTGTCCTTAACAAACACCCTCTTTACGCATCCTCGCATATTTCTGGTGGAAACGCAGCGTAAGTCAGCATTTTACAAAATTAGGTTATGTTAGGAAGTAAACAAAAGTAAGTAACGAAAAAAAAACACAAGAATACCTGATGCAAATTGTTTCCCATACTTTTTAAAACTTTGACAATGCTCTGGTTTTCCTTGGGAAGTTCAAAATCGTCCCACAAAGCTTCATTCATCACATGTTTCCTTTTAGTAACTTTCGACATGATGCAAACAATGATTATTGTTCACTGCAACAATAGCTTGAGTTTAAATTCTATCTTCCTATTTCTCGGCCAAACAACATATAAGTTTACAAGTGAAATCAAGTTAATTTATAATGTAGATAATTCAAAAACACGCAGTGATTTACAAAGAGAATATAATCACTACGTTTTGTGAATTACACGAAACGTGGAATAAAGTAACCAATTTCAACGTTACTGACTATTAAACTACATTCTAATATGATCCATTTCACAGCCTAATAAGGTTTATTTTAAATAGTTACAGTGAAAGAACTTCAAAGATCAATAAGTTATACGTCAGCTAACCTATATAATAGAAAAGAACTGTCACAGTGACATTTGCCTGTGAAACTATTCAAGACATTTAAGTAGCCGCCTTCATGGATCCTCCCATCACTGGAATTATTCTTAAACACATACAAGAAAATAATATAAAACTTTAACTAACGGCTTTACTTGCTCTACTCTTTCTATAATACTTGTCATCTTATATCTATTGTCCATCTCTTATTTTTCTCCTTATGTTGGCATGCTGCCTAACTGTCAAAACTATCGCCTTTCCCGCTCTTTTTCTAATAAACTACATATGTCATGTGTTGTCTGTGATGTCCATAACAATAAATGTTTTTGTTTTAGGTTCCCAGCACAATTCCTATCACCAAATCAAAATTATTCACCGAACATTCTTATCGTGCGTAGTACGTCTTAAAACGTCGTCATTGGCAAAATCCCTCCTGCCAATACACACAAGAGGGGAAACCCAAAAAAAAAAAAAAAAAAAAAAAAAAAAAAAAAAAAAAAAGTAGCCGCCTAAACCCACATTTATTATCGATACTCACAAGGGTCCAACGTTTTCTGTTCTCTTTCACGGCGCAGCAACTAGTATAATTTCTCTCTCCTCGCTCTTTTAAAAATGCCGTTTGTCAAAAAAGGACAACCATACTGTTGACAAGATGAACTTCAAATCAAGTGTTGCCTTTCTTGATGCGCCCAGGCTGTATATGTGTGCGTAAAAGCGTATATGTGTGCTCTTTTAGGGATGTAAAAAGTCGATTCTAATCATGTTATGTATCGATAAACGCTACACAGCGGAACGAAATAGCGATTAATTGAAGCTTCAATATCTTCGTTAAACATAAACATAATTGAAATGCTAATGGATAATGAATATATTATAATATAATAATATAATTCAATTATTGCGGAACACCTATTTTAGGAGGTATTTATGTATTTTAATTAAATATCTGAACTTTCCCTTGGTTCCCTGCTGGGGCGTGACTATAAAATTGTGATCTGATAACCACAATAAAAAATAAAAGCGTTTTTGTTCATTTTAGGTATCGTTAAGCCTTTGAAGTAAAATTAAAATTGCAAGAAATGTCGATAGTTTATCGATATGACTTTATCGACATGGCTACAGCAAGGTGGGCCTCATTGTTAATCGTACACTAAACAAAAGTGGCAACAGTGACAGCTCGCTGAGACACCGTCTCTATATATTATAAGTCTATGGATACTCAACACTCAACGTGCAATCGCTTATTGCTTATCGAAATAGAAAATAGGAATCACTGAACTGAAAATATTTCAGAGATATTTGTTTTAAAATAGATAGAATGTGATCCCCACTAGTGGCCTATTTTACAAAGCTACAAGTTACAATTTACAAGCGGAAGTCTCTTTCTAACCCTATGTGTTAGAACGAGACTTCCGCTTGTAAATTGTAACTTGTAGCTTTATAAAATAGGCCATAGGTATCCCGTAGGCTTTCTCCAAGCCGTGCGGGTTGGAGGGTTGTGCATTGGTTGTGAATCATAAGTCCGCCTCTTTTGGTAGCACCTGGGGACTTAGCCAAGATGACATCGACAAATGCCAAACGAAACTTACAGTCCGATAACTCTCAGAATGACCTTCGGATTTTAGAAAGATACACTTTCATATTAACTCACAAAAAGTAGAAATGTACGATGAGGTGCTACGACTGCTACGGAAAGTCAACGATTTCCATACCTGTACAGGGTGGCTAAAAAATAACTGCATTCCCGTTACCAGGGAGATTTTGGGGTTTTACTGAGCAACTATTACTATGGAACCAACTACGAAATCATAAAATAAAAATTGGCTGTTTTATACATTATGGTTGGTCCATTTTCTGTGGGAGAGTATTTTTTTTTTTCACGTTTTCGGGGTTGGTCCCATAGTAAAAGTTGCTCAGTATAATCCTAAAACCTCCCTGGCAACGGGAATGCAGTTATTTTTTAGCCACCGTGTATAATTTAAGTTTCGATTGGCATTTCTATCAACGATTGTCATCTTGGCTAGACCAATCCCCCAGGCCCCCTGATCATAGACTAGGAATCCTCTAGACGGAGTTAAGAACAATTATTTCATGAAACCGATGCTGCCAAAAATACTGGGGTGCGGGGGAAGAGGTGAGTGAGTCCCGTGCGGTGATTGGTCCGTTCAAAGACACGGACGTCACACAAAGACACTTTGACTCCAAAATGGAGTAAAACTACCGTATATTTGTGGCAGAGGGGGTAGCGCTACTATGCTCAGTCTGGAAGATGTCTTGTCTGTGCCCCTGATCTACTTCAACCGAGGTGGAGAAGACCACGCTCTCTCGGTGGACTTAAAATATATGTCGGAGACCGATGGTCCTAACGGCGGTGGGCGCGTGGGGGTATTACCTAGATGTATTAATTCACAGCTAAACCAGTATGCTGCCATTGCTAACAGTGCATGAAATAAACCTTCGGACTCGTTAACCACACTAGTGCCTACTATATTGCAGTACTAAATGATAAAAGAACTCATTGCTAGTTTTATTTCAAAAAGGATTGATTCGAAAATAAAAAGATCACATAAAACCGTTCAAATCTTTATTCAAGTCAAACTAGGCCGGCTCCAACCCTACACCTCTGACCTGAGAAGATTTAGCCCAATATGGGACCGGCAACAAACTCAGAGGGACAAATCTTTTCAAAACAACACATAAAACATCCTTTCTTTATTTCACAAAAGTAAACTTCTATTGAAACATAAGAAATCAAAATAACACTTGAAATAAGACACTTAGCTAAATGGTTAAAGAACGTTGGATTCTATAAGCTATCAGAATAATCCTTCAGGTATAAGCCTTCAGGAACGCGGCGAATTAGGCACGAAGGTTGGCTAACGAGTACGTCCGATCTCTAGCGCGGCCCGATCAAGAAGAACTACCAGCGGCGGAGGCGGAGCCTCTCCGCTCCCGCCTCAGTAAAGTTGGCAAACCTGCTCGACCAGTCTACCAACATACCGACAAAAACGCCAACTCGTGCCGACGCTCACCCAAGAGAAACCTCTTGACGTTCCAAAGCCTTCTTGATCTGTATGTAGTTTTGTGATCTACCTACAAGTCAGTAATAAATCAGTCGCCAATGCAAACGGTCGTTTTACTTGCTATCGCTCCCGGTTCCATATATATCATCTGGCTAACGAGGATAATTCACGCGCTTAAATCATGTCGTCGCAATCGTATTTAGGAAATTTGCCTATTTTCGATCATAAGACTACCGAGTGGGTGATATTCAAGAGCCGGTTAACGAAGTTTTTTCTAGTGAACAGTATATCGGAAGCAGAAAAAAAGAGTGCCATCACGATTACACACTTGTCGGATGAAAGTTATCGGTTAGTGCGCAATTTAGCTTATCCGAAGGAGATAGATTCATTAACTTATGACGCGCTGGTTTTATTACTCGACGAACATTTCAAACAAAAGCAGTGTACTTTTGCGGATAAGGCGAAATTTTTCGGAGCGATGAAGAGTGCAGGCGAAACGTTGAGCGAATGGGCGGCAAGACTAAGAGGTCTGGCAAGTTATTGCGATTTTGGTTCTACCCTGGAGACGAACCTCAGGGATCGTTTCGTGCTCGGTCTGGGCTCAGGTTCCGTGCGCGATAAACTATTCGAGCAAAAGCCATCGTCATTAACTTTTGCCAAAGCTTTAGAGTTGGCAGAACAGACGGAGAGTGCCCGAGAAGCGAAACTAACTACAATAAGGGAGGAGTGGAATGACTGTGAGGACGCTGACACAGAGGGTGAACGAGAAATGCCTCATGTGCCAGCAGCGGAGGCTCCGCATCTGCCGCAGGCAGCCGCCGGGTCTGATAACACGGCTGAACATAATGAGGATTTGCCGTCCGCCCAACAACGCTTGCGTCCCAGGGTCAACGTAGATTTTAAAAAGTATTTTTAAGTATAAGCACCTGTTAATGAGTATGTTTGTTTGTTTAACAGGTTCCAAAATTAATGGTGGAGGATATGATCTGTATGTAGTTTTGTGATCTACCTACAAGTCAGTAATAAATCAGTCGCCAATGCAAACGGTCGTTTTACTTGCTATCGCTCCCGGTTCCATATATATCACTTCTACCTGTCATTTTAGTTCAACAACACGCCAATAGATGTCGTTACCCTCTACGCAACTTTATTTCAACAATGCGCCAATAGACGGCGTTACTCTCTACGCAACTTTATTTATTTCGTTACAACCAAATAATACGTAGCTCAACATTGCTAAGCGATTTTATACAGGCGTCTAAAATAATGAACTATAACGCTGCAATACGTCTTTCTGGTGTCAGACTCCGACATATACATATTTAGGGGGTATCTGTGGTGTATACTTTGTACAGTATGTCCAGCATTGGTCAAATAAGATAACGAAATCTTCTTCTTCCTGGCGTTATCCCGGCATTTTGCCACGGCTCATGGGAGCCTGGGGTCCCCTTGACAACTAATCCATGATTTGACGTAGGCACTAGTTTTTACGAAAGCGACTGCCATCTGACCTTCCAACCCAGAGGGGAAACTAGGCCTTATTGGGATTAGTCCTCACGATATTTACAAGGTAAATAAGATAACGAAATAAAAACGACAAATAACATACATAAACACTTTATTTAACCTTACACTTATCGATCACTTGGTATATATTCAACGATTCCCCACTAGATATCCCGTAGCCTTTCTCCAAGCCGTGCGGGTTGGAGGGGGTTGTGCAGCATAAGTCCGCCTCTTTTCGCAGCACCTGGTCCACTTCGACTGAGGTGAAGAAAGCTACGGACAGCGGGAGGTCGTTGATGCCGACTCTGAAAATATAAGGACAGTTATTGATACGGAACCCTAAAAACTAACAGTAAGGGGTCATTCATTAATTACATCACACAGGTTTTTTAACCCCCCCTTGTCACACTTGGTCACGTTTGGCAAACCAGGGAGGGGGCCTGGTGTGACGTCACATTTTTTCAATGAAATCGGCAAATCGAATTAAGTAGGTTTGTACCTATTTTTAATATATTATCAAAATATTTTTGAAAGAGAAATATTAGTAATTTTATAAACCAAACTGTAAGAAAATAAAAATGATTATCCTTCCATAACTTGTTATTTAACTATACAGCGAATTAAATAATTTAAATAAGTTAGAGTGACGTCGCAATGTTTGTGACTCCCCCCTCCCCCTGTCACAACATGTCACATTTTCTTGTCCCCTCCCCTTAACGTGTGATGTAATGAATGGATGACCCCTAACCTTCTAAAAGTTCAATGTAGGTATAGTCACCCAAGAAAGTGGTTTACCACTTTCTTGGCTGACCGTACGACACGCGCTCAAAGTTACGTTGCCACAATACCAACAGTGTCAAAAGAAATCTAATGTTGGCACGCTTGCCTTGATACTTTAACCGCACAGAATAAATAATAGTACTACCGTACAGAAAGGAAACTTCCTACAAAACCGAAGTTTGACAGCGGTTCAGGGTCGAATCATGCTATCCCTTTCGGCTATTTAAGGTTGTCAAAATTCAATTCATTATCTTATATCTGGTCGTGCACGCAAAGGGATGTCAAGTTAACCCTAATAAATGCTCGGAGCAATGCTGAGCCGAATGGAGCCGAGTTTGCCCGAAGGGAGGAGTTTCGCACCCCTGACCCGGGTCACAGAATAAGTAATAGTATTATCATACAGAACGGCCACGCACCGCCCCGCCCCGACTCGCATTACCTCGCCCCGCGACTGGCCGCAACATGAATCTGGCGGACTTCTGGCGTCCTCTCAGTAAAGCGACTTACCCACACATACGCAATGACGCGTGTACAGACGTGCCGCGCACACATATAAACGCAAATGATTTTTGTTGTATGGCGTGTCCGCCCCACTCCGCCCTGTGCCCGGGTCTTGTTCGTGACTTACCGTTGAGAGCAGAATGCTCTTGTAAGTAGATTGGTGATCTGCAACGCTAACGCTGCCTCATACTTCTGCTCCTCTGGTACCAAATAGCGGACTTCATCGTGGAAGCTCAGGCAGAACCTGGAAGGACATAATCAAACTGTGGGTATCGATTAAATTGTATTATTTACCCACCTACAGTTGACTGTAGGTGGGTAAATTAATTGTGTAAAACAATTGATTGTTATTTATAAGTGGTTATCGATTAAATTGTATAATTTACCTACCTACAGTCAATTGTTATTTATAAATAGCCATTTATATATAAAAAGGTGGACCATAATGGTTATGGAGTGGGACCTACGGAAAACCATAGATGGTGCTGGCCGGACTGCAGGCAGACCGAAAAGGAGATGGCGGGACGACTTGGACGCATTTTATCCGGGCTGGCGGGAAGCTACAAAAGACAGGGTTGAGTGGAGGAAGCGAGGGGAGCCCTTTGCCCAGCAGTGGGACACTAAACCATGCTAATAAAATTAAAAAAAAAAAAATTAACATATGTAGCTAAGAAACATATCAGCAACAAATAAGAAATTAAAAAGTTTCGCCCTGGGAGCTACAGAGAGGCACACATATGTTAAGGTTTAATTTAAACGGCCTCCTAGCCTAGTCGGTAGTGACCCTGCCTACAAAGCAGGAGGTCCCGGGTTCGAATCCAGGTAAGGGCATTCATTTGTGTGTTCATTACAAATCATAAATATTTGTTCCTGAGTTATGGATGTTTTCTATGTATATAAGTATATATTTATATGTGTATATTATATAATATATCGTCGTCTAGTACCCACAATACAAGCCTTAATATTGAGCTTGCTGTGGGATTAGGTCGATCTGTGTAAAATTGTCCTATAATATTTATTTATTTATTTATTAAGGTGACATTCCACCTATCAAATTTCTTTGTCCATTTTGTCTCACATTTTGCTTTGTGTATTTTGTCTCACATTTTGCTTAATGAGAGAGTGGGACGCAATGACACTGGAGAGATGTAATACCACCTTTAAATTTATAACACCCCTTTTTGCATCAGGGATTCTACATCGACAAAAACCTCTTCTTGAATTGAGGAGTTGAGGAATAGGACTATAAATAATGCATGAAAATAAAAATTCTAAACTCGTAAAATCACTTTTATTCAGGAAATAATTTTAACCTCGTAAGACCCACCATATAAAGTTTTCGAATTCTTAATTTGAACCTTATTCAATACGTACCTAAATTAGAAAGAATTTCGTTTCTTTTAAAAGCAATTAAACAAAAGAAATGCTACTTTATTTGGTTCATGAAAGGTTCAAATTAGGTTGAACAAATATGTACATTGTAATGTACATTTATTCATAAACGTTTACTAAAGTTGACAAGCCGTTAATAATCGTTTGTCCCTTTCCGACGTATTGGTATGATGGAGAGGGACAAACGATTATTATCGGCTTGTCAACTTTAGTAAACGTGTATGAATAAGGGGGTTAGTCTCAGGAGGTTAAAATTTCTCCAACAAAGTTAAAATGTGAGGATACAAAGTCTTCGGCATGTCATTACCCCAAACGAAATCGTAATGGTTCCATGTTTTAGATTCCATTAAATGATACAGCACAACGTTAGGAAGAACAGTTCGGAGATATTCTACATCCTTCTCATCACACACGTGGTCGTTTTTTCCCGCAAAAAGTGCTGTTTTCATCGTGAATTGTGTAAGATTGTAATCGGGTGGTTCAGTGTGTCCGTAGCGTTCAAAATTGTCAGCAGCGCCATAGTCGAATCTGGCAAAGCGCTTTCTCATGCCCAGTTGGAAATAATGAATAAAACCTTTTCTCGATCCTGATGTAGGAAAATGTCCAAATAATACAGGCAAAAAGTCCCGTTCTAGTCGTTTAGGATCGTGTCCCCCAACTTGAAATAAAAGCTCACGACAAAAAAGAGCGTTACGGTTACAGATTGCCGCCCAAAAATTTTTTTCAATACTACCTTCTCGGAATAACTCTTCAATTTTAAAAGGGCGTGAAAGTTGATCTAATAAAGGACCCATTTCCATTACTAAAGATAGTGGCGGCGTCAAATGTTTAAAAAACGCCGAGGGCCCCATTGCTATCAGGATTTGGATTTTCTCGTTGTATTCAGGTCTAAGGGATCCTAATACGAAGTGATCTGTTGTCCCCTCAGAATTTCCGATGCTTTTAAGAGTCTTATGTCCTGTTACGTTTAAAATATAATCAATAATAGCAGGTAGATCGTAATATCCATGTTCGTGAAAACTGTGATCCCAGAAAGATAGGTCTGTGTCTGGATTTAGTTTGGTATGTTGCCGTGCGTATTTATTGCCTCTTGTATTCCCAGCCCATGTGTCATAGCCTTTATTAGCTAATGTAATAGCTAAAGAGCTATTGCCTCTTAGAATAAATGTGTCTGAGCAGTCGTTTAATCCGTGCAGTAATAATACTGGTGGTTTTTTCCCTGGTATATGGAATAGAGTGAGTATGTAACCATCTTCTGTGGTCACTCTATGCTCTTCTGCGCTATGACCGTATTTCATACTCAGTTCGGTAAAATTAAGACGGGCATCTTCGGGTATTAATGAATTTGTTGGTACACTGGTCACTATGAAAAGCAACAGTATATTAGTAATTAACATGTTTATGAATTGCCTTTAATTTTATTTATTTCACAAAAACTTTTCGGGAGTGTGCTGTGATATATTTGAAACTTTGAAGTCAGTAAGCAAAATCACCTACACTTAATTAATACACATATTGTATGTAATTTTAATATTTTCCAATTTATATAGCAGTCGCCGTGGCCGAATCGGCCGTGGAGTTATAATATATTTTTAAATTTTTACACGCACGACCGTAGACGACAAAACGAGTCCCAAATAGAGGCGAGTGTGAACGTAGAAAACATTGAAGCTCATATAAATTATATACCTCTCAAGATAAATTAACAAACGTATGAATGCCACTTCACATACACTTCGCATTTTATGTTCAATTCTTTCAAATACAGAACTACATAGTAATTCCAATAATGTTACAAGGTCAACATGTTTTAATGTGACAATGTATTAACATGCGTAGGTCACACACAGATTTTAAAACGAAACGATGACCATTGGGGCGGAAAGGTTCTCGAGTGGCGACCACGTACCGGAAGGCGCAACGTGATTAGGCCCCCCACAAGGTGGACTGACGACCTGGTAAAGGTCGCGGGAGTCCGCTGGATGCGGGTGGGGCAAGACCAGTCATTGTGGCACTCTTTGGGGGAGGCCTATGTCCAGCAGTGGACGTCCTCTGGCTGATATGATGATGATGATGATGATGATGAGGTTAATAGAAAAGGAATAGGAAGGACTAATCCCAATAAGGTATAGTTTACCCTCTGGGTTGGAAGGACAGGTGGCAGTCGCTTTCGTAAATGCTGCCTACTCCAATTCTCGGGATTAGTTGCCAAGCGGACCCCGGGCTCCCATGAGCCGTGTCAGAATGTCGAGATAACGCGAGGAAGACGATGATGTTAATAGAAGGAATACTCCTTTGTGTAGATAAGGATTCAATCAGAAAAAGACAAAAGAAGGAAAGAAGATGTAAGGTGTCTGGTATTATGTACATTACCTGGCTGTGGGTGCCTGTCGGCGCATGCTGGCCAGCATGAGGTGCAGGTAGTCGGCGGCGGCGGACTGCACGGCCCAGTTGAGCCGCGTGCCGGCCCAGCGCCCGCGGGCGTGCTCCAGCGCGCGGGACAGGCGGCCAGAGAGGAATGCTGTTGATGGCGCTTCCGAGTCTGAAAGATATCGTACTGATCATAGAAGGAACGAGATTGCAGAGTAGGATCGAACTATTTTACAGTACATATGGTGCTACTTTACGTATGATGTGTGTAGTTTCGCAGGCTCGCCAGTGTACCAGAATAAGCAATATTATCGCGCTAATCACACAATGCTCCCTAATTGTATCTTTAGCACTCTAGATATGTTACGTAACGCTTAAGTAAATGTTAAACATAAATGAGATGGAATACATAGTTTCAGAGAAGCTGTATATCTTGTTCAGCTTAAAGCAGCGGTCGGCAACAAGCGCCCTAGGGCGGGATTAAGGACAATACGTGCCTATGTCAAAAAATTTAAGAGTCATATGTACTGTAAAACGTTGTACAATACAAGTGCGAAAAGTAGGGAATTTCCTACTTTTCGCACTTGTATCGTAATGTACTATTTTTGCCGAGAGCTCGACAACTGGCTGAATTCGGGAAACAAGATCCTATCGGCATTCGGCAGTGTTATTTTTTATACCGATAGCAAGTTAAACATAAACATTAAACAGTCAACTGTTACACTGATCAAAAAGTTTCTTCAAGGTTAATTATGTATGTAACCATATGGACTCAAGTCACATTTTCTCATTTATTCATTTACCTACTATAGTTTCAGTGCTTAGTACTATGTCGCTATGAGTGTAATTATTCATGTCAATAACTGCCTTGCCGATACTTATACTATCCTCCTAAGGCCCAAAGTCCTACCTATAGTACTTATTCAGTTCAATGAAATTTAAATCATATTCGATTGGAACAGAGTTGCTTTTGCTTTGTTTCGTTCAGTTTTTGAACAACGCATATCAACTCTATTTCCTACAGTGTAGGTCCAAATTTCTGTGGCAAATTTTGCATTTTTCATTTGTATATGAGAAGAGGCTCTATAACAAAGTAAAATTAAATAAATACCTATTGATACACATAGTGGTGATAAAAATAAGTAAAAAGCTTAACCGACCTACGATTTCCTTAAATGAATTTTCCAATAGCTGTTACGTAAAGGTACAGTCGACGTCAAAGATATGTTTACACTTTTGCACCTTACTCCTTTGTAATAAGGCGAGAAATGTAAACATATCTTTGTCGTCGACTGTACCTACTTAAGGCAGTATAAAATTAGGGCATGCAGTACCGGTCCCGGTACCAAGAATTTAATTTCCCGGTTCTGGGCCTGGCCGGAACCGGGATTCCCGGTTCTTCCCGGTTCTCAACGCACCTTATAATTATTTTTAAGAAATTGTTTGTGTAGGCGTACAGTCTTTATGAATGACTTATTTTCAGATAAATGATTGCATAAGAATTAATAAATGACTTATTTTATAAAAAAAAAAAAAACATAATTGGCGTTCCAACCTATTTTACGAAATTAACCGGCACACTTTGCCTCCGCCTGGGGCACCTGGGCCGCCGTAGCGTAGTCGATGCACTCAGCAGACTCAGCACTATGACGGCACGCCATAAATAAGTTTAAAATTAGACCAGAGAACGGAATATTTTCATATAAAAGCAACTTCCTAGAAGAAGAATAATAGTCCTTTATGTAACCGGCAAAAAAGTACGGAGCGATGTTTCAGATAAAAACAAAATTGAAATAGAAAATTGGGCGAATTTTTACAATTTAACCATTATCCGTAATATTGCCTACATTAATAGGTTAGTTTGTCGGGTTATTTGGGTCCCACGTTTCATAGCATCATTATTAAATGTTATTTAATGTCCCGAGCTAAAGTAGGTAGGTACCTACTAAAACATTGCTACTATAGAAATGGGAATAAATAGTCATATGATGAGAACCGGGAAATACCGGTACCGAGTCTTCAGTACCGGTTCTTTTGACACTATAAAATTCCCGGGAATTCCCGGGAATTTGAGAACCGGGAATTCCCGGGAGCATGCCCTATATAAAATAAAGGTACAGTGCACAAAGTTGGACTTTACTAACCAGCGATCTCTTCTAGTTTGTTAAACATTTCAGATTCGGTGCCGCCGACCCAGCGCGGTCGCTCGAACATTTCTTCGACTTTCTTGCCGCTCATTTTGGCCAGCCTGATCGCCTGGTATCCGGACATTTCTACAACCTGAACGAAAAATAGTAGTTTGTGTTACAAGGGATCAAAATGATATATTTCCGTCAAGGGCGTACATTGAATCCTGAATGAAACGATGGATTCTAAAGTAGAATCCTGAGCGTAATGAGGGATTCAAGTGTTAACGCCCAAGACGAAATAATTTTGATACCGTGTGACACATACTGCTTTTCACATCAACTATGAGGAAATTGTTATGTTCCAAATTAAGTTTTATTTGTCAAAAAAAAAAATAGTATGCAAGAAAGAAAAAATCGTGTCCTAGAACAGAAAAATACAACTTAGATCCCTCCTAGCAGGGAAGAAAAGTGCCACTTTGATCCCTCCTAGCGGGGAAGAAAAAGCCCTTTTTCGAATAGGTGATGCGAAAAGTAAATATTATTACTAGGGATATTAAAAACAAAAACCCATCGAGTAATAAGCTTCCCTTTCACCATCAAAGACGTAAATTGACGCGTGCGGCTACAGCAACATTGTTGATACCTTCGTGCATTCCGACAAGGCTCTCGATAACGCGTCGCACACGATAGGCGTGGCATTCAAAGGGTTAACAAAAGAAACGAATTCACAATACGAGAACATCTATTCTATAAAGGTATAAAAGTTATAAAACACTTTCAAACAAATCGGTCGAGCGTTCTTCGAGAAATAGTTGAAAATGAGCGTTTTTTTTTGCCATTTTTATATGTATATTGTGACCTTTTTTGCCACTTTTGGTTGTTGTGTTATTTCTAGTCAGGAACGCGAGCCCTTTTCATCCTTATAGGAGAAAAAAAGTGTCCTAAATTTTCCATACATTTTTCAAACGTTCCTTTTTGTTACCGCCATACAAAGTATATGGGGAAATGGTAACACAATAGGAAAAAAACTCTGGGACATTTTTTTATCCCATCAGTATCGAAAGAGCTCGTGATTCTGAGTAGAAATAACACAAAAGTGTCAAAAAAGGTCCCAATATATAAAAATGGCAAAAATAAAAGAAATGCTCAAATACACTAAAAATCAAGACCAATTGAGATTTTTTTTTAATTAGTTAAAAAGGATTTAATTCTCGGGGGAGCCTCACCCCTAGAGAACGCGTCCCCAGGTGGCGGATAGGGGAACGCTCGGTAGATATGCCGGGTCGGAGGGAAATAAAATACCTCCCGCGGACCAACAGGCCGGAGATGGACACTCCGTTAACAAACCCCACCTTCAGGGCACAAGTGTGGCTTGGCGGCGTGCTGTGTTCTTAGGATGGAGGACACAGAAGGGATGGTAGCGGATGAACCCTTTAAGTCAACGGTAGCGCCCAAGCTCTCCACGAGGGCTACATCCTTGGCGTCAGGCGGCAGCCGGCCATAAAACAAAAGCCAATCACAATACTCCAGTATCAACATGAAAGTGCGCAAAGATAGAAATTGTATAAATGCTAGGGCGGACCTCAAGCGACGGTCAGAGTGTATCGAGTGCTACAAATACTAGGGCGTTCCCCATAAGCGACGATCAAAGACGTAACGCAATAAAAATGCGTGTAGCGACTTGGAATCTTGGTTCCCTGACCGGACGCAGCCACGAATTGGCAGATACCTTATATAGACGAAACATCGACATTTGTTGTGTCCAAGAGCTGAAGTGGAAGGGATCGAAGTCTAGGGATATTGGGCAAAACTACCAACTTGTGTATCACGGCTCCTCTACAACACGAAACGGAGTGGGCATAGTCTTAAATGAAAACCTCAAACAAAGGATTATAAATGTGAACCGATGCAGTGACCGCATCATCGCAGTGAAGCTCGTGATGGACCCTACATGCCTTAATGTAATATCTGTATATGCCCCACAGACAGGATGTTCTGCAGAAGAGAAGAACCATTTTTGGGAAAAACTATGTGACCTAATACAAACTATACCTCCATATGAACACATGATTATATCTGGAGACTTCAATGGACACGTCGGGCGAGAAAGTGACACCTATACAGAAATACACGGAGGCTACGGATATGGAAACCTAAATAACCAAGGGGAAACGCTCCTGGCCTTCGCAGCTACGTACGACTTGCCAATAATCAATACACACTTTAAGAAAAGGGACGAACATCTGATCACATACAAAAGCGGTCGTGCTGCAACCCAAATAGATTACCTCCTCACTAATAGATCGATGCGCAAATACTGTAAAGACTGCAAAGTTATCCCGGGAGAGCCGCTTACGACACAGCATCGCTTACTAGTAACATGTCTGCAATATCCTTCTGGTAACCTAAGGAAAAGAACTAGACCAACGCCGCGTGTCAAGTGGTATAGCTTGGACAAACCACAAGGTGACGAAGTTCGGATAACAGTTGAGACCTACCTAAAATCGTCAGACAGTACAGGAAAGGACCCTAACGAAACCTGGAACAAACTACACGAACGGGTTATGAAATCTGCTAAACAACACCTTGGCATTACCAGGGGCAAACCACCGACGACTAAAGAAACTGGCTGGTGGAACGATGAGGTAAAGTCGAAACTTAAAGAAAAGAAGGTAAATTTTAAAACATGGCAAAGTACTCACACAGAAGAAGACCGTAAGAAATATGTGGAAAGTAAGAACCAGGCCAAAAAACTAGTTGCATGTTCTAGAGCTTCATCTCGGGAGGACTTTTATAAACGTTTGGAGAATGCAACCAATGATAAAGATATTTTCAAATTATCCAAATATAGAAATAATCAAACTAAAGATATAAAATCAAATAAATACATAAAAGATAAAGATGGTAGACTTATAACCAAAGATAAAGAAATAAACATACGTTGGCAAGAATACTATTCCACCTTATTGAATGAAGAGTTTCCACGAGAAAGGATGTCAGAGTCCATAAATTACATTGCTGGCCCAATTGAGGCGATAACACCCCAGGAGGTAAAAAATGCTATCAGAAGAGCGAAAACCAATAAATCGATGGGGCCGGATGAAATTCCGATAGAACTCTGGAAAAAACTTGGCGATACAGGTGCAATCTGGCTGGCGAACTTCTTCACAACTATCATAGAAAGTGGTAGAATGCCGAATATGTGGAGAAACAGTGAGATCATTCCTTTTTATAAAAACAAAGGAGACGCTGCAGATTGCGGAAATTATAGAGCCGTAAAGTTAACTTCACATACGTTAAAAATTTGGGAAACTCTTATTGTTAATAAATTAAATCACTTGATTGCATTAACACCAAACCAATGTGGCTTTACTAGGGGCGTGGGAACTATTGATGCGATCCACTCCATCAAAATGCTTTTACAGAAGTACAAAACTCTCAAAAAAGATCTACATCTCAGCTTTATTGACCTGGAAAAAGCATTTGATCGTATACCGAGAGACCTGATATGGGCAGCACTGAGAGCACATTTTGTACCTGAACAGTACATTGATCTAATAAAAGATATGTACCACAACGTTACCACAAGAGTGCGCAGCCCCGCAGGCTTGAGCGAAGCTTTCCAGGTTAAGGTAGGAGTGCACCAGGGTTCAACCATGAGTCCACTTTTGTTCAATACGGTCATGAACTTTGTGAGCGAAGATCTGCAGCGACCAGCTCCTTGGTCATTATTATACGCTGATGACATAGTGCTCGTGTCAGAGACCTTTGATGACCTACAAGATCAGTTGTCCCAGTGGTGCAACCGGCTCGAAAGTAAGGGAATCAGAATAAGCCGCAAGAAAACCGAGTACATGTGCTGCAATCTCTCTGGCTCGCCTGTGGATAGACCATCACCTCTAGTAGATAATATCCCGATCAATAAAGTTACCAAATTCAAATTCCTTGGATCGATAATAACAAGTGACTTGAACACCAAAGCAGACATAGAAAACAGGATCCAGGCAGGTTGGCAAAAATGGAGAGCGTTAACAGGGGTGCTGTGTGATGCTCGAATGCCAATCCAAGTAAAAGGTAACGTCTACAAAAGAGCTGTACGTCCGGCGCTTCTGTATGGAGCAGAATGCTGGCCAATGCGTAAGGAGGAAGAGCACGTAATGCACTGCACAGAAATGCGCATGCTCAGATGGGCAGGAGGAGTGACGCTGATGGACCGGATCCGGAATAATCATATCCGTGGAACGTTCAAGGTTGCACCTATTGCCGAAAAAATGTGCGAGAGCCGACTGCGCTGGTTTGGCCACGTAATGCGAAGAGACGACCACCACATGACTAAGAGAGCCCTAAATGACATACCCGAAAATAGGAGGGGCAGAGGCCGCCCCCCTACGACATGGATGAGCACAGTGTCGAAAGATTTGAGGACGATAGGCGCAAGCCCTGACATGACGCAAAATAGAGAAGAATGGCGCAAAATGATACGGAGAGCCGACCCCAAACCCTAGGATATGGGATAAAGGCTAAGATGATGATGATGAGTTAAAAAGGATTTAATGGTGCAATATTTACCTGTCCGTCTAAATCCTCATCGATCATCCCCTCCATGTATTTTTTCTTCAGCACATACACCCTCCTGCCTTTGGTGGTGGCGTACATTTTGGCGGCCTTGCTTTTGGCTTCAGACATCGTCATGGTAGGGTTGAACTGCTTTAGAAGGCGCTCGGCGAAAGTTTGACCCGCCCCTGGGAAAAAATGGATGTGACATACGGACAGATAGACATGACAAAACTAGGGTTCCGTTTTTGCCATATTGGCTACGGAACCCTAAGAATACCTATATACTGATGGTCATAGCTTAATAAGGGTGTCCACACCCGAGGTCGTGTACACCAGTCCGGGTTCGAACTCACTAATGACTTATTGGAACTTTTGTAATTTTTACTTCTGTAGATGTGATATTTACCAGTTGCTGTTCGGTACAGGAAAACATCGTGAGGAAATCGGACTAGGTAATCTCAATAAAATCTAGATTCCAATTGATCTTTCCACAATAAGACCAAGTATCATTTCTGCTACATCTTCACTTTTTCCTCGCGTTGTCCCGGCATTTTGCCACGGCTCATGAGAGCCTGGGGTCCGCTTGACAACTAATCCCATGATTTGACGTAGGCACTAGTTTTTACGAAAGCGACTGCCATCTGACCTTCCAACCCAGAGGGGAAACTAGGCCTTATTGGAATTAGTCCGATTTCCTCACGATGTTTTCCTTCACCGAAAAGCAACTGGTAAATATCAAATGATATTTCGTACATAAGTTCCGAAAAACTCAATGGTACGAGTCGGGGTTAGAACCCGCGACCTCTGGATTGAAAGTCGCACGCTCTTACCGCTAGGCCACCAGCGCTTCCATTTTTACCGAATATAAGACATAATTGGCTAAGGCAAAAGCAACTCTGCAGTCGTAATACAGCTGATTTAAGTTCGAGGCGCGGCTCCATTTGCGTTTTTATATCTGAAGGGTCGGCAAACCATGGCTCGCGAGCCGTATTGTCAACCCACTTACCGTATATCCTAGCGTAGTTGATGACTTTGGCGTGTGAGCGCGATATGTCGGCCGCGCGAGCGGTAAGCGAGTGCACATCGGTCTTCCGAGCCTATGAAATATATAAATAAATATTAGAACACAAACTTACGATGAATAAGTTTAAGTATATATTTGAATTAGATGTGGAATACTTATCATAACACCTTGTTTCTTTAAGGTGACATTATCTAACGTTGATCATCTCCGTAACCTAAGTTATATCAGACGTCAAAGAAACTATGTAAAATAGGAGGCTGATGATTGTCAGTCATGCAGGCCAAATTTTGGGGCTGGTTACCTGATCTCACTAAGATAACTTGATGTTTGTATTTAATAATTTAAATTTTGATAATATTTTAGTAAACGCGACATTTTTGTAACGTATTTTCCTTTGACATGCATGAACTATGTCAATACAAATAATTTTCACATGCCATAAGGCCGAACATATCATGGGTCAATATGTACACTTAATAATATCTACCGTTGGTACTGTTGGTACTGGTGGTATGTTCTCGTGAATAAACTTTCATTTCATTTCATTTCATTTCATTTAATTTAATTTAATTTAATTTAATTTAATTTAATTTAATTTCATTTCATTTCATTTCAAAATACTTGCTGATAAGCAAAAGACATCTTAATGTCGACATCGACAATATGCAGTATTTCTTATAGATTGGTTCGGATACGGCAGTTATGTCGCACTGATTCTTTACTACCATGTCAGGAAAGCGTCCAACAATAAATAGTACCTTGTCACCAGCCAGAACTGCCCAACCTAACGCCGTTCCACCACAGGATGAAAACGTCGAGTCACCGAGCAACGCTGCTATCCACAGCTCCTAAAATACAGACTAGGGTATAGAGACAGTATAGTGGCCCGTTTATCAAAAGCCAAAGACATATGTAACTTCGTATAAGACGAATAAAGTCTAAGGAAAAAAACGTGCCTCGGAATTCAAGTAAAAGTCATTCTCGAATAGATGCCGCACACACCTTTAGCCTATCCTCGGCTAGATGGCGTGACGATCCATATAAGTATATACATTTTTTGATAACTTTATACGTTTTCATTTTGAGTTTTAGTCGTGTGTCGATAGATGGCAGTAAATTTACAGTGACTACAAAATTTACAATGACAGGACCCCTCTATACTATCTATTCTTTTTGCAAAAGCTAATAACTTGTGAAACAAGCGGATGTCACTTTTTGACAGCTTATGTTAGAAAGGGACTTCCACTTGTATTACAAGTTACAAGCTTTTGAGAAACGGGTCCCAGATGTAGTGAGTATTTTTTTTTCATCGTATTTTCTCAATCATTCGTATTTGTCATTCTAGTTCAGTCAATGTCAGTGCTTTTTGTACCGAGACTGACTGAAATAGCAAGACACATTCGTAAGTTTCCGTGAAAATACGATGGAAAATAATTATGTACTACATCTGATTCTGTATTATGGTACGTAGATATATTTAATTACACAAACGGGTCTACCGCGATATAATTTCACTGTTTTTACCTTTAATTCCGACGTTAAAGGTAAAAACAGTGAAATTATATCGCGGTAGACCCGTTTGTGTAATTAAATATGTGTACAAAACGCGAGAGTTTAAAGTGTTATGGTACGTAGATAGTTAAGTATAAATATATAGATTTAAGATTAAGATTATTCGGCTTTTTCTTTTTACTTGTTGCCATGGTTACGCCCTGCGTTACATGTTTAATTTACCTGCGAATCGACATCGGCGCCAACGAAATTATATCCAGGTGGCGCTTGGACCATGGCTCGTAGTTCTGAACCGATTCGGTCCTTCTGGGCATTGCTGGCTGTCATCCAGGTCGGTTCGCTAGCCCTGTGACATACAAAGGACATCATTTAGTGGTGGGTTGTTCGAGCGCTATAGAAATGTAGGACTTTGACAGAAATCGCATTGGTCGATGCAGTCGGTCCCATATACAATTTGATCCTTATAAAAATAGTAACATGTGTATAGTATGAATTTTTTTAACGCCTAAGACCCTAACTGCCCTTCTAAGCTAAAAAGCGGTATTTGCATTTAGTTTTCTTTGAAAATACGTCCTTTTAGCTTAGGAGGGCAGCTAATCTGTTAAACAAAAGCCATTGCTTCTTTTGTGCAAGCGTGTTGAGGTGCAGTGAGGTGTGAGTGAGGTGAGTGTGCAAGGCTACCGTGTTGAGCGCGTGCCAAAGCAACAATGCCGTTTAAAAAGCGGCTGTATCGTGGTGGTTTTAAGGTTCAACGCTCAACACAGTAGCCCAACGCTCGCACAAAAGAAACAATGGCTTTTGTTTAACAGAAAATTCATACTATAGCACGCCGCGCAAATGTTGCGGCAGCGCTGTAGCAGGCAGCCACACCACTTGCTGCCCCATGACCCGCTCGCGGTTGCGCCAGTAAGACATATATCCCTGTAGATGTTACCTCCTAGTGAGCGTGCCGCATGCGACAACCTGCGGCAAGATGGCGCCGTACTGCCGCATGCCGCGCAAATGTTGCGGCAGCGCTGTAGCAGGCAGCCACACTACTTGCTGCCCCATGATTCGCTCGCGGTTGTTGCGCCAGTAGGACATCATACGGCCGAAGGAGAGTACCTACAAATTGTCAAATTATGACATAAATATTACTCGATTAAGAACTCCTAAAACAACAATACTGGGTCGAAGTGGACATCGGCAGGGCCAAATAGGATGAGGCCGCGACCAATCGCGGGCCAATTTGTCGTGTTTCTCCTTCTTGTATATTTTCTGTACCTACTTACTACTTAGTTATTAAGTCAAAATTGTTACTAAAATCCTATGGATGATTGATTTGCAATAAATGTTTTTTTTTTAAACATAAAATTATCATGCACTATTGTTTGACCTAAATTATGAAATGGGTCGGAAATTTAATTCTTTGACTGTTAATAAATTATTCTTCTTCTACCTGCCCTTAACACTATCGTTAAATATGGCAGAAAACAAAAAAAGGGCTTTTCTCACTTTTTCAGCGTCATTCCCCTGCGCCGAGAGAACGTTTTGACTGAACATGTCCAGGAAGTCGCGCGCTAGGGGATTCCCCACTTTGTACTTGGGGCCATCTTTGTGAGGCAGTCTTAGGAAGTGGCAACATCCTAGAAAATAAAAGACAGCTTTTTTTAAAAGCGATTCTTTATTTTTTTGCCATTTTTATATATTGTGACCTTTATTGCCACTTTTGTGGTATTTCTAGTCAGGATCGCGAGCCCTTTTCATCCAAATAGGAGAAAATAAGTGTCCTAAAATTTCCATTCATTTTTCAGATTTTCCTTTTTGTTACCGCCATACAAAGTATATGGGGAAATGGTAACACAATAGGAAAAAACACTGGGACATTTTTTTATCCCACTAGGATCGAAAGAGCTCGTGATTCTGAGTAGAAATAACACAAAAGTGGCAATAAAGGTCACTATATATAAAAATGGCGAAAAATAAAAGAAACGCTCTTGAAGTAACTGTCACTGACAGTTTTGAATGATTCGCGGTTAGTTTCATTAGACTTATATCGATCGGTATCTTATAGAGACAAGATGCATATAACCGCGTCGAAATATCGGGAGCTCGAAAACAATACAAAAGGTAATCACGGTTCATATCCCGGTCGATATAAGTCTACTGTCAACGCTGGTTGGCAGTTACTATAAAAAGCTCGTATCTAGCAATATCATGTTATAAATAAATAAATAAATAAAATTCTTTTATTTGCATAAAATATGGTACTTGTAATGTTTGCAGTAGGTACATTGCTGCTCGGTAATTTAAAAAAAAAATTACGGGTGTTATAATTAAGTGTAACTTTTAAAATACCCCTTAATTAATAATTACACGGATAAATTCTATAACTGATTTAATTTATTGCCCGTATTTGATTGACATACCGTTGAGTCTACATATAAGACGACTTGCGGTTACAAACACATTGGCTCTCCCAAAGCAATTTTACTTTTTTATAAGACTATACCATTGTTAGTGTCAAACAAGCTTACAGCCTGCCTGATGGTAAGCGGTTACCAGAGCCCTTGTAACTCCAGGGGTGGGATATGCACGTTGTCTACCTCACCTTGTAGTTGTATCCCGCACCACACACCTAAACCGTGGTACTGGTTGGCCGCCGCCTGTTCGTCTAATTTCTTCCTGGCGAAGTATGCTCGTCTGCCCAGGTCCGCCTACGACAATTATTATATTATTTAACCTCCTAAGACCCACCATCATCATCATCATCATCATCATTTCAGCCTATATACGTCCCACTGCTGGGCACAGGCCTCCTCTCATGCGCGAGAGGGCTTGGGCTATAGTCCCCACGCTAGCCCAATGCGGATTGGGGACTTCACATACACCTTTGAATTTCTTCGCAGATGTATGCAGGTTTCCTCACGATGTTTTCCTTCACCGAAAAGCTAGTGGTAAACATCAAATGATATTTCGTACATAAGTTCCGAAAAACTCATTGGTACGAGCCAGGATTTGAACCCGCGACCTCCGGATTGAAAGTCGGACGTCATATCCACTCGGCCACCACCGCTCCCACCACCCACGACCCACCATATAAAGTTTTTTTTTTATTTGAACCTTATTCTATAAGTAAATGAGAACGAATTTCGTTTGTTTTAAAAAGCAATTAAACAAAAGAAATGCTACTTTATTTGGTTCATGAAAGGTTCAAATTAGATTGCACGAATATGTACATTGTAATGTACATTTAGTCTCAGGAGGTTAATAAATAAAACGATCAGTTAACTTTAAAGCATTGATGATCTGTCTTTTAAGAGTCCCCTCTCTTTTAAGAGTAACCTCGGCCGAATTTCACCTTCCCATACAAACGAAAGTTTCGTTCTCATTTTAAAACTACTAGTTGGATTGTAATGAAACTTTGCACATACAATGACATTAGGTAGGTATATCTAGTCCTGTAAAGTTTATATAGCTCCAGTTGATAAAATAAACGAAATAGCAAGAACAAGTTTTGTATGAAAAACTTATTTTACGTATTTTTTAACTACTGTATCTGAAGCTACATAAACTAATTACAGGACTAGATTTACACTTTGTCCTATTGTAAGTCCAAAGTTTCAGAGCAATCTAGCTAGTCGTTTTAAAATGAGAGCGTAACTACGTTTGTATGGAGAACCGAGCTTGCTGCGGACTCTTAAGAGTCCGAAGACAGGTGTGACGACGATTGAAGCTAGAGGGAGCATTTTAGATAAACCGTCACCAAAAAACTCGACATGTCCAACGAGGTTTAAATACTATTTAAGTTATGCAAAACGTGTTCTAACTAAAAATAAAACGGGTTTTAACGGTAACACATATGAACAAAGCCAAAGTAAGATCTTCGTTTCGCTCGGTAAAAAAGGCTATTAACCTCAACAGTCTTCGGCAATACATAACAATCCTCCTCCGGGCCCTCCTTACACTCCGCCACAGGACATTTCTCTAATAACTCCTCCAAGGGCAGTCTCGGCTGGTCCTCGCTGCTGTTCTGTCTCCTGAAGGGCACCAGGAACCCCCACCCTTCGCCCATTATGTAGTGGAGGGGGTAACCTTCCCAGGACAGGCGGAGAAGTTTTGGAGTTATCTGGAAGTAGTAATAATGATTAAACCTTTGTGTGCCGACGTGATATCGTGTTGGTGTGGTATTCCAATGTGTATTTGCATCTATCTCACATTTTGCTTAATGCGAGAGTGAGACGGAATGCCCATCGGACAAAGAAATTGGAATACCACCTTTGGCAATGATAATCAAACTTCAATTCTAAATTTAAAGCCTCAAGGTCGCTTTTACTGCATAAAAAGAATAAAAGGTAATTAGATTCCGAATCTGCAACGACTTGGCATGTGCGCCACTATAAACGATTTTCACAGCAATTAGTCGTTTATGGTGGCGCTGCCTCACTCTGTCTGTGCGTTAGCTTAGCTTAGATAGACTCTGAGATAATTTTCAATCAATCAAGTACAAGTCGCAAAGCGGGCGAGGAGTTCAAAATGATTGCACAATTTTATTGTTTTTTTTTATTTCTTATTTTTCAATGTTATTTTCAAAGGAGTAAAATCGTGTGCAGATATCTTTGACAACCTCAACTGCTTAGCCTTTTGTGCTGCTGGCTGTGCCTAGTGATTATAGTTTTTTTTATGATATAGGAGGCAAACGAGCAGACGGATCACCTGATGGTAAACGATTACCGCCGCCCATGGACCTCTGCAACAGGGGTTGTAAGTGCGTTGTCGGCCTTTAAGATGGGAGTACGCTCTTTTCTTGAAGGTTTAGTGTTTAATAATTTCTTAATATCACGATGGTTGCATACAAAGACTCTTTGGACTTGTGCCAAATAGTTTTCTAGCCAAAGTATGCATACCATATACACTATAAGTTGCCTACCACTTAAATACACGATGATTTTTAATCGGTGATCAGGAGTAGAAAAATATTAATATCTAGCCCAAATTAAACTTATTAGGCTAGGTCTCACGCAATTATCTCATTGATTAATTAATTAAAAGTTAAAACATAATTAAAACTAATAACCACTAAATACATGGTTATCCTACATGAATTAACTACGATACGTCAAGTGCCATCGATATGGCGGGAAATTTGACGGATCTATGACTTTGTTTATGCATATGCATATGACAAGTTATTACTTACTCATAAATTATCAATTGCCATTAAGTTTGTAAAGAGGCTATAACTCATAGATACCTATTAGTAGAGTGACAAGGATTTTAGGATAAAATTGATCTCAAAATTAAAATTATGATTTTAAAAAACCCGAGAACACTTAGCTGCATATCCGCGCCTAAGTACCTATGGAAATTAAGTGTAAATATAAGCTATAAAACAATTAGATTGTTGCTTATATACATTTTGAGGACAATTTTCAAACAAAAAGAGCAATAAAAATCACTATACCTGCATACTAGTGGTAATATTATTCGCCCCCGGCTCCCAGTCATCCTCTTTACCCGGTTTCGTACATAGTTTCCTATACCACGCCGGATAACCCGCCAAATACGGCCTTTTTACCGGCAAAGCCCGCTTCAAATCAAACAGATATGCAAACTTTTTACTCAACTCTTCAACCCCTTCAAAAGTATCTGGCCGGTAAGAATTTGACTCTATAGCTTCGATGTATTCGTCGCATAGAACATCGAATTCTTTGTTCGATGTTCGATTTTCAAATTTTACGGCCAGTGTTTCTGGTTCGTTTTTCTTTTTAGGGATGGTTTTCTTTAACTTTAAAGTTTGAGTAGACCAATCCTGGTCCCACATCCAAAGGTCCTTTTTGTATGCGTCGTTTTCCATTAATTTGCACGCTTCGTCGGCTTTTTGGGATAATATTTGTTTGGATTCCAGTTTTAAGTCTTCGAATATAGTTTCTGATGAGTCTATGTATTGGAGCCAGTTGGAGTTGACGGGTAGATACGCTGAACCTGTAGGACAAATTAATTTACTATTGAATGAGAACTAAATAATTACTTTTTAATTATGTTTATGCCAAAGTTTGATAGCTGAAGTAGATAGCGCTGCACAGCGATAGGATAAGCTTCCCGAAAATGTAGCTAGGTGCTCCCGTAAGGCTTATATAAGTAATATAACATTGCTGGAAATATTAACTGCAGACGGGTAAGTTTTGGTTGCTTAGTTGGTATTGCGTTGTGCCTGTTAGAGGGAGAGAGACGTCGTCATACTAGATAGAGAGAGAGACAGTGCCTTGCACACTAGGCTTGTGCTAGTATATAAACTGACCTAACTCGAGCATGCCGGCCATAGTAACCGGATGTGGAAACCGTTCCAAGAACAGCGGCAGCAGTTGTCCCAGCACGTTGTGCGTCGCGATCACGTCGTGGGCGCAATACGACATCAACTTCTGGAAGTTGTTGTGCACGTCTTGCATAACGCCGTCCACGAATGTGTCGCGCGTGGCCTTGTCGACGGGCACGCCGCAGTACAGTTTGTGTACCTGGAGAAATAACAATTAACTCATTATTAGGTGTATAGTTAGCTAAGACTGAAGCTATGTATTATCGGTCCTTCAAAAATATTCAAATCACTCTATATTTCAATGCGGAAGTTCTGGAAAAAAATGCAAATTCAGAACCATCCCCTTTAGTTCAAGTCGGTTAACCATATTGTTCGTGTCGCGTCAACCTCGGGTCCAAACGTAATAGGAAATTTCGATCAGCTGAATAAGTGGCCTCTTGGTCTAGGGGTATGATTCCTGCTTTGGGTGCAGGAGGTCCCGGGTTCAAATCCCGGAGGGGCCCACTTTTTGTATTTAGTTAGAAAAAAATTGTATGCATAATTTAATTGTATATTTATTGGTGGCGTTATAGCTTTTTACAAATTAATTTTACGAATAATTTTTGTTTATTTATTTATTTATTTTTTGATATATATTTAGTTAGATCAAAGATGTTTATCATAAAATAACTATACAACCTAAAAGGAAATAAGACATAGTTTTTTTTAAATATTTAATTGTAAAAGTGATTAATATATAAAACATATAATTTTTTTTAGTTAGGGAAAAGATGGCCTATTTCACAATTCTTATGTTGTACTGTATGTTCAATATGTAGGAGATTGATGTGTCACAAAAAAAATATAGCAAAAGGGCATACATTGAATTCTGAACGAAGCGAATGATTCAAGAAATTTAAAATCATTTTACGCTTTATCGCATTAATTCTGATCTGTGATGAAAAGTCTCACAAAAGTTTTTTTTAATAGCCTAATATTATGTGTCCCACTGCGGCACAGACCACCCCTTTCTTTCGCCACTTGACACGGTTTGATGGTGCATGCTTGCCATGCTTTCGTCAATCCCTGCATACTGAAACCGAGACCGGGTCGACGTTGTCATGTCATTTCTTTTTTTTTTTAACTGTTTTTGTGGTGTGTGTTGTGTATGTAGTGCATAATCGTTTTCCATCGTATTTTCACGGAAACGTGCGTATTTACGTATATCATGCTACTTCAGTCAACCTCGGTGTCCTCAGTACTTTTTGTACCAAGAATGACTGAAATAGCAAGACGTTTGTACGTTTCCGCACAGAATAAATAATAGTACTAGGTACAGAAGACTCACTCTCTAACAAAACGCGTCTGTTACGATCAGCACAGATATGGCCGCTAGGTGGCGACAGCGCCACGCGCGGCTTATGGCTTTCCCAAAATTGGTGTGGAACGGATGTACTTTTAGCTACCTTATCAAAGCGACGAAATCGCGGAGTGAGCCACGCCTGGTTTCCGTGAAAAAACGATGGAAAATAATTATACACTACTTCGTAAGATATACACGTCGTTATTGTTATTACTTACTTCTGTCAGACTATTGAGAGAGCTGATCTCCATCCAATAGTCATCTGTAGGGTCCGGTTCCTTCGTTTTAGATTTCAGGACTGTCCGCTGATAGCTGGTCACCCCACTGACGCATGTGTGCATGGACATGGTGTCCATGAATCGCACTCCTGTAACGGACAAAGAAATATCAACTTGAATGGCCATTTAAATGGTTTCGCCATACATTTTCAACTGGGCCAAGAATAAAGAAATCCAAGATGGCGGCCGTTTCTTGCAGTTTTGATTACGGATTAAGAGGGTTTTCGGAGTTCACCCCCGTCGTCCTGGCGCTACTCCGTCGCACTCGGGAGGCCCCGGCGCATGCCGGGGGATGCCGCGGCATGCCGGCGCCTACCGCCGCGGTATCCTCTAGTGTGCTCCTCGATGCCGCGGAGTAACAATCCTCCGTGGTGCTCCGAGGTTGGTCTCAAAGTATTTAAATTTATACCTGAAGGTAATTGAAATAGGGAAGAAAATACATTGATAATTTTAAAGTGATCTGCGCTGCGCTCCACTGGTTTGCGCAGACCTTAATTTAGGTACCTGTTTGTTCCAGCCAGTATTGCTCCTTTATTTTACTCCGATCATACGACACGTTATGACCAACAACTATTCTAGGTCTCTCAAGGTCTCCAAAAGGCTGGTCTCCGTCAGTCTCCAATGGTATGAGGTCTTTGTAGTTCACGTGGTCGAAGGTTTGGTGGGGCTCGCCGTTGGCTAGAGGACGGCTTACCCAGCCATACCTGTGATGAAAAATCATGTCTTTATCCTTCTAAAGCCCTATCACATTCATACAAGAAAAATGGCAGTTGAAATAGAACTGAATAGTATAGGTCTGCAACTCTGCATACATCCGCGAAGAAATTGAAAGTGTGAATTCCTGAACACATTTTGGGGTAGTCAGTGTGGGGGCTATAGCCCAATCTCTCATGCATGGGAGACCTGTGAGGGACGAATATAGGCTGAATGGGGTTGGGAACTGTCAAAGGTTTGCATAGATGGCGCCCTCATAGCTTGCCCCTTTTTCATCTAGGGCAAAAATTTCAATTAAAAAAACCATAAATTGACACATTTCTAGGGATTGCCAGGGCAAGCTATGCTGGCGCCATCTGCTAAATACTTCGACCGTCCAACCCCATTGTATTAAAATATCTTACCAAGCATCAGGTGACACTGCACAGGCCAAAGTAGGTCTCTTCCCGGCTGACATCAAAACCTCCACATCTAATATAAGCGCGTTGTCAGACGGGCAGGGCACTTGCTCCACGCTGTCACCGGAGTACTTGCACCACCCGTAGGTTTTCGACCATTCCTGTAAAACATTTGTAATAAAAGAAGTTAAATCTATCCCTCTTATTAGACCCCTTCTAGGTGAAGGCCTCCTGCAACAAACATATACAAATTGACATGTAACTAATTGAGGAGCCTCTTTCCAATAGGTGTTATTTTTGTATGGATTTCATAGAGATATAAGCCCTTTTGAAAAGACACTATATTTAAAGTTAATTTTGTAGTTATAGAATCGGAATAAGAGAAATTGAATCGCATTAACAGGGGTGAAGAGCATAAGCTGAGCCACTTGCCCTTTCAATTAGTTTGTAAGCATTATCGTGTACTTTCATTATGTACCTATTGTCCAAACTTTTTGAATAAACGTCTTTTATTATTATTATTTATTAAAAGACGAATTTTTCAAAAAGTTAAAAAAAATACCTTAGGTGGTTGTGGTATGCTGGCGCTGGCCAGAGTCTTCAACAGCTCTCTGTAAGGCCCAGACTGCTGCTCACCGATGTTGTAAAAATGCTCCACAACATCCTTACCCTGCAGCTCAGGCAATTTCAACTCTACGTCAGGCACATACGGGTTCTGCTTGTAATCTATTCCATGTCTTATTAGACTTTCTTGACAACTTGAAAAGCAAGAAAAACTCGGTAAATTACTATCATACAAAGTAGTATGTAATGTATAACATTGTGACCTGTTTTATTAATAAGCCCCTTTGAATAACTGTAAATTGTAGTGAAATTTGGTCAAAAATCAAGATAAACACATAAACATAAATACCTTTTAATGATATTTGAATCTACGTTAGGACTAGGACCCTTGAATAACTGGTCGTATATGTTCTTAGAAATCATCTGTATATTATATTCATTAACTCTAAAGTCTTTGGAAACGTTTTCTTTAGGATTAGCTTCTTGAAAACTTTCTTTGGATATGTTTTCTTTAAGATTTTCTTTTTGAATACTTTCTGTTTTGAGGTTATTCGATTCGGCATTCTTTTTTCTTACAATAGTCACTTGACTTTTGGGAATTATATCACAGTAACATCGTGGACGAATCCGAGATAGTTTTACAAAGTTTTTTATGCACATCGAAACGTTTATTCGTTGCATTTTTTATTTTTTATTCAAATATTTACAAACACAAACTTTGCCGCGATCAACGTGCGTTCCGAAACCATGTTATAATTTATTTTCAATCAGTTTTTATATAACATTAATTTCCAAGTGTCATGTACAGTTTATAGTAGCAATTTTAATATAGTTGTTTTCATTTAACTAAATTCTAGTGAAATGCTCAAACAATGTTGTTTAAATTTGCAGTAAATGGCAAGAATTTAATTTTATACATATAATAACCTAAGAATAAAATGTTTTTAGTCTCTGAACATACCCTCTGTGACAACCGAACTTGATATGAAAAGGATCCATTCATGTAAACCTTAGGCAAAGAGAATATAACATGTAGGATCAAGCTGGGCGGGCTACACTGCATTCTGTTTAGTGCATACATCTGTCTCATTGGCAGTCTTGGTCTTGATAGCCTAGTTTTGCCAATTTTTTCGTGTGTAATCAAATCAAATCAATGCTGTTCGTAGTAATGTGTCCAATAAAATAATTACATAAAAGTTATCTTGTAAGAATATTTTATTTTATTACCGTGTCAATACATAATACTATTTCCATTATTTCATACCTATAATGACAGTGTTAACTCAGCAAACAATATTAATAACATGATAAGTGCAACTTATAATAAAAGGAATGTAATAATAACAACTTATATTGCTCAGTTGGTTCTAAGTTGATAGTCTCCGTTCTGGGTAATATACCGCACCCATGGCAGAGCTTGGTAGCCACTCTTCTCAATGATCTTCAGGTATCTGACTTGAATGCCCGATGTAGTGAAGTAGGGTATCTCGAATTTGACCTGAATTGGTGGCTTGCCGTCAACCTCCTCACATTCTACGGATGGTAAACCGAAATGAGCTCTCATTAGGTACTCTTTGCCTCCTGGGAAGGATTTAATAGACCAGGTTATAGCACTCTGTTCCGGTGTGTATTTCACGCTGCCAATGGTCGTTTTGAATTTAGGGGAATCAGCATCTGCAGGCACAGGAATGATAATCTCCACGTTGTTGGCTGTGGAACGTCTTTTAAACTGCGATTTGGCTTTGATCATGTATTCAACCCTGGAGTGAGCATGGCGCTCAATAACTGACTCAATCCAAATCAATGGCTTCACATGAGTGTTTAACCTGTAGGACATGAGCTCAAATTCACCATCGGGAGGAATGAAGGAGATGGTTCTGTCATTCTCAAATCGGGATAACCTGACACATTGATGGAATTTAACATCTTCAAGCTCAACAGACTTGGACTTGCCTCGGCCTGTGCTCTCAAAAAGCACTTTATCATTCAAACCCAACCGTAGCTCCGGCATGCCCGACAGATAAACTCTCATTTTTATGGCACCAACAATCTCACTCCGTAACACATTGCCGTTAGCATTGGCAAGCAAATTGACTGATTCAATCACATCTAGGAACACTTCATTCTTTCTGTACTTTATGCCTTCTGACCTCCATGATACTGCATTTGTGACCGCCATTGGTATTCTCGGCTGCATCTCCAGTTTATGTCCTTCTTGAGTGATGTACTCCTGCAGGATCTTACTGTCCGTCGTCTGAGGATACCCAAAGTCGATAAGTTCGTCTAGCAGCTCGTAGATAACCACAAAATTGTCGCGAATACTCTCCTCTTCAAGCTCCTTGAAATACTCAGTCATGACTTCAACGATCTTGTAGAGAAATACGAAAACTAGCGCTATGTTAGCGTTTTTCTTCGTAGTTGACACGATATAGAGGTTGTTGGTCTTGATGTAGGAGAACGTACATTCGCTAGTCTGCAGCAAAGGTGTCAACATCCCTTCCTCTTCCTTATCCATCAGCAAAGGCATGAACTTGTCGATGACGCCCATGTCCACATCGCCGCGGTAGTTCCTCGATATGAGGACTTTACCTTTGACGTCCAAAATGTATATCGCAGACGAAGACATCTTGGGGCTGTAACCAAATGAGCACAATCTTAATCCACTTATGATATGGTGACTAAGTTGCATACAGATAAAAACTACGCTTTGTCTCAAGTGCTTAAATTGAAATACGTGGACGAAATTAAAATACATTTATTTACTTACGGAAATATACACTATTTTCTTAAATAAATCTCATTATTTCCGAAATAAGTACGTGGGATGACGCAAGTTGGGACGACACAATGACAGCTGTGACATTTTTGGGTTTGGTAAGATAATAAATCCAAACGTTTTTAATAAGAGGTCGAATAGTAGTAGCGGGAAATATTTGAGTCATGTGTAAAAACATCCGAATAAAATCTTGGGCAGTCTTATTTTGACATTAAGTTGTCGGCTGTCAGACTGACATTTCAGGGCTTGAATGGCTTCAATACTGGCGGATAATTTTTTATTTTTATTAGTATTGTATTCGCGTTGTTGTCAGTGTTCATGAATGCTGAATGAACACATAATTGTTTGTAAATAACTAAATAACTTTCGTAACAATGGTCAATTAAAGTAGCGATGTTTCCCTAATATCTCTCGTTAGAAAGAGAGTTCTATACCATTGTTATATTTTGTTAGATTTCGAAACAAAGCAATGGTGGGACCAGAAGTAAATGAAAACAATTCTATTGTGTTCCTAGATGTATCAATTGATGGCGAGAAAGGTCAGTATTGGATACATTTTAAGTTAAGTGTATTTTTAAAGTGCATGTGCAACGCGTTTCTAGGTCAATCGATTCTGTAGGACAAGGACGCGAGACTCGTTACTGCATTGCATTATTTATTGTATATTTCAAGTTTATTTATGTTCGCGATGTTTATGTATTAGAATGTATTTATGTTACGTATCTATGCGCCTTTACTTAAAAAAAAGTCACTATGTTTTTTTATAAAGATATAAATAGGGTGTCATTATTTCCTACTTTGTTCTAATTAAAAATAGAAATAATTACACCGCCATAGCGTAGGTTGGTAATTGAATGGTATAAAGGCTCCTTGATTTATGTGAGTTTTGTATTAGCTATTGTACCTTAGCCTGTAATGGCATTAGAAAAAAGTTTTTTTTTAACTATGTGGGTACATATCTATTGCCTTAAGTGATATTTGTTTAAGTGTTTTTTTTAACTATGTAGGTACCTACATGTCTATTGCCTTAAGTGTTTTATTTTTTAATTAGAAGCTTTATTTCTACTTTATATGTATTTTGTGTATATAAGTATTTATATGTGTATATTATATATATCGTCGTCTAGTACCCACAACACAAGCCTTATTGAGCTTGCTGTGGGACTAGGTTGATCTGTGTAAATTGTCCTATAATATTTATTTATTTATTTATGAATTTCTTACTACCTAGTTGGCACATTATAATGGTGACTTGACCCAATGTATTGTTCAGACAATCAACTTAAAATTTGTAATGCAAATATGTATATGCATGATGACAATGTGTGAATGCAATATACTTACTTGCATAATATATATGATATATATATATATATATATATATATATAAATTTATGATTACTGGTAGAGAGTAACAACTTTTGATAAAATTAAAATCGTGCAAGCGGTTCTGTACAGATCTAGTGCATAATTATTTTCTTTCATATTTTTAAGGAAATGTACAAATGTGTCCTGCTATTTCAGTCAGTCTCGGTAAAAAATCACGTTTGTTCTATGGGAGCCCTACTTAAATATTTATTTTATTCTGTTTTTAGTATTTGTTGTTATAGCGGCAACAGAAATACATCATTTGTAAAAATTTCAACTGTCTAGCTATCACGGTTCATGAGGTACAGCCTGGTGACAGACAGACAGACAGACGGACAGTGGAGTCTTCGTAATAGGGTCCCGTTTTTACCGTTTGGATACGGAACCCTAAAAAATTGTAACAATATCCATTATTGTCCACTTTGAATGTAAGATCCCTGGTTAATTTTCAATAATTTACTACAATATTCAGCTAGGCCTATTTCTATGGTTTTCTTATCTCTTCCGTAATGAGTCAGGTTACAAGTACAATTTCTAGGTATTCCTTATCTCAATTCTCATAGATTTTAGAAAATCAACCATGCCATTTAGAACTTAAGGTTGAATTTGGAAATTGGAAATAAAATTACAACAAAGTATGCCTTTGCGTGAAATGCATTTTATTTTATTATATTATTATTAACTAAACTTCTTGAAATGTATTTCTTATCAAGATTCCTGCGTAAATATTATTGTCATAAATTGTAATTGATTTCAAGCGCCGTTAAATATCACCGTTAGAGTAAGTAAACAAAAACTTTGTAAATGCTAGAAAGACTGAGTAAAATATTATAATGCACGAAGGTTGATATTAGAGATGGGCCGCATATTCGATAATTATTCGGTATTCGGCGTATTCGGCATATTTTTCAATGTTCGTATTCGGCCGAATAGTTGTTCGGTTCGAACTTCCGAATATTTACCGAATAAACAATTTTTTAAGGGTGTCCGCTAGTTAGCGCGGATGCTCTTTGCGATTGTATGTATGAGACGTTTCCGTTTCTTTTCATAAAGGTCGGGAGGAGAAGGGTCAAAAACACGTTATGAGTACAGACCGCGGACCTGAATGAACTTGCCTTTAGCGTTTTAGGCAGTTTTAGCACAGAATAAATAATAGTACTAGGTACAGAAGACTCACTCTCTAACAAAACGGGTCCGTTACGATCAGGACAGATATGGCCGCTAGGTGGCGACAGCGCCACGCGCAGCTTATGGCTAGCCACCAAAATTGGTGTGGAACGGATGTACTTTTAGCTACCTGTAGCAAAGCGACGAAATCGCGGAGTGAGCCACGCCTGCTTTAGCGTTTTAGGCAGTTTTAGCCCAACCGAATATTCGTATTCGGCAAAGTCCATATTCGGCAAAGTCCATATTCGGCAAAGTCCATATTCGGCAAAGTCCATATTCGGCAAAGTCCATATTCGGCCCATCTCTAGTTGATATTGCGCTGTAGCTGCGCGGGTCAGAGGGGCTACCGCGAAAACCGAAATCCGCAAATTGCGGGGATCTTTCTCTTTTACTCCAATGAAGGCGTAATTAGAATGACAGAGAAAAATGCCCGCAATTTGCGAACTTCGATTTTCGCGGTTTAGCCCTGTTGACGTCTTTTTCGATCGATGGGTTAAAGGGACTACATGCTCTTTTTTCTTTTTTAGAGTTCCGTACCCAAAGGGTAAAACGGGACCCTATTACTAAGACTCCACTGTCCGTCTGTCTGTCACCAGGCTGTATCTCATGAACCGTGATAGCTAGACAGTTGAAATTATCAGAGATGATGTATTTCTGTTGCCTCTATAACAACAAATACTAAAAACAAAATAAAATAAATATTCAAGTGGGGCTCCCATACAACAAACGTGATTTTTTTGCCGTTTTTTGCGTAAATGGTACGGAACCCTTCGTGCGCGAGTTCGACTCGCACCTGGCCGGTTTTTTTTTAATTCGCAACTTAACTGAGAGTGTGATTGTTACAGCTAGCCGCATAGTGATCGAGCTACGTAACGACGTAGTTCCTCGAACGGCAGAGAACTTCCGAGCCCTCTGCACTGGGGAGAAGGGAGTCGGCGCCAGCGGGAAGCCCCTACATTACAAAGGCACCAAATTTCACAAAGGTATGGTTTTCTTATTATTCGTTTCTTTAGAAGAAAAGCTATACGGGTTGCAAAGCTATAGACCGACCGCTTAAATGAGTCCTCGCCTGCGCGGTACGGGGGCGACGGGGTAGGACGACTAAGGGCGGCGGGGAAAGGTGCGGGCGCCGTACGCCCGCACTATTGCGCATTTGCATTGTGCTCATTTAAGCGGTCGGTCTATAAAGTAAGTGGTGGATTTGCAGTGTTGGCCGCCCTAGGCCCCAGGCCCTGTAGTAACTACTGCCTCTCCTTTCTCAGCACCCATATATAGACTGCCGCCCCCAATATCTTGCCGCTCTAGGCCCGGGCTAGACGTGCGCGCCGGTCGAAAAAAATCAGGCGGCGGCGCGCCACGAAAAAATCCACGGCGGCGGCGTAACGCCGGCGGCGTGGGATTTTTCAACTTTTCAATATTAAGACGTATGATGAAAAGTTACGCTTAACCCTTAAGGGGCTACCCCACGCCAATGACCTTCGATCTGTATCCGTTAGTTTTCTAATGTTTTTTGTACCTTATTATATTAACAGCAAGGCTTTAAGCAATATAGTATCCCATATTTACTTCAAAGTTCATTGTCTTCGAGATATTTGGCATCTAAGTTGAACAATTTTAGGCTAAAAAACTGGTTTGCTGGCCATAACTTTTGTGTTAATTAGTTTAAAATTAAAACCCGGGACAGGTTTTTCGAGACGTCAAAGACGAACCCAAATATGTAGATTTCGTACATGTAAGATCACCGCAAACTGGATACGAAAAAAGTGTTTTTTAGACAATGTTTAAAAAATTCATAAAAAAATAAGTACTTATTAATTTTTTTCAAAATCCGGTGGACAAAACTGGAGATAAAAGATTGAAAAACCGATAACCGTTTGTCTTATAATTCTATCTGTAGTGCAAAAAAAGGAGATACGATTCAAAACTTGTCAAAAATCGATGAAAACCTCGGGTAGCCCCTCGACAAGGGAAAAAAATCTCAAAAAACTGTGTTAGTATAATTTTTTTGCTGTTATTATCTTATTATGTGGTTGTTTATTGTAGAAAAATCATGAAAAAAATATATTTATAATAGTTTCGAAAAAAACATACGTATGTTAAATATGTTGGATGTTGCCAGGTTCGGCGTAAATAAAAAGATACGCCGCATAATGAAAAGACGTCCAGTATTTTGGATACATACAGTACTTTATGTGCATAAGGTTTTTTTTTGTCAAATCATGTTTTTTTAATAAATATAGAATAATTGCATTTTTTAATTACAAATACACTTACTGATAATGTCAACTTATGTTATGAATTAAAGTCAAACCTATTATTTTTATATTTTTCCAAAAACTTTATAGCTCGTAGGTGGTAAAATTTTACCGTCATTTATCAAACTTAGCGGGGTATCGTAGGAGGACTAGGAGGCAGCAACATCTGAGCAATGGTTTTTACAATAATACATGCAATTTTATCAATATTTTCGTAAGAAATTTCTCAAATGAAATCGGGTCTGTCTCTTGATGTCTTGATGAACGCACAGGAAAAAAAAATCAGTAAAAATATTTTTTTATCTATTTGGTTCATTCGTTCATTACGTTGTAAACCGACAAGTTAGTGTATTTTCCCCATTCCTTTTTGTGTAATATATGTATGTTTATCCTATAAATTTTGTATGTATTTATATCCTTTATCTTTCTGGTACCTTGTTGTACATTTTGCTGCATTTGTCACCCTCTTTTCACTTTCTCCTCTCATCTACTCAAAGGTTAACTGGAAGAGATCCCTCAAAGGGATAAGTTCGCCTTTGTACTTCTTACTAATTGTATGTTATTTTTAATATGTCTTTTTGTACAATAAAGAGTTTACTACTACTACTACTACTACTACAAGTAATGAATTTTTAAAACGTTTTGAAACACCTAACATACCTCTGTTTAATTAATTTACCATAAAAACTACCAGAAAATTTGATAATTTTACTCTTCGCATACTTGGCAATGTCCAACATACTGGACTTAGCAAAAGTGCCGTGTTATCGACAACTGTTAAAACACTGGACATTATACTTTGTAAATGTGTTTTACCCATACATACAACACATTTTTATGTAAATCATACTGCCACAAGAAATAGTTAGTATTGTGTTGGTGCGACATAAAATTGTAGAAAATAAATTATACAATAACCAAAAAAATTCCGTACTAAATTATTGCCAAGTAAGTAAGTATTTTACATCAAAAATGTGAGAGTTACGTAGGAAGTGGCGCCCGCAATAATTTTCAACTATTTCTTATCGGTCTATAACCTATTACATATTTTAACGCTGCATAATACTGTCTTATAAAAAAATATTCGGCGCGAATTCTAGACTACCGGCGGCGGCGGCGGCGCGCTTACTCTCTATGGCGGCGGCGCGCCGCGGCGGCGCGCACGTCTAGCCCGGGCCTACTGGGCCTTAGGGCAAATCCGCCACTGGCTAAAGTTAAACAAATTACAGTAATGACATAGTTCTTGGAAGATAGAACTTTCGAGCGACTTGCACTGGAGAAAAAGGCGTTGATGCCAGTGGGAAGCCCCTATGAAAGCCCCAACCATCGCCCACTCTGTTAACTGTACAGTGGACCTTATTCCTTTTGTTATAATAAGGTCCACCGATGTACAGTTAGGAGTGTTGCTGTTTCTACAAAGGCACCTAGTTTCACAAACGACCTTCTGTCTCGTTTCCTTGTGAATGACGTTGGCGACTAGACAGTAAGACCAAAGACATATGTAACTCCGTATAAGATGAATAAAGTCTAAGGAAAAAACGTGCCTCGGAAGTCAAGAAAAAGTCATTCTCGGACAGATGGCGCATACACCTTTGGCCTATCCTCGGCTAGATGGCGGTGATGACACCGTTTCATATTTAACAATTTTAACACGTAGGTATCAGTGAATGAACATGGGTCAAAATGATATAAAAATAATAAAATAATTTATCCAAATATATTAATTTTTTGATAGTTTTATACGTTTTCATTTTGAGTTTTCGTCGTGTCTCGATAGATGGCAGTAAATTTACTGTAACTACAAAATTTACTATGACAGGACCCCTCTATACTATATATTCTCTTTGGTAAGACTAATTAGGTATAGTCTACTGTAGGTTTAGCATAACAGGATACTTGTCATTGAAAAATTCGTAACAATGGAGCGACCTTTTAAGCGCGGGTCGTTTGACGCATCTACACAGGGCTATAACCGCGAGAAACGAAGTTCATTATTTTCGTGCAACTATCTCTGTCACTCTAATTACGCCTTTATTGGAGTAAAAGAGAAAGATGCCCGAAATTTGCGAACTTCGATGTATTCAGAATGGTAGACGGTAGACAACATGGTCGAGTGAAGGGAGCGAGAGGAGGCCTTTGCCCAGCACTGGGACACTAAGGCCCGGCGCCCACTATTCAGAATTGCTAAGAACGCCTCGGCATGTCTAAGACACCTTGGTATGCTACAATTCAAACTTCTATGAAATTATGACGTTTAAAATAACACTTGCTCAGTCTGTGCTATCATAATCGCTGCCAACGTACCTTGGTATAACTTTTACACTTGAGGGATGCCTCGGCATTCCCAAGCACACCTCGGCATGCCTGCGGACGCCTCGGCATACCTAAGGACGCCTCGATAATATGCCGAAGGATCCCTCGCCGTGCCGATAGTGGGCGCCGGGCTTAAAACTAAATAAAAATGGCTATTCCTGGCTTGCTAACCGGACCTGGCTTCCCAAGTCGTGGCAAAATGACTTGCGATTGCGATGCTCACTGATTCTCTTTTATTTTAGTATGTATTCTCATGAAGGGAAATGTACAATTTCTTTTGAGAAATAAAGTTCTTTACGCATCAAATGCCGAGACAAAGCTAGGATGATGATGATGATGTGATGTGCGCGGTGACCTCCTTTAGTAGTCGTATCGAAATATCATTTGATATTTACCATTCGCAAATGATATTTCGATACCACTACTAAAGGAGGTCACCGCGCACATCACATCATCATCATCATCATCATCATCCTAGCTTTGTCTCGGCATTTGATGCGTAAAGAACTTTATTTCTCAAAAGAAATTGTACCATTTGCTTTTCGCTGAAGGAAAACATCGTGAGGAAACCGGACTATATTAGTTTATCCTCTGGATTGGTAGTAGTAGTAATATTCTTTATTGTGCACAATTAAAACAATATTAAATTAAATACATTATAATTAACATAACGGGCTAAGCAACTACAGGCGGTCTTATCGCTAATAAAGCGATCTCTTCCAGACAACCTTCAGGTAGCGAACACGTGTAACTTACCACGGCTGGAAGTAAACCAGTTTTTTTTTAATACTGAATATGACGCACAAGTGTTAAGTGTGTGTGTGTAAGTTAGGTACTATTTTTGGTACCTAGTTCGCCCTGAACTGTGAACTTAGCATATGCGGACATGCAACTGAAAATAAATGAAAATTATACATGTTTTCGTGATTTTTTTTCTATAGAGCCTTGTATATACTTTAAACATAAGGTTTTGTTGAGGGTCTGACCTTGTAAATATAGTCTAGTTTAAGTGTATGTATATGTTTTTATGCATTTGCTCTATGCTCTCGATTAAAACGTGTATAAATCAATATAAAAACTATACAATTTTGCGTCAATTGTTAGTCCCAGGTATCTTTTAGAGCCCCGATCCTCATCCATTCTTCAACTTATTATTTCTTCTCTCGTGCCGAGGTTCCCCTAAACAGTGGATGCCCAGAAAGCAGCTGTGCTGTCCTGACAGCCCTGACCGTGGCGTCTCTCAGGTCAGATTCAGAGCGGGAGTGCGGGCACGCGGGGCATGCCAACATGCCCAGGTAGACAACATGCCAATCGCTAACGCTAAGTAGCGAACGAAACGCAATTGTCACTGTCACAGTCACACTAATATGGAAGAGTGATAGAGAGACACAAAGCGATTCGATAGCGAAGCGCAAGCGGTCGTCACCTTGGCTAGGTCGGCAGGTGCGCCATGGTTTGCTGTGCTGTGCCGCAAGCATATTGGGAAGTGGCCACGAAGCAACATTTATTCATCAAAAATGTAAAATTATCAATCCCCATCCGACCATGCTCTGTTTACAACGGCCAACCTGAGATCTAAGACTGTTCAGCGCCTTCCAGATAGGCCATGCTTCTTTATATTTGTTAATTTTTTTTCTAGCCTATTTGAGTGTCCCACTGCTGGGCAAAGGCCTCTCCCCTTGATTTCCATGACTTCCGATTTGGTCTTTCCTCCGGCCAGTTGTTCAGGAAGCTGTCCAGGCCATCCCGCCATCTGCGTTTGGGCCTGCCCCGTTCACGTCCCTCTACCGGCATTCACTTGGTGGCTAGGTGGGTAAGCTCTGGCCCAGTCCCATTTGATCCTAGTGGTATATATATATTTCATTTGTATTTATATGATTTATTCCAGGGTTGTCACAGTTCATGGTGCAGGGCGGAGACACGGTGAAGAACGATGGCACAAGCGGCGAGAGCATATACGGACCCACGTTTGAAGATGAGAACTTTAAACTTCCGGTAGGTAATTGTCCTTCATGAGTGGCCACTTAAGCTTTGCATTTCCAGAAATGTGCAAAAATTCGTAGCAATAAATGTGTTTGTTAAGAATCATGAAATCATCATCTCATCATCATCAGAGGCATTACAGCCGCGGGTGGGCCTTAGTCTGGTCAAGCAAGTCTCTCCATTCCGATCTATTTGTGGCCTTCCTTCTCCAACTTTTCACTCCTAAGGTTCTGATTTCCTGGTATACGCCGAATCACATGAAATCACAGTTTATATTTAACGATAGTTTTGTCCACTGCAGCATTTCCCAAACTATGGGTCGCGACCCAAATGGATCGCGCGCGAATATTGAGTGGGCCCTGAAACTACTACGGCATCTGAGCGATACAAATAATTTGTTATGCCCCCCTTTTTAAGACAGCCAAGAGGTGGATCCCCAAATTGGCAGTTTTCGTTAGGTGGGTCGGAGCCCAGTCAACTTTGGAAGCCACTGATCCAATCTGATAACCCTTCGAGTGGCATTGTCCTCCTCGAGGTCTCTACGGTAAGTGGCGGTGGCCGCGAGACGGACAGACATAACAAGCCGGTTGAGTGGCGCAGCCAGTTTGGAAAAATATACGTCAAGTGGCGGGGCCTCAACGGGTGATCATCGCGAATTTGGCGCGTGTTAGAAATATGACCGTTTCCCAAAAAAAATCTATGAATGATATATACAAACTATATATCACTGAATTCAGCATAAAATGGGTTATTTGATTGTATACCAATGAATTCTATTCTATTTATGTGAATTATGCTAGACTTGTTCTAATCTCATATTTATTCTACTTTTATGTAAAAATACGTATAGTTACGAAATAAAACAATTGATTGTAGAAAAAGCAGTCTTTATGACAAAACAATACATTTAACACGATTCACACAGTTTATTTCACTTTTTATCAGTGCGTATTCCGTTTGAATGTTCGCGGCTCGACGACGGTCGGCGCGTAATGGGCGAGGTGGGGCAGGAACATCACGCCATTTCTAGCTAACTTTGTTTTACGCGAGAATTCGACCGTTAGGGAATACCATCCTTGTTTATTGACGAATGCATCTTGCAAGAGTGAGCAAGCAAGGCATAGTTCTAACGGTTTTATTTTAGGCGCGAAATGCAGCGTCGCACAGAGGCCGCGAGACGGTCTCTGCCAATTACGGGCTTGTTATGACCGAACCTTCTCGCGGCCTCTGCCACGCCGAGGCATATTTAAAAAAATGGCCGCGCCATTTGTCCTACCGTTCAACCGGAGGTGCTGCCACCCGAAGGGTTAACTCGGTTTTTTTTTTTAGCACGAACCGGGAGTCCTTAGCATGGCGAACAAAGGCCGGCCGCACACGAACGGCTCACAATTCTGCATCACGTCTCAACAGTGTCTACACTTGGACGGCACGAACGTCGTGTTCGGCCGGGTCCTTAGCGGGCTGGGGCTCGTGACAGAGATGCAGCTATACGGCGAGCAGGACGGAAAACTTAGACTGGTACGTTGAACCTTTTTTAGAGTAGGTTTTGCGAACGCTTCTGTTGTGGATTGGAGAATTCTTGTGGCTTTTCTTATGTGGTGCTATACCCTCTACCATCGCTGTCTCTGAGTCCATCCTAGCTGTATCATCTGGGTCCGCCATCTAGTAGTTTTTAAGTAATTAAAACTTAAACTTGCTATTATACTTCGAGCCAATAAAGAGGAAAGCTCCTATACTACTCTCTACAGTTCATGTACATAACACTTTAAACTCTCGCGTTTCGTACAAACGTCGGAAAAAAGTTAAAATAATAAAATTTTCTCAAAAATGGACGGCAAAGTCGACTTTGCCGTTTAAAAAATAGGTGGCGAAGTGCGGAGTTTATGGTCAGTCAAAAATTAAAGATTTTGGGAATGCAATGTTGCATACAAATTCCATTATTTGTAGAGTTCCAAACTTTTTAAAAGTTTAAATGGCCATATCAAATGAAGGCACAGGCCCATTAAACAGCCAAACAGATGATTAGTACTTATTATTTTAATGTTGGTACCGCGACTATTTAGCTGTCTCAAATAGGTTGGCGTATTTTCGGCAGAAAAATACACTTCTATTTTAAATAGAATAAAATAAAAAGGCGGCAAACAAAGCAAACTTTATCAATTGTTTCTACTTTTTTCTGTACGTAAGAAGGTTTCTTCTGTTAAATATTTCTATTATAATATATTTATATTTCTTGCACCATTTTTGTGAAAAGCACTATATATGACTCGGCTGGAAGGCTACTTGCTGCAAGTAGGCAAACCTTGGCTAATCGGTGATACTTGGTAATTCGGTGATACTCCGTTATAATCGTACACAGTTCTCACCATGAGGAAATGCGAGCTATAAAATCATGGGCAGCTGTCAGTTATGATGCTTGCAATCGGGTTGGCAGCGATTTAATTGCTTACATTTCAGCATTGTAAGCTCAGCGTAAGATAACAACGCATTATCACCGAATTACCAAGTATCACCGATAAGCCAAGGTTTGCCCTAGCTACTTCCGAGCCTCGACAATAATGTACTATTAATCGCGTTAGACTCGAGACGGCGCGCTAACTCTCATGCGATTTTAGTTACATTACGGACTGTTGGTTACGTCCAATTCAGCCTACCGATCAAAAACCGCAATGTAATGAAACTCGCATGCGAGTTCTCGCATCGTCTAACTAAATGGGCCCTTAATGACATTAATTATGAGTTCATGTACAATCACCTGCAATAATATGTTACACAACGAAGGCCGCAAAATTATGGGACACGCTCTTATTGCGCTACAAATAAGATCGTGTCAGATATTTTTGCGGCCTTTGTTGTGTAACATATTATTGCAGGTGAGTGTACACTATAGATATTTTTTATGCAATAAAATTTAACAAATATTACTTTATATCTTCGAGCAACACCGGCTTCCGACACGTCGGAAGGGAGGGGCCCAAGCGATATCTCACCGTACAAATCTTTCTGCCATTTTTCGCGGGGGGGGGAAAGGTGCACGCAGTCGCACTTCTCACACACTTACATACAAAATCCAATCTGTAATGACGACACAAATACATAGAAAATGACACACGTCAAAGACAAATCTTGCAAACCTCGATCTCTTTTTGTGTACGGACGAGTGACAAGTGTCACAACACGCACACTAACACATTTTCGTTGAAGTATGTTATTGTATTCTGAGAGATGAGAAGTCGGATTTGTCGCTCGACCGATCCGCAATTTGTACTGAGCGAGCAAAATCGATAAATCCAACAATTACATGAGACTAAAATATAATAATTGTGTTTAAATGTAATTAAACGTATGATATGTAAAAAAAAAATATTACATCTGAAATATAACACTTTCTTTTTGTAAATTTGATGTCCCCGACCTCTTTTTATAACAAAAAACCGAGCAAACAGGCATTTTTGTGCAGCAGTGTTCACGCGCGCGTCTGGACTCGGTCTAGTGAAAAATCCAAGTGCAACTAGTTTTATTACCCGCGCTAGATTAGATTGACGCGCTAATCTTGTACCTCGGCAGAGGGGAAATAGTGCGAATGCCACCTCCCTTCCGTGTTGCTCGAAGCTTTATATACTTGGTCAAGCAGATCTTGTCAGTAGAAAAAGGCGGCAAATTTGAAAAATGTAGGCGCGAAGGGATATCGTCTCTAAGAAAATTTTAATTTCGCGCCTTTTTCTACTGACAAGATTACTTTATATGTCATTAATTATTAATTTATATGTAATTAATTGTTATGCATACATACATATATGTAAATGTAATTAATGCATTAGATCTACTTGGACTCAACTCAATTAAAATCTAAATAATAGATTAAGAGTTTTGTTTGTAAACTTTCTTATTAATGTGTGTAATAAACAATTTGAATTTTAATTCTTTTTATTTCAGGATTGCGTGATAGAAGACTGCGGTGAGGTGATAGGAAATTGGCGAGACTGGATCTGGGACGAAGAGGACAAAATTACAGACTATCCTGAGGATCATCCACAGTTAGAAGAACTTTCGGTAGGTATACCATATGTCCGGAAGCAGTCATGGTAGAATCCCAGGCATCCCATGGCTCCTTCAAAACGGTAAGAAGGGTGACGCCGGAGTGGCTTTTAGTGGGTATACCTCCTCTCCCCCTCTCAACTTGAGAGGGCGGCTGCAGGAGGTAGTCCCACATATCCCCCATGGCTCCCCAGGGGGGGGGGGGGGGGGGGCTCCGTCAAAAAAATAAAGGTATACCATATGTCACTCATCAGCTTCCGCGCGTTATCCCGGCATTTTTGCCACGGGTCATGGGAGCCTGGGGTCCGCTTGACAACTAATCCCAAGCATTGGCGTAGGCACTAGTTTTTACGAAAGCGACTGCCATCTAACCTTCCAACCCAGAGGGTAAATCCTTATCGGGATTAGTCCGGTTTCCTCACGATGTTTTCCTTCAGCGAAAAGCGAATGGTAAATATCAAATGATATTTCGTACAGTCGACGTCAAAGATATGTTTACATTTTTCGCCTTATTACAAAGTAATAAGGCGCAATAGTGTAAACATGTTTTTGACGTCGACTGTACATAAGCAGGCCTATGGAACTCGCCGCGCGAGCTCGGATTAATACCTACGAATCCGCTCGCGTTCACGGTAGACAAGCAAGCCAGTTGGTTGCCACACGCGGTGAGATCATTCATACGAAGGAAATGTCATCGCAACGAAAAAAAAATTACACAGCTTGTAGTGTTTATGGCTGCAAAAATACCAAATCAAATAATAAATTATCGTTTTTTGCTCTTCCGACAAATGAGGAAAAGTAAGTAAACCTACCGTTGTTTTTACGATAGTTAAAAGCTACGAAATTTCTTTAAAGATGTAATGTTTCTAATGACACATATTTTATAGTTATACAGGGTGGAAAGGCACGACGATCCTTCCCGGAAGTATTAGGTCGTTTAAGTGATACAGAGACTATTGGTAATGGTAAGAATCGTTAATTGAGTAAAAAATAAAAATTGCAAAAATACTACTTTTTAACTGTGGTGATAACCCTATAGCATGTGCACATGACGGCGAGATTAAGGATCTCCGTCGGGAAAGCTCGGGACTTTACACTTTTTTCCGATCGTTGACAGTATCGCAATGATGTATGAATGACGCATAAATGTCAAATAAATCAAATGCATGCAAAAATATTACAAACAATTTTATTACTTTCTTAGATAATTACTTTTTTCCAATATTTAATACTATCTTCTTTTCACATACGGTGTTCAAATGTACCTCCGTGTATTACAACGCCGCCGCAGCCCGTACCCGAGTATGTCGATGCACATGCGATATAGTGTATGCTCTTCGTCATTTATCCTCCGCAGAAAGCACCAATTAGCCTTTGTCTCATTTCGTCCGCAGTTTCACATTCCGTTTGGTTTGGTACACCATATCTTTTACACAGCCCCACAAATTTAAATAGCCACGAGCATCTAACATTTTTATTTGAAGAATATGACATTCAATAAGTATAGTTCAATGAAAATTTAATTTCAAACATCAGACGTCTTGTCTATTTCCTACCACGCAAGAAGGTTTGTTAGTTTGGTATTGAAGAAGTATTTATTCTTGATTTATTCTTAGTATTTAATTTTTGCAAGTTCATTTGGTGCAACTAACACAACCTACTTGTTATTTTTAATTATTTTAGATAGTTTCCAATTATTCGAAAATAATTTTGTGAAACGTGTTAAGAAACTAAAACCTTTTTATCAGTCAAGGAAACCAGAGATATTTATAAGACGATTGCGTACTTTTGAGTGGTTGTCAATGTCACCATTTGAACTGTCGTTGTAAACAATGTTGTGGTTAGTATTATCAAAGAGAATAGATAGTATAGAGGGGTCCTGTCATTGTCAATTTTGTAGTCACGGTACATTTACTGCCATCTATCGACACACGTTTAAAACTTAAAATAAAATTGAAAATGTATAAAATAATCAAAATATGTTTACGGATAAATGATTCTTATTTTTTATTGTTCCATACTGACCCATGTTCTTTCACTGATATGTGTTAAAATTGTTAAATACCAAACGGTGTCGTTAACGCCATCTAGCCGAGAATAGGCCAAAGGTAATGGCGCCATCTATTCGAGAATGACTTTTCCTTGGCCGTCCGAGGCACGTTTTTTTCTTAGACTTTATTTATCTTATACGGAGTTATATATATCTCTGGTATTATTAATATTAAGGAATAACATAACTATTTCATTCAAGTATTGAACAAGTGGAACCACTAAGAAAGCGAAAATCCTGCAATGATTCTTACCGTGCTGTAAGCAGACCTAAAAATGGTTAGATGGCAACAAATTAGCATAATTTCCTGTCGAACACTGATTGTTTACAAGTAAGTTCATTGACCCTGTCACCTGTTAGGGTTAGAACAAAGTAGTTTTTTGCGTGGATGTTTAAAAGGTCATAATTTAGAAACGGTTGCCCATATTAACATAGTTTCTATGGAGAAAATATAGAGCTTAGGCTAAACTATCTCCCATTTCCGGAAAGGATCGTCGTGCCTTTCCACCCTGTATACTTTCCTCAAACATGCAATGAAATGTCGTCACTCCGGGCGTTATATCAGGCTTCGAAGTATCACGTTTAGGGCGGAGCAACTCCAGAGAACTGTAAAGGAATTTCATACAAAATTTAAGGCCTAGGCCGGGAAGTAATTTTTTTTTAAATTTCCATTTCACAGATATGTGTGACACACCATCGTGGCATTCAGCCATTAAAGTGATAACACACTATCGCACCGCTTTAAAAAAAAACTATAGGCAGTTTATGCTTTATGGTACGATTTCTTTTTTTTTAAATCTTTATAGGGCTGTATCTCCTAAACCGTGCGTCGCAGCGCAAAAATAATAAAATGTTTGTTCCTCTGTAAGAAACCCTTAATTAATATTAAAAACAAAACACACAAAAAAGAAAAAAAAATAACAAAAAAATACTTTATAATGGTGTATCTCCTAAACCGTACGTCGTAGCGCAAAAATAATCAAATTTTCGTTCCCCTTTAGGAAACCCCTTAATAACATTTAAAAAAACACAAGAAAAGAAAAAAAAGGAAAAAAAGGCAAAAAAAAATATTTATAGGGCTGTATCTCCTAAACCATGCGTCGTAGCGCAAAAATAATAAAATGCTCGTTCCTCTGCAAGAAACCCTTAATTAATATTTAAAAAAAAAGCACAAAAAAGAAAAACAAAAATAACAAAAAAAACTTTATAATGCTGTATCTCCTAAACCGTACGTCGTAGCGCAAAAATAATCAAATTTTCGTTCCCCTTTAGGGACCATCCATTAATTACGTCACACGAAAAACCTAGAAACCGTTGTACGCGTTCTAAAGCCGGGCGCCTTCGGCGCCCTAATGGTAAAAGAGTCGGATGTAGCCCGACGTACGTGGCGCGCTGCACTCGGTCCAAAGCCAGGCGCCTTCGACTCTCTCATACTAAGTGTCGGGCGTAGGCCCACATACGTGACACGCTGTATCCTTACCAAGACGCCTTCAGTGCCCTCTTGCTCAAAGCGTCGGGCGTAGCCCGACGTTCGTGGCGCGCTGCACGCGGTCCAAAGCCAGTCGCCTTCAACATTCTCATACTAAAAGTGTCGGGCTTGCCCGACTTACGTGACACGGTGTACACTTACCAAAGCCGGGCGCCTTCGGCGCCCTCTTACTCAAAGCGTCGGGCGTGTACGAGGCACGTTGTACGCGATCTAAAGCCGGGCGCCATCGGCGCCCTAATAGTAAAAGAGTCGGATGTAGCCCGACGTACGTGACGCGCTGCACTCGGTCCAAAGCCAGGCACCTTCGACTCTCTCATACTAAATGTCGGGCATAGCCCGACGTACGTGACACGCTGTACGCTTACCAAAGCCGGGCGCCTTCGGCGCCCTCTTACTCAAAGCGTCGGGCGTGTACGAGGCGCGTTGTACGCGTTCTAAAGCCGGGCGCCATTTCTAGGTTTTTTGACCCATTCCCCCTCCTTGTCACACTTGGTCACATTTTGCAAATCCCTCCCCACCTGGTGTGACGTCACATTTTAGGCAATTTTGTTTTCAACGAAATCGGTAATAGTAACTCGGCATTATTTTTTTTAATGAAAAAATTTTTTGGTAAAAGAAATATTAGTAATTTTATAACACAAAACCAATTAGGAACGAAAATTACTTCCAAAAACTCATTATTTAACTGTGCAGCGAATAAAAAAATATAAATCAATTTTCGGTTACTGATGAAGTTAAAGTGACGTCACAATGTTTGTGACTCCCCCCTCCCCCATCTCACAACATGTCACATTTTCTTGACCCCTCCCTCCCCCTAAACGTGTGACGTAATTAATGGATGACCCCTTAGAAAACACCTTAATAACATTTAAAAAAACACAAGAAAAGAAAAAAAAGAAAAAAGGGCAAAAAAAAATATTTATAGGGCTGTATCTCCTAAACCATGCGTCGTAGCGCAAAAATAATAAAATGTTCGTTCCTCTGCAAGAAACCCTTAGTTAATATTAAAAAAAAAAATGCACAAAAAAGAAAAAAAAAATAACAAAAAAAACTTTATAATGCTGTATCTCCTAAACCGTACGTCGTAGCGCAAAAATAATCAAATTTTCGCTCCCCTTTAGAAAACCCCTTAATAACATTTACAAAAAAACAATAAAAGAAAAAAAAGAAAAAAAAAGCAAAAAAAAATATTTATAGGGCTGTATCTCCTAAACCATGCGTCGTAGCGCAAAAATAATAATATGTTCGTTTCTCTGTAGGAAACCCTTAATTAATATTTAAAAAAAAACACAAAAAAGAAAAAAAAAAACTTTATAATGCTGTATCACCTAAACCGTACGTCGTAGCGCAAAAATAATAAAATGTTCGTTCCTCTGCAAGAAACCCTTAGTTAATATTAAAAAAAAAATGCACAAAAAAGAAAAAAAAATAACAAAAAAAACTTTATAATGCTGTATCTCCTAAACCGTACGTCGTAGCGCAAAAATAATCAAATTTTCGTTCCCCTCTAGAAAACCCCTTAATAACATTTACAAAAAAACAAGAAAAGAAAAAAAAGAAAAAAAAAAGCAAAAAAAAATATTTATAGGGCTGTATCTCCTAAACCATGCGTCGTAGCGCAAAAATAATAATATGTTCGTTTCTCTGTAGGAAACCCTTAATTAATATTTAAAAAAAAAAACACAAAAAAGAAAAAAAAACTTTATAATGCTGTATCACCTAAACCGTACGTCGTAGCGCAAAAATAATCAAATTTTCGTTCCCCTTTCGGAAACCTCTTCATATTTAAAAAAACACAAGAAAAGAAAAAAAAAACAAAAAAAAAATTGTAGGGCTGTATCTCCTAAACCATGCGTCGTAGCGCAAAAATAATAAAATGTTCGTTCCTCTGTAAGAAACCCCTAATTATTATTAAAAAAAAACTAAAAAAAAACTAAAAATGCTCTTAAACCGTGCGTCGTAGCGCAAAAATAATAAAAATTTCGTTCCCCTTATGAACCCCACTGAATAACCTATCACATTAGGACATGAAACAATCATCATCATCAATTTTTATTATTATTTCATTGCATGTTTAAGAAAAGCACTATACATACCTCGGCGTGAAAAGGGGTTCTCGGCCTCATGGCCTCACTACGTTCGGCCGTCTATATGCATTCGGCCGGCAACCCCTTACTTCCCAGCCTCTGTAGTAATGTACTATACCTATCTAAGTATCTATTTGAAACAAGTAGGTAGCTAACTTTTAAGTCCTTTTGGTACTGTCACGTTTATTTTAACGAAAGTAGGTACTTACTGCTATTTCAATGTAGGTATTAAGTACTAAACTATGCCCGTTTGTCTTATAATACCTGTATTGATGTTTTCTCTATTATGTAACGTAAATCTCTAACAGGTTTTAAACTACACGAAGTTTTAAAACTAATTCTTGCTGGGATCAAGCGCGCGGTTAATAAAACGGCATAAACACTGCGGTTACTGCAGGGACATATGACCTTTTAAAATGAGTATTTCGCAAACACTAACGCATAAACGGAATATTAGGTATACCTAATTATAATTTAAGATTTAGCTTTCCTTTTATTTCACTCCGCTGTTTAAGTAGGTATTTATTTATCATTTCTAAGCGTCAGCAACCCTAGCGTTGTGCCGGTGCGCGCGGTGCGGGGAGCGGCGCGTCGAAGGTCATTCCATTGTATTATTGCGTAGGTATCAAAACGGTAGGTATTTGCATTTTCTTTGAGAGATAAGTATCTGTTCGTAAGAACTATTATATAATCTGTGACATAAGTTCCGAAAAACTCATTGGTACGAGCCGGGGTTTGAACCTGCGACCTTTGGATTGAAAGTCGCACGCTCTTACCGCTAGGCCACCAGCGCTCCTTCATATTAGACATAATGTCACTGAGCTTGTCAATTCCGACTTGTTCTCTAGTTATGAAAACTGCAATGAAATTATACATAAGGTTTGGTTTTCTTAAGAGCCCATCAACGTGCACACTAGCGCCACTGCTAAATAATCGTGATTATTTAAATTTTAAGAAAGATATTAAAAAAAGGGGGCCGCTACGTGTGAATGTACAGTTAGCAGCAGAAGTTGCTAAGCGGGCCAGGTGTTCAAAATGATCTTGACGCGACTTTATTGTTAAGAGAATAAGAGCATACCGTGAGCGTGAATTAAGTAGGTATTTTTTTAATACACCAAACTAGTTTTTATGTTGCTGGATTCGTCGATCTATGAACTCGAAACAAAAACGGCCGTTTTAACTTTGGACGCATAGATTGTCGAATCCAGCTTATCCAGCAACAAAACTAGTTTGATGTATTCAAGAGGTAATTAAATACAAAATACAGTACGTAGCGGCCCCCTTTTTTAAATATCTTTCGTTAAATTTAAATAATCACGTTTATTTAGCAGTGGCGCTAGTGTGCACGTTGATGGGCTCTTAATTTTTCTTTTCTTTTTTTACAGATAGAAACATTATTAAACTACGTAAGCACAATAAAAACCTTCGGCAACAAATACTTCGCCGAGGGCAGATACAAACGCGCCGTACGGAAATACGACAAGAGTTTAAGATACATCGCGCATCTTATGGAGCTGTTCGAGCGAGCGCCACATCCTGAACCCCTCGTGCCGTGTGAGTACACCTCCATATGTTTCTATACATTACAACCATCATGCCTTATAATGACAAAAGTTTAAGATACATCGCGCATCTTATGGAGCTGTTCCAGCGAGCGCCTCATCCTGAACCCCTCGTGCCGTGTGAGTACACCTCCATATGTTTCTATACATTACAACCATCATGCCTTATAATGACAAAAGTTACGATACATCGCGCATCTTATGCGTCTCGAGCGATAACTCTTAAAGTGTTTAATGAAACCTTGTGAACGTCAGCTGCCGCTCCATTGGTGAGCTGAGGAAAGGCAGTCCCGATAGAAAATTTGTCAGATGACAGTTACTTATGAATAATGGGCGGACGACGGATGCAAAATACGTCAAAATCATGTCAAACGATATACGTAATTAAAATTGGTTTAAATAAGACGACATGATTTTGACGTATATTGCATCCGTCGTCCGCCCATTACTTATGAATTAAGAATACAATAATGCTCCTACAATAATGCACCTTGTTCCATTGCAATAAATAATAATATGCAATAACATTATGTTTCAGCGTTCAACAAGGCAGTGATGTACACACAGCAGTGCAACTTGAACTTGGCGGCGTGCCACGTCAAGCTAGAAAACTTCCAGGCCTGCCTCAAATGCTGTACTGAGGTAATTCAAAATATCAAACTTATTTGAATTTTTACAGTACATATGGTGCTACTTTACTGCACTCGTGCGATATTTAGCACGTTACGTAACTATGTACTAAATTTAAAGGGCCATATGTACTGTAAACCGTACGATACATGTGCGGATAGGTAATTCGCAACTCGTGTCGATTTAAAACACTCCCTTTATCTGTATCTATATCTATAGTTCGTTTTTTTAGCATTATAAAGAAGGTAAGCGATCTGTCTTTTAATTGAAAAACGCTTTTTAAAAATCATTAACTATTACTTATGAAAGCAGAAGAATATAAATGATCGTATTAGATTCATAATTGTTACATATTTGCCGTAACTTATTTTTAAAACGTGTTTTTCAATTAAAAGACACATCAAGATTGTTTACCCTTTTTCTAATGCCTAAAAAAAACGAACTATAGATTTATTTATTTGATTATAAACCTTGTCCACCAGGTCCTCTCGCTAGACCCCCGCAACGAGAAGGCCCTCTACCGGCGCGGCCAGTCCCACTTCGCCCTCAAAAACTACGAGGCGGCCCTCAGCGACCTCAAAACTGCCGACGAGATCTGCCCCAACAACAAGGCGGTGCTCAAACTGTTAGAACAGGTCCGGATATCCAACAAAAGGTACAACGACGTTCAAAAGCAACGCTTGTCAAAGTTTTTTCGTGACCAAAAGACGGAGAGTGTCCCAGTCGGACATCACTGAATTAAGACTGAAAGTACTGATTTATACTTTTAAGTAATGTGCAAATGAGATCTTATGACGTGGAAATCAAAATGGCCAAAGATGAAAGCGAGTTTACTAATTTGTACCATGAATTCTGATTATTCGTTAATGAAAATATGAGCTTAACTTTTGGGGCCCATTTTTCGAACGATATTAAATTGTGACGTCCTACGGGTAAAGGTACCTTATGGCGGTTGGCACTTAAGCTATTATTAACGCCGCTTCAATATTATTGCGGCGCTATGCGACGTAAGCGCCAACCGCCATAAGGTACCTTTTGCCGTGAAACGTCACAATTAATATTATTAGTCCACGAACTGTCAAATCGTAGAAACACACCATTTAATATAGTAACAAGAATTGCTCGTTTAAAGGTATTAGATAAAAATCATAACAATCATAATACACAGGCAAAGGGGTAGATATTAATAGGCTGCTATTTAACTGATCACCAGGTTTAGTAAAATTTAATACCAAAAAAGTCTATTTTACCACCCTAAAATAATGAATGATCACCAAAATTATAACACCATTTTAATGTGAAATGATTACCAATTTTATTACATTTTACTATCCTTTTAAAGGAAATGACACCAAACTAATCATTATTAACCCAAAAATAGTAAATGATTACCAAATTTCAAACCCCATTTTAATATGAAATGATAACCAAATTATTACATCTTTCTATCCTATTAAAGAAAATGACACCAAAAGAATCATTGTAAACCCAAAAATAGTAAAAGACCACCAAAATAAGAACTCCATTTTAATGTAAAATTATAACCAAATTTTTAAATCTTGATATCATATTAAAGCAAATGACTCCAAAATAATCATTGTAAACCCAAAAATAGTAAATGACCACCAAAATTGTAACCACATTTTAATTAAAAATGTGCAAATATTTAATATAATTATCGTTATCCTATTAAATTAATTAATCCACTTCGTCACCTTTTTGTAGTAGCATTTTATTTTTGTAACAGTCGCAGTTCTAACCTAACCTAACCCACTTTTCTAGTAGCATTTCGTTTCTGTAAGGGTCGCAGTTCAAACCTAACCTAACCTAACCCACTTTTCTAGTAGCATTCCTTTTCTGCAAGGTTCGCAGTTCAAACCTAACCTAACCTAACCCACTTTTCTAGTAGCATTCCTTTTCTGCAAGGTTCGCAGTTCAAACCTAACCTAACCCACTTTTCTAGTAGCATTTCTTTTCTGTAAGGGTCGCAGTTCAAACCTAACCTAACCCACTTTTCTAGTAGCATTTCTTTTCTGCAAGGGTCGCAGTTCAAACCTAACCTAACCCACTTTTCTAGTAGCATTTCTTTTCTGTAAGGGTTGCAGTTCAAACCTAACCTATCCCACTTTTCTAGTAGCATTTCTTTTCTGTAAGGGTCGCAGTTCAAACCTAACCTAACCCACATTTCTAGTAGCATTTCTTTTCTGTAAGGGTCGCAGTTCAAACCTGACCTAACCCATTTTTCTGATAGCAGTTTGGTTCTGTATAGGGCGCAGTTCAAACCTAACCTAACCCACTTTTCTAGTAGCATTTCGTTTCTAGAATAATTATTATTTTGGAGTCATGTGCTTTAATAGGATAGCAAACCTAACCCACTTTTCTAGTAGCATTTCATTTCTGTATGGGTCGCAGTTCAAACCTAACCTAACCCACTTTTCTAGTAGCACTCGTATCTGTATGGGTAACAGTTGAAACTTAACCTAGCCCACTTTTTTAGTAGCATTTCGGTTCTGTGAGGATCGCAGTTCTAACCTAACCTAACCTACTTTTATACTAGCATTTCGTTTCTGTAAAGGTCGCAGTTCAAACCTAACCTAACCTACTTTTCTAGTACCATTTCGTTTCTGTAAGGGTCGCAGTGCTAACTTAACTGATAGCAGTTTGACTTACTTTTCTAGTAGCATAACGAAATGCTACTAGAAAAGTAGATTAGGTAAGGTAGGTATGCGGTGCGGGATACGGGGTGTTGAGCGGGAGGGGCTAGTAATTTTGGCATCAGTTTACTTTATTTGGTAATATGTATACATTTTTTGGTAATCATAGTGGTTTATTTAGGTGAAAATATCGCATTAATTTGGTCTTCAAGATTTGGTGATCATTAATGATTTTTGGTGATCATTCAATATATTTGGTATTTGAATACAATTTGAAGTGCAGTCGTAATTAAAATGGTGGTACTTTTGTATTTTTAGGCCTTATTTTTTTGGTGTTCAGTCATTTTTTTTGGTAAGCATGATTTTTTTATTTAGGGTACCAAAGTATTTTTTGGTGGTCATTATATTTGTAGCCATATTAATACATAGGTAGGGTAGAAAAGGGGTTTCAATCGATGTGTGGAAGGGCGGCACTGTCGTCGAACCCAAGCCTGTCAAATCGTATGGGTTGCCATGACAACATACTAATAATATTAGACTAATATCGTTTGAGAAATGGGCCTCTGTTTATATGTGGACCAATTTTTATTTTGTTGTAGATTTGTTCATCAGACTTCGGTAAAATTTAGTGGATCGGTAGTTTTCCCTATTCTGTACATAATAAGCGCAATTTCACTATATGACCTAAACACGTATGGTACGAAAACGTATGGTATTTTACATGTTTTGCTACGGAAACTTACGTTTTTGTCCCAAATTGGGATTGCGTATTTATTCCACCCAGAATGAGGAACTCTTCAAATCAGCCAAATTTTATCCAAAATCAACGAAAAAAAATCAACAACAAAATAAAAAAAAGGACATATGTATTGATATTATATCTCATAGCAGTTTTTGTTGTGTAAATTTTGACGATTTGACGAAACGTTTCAAATGAACGTGAAATCAACTTCTTCTCTTATGACATCGAATTACATATATGGTTTTACATGTAACGGGGTTTATTTTTAGCAAATTGCCAACATTTTGCACACCTTTGGAGTTGCAGTCGTCCATAGACTACGGTCACTGCTTACCATCGTATGTTTATTTGCCACCAACGTGGTATTAGCTTAAGTAATCATCAAGAGATAACTTCAAAAATCACAAAACAGATATAATATGTATAAATGACATAAACATTCATTCAAAACTGAAACTGCTAGTTCGAGTTTTCTTTTACCCGTAGGTTCGTTTACTTTTAAGACTTCTCAGAAAGGAAGTCAAGTGTAGAAATATGGGTGCACTCATCAAGCTCAAAACTATGTCCCATAGCTCTTATGTCAGCGAATTAAGAACTATGGGACATATTTTTGAGTAAGTTGTCGACACCCATATTTTTACACTTGAATGTACAATGATTTAGTTACTCCTGTTGAGACCTAACATTCCAAATGTATGTGAAACTACACCCGGTTTTAACCTCTAACTTTCGATTTATGTAAACAGATATACTTACTAATATAAATAAAATCTAAAGGCTCCGTCACACAGGCGCGTTTTACATATAAAACGCTCACGACCCGCCCGGTTTGTATTTGTATTTGTATTTGTACAATATTTGTGGCAAACTCATACAGTTCAATTTAAAGTAATTTATTTGATGTTTTTTTATTGAAGACGTGATTTCTGATAGCAATAGGTACAACTGGTGTGGTTGGTTCCTTTTATTTGATATTCATACTTTTAAATAAATGGTTTTAAAAAATAGTCGAGGTCTAAAAGTAGATCTACCTAAATAACACTATTAATTATAATTTGATAGTGTAGGATTATTAATTAAAAATGTACAGTCAGGAGCATAAGGATCTAATAGTGAACGATGTGATCAAAATCACCTGAACACAATTTTGTTGTTAAGAGAATAAAAGTCTGTGTAGATCATTTTAGACAGCTTGCCCGCTTAGCCACTTATGCTGTTATTGTACAATGTTTCGAGTCTTATGAGGCTTGGGAGTTAAAATGTGATCCAAGTTAATATGATATTTAGTACAACTTAAGTTAAAATAATTGTAGCTTTTTAATTTTTTAAGGTTTTTACTTTTAATAAAAAATAAGCTAGACCTTAATTAATATTAAGAACAAGTTGTCCAGTTTAGTTTTAAGAGATTATCTGTATAATAATATTTATGTCAATTTCGTATTTGGCTAGTTTATATAGATTTAAATAGCTCTCTGATATGTTACATAAAATCTAAGCAAGCACAAAAGAGAAAGAGAACAGAAAATAATAAAAGGTACAGTCAGCAGCAGAAGTTGCTAAGCGGGCGAGGTGTTCAAAATTACCTTGACACGCTCTCTTCGCAATTTCTACACAAATTAAACACCTAACCCTTCCTCAAGTATCAGTCTATTGATAGGTGAAAACTGCATGAAAATCCGTTCAGTAGTTTTTGAGTTTATCGCGAACATACATACACACAGACAGACGCGGCGGGGGACTTTGTTTTATAAGGTGTAGGTAGTGACAATAAAGTCGCGTCAAGATCATTTTGAACACCTCGCCCGCTTAGCAACTTCTGCTGCTAACTGTACAAGGAATACAAGGATCAGAAAGCTTGCAAATACCGTGAGATGTATTCGAGTTTGAATATGCTTATAGGAAGAGTTAGACCAAGCTGAGTTGACAGCGATTTTGATAACCCACACGGTGCAAGTGTTATTTTAATCGTCAAACTTCTATGACATTATGACGCTTAAATAACACTCGCACAGTCTGGGCTAATAAAGTCGCTGCCAACATAGCTTGGTCTTAGAATAAATTTAAAAGTGGAAAAATTACTGCCACCAAAACCTCATCCATAGCCAGCAAATCTATGCTGGCTATGGATGAGGTCTTGGTGGCTCAGATGGCAGAGCGCTGGAGTATCGATCCAGAGGCCGTGAGTTCAAGTCTCACCCAAGACAGTAATTTTTCCACTTATAAATTTATTCTAAGCTTAGTAGCATCGTTAGCAGACGTTTCTGCTTGTTAAAAATTAAAATAGCTTGGTCTAGCTCTATGATCTATGTCATGTATTATTTTTGTTTACTTTACATGAGTGTGACTTTGAGATGTTACATATGACTATGATATGATTTTGTGACATACCGAGTGCTAGATAAAGATAGAAAGAAGTGAATGTGTAAATGTGTGTGTGTAAGTAAATGGTAGTTAAAAATAAGGGTTAGGTCGTACAGTTCAGTCGCGCTCACAAAGATCTTTAAAAGTGCGGTAATCAGCACTATACCTGCTTATGTCGAAAATTTTACGATACACGTGCGAAAAGTGGGTAGTTCGCAACTCGTGTCGATATAAAATCCCTTTGGTAGTGTTTTAATTTGAAAGAAATAAAATACATTTATTTACGTCAACCAATCATTAAATTATAAATTTTACATAGACACATACATAGACGTTCAATAGGACCCCCACTCAGCGTAGTGCTACGACGGTAAGCCGCAGCGCTGATTTTATGTGGGGACCTAACTTATCACTCACTTAAAATTATTAAGGAGATAATTAAATTGAGAACACATACAGGAAAAAATAAATATAACTATAACTAAAAGATAAGCCTACCGCCATAAAACATAACAAAAACATGAGGATATAGTAAAAAAAAGTTAAGAGTTAAATTCGCCTAGTGCAGTAGTGGGCAAAGTACGGCGCGCGGGCCATCTGCGGCCCGCGAATGGATTTCATCCGACCCGCCGCCGGTCGTATGAAATAATTAGAATATGGGCTATATGCCATTGGCCCACGATTATCACAAATCAAAATAAATTTTGGCTACAATTCTGGCCCACCACTTAAATTTCCTAAACTTTCTGGCCCCCATGAAGAAAGTTTGCCCACCACTGGCCTAGTGTGAGAAAGAAAGAAATAAGGGTGATTAATGGTATTAATGTTGCTGCTAAACGTATTAGGTGTTAGATAATAATTTATCGCTACTCCTTGCGATTTTCCTACTTTCGCACTTGTATCGTAATGTACTAGGCTCTAAAGGGGCCCACAGATTACCAGTTCGCCGGATGATGTCAGCCTTGGCTTGTAAACATGTTTTCACCACACCAGCTCGGAAAGGCTTACTTTGCACTTCAAAAACTAATAGCAAAGTTGCATTTTATTAACATGTGAGGCAAAGTAATCAAATGCAAATTTTGAGTTGTTTTCTTATGTTTGCTGGTAGAATTGACTTTTAAATGATGATTTTGGATGATAAATACTTAAGAACATTCATTTAGATTTGATTTTGTTTGATATTTTACATTTAATATTTGCTTCGGGTTGGTCTGGTGAAAAATTTAGTGTTTCACTCGGGGGCAAATTTTGTTTAACCCGCTTTGAAACCCTCGCAACGCTCAAGATTCCATTTTTCGAACCACTCGCTACACTCGTGGTTCAATGTTGGAATCTTTCGCTTGCTCGGCTACAACTTTGCCCCCGAGTGAAACAAATAACTATTGTGAACTCGACCGTACATAATTTAATAACAAGTAGTCCTAATTAGTAAAGTCTGATCAAGTAGTACCTAGGTAATATCTAAATGTATGCGGTATTTGGCATTTTATAAGAACGAATTGGCATTTATAAGTATGAATTTGTCATTTGATAAACATGAATTGGTAATTTTTTATTAGTATCAATTACCAATTTATATTAAGTCTTGGGTAATACGGGCGATTTTGTATAAAATTTATTGGTATCATCATACTTAAGTACTTACTAAGAGAATAAAAATAGAGGTCGCACTATAATAAATAAATATTATAGGGACATTCTTACACAAATTGACTAAGTCCCACGGTAAGCTCAAGAAAGCTTGTGTTGTGGGTACTTAGACAACGATATATATAATATACAAATACTTAAATACATAGAAAACATCCATGACTCAGGAACAAATATCTGTGCTCATCACACAAATAAATGCCCTTACCGGGATTCGAACCCAGGACCATCGGCTTCATAGGCAGGGTCACTACCCAGCTACCCACTAGGCCAATTATCCAAAATCAACGAAAAAAAATCAACAACAAAATAAAAAAACCGGGCAAGTGCGAGTCGGACTCGCGCACGAAGGGTTCCGTACCATAATGCAAAAAAAAAAAAAAAAAAAAGCAAAAAAAAAACGGTCACCCATCCAAATACTGACCACTCCCGACGTTGCTTAACTTTGGTCAAAAATCACGTTTGTTGTATGGGAGCCCCATTTAAATCTTTATTTTATTCTGTTTTTAGTATTTGTTGTTATAGCGGCAACAGAAATACATCATCTGTGAAAATTTCAACTGTCTAGCTATCACGGTTCGTGAGATACAGCCTGGTGACAGACGGACGGACGGACGGACGGACGGACGGACGGACGGACGGACGGACGGACGGACGGACAGCGAAGTCTTAGTAATAGGGTCCCGTTTTACCCTTTGGGTACGGAACCCTAAAAAGGACCTATGTATTGATATTATATCTCATAGCAGTTTTTGTTGTGTAATGTGTTATATTTTGACGATTTGACGAAACGTTTAAAATCAACTTCTTCTCTTATGACATCGAATTACATATATGGTTTTACATGTAACGGGGTTTATTTTTAGCAAATTGCCAACATTTTGCACACCTTTGGAGTTGCAGTCGTCCATAGACTACGGTCACTGCTTACCATCATATGTTTATTTGCCACCAACGTGGTATTAGCTTAAGTAATCATCAAGAGATAACTTCAATAATCACAAACCAGATATAATATGTATAAATGACATAAACATTCATTCAAAACTGAAACTGCTAGTTCGAGTTTTCTTTTACCCGTAGGTTCGTTTACTTTTAAGACTTCTCAGAAAGGAAGTCAAGTGTAGAAATATGGGTGCACTCATCATGCTCAAAAATATGTCCCATATCTCTTATGTCAGCGAATTAATAACTATGGGACATATTTTTGAGTAAGTTGTCGACACCCATATTTTTACACTTGAATGTACAATGATTTAGTTACTCCTGTTGAGACCTAACATTCCAAATGTATGTAAAACTACACCCGGTTTTAACCTCGTAACTTTCGATTTATGTAAACAGATATACTTACTAATATAAATAAAATCTAAAGGCTCCGTCACACAGGCGCGTTTTACATATAAAACGCTCACGACCCACCCGGAAAACGCGCCTGTGTGACGGAACCTTAAAAGTCTTAAGTACAATATTTGTGGCAAACTCATACAGTTCAATTTAAAGTAATTTATTTGATGTTTTTTATTTAAGACGTGATTTCTGATAGCAATAGGTACAACTGGTGCGGTTGGTTCCTTTTATTTGATATTCATACTTTTAAATAAATGGTTTTTAAAAATAGTCGAGGTCTAAAAGTAGATTCACCTAAATAACACTGTTAATTACCAGACCGGTCGTCAAAATATACTATATGACCTAATCGGAGAATCGGTTGAGAAATACATACGAAAGCATTTTGGTCTAAGCTGAAATGGAGACCTACGCTGACGCTCGGTCAAATACAAAGTTAATAGACGATAAAAGCGCAACCATCATATCCGTTTTTATTTGAAATTAGCTTAATGACCTTTATAACAGGTTGCCCGTATTACTTACAAGTTTTCTAATTAAAAAAATTAACTAATTAAAAATTTAATTGGTGCTCTACAAGTGAATGCCAAAATAGCTAGGATTGTTCTAATTACGAATAAAATACTAGGGTAATACGCCAGTAACTGGCCACCCTAAACTAAAAAAAAATATGGTTGTCTGTAAAGTCGGTTTACGGACGATAATTTTGCGTGATAACGTCATAAGAAAACGTGGCCGTAACGTTACCATGGAGATCCGTCCACAACGTTACCATGGAGATATGTCCACAACGTGACACTTTTTCGTGCATGCTACCGGTGTTCATCGATTTATAAGACGTTATCACGTCAAAAATGAACTCTATTCTCCTATAAACAGAATTCATTATAGTATAAGGTGGCTAGTTCTAGTTATTGAAGGCTGGCCAGTTATTGGAACCTTATACTAAAATGAATTCTGTTTATAGGTGAATAGAATTCATTTTTAGTTTAGGGTGGCAAGTTATTAGCCGGTGGCCAGTTACTGGCTAATTACGCTAATTATTTGATAATTTATTGTGTGCGTTAGAATGAGATTCAGACTAAATTACACGTGTGTTGTGCTTTTTGCTTACGATGGACTTAAAATACCACAGATTGTAGCTAAGAAAAACTGTAACTCAACAAATGTTACATTCAGATGGGAACTGAAGCTGAATTACTGTTGCGATATTACCGCTGTGTGCGTATCATTGGGGTTGGCAACTGTCAAAGGTTTGCATAGATGGCGCCATCATAGCTTGCCCCTTTTTCTATGAGATTTGGCTTAACACATTCAGTGCCGAAAACCCGACAATCGGGTATTTTATGATTTCGTTCCCGGGTAGGACGACCCGATAGTCGGGATCGCGGTACTACTGCTTTATATGACGAAATTGTTGCGGTTTGACTGGGTGGCAATGAAGGTGTTAACCCCTTTATTCAGAAAACTTTACGGGCCTGATTTAGTTAAATTATGTTTTATCCCTTTCTTACAAATACATAGTCAAAATGACAGATAAAGACAAAGGATTCATAACTAATTCAGACCAGTAACGCGTTTATGAATAACGCCATAAGTATACAGTCGACGTAAAACATGTGTTTATGATTTTGCACCTTACGCCTTTATAAGGTGGAAAATGTAAACATATATTTGACTTCGACTGTATATATCTAATTAAATACGTGAGTTGAGTCGGATTTATAATGTAAATAATAAATAAATGGGGCATTATCTATGAAACCTTATTGTCGATGGCGCTTACGCCGCACAGCGTCGCGCGGCATTGTATTTATATTGGAGCATCGTTAATAATGGCATAAGCGCCATCGACAATAAGGTCCCTTTTCATAGATAACGTCACATATTAATATTCTCTTAATGATCGCCGAATTATGATCTAAAGTATGTTTGTTTGAATGTGATGTATTCATTAGAATCATTAGATATAAATTAAAGGATATTAAATGTAGCTTTAATTTTCAATTAATGTTTTACCATTTGATTTAATTTTTTACGATATTATACAATTACGGCATAATAAAAAAGCTATTGTATTCACGTGGTTTTATTCATTCTATTTTGAAATATTGATTACTCTTTTTAGAAAATAGTATGTAACATTATGACCATCATATAATATTATATGACAAGAAACAGCTATGTAAGTATATGTACCTATTTGGCTTCAACATACCGCTATTCACAAATAATGTGTGACGATAATGATGTTAGACTTGCCTATTTTAACTAGACCTCAAGATTCGTAGCGGCCTACTATAACCAGAGGGCAGACTTAGCTGGTCTGTCTGTGGCGGTAGAGGCGATAAGCGTTGTTCGAGATTCAGCCGACAGTCATTGACCCTACGCCCGGTATTTCAATCTTAACCGCACCGCGACGAGACGCTTAGGCTGGCCAGTGTAACTAGACCTGGCCATTTAGATGTGTATAATCATCATCAGCCCGTTGCAGTCCACTGCTGGACATAGGTCTCTCCCAAGGTGCCCGGTCTGCCCCTTTATGCATGCAGTCGCTGCCGGCCCTCCGGTGCAAGTCATCCCGCCATCTGGCCAGAGGGCGCTTCTCCACTCCAAAACACGCTTAATTACTCCCGCGGTTATCATTTCTGCGATATGTGGCCAGCCCATTGCCACTTCAAAGCTATGTCGGTCACCTTGGTTCGCTGGCGGATCACTTAAGGCGATATGATTCGACTCATCAACGAATCTGAGGGGGTGAGGTGCGCGGCAAACCGTGAAGCCCCGCCCGCGCGTCCCGCGACCCTCTCGCCGAGCTCGTGAGCGCGCGCCGCGCACGGTAAACATTGCAGACGGGTCACAGTATAATGATCTTATGATGGCAGTATTTTAACTAGACCGGGAAATGGTCACGTTTTAGAGTTTTTATTGTATATGTACGTATGTATTTTTTGCATTACGTATTTCTGATCATTTCATGTAGAATTATTATTTTTATATAGACATGTGTACTTATTATTGATCAGTAAGAACGTTTTAATTTCATGGCAGCGTGTTCGAGTTAAAGTACCTAATAGTGGAGTAAACGAAGCAAGATGTTGTATGGAGACCCATGCATTAATTCCTCAGTCGATGAAATTTTGCTTGGTTATTGTATAGTATGAGCCGAAACTAACATATGAAATATCCAAAAAAAAAAACACTCCTAAGTTAGGTTTTTATACGTAAAAATACAAATCTGTTTATATCTTGAACCGAGTAATTCCTCCGTCCAAAATTATTTTACCAAATAAGTTATTTGTATCAGCATGTGATACTAGAAAAAAATCAAAAACTTTTGTCAAACATGAGAATATTTTTTTATGATAATTCCTTTTTTTGGTGCTCATTTTCATCGGAAAATTGCTCTGTCAATTTTTTCTTCTTATATGATCTTAGAATATAATTTAGCGTAGAGGGTAAGAAAATCCAAAAAAATGCATACACAAATTTATGTATTTCAGAACTATTAAAAACTGAGAGTGGAAAATTTCTCAGCCTGATTTCTTTTTAAATATATACTGAGTAGTCACGTATACACTTAAATCCAAAATATCCAAAAGAAATATCATCCAGGACACCGAAATTTTGGAAGCGAAGATAAATCCATCCCGCGGTTACGCAATAATGTACCGTCTTCCTTTAGCAGTTTAGTGCAGATTAGCGTCCTTGTGCTTCTAGTACGACCCGACCGCGTGACCCGCAGCCTGCACTTAATGGCTCCTCTACACGATGGGCCAGCGCCGGCCACTCCAAGGGACGCAGCCATGCGGTAGAATGAGATAGCAATATCACTTGCTCCCTCTAACGCTTAAATACGTCCCTTGGAGTGGCCGGCGCTGGCCCATCGTGTAGAGCTGTAGAGGAGCCATAAGAAGGGAGTTGTCGTTGTCGCTCGTTATTTTTTTGGATGTTTTTATAGATGAATGGAAAGAAAACTGTGAACTTAATTCAATAAATAAAATGGATAGAGAAATTTTCCACAGCGAGTAAAAAGGCAATTTCTGAAAATAGTATAGTTACATGGTAATTTTTTTGGATTTTCATTTTGTAGGTATAAAACGGCAATAAGCTGGCATTCCAGTGAAAAAATTAGACTGAGCAATTTTCCGGTCCAAGACACACCAAAAAATTATATTTTATTAATATTGGTATTTCTGCTGGGATATTTTTTTGGATATTTCATATATTGTTGCAATACGTTACATGAATATGTCCGGTGAAGAAAGTTTGAACGGAGCATTTTTCTGTAAAAAGATATTAACGATTTGAGACTTTAGGTATTTACTTTAATTCTATTATTATTATTCTTTGGATATTTATACAATACTTATTATTTATTGATACTTTATCATACTGTAAAGTTTTTTCTGGCTGAGGAATTACTGCGGGGTCCACTACCTTTATTTACTACATTATAAAGGAAAGTAACAATTTTAAAGGAGACGGTCAATTAAGGGTTCTATTTATAAAGGTTATTAACCTTAATCAACAATTCTACTTTACAGATTCCTTTAACTCAATAACGCTGCCGTGAAATTAAAACGTTGTTACTGATCAGTAGTACTTATTTATAAGCTCTAAAAACAAAAAAAAAAAGTTTCTAAGTAAATTTCTGATAACTTTTTGGTCAGTGCAAGCCTTACGGTTTCGTCTTGGCAACATTTTACATGAAAATGTTTTTGGTGGGTCTCATTATCACAATTTCCAATACTTTTGTTGCCTAACTTAATAAATTATTGTTTACAATACCTATCGACTTTATACCTACTTTAATGATCACACAATTTTAACGAAACAATGTTTTCAAGAAAATAATTCAATTAAGTGCGAGTCAAACTCGCGCACCGATGGTACCTACATTTTATTAAGTACATTATATATATATTTTTTTATTAAGTTGTAACTGACTCATCATCATCATCTCAGCCATAAGACGTCCACTGCTGAACATAGGCCTTCCCCATGGACCTCCATTCCGGTCGGAAGCGACCCGCATCCAGCGTCTTCCGACGGCCTTAACAAGGTCGTCTGTCCATCTTGTGGGTGGACGTCCTACGCTGCGCTTGCTAGTCCGTGGTCTCCACTCGAGCACTTTTCGACCCCATCGACCATCTTCTCTGCACGCAATGTGGCCTGCCCATATATATATATATATATATATATATATATTATATATATATATGTATATATATATATATGTTATATATATATATATATAACATTTTCAAGAAGTCTGGTCGCTTGTGGTGAAAAAAAAAATGTATGGAGAACAGAGTGGCCAACTTTCTTAAAAATAGTTTATCTAATACTGATTCTAAAATGGTATCACACATGCTATTTACATTTCTACAAATAAAGATATGGCCTAGATGGTGTTTAAAGTGAAGTATGGTGCTAACTAGTAAAAAAGACATAAAAGTGCGATTATCTCGAAAACCACGAAACTTTTACTAGACCTATAAGTGCATTTTCTGGACCAGCCTAAGCTGCCCTGTCGATGGTTAGAAGGTTGTCCATTAATTACTGGACACTCTGTATAGAGATGTAACTAACCCAAATGGCACTTGGCACTTTTTTTATCTGATAGTCAGCAAATGAGCCGCCTGATGGGAAGCGGTCATCTGATACTACTTTAAACACTAAAACGTCCATGCGTTATTGATTTAGTGTAATTTCCCCACAACAAATTAGCCTTTTGGCTGCACTTGGGCCGAGCACAAGCATAAACAGTAGCAGTAGGTACTAGGTACAAAGAAATCACGGAGCGACATAACCTCCTCGTTCAAAGCTACCACGATAGGCTCAGCTAGAAAGTCGTAGAGTAACTGACTGCAAATAAATATGGGAGCGATAGCTTGCACTCCGTGGTCCATAACAATCAAACAGATGGCGATGGCGTCGCATTCTTACGCATTCATAAGGATCCGATAAAAGATAATTTTAGATATTAGACAAAACAAAAAACCTAAGGTAGGGAATAAACACATTAAAAAATGTTGGCTAACGGCGTATTGCATAGAGTATCATTCTATGGAACTTGCTAACTATGTAAACAAAAGTTACTAGTAAATTCATTCATTCATCAAGTTTGATTACATAGTTAGCAAGTTTCATAGAACGGTTACCGATACGACGGTTATGTCAATTACACAAACGTGCACGGTGCGTAACGGAATGGGTAAGTAATATATAATAATAATATAATTTTACACTAAACAAAATATCTGCAAACAAAAGATTATACGAGTATAGCGCCAACTGCGCGCCTCTGGGCTGTATCTTATTCTTTGAACCTCGTGGCGGTGCAGCGATACAAAATTCACGTACGATCGCAGTGAGCGGGGTAAGCGGGTGGTGCGGGTACAGAGCGCTTAGCTCCACCCAGACGCTCAAGGGCATTGGGCCTACCAATCGTCTTAATAATATTAACTAGATTTTGCCCTGTGCGCAGGGCCCTCAGGGCCCCGCGGTACGCGTGTTGTTTGCTGTTGGTGCTGTTGTTGACGTGTTGTTGTTGGTAATGTTGTTGTTGCTGTTGTTTGCGCTGTTGTAATTGCGTAGTAGCTTGTTTTCCAAAGGGAAAAAGAAACAAAGTTGTACTTTTGCTAGGACAAACAGATCCGCGTGCGAGCACTTCATTCCTGTAGCTCGGTAGCAGTCCGGTTATGTGAGGGTCGCAGTTCTAACCTAACCTAACCCACTTTTCTGGTAGCAGTCCGTTTCTGTGAGGGTCGCAGTTCTAACCTAACCTAACCCACTTTTCTGGTAGCAGCCCGTTTCTGTGGGGTTCGCAGTTCTAACCTAACCTAACCCACTTTTCTGGTAGCAGTCCGTTCCTGTGAGGGTCGCAGTTCTAACCTAACCTAACCCACTTTTCTGGTAGCAGTCCGTTTCTGTGGGGTTCGCAGTTCTAACCTAACCTAACCCACTTTTCTGGTAGCAGTCCGTTCCTGTGAGGGTCGCAGTTCTAACCTAACCTAACCCACTTTTCTGGTAGCAGTCCGTTTCTGTGAGGGTCGCATTTCTAACCTAACCTAACCCACTTTTCTGGTAGCAGTCTGTTCCTGTGAGGGTCGCAGTTCTAACCTAACCTAACCCACATTGTTGGTAGCAGTCCATTCCTGCTGTTGTTATTGTTGTGTAGTAGTTTGTTTTCCAAAGGGAGAAATAAATAAATAAATAAAATGTACTTTTGATAGAAAGAAAAGATCCGCATGCGAGAACTTCATTCCCGCAGCTCGGCCTTCGGCCTCGCGTGCTTGGGAAATCGTAACTTTTCCTATTGGGTCGTGTTGCAGCTCCAACTTCCTCCTCACGTGTGACGCTTCGAACAAGACTAAAATACAACCAAGCGCAAGATGAACTGCCTGTAGGCACCTTGAACTCTCAATTATATTTAATTCATGTCGACCGTGGTCAAATATTAAAATTAGTGATATGTATTTAGTTCTTAAATAATTGGATTGTGATATGCCTATTAGGGTAATTTTTTCAATTATTTCAATTTGACATTTTATATTTATTTAAATTTATGATTATGATGATGAATTTGCACGCTTGACGGGCGTGGCGCGTTGCATGCGATCCAAAGCCGGGCGCCTTCGGCACCCTCATACTAAAAGCGTAACACTATACATATATTGTAACATCCCCATACTGTATCAATCCAAATAAATAATTTGTGATTTTCAAAGGAGTCAAAGAGCACGAAGGAATATAATCATTTTACAGATCGGACGTAGGTATATCAGTAAAGGTGAAATACTGTAAATATATCATACTTACATACTCACAATTATATTATGTAGGAATATAATATTATTTACCTACATTGAAATTGGTTGCTGACCTAGTGAAAATACTGAAATATTTTAACTGTTGATGTAGGAAAGCTAGGCGCTTTCAAGCACCTCGTAAAGTATTAGATGCTTCTGTTATCAGAAAGTGTGTTTTTATAGCACTTAGTGACTTTTTCTTACGTTTCATATGCTTTGATTCCCATTGTTTGTAAATGGTAAAATCACGTGACCGCGCGGAACACACTGACGCAGGTCCGTCCTCTACAAGCGCTGCCGCGCGACTGAAGAGGGCGTAAGTGCGTTCGCGAGTGATGGCGGTTGCGGATTTAGTAGGTATTGAAACATAGAAATTATTTTAATGATGTTACCGAGACAAAGTGATCCAAACCATCTAGATTATCTTATTACCTATACATTTATGTAAAAAACAAGCCAATAAAGTTTGTATTGTAGCTCTGAGATTGATTTATTGTTAAAAAAAGGCGTAACTTTGGAATTTTTTTCTATCGAGCAAAGTTTATCTAATCATGTTTTTGAGATCCAAAACATATCTGCCAGATCCTTAAGTATAAGATATATTTTTTTCACAATTTTAAAACATTGTTTCTTATATTTCCGATGGATTCAAAAAACTGGTTCGCTTAGCTCCTACGGGAAAAGCACGCCTTAATGTGTTTTACTGGAAGTGTATTGAGGTACCTATAAGTTCACTTTGTTCACAAATAAACAAAAAACTGGACAAGTGCGAGTCGGACTCGCCCACCGAGGGTTCCGTACTTTTTAGTATTTGTTGTTATAGCGGCAACAGAAATACATCATCTGTGAAAATTTTAACTGTCTAGCTATCACGGTTCATAAGATACAGCCTGGTGACAAACAGACGGACAGTGGGGTCCCGTTTTTACCCTTTGAGTACGGAACCCTAATAACCAACATTTTAACGATCATAATTAACTGACGCCTGACAAGATGGATATAAGTCCAACTTATCCATTTAATATATCAAGCAGAGCGCTCAACGGACTTTTATCAATATGACCTCAATAGTTCTATCAAAATATTTAAAAAAGGTATTTCTCATATGGTACTAAATCGTTTAAGTTAACCAGAATTACATTGCATAACAAAAATAGTTCATTTAGATGAAAACCGTTCGTTACACAGTGGAAAATGGATATTATATTGTAAACGGTCATCAAAAGTAAAAGTTAATCGTAAGCAATCATAATCGCTAATTAATTTAGAAGAAGCAAATAAAACGACATATTAGTTTAAAAATTGTTTTATAAAACATAATAAATACAGGCTTGAACGTAATGACAACAAATAAGGTGGGTACGCTTGAAAAGTGAAGTATCAGGACGGCAAGTGTCTTACAACTTGGTGTTCACATACATTGATAATTAAATAGTATATTTAAAAACACTTCAATTCAATAATATAATAATATCAAATAGTGGGACACTGGGTCACAATCACAACAGAACTGTCATAATGACATAATACACAGTTGAAGAGTAAAATTCAATAAATTTTCAAACTTGCGGCACAGTCTATACAGTCGTTCGACGAGGGGAGACGAGTGGGGGGTCGCGCGCACCCGAGCTGCATACATCGCTGTCATCGCATTGTTAGTAGCTCGGTACACGTCAAAGGCCGTCGGACCACTGTTACTTTTTACACTGTGCTTGTAGGAAAACACGAAAAAAGCCAAAATACTATTTATAATTATGCATTATGGCCGTTATAATCAATGTATAGCGAACACCAGTTTTAACAATGCATTAATCTTAAAAATAATTACACATATAAACATTTACCTTTGTCATTTACATCACTAAATTAATCATTAATAGGTATCCGAGAGTTTGCTTAAGACCCTTATTTCAATGTAAATAAGGTACAAAGTTGTAGCTCTAGGATTTTGTGGTAAAACGGTAATAAAAATTGTTAGGAAAAACGGTAAGCCATTGCGGAACTAGGTAGCAAACTAGCAACATGATGCTGTAAATACAGTGCTAAAATTAATAAAAAAAACAACGGGTTGCACTCCGGGAGTGCCGGCAGAAGTAAAAACTCAATGACAATGACATTGTAACTCAATATATTAATAGCAGCGCCATCTAGTGCAAAATGTCTGCAGCACTATGTATAATTGAGGTTAACGCCATCTTGCGTTATTTCGTCGCATTACTTGAAATCACTGTGAGTACTAGAGTTATATTAGTACCAGGTTGAGGGAAACTCACTAGATGGTATTTAATACAAAAAAAGAAAAACACAATGATATTTGTAACAGTGTCCGACACACGTGACGTAACGTCTTACGTCTTACGCTCTCGCGAGTTTAACATTTTTTCCCTATCACATCACATAAAGTGCTCAGCGCCGCTAAAGAAGTTTTCACTTCAAAAACCAAGTTTAGAAGAACTCAAGTCAAGTTTAGGCGACTGCATTTAAAAAACTTCAAAATCTTTTGAGTCGTGAGTAACTTTCTTGTTTTAAAATTTGTTATTTTGCTACCTAGTTACTCGACGGCTTACTTTACTAGCACTGGTACTAAATTAGTTTGTGACATAATACGAAGTCTTAAAGTTAAAATGCTTTGTGAATTGCACTGCTCCTTTGATGGTTGTTAAAAATGACTAGTATAGCGATAAAGGGCTCTTATAAGGCTATTAAACAGTATTGATTTTTTTTAATTACCTAATTCTGAATGTCAATATATTAAAATTAAGTTTAAGACTATTTTTACATAGTTAAACCTTTAATTTGTCTTTAATTTAACCAATTCATTGTGTAACGCAAATTCGTCAAATATTACTGTCGTTACCCAATGGAATCAATTGTGGACAAATAAGTCTGCAGGAACCTGCAACTATTTTTCTGATGAGAAACTTTTAAAACTAGCAAAAATGACTCTAAAATGTAAAATGCAACTTTATTATACATAATAGTAGCTGCACGCTCAAGTCTTTTGTACTTAGTACTAACATCAACACTCCATCCACATAACTGTACATCGGTGGACCTTATTACAAAAGGCATAAGGTCCACCGATGTACAGTTAACAGTGTTGTCGATGGTACGATGATTGTTTTGAAAAAAAAAAAAAAGTTAAAAGCTGTCTCTAAGAGATTTATGTATTTGTAGAATTATTTAATTGTTTAAAGTAATTTCCAAGCCTTATAAGAGCGTAGTTAAAAATACAATTATAAAGCGTAATAGTTACGAGATTCGTTTACAAACTAAACCTTAACCCGAAATCGAGTACTTGTTAAATAAAGCGTACGCAAGGCATTCTTGGTTAAATAATTTCTAAAATACTCATTATACTGTACAAAGAGTAAATTCAACTCTATTTTGTATTTATCATGCAATTGTAGAATTTAAATTGCGGGAATAACTGAATATCCATATTTTTGGTTATTCTGACTTATTCGTGGTTTAATAAAAAAAATACAAGGATTCATTCGTTTACAATTAGTTCCTTTGCGTAACGAAAATTTCCTCACTTATTTTTATGGACATTTTTCGTTACACAGTGGAATTACTTTGTAGAAAAATTATGCAGTGAATTAATCTTATGTATTTTTTTTATTAAAGGCCTGTGCATACCGGATGCGTGTGTAGACGTGTACGTGCGCGTTGTAGTATACAGATCCTTTGAGAGACGGCACACCACTTGCGTGACGTGTGCGTGCACGGCTCCAACATTTAAGCGCACGTGCACATCTTCGCACACGCATCCGGTGTGCTCTAGTCTTAACCATTGTAATGAATTATGAACAACAATAAAATTATACAATGGTGTGCTGTTAAAAGAACTACATCTTCGCAAAGGTGCAAAAGTAGTGGAACGGAATTCATCCGGCATTTTACTTACAAATATGGTTGAAGAATCTTAAGTTTAGCAACATAATTAACTTTGCGGCTAAATTCTTACTAGCATATACAATCGCAGTAATTTTCAGAATGATTATAATTTCAGTTTTGAAACTTAGAAATAAATGAAAAGTGGAGAATTCACGAAACTCGAACTCGCAACTCTGGATCTCTAGCTCGTCGCTCTGCCAACCGCGCTACCGAGACTTCACTCGATGACAGCGAATATTTCCACCACTCATATGCGGCTTAGGGAGGCGCCTAGCGACATCTACTGCAAGAGCATTACACTTCTTAAACGGCCGGAGTTCCAAGTCATATTACTCTTTGTATTAACAACGTACGTTGGGTAAGCGTCATTCCGTTCCACTTTATACTAAAAATAGGTAAACGCATTAAAAATATGTAAAAAATAAATAAACTTATACTAATATTATGCGAATGTTTCCAGTACAGATTATGGTCGTAGCTTTTGACAGTCTGTTTTCCACATGGATAATGTGGAAGTACTCCCATAAACGTTAAATTCATATGAAAATTTGATCTTAATGTTGCCGTCTGGCACACCGGCTGCGTGTGCGTAGATGTGAACGTGCGCGCGCGGTTGGATGTTGGAGCCGTGCACGCAAGCGGTGTGTCGTCTCTCATAAGAATCCGTGTATTACAACGCGCAGATGCATGTATACGCCGCATCCGATGTGCACAAACCTTTCTAGTTCTACTTCCGCATTTTATTTCTTTAAATTCTACTGGTGACACTGTTACCATGAAAACAATGCGATAATAGTGAACTGTTGAGAAAATAGATCTAATTCAAATAGTCTTCAAAATATCTTACACGAATTACAGATTTGTACGGAACTCCTTTAAATAATATTAATTGTCTTTTTTATTAGTCTTTTTGATGCAAGATTTTGATGTCTTAGAAAAATTAAAATTTGTCTAATAATAATGGCATTTTTTAATAGTGACATTTTTACAGTGGTGTGATTTGTAGTGTTTCATATAAATAAACCTACCACCCAGTAGTTACCATTTCTCTATTGGTATGACTTTTTAAATTACTGTTAAACAATAAAATAGCTGCAACCATATAATAAGGCTTAGAACCTACATTAGTTACAATTGTGACGAAAATGTACATCTAGCCGCAAAATACGTGACACTTTGCTATTCCTAACACTTAACAATTTTACATCAATTTGTAATTGAAATCGAAAAATGGCAGTGCCAAGACGGTACAAAGCCATAAAAATTACAAATAAAACTAGCGTACAGTTTACTCGTAATTTACAGCTGAATTTACATAAAGTGCCATTCCATGGAACTTGCTAACTATGTAAACAAACCGCCATATAAGAATGATGAATTTACTAGTGACTTTTGTGTACATAGTTAGCAAGTTCCATAGATTTTAAGTTTAGTTGGGGGCAATTTCAATAAACTAACGACATCGTCTTTAAATATTATTATTCGTTTGCTAAGCTCGAGTCTCAAGAGACGTGACACGAACCCAAAAAGCCGTTTCTATATAATCATACATGTTGACCTGTTCTTAAACTATTGTATAACAAAACTAGAGTTAGACCAAGAAAAGTCTGCAGCGTCAAACATTTAAACGTCAAATGTCTATGAAATTATGACGTATAAATAACACTTGCACTGCGTGGGCTATCAAAATCACTGCAGACTTTTCTCGGTCTGATTCTGGAACACGTGCGAAATTTTCAAGCACTAGCTTATCGTCTATGTAACTCTAAGTATCACCCGCCAAATTAAAACGTAAAAGTAAACATAAATGCACAGGATACACGCTTAAATTTTCAAATACAATATTAAGTTACTGTACGCTAATTTAATTTTTGAATACGCCCAAGCTTAAATCTACAAAAAATTATACAATTTGGTGTTACAGCACTTCATCCGACAATTACGACGGAACAACGAACACTAAATAATATTGTAAACCCTTGAACAACGTTAAACATCTCAATTAGTCAAATTGTGAACACGTCTTAATGTCAAACATTAATGTCAAATTATTATTAACCATGTACGCAACTACTTTTTATTTATACCTCGTTTTTTTAATTAGAACTAAAACGGTCAAATTCTTCTACGGTTCTTTATTTATTACAGCCAATTTAGGAAAAATTGTAGTAAATTTAATACTGTCATTAAAAAATGCGATGAACATTTTATCATTTTTGCCAATTTTAACATATTTTAACGATAGTTCATGTGCGCTGCCTATAAAAGAGGATTATTCTGATTAAAAACAAACGAAGTATGGAGACGTAACGAAAGTGTGAATATTTGTAAACCATATTAGGTACACTTAGATCTACAAATACTCATTTGTATGTCAAAAACCAGAAATTGATTAAAACTAGCATTCATCTAGCTAAGCCAAACCAGGGTTTACATGTAACTACTGTTTTCAACAGACAACTTACGTTAATGTCATGACGCTTAAAGCTACCGTCAATACGGAATATTAGGCAAAGCTCTGCGTAGGCGGCACCACTAGCACATACAGTAAACAAACCTCATTGACATCATCAATGACACATCATGCGTCACTAGGTCAATCACATGGCCTACCGCGAAAAACGACAATCGAAAGTTCGGTTTCTGCCTCTCTATCACACTTGCTTACTCGATCGATAGAGAGGCGTTTAGCGGTAGGCCACCTGTAAACAAACCGCCTTGATGCATCAATGTCATAGTGAAACCTTGTCAAACAACTGTATAAGGCCTAGTATGTATAAGTTACTCTATGGTTTACTAAACAAATTATTGCTGCACTCTGGCGGCATAACATTGCAGTAATACTCCCTATTAAATAAATTACTACAGTACGAAGCTATTCGAAATTATAAAAATAGCACTTATTACGTCGCCGCAAAGTTACAAATTGAGTGACATTAATTCCTAATTGTGCTCAGGCAAATATTTGTGACATTTATAATGTATACAAGAGAAATAATAAAGATTTCGGTTTGTCAAAGGTGGTCGTTTAAAAATAAAAAGACCTATTTGTGACTAAAAAAACTAACTTAGTTATGAGTTTAGCTCCATAATTTAATTTTTTCCACTTTGTAACGAAAGTAGTTCAACATTTATAATTTGGACTAATTTTCGTTACACAAAGGAATCAATTAAATTGTAGATGAATAACTTAAGTATTAAAACGTTTGTTCCATAACCATTTCACTTTCATAGTCTGTATTCTCTGACAAATTTAACCTCTAGCGTCCCACGGTCCTAATACTAGTGCAAATTACCTCCAATGCAATTTGAATCATAATTAAACGGAACAGAGTTGCTTTTGTTTCGTTTCGTTTTAGAAATAATATCAATATTATTTTCTCATATCATTGATCCGATTTTGACAGCCAATTTTTCTTATATGTTGGGCCGCTAGAGAATAATCGAATAATTTTCTAGGCAAGAGTGAGAATATTGAACCAACGAGATACATTTTTGGTATTTTTAACCGACGAAAAAAACGGAGGAGGTTCTCAAGTCGACGCGTATATTTGTATAAGCCGATCCAAGTCAGTAAATTAAAAAAAACAAATGGCGAATCCGATTCAAGGCAAATCGATTTTTACATTTTTTGTGTCACGATCTTGTAACTTTATTAGTAAATTCAGATCGTAATTCTTAAACATACATTTTTGGCAAATAAATAATTAAAAGACACATTTCGACATTGAATAAATTAATAAAACATTTGACTATCCCGTCACCTCATAGATTACACATCGTAGACTACAACTTTTCGAGTTTATATACGTGAGTGACCCCTTTTAATATATTAAATACAACTTTTGGAAAGAAAATCCACGTTCCAAAACGGAGTCGTCTATTTTCCACTTAAAGTAGTTTGAAAACACAGCATTTCTGTTTCCCTTTAACTAAGGAAGAGCAAAAGTTGTAGCCAAGTGAAACCTTACCGTGCTAGTAATAAAGTTGACTTTCCTTCGTCATCAGTCGACGATGAGTTCCTTTTTGCTAGTGTCGTGTTTTTCTGTCTCTTCTACTGATTCTTGAATAAGTGATTCTGTATGTTCGATGCTTGGGTTTTCAACTTCGCTAGTTTTTTGTTCGGTTTCGCTGTAACGAAACAATGACTGACCTGTATGATTTTTACACATAAAAGTTAACCCGTTGACCGCCACAGATAGCTGTGGACGTCATCGGAAAGTCTTGCGAAGGACGCCAACGACGGTCACACACGGGTGTGACACGGGTGTGACACGGGTGTGACACGGGTGTGACACGGGTGTGACACGGGTGTGCGTAAGTCCCTATTACATTGTTGAAGCTGACGGCAGGTTCAACAATGTAATAGGGACTTAGGGGGTGTCTATAAATTACGTCATCGATTTTTGACGATTTTTGACCCCCCCCCCCCTATAATCATCCAAACCCCCCCCCCCCCCCCCCCCCTAATTTGAAATGACGTAATTTATGAATTGCCCCTTACGTGGGACTCTGTAAAGTTAGTTTTTATTTTAAATTTAAATAATCATGATCGCCTGGCGTTCCGGCACGGACTATTAATTCGCCGTCTGCCGTTCGAAGGGTTAATCAAGATAGGATTTGAAAACTTGGCGGTTACTTTCAAACTTAATTAGACGCGATTAAGATGCTTATAATTAATTTCTTGAAAAGAACAACTTAATTCTGTCAATGGAGTTAGTGGCTGTCAAAATTTGTTTTATATACGACTTTCAACAAACGTTCAAGATAGGATCGTACTCCCATCTTAAAGGCCAATTCCTTCGATTAGAAAGACACCAAGGCCTGTCATAAAATTAAATTAAAAAAATGAATTTGATATTACTTGTAGGATTGACAGGTAAACTTATGCCGGCGTCATCAGTAAAATAGTCAGGGACAACTCTAGGAAGAGTAACGACTTACGTGTGGTCGCGAGGTGGTGCCGGCGCCGGCGCCGGCGCGGGCGCAGGCGGCGCGGACGCGGCCGGGCCGAGCGCGAGCGACTGCGGCCGCTTGAGCCACGTGCACCGCTCCTCCTAATATCATACCATTTCATATTAATATACATACGTTGACTAGTAATCGATGTTTCCTAAGGACCGGCCAATTTTTTTCATGAAATAAATGACAATGAAAAATCTATAAAAAATTCAATGAAAACGCCCGTACTTTCTTTAAATTTTTTAGAACTTTTATACCTAGGCTAGGCTTTTTTTTGTAGGCTGTACCTTTTTAAAATCATCACCTACTCATAAGGATAAATCGAATAACTCAATGAGGTGGTGTTGTTTTTATCGAGGAGTTCCTACACAGACAACACATCCTCCAGACTGAGCATAGTAGCGCTACCCCCTCTGCCACAAATATACGGTAGTGTTACTCCATTTTCGAGTCAAAGTGTCTTTGTGTGACGTCCGTGTCTTTGAACCCTTTGAACGGACCAATCACAGCACGGGACCTCGCTCACCTCATCCCCCGCACCCCCGTATTTTTGGCAGCATCGGTTTCATGAAATAATTGCTCTAAACTCCGTCTAGAGGATTCCTAGTCTATGAGTCTGGTATTTATCAGCAGAGCAACTACATGGTTGTTCAACTAGATTAAAGCGGTTGATATCTCACTAACAAAGTTAAACATGAACAATGAACGCTCCAAGTTAAAAATGATTAGAACTAAGTCCGTACCTGTGGGGAATGTACGGCGATAATGTCAGTTTGTGTGGCGGCCGGGGCGGCGGCGGGCGGCAGCACGCAGCGCAGCACTTGCTGCATGCAGCCCTGCAGCTCCACCACCTGCAATACAATATATATAACAATTTGGGTTTTATTAACACTGCATAATACAATAGTTATTTATTTTACAAGAGGGCAAAGTTGTTGTTTAACCGCTCGTGCTAATATTAATACCCGAGCAGACGAAAGTTTTTAAAATGAAACCACGAGCATATTCGAGTGGTTCGAAAAATGGAATCTTAAGCATTGCGAAGGTTCCAAAGCACGAGGGTTAAACAAATTTTGCCACCGAGTTAAACACAAAAATTTTCACCACACATACAAGGAAAATACTAAATGTAAAATATCAAACTAATCAATTCAAAATAAATGTTTTTAAATATTTATCATTCAAAGTCTTCCTTTAAAAGTCAATTTTACCAGCCTAGATAAGGAAATAACTCAAAATTTCCATTTGATTACTTTGTTTCCATTTGATGTGGATAAAATACAACTTTCTTGTCAGTTTTTGGGCTAAAATTATTTTCGTCCGGCTGTTCCCCGGCCACAGTTAGCATTTCTCGTGAAATATTCTGAACAGGTAGGATTTTATGGATTTAGTTTGAGAGAACAGGGGCTTTTAACACAGTCTTTTACATATGTTTCGAGTAATAACTAACCTGTTGCTGCAAACTGCAGCAGGTTTCAGTAAGTTGCCTCAAAACGTCCGGTTTGCTGCACTCCGTGTTCTGTAGAGTGGACACTTTCTTCCACAGCGCGTTGATCGCCTGCATCTGCAGCTGTTGTATTTTCCGCTCGCTGTCCAGCGCCGCTTTCGTGGCCTCCATGTCGCAGGTTAGCCTTCTGGAAAACATGTGAATTAGCATTCCGAAATACAGATATCAAGATAAAATTGAGAGCCCTAAGTAAACTTTCAAGAGCGGATATCTCAAAAACTATTCAAGATATCGAAAAACTTAACAAAATAAAACTTGTAACAAATTTTATCAGCTTTCGGTTTGTCTAAGTAGTCATGTCGCTAAGACGCAAAGTTTCCAAGATATAAGTGAAAAACCGAAAAATTAGACCTTCTTACCCCCCTCTACCCCCAACACCGGGGCTACGGCCGGGGACTCTTGATATGTTCACCTCCTAACTAGTCCAAACAAAGTTACGGAGTCAAAAATTGTGTTCTGTTCCTAGCATTTCCCTCTATACCTTCTTATTGCTTGGCCTACAATGAAACCTTTGATAATATTTCGTCCTGGCCGATAACTCAAAAATGCTTGTTGTAGTTGTATCACTCGTGAAAGCAACTCAGATTGTTTTTCTCAACTTTGTGGTGGCCACCATTCACTTTGGTGATAACTACTGCTAGTAATAAGTGAGAAAATATGAGATAAATTAACCAAATGGACTCACTGTATATGCTGCCTCGCCCTCGCCGCCTGTATCGCATGTAGAATCCTCAGCGTATCCTTATTGAGGTTCCTACTTCTATAGCCCCGCCACATCTTCTGTATAGTCACCGCTGCCATGGACTCTGCACTCATCTTTTTCTGTCTTCTTTGGTTTGACGCTAGCTTTATTATCTCCATCTTTTCCTATAAGAATAATGTTTGTTTTTATGAGAAGACTTTAATTTGTTTCTTGTTACTTCTAAACTACCCATATTAAGTCTGTCTTGTCTTATGTGGCCAAAAAGCATAATATTAGAAAATAAGATCGCGAATTTTACGATTTAAACTTTGAAGGTCGAAAATGTTTGTGTTTTTTTGCAAAAACGCATTTCTATTCCACAAATATGCTAAAAAATATACGAACAAATTGGTGTCTTTAAATCGTTTTAAAGAATGTTTCAAACATATCTTACGGAATTTCTAACTAATTTACAATAACTTATTCAATAAATTTGCAATAGTCATCGTGGTTAGTTCTAATTTAATGATAAAAAAATATGCGTAATATGACTGTTGAAAAAATTACATTCTATAAATAAAAATAAAAAGTATAAAAACACATTTTTACCTGATCAATTTCATCTTTAGAAACACCGTTAACCTTCTCCTTAGGCTCGAACTTCAAACTCCCTTTCCTCTGCTCCATCTTCGCCTTCATTTTGGGCGAAGACGTGGCACTTTTCGGTAGTTTCGGGGAATTTTTCAAACTATTATTGATAACTTTAGGTTGTGTTATCTGTCTGTGCGGCCTGTCTTCGTGTAGACTGCTGTTGCTGGACGGGCTTGACGTGTTGGAGACGTTTATGGGGTTCGGTTTGGGTATGGTTCGCTGTATGTCGTACATGGGGTCTTGGTAGTCTGGACTCATTAGGGACTCTGGTACGGGGACCATCTTTGAAGCGGCCTCGAGGGATTGGTTCACTGGTTTGGTGGGTAGTTCTGCAAAAAAATACACAAAAATATTTATAATAATGTCGTCTTATGTCTATAGGATGGCCCGAAAATACGTTTTCAAAAATATTTAGGAATATATACAATCGTTTAACCGAAAGAGGGAGGAAGGGGGGAAAGGGGGAGGCCTATGTTCAGCAGTGGACGTCTTATGGCTGAGATGATGATCATGATGAACCAAAATAAAACGTATTATCTTCAAAATTCTCCTTTAGCTTTGATACAAAAATATTTGCTAAAATGATCAACGTAATGCACAGAAATAATCTTTAGCAACATATTTTTGGACCAACCTATAATCTTATAAATTTGTTTAAATCTAACAGGAAAACTTAACAATCCTATAACACGAAAACAGAACGTGAAATAAAAGTTTAGATTGGCTAAAATAAAATTCAATGTCTCTTGTGCGGCGTTAAGGTACCTGTAGTATGTCACTATAAATATGTGTTATATGTTGTGTAATGTGTAACATATTATTGCTATTTGCAGGTGACTGTACAATATCTGACTTTGTCAACATGCGTGAATGGCATGGCAATTTTTCAGCTCTAGTCAAAGTTCTATAGTCGTTCTAGTTCGAATCTTACCTTTTTCCTTCTCCTCTTTAGTCTTCTCGTACAAGCCAGGCGAGTTAAAGCTCTGGCTCATAGCGGCCGGTATCTTGGTGTATGACGTCGACATTGAATGAGGGGAGTTCGTTTTGGACAACGCAGAGTGATAACTGGATGTGAGGCGGTCGGGAGAGCGGCCCATGTGGCGGCATAACTGGTACAACTAGAATTAGTTATAAAATTCAACATGTCTAAGGATTGCTTCTTACCTTTCTCCTTTTCCTCTTTAGTCTTCTCATACAAGCCAGGCGAGTCAAAGCTCTGGCTCATAGCGGCGGGAATCTCGGTGTAAGACGTCGACATTGAATGAGGGGAGTTCGTTTTGGACAACGCTGAATGGTAACTCGAAGTCAGACGGTCGGGGGAACGGCCCATGTGGCGAGGCGTCATTCGAGCTGTGGAAGTGATTAGATTTTTTTTTAAATATACACTAGGTATAGATGGTCAAGCAAATCTTGTCAGTAGAAAAAGGCGCGTAATTCATATTTTCTATGAAACGATATCCCTTCGCGCCTACGTTTTTCAAATTTGCCGCCTTTTTCTACTGACAAGATTTGCTTGACCGTCTATAGCATCTATTGTAGCGTATGAAACAACGCGCCAAAAATATCTGCCGCCCTCAAATGCTTTTTCAAACAGAGATAAATCTCAACATGATACAACACAGCATGCATGAATACAGATATAAGGGTAGTAGTTAGTAAGGCAACATGATCTCTTTCAATATAAAATATATAGGCTAGAATTCAGTATGTATAAACTTGCCTCCAGAATAGGGCGGACTAAATTGACATGAGATTGACAGATAAAATGATACCAGAACAAAGAAAAAACCGAACAAGTGCGAGTCGGACTCGCCCACCGAGGGTTCCGTACTTTTTAGTATTTTTTATTATAGCGGCAACAGAAATACATCATCTGTAAAAATTTCAACTGTCACTATCACGGTTCGTGAGATACAGCCTGATGACAGTCGGACGGACGGACGGACGGACGGACAGCGGAGTCTTAGTAATAGGGTCCCGTTTTTACCCTTTGGGTACGGAACCCTAAAAATAGTCACGAGTATTATGTCGATAAAATGATATCTATAAGTAAGATTGCAAAGTCTCAAACGATTTAGATTTATGAACGTGACGAGAAAAGTGGTTGATTCGATTGTAAGATTTTTTGCACGTCCACAGCACATGACGTAAATTAGAAATGAATCAAATTGTACGAAAAATTGCCCCGTCTGGGCTGGCCTTATTTGTATTCTGAGCCAAAATATTTATTTAATTACAATACATTTATCCAATACCTTTGTCTGTATTACTATAAAATTGCACAATTTTAGTGATCTCACGCTCTTCGTTAACGCTTCATAATGCGGTGTCTATACTGTCTATGTAGTGTGTGGGATCAAATTAAACCACATTGCTTTGTAGGTAAATTCTCCTAAACTTACATTGCATTCTCGGGGATTGTAGCTTGGGCTTTATAGGGCTGTGGTTTTGGTCTTTTAGCTGCTGTTGGTGATGCTGCGCCTGAAAAAACGTCCTAGTTTTAAAACTTAAGAAAAGGAGATATATAATTAAAAGAAACTGGAACAATTAAACAAATGTGACTAACTTTGCTAGCAAATTTTAAACCTTCACGCATATTAAATCACGGGTCAATTCCAAACTTTTTTGTTTACTTATTTATTCCGACGTCTTGCGTTCGGTCCCTGCGACGTTTCGTGAACAAGGGAAAAAATAGGGAAACAAAATTAAATAAGTCAAGTGGGCGAATGTTGCTAAGTACTCGTTGCTAAGTTGTAATATGTACACACAAAATTGAGTCGTACCTTGCTCAGTATAAGGCGCAGTTTCCTTTGGTCCTCCGTGTCCAACGCATCGGCTGTCAGGGGGCACGTGGAGGCCAGGTACTCGCACAGTTCCTGGTGTTGCCCGGAGTGATAATGACGGCCTTTACCTTGGCTGTATAGCCACTCCGCTTTTAAGCTGTAACAAAGTTATCGTCAATCAATACATCGGTGTATTGGTTTAGGCATAATATATTTGAATAAAATAAAAAATGACAAACATGGTCAATTATCTAGTCATGTGGAATAGTAATTGGAGTAAATTGAATACTAGCGCGGGGCCATTAACCACAACAATGGCTGAGTACATCCTTTTTGTCACACTTATTGGTTTTATTGTTTAAATTTAATGTCAAAATAAAGATAAACATAAACATAATTTATTCAAAAAACACATATTTCATGGTTACATTCATATAAAACAAAGACTTAAAAATAGTGATAGTTTACATGTGCCTGAACTAGGATTGAAACATTGTTCAAGCAAATTAATTTTCACATACAAAAAAACACATTATAATTTAGCAACTTAATACTATATATTTATTTATCGTGATAATTATCCTATTTATCCTGTTGTAAATCCAGTCATATTGCTTATAATCATTTTACAACTATTAGTAGATTCTCTGTGTCTTCGTACGTCATATTTTGAAGGGCTTTTCGGAGCGTTTTCTTACACTTTTTGTAGCTGAGTGTATATAAATCTAAATTTGCGTTGAGCCTGTTGTATAGAAAAGGACCCAGAGCAATGAAAAATCTCATAGAAAAGGCATATCTTCTATGAATATTTTGTGAGCAAACAATATCTTTGCGTCTCTTGTTAGTATATTCAAAATATGTGTTTCTAATCGCTATTCTCGTATGAAATACTTATTTTTTTCTTCTTCTTGTATCCAATCCAATCGTTGTATGAGTTCAAATGTATCTGTAGACAGAGAAGTTTTTTGAAGTAAATAAATGCTCACCTTTCAATAGCACTAACGACGAATCCATCGATGGTCTTTACATTTAGGATCCAGTTCAAAACAAAAGGGCGGTAGTCGAACCCTCTGAGCTGTGGGTCAAGGAATTTTTGATTTACCGTTTTATATTAACTAGCGACGCGCCTTTTTTTGGTTAATTATAGGAGTTTAGAGCTTTTCTCTATCGTATTCATGGATTGATCCCAGGGGAAGGAGACATCTCGGAAAAGGGGACCTCCCGGGAAAAGCGCGCGCTCCGGCTTTGCACAGGTTACACAAAACCTCAACAAATTATACACCTAAACCTTCCTCAAGAATCACTCTATTGATAGGTGAAAACCGCATGAAAATGCGCTTAGTAGTTTTCGAGTTTATCGCGAACGTACATACACATAAACGGACAGACGCGGCGGGGGATTTTGTTTTATAAGGTGTAGTGATGTGAATGGATTTTTTTGGTTTGTTTACCAAAAATCATAGCATATTTGTTCTCCACAAAAAATAATCATCATTTTCAGCACAGGCATTCGGTTACGCAAGAGAGGGATCGGACTATCAGACCCCACTATGGTGCAAAGAGGGTTGAGGACTTCACGAACAGTTTATTTAAATCTGTTTTGTGTACAATAAAGTGTTTACATGTACATACATTTTTGTTTTCACTGACAGCCTTAGCTCCATACACCGTGTTTTTTTTTATTTCCGTTAATTTCAAGGGTGCATTCCTGAGCTTAAATCAAGTAACTTTCTCAAAGACACCGATATTCTAATTAACTCCATTTCGGAAATAATCAATAATTTTTTTTTTTCCTATAAGGCCTCTACAAGCGTGACCAAGTGGTCTTAGGGCAGGTTTACATATTGATTAGTGTTTAGAATGAGTTCATACATTTGCTACTAAACTTAAGAACAATCTCGGTCGATCGATGTTCGAAATGACATTGATATGTCACAGATTTCAATTGTTTGGTAGAGTTAAATGTAATGCCCGTGTTACAACAACGCTATATGCTACATTTAATTACTTTTTAAACCAAATTTTTTTAACAAAAAAAGAACAAAAAAAATATTGTTTTTTGAAAATTAACTATGCCATTTAGTTATCTTAAAGGTACTTAACCATACCCCGAAGTTAACGGAATTCAATAAAAACACGGTGTATAGGTATAAGGGTCAATTAATAACTGTAAAACATCAATTTTTACGTTGCACCTGGTGGTGGTCGAGTGGATATGACGTCCGACTTTCAATCCGGAGGTTGCGGATTCAAATCCTGGCTCGTACCAATGAGTTTTTCGGCACTTATGTACGAAATATATTGATATTTACCACTAGCTTTTCGGTGAAGGAAAACATCGTGAAAAAACCTGCATAAATCTGCGAAGAAATTCAAAGGTGTATATGAAGTACCCAATCAGCATTGGGCTAGCCTGGGGACTATTCCCAAGCTCTCTCGCGCATGAGAGGAGGCCTGTGCCCAGCAGTGGGACGTACATAGGCTGAAATATTATTATTATTAATGTTTCTTATGTTTTGAGGTTTTCAAAGGATACAGCTTATCTTTCCCCGCCATCGCCACACACGGGTTCCCCTGCACGGTGAAGCTGTCCAGCTTGGTCAGATGCACCAGATGGCAGACCTCGTTGAGGTCCTGGATGTTGTTGTGGGCTAGCCCTAGGTGCTCCAAGCTGGTGGGGAGGTAGCGGTCGCACTGCCGGAGGTCTATTATGCGGTTGCGTTCGAGGGCTAGATGCTGGAAACAGATGTTACATAATAAATAATAAGATAGTAATGATAATGATATAGCAATATTTAATAAAACAAGTGCGAGTCGGACTCGCTTTTCAAGGGTATCAAATTGTTGATTGCTATTCGCTTTATCACCGCTGGTCTGACGGATGCTCAAGTAAGAAAAACGATAATATAGTACAAGATTGCCTTGCCTGTTCTCGAATGAATAAAAAATAATGATAAAACCTCGTTACATACGGACACGTCATGAATTATTTATCATGAATGAGTTCAACTCTATGTGGGATGTATTGGTATGTGTCCAGCTGTCCAATTGTCAAAAAATATGCTTGTCATTCTGATGATGAAACATAAATTATGACAAATTTATTGTTGTCTTGTGGTAAGAGGTACTTTTCAAATCTTCAAATCATCATTCAAATAATCAAAGAGGTAGATTTCAATTTTTATCATGATTAGAGCAAATTTTCCGCCAGACGTACCGTTTTTGTACTACAAGCAAAAAACTGAAAAAGAGTATAAATTTTTCCACAACTCCGAGCAAACTCGGATTACATTAATTTAGAACCAAATGAAGGTATTAAGACGATTTCCAGCTTGCTGGGAATTAACCTTTTGAACGCTAAACGGCGCATCCATTTGCCGTGCCACTGACGCCACGGGGGTAAAATTTAGTTTTGTGAATAAATAATGCCAACCTAAATGTGGGGTGTTTTTCAGTAGATTTTCATCAAAAAACGATCGACGTCTAATGCCGTCTTTGGCGTCGTTGTCACGATTTTGCGTTGACGTCAATTGCCATCTGTGGCGTTCAAAAGGTTAATTCCTAGAAAAAATCTTATTTGACTGGCCTATAAAGGCACATATACAATACCTTCAAACTCTTCAAATAGCTGATATCAGCGATGAAGGAAATCTGGTTGTTGGACAAATCTAGGTGTTCCAGGTGCATGTTGTGGTTGAGGTGCTCTATTGATTTGATGTTGTTCCCTGTAATAAACACGGATGACATATGAGCCGCTTTCAACTAAAAGGGTAGGTACTTATTGTTGATTGTCAATAAGACGCTATTTCCATTAAGCTTCAATTTGAAATCAACTTTATCGACAACCGACAATGTGGTACCTTTTAGTTGAAAACGTCACATATAATGAGATTTATGAGAAACGCTTTTACAGCTTCTAAGCTACATTTTTATGTAGGTACTCCAGATAATAGGAAGACAGTTTTGGTGGCCAATTTACTTTTTTATAATAAAAGGAGCAGATGAATCGCCGAGATAAGCGATCACCGTCGCCCATGGACACCAGGCGGCTTAGCACGGTCGCGTTTTTATCCCTTGTCACCATGCCTGTCACGTTCTAACAAGTATGTAAGTGCGAAAGGGACGCGCATAGTGATAGTCGATAAAAATGGAACCGTGCTGAGCCCACAGCACCACCAGAGGGGTTGTAAGTGCATTGCCGGCCTTTAAGATGGGAACTCGCTCTTTAATTGCTACCCAATTTTTACTACACAATTATCTTGCTTTTGTACAAATTTTGATCTTGAAATGACAGACAAATCAAACTCTCATTTTATATTTAACGCAATACCAGCGGCGACTGAGATCATAATGCTATCTCCTTTACCCTTGTTAAGACCAAACACGAGTGAAAGAGATGGCATGACCTTAGTCCATAGTCTCTAGGATATATGTATAAGCAAGGGTATTGTCTACAAGATAAGTAAATGAATCACACTGTGTTACAGTAATTGCCCAATTTAAGAGGTTTGGCTTGGCTACTGTTTGTATGATGTCATTCCCCTGGCTGTTATTTGCAATATTATCTTGCACAATGTATTACATCCATCCATACTAATATTATAAATGCGAAAGTGTGTCTGTCTGTCTGTTACCTCTTCATGCTTAAACCGCTGAACTAATTTAGTTGAAATTTGGTATGGAGATAGTTTGAGTCCCGTGGAAGGACTTAGGGTCGTTTTTATCACAGAAATCACCCTGTAAGGGGGTGAAAAGGGGGGTGGGGGAAGTTTGTATGGGGAATCGATAAAAAACAGATTGGATAAAAAATTACTAACTCCACGCAGACAAAGTTGTGGACAAAAGCTAGTACTCCATACTAATATTATTAATGCGAAAGTGTGTCTGTCTGTTACCTCATCACCATACATCGGGGTTTTCGGTGCGGGAATGATTTAGTGTATTTATAACTTTGTTTATTGTAAAATAATTACCAAACTATGAATTAATCGTAGGTAGTAAGGTCCAAATGTGCTTAGAAATGTTAAATTAGTATCGTTTTTTACAGTTTTTACCTGTTATTTGGCTAGTGTAAAACATTCCCGCACTGAAAACCCCGATGTATGCTCATCACACTAAAACCGCTGAACCAATTTGGACAAAATTTGGTATAGAGATAGATTGGGCCCAGAGAAAAGACATAGGGTAGTTTTTATCAATCATCGTCATCATTATTCTACACAGACGAAGTCACAACACAACAAAAGGATTAGGACAACTTCTGTCAAGTCACAGGTGGAGATTATAGTTGAGAGGAAACTTACCAGCCAATTTCAGCACTTTAAGGTAAATCAGATCTTTGAGCCCCTCAATCTGCAGGATGCCGTTGTTGTTGAGGGCCAGAATGCGGACGTTGGTGAGGCGTGACACACTGTGCATCCGCAGCAGGAAGTTGTTGCATATTGACAACTGGAATTTTAAGTATTATGATTAAACCCGTACACGGCAGGAAGAAGATGATATATAGAAAAATTGAATAAATTTTAACCTTATGTAATTTTAAGTGCAAATATATTCAATAGAATATCTCGAGTGAACTTCTTCCCGCCGTGTATGGATTAAATGTGCTCAAAGCTCCACCAATGGGATTTAGTCAGTTATTTCTCAAAATTAAGCAATTAAAATCACTTTGGTACAGATAATGTGACAGGAAGTTATTTAAAAAATCTATAATATTGGTATGGATTATTTTTTATTAATTGTTGTGGATGTGCTTGGCTTGGCAGTGGGCATACCCCAGCCATGAATATAAAGATAATTCTTTTATTTTAGGTGTGGTTATAAAAAGTAGCTGTAAAATTAAGGTGTAACCAGCAAGAAAAATATTACATATAACTAATAAAAGTTGTTAAATTTAAATTGAAGTCTTTCACCAAATCAAATCATATAGCCAAGAAATTGCATTTATATTTTCCTAGCAAGATTCATGCAAAAAGTAATCAGATTCTTCACAAAGATTACTGAATAAATTAACTATGATTAAACCAATTCTATGAAATTAGCAAGTGGAATGTGATGATCTTATATTTATGCCGTTTTCTCTCTTGGTTCGCAAGTGACTTACGTTTTCGACGCGACTGTACGTGTCCAGGTTGTCCAGCCGTTGCAACTCGTTCTGGTCCAGGACCAAATTTATTATAGTTTTCCCATCATCGGCTGGCGCTTTCTCTATTTTCTTCAACCCACGCCTCGAAAGGTCCAATGTTTCGTTATTAGACTCCTCTGCAAACATAACGGTTACAGAACTATCCAAGCGAAACCATTTACGTTATCAATAACAAACTTACCCATCGTATTGTACTTTATAGCATCTTATTTATTTAGAAATTTGATGCAGTTTTTCACAAAAATCAACATTCGTAAGTTCACGTTCTGAATATTAATTACAATTATTGGTTAACTGTCAACGCCCAGATATTTATAGTAAATATTTTTTTGTAACAATAAATAAATATGCTTCGAACAAAGTTGCTGATATCTTAATAATACTATCAATTTCGATGTTTATTTAATTTAACGTGTAAATATGGAACAATCAATCACAATCACAGAACACTTCATTGTTGACAAAATTTTGGAGGATAGTTTCGGAACCCATTGTTAATTTGACGTTAGCGTTGTTCGAATCAATTTTTTATCGGTTTTATTCTTAAATTATTATTATTGCTTGAATTGATCATTCCGAATAAGGAAGATTTCCCTATTTAAAAATATTTTATTGTTTTCATTAGTCTAACACAATGATTTAAGTTGAAATCACGGAGAGAAATATATGAAAACCGGAAGGGGCAGAAAAAACCGGTAAGCTTTATTTATACAACACTACTACGCGGCGGCGGGCTTGTTATTGAGGTTAGTGAAATTTTTGCGATATTTTGTTTTTCTATGGAAATGTCAACAAATAACAAACGTTTTTTGGTCTTAATATGACTTATAAATAATATTCAATCATTAGACACCAAGAAATTATTATCATTCATTCATTTCCAGCGATAATCCTAGGGACGCGTTAGTTGACACTTTTTTCTATAAAGTTTGTTTCGCTTGATAAACTCGACAACTTTAAGGTTTCCAATTAGATAGTTGCTCTAGTTTTCCCAAATGTAATTGTAACTTAAGTCACGCTGATATAAACTGGAATTATATTAAGAATCGAGCACATTACAGCTGTCTATTTATAGCATATCACATGTAACCTCTATCTTTTAGGCGGGAGAATGGCTCTGCCCTTCAGTGCTAAGGGTTTGAGGCCCTCGCAGGTGGTCTGCGCTATAGTTTTCGTGAGGATCCTGTCCGTATTCCTGGTACAGACTTGGTATGTGCCGGACGAGTATTGGCAAACCCTGGAAGTGGCCCATAAGCAAGCATTTGGGTATGGAGCGCTGACATGGGAGTGGCAGAAGGGGATAAGAAGCTACCTGTATCCTAGTGTTGTGGCGGTATTGTACACTATTTTGAAGTATACTGGACTGGATTATCCCGAGGCTGTGGTAAGTGTTTGTTTATTACTGATAAGACATTATTATGATTAGATTAGCAATTTTGAGGCTCACCAATCTCACCATGTGTTTGTATTTATTATTTAAGGAAAAAAACAATATATCACCTCATTTACGGCATTTTGTGACAAATGCATGTCAGTATTGGTTGGAATGTATGGTAAAAGTAGGTTTTTTGGCACCATGAAATAACTTTTGAGACATAAATTAATTTTCTAAGTTGTCTGAACCTTAGGCCAAGTAACTCCCATCTGGAAAAATATGTTGAAAAATTGTATTGTAATCTATTTTTATTTCCAGGTCATTCTACCCCGCATCCTCCAAGCATTGCTAAGCTCCGCAGCCGACTACAGCTTCTACAAATGGACCGGCGGCCGCAAATGGTCCCTATTCCTGATCCTGACATCTTGGTTCTGGTTCTACACGTCCGGCCGCACCCTGCTACAGACTGTGGAGACTGCACTGGTTGTCATAGCTCTGTCTAAGTTCCCGTTCAAGGATGGAAGATTGGGCTATTATGAGAAAGGTACTATTTTTATTGTTTGGCTTTCTGACTGCGTTAAACCTATTTTTTTTTTAAAACATTACCCAATTTGCACTATCTAGGGCAGGGGTCTTCAAACTTTTTTAGTTGAGGGCCATATTGCGCCTCAGGAACATTCGCGCGGGCCACCGTCGCCGCCGGGGGAGGGTGTCTGGTTGCTACTGTTAGGAACAGTTCCACTCTCAATGAATGCTTGCCGGGAATGCGGGCCGGGGTTTGGAGACCCCTGATCTAGGGGACACATGCAACATTTATCTCCTAACCTTATGCTTATTGTATAGTTACAAATTGCTAATGCAAAACCCGGTCTCCAGAGCAGTGGCTGAGGATGCAGGGATAACAGGGGCCTATTTACCGTAGGGCCATCGGGGCCATGGCCACCCTCAACTGGCTTAAGGAGCCATTTGAGGGTAGATTTTGTTTACTTTTATTTAAATACCTAAAGATACAGACGGTAATCGGGTTTTTAAAGTTCGTAATGATGTAAAAATGTAATAAAATAGTTCATTAAGAGCTCTGCATTTCGAGATTTAAATCTCATTTTCCGAAAAGGTGACTAGACAAAACATGCTCTTTACATGTTAACACAAGTGAAAGATTTGTATTGTATAACAGAAAGTGCTAATTAGTTGGCACTTGAGAGATTCATAAATTAGCAATGCAAATAAGGTCTGTTGACTTTGTTGTACTCGTACAGAGCAGGGTCAGGACCCTCGGGGCTATTATCTGTTATGGGTAGAACACTTAGAACTGAGTGAATGGGTTTTCATCCTGTAGAGAAATTCTTGAGTCTTGTTTAAATTCGCATCACACATCTGGAGTTCTAGCATAATTGCGTTCTCGCGCGCGAGTCCATTCTTGACGTCGCGCTAGATGTATGGAATCGCGCGCGAGAACGCAACTCATGCAAGCAGGTCTGTTACTGTGGTTTGCAGCGTTGACTGGGATGACCTATAATCACAAGTCATAACATAAGTGTACATACATACACTTTATACTTGGTGATACTTTCTACTGAGTGGTGGTGTTCTGTACTGATTAGGTTGACTAGGTAGGTATTTGCATATAGTCAGCACGAGAGAAGTAGATGTACAGGTGTTTAAAATTATCTGTGTTTGAACACAACTTTGTTGTACAGACATCAAGAGTGTATGCCCCTCTAGCTTCTTTTGATACTAACTATACATAATCAAATCAGTTGATCCACTTACCGCGGCAGGAATTATGGCGTCAGCAATGTCGGGAATAATATTGTTAGTATTGTAAGAAATGTATTTTGTAATAACTAAATTTTATCTGGATTTCCTCATTTAGGGCAGACGTTTTTAGGGTTCCGTACCCAAAGGGTAAAAACGTGACCCTATCACTAAGATTCCGCTGTCCGTCTGTCTGTCACCAGGCTGTAATTCATGAACCGTGATAGCTAGACAGTTGAAATTTTCACAGATGATGTATTTCTGTTGCCGCTATAACAACAAATACTAAAAACAAAATAGAAATAAATATTTAAGTGAGGCTCCCATACAACAAACGTGATATTTTGCCGTTTTCTGTGTAATGGTACGGAACCCTACGTGCGCGAGTCCGACTCGCACTTGGCCGGTTTTTTAGACCATGTCTAAGAAATGCAAATGTTCGCAATAGCAAGTGGCCTCAGTGCTGCTTTAATCCTTTGTACGCTCGAGGGAATGCTGCATGCCCCGCCGAACGCGTCGCTGGTCGCTCGCCTCTGAGCGAGCTACGCGCTGCGAGCTTAGCCGATAACATTGGAAAACCCGTATGTAGTGAAAAACGCCTAAAAACAGAAAACCCGCCTAGCCTAGGTCATGGCACTGGAAGAGAATTTCTTAGCTGTCCGTTGGTCAACCTTAGGTCTTAGCAATAAAGTTTACGAATTATCAGGAAACAATGTTTGTGATGGTGCAAAGCACAGACAAGACATCCTCCAGACTGAGTAATTGAGCATAGTAGCGCTACCCCCTCTGCCACAAAAATACGGTAGTTTTACTCCATTTTCGAGTCAAAGTGTCTTTGTGTGACGTCCGTGTCTTTGAACGGATCAATCACGACACGGGACTCGCTCACCTCGTCCCCCGAACCCCAGTATTTTTGGCAGCATCGGTTTCATTAAATAATTGCTCTAAACTCGGTCTAGAGGATTCCTAGTCTATGGTGCAAAGTTATAATAGTTGTAATATTTCAGAAAACAACTCATGGCTGTGGTTGGCTTGCCTCAGCGTGTTTCTTCGACCGACGTCCGCGGCGCTGTGGGCCGTGCTTGGCGCCTACAATCTGTTCACCACCAACCAAGGGCGTCTCCGACTATTAACTCGCACATACATACCTATTGCGTAAGGAAACCTTTATATTTATGTTTAATCATCTTAGTGCCACTTGCACCATCCCACTAACCCGGGGTTAAGCGGTTAAACAACTCATGGCTGTGGTTGGCTTGCCTCAGCGTGTTCCTCCGACTCCGACCGACGTCCGCGGCGCTGTGGGCCGTGCTCGGCGCCTACAATCTGTTCACCACCAACCAAGGGCGTTTGCGACTATTAACTCGCACATACATACCTATTGCGTAAGGAAAGATTTATATTTATGTTTAATCATCTTAAAAGAGCAGATTAATTTTTATAGGCGAGTAAATTATCCCTTCATTTCACGCACGTTTCCTTGCGCGTTGAGGGAAGTGCCAAACAGGCTCCTCAGACATTGTCCCCGTTGTCTCGGAGAAAAATGGCTAAAATTTGACATCAAGCTAGCTGTTTTTTGAACTACCCGCACACTTGGTCTTTCTTATTAACTTAATTTTAGGTGATTAGTCCCGTTTTAGTAAATAATCATTATTTTTGAGTCCTTTTTGTCATATCACAAGTTTTTTGGTCAATCATTTCATTTTTAGGGTTCCATACCCAAAGGGTAAAAATCTGTCTGTCTGTCATCAGGCTGTATCTCATGAACCGTGATAGCTAGACAGTTGATATTTTCATAGATTATGTATTTCTGTTGTCGCTATAACAACAAATACTAAAAACAGAATATAATAAATATTTAAGCGGGGCTCGTGCCCATACAACAAACGTGATTTTTTTGCCGTTTTTTGCGTAATTGTACGGAGCCCTTCGTGCGCGAGTCCGACTCGCACTTGGCCGGTTTTTGATACACTTGCCTCACGATGACGTTTGATTGCAGCCTCGCCACCGCCGGTCCTCTGATCGCCCTGGACTCGTACTTCCACGGCGGTTTGATTGTGACCCCCTGGGAGTTCTTCCGCTTCAACGTGCTACACGACATCGCTTCCTTCTACGGGAAGCACCCGTGGTAAGTAGATAAATCATTTACATTTTCTGATAAATTAGTATTGCGCCATAGGGAATTGTGGTGTATGTACACCCATCTTTATTGTACAGAACGATCAGAGGCGCGATGCAATTTCCTCGCGCACAAAACGGCCAGTGTAGACGTGCCTCGGCCCGTGTGGACCCGGCTATTGCCTATATGTTGTATACCAAGCTTTATACTTACTCTAAGCTCTATGCCCTGACTCGCTCTCGTCTAAATATGGCGTACCAGCAGGTACGTGCTAATGCACTATTAACTATAGGTATTAATGTTCTATGCGTCAAATATTTAAGATTTCAGACTTCTTCTTTCTCGCGTTATGCCGGCATTTTGCCTCGGCTCATGGGAGCCTGGGGTCCGCTTGACAACGAATCCCAAGAATTGATGTAGGCACTAGTTTTTACGGAAGTGACTGCCATCTGACCTTCCAACCCAGAGGGGAAACTAGGCCTTATTGGGATTAGCCCGGTTTCCTCACGATGTTTTCCTTCACCCAAAAACGACTGCTAAATATCAACAAGTTCCGAAAAACTCATTGGTACGAGCCGGGGTTTGAACCCGCGACCTCCGGATTGAAAGTTGCATGTTCTTACCGCTAGGCCACCAGCGCTTTTAAGGTTAAGATTTCAGAGTATCTATGCCTAAATCGCGACACTATGTTTATTTGTTCCAGGCACTGGTACCTCTCCCAAGGCCTCCCAGCGGTCCTCGGCATCAACCTGATTCCCGTTCTACTGGCAATATACTCCGTCCTCCGTCGCCCTAAAGAGAATAAAACTGGCCTACTGCTCCTAACTGCGGTCGCACTACATGTAGCATTGTACAGGTGAGAATGAACTCTAATTCTATAGGCATAAAGTGTAAAAATGATTTAGCAATGCTGGTTTGATCGCTCGCAACAGCGGTTTTAGATATCAACCTGATACCAGTTACTCTAGAGCAGCGGTCGGCAACAAGCGGCCCGCGGGCCGCATGCGGCACGCGAACCTCTCGCTTGCGGCCCGTGAGCCTCCCTGGTTATTTTGTATGTAATATTGACAAACGACAATGCCTGCTAAAGTCACAAATATTACCAAAGTGCGGCCCGCGTCAACTTCGTTAACTACTATGTGGCCCTTGGCTGCTAAAAGGTTGCCGACCGCTGCTCTAGAGAGAACAAAACGGGCCTACTGCTCCTAACTGCCGTCGCACTACATGTAGCATTGTACAGGTGAAAATGCACTTTATTATGATGAATATTAGGTGACGTTGACTTTAAAAAAATTAAACCTTTTTAACATTTACTTAAAAAAACGAAATTAACCTTTTGAACACCAAACGGCGCATCCATTTGCCGTGCCACTGACGCCACGGGGGTATAATTTAGTTTTGTGAATAAATAATGCCAACCTAAAAGTGGAGTGTTGTTCAGTGGATTTTCATCAAAAAACGATCGACGTCAAATGCCGTCTTTGGCGTCGTTGTCACGATTTTGCGTTGACGTCAATTGCCGTCTGTGGCGTTCAAAAGGTTAAGTGCCTCTTACGGCCTAGAACAGGGGTCTCCAAACCCCGGCCCGCGACACGTTCCAATCCGACCCGCTGGGTTCAGCATTCATTGAGAGTGGAACTGTTTCTAACAGCAGCAACCAGACCTCCCCCGGCGCAAAAACCGGTGGCCCGCGCGAAAGTTTCTCAGGCGCAATATGGCCCTCAGGTAAAAAAGTTTGGAGACTCCTGGCCTAGAAGAATCAGTGAAAGTATCATCATTTTACGTAACACTTAATTACTCAATAATATTTTCAGTTTCATCGCCCACAAGGAGTTCCGGTTCGTCCTGCCGCTGCTGCCGATCCTGCTGTATTTGGCCCAAGACGTCATCGCGCCGTGGAGTAGGAAAGCCAAGAAGTAAGTTACATTCACCAATCACTACACCTTAGGGGTTGTGCACAAATCACGCGAGGTGTTTTCGGCTACTTTTTGACCCCCCTCCCCTTTGGTGATATTTGGTGAGTTTTTTGGCTACCCCCCTCCCCCCACACAACCTCACGTGTATTTTTTTTAATTTTTTTCATTCGACCACAGAATAAATAATAGTACTACAATACAGAAAAGAAACTTCCTACAAAGCCGAAGTTTGACAGCGGTTCAGGGTCGAATCATGCTGTCCCTTTCTAATATATGACACTATCCCTTTCGGCTATTTAGGGTTGTGAAAATTCAAGTCAAGTCGTATCTGTGGTCGTGCACGCAATGGGACGTCAAGGTGTGTCAACCCTAATAATTGCTCGGAGCAATGCTGAACCGAACGGAGCCGAGTTTGTCAGAAGGGAGGAGTTTCGCACCCCTGATTCGACCTAATTTTAAGATTAATAGTATTGTATATAGAAAATCTTGTTTATTTTCTATTTTCGTAAAATAGACTCGCTATTTTGAAATGCAGAGTGAAGATTTATGATTAACGTGTGCAACGAAACCGAGAAAAAGTATGTACTCATATGGTAGGTTTTTTTTCTTAGTTTCGTTCACTGTAGAAAAATACACGTGAGGTTTCCTTATACCCCCCCTCCCTCAACGTGATCTATCGTGATTTTTTCGTGACTCCCCCTCCCCCTATCAACTTCGCGTGATTTGTGCACAAGCTTATAAAACAAAGTCCCCCGCCGCGTCTGTTTGTATGTATGTTCGCGATAAACTCAAAAACTACTAAACGGATTTTTGTGCGGTTTTCACCTATCAGTAGAGCGATTCTTGAGAAAGGTTTAGGTGTATAATTTGTTAAGATTTTCTGTAACCCGTTTACGCGAAGAACAAACTCATTGCTACTCATTGTTACTGCCATTCGGATACCTTGGCCATTAAATAGCCCTGTGACTGACCTTGGTTAAGTAATTAAAAAAAATACTGGAATAGATGGTGACCACATTTTCTCAAGTGTAATCCTGTCTTCCAGATGGCAACTATACCTCGTCGCCCTGGCCATCCTCATCGGCAACGCCGTGCCCGCGCTATACTTCGGCATCGTGCACCAGAGCGGCACGCTCAAGGTGATGCCGCTGCTGCGAGACTCCTTGCCTAACAACCGCTCCTCCGTGCTCTTCATGATGCCTTGCCACTCCACGCCTCTATACAGGTACAACCATACTTCATCTATTGTACAGTCAGCAGCAGAAGTTGCTAAGCGGGCGAGGTGTTCAAAATGATCTTGACGCGACTTTATTGTTTAGAGAATAAGAGCGTGTCAAGGTAATTTTGAACACCTCGCCCGCTTAGCAACATCAAACATCAAACATCAACATTTATTCAGCAAATAGGCCACAAGGGCACTTTTACACGTCATCATTAAATTTACATACAAGCAAAAATAATAACATCAACAATTTTATAAAATAAAGCTAACAATTTAATCTAACGTATTATTACAATTACTAAGAGATGTATATGGTCTCTTAATGTCGAATTACATAAAAAATACAGATACAAAACACAAAAAAAATCTATAATATTTAGAGGTGTAAATGTCTCTAGGTGTCAGAACTATGGTGACACAACTTCTACTGCTGACTGTACCATCGGCCACACAACTGTCCATTGGTGGACCTTATTACAAAAGGCGTAAGGTCCACCGATGGGCAGTTAATAGTGTTGCGGTTTGTACTAGATCAAGGGTCTCCAAACTTTGACACAAGGACTAAGGCTGGGACCTCATTTTATAAAGCTACAAGTCTACAAATGTAAAACGATGTTCACCACGCGCTTGGCCCATTGCAAAGGGTGTTTTTAAGGTTCCGTACCTCAAAAGGAAAAAAACGGAACCCTTATAGGATCACTTGCGTCTGTCTGTCTGTCTGTCCGACCATTCCTCCCCCTTTATCTCCGAAATTACTGGGTCTAAAACTTTGAAAAAAATACACAAAATAAATCACAGGAAAACCTATTAGAAATATGTAGTCAAGCGTGAGTCGGACTTAATTACCTAGTTTTTGATCCAACCCCTACGGGTTTTTTAGACATTTCATTCAGTGTATGTATTCATATCATAAGTAAATTAAATATCTAACTTAAATAATAAAGATCTGTATCTTTTAGCTTTACTTAACCTTTAAAACAAGCTCTATATCTAAGAACTTTTTTTCAGTCACCTCCACGTAAACATCACAGCCCGCTACCTGAACTGCGACCCGCCCATAGGCAAAACCGGCGACACCTACGAATCGGAAGCCTTCTTCCACAACCCCCAGGCTTGGTGGCGTAGAGAATACAACAGCAGGCAACCGCCTACTTTTGTAGTTCTTTTTGACGTGCTGAAGGGCAGAGTCGAGAGTTTGCTGGCTGGATATAGACAGATATATGAACTGCCCCATACACAGGTACGCTATATTATGACATTTTGTTATGGTTAAGACTCGAGTCAGCGTCGAAGTATTCTTCCACAACCCTCAAGCTTGGTAGCGCAGGGAACACAACAGCAGGCAACCGTCTAATTTCGTCGTGTTACTCGTGTTGTTTGACGTGCTGAAGGGCAGAGTCGAGAGTTTTCTGGCTGGATATAGACAGATATATGAACTGCCCCATACACAGGTACGCTATATTATGACATTTTGTTATGGTTAAGACTCAGCGTCAGCGTCAAAGTATTCTTCCACAACCCTCAAGCTTGGTAGCGCAGGGAATACAACAGCAGGCAACCGTCTAATTTCGTCGTGTTGTTTGATGATAAGTTATACATATTATGACATTATCCAACTCGTTATGATAAACACTCGAGTCGAGTCTGACTTGTCGAAGTATTGTGGCGCATGCAGATAATACAGAAACAGATTATCCTACAGAAATAGTACTTAACGTTTGCTGTATTTATGGAAAGGGTTCAGAGTGTGTTTATTTGCGTTTTATGCAGAACTGCGTAAAAAATTAAAAAATAAATATTTTCAATTATTTTTAACTCTGAAATGGATTCAAAAACTCATAACACGTGTATGAAATAAAGATACTGACAAGTATACGAAATAGCGACAAACCTATCTTTATTCTTTTTTAAATCGACTATAATTTATCTTTATTATGTCAAGAAATGAGAAATTCGTCAATCATTCTAGTGACCGTGCGCGTTGGAGGGTCTGCCATCTTGTAGCCTGAATCGGAAACATATGTGCACATGTACATTGCCAAAGCAAGTGCTACTATCTACCGTTCTCGTCGGTACGTTTCCTTGTGCATAGTAGGTTCTGCCACCTTGTGGGCTACATCGGAAGCATAACGACACTTTTACGCCTCGCGCCAAAATGTGACGGCTCCTATGCTGCCCCCTATAGTTCATGCACGGGGCCTTTTGTCATTCTAATAACTCCTTTATTTCAGTTCCCCGAAGGCGAGGTGAGCGCGAACGTGCTGGTGTACCAGAGGAACGACCGGCCGAAGCCCGTCGACGACACCGTCTAACGTCCGTTAATACATCTTAACTACCTATTACAATAGTAGCCTGTGGAAACGGCCTTCACAAGACATTCTTATGAAATATTGAAGATTTGTATGACCTTGACATTTTTTTTGTATTTTAGAGTAATTGATTTGAGTCAATCGGTCCTCGCTAGAGATACGGGCGGCCGTTTGCTCTTTGTTTCAGTAAGAGCTGATTTGGTAGTGGATTGCGGTGTCTGTTTAGTGGTTTTGGGCAGGTTCCCACAATTACCTTAGGCCAGTGGTTCCTAACCTTTACCAAATACCAGTTTTACCCCCACGGGGGTAATTACCCCCAGGTTAGGAACCACTGCCTTAGGCCTTATTTACCCTGACATTAGGCGAGATGTCCGTTCTGCGTTTTTCATAAGCCGTTAGCACGCATTTGTGTTTGGACTATTAGGTGATTGAAAAACGTAATTTACGAAAAACGTGATATGCCTCCAGTGACCGAGGCAGGATTCGAACCAGCGTCCAAAATTTACGCGATTCACCAATTTCACCATCCTCCTTCTAATAGACGGTATAATTATGTTAAAAGACATGAATTTTTACACTAATTTATTTCTAAGCTTAATGAAATAATGACATATACAATTGTAAGTACTATATCTGAAAAATAATTGTGATTTATAATTTTACTATAATAAATTGAAAATTACATTTTGGCAATAAAGAGTAGAAATTAAAAAGTGGCAACCCTGTAGTGTCGTCCCGTTTTCTTATATAAATTGGTTTGAAAGTGACGACACTACAGTGTTGCCACTTTTTAATTTCTACTCTTTATTGCCAAAATGTAATTTTCAATTTATTATTGTAAAATTATAAATCACAATTATTTTTCAGATATAGTACTTACAATTGTAATATTTTATAACCATGTTTTCATGATTTCGTTTCTTAATACATTGGAAAATTTCTTGAGAATTAACTGTTTCCACAGGCATTTCTTTATGACAGGTTCTAAGAAACACGTTGCATTTGAACTCAGTGCCAAGAGTGAGGTATAGATTAATTATTATTAAGATGGACTGTGTGGGAGTTTTGCCCCATCCATTTTGCATTAGAAAAAAATTAGAATCAATGGGGATGTGTACTGGAGACGTGAAGATATTGCTAGATAAATAACTTAAAAAGGATAGTAAGAATTTTGGAAATTGAACCTTATTAGTGTAAATTTAAAGTCGTATTTAGAGACTACTTGACATGTACTTAACCGTTTAAAAATTAACTAAACAAATAAATAGTAGCTCTTAATCTGTTAACCATAAAGCTGATTTTGTATTTTCTTCTGTTTATATTTGTGTTCTGCTGCGACGATCAAAACTGACGCAGTATGTGTCCTATTATTAAGAAATCTTTTCACATCAATTATATTAATTTCTCTTTACACACAGTTTTTGTGTGCGTAAGAGAGAGATAACGAGTAGACCAACGTACAGTTGCCATCAGATATATCGGAGCGGCCGAGATATTCACAAATATCTGAACAAAGCCTCTATTAACAAGGAGAGGGTCTATTAGAGTGCGCGTTCAGATATTTTTGAGCACCACGAAAGCTCCGATGTGTCTGATGGGAACTGTTCGTACGTGCAAATTTTATATTTAGCGATATCAACACTTTCCTGTACCATCCCCTACAATCGTCTCGAAAATGAACTACGTACGTTCTACGTAGTCTAAAATTGTATGTATCGTGTATGTGTTTGTGTAGTGTTTTCTTTCATATTCTGTCCCCCATGACGAGAGAATTGCAAAACGCAAGTACAAATTATGTCTTAATTTACATATTTTACTCACTTGCCAAAGCTAGGAACGTTTTATATAACGACTAACATATCTTGTATGATGTATGCGGGAATTGCGTTTCGTTCTTATGACGATGATGTTTTCTTAGGGCCAATACACACTCGCAAATTTGATTTTAGTGGTATGCACTTAACCGCCAACGTACGGTATTTTGGCGTGCCGCCGCGGTTGTAATCGCAAGTGTGTATGTGGCCTTATATGGAACATATGATTAGTCTTACTTGTGGTATTTTTGATTCGATTTTTAATAACTGCTCTTCATGTAATCGCTAATCGTGTATCGGACATCCTAGGTTACATAAAATATGCTCGATAAAAAATCGAATCAAAATTATTTAATTTGTGTGAGAATGAAATGCAATAACGACTCGACCACCGAATAATAACAATAAAAAAAAATAGACATTATTTTCATATTAAATATAAAATTTATTTGGACATCTTTAATTCGCTTAATATGGCTTTATTTGCAATGGAATTTGGATTATTTTTTTCTTATTTAGATATAGATTTGACTATTTGCCTTGCTCAAATTATAAAGACAAGTAAGTATTTTAAGATCTCTTTAAGCTTGGACATAAATTTTCATAGAATAATCCTCAATTAATAAGTACTTTTGAATGTAATCACAGAAAATCTGGTGGCCCTTTATAACACTTGTAATTTCATTTAAAGTCAATCTGTGTATGAATACGATTGTTTATGAAATGCCCCCATGACCAGGCGTGGCTCACTCCGCGATTTCGTCGCTTTGCAACAGGTAGCTACAAGTACATCCGTTCCACACCAATTTTGGTGGCTAGCCATAAGCCGCGCGTGGCGCTGTTGCCACCTAGCGGCCATATCTGTCCTGATCGTAACAGACGCGTTTTGTGAGTGAGTCTTCTGTATCTAGTACTATTTATTCTGTGCGTTGACTGATTTTATATTCGCTTTTTTTGTTACAATAATTTTGTCTATATTCTATGAACATTTCTGTCCATGTAATGTTGTCTTGTAATAGTAAGGTGCATACAAACTGAAGTATTTCATGTGCATATCAACTTGACTTCAATATTACGATTTAATCTTCTTGAAAAAAATGCTAGTTTTATTTTTATTGTGCAATAATGTTTAAGTAATGCATATAATATAATATATATATATAGTCAGACGTCAACGGAATATCGGAGTTTATTTTAGTTTGTAACATAATATTCTATCCACAGTAATGTAAAATATATTCTGTCAAACAACTTTGTCAGTAGAAAAAGGCGCGAGATCAATTTTTCTTTCAATTAAATTTTTTAGTCCCTACATTTTTTTAATTTGCCACATTTTTCTACTGACGTAAATGGGTTGACCAACTTTAGAAATGCTTCAATATGTACGCACCTTTAGAGTATCCGTTATAAATAAATGCACTTGCCACCTAAGAACTGATGACATCTAATGCCGGCTGTACACATTCGTCGAGAGCGTCTCGCGGAGAGTCTCGGCAACGCTCTGACCCAATCGGAGAAAGGCGAGACGAGAAGGGAGCAGTATGTACACACTGTCTGTCTGTCTCGGGGTCTCTCGACGAGTGTGTACAGCCGGCATAAAACTTTTTAGGTGCAGGCAGTAGCATGTATTATTTATTAAGAACAATATCGAGCAATATTTGTAGGTATTTAGTTTGTTATCTCCTAGTGTAAGTTATAGCAATTGTCTTCTATAGATATGTGAAGTGTGAATTTTTAAATAAAGATTTTATTTTTAATAAGTTCTATTGAGAATAGTTTTACTTTTATAATTCATTATTAAGTTATCAGGTTATCATAGTGTTGGCATTGGTTTGCACTGGTGGTTAGCATTGGCCTGCAATCCCTCTAGGAGAAAGATACTCCAAAATTAAAACTCGGAATGGAGTTACCGTATGGCGCGAGTAGGGTCCAAGGTCCAACCTGAAATAAGCGCCAGTTTCCTGCAGCCAACCTGTCTCCACACATATTGGCTCGCCTTTCCTGTGGGATAAGACAGTGGCAGGGACAGACTCAAAACATTGGAGAAACACAATTTTTATACAGTACAAAACTACGATCGCGGCGTTTTAGTCGAAAAATATGGCCCAGTATCCTTAACCCCATGCATGGTACTTAACACTCCTACTCGTATTTAAGGTTCAAATTAGATTGTTCTTTCGCACAAATGGAAGCAAGTTAACTTTTGGTATAGGTCTCCGGGAGAGAAGGTGAATGATTACATTGATTACTCACACAGCTACACAGAGTACTTATCGCAAAAACAGTATTGAATAGAATGAATGACACAGTGACCAAATGCACCGATAAATTCAAGTAGGTAGGTACAATAATTACCGCGTATAGTGATTTCGGCCAACCTCAATCGATTAACAGGTCAAGGGGCATATAAGATAATTTATTCTTATACCAAATTAGAGCATAATTCGCCAAATTTTTAGCTAATTGATATTTATAATAATGAGACGTTTTATTTGTCTGGGTAACGTATTTATCTTAGGATAGGTCAACAATTTGACCACAATGTCTCCTCCTAGGCCACAGCAGAGTAAGACTCTGCTTAAATCCTTGATTCCCAATCAAAATTTAAAACCTCAACGTCGGTTTTTGGTTTAGCAAATTTAGACCTTTAAGACTGAGTTAATATTGTCCTTCATATTTTTATGGAATTGTATTTATATAATAAAACATTAATTGTACTTATAGAAAGCTGTATGATATCCAAATATAGCTAATGAGGTCAAAAAATACGACGATATGAAGTAGGTCTGTATCTTTAGATATTTAAATAAAAGTAAACGAACAATTTGTACATTTTTGGGTAGTTGTAACATTTATTGGTTAACCAACCAAATACAAAACCACCTGGATCAGTCACTGAACGACTTGTCTTTAACCTACATTATTTGATCATGTAATGTTTTCATCTAGCCTCAACTGGCTTAAGGAGCCATTTGATGGTAGATTTTGTTTACTTTTATTTTAATACCTAAGGATACAGAGTATACACAATTTAAAATGCAGCTCACTGTTTTTGTAGGTATACCTTACCTATATGCGCATGTGCTATGTGCTTCGCCGTCTGAGGCTTGGCGTCTTATTATATTACACTGCGATGCATACGCTGAACTACTATTACTTAACATAAATTAAACTAATAATATTGTTATCTCACAACCTCATCAATCGAAGTAACATTTAAATGAATGTCGCGCGCGTAAAGATAAACTACAGTTATCAGTCCACCGCTAACCGAATGACCGTACCGTCGTGTTGTATCACTATGTACAAAATAGTGCAAATCTCACTACTATTTTCAATAGCACTATCATTTACACTAAGTGTTAAAGATGAGAAGAGTAGTCTAGTGTTTGTGTTCGATACGACGGGATCCATGTATAACGATTTGAAACAGTTGCGGGAGGGTGCGGAGATGATATTGAACACGGCTTTGGAGGAGAGTAGCATTATTGCTGACTTTGTGTTCGTGCCTTTTCATGATCCTGGTAAGTTATTTTTATTCCTAAATACAATAGGTATTTATTTTCAAAAATAAGTACTGAGTCAGTGCTACTGAGAGTATTTTTACCTTACCTTACCTTAGTATTTTTACATACTTTCAGTGCGGTAATAAGTATTTTTTGTTAGTAAGTATATACTTATGTAACTTTTATTATTTATATGCTTTTGGCGTATTCGTCTTTTTGAACGGTACGTGGCTAAAACAGGGGCTTCGATCGAGATGATAAATAAATAAAACAAAGAACATTATAATCTCCAATCCGTGGCTTTTGGATTAGTACCTATGTAGTGGTACATAAGGTCGTATTATTTAAACCCTAAGAATGAAGTGGTCTAAAGTGAAAACCTCAATGTTCACAATAAATAATATATAATCAGTGATACCAAGATTACCAAGGAAACCATTCATCCGGAAGCATATAATTATTAATAACATTACGACCGTGATCCAATTTGGCCCCAGTAAATAACGATAAGACCAAGGAAATAGCTATTTGAACTGGGGAAGTCCCTCTATTTATTACTTATGTACCTACCTATGTTTTTTATTTAGTAAAAAACTGACCCATTTGGATTTTTTAACTAAATTTTACTTAATTTTTAGAGTTCATTACCTAGTTCAATATTCTTACTTAAAATATTGTTGCTTCCGCGTTACAAATTGTACCTGGGTGGATCAACTAAGTCTTTCTTGTTGTTATTTTTTCCCGTCATATAGTACAAATGTAATAATTTTCAGTTGCTCCATTATCGAAAGAGTTTACGACAGTAGAATAATTGTTTTCAATATAAAGGGCTCAACGAGCGACCCACTAGAACGATAAAAAAGGTGATTGATAAATATTATCATATATTTTTCTTAATAACAAACAAAAGACCACACATTTACTCCCCCAATCATCCCTCCCTCATGACTGTTCAGGGATAGGCACTTGTACCTAACCCTTTTTACGGCAAATTTTATTATTCCCAATAGGTGTCGGCCCAGCAACAGTGACCCACAACAAAACCATATTCCATGACGCTCTGAACATCGTCAGAGTATACGGTGGCGGAGATTGCCCTGAGAAGAGTCTAACCGGCCTCCAACTAGCCTTGAACGTCAGTCGATCAAAGTCTTTCGTATATGTGTTCACTGATGCTACAGCACATGATCATAGGTTGGTTGGAAAAGTGCTGGATCTAGTTCAAAGGAAGCAAAGTCAGGTGAGAATGAAAGCGTATTTATAGACTGTGTCGGAGATTGCCCTGAGAAGAGTCTAACCGGCCTCCAACTAGCCTTGAACGTCAGTCGACCAAAGTATTTTGTATATATATTCACTGATGCTACAGCACATGATCATAGGTTGGTTGGAAAAGTGCTGGATCTAGTTCAGAGGAAGCAAAGTCAGGTGAGAATGAAAGCGTATTTATAGACTGTGTCGGAGATTGCCCAGTGAAGAGTCTAACCGGCCTCCAACTAGCCTTGAACGTCAGTCGACCGCGATCTTTTGTATATGTTTTCACCGTTGACATAGATATCTAGGGGACTGGCTTTACGGACAATAATAATGAGGCATGACAGGGGCCAGTACAGCGGTGTGACACCGGTACAACGCGATTGGCTCATGAGTTCGCATCACGCGCGCGATTGGTTGATGAGTTCGCATCACGCGCGCTATTGGTCGCAACTAGTTGCGTTATTAGACTGCACGATTGGCTGGAATTCGTGAGTCACACCGCTAAACTAGTACCATTTTTAGTGCCCGTAAGGCCAGTCCATAGATATATTACGTTAATGGTGTTCACTGATGCTACAGCACATGATCAATAGGCTGGTTGGGAAAGTGCTGGATCTAGTTAGAGGAAGCAGAGTCAGGTAATGTTAGACCAAGCTAAGTTGGCAGCTATTTTGATAGCCCACAGACGGTGCAATTGTTTTTTAAACGTCATAATCTCATAGAAGTTTGACGTTTTAAAAAACACTTGCACCGTCTGCACCACTACACCTTATATTATAAAACAAAGTCCCCCGCCGCGTCTGTCTGTTTGTATGTATGTATGTTCTTGATAAAATCAAAAACTGCTGAACGCATTTTCATGCGGTTTTCACCTATCGAGTGATTCTTGAGGAAGGTTTAGGTTTATCGGCCTGTCAGTTGTTCGGAACTGTCTAAATTTTGTTCTAACTGACAGGCCGATACCGTCCGGCGGACTGTTAATCAGTGGGCCCCTTTAAGGTTTTGTGTAACACGTGCGAAGCCGGGGCGGGTCGCTAGTACCTTTATAGTACCTATATCAAAGCAGTAACATATTTTCGAATGTTGAACATGGCTAAATCCTATCTTCCAGGTAGTGTTTGTATTAACGGGGCACTGCGACGATCTGAAGAAGCCATCTTACCTAGTGTATCCACAGATAGCCGCCGCCAGCTCTGGGCAAGTGTTTTATTTGAAGAAAACTAATGTTCACAAGGTAAGTTTTTGTCTGTTACCTTCCGTGATTATTTCTCACTTGATGGTCTCATCAGAAGATCAGCGCTGGAAGTCCCCAGCATGCTGAGATGGGGCCATTTCGAGACACTTTATTTTTCACTATGTTGTTTCTATAGGACATTATAGGACATTCTTACACAGATTGACTAAGTAACGTCCCACAGTAAGCTCAAGAAGGCGTGTGTTGTGGGTCTATGTGTATATATATATCTATTGTCTGTGTGTTTACGAATAAAAAAACTATTCTATTCTATTCTAGATCAATTCGATTTTAATTACCTGTCGTGAGAGCTCTGGCTGTGAAATAAATACAGCACGATATTAATTAGATCTGTGAGGAAATAACGTCCCTGCTGAAGTTTTCTCGAGGGATATAACATCGCTTTTGTTATCAATCATATAAAACTGTGAAAATTTTAAAAATCTTTATTCGAATAAAATATGGTATAACAAGGTGTTATTGGAAAGATATTCCCGTACAGAAACATATTTTGCTGGTTAATCATGCAAATATTATCTTGAAGCTATGAGTATGCATACTCAGTCTTCATCTATTAGGTAGGTACATTGTTAGTTGTGTGTGTCGATTCGATCCTGTATTTGAATTAGTGATCTGACTTTCTCGTTTATGTTTTATTCTTATATTTCCTCTTTTGTTTTAGAGTTTCTTCTTCTAACTACTCCATTTACTATATCTATTTTCAGGTTTTAGATTTTGTAAGGAGCTCAATCAAAGCCAGATCGGTTAACCTGGGCACAGTGACTAACCCGGCTGGATACAACTACACACGAGAGGTAGGTACGCTAAATGCTCATTTACTATTGTACCTAATAAGTATAATCTCATTAAATATTTTATTTATGTAATAAGATGATGACTGCTTTAGCCTCTCGGAAATAAGAATAAGACTGGATTACCTACTATAAAAACCGTTGTCGCCAAGGATGATTGACCATATTATCTTATTTCCATAGAGATCTTGAGCCCTCGAGTCCCGTTACGATAATTTGAACTTTACAGTTAAGGAAATAATGTCTAAATTACGCTACGATTTTCACTTTTGAAGATAGTGCCATCTAGCGTCATGTAGCCTAGCTCCACCGAAGTTCGGCTACTCCATAACAGATGTCGCAAGTAGCGTTTATGCTTTATCTCATAATTATAAGTAATCATAATATGTTTCATTTTCATAATTCATAATATTTTATGTTTCTAGATACCTGTGGATAGCTCGCTTGACGAAGTCACGGTGTCGGTGTCGGGCTCCAAGCCTAAAATCCAAGTATTCAGCCCCACCGGGGAGCAACTGACAGGCCCACCCAAACTGGTTACCACGTTAGACTTGGCGGAAATTATGGTGAGTTACTTGACTTGTTACTCAAGCGGAAAGTTATGGACATGGGCATATTTTCAGTTCCCATAACCTATTGTGCACAATAGAATGAAATGAATGAAACTTGGTCTTTGACTAAAGGTTAGAAGTCTTAATACGGGTCCATGCTATAGAGCGTAACATGTTAAGTGTCAAATTGGTGGATCGCGTCCGGGACACCTCGCTGCGCTCTAAGATCCAAATGCTTGATGTAGCTCGGAAGGCGACCAAGTTAAAGTGGAAGTGGGCTGGTCACGCCTACGCGTACCAAATGAATAATAATCAGAGTGGCTTGAAAACTTGGATCGTTTGGGGCAGACCACGCGATGGCGATGGCGGGACTCCTTTTTGAAGGCGTGACTTGATCCAGCACAAAACCGATATCAGTAAGTTGGGGCTTTCCCCAACCTTTTGGGCCTATGCCTAGCAATGACACTATAGTTTGCTTTTACCAAAAACGGTGCCCTGTCAAATTTGAAACATTTTTTATTATTTATAGGTGGTGAAAGTCCTGCAGCCTGAGCCTGGGAACTGGTCAATAACTGTGGGCAGCGAAGCGGAGCACTCCGTCAAGGTGGTGGGGCTGTCTAACCTGACCTTCGACCACGGGTTCTCTGTACAGCGACCAGGCTCGCCCGTGGAGACTAGCTACAGGCCGCTACAAGGTGATAAGATAAAATAGTCAGATTCAATGGAGTTGACCGGTCGAAGTATTTAACAAATGCCGCCAGCATATTAGCTTTTGCTCTGTCAATCCCTAGAATTGGCCTGATGACAGTAACAAAGAATGATGGAAATAATGGTTTCAAAGGAACATATATGTTAATATGATTCTAAAAAATGGCCCAATCTCAGTATAAACATTAGGATTCTTAAATATATTCAATAAAATAAAAGTGCAAAATTCTCCAATCAGCCATTTTGACTGAAACGCCAATTAGAAGCGAGCTAGTATTTCTTAGAGCAGCATAGACATCCTCATTGACCGTAATCCATACATCCTCACCAGAGTTTGGAGGTACAAAAAAAATATTATTTCGCCACTAAACATTTATTACGTCCAAAACATATTATTACACGATGTAAAGTAAATATTTATTTGTTATTACATAAATAAAATGCTAAATAAATACATTTCACCAAAAAACTTTTTTAATTATTTGGCTGAATGGAACTATCATTGCCATGTTGGCTGTCGTAACCAGAAAAAATGAAAAATTAAAAAGTAAAACCGGCTCTCGGTGAATTTCACTCAACATGTATCTAAATAATTCATCTTAAATTGCAACCGCGTGAGAGTTTTTGTACAAAATGAGTTATTGTGATAAATTTTTGTAATGTATTATCATCCCTAATCGTAATATATGGTGCTGAATTAACAATATCATTCGGATTCAAGGGAAATTCGTAATTGTGAGTATGTAAACAATGTCTACCACCCTACCACCATCTAATTTATGACGTCACAAATGGCGTGCGAGGCGTTTACGCGCGAGGTTTAAACTAGCTATAATAAAATGCATTTATTTATGTTAAATCTTATGAGTATAGCTGAAATATTGTGTTTTTCGGAACCGGAAGTGTACCGACAATATTAAAAGAGATTTCAAAATTTCTCATCAGGCCAATTGTGTCAAATTCTTGTTTTTTATTTATTTTATGGCCTGGACTTCTAAGCCAAATCTCATTGAACAAACCTAGAGAAAGAGGCAAATGTAATAGGCGGAGCGCCGGGGTGGAAGGGTGATTCAGTAAACACAGTATACAGGTTAACAGATGTATTGTCTTCCAGCTTGTACACTCTAATCCTCACAATACTTACTATTCTATCATTATATATAATTATTCTACGTGACAGAAGAGGCAATCCCTTATCGAGTGGAGGCGCAAGATCTACATTAAATGTGCTGATCACTCAATATGCACAGACGTGCTAATATGAGTGTCTGCCTATCGCACCTCCCCTGAAAAGGTAGGGGTTCCCTCCCCTGAAAAGAACACTATTGGTGATACAAATTTTACTCTATTCCTATGTACTAAATAATCTGTATTATTTTTAATTACCTTTAAATTTGAACCTATAATGTCTTTTATTTTATATGGTCCTAAATATAGGTCATTTAATTTATTGTAACATTCATTCTTAATCAATACTAAATCACCTATCTTAAAATTAACAATGTTTGACTTATAATATTTAATATGTTACCTACATACTTTGATTTAAAAAACTATTTCTAACACAAACATTGCATTTCACACTTAATATTTCACATTTCAAAGTTATAATATACTTGTCTTACATCCTGCTTTATCCAAGTCCAAGTAATCTAAAAAAATATTTTCAAAAGATGTTGTAGCTGTGATAGGTAGCTATAATTATAAAAATATTATCTCGCGTTTGTCTACTGCTAAACTTCTGCGTTTTATATAATCCAGTTTTTCCAATAATACTCGTGCTTCTAGATACCGTCAATCCGTTTAGTACTACCAGCATGTCCACTAGTTAGTAACAATAATAATCCTTTAGTATAACTTCTATCATTTCCCGCTCGGTAATTTTCGTTAACAACGAAATAATTCATATATAACCTAGGTAATTCATCTTGTCCCACGCGAAAGACCTTACTTAGTTCACCTCGTAACATCCTTTTTATTTTAGCTCATTTTTAATGTATAACAATTCTATTATATTTAACCTTTTCCACAATGAGCCATAACCTTAATGTCTGCATTGGGACCTTCCCATAACATAATCAAGTCTCGTAACGATACGTCTAAGCGTGCCTTCGTTCATGGAGAATCTTGATTCATATAAATTGTAGAGCTTACACAACAACATTATCCCTATCATTTTTATAGCATAATCAAGTCTCGTAACGATACGTCTAAGCATGCCTTCGTTAATAGAGAATCTTGATTCATATAAATTGTAGAGCTCACACAAACAACATTATCCGTATCATTTTTACAGGTCCGCTATTCCGCATCTTCCATCAATCTCGTCATTATTTACTCGAGCAAATTATTAATTCTGTATTTTAATAGTTTAGTTTTTTAATATCTACTACTCTAGGCTGGTCAAGCTCCAAAGACGTAGTACCAGAGTGTCGTGTCCAGTTTATTTGTTTAAGTACAATCCGTTAGAATCCTAAACTAGCAACTCTTAACTCATATCTGATAAATTCCTCATTTGAACAAGTTACCACTACGTGATTACTAGTATTATAAGACCACATATTTACATAATCTTCGTTAGACACGAAAAAAAAACAAATTCATTACGTTTGTCATCTAAGTCACGTGCTGAATAACATTGACATTACACTATCCGTCTGACCTACAGAAACTGTCCGATTTTTGCCTACTCGCGAAAATACACCCCCGTTCTCGACCTTGCTGACTCGCACTAATCGTACCACGATTATAGTTTGAGTGTGCAAAAAAATAAATTCGTTACAATCATTTTTACAATGCAAAGAAAGAAGCGTCTTTACATAAAAATCGGTAATTTTCGATACCATATCCGTCCTTCTCCTGAATCTCTAATCGTAAATACTCAAATCTCTCTACCGTTTTTAACGCGACTATTAAAATCCACAGCTGCAATTTCTTTACAATTATCTTTAACTAATAAATACACTTATCTCTTGTCAATAACTTATTTCTACCTTTATAATACGCAATACTTCTAATAAATCCTCAAAGTTAACTAAGTAGAAAAATAATTCACACAGATAAAAAAAAATACAAAATACGCAAAATACCCTTAAAAATTTCCACCTCGCTCGACGAGACGCTCCCAGCACCCGGCAGCAATGCGTACCCAGACGCGTAGCCTCCATCTCGGACCTCCGTCAGATCCAAATCCAAACCCGCCGAATCCAATGAAGCGATGTTTGATACTGGCCACGGCCACTATTATGACCTCTTTCTTCGGTTTCTGACCACCCATTTTGGTACTGTTGATTACCAATTAATAAGACAAATCACTGGGTAAGTTCGACGCCGCCGACTCGTCCTCAAAGTCCTCCTCACTGTCGTCGTCCATGATGATTTTATACTCGCAGTATCCTCAAGTCCTCACGTGTCACGGTCGCCATGTAATAGGCGGAGCGCCGGGGTGGAAGGGTGATTCAGTAAACACAGTATACAGGTTAACAGATGTATTGTCTTCCAGCTTGTACACTCTAATCCTCACAATACTTACTATTCTATCATTATATATAATTATTCTACGTGACAGAAGAGGCAATCCCTTATCGAGTGGAGGCGCAAGATCTACATTAAATGTGCTGATCACTCAATATGCACAGACGTGCTAATATGAGTGTCTGCCTATCGCACAAACTATGATTGCGCCATCTATGCAACTCCCATGTGATAATGTGGAAATGCCGTTATAATCGACAAATTGTTCACCTCTACACTTTGTCCCTTGCCAAGTTGATGCAGAGTTTGCTTAATTACGCCTATTTCCCGGAGGGGTAGGCAGACACCACGTATTTCCACTTGCTACGATCCTGACATACCTCTTTCGCTTCCTTCACTTTCATAACATTCTTCATACACGCTCGCCGGTTTAGGGTGCTCTTGACCTGGCCTTTCTTCAGGATTTCCCCGATCTGATCTGATCTGACTTTGCTTAGGTGGATTCTAATTAGATGTTTAACAACATTAGGGGTCTCCAAACTTCAAACATCACTACTGCAGGACATTAATGTTTATGTTTTTTTTTCAGGTGCATATAATTTCATGATGCTGTCATTGACGCACATAGATAAATCGGTCCAAGTGTCTCATGCTGAGATCCTGAGCCTTGAGGGAAAGACGCTATTTGAGTTACCATTGAAAGAAGTGGATGCCGCTAATAAGATATATTTGGCTGAGGCGTTCATTCCGCCTGATGATTTATTCTATATTGCGGTGAGTAAACATTTGTAGGGCTCCGTAGTCATCTATTAGGAACCCTTATAGTTTTTTTATATAACGAAGGCAAGGCGGGCAAGCCAGTCAGACTAAAATAAAATATAATATAACAATTAATTTTTTCTCCTAACTGGTATTAAATTAGAAATTATTTTTAGGTAAACGGTATAGACGAAGACGGACAAGAAATACGAAGAGTCGGCGCAACGGCTATTCAAGCAAAGCCTCCAGGTCAATTACAATCTTCCATTTATTTTCTGTGCTTTTTCTTACCTGCAATAATTATGCTACACAGCGGCCGCAAAAATATCTGGCACGATCTTATTTGTAGAGTCATAAGAGCATGTCACATATTTTTGCGGCCTTCTAAGGCCCACTTGCACCATCCTACTAACCCGGGGTTAAGCGGTTAAACCGTTAACCTAGTGTCAAATTGTACTGGTAACCATGGTAACTCCAGGTTTAACTGGTTAACCCCGGATCAGTGGAATGGTGCAAGTGCGCCTAAGAGTAACTTATTATTGCAGGTGACTGTAAGTATAAAATAAGTTTAATAATAAGTATATAAATGTTAATCGACCTTTGTTCTATTTACAGATGTTCCATATTTGACGGCTCCTCAAAAGGTAATTTTCTCAAAATTTGGCTTCAGTCCAATAGCAGCGATTAAGCGAGCAGCGAACTAATAAGAAACAATAATGTGTGTGCCCTTGTGCAGATTTATGGTACGTCAATTATATTTCAGATGCGTGTTCTACGGCATGATACAGTGATACTTCATTGCGATGTGGAGAGCTTGGTGCCCGTAAACGTTTTTTGGATGAAAGACGGCACGAAAATTCAACCCCAGATTTCTAGCTTGTAAGTTCCAGGATTATATTTAAGTGAAAGAATTTAAGGTTACATTCAAATGTTTTTTTCGATCCAACCTGTTACAGCCAATCAACAAAGCGCATGCCGTGACCGTGACATCTTCTTAGCTTATCATCATGTTCTGTTTCAGACAGAGTACATCGGTTCAGTATATAATAAGGAATATGACCGAAGATAATGTGGGCACGTACGTCTGCACGGCCAGAAACGTGGCGGGAGTGAAGCAAACCACCACTGAAGTGGAATTAATAGGTAGGTAACTCAATAGTCTTTCGAAAACTCACTCACTGAATTATTTAGCGACTTTTACTGAGAACACTTTCAACAACGACAATATTTAATATAGACTAAATACAGTAAGTACAAACAGCAACACTCCTAACTGTACAACCGTGGACCTTATTACAAAAGGCATAAGGTCCACCAATATATGTACAGTAGGGTTTCTGGTTTCTCGGCCTTTTTTATTTCTCGAGGCACGGGAATTCTCGACCAGAATTTCTCGAGTTTCTCGAGTATCTCGAGAAATTTTTAAAGTTTCATAAAACACCTTGTTATTTTCAATTGTTTGCTTTACTACAAATCAGACTCATAGGTTACGTAGGTGAGATCAAATCAAACAAATGGAAAGTTTGTAGTTACCATAAATTGCACTTAATAATCGAAATTCAACAACAAAAAAACTAAAGGTGCATGCGTGCCGGCGATGTGAAATGCTATAGTGTATTTCTTTAGGTATTTCTCAAAATATAAACAAATCACAATAAGGTATTTTATCATCAAGTTTTTCTAAGTAATATGAATACTTACATTAGGTACTCAACGTAACAATGAAGCTGCTAATATTGTGCTATTTTGCTAATAAGAATATATCGGGATGATTTGATTTATCAATAGTAATATAGTTTAGCAATATTTGTTATTACAAGGCCCTATAATTCGTTTTTTTTTGTATTAGAAAAAAGATAAGCGATCTTGTCGTGTCTTTTTAATGAAAAACACTTTTGATAAATAAGTCACGGCAAATATGTAACATTAGCATATATACGATCATTATGTTGTTTTGCTTTCATAAGTAAAAGTTACTAATTGTTTTAAGCGTTTTTCAGTAAAAAGACTCGTCAAGATTGTTGACCTTTTTTTTAATACTAAAAATACACTTGATTATAGTCACAACACGTCTTTATACGCGTGTTTTGTGGTTACTTATCACAAGAGATTTATTTCTCGAGTTCTCGAGGCATTGAGAATTTTTTTCCCGTCTCGACGAAGGACAAATTTCTCGAGATTTCTCGCCTCGAGAATTCTCGAGCAGAAACCCTAATGTACAGTTAACAGTGTGGGCGAACGTACTTATAGTACTAATCCTTTGGACGTCGAGAATCTTTAATGATGTCGTTACTTATTTTGCCCACAATCCTCAGCCCCAAGAACACTTGCACGCAATAAGTCGGACAGTACAGTCAAAGCTACCTTCGCGCTTTTAAGTAAGGTTTATATTGGCTCGCTTGTGCTAATGATGCTGGCGTGTGTATGACGTTTTTAAATTTCACAAATGGCTGTAATATGGATTAGGTTATTGAAAAACATTGTTTAAAGTTTTAAAAAACAATTACCGCTCCCAGACTCAATGAGTTAATAATACGAATAAATCTAAATCCAATGTTATATTACAACTAATTTCCAGCGGAACCACCAGTAGTAACAATGTCGGCCAGCAGCGAAACGTTGATGGCGGGAGAAGATCTGTCAATATACTGTTCTGTGGTATCCGAGACTGCTTTGACTACATATCAGCTCACGTTCACCGGGGTTGACTCTCAAAACGGTATAACAAATTTCCCATTATACTTATTTATTAGATCTATCCTTTCACCGGACAATATTGGCTATTTTGCTGCTAAGAGCGACAGGGAAATAAAATATAGATTTTTAATTTCTCATGTTCTGAAAGAGGGTCATTGTTGTTCTAAAAAGTGTGCAGAAAGTGATACGTGTCTGCACTAGAGCATTTTAATTTCCAAGTACGATTTTATTCATTTGTATAAAGATAAACATTGGAAATTTGGTTTTAAATGGATTTATTAGGTATGCAATTACCGTTCTAATATTAAACTCCCCATTCCATCTTTTACCTAAATTGTTAATTGAAAGAACCCTCAATAAAAAGTATAAAAAAAATATACTTAGTACCTACCTAATGTTCTAATGTTTTTTAAAAAACACGTGCATTTTACTTTCCTCTTATTCTAAATGAAAAGTACTTATAGTGTTTAACTCGGGTGAAAGGTATCATTTCAGCCTCGGACTTGGATAACTACCTCGGCAGAAATGAGTGCCTTATCCCTTGGTTAACAATCTACTATTAATATTTTCAGAAACCTACCTAAACGTGGAGGCGATAGCGCATAGCGATGGAGTCTACCACTTTAATAAAATAATTCAGAACGCAAAGGAAAAGGATAGCGGAGTTTATTCGTGTAAAGCTGCTCATGAAGGTAAACTACCGCTTTCTGGCTACTTTTATACTTAGTCGAAAATAATGGGAACGAAGCTCTAATTTTTAGACAACATGAAAACGTCCACAGCCTTTTAACCAAATCAAAAATGTGTAAAAAATTCATCTAGCGATTAATTACTTAAGGTTGACTGGTAGAGAATGCCTTATGGCATTAAGTTCGCCTTTTGTACACTGTGTTTTCTTATGTGCTATAAGGATTAAATAAATAACATGATCATTCTGATAAATGTGAAATCATCTTGTTTCGACAGATTTATTACAATAATCTAAGTAATCGTTAGGTACAGTTGGCAAATTCAACCCTTAACGGCTGCAGAAATTCGTTATGAACTAAGAGCGAGTACAGCGACGCTGTTTAGGGACTCAAGTTTTAATAAGGCAGAGGCAATATATTTGCCACTATGATTTTGAACTTAATTGCTAACTGAAAGGGTTCAATTTTGCATAATTGATAACACTATGTCTCGGCATTATGGTTTAATTGGCCAGTTAACAATGTTGATGATGGTACATTCAACTGCAAATGAACATGGCCACTTTATAAATGAATTCCATTCACAATGTGTCCATGCAGTTTTGCAGCTTGCTTTACATCTGGTTTTGAAAACATTAGTTGTTGCTTTCAGGTGGCCAAGCATCAAAATCTCTCACCGTCACGATCACAACTCCACCCACAGCGCATATACTAGGGCCGCATACATTACCAAGAGTCCTGCACTCTTCCATACAACTAGTATGTATAGTCGAACATTGCAGTGAGATTCAGTGGTTATATAATAGCGCTGTGGTGGAGAGACGCTCGGTCAATGGTAGCGTTAATGCTGTGTTGGAAAGAGAGGTCGATGGAGATGGGGTTTGGACTTGTTCGGCTTTGAAAGGAGATTATAAAGGTTAGTAGTCTACGCCCAATGTTCCAAATTTGGAATATATTGGCAATTTTTGATTACCGTATTTTTATTTGATATTTGATAGAAGCGCTCTTTCCTGATACAAGATAGATTGTTTCTCGACTTCTAACAACGACGATCTGCTATTAAAGTCAAAATTAAACGAGAAGTTGACTACTTACTATATTATTATTACGAGTACATTATAACCAAAAAGTTGCAAAGAGTTGTCTAAGAAAAATTAGACACGTGCCCCGAATTAGTCAGTTGAAGTGATGGCGCCCTACGGCGCCATACGTTTTGTGGTAACTGTTAAGCGTCATCTTTTGACAACCAGAGCCCTACAGAGCCATTTACATCAGCTGTCAAGTTCGAAACACGAATATTTCTTAGGCTATATAACTTTTTACAGTTAATAACTCTTTGATGATCAAATGTCGGACATATTTATTTCAGTGTCAGATTCCGTCCAAATAATAGCTCTAATAAAACCGGAGGTTAAAATTGATGGCGATAAAAACATAACCCTACTGAATGGCTCGGCATACAGCATCAGCTGCTTGGTGAAAGCCAAGCCGGCGCCGAGGATCATATGGCATAGGGAAACGGAGACATTTCTTAACAACACTGTAAGTATTACCAGGCGTGGCTCACTCCGAGATTTCGTCGCTTTGCAACAGGTAGCTACAAGTACATCCGTTCCACACCAATTTTGGTGGCTAGCCATAAGCCGCGCGTGGCGCTGTCGCCACCTAGCGGCCATATCTGTCCTGATCGTAACAGACGCGTTTTGTTAGAGAGCGAGTCTTCTTTACCTAGTACTATTATTTATTCTGTGGTATTACATCAACTTTATAAATAACTTGTATAATGTGGCAATAAATGATTCTATGGATATAGGTAAGTATTTGTGGAATAGTAGATTAACCCTTTTCCAAGACGCACTAATCTATAAGGTTTTCCCAAAATAATCAAATAATCCAATAAAATCCAGCTTTGATGATTCATTTGAAGACAAATCATGCTTAACGAAAGTGCAATCTAATTTGGACCTTAAAACGATATGCTAAAGTTGAAACTCTATTGGCGCGTATGTGGTCGATAAATCGTACTGTGCCTGGAAAAGGGTTATTGTAGACGACGGGAAACGGCAATTGGTGGATGAGCGATTTTGTCGGACGAAGTGAAATTGAGGCTGACAAAATGAGACGAATCCAGGAATTGACATTCCCGTCTGGGAAAATATAGTGCTTTAGCTTTAATAAAACCGGAAGTGGGAATCGATGGCGACAAAAACATAACCTTACATGAATGAAACAAATCGATCCGATGAATCGATATTTAATTAATCATTATATTTTTACAATTCAGGTTTCAGTACTTTCCCCAAACGTGTACAGAAGCGTCTTAGAGATCGATAGTAAGACGACGAAAGTGGACGGGACATACTTCTGTTTCGGAGAAAATGCGGCGGGCATTCACCAGGATTCCGTGACTGTTGGCGTTAGGGCGCCTATGAGACTATTACAAGGATTTTCAGGTAAAAAATATAACACAATTTTATTTGTCTGTTTGTCAGGATCTTTTTTAATAAGTGTTCCCTTATTTCGCTAAGACATCTGGATCGGATATTTCTTGTTTGAAAGGGCATAGTCCCATTAGTCCCATTGCCACCAAAATCTGATCATTAATTAGATCTATAAGGTGTATTCTAAACAATCAATAAATCTATTGTAAAGTCCCTTCAGAGATCGAGGAAACTCTTCGTAAATTATAGGAACGTTCCATGAATTTGCACCGAGTGAAAAAGCACCATTTGGTAAAGAGGAACTAACGATGAGGACCATAAGGTTTTCAAGGGAATTCCGTAATCGTCTTATGGAATTTTAAATTGTACCTACTTCTTATTTTTTAGAAAGGTTGTATCCTGCATCATAATGTTGTTTTATTATTCCAGATTTATCAACACAACTGTACTCTGACGTAACTTTGGTATGCCAGATAGGTTCATACCCAACCGCCCAGATAAAATGGTACCACAACACCACAGAATTAAGTACTAAACAAAATATACGCAGGTCCAGCGATAACTCAGCCATTGCTATTGACAGAGTTGACTTCGATGATCTCGGGTTATATCTGTGTAAAGCTAGTAATGGGTATGAGGAATTAGTTGTGAGTGGGGCCTTGAGTGTTTATGGTTTAGGTACGTATTTAACCTTTTAACCGCCGTAGACTGATATATAAGACAAACAAAATCGGGTTCATTTCGCCGCGGTCTGATAAATAAGACAAAACTTCGTGTATCTTCGTACCGCCGGCGACACGAACACGCTCGATGAAATATTCTATGGCGGTTAAATAAAGTTTACCATTTTTTAACGATTGTTAGGCTAACCTCTGAACTCGAGTAGAAGTCGAAAACCTCATGAGGTCTTGTGTACAAATTTTTTGTAAGTAACTACATAATATGTGTATGTATGAATTTGGAACAATTTGAAAAGAAAATTTGTGTTATGAGGCTGCGTAACTTGAAGTACTCTTACTTTGAGATTTTTCAGAAGCAATATTTTATATTACGTTCTAATTATATTAATAAATTAAGTTCTAAAAAAATGCATATTGTTTCATATTTAAGAAACTCCAACGTTGGCTAAGGAACCGGCTACTGTGGTGTCAACGAAAGGAAATTCTTCAATTTTAACATGTAGGTGAGATTTTGTATCGTTATACCCTCTTTGCTCAAATGATTAATATAATGACCACCTTTTGATATCAAGATTTTACAACCATGTTCAGGAGCAACCAAAAACAAATAAAAAACCGGGCAAGTGCGAGTCGGACTCGCGCACGAAGGGTTCCGTACCATAATGCAAAAAATGGCAAAAAAAAAAACGGTCACCCATCCAAGTACTGACCCCGCCCGACGTTGCTTAACTTCGGTCAAAAATCACGTTTGTTGTATGGGAGCCCCACTTAAATCTTTATTTTATTCTGTTTTTAGTATTTGTTGTTATAGCGGCAACAGAAATACATCTGTTGTGAAAATTTCAACTGTCTAGCTATCACGGTTCTTGAGATACAGCCTGGTGACAGACGGACGGACGGACAGACGGACGGACGGACAGCGGAGTCTTAGTAATAGGGTCCCGTTTTACCCTTTGGGTACGGAACCCTAAAAAATAAAATGCATAAGCGCCTTTGCGTCTTCATCCTAAAGCAGCCTATACATATAGGGTCCATTTATTTACCTTAGTAACAATCAGCAACACTGCTAACTGTACATCGGTGGACCTTATTATAAAAGGCATAAGATCGACCGATGTACAGTTAACAGTGTGGGCGGTGGTACGAGTATCACAAGAAGCAAATTAATGTCTATAGCAAATAATAAAAGTCCTATTATTTTACAGCGTCTTAAAAGGCAATCCGACGCCAACATTAACATGGCAATTCTTACCCGACTCGTCCCAAGAGTTCAGTTATGTACCGAGCAACATGACAAGTAAGGATTTAACACGGGTCACCATATCGAATGTGACTATTAAGCACAATGGCTTGTATCGGTGTATTGCGGAAAACGTACTGGGAAGGGATTATTACGACGTGACGTTAGTCGTCCAGTGTGAGTTTTAGTTTTATTTTTATGGTTAGATAGAAACTTGCACAATTTAGTTTAACTTACTTTGTTTGACAGATGGTTTTTATATATTAATTTTATTTTAATTTAATATCAAGTCTTTTGCTACGTCAGTTTAAAAATTCTAGTGGTGGTAAACCGTTTTGATATTTTTCCAGGTTTACTCGACAACGATGTTATATCTTGTAAGGCAGAATCTTAAAATATTATTTAATCTTTTGTCGCATTGTTTCAACAGACCCGCCAGAAATCGAGTCTAACGAGATAGACCCCAAACCTATAGAAATCGAAGATGGACAACCTTTGACCCTATCTTGCCAGGCTGGGGGCGTGCCCAAACCGTGGGTCACTTGGACCAAGGACCTAATGCCAATAGGATATACGAAAAATATGTAAGTGTAAAGAGCGAGGTTTAGACTAGCAGGATCTTGCATGCAATTTTCATTACATTGCGGTATCTGATGAAACTTTTGAATCCAGTTTACCTTAGTAGTCGGCAATGTAACGTAAATTGCATGCAATTTCTTGCTATACTCTGTATCTTTAGGTATTTAAATAAAAGTAAACAAATGATTTGTACATTTTCGGGTAGTTATAGTATTCATTAGTTAACCAACTAAATACAAAACCGCCTGGATCAGTCATTGAACGACCTGACTTTAACCTACATTATTTGATCATGTTTTCATCTACCCTCAACCAGGCGTGGCTCACTCCGCGATTTCGTCGCTTTGCTACAGGTAGCTAAAAGTACATCCGTTCGGCCCCAATTTTGGGGAAAGCCATAAGCCGCGCGTGGCGCTGTCGCCACCTAGCGGCCATATCTGTCCTGATCGTAACAGACGCGTTTTGTTAGAGAGTGAGTCTTCTGTACCTAGTACTATTATTTATTCTGTGCCTCAACTGGCTTAAGGATTTTGATACTTTTATTTAAATACCTAAAGATACAGACATAGTCTACGCCTCGCTTTAGAATAATTGTTTGGTATAATCTGGCAAACTAACTCGCCTGTTTGCCAGACTACAATTTTCATTCACTTTTTGGACTTTTTGGATATTAATATGACTAGGGCTAGACTAGACTATGCAATGTTTGACTATGAAATTCAGCAGCAAAGCGTAATTACTGGTAGATAGGAAAATGTAGCTTTACCTAATAACTATTTTATTTTGTAGGTATTTAAATAAGGACAATGATTTAGTGCTAGAAAGAGTTACTGAATATGACTCCGGTTTGTTTACCTGCAACGCTACTAGCATATTGGGATCGTCACTGAAAAACTTCACAGTAGTTGTTTATGGTAAGTAAACAAAACAGAACACTACACAAGCCTATGTTTACAACAGTTGTATAAATCGACTTTAATAGTTATTTACGATTTAAGTTCGAAAAATAGGAAAATCGCACGTGATCCGTACAACGTTTTACCGTATATGGCCCTTTAAACTTTCGACGTAGTTACGTAATGTGCTTATTATAGCATAGCACACGGTGTCGTAATGGAGAACCAGATTTACTGTAATAGTACATTACGATACAAGTGCGTTTTGCACTTGTATCGTGATGTACTATTAAGGTATGTCTATAAAATAAAGCATTCACTTGCGACACGTTTTAAAATCATTCTAAAATTAATAAATAAAAAACCACCTCCTCAGCAGCCCTAACGAGACAAAATTTTGGTAGCTAGTGAAATATCTGTACAGTCAGCAGCAGAAGTTGCTAAGCGGGCGAGGTGTTCAAAATTACCTTGACACGCTCTTATTCTCTTAACAATAATGTCGCGTCAAGATCATTTTGAACACCTGGCCTGCTTAGCCTAATACCTATATCTTAAATCTTACTAAGGGCCACTTGCACCATCCCACTAACCCAGGGTTAAGCGGTTAAATCGTTAACCCAGTGTCAAATTGTACTGGTAAGCATAGTAACTCCAAATTTAAACGGTTAACCCCGGGTTAGTGGGATGGTGCCATTGACGCTAAATATACTATTCCAGTTCCTCCAAAAATAACTCCACCGGAAATTGAACCAGAACCACAGCAATTCGTAGAAGGACAGCTAGTGGAACTCCCGTGCCGGGCCAGCGGTTCCCCTCGACCGGAAGTGAAGTGGCTGCAGAACGGAAACGACGTCAATGATGACCGGAAATATATTGACGAGTTTGGGATGCGGTTTGTTTTTTTTTTCCTTGTCAATATTGTCAATTTGTCATGTCATCAATAGGTCTTATAATAATCCTATTGATAACAAACCATCGCTCGAAAAGATGGCACCATACCTTTGGCATATGCTCGTGTAGATGGCGACACTTTATGGCAATTAATAAATTTAACACATATCAGTGAAAGAACAAGGATTAAAGTCAAATGGCGTTCTAAAAATTTTGGCAGGCGGGCGAAAGATGGCAGTAAATTTACTGTGGCTACAAAGATTATTTTGTCAATCCGCCTTTATATCAAATTCTCTTTGCTATAATATACCTACTTGTACTTGTAAAATTAACAATTTACAACAAAACTGACTTAACGTTTTTCTAGATTTGTGGCAAATTTAACGGACTTCGGTGAATACACGTGTATTGTTGAAAACAAGTATGGAAATACGAGTTATAGCTACAGCGTTTATATTTGGGGTAAGTTGATCTCTCTTGTTTCTCTCACCTATTTGACCTACTCCTGTAGCCTTACGCTCACACCGCTTCTCCTGTTATTTCAAATTGAGCCCTGTAATCATAACATCAAGAATCAATTTGGAACATGGCGCAACGTACGGCCGCTGCTAACAGCAGGGGCACATTGTTTTAAATTGCTTGGCTTCCTATTTTATACTTTACCAATATCACAAGTTTCATATAAAATGATTTCAGTTCCTCCATCAATTGAACCCCCTCTGCACATCGACACAGCCGTCCTCATAGGCTCAGATGTCAGCCTCAATTGTGACGCTGTTGGCTTTCCACTGCCGGTCATATATTGGGAGTTTAATGGCACTGTTATTGACAAAAACAGTACAAATCTAAGGTAAGCACTACTAGCATTCTTAACTTGCTAACTTTCCATCTCTTTCATCCAAAAAAACTTAGTACCCACCTTTCAATATTTTTAGATATAAATTAGATGTTCTACCTTCAATGGTTAATATAACAACACAGAACATTACATACTTAAAGGGGCCCACTGATTAACAGTCCGCCGGACGGTATCGGCCTGTCAGTTGTTCGGAACTGTCATAGTTTTGTTCTAACTGACAGGCCGATACCGTCCGGCGGACTGTTAATCAGTGGGCCCCTTAAGACTTTCATGGCACTATTACCAATAAAAATAGTAATTAATAAAACCATATACTACACCTTATAAAACAAAGTCTCCCGCCGCGGCTGTCTGTTTGTGTGTCTGTATGTTTGTTCGCGATAAACTCAAAAACTACTGAACGAATTTTCATGCAGTTTTCACCTAACAATAGAGTAATTCTTGAGGAAGGTTTAGGGGAATAATTTGTGTAGATATAAAATATTTTTTCAGCTTCAATGAGTACGGAACAATTAATATCACAAATGTGAGTGCAAAACAAGAAGGACTGTACGGTTGTTTAGCTGAAAACATCGCTGGAGTTGCAAGAAAGGATTTCTACTTACAAGTCAACGGTAGTACTAGATCTAATTCACACGGTTCTCCAAGAACAGGAGGCAGCTATATGCTAGAGTGAGAAAATGATATAGGTTGGTATTATCATGTCACTATAGCAGATAACTGCCTCTCGCTCTTGCAGGATTGCAAACAGAAATAACGCAACCGTGGGTACTTTACATGAGAATTTGAAAAAAAAATTAAATAGCCTACTCAAAAATTTAAGATATATTCTGGCAAACCCATTTTGTTCGTAGCGCGGCGAGAAGGGAAAAGGGCGCGAAATTCAAATTTGCTATGGGTGGAGCCCTTTGCTCCGATATTTTTCCAATTTACCGCCTTTTTCTAGTGACGGAAATAGTTTGCCAGAGTATAGATAATTATTACCTATGCACTTATCTTTGATCTTTGAGTAGGCCATTAAAAGATACATTAGTACATATTGTAAAAGTTCCAAAGCTGGGAATACATCTCAGGCGCGGATCCACCGTTGTGGGCACGGTGGGCATGCCCACAACCCTAATAGGATGCCCTATTGATTTCCTGAGTAGAATTACGCCGATTTTTGTTTCTCAGACGCTTTGGCAGAGGAACATTTGGCAGAATTTCATTAGGTATAGGTAATACGCAGAGTAGTCAGTTGATCGATACGCAGATTTACTTTTCGTACAATGATCGTTTGGTGAACGTCAAAATTGCCCGAGTAAATTAACCATTGGCCGAAACACGGTACCTAGGTACTTAGTGAAATAGAACTCTTAGCTGTCATAAGTATTTATATCAGCTGACAACTCAAATTAGTGATACAAAATAAACAGCAATTTTTTAAATTGTTAACTTATGGAGTCTTAAATTTAAACATTCAGAATTTTATGTACAATTGCTTAAAATAATTCCAGCTTTTAATTGACTGTCATAGGAGTTTTAGAACGCAGGTCTATATGGATATTATGGATATGGAAAGGGCTCCATAGACCTTACGAAAAATCGCATGCCATTTTTGGTAAAATTCCGACTACACTTAAGTGTAGGGGCAAGTGCTCTACATGTGGACATTATCCAGATTATGGCCTTATTTTGTTCATAAATCATAAACTATTGACAATGTCAAAAACTTATTTATTTCTTTTAAACAATTATTAAATAGTATATAATTGCAGACTAGTTTTATCACGTTAGCTAAATAGGAAACAGAGATATAAAAAAAATGTTAAAATTGATATTTTTGTATGATATTTGGCAGGGTTTGTACCTATGGTCAATATTCTTGGTACAACTTTCCAGCAATTATTTTGGACTTGATATTGTCTCCAGGCCGGGTCTACAAAGACGTCGGAATCATCGTTAGTACGCAAAGCTTTAGACGAATAAAGCTTGATTTTTCGTTAGTCACGGTGTCCATCTTAGGTACACTACTCTACCTCCTTTTTATTAACCATACTATTTAGTTATCAATTAAACATCTGGCGAAATGCGAAAACTGTAGAAAACAACAATGAAACGTTGACGCTTATTTTGTGTTTTTTTTACACACTTGTATCATTTACCGAATTCACAAAAAACATTTATATTACGAGGATAAAATTTTGTTATTAATATAATAACACTTTTATTATATACAATTACAAGTTATTAACATATTTTTTTTTCAGAACCAAAAAAATCTCTACATTTACCGGGTGTGGCCTGTAACACGAGCAAATAATTAAAACATAGATTGTACTCCTCAAACGGTGACACTTTTGTTCAACAACTTTTAAAATTTATGAAGTATTGACTCCCTATTTTTCATACAAAATAAATATTATCTTCGTGGACGCCATCGCCACGCCATATCATTGTGATTGACGTTGCTTGTCACGCCTTAAACATAACAAAATTCGCAATACATTGCGTCTTAGAATAAACTTTAAAGTGTATTAAAAATCAAACCAATAGTCGCTGAACAAATGTTGGTCAGTATGAGGAGTACAGCCTACAGTTAAATTTTTTGCTCACATTACAGGCCACACCCGGTATATATATGGTGAATAACTAATTGTTAGTAATATAAGAAAATGCATTTTTTTAAGTCCACGATGGTAGCATATCGTTAGTAATTCTTTAAGAGCCAACGGGAGTGGTCATTTCCCCATACAAACGTACTCCTCGTTTTCCTCCGTGGTTTTTGAAGCTAGAGCAATGATTTTTTTCAACACAGTTTAATATTGTCAATATCTGTGTCGGACCGTTTTGATATTTTTGTTTTTTAAGGCGCTAGAGCCCTTCAAAAATGGCCAAAATGGCCTAATTGACTATGCCGCAATGAGAGGCGTGGCATTCAAAACTGATATCAATTAGCCAAAAAAGCAAAACGGTCCGACACAGATAATTTCATAATCATTTAGATTTCCAAATTTGGTTACGATTGGTTAAGTTTTGGAGGAGGAAACAGAGGAGTACGAAACCTCGATTTTTGAAATTTTTACGCAGGATTTTTCGCCTTGTCCTTATCGCACTACTTTTAGGTGCCGCTTCCGTTAGCGAGACGGGTATATTTACCTAAAATATTTAAAACTCAGCTCCTGCTTCGCCTTAAATACCGGTATTAGTGTCCACAGGTAAAACCGTCCACAGCACTTAAGTATACTTATATGTAGTGTGATCGAGTGCCACTTGACAAAAACTTTAAAAAAAGTTATAAAACGTTACTCGGCTGAAGGTTGCTTGATGAAAAGATTACTCTACCAAATGAAAAATACTCTAATAATTGGTCTGCTAATTTACACAGAAGCGAACTGAATGATATGTGAATCAAGAGTCTACCAAAAGTTAGTTGACCAAAACTTACATCTACGAATAATTGACTCTACGAAACCATTTTCGGCGAAACGTTGTAAGCAAATTGACAATCTGCTAAAAATTGGTCGGGGAATCATTAGGGTAGGTACTCCAGCTGAATACAGAGCCCTAATTATTTGCAAGGATATGAGAAGAATACCAAGGTTACCAGTACAATTTGACACTGGGTTAACGGTTTAACGGGTTAACTCCGGGTTAGTGGGATGGTGCAAGTGGCGCTAAGTGTGTATACTCGTAGACTGAAATAAATCGCTTGTGATCCCTCTGCGAATTTATTGGTCGGGGAATCATCAGGTACCCCCTACTCGCACTTGGCCGATTTTGGAGTGGCTGTGACCACAACCTTGTTTGAGGGCTGGATCCGCGCCTGATACATCTAATGTAATTTAATTTAATTTAGAGCCACCAAGGATTTTAGAAGACAACTACACCGGGCCATACATAGCGACGGAAAAGGACCTGCTGTTAAAGATCACATGTAAAGCTGCAGGCAAACCTAGACCATACATTTACTGGATGAAAGATGACTTGTATCTTGACAAAGGTGCGTGACCGAGTGCGTCAGTTAATTTTGAAAGACTTCTTTAATTTATGCACATAAGTAGTAATCTACTAATGAATGGTGAAAATCCCGGAGCATTTTTTTTAAAGTTGTACATACCACTTATTGTTTCCTGTGTTTTTTCTTATTTTAATCACTAAAGCTCGTGATTTCGGGTAGAAATAACAGGGAAAGATTCTAAATAATAAACTTATGTGTACAACAGTAACAGAATTCAAACAGGTTACTCGAATACATTTAAATATGCCACATAAATTTACAGACAGCAAATATGACTTAGACATTGACGGAACTCTAACTATAAAGTTGCCATCTGAGGATCTGAGCGGGTTCTATACATGCTTAGCGAAGAACACAGCTGGAGTGGACAAAAAGACCGTTCCTGTTGAGATTTATAGTAAGTATTTACTTAAATATAAAGCTCCCAGACACTCGAACATATTAAAGTTTAAACGGGTTACTCACTTAATTTTAGTCGGTAATCGCTCGACATGTTTCGATCCATTTAGAGGATCTTCAAACGCGCACGAGGGGGTTTGAAATAGTTTCAATTTTAATAAATTCCCTGAAAATACATAACAAATGGCGCCCAACATGGGGCAAAGTCCCATTTATTATGTATTTTAGACGGTTAGACATATTTTATCGAAAAAAAAACGGCTGGAGAATCATAATTCATTAGTAGTCAGTAAATAAAAGCTACAGCCGTTTGATTGGTTTTCAGCTCTACCTACGAAAGTGCAAGCGGACGAGTCTCAATCAACATTTACAGTCGTAGAAGGCAACAACGTTTCTGTGGCATGTCCAATAAAGGCTTCGCGGACTGGCTCAGTCACATGGTATAAGGTTCGATTCCATTATGAAGTTGCATGAAACCTGTTCTCTTTCCCAATAGCTTAGAGAATTTAGTATAGAGGCCTATACACGAGTATAGGCCGTCATCTTTTCGAGCATATTTTTTTCTTGATTTTAGTAGGCATGTTTTTTTCTTAGACTTTATTTATCTTATACGGAGTTATACTCGTATATATCTTTGCCAATAGCTTAGCTTTTAGTGTGTAAATAAGGCACTTGAGAAACATTGAATAAACGAATACCATAAAATAAGCGACAAAAAAATGTCCTTACAGTGTTTATGCTCCAGTTCCCCATCAACCAGTTTTAAGGGATGGTTCCCGTAGATTTACGTGCTTATTGTATAACAGCAGCAACCTTAGCCACTTTTAAGCGCTACACATTTAAAAATTCACACTCCAAACTAATCTACTTTCCACGTCACATGGCGATCCTGACAGAATTGAAGTAATGAATGTATACCTAGCTGACTTTAAATTTTCTTGATAATTTTACCTATTGTTTTCAGGACGCCAAGTTAATATCGCATGGTCGCCTCTCGCTCCCCAATATCTCTCGTCTCAATGAATCTACATACGCCTGTGTAGTGACCAACGCCATAGGTTCCACTCACACTACAGTGCGAGTTAAAGTGGAGTGGCCTCCACGGTTTATAAAAGAAGAGAAAGGAGATGTGACAGTGGTGCGAGGAGAGGATAGGTGGTTGGAGTGTGGAGTTGACGCTAGACCGAGCGCTACGGTAAGATTACAGACTTCTCAACGCTTCTTTGAGGGTGGGAGAGACATAATATATATAAAGTATTTTTTAACAAGCAGAAACGTCTGCGAATGATGATATTAAAATTAGAATAAATTTAAAAGTGGAAAATTTACTGCCTTGGATTAGACTTGAACCAAAGGCCGTGAGTTCAAGTCTCAACCAAAGCAGTAATTTTTCCACTTGTCGAGGAAGAATTACTGCCTTGCAGTGACAGTGAGCGATAGAGCTTTTAATAGCAAAAATATATTCTTGATAAATGTAACGATCCTGCCGACTGCGCCAGTACATTAAGGTAAATGTTTACTAAATATTTTCTGTAACAACTTTTAGATTTGTAGGTAGTTGGTTAAAAATTCGGATGGCTTGATACCTTACAACTTGTTGTTTAGGACAGAAAGATTATTTTATGGTTTTTGTTCGTGATGTAGGGACAACACGACTCCAGACTCCTCACGATTGTATAAGCCCTCCCTTATAATACCTTTTTTTGCAGATAAGGTGGCTGGCCAACTCCCGAATAATGCTAGGCGAAGATAAACCTCGTTTGAAGCTTAAGAATCTACAGCTGCACCATACTGGAGTATACAAGTGCATAGCCAGTAACAAGCATGGCACTGTGGTCAGACAGTTTAATTTAGATGTTCTAGGTACGAAACATACTGCCCACGCATAATAGCCATAACAGACATTGGAAAACTCATTGTATGGGGTAGTACCTATTGGATCAAACTGTTTTCATAAGTCCATAATACACGAAATGTTATTTTTTTAGGGTTCCGTAATACCCAAAGGGTAAAAACGGGACCCTATTACTAAGACTCCATTGTCCGTCTATCTGTCACCAGGCTGTATCTCATGAACCGTGATAGCTAGACAGTTGAAATTTTCACAGATGACGCCGCTTTCTGTTGCCGCTATAACAACAAATTTTAATACTAAAAAAAACATACAACCGAATTGATAACCTCCTTTGACATTTGGAAGTCGGTTAAAAAGTACGGAACGAACGAACTACTCGTGGCTTAAAGAAATTTCAAAATCTATTGATTATAATCGAATTCAAATTTCTTCTCTACTCATGGGTACATTAGATAAGATTTGAACTTAAAAAAATATCGGATATTTTCCAGTTCCGCCTTTTATATCGGAGTTCGACTTGTTAGACGTCCAACTGAAGGAAGGAATGAACGCAACCCTACAATGCAACGCCAAGGGATCTCCACAACCCTCAATTGAATGGACATACAGGTATACCATACCAATCTTACACAGAATACGATTTAATAGTATTAAAGTACAGATAGGTACATAAAGATCTCTCGTATCATTTTGACATTGGTCGTTGATCGAAAACGAGTTCATATTTGAATACTTATAAACAAATTACTTTTGGTGCGTGTTTGGTGAGAAGCGCTGGTGGCCTAGCGGTAAGAGCGTGTAACTTACAATCCGGAGGTCGCGGGTTCAAACCCCGGCTCGTATCAATGAGTTTTTCGGAACTTATGTAAGAAATATCATTTGATATTTACCAGTCGCTTTTCGGTGAAGGAAAACATCGCGAGGAAACCGGACTTAACTAGACTTATTGGGAAATAAGGCCTAGTTGTACACTCTGGGTTGGTAGGTCAGATGGCGGTCGCTTTCGTAAAAACTAGTGCCTACGCCAATTATTGGGATTAGTTGCCCAGGCTCCCATGAGCTGTGGCAAAATGCCGGGACAACGCGAGGAAGATGATGACTTTTGGTGCGTGTTGATACAATGAGAAGATGAGTTTTGATAACCTCCTAAGGCCTAGCCATACAAATGAAAAATCCTAATTTTGCCACTGAAATTTAAACCTAGTGTAGGAAATAGAGTTGATTTTGCGTTGTTGGAATATTGGACGAAACAAAGCAAAAGCGACTCTGTTCCAATTGAATAGGATTTAAATTTCATCTAACTGAAGAGGTACTATAGGTAGGACCTTGGGCCTTTGGGAGGATAAAGTATAGATGGTCAAGCAAATCTTGTCAGTAGAAAAAGGCGCGAAATTCAAATTTTCTATGAGACAATATCCCTTCGCGCCTACATTTTTCAAATTTGCCGCCTTTTTCTACTGACAAGATCTGCTTGACCAGCTATAGTAGGTACCAATTATTGACTGAGATTCTGATTTAGTATGCCTTTTTCATTTTTAGCAACCCTAACTGGCGTCTCATCAACTCTTCACTGACCACTACCAACGTGTCCAACACCTCAGAGGGCCTGTTCCGTTGCTCGGCGCGCAACATTGCCGGCGCGGCGCACATAGTGTACAATGTGGCTATTGCCGCGCCGGCCGTTATTGAGGAAATTGTACTGTATAATGAAGAAGGGAGCACTGTGGAAGGACATGCAGAAATTGTGGTAAAGTAATCTTATTTGTTAGAAAGAGAGGCAAACAGTGAACTTGTATCTTTATAACATTCGAACCCGGGGCCCGTTTCTCAAAACTTGTAACTTGTACTACAAGCGGATGTCACTTTTTGAAAGCTTTTGTTAGAAAGGGACTGCCACTTGTATTAATTACAAGTTACAAGCTTTTGAGAAACGGGCCTCAGCTGTCCACTTGTTACTTTTCTCACAGAAAGTTAGTCCTTGTTACGACTGCATGTTAGATCGCCGGGGATCGTATAGTAATCGGTTTGCAACTTAGTTTTGCAACTTACTGAATGAACGAAATTATACACAGGTAAAAATATTAAGAAGGTATAAAACGACTGTTGTACAGTGAGCAGCAGAAGTTGCTGAGCGGGCTAGGTGTTCAAAATTATCTTGACGCGACTTTATTGTTACGAAAATAAAAGCGTGTCAAGGTAATTTTGAACACCTCGCCCGCTTAGCAACTTCTGCTGCTGACTGTACAACATTATTGTACGTAACTTTCTTCTTCTTTGTAGAAAACTGATTCAATTATTTACCCTATTCTCGCTCTATAAATTCCAAGTTTAAACTGATTAACAAGTGACATTGCATCAAAATATAGGCCAATAAATCCGGTTCGAAGGACCATAAAACGTTTATAATTTTCAGGTTGGCAGCGCTGCCCGATTATCCTGCAAAGCTTCCGGCCGACCCATCCCCAAAATACAGTGGATCAAAAACGGGAAAACACTTAGCGAAAACCAGCAAGACATACATTATGCTGACTTAGTATTCAGTAATGTGAATACTAGTAGTTCTGGCGTGTATTCTTGCGTGGCGAGTAACGAAGGCGGAACGGATGATCGGAGAACCAAGGTAGATGTGCTAGGTGTGTAAAACTTAATTAAGGAAGGCATTTTTTATGTTACCTAGGAGAATAGAAGATCTCACACTTTGTTCGCGTACCTACCTCCGTTTAAAAAAAAGGTTTGAGTCTCATGGGAGTTTTCTATTTCAAATTTATTTGTGCTATATGAGAGTAATGTTGAATTTTGCTGCGAGTGCTCATTTTGAGACCCCTCAAGCGAAATATCTGTTTTTTTTACCTTCTTTGACAAACTAACTTAATAAAAATAAATGAATTGTCCTGACGTACTTAAATGTTTTCAGAGCCCCCTAAAATATTCACAACCCTATACCAAAACTGGAACTCCACGGAGACGGAGACAAGACTGGAGGTGATATCCGGTCAAGCGTTCAACCTTCACTGCCATCCTTATGGCAACCCTATGCCTGAAGTATATTGGTTTAAGGATGGCGTCCCTTTGAGGTAAATTTATTTGGCTTTCATCTCATCTCATTGCATCAAAGTTATCCGAATCTTCATTCTTGTTTATTAGTGTTCCGTACCCAAAGGGTAAAAACGGGACCCTATTACTAAGGCTTCACTGTCCGTCTGTCTGTCACCAGGTTGTATCTTATGAACCGTGATAGGTAGACAGTTAAAATTTTTCACAGATGATGTATTTCTGTTGCCGCTATAACAACAAATACTATAAAGTACGGGACCCTCGGTGGGCGAGTCCGACTCGCACTTGTCTGGTTTTTAACCCTATATAACCATACTCACCTCGTCACTCGTCGAAATGTTCGAACGATAACTTTTTTACAATGACTCCTTGCTTATTGGCTATAACAGCAAACAGCTTTCATCGTTCGCGCATACACAGTCGTTGTCTAACTAAACGGTGCGCTCGATATTTGTCTCCCTATTCTCCTGACATGTCAGTTCATGACACTGAGTGGCCGGATCTCTCCCTCGGAATCTCACATTGACTACATTCAGACTTTTAAGAATATTGTCTATAGCAGCGGTCGGCAACAAGCGGCCCGCGAGCCCCCCTGGCTATTTTGTATGTATATAATGTTGTCAAACAACAATGTGTGATAAAGTCACACATATTAACAAAGTGCGGCCCGCGTCATCTTCCTTAACTACTATGTGGCCCTTGGCTGCTAAAAGGTTTGCGGTCTATAGTATCTGGTTTTTTGTTTAGAAACAAGTTTGTGAAACTATGGACCATTTCAGATTGTTTGACGAAAGCATGGTATCAACTGACTTCGGAGAAGTGATTGAATCGCGCGAGGCCCGACCGGAACAGGGCGGGAACTACATCTGTGTCGCTAGGAACAGCGTTGGGAACACCAGCATCGTATACATAGTTGATGTTTTGGGTAAGAAAACCCAAACTACTTGCAAACTAACTTGTTGATATATATGGGCACCGAATAATCCGGGCACTGGAAAAATTAATCATAAAGTGGGTCCATACAGAACGAGAAACCTCGTGAGAAAATTGTATCGCAAAGAAGCTCGGTCTGTGAAGATGTGTCTCGCGAGGCATGTCTGTCATTACAGACCGAGCTTTTTTTCTGTGTGGATCCGCCTATAGGGACCGTGCGCATAGTAGGTTCTGCCATCTTGTGGGCTACATCGGAAGCATAAACGACATATTTACGCCTCGAGCTAAAAATCTGACGGCTCCTATGCTGCCCCCTATAGTTCATGCACGGGGCCTATATATAGACTTCAGAGTTCAGACACAACAATCTGGCTGTCATCATTTGTCACTTAGAACTCTTTTATAAAAGTGCCATCTACAGTGATATTAGTGAGAAATTCGATGTCTTTAATTTCTAACCCCATTTGTTTCTAGTACCACCACCGCCATCCAAAGACTCCCACTCTACATCAATCCGAGTAGGCAGGCCATTGACCCTAACCTGCCCTGTCGAAGGCAGTCCTTCCCCGTACGTCTCGTGGATCAAGCAACCCTACACGGAGCTCGTCAACACAACGAGGCTGTCACTGTTTCAGGACAACGGTACATTGGTAAGTTACGTAGCTTAATGTACCATCGCCCTCACTGTTAACTGTACATCGGTGGACCTTATGCCTATTGTAATAAGGTCCCCCGATGTACAGTTAGGAGTGTTGCTGCTTGTACCTTAGCGTGCGTAACACGCGTGTAAAGTAGAAAAAATAGTGTAACGCAGACACTATAATAGACCACTATAATTATACTCCAATTAAAATTTAATTGGAGTATAATTATAGTGGTCTATTATTATACGGGGAATTTTTCCAACAGTCTCGTTTCTATTGCACTTTATCAAGAGATTTTTTTTAATAAATAATTAATTTATAATTTAGTTAGAGGTCCAAACACCAAGAAGAAAACCAGTGTAATCTTAGTTTTGTTTTGTCATATTTGATGTTTGTAATTACTACCTAATTCAACAATTTAATTGTACAATTTTGCGGAAAGCTGCCATTAAGGTGGTCTTATAAAGATGAATATCTGGGAGACCGAGCTTTGCTGGAAATACATATAAAAAATCATAAAGGCGCGTTTTCCCAGAGATAAGACCTAGCTAGATCAATTTATCGCCCCCGAAAACCCCCATATAGCAAATTTCTTCGAAATCGTTAGAGCCGTTTCTGAGATCCCCGAAATATATAAATAAACAGGAATTGCTTGTTTATAGGTATTAGATACATTACATTCAATCAATTCTTAACAGTTGCTTACCTTACAGATCATACCCAAAACCGAGACATTTGACTCTGGCCTCTACTCCTGCATAATGACGAATAAAGTCGGCACAACCGAAGTGATATTCGACGTTACCATCGAAAAACCGCCCTCCATTGCTGGCAATGTAGGCGCTAACATCAGTGAAACGAGAGTTGTGCCGTTGAGAAGGAGCCTTGTATTGAAGTGCGAGGTTGATGGACATCCAATGCCGAGGATTTCTTGGTTGAAGGTACAAATTACTAAACGTAGACGTCTTTTGCGGCCAAAGACTAAGGGTCGGTTGCACCAAACCGTCTGTTACCGTTAAAGCGTTCGCAAAATTTTATTGTATGGGAATTTTCCTAGTTCTCTATTGAGTGATGTTGATCAGTCTGTTAAGAGTGGTTGGTGCAACTAAACCCTTTTTTTTTTTTTTTTTTTTATTGGGAGGAAAATCCGTTATGGATACCTCCGCACCGCAGGGACAGCGCGGAGGTTATGTCGGACTTTCACCGACTAAAAACCTCCCAGTAGTCTTCCTCGGCGCATTTCGGACGGCTCTGGGATCTCCAATGAACGCGCCAGTGCCGTCCTAGCGCTATGCCCCTTTGTGGGTCCCCTCTTTTTTCAGTCGCAGTCCCTAGCTGCGACCGACCCCGAGAACCCCTTTTAGTCGCCTTTTACGACAGGCAGGGGATACCGTAGCCGTATTCTTACGCCCGGGCTACAGGGCGCAGGTGCAACTAGCCCTAAGACCAGTTACACCAACTGCACTTGACAGACTGATGTCACTCAGTAGTTAATTATGAAACTTATACAATAAAATTTAGCGAACGTTTTGTGTTTCATTTTGACTTTAAACTTTGTGGGAAACAATAAATACCCGATACATATATTATGTTCCATCATGGAAATAGTTGCTTTGATCTGTGACTGCCATTGGCATAAATATTTACAAATTTTCAGGACACGCTGCAACTAAGTGATAGTTCAAGCAACATCCACCAAATACTGAGCAACAGTTTGCTGGCTGTATGGAGTTTGACCCCTCGCGATGCGGGCCAGTACATCTGTGTGGCCGAAAACAGTGCTGGTTCCACGCACAGGCGGTACAACGTCGTTGCACAAGGTAATAGTTATTTATGATAACTAAGTATAAGTGCGAAATTCGCAACGAGTGGCGAATTTTAAAACACGACCGAAGGAAGTTTAAAACGTCACGAGTTGTGAATTAACTAATTTTACAGTAAATATGGCCCTTTAAATTTTCGACGTAGTTACGTAATGTGCTCATTAAAGCACAGGGTGTCGTAATGGAGCACCAGATGTACTGTAAAACTACATAACGTACTGATCAACAGTCTACTAGCTGTATGGAGTTTGACCCCTCGCAATGTGGGCCAATGCATATTATATGCGTGACCGAAAACAGCGCCAGTTTAACACACAGGCGGCACGACGTTGTTGCTCAAGGTACCAATATAATATTTAACAGTTACTCCAGGAATTTCCATTGAGATCTTTTAAGTTCTGCTGATGAAGAAAACATAACTATTATCTTAGCGCTGTCCTAGGATTTCGCCACGGTTCCCTAAGGGGTCAATGGTCCGCACGGCAACCAAATCCCAAGAATTGACGTAGGCTACAAAAGAGAGTGCCATCTGACATTAAGAGGGGACACTAGACATTATTGGGACCTACGACTCTACTTTAAATGATAGAAATAAGTTTAAAATTGTGCTATTGTGTCGTAATTTTTAATTGCTAACTAGTTATTTCATCGAAACGAATTCAAACTGTTGATCTGTTTTTTAATGGCAAACTATTAGTTACTAGATCGAAACTAATATACAAACTATTGATCTGTTTTTAACGAGAAACTATGTTTTATTCGCCTAGTTCCCGGCAAATGGAGTGAATGGTCCGCGTGGAGCTTTTGCAACGTGACCTGCGGACTCGGCCGGCAAGTGAGGAGCCGAGTCTGCCAGTACAGCGACGACACCGTCACTGTTGGTACGTATAAGTGTTCATTTTATATCTGTTTCCTTTAAAAAATTGCGTCCTTAACCCCTCCAAAACTTTGACCAATGAGAGAAGGGATCAGGGAGTCACTTTATAATCAAATAAATACTATTCTTAGCAGGGAAATAATTTATTATAGTTCGTTTTTCAGCATTAGAAACACGGTAAACAATCTTGATGTGTCTTTTAATTGAAAAACACGTTTTAAAAATAAGTTACGGCAAATATGTAACAATTATGAATCTAATGCGATCATTTATATTCTTCTGCTTTCATAAGTAATAGTTACTGGTTTTTTAAAAGCGGGTTTCAATTAAAAGACATGTCAAGATCGCTTACCTTCTTTCTAATGCTAAAATACGAACTACTTATATTACGAATGATGCCTGCTACGAGTATACAGCCACATCTCAAAATGTATGATTGTTGGAGATTAGATCTTAATAAAAAATGGCTTTATTATTAACCGGGCAACTAAAATATTAAACAGGAACTTTCACTGGGCATATAATAATATAATTTGGCTGTGCATTAATATTTTAGCACCAATAAATTTATATTAGCCTCAAATTTAAGCATCATATTATTAAAAAAACTGACAGCAAAATCAAGCCACCCAAAAAAATTATAGGGAACTTGATTTGATAGGTTGGCGTCTAAAATAATAAGTTGGCAACTAATATTGTAAAGCGATCATAAAATTTGGTTGTTTATATATTTTGTACATAAACAGAATACTTAAGATAGCTATATACATAAGCTTTAAATACTCCATTTTAAATTTAAACATATGCATACCTAGTACTTTAAATTGTCAAATTTCCTAATCCACAAAACAACAAAAATTGATTTACGTATAATACCCTACTATACTTATAGTCGAAATTCCTAATCATGAAACACCTAATGGCCATTATACCGTTAGGTCTTTAAATTTTTAATTACTAGTTTCAATTGTTACCACTGTGTTCTGCCAGAGTCAAAGATAGGTGCGACGACGAGCGAAGCGAGGAGGAGCGTGTTAGGTTGACCGTGTAGTGACGGCTAAAAGCTGTAACGGCATTAAAATTCAACTCATATTGATATATTTTAAGGCTCCGTTTTAGTTGCCAAACTATTATTTTTAGTACCCATTTCTATTATTTTAAACTACCCAAATTCGATTAATTAGATGACCGGTTAAATACGTGCCATAAAAAAATATGAAGCTATAAGTCTCCTTTGAAAATTATGGTACCCAAGAGGCTGTATAGCAGACAGCATACGATTAGTTAGCGTTTTTGTTACTGATGGTTCGTACGATTTGACGTATCAAGCCGTTAAGTTAGGTAGTCTACATACAGTTAATAAGAATAACGCTTCATTGTGTATTCCAGATGAGAACAGTAAATCAGACAAATTTCATCTTGATCAGTCGACGTGCAAGGGGCCAAGGTCAGAACAGAGAAAATGTCACATGCCGCCGTGTGAGGTAAGTAGTAATACTTTTCATTTCTAATACGAGAAAAGTGCACACCTTATAGAACAACAATGACCCTCTTTCTGAGCATGAGATTGAGAAATGAAATAGTTATTTACGATACAAGTGCGGAAAAGAGGAAATTCGAAACGAGTGGCGATAAATTAAAACACGACCGAAGGGAGTGTTTTAAATCGACACGAGTTGCGAATTACCTATTCGCACGTGCATCGTACAACGTTTTACAGTACATTATGGCCCTTTAAACTTTTGACATCGCACGAAAAGTGCTATTTTACGCACTAGTGCGGGAAAATAGGACCATATGTACTGTAAAGATCATTTACGATCATTTTTCGTATTTACTGCGTATACCATTACCATATAAGAACTATTTATTTTCAGGAAGTGGAAGGACAGTGGTCCGGTTGGGCCAAGTGGTCCGCCTGCTCGTCCTCTTGTGGTACTGGGACCCAAGCCAGGACGAGACGGTGCAGGAGAGGACGGTGCCAGGGCGACAATGTCCAGGTACAGTTATGATGAGCACTTTTAAACCAGTACATAAAATTTAGTTATACCACAGAATAAATAATAGTACTACCGGACCGAAATGTCCATACAAAACCGAAGTTTGATAGCGATTCAGGGACGAATCATGCTGTCCCTTTCTAATGTATGACACGTGTCATACAATATCTGTTTCGGCTATTTAGTGTTGTCAAAATTCAAGTCATTAAGTTATCTGTGGTCGTGCACGCAAAGGGAGGTCAAGTTGTGTCAACCCTAATAATTGCTCGGAGCAATAATATGCTTAGCCGAACGGAGCCGAAAAATGCCCGAAAGGAGGAGTGTCGCCCTGGTCTGCCAATGGTTACACATTATACTAAAAGTGAAACTAAAAGTGATTTTTTGACGTGCTCTACTGTGTCCAAGAAAAAGTGGGAGTTACTGTCAGGCTGCCCACCATCTGTCTTCGTAGAATTTTTAAATTCTTTGGACACATAGCCAGAAAGAAAAATGATAACCTGGAAATGCTTCTGGTAACGGGAAACGTCCAAGGAAGGCGACCACGTGGAAGAAGCCCAATGCGATGGACAGATCAGATCCGCGAAGGCATAAATCTAAAATCCACGATGCACTGCACACTGCTGAAGATCGCAACAAGTGGAAGGAGTTAGTCCACAAAATAATTCGCGGAGGCCACGACCCTCAGCAATGAGGAATTCGACACAAGGAGGGCTGTGGCCAAATATTGTTTTAAAACCTTTAAGCTCCGCTGAAATGATCAAATACGCTTGACTTCAAAAGTCACAGTTCAAATAAAGATATTCAACCTGCCGTATTTTTTATGCGTTACTGTAAAAAAAAAGATGTACAATGACTTGCGTGGTCGACTGTACTTAAAGTAGAATAATAGATATTAAATATCTTGTAATGTAGAATAATATTATTGTAAATATCTTCCCAACAGATCAGGAAATGTCCAGATTTGCCTAAGTGCAACTCGTCAGAAAACGAAGTCTTCAACACAGATGACGATGAGTTTGAAAATGTAAGTACGTTTAGTTATATGACAATTCACATACAAAGTGATCGGTTTTCATTGTTCTTGAGTATACATTGTTCACAAAGAATTATTTACCTATATTTTTTGTTTACCAGAGTCCTTACACACCGGAAGCGGCCTTCGAATTCCAACCGGAAGTGGTAGACACAGAAGATTTTTATACTCCGGGTGAGTTTTGATTATCTATGAACTTGACGCACATGTGCGTCATGACTTTACGGTGTGCATCAAAACGCACAATAAGACAAAGTTTCTTCACTGATATTTTAAACCTTCTTATTTACATAATTAATAGACCAGATTTGTCCGGCTGTCAGTAGTAGTTAAAGCCTCTTACAACTCCTCCGCGTAGGCCAAGAAATACTATCAAGATGCGTAAAGTAGTGCAATCTATTGTAGCTACAAATTTCACAGATGGTGATATCCGATACGGTCTCGAACATTATGCGGTCAGGATTGTCGTACTTTGGGAAGCCAGTTACTTACTACAAATAAAAAAACGAATGGTGCCATACAGCACCGTCTACTTCATTTGTTATTGATTTTTTGCCGCTGCACTACTTTACGGCTCTTAGTATTTCCTTATTAGGTATTTATTGTTTGCGGTGCAAGGTATAGTCCTTTTTTTTTTTTTTTGACGCAGGGGTAAATGCATTTAGGCATCTCACCCCCAAGGGGGAGGGGGTGGTATGTGGGACTCGCTCCTCCCATAACTCCCTCTGCTAAGCAGAGGGAGGGGAAGAGAATACCCACTAACATCCCCTGCGGCGTTGCCCGCGTTACCGTTATTGGGGGACGCCACGGGTTCGCAGACCATTCCACCGTGTCGTCCCCCCGGCTGCCCCGGATACTATACCGGGGGCACCCTCACTTCATTCGAGGGAAGGATCAGCAACGCACTGATCCTTCCCCCAGACGTCGAGAGGGCCCTTTAACGTGGGTCCCCAGCCCACAGGCCCTACTGGGGGAGTAGGCGATTGATATATTGTAACCGCCTTCTCCCCATCCGTCTACGCCGGAGCGGGTGCGCATTTGCTCGCTCTTCGCGCTCCCGTTCCGCTACCTCTTTTTTCTGCAAGACCTCTTCGCAGAATTTTAGCAAGGTATTGACCTAATGCAATGCAAGGTCCTATAAAAAATTTTATTTTTCCCAGCTACATCTAAACCAGCAGTGTACGAAGGCCACGTCTTGCCAAACCCTAAGCAGGGTCCATGCGAACCGGGATTCACGCACAACGACACCATACAAAGTTGCGACGGTACGAATTAAATGCACTATACCGGGTGTGGCCTGTAATATGAGCAAAAAATTAAACTGTAGGCTGTACTCCTCATACTGACCAACATTTGTTCAGCTACTTTTAAAAATTACTTGTGGTTTGATTTTTAATACACTTTAAAGTTTATTCTGAGACGCGCAATGTATTGCGAATTTTGTTATGTTTAAGGCATGACAAGCAACGTCAATCACAATGATATGGCGTGGCAATGGCGTCCATTGAAGATAATATTTATTTGTATGAAAAATAGGGAGTCTAAATACTTCATAATTTTTAAAAGTTGTTGAACAAAAGTGTCCCCTTTTGAGGAGTACAATCTATGTTTTAATTATTTGCTCGTGTTACAGGCCACACCCGGTATTTAAGTTCTTGTTTATACATTACTCTTGACTGACTATCGATGGACGTTTTGTTTTTGAAAGGTTTATGAATAAAATTTAATTGTCACTTAACAGTGTAGACGATGGTATACGTAATTTTGCTTACGTATATACAAGTTGATTATATTATGTCTGAGAACTTTGAGATTAACACCGAAAACGTGAAAACAATTTAGCTGTTTTAGGTAACATACACTTCGGCGAATCATGTGGATATGTTTTCTATGGAACAGCTGGTATGGGGCTAACCCCATAATACCTAAAAGTTGTTTAGTATGTATGGTCTATATATATTCACCTCCGATTTATTTTTCACATCCAAAAGGCTTAGACCGATTGAGTTTCGTTTTCCTGAAAAGCATTTGTGAGTAAGTCAGTTTGTTCCAGATTTCGCCGGTTAATTTAGTTGTTATTCTTGCAGATATCGATGAATGTTCTATAAACAACAATCACTGCCACATGACGCAGATGTGCGTCAACACGGTCGGCGGGTATCAGTGCGGCTGCCAACCCGGATACAGCTCTCTGGGCGCCGGCCTGCGGTGTATGGGTGAGAGGAAAATTCTTACTTCGGTCCCTCACATAACGTACATATGAACATATGTGTTGACACACTGCAACATGACGTAGATGTACGTCAACTTGATCGACGAGAGGAACTTACCACAGTTGAAATTGTTAGTTCTGAAGCCTATGACAATCACTGCAATACGACGCAGATATGCGTCACGGTTGGCGGGTAGCGGTTGCAGATACAGCTACAGTTGAAACCCTTATTTTTTAAGCTTCTGTTATCTTTGGCTGAGGCTTGCCTACAATATTTTTAACAGTTTTTGTTTTATTAGACATGAACGAGTGCGAGTTAGATACGGATGGGTGCGAGTACGCATGCGTGAACGTAGCGGGCGGGTATGTGTGCGCGTGTCCGCGACATCTGAGGCTGCACGCAGACAAACGACATTGTTATCAACGTAAGTTTTTCATACCTACCTACTAATAATATAAACTAGCGACCCGCCCCGGCTTCGCACGGGTTACCCAAAACCTTAACAAATTATACACCTTCCTCAAGAATCACTCTTTTGATAGGTGAAAACCGCATGAAAATTTGTTCAGTAGTTTTCGTGTTTATCGCGAACATACATACATACAAACAGACAGACGGGGTGATTATAAATGCGAAAGTAACTCTTGTCTGTCCGTTACCTCTTCACGCTTAAACCGTTGAACCGATTTAGATGATTTTTTTTATGGAGCTAGAAGCCCAAGAATGGACATAGAATCGTTTATATCAATCATCATCATCATCATCTCATGCAGACGAAGTAGCAGGCAGAAGCTAGTCATTTCTATACGACTTTTACCTAAATAAAATTTAGGAATTATATTTCTCTGTGAAGAGTAGACCTCGCGAATCCCCATTTTGAAAAAAAAATTTTAACTGAATCGACAAAAATGCTTTCAAAATTTAAATGTAATAACACTAATAACTGAATAAATTATTAGTGTCCGCCCGAAACCGGATCATTTGTCGAAATGGTGTTCGGTTATGCTCTAATTTTGACCGAAACCTGCCGAAACCGGAACTTCGGTCAAACACTAGAATTTTACAATATATAGGCGACGGATGGTGCGTGGTTAGGCAGCTGTATTCTCGGCTTTTGTATAACCATAATTTATATTCTATTAATTAGTGAATCTATATTGTTCGCAGCGTCTTCCCTCCATGATCCGTATGAAACTCCAGATACAGAGTACCTGAGCGCACTAGTTGAATCTCCGGCTAAGTATAGGAACACGAGGAATTGAAACTTCAAACGGAGCTTAAAACTTTTATTTCATTGCTAATATACATAATCAATATAATTCTGTAATATATATATTTGTAAATAAAAATTTGATACATATTTTTATTTTTTCTAGGCATAAATTCTACATTCATACATAGAGTCAGCAGCAGAAGTTGCTAAGCGGGCGAGGTGTTCAAAATTACCTTGACAAGCTCTTATTCTCTTAACAATAAAGTCGCGTCAAGCATTTTAACACCTCGCCCGGTTAGCAACTTGTGCTGCTGGCTGTACCTACTACAAAAACGAATGTTATTGTTAGGTCTATTGAGGTTATTTAATTTTAATTGTTGATTGATTTATCTAAGTTTAACAATTAACCTATGACACTGTGGCTGGGCCGGCTGGGCCACTAAGGGCCACTTGCACCATTCCTTAACCCGGAGTTAACCGGTTACACCTGGAGTTACCATAGTTACCAGTACAAATTGACTGGGTTAACGGTTTAACCGCTTAACCCCGAGTTAGAGGGATGGTGCAAGTGGCGCTAAGTGGTAAAAAGCTACCACCGACATCCGAATTTCGAAATTTCGATTCCATACTGAAATTTGAAAGTTGTCTATCTGAGGACCTCAACCCTCCTACGTGGTTATGGTTCTTATGTCGTAGGTAATTGAGTTGTTTATTACAAATATTAATATAACACTATAAACAGGTACGTCTAATTGTGCTGGCTTTGCCATCTACATATCTAAATCGTGAATAAATAAAAATAACAATAACAATTAAGTGGTAACTTCGTATAATAATATCGAATCCAAACTCCAAACCAAAGAAAAAACCTACTAATAAAACCAGATAGGTGCGTGTCGGACCACGCACAATGAGAGGTTCTGAACATTCAGACACACCAAAAATCAATCACTTTTTTAAAGGCCAAAGTGATATTGATAACGTTCTAATCAGAAAATTAGGTTCTATAGCCATAAACTTTGGGTATGTATACAGGGCTAATTTTAACGGACCACACACATCCTAACAAAATATTTATCCATTAGTTCATTTTAAATCTTATTGCAATTTCCATAGGAGATTCAATTACCTGGGTAAAGTGAACGAACGATTTTTTATGCAGGTGGTTGTGTCACGTGGCACGAGCGGTTTTACTTTAACAATAGACAAAGGATTAGCCGTCGGGGTCTATTAGAAAGCTACAAACTATACAGAAGGTTCACTCTCTAACAAAACGCGTCTATTACGACAAATATGACCGCTAGGTGGCGCAAGCGCGAGCAGGCGTCCGTTCCGTAGCGGTGCACGGCAACTACTACTGCTAGACACCAAAATTGGTGTGGACCGCATGTACTTGCAGCGACGCGAGAAATCGCGGAGTGAGCCACGCCTGGCGCAAGTAGAATGCAGAATAATACTACACGAGTGATTCGCGAATGGTGCGCGATACCGACGCTTTCGTTGCTCATTCGCCATCATGACGATCTACACAGTAAGTAGGACCTCATATATGCCAAAAAAAACATATTTCCAAAGTAACAATACTTAAATGAAAATACAAATAACTGTGAATGTCGGTGTGAAGTGGTGAAGCACATTAGGTGGCGATGGGGGGCAGGCGCTGGCCTAGACCGGATCCTAGGACCTTCTTGAGAGGTCCTCGCTTGTCCAGCACTCGCTCGTCGGCTCGTCGGGGGACGTGTCTAGAGGGTCATACCCACAGCGGTGGTCAATAGATTTGCATTTATTAACAATAATTTCAATTCTATTTAATTTTTTTATTTAATGAAGATAACAGTGATCTTATTTTTGTTAGTAAATTCTTAAAAATAATGTTAGTACTTAAAAGCTAAATTTGATTTTACATTTAAAATTATTTCATGAATTACAGGACAACATACATGATCAGAAATCATCTTTAGGATGTTGTTTGGGCTGCCCATTAATGCCCATTGGGACGTTTTTAACCCACTGGAGAAAATTTGCTTGTAATCATTCAAATTAGTAGGAGCGAGAGCTTAACCTTGAGGAGTTCAAGAGTTCAAACCAAAAACTAGTTCTGGGCATAATTTTTATTGGTGCGTTTTAGACCTATGCTCGTAATTTTTTTCTATCGAGCGAAAGCACAGAATAAATAATAGTACTACCGTACAGAAAGGACACTTCCTACTAACCCGAAGTTTGACAGCGGTTCAGGGTCGAATCATGCTATCCCTTTTATATATATGGCACTGTCCCTTTCGGCTATTTAGGGTTGTCAAAATTCAAGTCATTATCTTATCTGTGGTCGTGCACGCAAAGGGACGTCAAGTTGTGTCAACCCTAATAATTGCTCGGAGCAATGATGAGCCGAACGTAGCCGAGTTTTTACGAAGTCAGGAGTGTCTCCCCACTGTCCAAACTCTCTCAAAAGGAACCCGGTATAAAACAATAAGATACTTACTGCCAATACGAGCCGTTTCTCTGCAGGCGCATGATATTGTTCTGACAGATCATCAGCTCGTTCTGCAGGTACGTCCGCTGGTCGTTCACACGCACGAACAACTGAAACACATTCAGTAGCTACAAAATATACATAAACATTGGAAACGACTCTTTTTAGCGTCCGCCAACCGCCACATTTTAAATCGAAACTAAAAGTTGAAAATATTGGTCCTTCGAACCGGATCTTTTGCGTGTGTGATTGTAGCAGGAAACCTCTCATTTCTGGCTCAGTACGTTGGTCCCTGCATTTTTAGGCCACATTTCTCACATTTAGGTATTTATTTACCGTTAATAAGATTTCCTATTTGTGACCACTTGAACTACTTTGCCTAATCGGTAAATCGGAGAAACTAAGGATATTAAACTTGGTCCTTCGAACCGGATTCCTTCTTTCAAATGCATCCTATTAATGGTCTAATTTTGCTATTGGCGAGGATAAGAGATTCTTGTAAGAACGTGACTTTGACCTTGTCCAAACCTAACGAAAAAAATACAACCATTCCGTGCAGATAATAGTAAAAAAATACATACATCAATGTTCCCTAATTTCTCCGTCATGCATTACAAAGCTACTTTCTCGACCTCCGTGTTCGACTCGCGTGCAGTAATAAATGCCGATAAAATTAACATTTCAGGAATTCTGAAGGTCATGCCACGCCATTTATGAATATATTTTAGCAGTGGCAAACCCGAGCGGCACAAGATGGCGGCTAACTGCATTTTTCTTCTTCTTCTTCTTTACTAATTCTTATAGTATTGTTTGTTGTAACTGTTATAGTTTGTCTTGTGTGTACACAGGAAGTTAACAACAGGCGGTCTTATCGCCAAAAAGCGATTTCTTCCAGACAACCTTTAGGTCCTTCCTTCCAATCCATTCCTTTCCGAATACAGAAAACCCGCTTAAGAAGTTTCTGAAGGGATCACGCCAATAACGCGTCTCAAAAAGCGGTAAAGCCATAAATGTATGAAAACAATTTACAGCTAGGGATCTGTAACTTTACACAGTTTTACCTTGGACTCGGAATCGAGACGCCACTCCTTACTGCGAAGGGTGCTGATCAGGTCTGTCTTGATCCTCTCGAACCGCTTCACAGTACGAAGAAGCTCAGCCTGGAAAATATCAATCAGTGACTAGTTAATGTTGACCCCATAACTCTCTCCCTTCCTTCATGGCTGAGGGACGTGACGAATGTGGACACTTTTCACCAGCGCTCTCCAAGCCGCTCTGTCTTGGGCCCAGTGCATGCTAGCCTGACCCCATAACTACGCAGCTTTATAGTATTTTTCCCAAGTAGCCGATAACTGGATTGATTAACTGTTTCCTGTCCCTCGTTGTCATGGTTACGTCCCTAAGCCATTCTTGGGATCAAGCCTTATAGAGTCAGACCGAGAAAAGTCTGCAGCGATTTTGATAGCCCACGCAGTGCAAGTGTAATTTTAAACGTCAAACTTCTATGAAATTATGACGTGTAAGTACACTTGCACTGCGTGGGCTATCAAAATCGCTGCAGACCTCTTGGTCTGACTCTATGGAAAATGACGACTAATGGTTGATGTCAAGCGCTGGACAAAACTATAAGTAATACTTACTGGAGTAAGAATGTCGAGGTTTATGTTCAAATCATCGTGCTTCAGCTTGCAATCTGAAAAAAAAGCATACCTTCGGATTTTCACCTTAAATGGCAAAGCTCCTGATGTAACTTCATAGCAAAATTGCATAGCTGGTTGCTGGTTCATAGCAACAGGAGCTGTGGCATCAAAAGTACCATCGCCCACACTGTTAGCTGTCCATCGGTGGACCTTATGCCTCTTGTAATAAGGTCCAAAAATGTACAGTTAAGACTGTTTATAGCTGACCATTCGTAAACTTTATTCCAACAACGGACAGTTTCTACTTTTCTAGCGTTGCTATTAGTAGGTACACGGGGTAGGTACATACACCCAACTGCAAAAGTGCATGTTCATAATGTGTCCATGCAATTTTGCAGCTCGCTGTATCTAAGCAATTTGCATCACACCTGGTCCGCAAATTTTGGCGTTCTTCAACTTTTCTTTCCAAATAGGCAGCTCCGCTTTCAACTGGTCTATTGCGTCCAGGAGGTGCTTGTGCCTCGAGCTCTCCCGCTCCAAGTCTTCATCGTTATCCCAAATGTAGTCGGTTTTACGAAGCTCGTCTTGAACCGACACGATTTGCTTTTGGAAATCATCATTCTGCCAAGCTATTGCCTCTCTGTTGAAAAAAAAACAGTATGGAACACAAAGAAGGAATACACCCAATAGTCGTTATGAGTCCATGTTGTAAAGAGGGTACATGTCTCTGAGAACTTTGACCTGCATGATTTTTCATGGTCTAACTCGGTCTTCAAGTTGTCGATCTCACTGTCGTTCATTTTTCGATTAACTAAGCGTAAGCTAAATAACTGCAAAACAAATTGAAAGGTAGGGCAGAGGTGGCCTGTTACTATTGATTAAACAATCTTTAAGCTTGAACGTGTTTCAAGGTTCAATATTTTAGGAGAATTTAAAGATGTAACACGAGAAAACTTGTTCTTTTGTGGAAAAGTTTAAAGAATAGTACTCTTTTTTTTTTGGCCAAATTAATATTTAATTAGAGTTGTTTAAGTCTAAATTAGTGTTAACTTTCTTTTGTTTTTAAATATAGCAGAAACAAAACGCAAGTTCGGTGCGTTCGGAATATAGTTTCAAATATTTCAATATCTGTATGATGGGTCAAAAAGTGATTGATGATTTTTAGTATTTATACGCGTTTCATATATACTTTTAGAATAATACGAGTATTCTATTATTATCAGTATTATTGGGATATGGACTAATGAATTTACATTGATAATTAATTATTATTGCGTAATTATTTTGAAGCATGTATTATGAACGAACTGTCACGTTACGTCACAAATGTCAAAGCATATTCGAATTTCAAAAATCAAAACACTTAACCGAAGTTTATCCGATAATACAAAAGAACTACTGTGTTTCGAGATTAACTTAAACAAAATGAGTTTAGTAAGTGCTGTGCTACAAGAAGTCGATTCTACTAAAATGAAGGATTTTAAGAAATATAGCGACGAATTAACGCCCAGGCTCAAAGACCTCATCGAACGTGTGGAAATATTATCATGGACATTGCAGCAACATTTTATCGACTCTTACCTCAACTACACCACAACGAAAAGCCTGGAGCAATTGAATTACAAGAATAGAAAAGGAAACATCGTCAATGACTACGCTACCATCACTGAAGAGTTAAAATCCTTGCGTGAAAAGTTCAACATTACTGACGAAGAGTTCAATGAACGTTGTGAAAAATTGGACAAATCCATGGATGTTTTAAACGAATTTTGTGTTGCTGCTGAAGGTAAGCGCGTCTTACAGGTTGCCAACCATGAATTCAGGAGGCACAATTACTGTGAAGCTATGTTATCCATTAAAAAGCTTCAAGATCAGATCCAGCTCTTAAATTTTAAGGGAGACGCGGCTAAAGCTTTGCTAAACTTGATAGCGCAAGCTGAAAATCAATTGTCATTGTATACTGCTCAATTGAGTGTGGAGTGGGAAGATCTTTTCTCATGGTCAGAGCTCCCTAGTCTCCATTTCCTCACTTATTCATTGTCTGTGCAACAGAGTGATCCTATTATGCTACAGAAAGTTCTCAGAACTTTATATGTAACTAAAAGATTAAATGCAGAGTTAGGTCAGTTTTCCCATTTCTTCATAGATCAGCTTTTACATAATGTGATAAGGCATAACTGTGAGATATTTACTGAAGACCACATAGGTGCTATTTTCTTCAATATTAAAATAGATTTGGCCAACAAGACTAAGCCTAACTATCAGACAATATTCATCAACCTAACAGCCATCTTTGAGTTCCTGCAGTCAACTCTGGGCTCTCAGTTGGAAGGCGACCAAAACTTCATCGAAATTTTTGGTAATTCCATTAGACAAAAATTCTTTAATAAAATAATTGATGATTGCATCAGGAACAACTTGCCGTCCTGTAACAGTACTTATGAGAACTACACCACCCTTGTTGTGGAGTTGGATGCCTTCAACAAGTTCCTCATAGAGTCTAGATTTGTAGAAGCCTCAAAATCCCCGCTGAACAAGTATATAGATGATACGGAATGTGTGCTGTACAATAAGAAGTGTGACAAGCTACTGAATGATGTCAGAAGTTTGTTGAGCCAAAGTCTTTCATACGGAACAGAGGTGGTTGGAACAGAGATCGTAAATGAAAATGAGTCCATACTGGAAGTAACGGAAAAGACTGAAAACACATGGGATTTGAACAAGCCAGTATTCCTGCCTAAATGTGTAATATCACAAAATGTGAAACGGATTTTGCGGATGATTTTGGAGCATTTAGAGGAGAGCATCAAATTGCCGGAGAAATATAGCACTCAGTTGGTCTCATACATCAAAGATATAACAGGGATGTATCAAAGCATTGTACCTAAGAAGTTCAAAATTAATTTGGAGTGCTGCCCTCTGGACATAGGTGAGTTAAATAAAATAAAATTCTATAAAGACTTTTACACAATGCTTAAGGATTGTGGTGACAAATGGGAATGAGGGTGGGATTAAATGGGAAAACACAGTTTTTAGGGTCCCGTACCCAAAGGGTAAAAACGGGACCCTATTGCTAAGACTCCACTGTCCGTCTGTCTGTCACCAGGCTGTATCTCATGAACTGTGATAGCTAGACAGTTGAAATTTTCACAGATGATGTATTTATGTTGCCGCTATAACAATGAATACTAAAAAGTACGGAACTCTCGGTGGGTGAGTCCGACTCGCACTTGTCCAGTTTTTTTATATGTTCTTTATATTGAACACAGTCTTGAGAAGGTAAAACTAACTAACTTTAAGTTAGTTAATCGACATTTTTATATTGACATTATTTATTCATTTCAGCTCTATTCTTCAACAACTGCTTCTACCTGGCTCACGGGCTTCTAGGCCCCCCGTGGCGCTCCAGCCTGCCCGGCCCGCTAGCTGATCACTTAACCACAACCATGCTCGTCTGCATCCAGGACCTGAGAGTGCTCGGCATGGAGAAGATATCCCTGTATCTGCAGAAACAGAAGAATGTGATTACTCAGAGCATTGAGCCTAGTGGTAAGTTTGATAATTACAGCCATATGTGTCTATGTGTGTGTATTTATTTATCTATGACTACAAGCAGAATAAGTTTTTTGTCATAACTAAATTTCTAATTTATTATTGCTTTTATTAGTTTATTACCAACTGAAAATTCATCTAAGTAGTACCAAAACTGAAAATTAAAGATTGCTTTGTTTTATTACTCCTATGGCTCCCTTTGGTCATCATCAGATCAGCTTGATGCCATCATAATATTGCATAGCCACAGGTTTTATTTAAGTATTTTTGATCCATTCGGAAATAGTTCTAATTTAGCTTGTAAGATTTGGTCCATTAAATGGAAAGATTAGAGAATCTAACGAAGGGTTCCGTACCATTACGCAAATAACGGCAAAAAAAAACCCGGGCAAGTGCGAGTCGAGGGTTCCGTACCATTATCTATAAAAACGGTCACCCATCCAACTACTGACCCCTCGGACTGACCCCGCCCGACGTTGCTTAACTTCGGTCAAAAATCACGTTTGTTGTATAGGACCCCACTTAAATATTAATTTCATTCATGCCGCCAGCATCCTTGGTACAATGCCTCAAGGGCCTATTTTAGATTTAAGCTAGTTATTAATTTCGTTTAGTAGTACCACTGTATATATATTGTATGTAAATAAATGTTTTATTAATTTCATTCTGTTTTTAGTATTTGTTGTTATAGAGGCAACAGAAATACATCATCTGTGAAAATTTCAACTGCCTAGCTATCACGGTTCATGAGATAAAGCCTGGACAGACAGACAAACAGACAGACGGACAGCGGAGTCTTAGTAATAGGGTCCCAGTTTTACCCTTTGGGTACGGAACCCTAAAAAAAGAGGCATTTAAAAAAATATATAGGCGCGAAGAGTACTTACCATAGAAAATTTGAATTTCGCGCCTTTTTCTACTGACAAGTTGGGTCTGTTTCAGTATATGTATAACGGTTTTTGTCGTTTTCCTTACAGAACTCTCAACCTGGTCCAAAACTAGCTACGAGCAGTTCGACACAGCAGTAAACAACGCCATAATCCTGATGAAGGACCTCAAATGCAGCTGGCACCACATCCTGCCCACTCGGATGTACGAGTTGGCCATGTGCACTCTGGTGCAGGCGTTCTGCCAGTCCGTTCTGCAGAGGATCTTCGCAGACAGCCGGCCTGTGCAGGAAGACTTAGTTTATATGCTGGCGGTGAGGCTGCAGGACTCGGTTGAAGATATCACTACACTTTTTGAGGTAAGTTCACACTAAATTCACCATTGGATCTTAACACATACACTGCCAGCGACCCGCTAGGCGGGTTCTATATTCGTAGGCGCTTTCCGCTACAAACGGTTTTTCCCGTGTTATCGGCTACGCTCGTAGCGCGTAGCTCGCGCTGGCACTGAATGTGTTAAGAGAAAACCTAATTAATCCCAGCTTTCAGTTTAGCTTAAGCTCTGTCTTGAGGGTTCACGCTAGACCGGGCCAGGCCCGGGCCGAGGCGTCCGACATGTCATTTTCTATGACGGCTATTTATCGGTGATCACGTGATGCCTTCCATAGAAAACGAAGCGCCGGAAGCTCCGGCTCGGTCTAGCGTGAGTCATCCTTAATTCGTTTGCATTGATTTTGTTTAAATCGTGAAAGTTTAATTAAGTTGTTCCCATTACAGGAGCCGATAGAACTCGACAAGAAAATCAACGTATGGACGAAGTTCACCAAAATGCCTCAACTCCTCAAAGCCCAGCTGCTGGAGACCGCAGACGGGTGGAAGAACAATAAGGAGCTGGCCCAGAGCTACTCCTGCGAGGAGGTCCGACAGATTGTCAAGATGAGGTTCCCCGACAACAAATATAGGCTTAACATGTTAAAAGAAATACAGTGATTACTTTCAACTTTGTGTGACCCATGTTGAAAAACATTGTTTATACATTCATACTGTCTCTGAACAAGCTACTTTTTACAATGCAAATACACAAGAATAAATAAGTTTATTTTATTAAATATTTTGATTTGTGTTATTTTAAGTAGAAACACTACTGTAAATTAAAATAAATAATTCAGCCTATATACGTCCCACTGCTGGGCACAGGCCTCCGCTCATGCGTGAGAGACCTGTAGTCCCCACACTAACCCAAGGCGGATTGGGGACTTCGCATACACCTTTGAATTTCTTCGCAGATATAATTAAATATACAGGTTTCCTCACGACTACTACGAGGTTTCTGTAAATTATGAACTGAAAAAGATGTCATTTACGACACAAAAAGTGACCAGCAATGAGATTATAAACCAGCAATCTGAAGGCCAGCCACATTTACCCGTATAGAACCTTACTGTTTACAAAATCATACATAAAAGTTAGTGAGCATGGGTAAACTTGGCTGTGAAGCAGAAAAAAAGGTTACAGTAGGTATTAAAACCCATGACTACAGTGGTCTTAAGGTCTCACTGATGTAGGAACACTACAAAAAGTTATTTAGGCAATGTTTAGGCATCGTTCATAAGGAGTTCGTTTGATTCGGTCAAAATGCGTTTTTTGAAAAACAAATTATAGTCAGCATTCGATGAATGTAGTATGATACCTTTGGGTATGGTGCTTTACGCACACTAGCGTCCCATGCCCTCCCCCTGCCGCAACCCCCCCTTTTAGCATGAAATATGTCCCGGTTGACAGTTTTTTTTGTTTTGGGGAAAGTATACAATATAGGAAAAAAGTGTCAATGAAAGAAATGATCGCTATTAAATTCTTAACAAAAAAGGTTATATTCATTTTTTTGATATGACGCACCATATTGATGTTATGGCTAGATGAACTTCGACAAAATTTAACCGTTGAAAAACTAGTTGAAGATCAATATAACAGTACGTGATAATACTGAAAGAAATTTTACACGGAGAATAATTTTGCAAGCTTATTTTCCGTATAAGATTTCTTTCAGTACTATCACGTACTATTATGTTAAATGTTATATTGAACTTCAACAAGTTAATACTCATCTCATGTATGGTAAGTCTAACCAAAAAGTTGCATGTAAGGTCACTGTGGGCAAGTCCGTCTACAAGGCAAGTCCGTCAACACGTTATAACTTTTGAATTTGAAGGCGTATGCGACTTTGGAGTCCAGTCGAGTAACCAGTTTTTCACGCTAGTTCCGTCACTGTAAAACAGATGGCGCTGTGACAACCAACTTCAGAGCAATCCGCCTCAACAAGTCATTTCGTGTTTTGAACTCGAAGTCATAGTGCGACAACCGTTCGAAAATTTTTTTTTAAAAATAGTTTTTGAAAAGATTGTGCATCAGAAAGTAACTACGTAGGTAGCATAAGAACCAGTTGTCTTTATTCTATTTTTAAAATATCAGAAATTAGCTTAGTTTTGTAATTATACGTTCCACAATTTATCATATGAAAATTTGACTAAGTTGGAAAGTCCGTCTATTATGTTCAAGGCAAGTCCGTCATATGCCGGACTTTCGTTAAATCAGAGATTACCAACTGTTTTTGCGACTTTAATATTATAACCATTTGATAAGGTATCAAAAAATCCTCCTGACTTTGCACATGATGTTACTTTATTAAATTTTGATCTCAGTAAATTAAAAGAAACGATTAAAATTCATTTTAAAATTACTATTGATCTTTTATTTCAGAAATCAAAAAAATAATTATGTTTAAATATTTTCCAAAAAAGGTTTACCACCCCATCTTCGTAGTATATGCCGGACTTGCCTTTGTTTTAGAAAAATGGTGTTTATTTCGAATCTGAACCGTATATTGACAAGTTTAAAATACACTTTTCATTGTCTTGATCCGTTCTTTTTAGGAATTTGACTACGAACATATACACACCCATAGATTGGCTGATATCATAACTAGACGGACTTCCCTTAAACTGCACGGGAAGTCCGTCTACTCGCCGAATTTTTAAAAATGTCATTGTTTTTGCTTAATTTGTGCTTGAAATGATCTGTCACTAAGGCTAAACTATTAATTATTAAATTCTTCATCGTATGCGATTACAAGCAGTAACATAGGTGAATAATTAACGGAACTAGATCACTCCAAAGTCAAAAAAAAATAAAGTATGCCGGACTTCGCCACAGTGACCTTAATTTAACCTTTTTTGTTTAAAATTTATTAAGGTTTATTTCTTACCTTGACACTTTATTCCTAACTCTAAGTAATACTTTTCTCAAAAATTTAGTAAAAACCGTCACCCGGGACATATTTCATGCTAAAAGGGGGAGTTGCGGCAGGGGGAGGGCATGGGACACTAGTGTGCGTAAAGCACCATACCCAAAGGTATCATACTACATTCATTGAATGCTGGCTATAATTTGTTTGTCTTTCCCATACATTAGAACACAACTTGACCGAATCAGTTGTCAATAACTTTGCTGGCTGTAGGTAGTTATGTAGGTACTGTGTCATGAGCTTAGGTTTAGGTGAGAAATAATAATTTATTTACATATCGACGCTTATCATGAACAGTGGCACAACTCAAAATGAAATGCTATTGCAATAAGATTATACAGTGGTACTACTAAACGAAATTAATAACTAGCTTAAATCTAAAATAGGCCCCTGAGGCATTGTACAGTCACATGCAATAATATGTTACGCAAAAAAGGCCGCAAAAATATCTGACGCGATCTTATTTGTAGAGCCATAAGAGCGTGTCACATACCTATTTTTGCGGCCTTCGAAGAGTAACATATTATTGCAGGTGATTGTACCAAGGATGCTGGCGGCATTTCCTCGCTGTATGGCAATGCTGATACGTTGTGCGAGGTAGCCGCCAGCTCTTCGGTCACCAGTTACGTCAACCAGACGCTTCGCGATTTCTGCGAACAACTTGTGTGCGCTGTAGACTGGAGGAAACCGGACTGTTTTGAAAAAAGTCGTCGACATCTCTTCTAAATACCTAAAACTGGTATGGATGTGTTCCTCGTGATCTCTAGAATACGAATTGACCGGTTTTAGTTTATGGAGGGGGGGACGGGTCGAAAAAAAGGGGGGCAAAGATGGCGGCCGACCATCATTGATATTTGTTCAAATCTTGAGTCCTATGGGACCGATTGGTTCGTGTGAGGTGTCGTTTGAAAAAGTATTAAACGTGGTGGTGTAAGTCATACAAGAGAGTTAAGTAGCGATTGCGATATAAAAAGCTATAAGACTTTATCACACGTTTAGAAACTTAAGTGCAAATTGCAGATTATTTACTCATATAGATGTTAAGGTTGTTCAATTCATTCCGTGCTATAAGCTATAACACTAGCAGTTTAACATGCATTATAGCGCCACAAAACAGCTACTGTAGATCTTAAATCTTTAGATGAACCTTTTAAACACTTTTATTTCACCAGAGCCTGTAAACTGTAAACTAAGACTAAATATGTAGCTATTCTAGAGCCAGGCTATGTCTTTAGGTAAGAAAATAGGTGCTAAGTGTCGCCTAATTGTTTGTTGGGATTTGGGTGCGCAGTGACCCATGCTGAACAAAATTAATTATTACTTGGTTATATAATATCATACACCAATAAAACTTATGTTTTTGGAAAGCTTATGAAAAGTCTCGTATATTTTGTAATTACATTAATAGCGGTAAAGTTATAATTTATTGAGTTAGAAGCATGTTTTAGCAGTACTCGTGTGCGTGCACGGTAAAGAATCATATGTTATCAATTATTTTGAAAATGACTAAACTTATGACTACAGTTATTGAAAACTAATTATAGTACTTTTAATATTCTTTCAAATGGTATCTATCACCAACTGATCAATAAAATAGAACCCGAGAAATAATGAAAAGTTGACGCCGGTCGCCCGCCATTTACGTGACTGTGCGTAGTGACCCATGCTGAACAAAATTCGTAATTACTTGGTTATATAATATCATACACCAATAAATCTTATATTTTTGGAAAGCTAATTAAATTATACGTACATTTTGTAAGAATATTATTGGAGTAAAATTATAATTTATCGAGTTAGACGCATATGTATTTTATCAGTACTTATGCCATCCATGCACGGTAAAATAATCATATATTTTAAAATATTTTGTAAATTACTTAAGTTATGACTACAGTTATTAAAACCAATTATAGTACGTTTAATAACCTTTAAAATGGTACCTATCACCAATTGATCAATAAATTAGAACCCGAGAAATAATGAAAAGTTGACGTCGGTCCCCCGCCATTTACGTGACTGTGCGTAGTGACCCATGCTGAACAAAATTCGTTATTACTTGGTTATATAATATCATACACCAATAAAATTTATGTTTTTGGTAAGCTAATGAAATGTCTCATATACCTATTTTGTAATAAAATAATTGCGGTATTGCGGTAATTTATTAAGTTAGACGCATATTTAATCAGTACTTATGCTATCCATGCACGGTAAAAAATCAAATATTTTAAAATATTTTGTAAACGACTACAGTTATGACTACGATTATTATGAAACAATAATAGCACGTTTAATACTCTTTCACCTCACATGAACCGATCGGTCCCATAGGACTCAAGATGTGAACAAATATCAATGGTGGTCGGCCGCCCACTTCCCCCCCCCCCCCCTTTTTTTTTTCGACACGTCCCCCCCTCCAGAAACTAAAACCGGTCAATTCGTATTCTAGAGACCACGAGGAACACATCCATACCAGTTTTAGGTATTTAGAAGAGATGTCGACGAAAATCGTGAAGGAGAGGACTTTTGTTTAATTTTCCTATACCTACACTACTGGGACCCCATGGACCTAGAGTATCAACTCCAAATGGTACAAAATGGTACTCTCTACCGAGCCTCTTATATTTATTAGGTACGTTATTTCGGCGCTTTCCGCCGCTCCGTCCGCTTTTACATTAGTCCGTTGGAGGTGGGACGGTGCCAGTGTGTCTACGAAGGTACCAGCATCCCACACTAACATCCGTCCCAAGCTCCAAGGAACTAAGGACATAGGGCCTCTTGCCATTATCCCGGTTTAGGTTAGAAAAAACCGATATCCATCTAATCCACTCCAGAAGAACATACTTTAGATCACGTTTTTCACTTTCCGTTGCAGTTTGAACATGGCTGAATCAATCGCCTGAATAAATGCGTGCGTGCCATATTTACATTACACGGTTGCGTAACGGAACAGCACGGAAGAGCGGAAATAGGAAAAACGTGGAAAAAGCATGAGCAATATTTGATGTGCACTTTAATTTAGACAGTTTTATAAATCGCCTATATAATTGCCGTGGTTGTACATAATATGTAGGGCAATCTAATTTTTTGTTATATTATATGTTTAGTTTAACATTACGTGTTTATTCATTAATTAATACATTCGTAATCCCGTATATACCTAATACCTAGTTAACAGCGTATTTGAGTTTTTAAGAGCCCATCAAATGTGCACACTAGCGCTACTACTAAATAATCGTGATTATTTAAATTTAACGAAAGATATTTAAAAAAAGGGGGCCGCTACGTACTGTATTGTGTATTACAGTACCTTTTGAATACATCAGACTTAGATTTTATGTTGCTGGATTCGGCGATCTATGAACTCATAACAAAAACGGCCGTTTTAACTTTGTACGCACAGATTGACGAATCCAGCAACATAAAAACTAGGTAGTTTGATGTATTCAAAAGGTACTTGAATACAAAATACAGTACCAAGCGGCCCCCTTTTTTAAATACCTATCGTTAAATTTTAATAATCACGATTATATAGCAGTGGCGCTAGTGTGCACGTTGCTGGGCTCTTAACCTTTTGGCCGCCGGACCTAGGGCCTAGTCCGCAAAGACGCTCACTCACACGCCAGAGCAAATTTTAAGTAAACAACCAATAAAAAGTTTAGGGATTGCAAATAGTGATATCGATATTTACAATTTATGGTAAAAATCTTCTCAATTTGGCTTTGTTCTTAACCAACTTTAATTTATTTCGAAAATGCCAAAAATTAAAATATTTTTTACACACGACAATGTTAAAAATAAAGGTCTTTATCATTAAAAACAACCACTAAACAATATCGATTCATGACGTAATATCACCGCACTAGGCTGTACGAGAAGTCTTTTATACAAGACAACGGCGCGCATGGAGTCCATGCATGCATGCGGCATGCATTGTATAAAAGACTTAGACCTTATTAAGCCCTTAAAAAAAAGCCTATTTAGCTCTTTAGCCCCCGAGCCTAGTTCTATTTAAGATCCTAAACTCTTGAGGCTAATAACCTTATTAAGTCCCAAGAGTCTAGGCTCTTAAATAGAATTAGGCTCGGGGGCTAAATAGCCTTGTAGCCTTTTAGGCGTCAAGAGATGAGGCGAGCCCTAAAAAAAGAGCTAAAAGGCTCGAGTCCTTTGGATCACTAGCATGGACTGCCCGCAGTGAAGACCGACAAGGACTGTTTCCGTGCGGATTAAGTAATAATAGTCTCTAGGTCGACGGCGTAAGCGCTTAATGGGTACGTAAACTTTATAAGCGTAACGTTAGAGCCGTACATCGTGTGTCGATAATATAAATGTATCGGAACTGCATTGGGGTGTAGCATGTGTCTGCATTCAGTCATTTATTAATAAAATATTAAACAAACACAAAAAATTCAAATCCATCATCATAATGAACATTTAGTATAAGTACATTAATCTACTGAACAATTAACAATATCCTAATAACAATCAGTCCTAAATATCACATATGGCACAGCGTTAAATATGTTTCCTTGAAACATTTAGTCGAAACTTATATATGTACCTACTATAATTATAATTAGTATAACTATTTATTTAAATTACTTATCTCATGTTCAACCAAAATATAATAATATTGAACATGATTACATGAATCAGTCTTAAATAGCAATTTACTTAATTAAAATAAATAATCACCTTCATTTGAATTATTATGAAAAATAGAGTTAAACCAAGATAAGTCGATTATGATAGCTCGAAAGTCGGTGGTAAATTTAAAACTTAATTTTACGCGATTAAGTCCCATCGTCGTGAATAATAATGAGTCAAAGTCCTAACTTCTTATCAAAGAATAATCAGCTGTCCTTTTCGGTTCGAGCGAACAAAGAAAATTTTAAGGGTTATAAACCGTCACATAATAAACGCTCGGCGCCTCCTTTGTTCCTACGTGTGATTTAAAACAGTGTGGTATTTTTATACACTTGAACACGTGTGCGTGACTAAAAATATGCATGTGAAAATTGTAATCATCTTTAATTTAAAATGATTCATTATTTTACTGGTCATTGACAAATTTATGGTATAACAAAAACTAAGCTAACACTATCGTCTGAATTGATTTCTGATAGAAGGCGTAAATAATTGCGTTTAATTTTTGTGATAAAGTTTATTCGACCAATCAGAATAACATAAATGCAAACTGTTTAAAACTTAGGGCGAGATGATATAAAAAAAAACCGGACAAGTGCGAGTCGGACTCGCCCAGCGAGGGTTCCGTACTTTTTAGTATTTGTTGTTATAGCGGCAACAGAAATACATCATCTGTGAAAATTTCAACTGTCTAGCTATCACGTGAGATACAGCCTGGTGACAGACGGACAGCGGAGTCTTAGTAATAGGGTCCCGTTTTACCCTTTGGGTACGGAACCCTAACAACGTTAATTTTCAATATTATAACGAAACTAAAGTCTGATAAATAGGTACAAAAATATTAAAATGTACTTACCTCGAAATCAATCTCATCTAGATTTTCAGTTTCAGTAAATATTTCCGTTTCATTTTCAACTCCTAAAATTCGCAAAAGCTCTTCTGTGATCATGCTCAACTCATTTGAGTTATTGTTTATTCCACTCATTTTAAACACTTATTAATGAATTCACATAACCGGGTCAAACAGATCACTGTGTTATGTCTTTCCTGTAGACATACACAAGAGTTAAGGGCTATAAAGGTTAATTTTCTTATTTAACCCTTATCCACCTGAAAAGGTCCTCCTTTTATTAAGAGAACTATGATAAAATCATTACTTACATGCCCACAAGCTGTTAACTATTGCCCACAGGAGAGAAAACTAGTGTGTTATCGCGAACAGTACATTTTTCTCTCCTGTGGGCAATAGTTAACAGCTTGTGGGCATGTAAGCAATGATTTTATCATAGTTCTCTAAATAAAAGGAGGACCTTTTCACGTGGATAAGGGTTAAATAAGAAAATTAACCTTTATAGCCCTTAACTCTTGTGTATGTCTACAGGAAAGACATAACACAGTGATCTGTTTGACCCAATCCATAGCATTTGATTCAAATCGGTTGATTCAACTAGTTCGATAGGCACGTATACTTGTTACTGGTAGTACTGGTATACAGTCGATCGGCAAAAACACGCGCACAATTCATTAAGGTACAAAATTCGTATTGATGACGTCATAAACAGTTCATGTACCTATAGCTGATGTTTAAACGCGTCTGCAAGTGTGTCATCTACAATCAGATCCCGTTATTGGAAAAGGGCGGGGATCGGAAATGTTCGGGAATGCATGTTTCACATACGACATGTTCCTTAGATGAGCTTCTCAGTTCCCGTATTACATCCTCCCTACTATGACAATTTTTCGTAAATTTTAAATATATAACATTGGGGCTATTCATAAATTACGTCATTTCAAATTAGGGGGGGGGGGGGGGTCTGGACATCGGATGATGGTAGCATGACGTAGGAGGAAACGGGGTCATTCGAAGCATGATTTTTGGATGATGTTAGGGGGGGGGGGGTCAAAAATCGTCAAAAATCGATGACGTAATTTATGGACAGCCCCATTCTCATAGTTAGGCGACACTGACTAGTCCGGGCCGGGCGAACGCCTGTACCACTCTTGTGCGAAGCGGTCACTGCAGGTGCAGGGGTATCACTCCCCACTACACTAGACCACAAGGACATATTTACTTCTCTTATCTACAGCTGAAGAAGCTCCCTGAACTTCAGCTATAGTTATGCCTGTCTCTCTCTCGTTTTACGTATTCTAGTTACTAGTTACCACCAATTGGCATTTAATAACAAGTCTTCAAATGCTTAAATAAAACCAGATTTGCGATTTGATATTTATTTTGAATATTCTCATATCGATTTAACAGTCCCATCCCTAGCTGTCTTGTATACAAGACAACGGCGACGAGGAACATGAAAAAAGTTGAAATCTGGAGCAATTTTTTTGATAGCCTTATTATAAAAGAATGGATTTATATAGGTGCTTTAAATGCAATTTTTTTTAAAACACAAGGATCTAATATATTAAAATAAGTGTAAAAAAAATAGCAATTGATATTTTTTTCACATTTACCGAGCGGTTTTTTTTAAATGTATTTATCATAAAGTTCACAACAATTTTGTAACAAATTATATTACTATTTATTATTGAATTTGTGTCTTGTATACAAGACAGCGGCGCCAGTGTACCGTCCTATCGTTGTCTTGTATACATGCCAACGGCGGCCAAAGGGTTAAGTAAATTGGTACAGGTAATTATGAAGACGCCCAATTAAGAACCTTATATGCATTTTTAACTGTAGGTACCTAATTAATAATTTCATATTTAATTGGTTATGGTTATACCAATGTTTTAATCCATTATATGGGTACAACTCATCATCATCATATCAGCCGAAAGGCGCCCACTGCTGGACAAAGGCCTCCCTCAATGATCTGCACAACGGCCGGTGACGCAGGAGAACCAGGGTGCGTAGCCAACGTGCAATCGTTAACGCTCCATAGCGAACGAAATTCAACTGTCACTGATGCACTAGTATAGAAGAGTGATAGAGAGAGATGACTACGATGCGATACGGAGCGTTACCGATTGGCACGGTGACTACGCGCCCAGAGTCGTCAACATAGCCCAACAGAAAGGTTATTGATAAAAAACAATTGTATAAAAATCTCTTTTTTTTAAACAAGTGAGGTAGTCCTGTAGTGTATTTTTTTCAATGCGGGGGGCGTCGATAACAATCCTTTTTTTAAAGCAAGTGCGTCCCGGCAGCGGGTCGACGAAGCCCCGCTTCGCGGAGCTTCTATTTTCTGCTCTGAGGAACACGAGGTAACTAACGAACCTATCTAGGTAAAAATATTGGTATTCCTGTAGTGTTTTTTTCAATGCGGGGGGCTCCGATAACAATCCCTTTTTTAAAGCAAGTGAGACCCGGCAGCCGGTCGACGAAGCCGCGCATCGCGGGGCTTCTATTTTCTGCTCTGAGGAACACAAGGTAACTAACGAACCTATCTAGGTAAAAATATAGGTAATACTGTAGTGTTTTTTGAACAAACATTTTTAGGTAAAGATATTTTTGGACAAAATAATTTTGCCCAGTGATTTATTTGTCAAAAATATATTTGAGCGAACATTATAGTCTAAATAAAACAAAAGTTTTTGTTATAAAACATTTGGGGAAAAAACAGTTGGTCTTATAAAAGTTACAAAGTGACAGTTTGGGAAATGATCATTTGTCGTATTTTAAGTCTGTTAAATGTTTATATGGGAAAGATTGAGTAGACAAACGTGCAGTTGGTAAAATTTGGTTGGGAAACGAAATTTGGTCAAACAAGTTTCGGTAAATTAAAAGGATCCCAGTATAGGTACCTCATATAATAATTAATATCTGGGAGACCGAGCTTTGCTCGGAAAACATATAAAAACTCAAAGATGCGGGTTTTCCCAGAGATAATAATTAGATCGATTTTTCGCCCCCGAAAACCCCCATTTAGCAAATTTTATCGAAATAACACAAAACAGTTTCCGAGATCCCCGAAATATAATAAACAAGAATTGCTCGTTTAAAGGTATTAGATAGATTAGATAGATAGATTATTGTTATTTCGGGGTCGTCATCCCGAATATCAAGAATGTGTTAAGATGGTCATACCTACTCATACTGAACAGGTGTCCCATGGGTGCATAAGGGAGGTAGCACACGGTGACTTTGTCCAGCGATTCAGTAGCGATGCAGTCGCAAAAAGGCCGCGATACAGTCGCAATTAGACATGAGTAGTTCGCGAATGAAAGATTCAAATGAAGTACTTCACTTGATGTCACTCTTTCATTCACTAGTTCAGCGCGGATTCATTTAGTTCTTTACTTCAGCAGTTCAGTTTAAAAATCTGTTCATTTATTTGCTCATTCGCTTAAAGAGTGACAAGGACGCCATGTTAAACCTTCGATTAATAAATTAATTAACTTGAGTGATTCATATTGAATGAAATTATCTATCAAATTCTTCATTCAACTCAATATATGTGCGAATGAGAGAAATGAAACCAATACTTTTGATATAGATGGATCTGTTGAGCTACTAAACTAAACTGAACTAGTGAACTAAAAGAGTGAAGTACTTCACAGCATACGAAAGATGCATATCAATCTTTTCTTTTCAGTGATACATTTTGCGCATGTCTAGTCGCAATGCTGTCGCTGGTCATATACCTACCCTCGCACACGTAGGCAGCCGGCCTAGCCAAGGTGACAATCGCTATCGCTTCGACAACGAAACGCTTTGTGTCTCTCTATCACTCTTCCATATAGGTGCGACAGTGACAGTTGCGTTTTGATCGCTACGGAGCGTTAGCGATTGGCAGGTTCGCTACGCGGCCTGCACACGAAACATGCTACTGAATCGCTTCAAAAAGTCTGTGCCCCTAAGTTACTTATACAGGGAGTTAGTAGTAGTATATATGTATATATATGTATGTATATTATGTATCTTTAAATTGTGCAATAATAATAATAACTATATTAGGCAAGCATGTGTATTTATGTTTTTAATAACAAGGTATAGGTATACTATAGGTATTAGGTAAACATTAGTTTTACGACTAGTAAGTATAGCTGAATCCGCAAGCACGCGAAACAGTGTTACACTTTTTACATCTGAATAGAGTTGACATGTAAAATATAATGATTTATTAATTTTTTTTTTTTTTTTTTTTTTTTTTATGAATAAATATATGAATATGAATATGTTATTCTATTTGTGACGATATTTACTAGCAATAAAGTCGATAGCATATTGAACCAAACTACTTAATGTTACTGTATTTCGGATTCTTAACCTTTCTCTTCTCTCCTTTTTTGGACTCTGCGAAGTAATCAGCAAGAACACACTTATATACACTGTCTTTGAATTTCTACATTATGCCAAAGATGCCTTTGGTAAAGCCTTGTCTTAAAAATAAGTTTATATTTTACCTAAAAGCATATTTTAGAAAAGTGAAATCTCATTTGAACTCCACTCCACTAAAACTAAAAATTTCTGTTTGGTGTAAACAAATACTGCACCGCGCTTACGACGGTTTTGACATAACGCCATTAACAGACCCTTTTTTGGAGATTAGCCAAGTGCTTAAGTCCACACTAGTGACCGAAGGCTGCCTTTCCTCTCAGGCGGAGTTGGTTGTAACCCAGCGCAACGGAGAAGACGAACCATGCTGGCCATGCTATTGGTTGATTTCCGCCCCCTCTCATCTCCGCCTTAGTGGAAAGCCACCTAAAGTGGTCCCTGTCTCTCTACCTAAATACCTAGATATCTCCTATATCCTTCGGTTACCTCTGATGTTTAACATCCAGATTCCCATTCTGGGTACCTATTGGCCGTCTAGTCGGCCAACTCCATCCTATACAAATCAACAATCCGACCTATATAAAAATATAGAAACATACATGAGCTTAAGCTTAAACAAATCAACTTGTTCAGTCGTTAATAGCTGCTTGACCCAGTAAGGGACAGAGGATGGAAGTCCCGATCAGGTAAAATGAAAGGAGATTTCAGCCAAATTACTATCAAATCATACTTGCCCCTCTTAGTTAGCTTTTTACCTTCGACCTCTACGACATCTCGTGGATACTATTTGGACTAATGTGTTCAGTCTTACTGCCGTATCTGCATCTCTTATGCTTAAATAGTAACACCAAATTTTTGAAATTTAGAATATAAAAGTTTAAAAATAATTAATCCAGGGATGGAACAATCGTGGGTAGCAGAGAAAGTTCACGTCCCGAAACTCAGCCACCCATCACCGACGCTATATAAGTGAGTGGCGCTTCCTCGCGCCCATCATTACGTATCGTGCAACACTGCGTCCGGCCGCGTGCTGCACAATGCAACACTTATCGGTAGGTACATGGAAAAAAAGGCGGGAAAACGTGGAGTGAAAGTGTTGTGCTGTGAACATAAGGATGTATTTCGTTAGTTATTTTTGGTTTGTGATTCATGCGTGAATGCTGCTGGTTACTTAATTGAGCTTAGATCATTTAGATCTTTATTTAACAAATTTTGTTTAAAAACAAAGGACGGTTTAATTGTGTGTGTAAATAGTGAAGTGTGAAAATCTCTTAAACAGCGGTCAGACAGGGATGGGAACCGACTTTTTGCAAAAACTTCGAAGTAACCATATACAGTGTGGAAAGATAAGTCCGGCCCTGGAGGGAAACTACCTTAAATCCTTAAGCTGGCTCATTTTACTTAAAGGAGACATTCCTTTATTTTTAAAGATAAACAAAACTGCATTCAAAGACTTTCTAAAACTCGCTTGCCTCGCCCGGGACTCGAACCGACTAAAAATTAACTTATTGTCTTACCTTATCAATCTTATTTGTGGCACCTGGATATTCTGAAGGCGCCTATTTCTGCTACTTGACAATTGGCGAACAAGGGACATACCATTTTATACTACATGACCCATTTTAATAGCCCCTTCCACCGCTCGGTGACCGCCCGTAGTATTAAAATATATATATATATATTGCAGAGCTATGATCCATGGGATGTTAGTAACAATTTTGACTTAATAACTATAGGTATCAAGTATATGCGATGACGGGGGTCTTGGCATATACTTGGTATACTTTCTAGTTTTCAAACAGACATTTGCGTCAGTCTTGCCACCTGTAAGTTTCAAATGCCTTAACGCCGCGCGCCATGTTTGGATCAAGCTCGAAAAAGCGCGAGACTTCCCTAAAGGATATTCACTACGTGTAGACAATCTAACACCCCTCCTCCCCCCCCCTCTGTGATTAAGCTGTGACTTTTCTAGGTCGGTAATTATAGTACCTATTTATCAAACTCGATGGGTACGGTCCTAAATTAAAGAAAAATAACCGATGTTGCTTGGTCCTTCGAGCCGGATAGCCATAATGTGCATCAGAGAGTAGGTAGGTAGTAAAAATTTCGTATATTTCTGGTATTGACCGCCAACATGGGACAACAATATGTATAATTATGCGCGTGCGATACAGATAGGAACAGGCGAGTCAATGTACGAAATTGTTCGTAGCGTTCTTACTTTATACCATCCGCAAACCAAACTTTTACGGCCGGGGTTGTTTTTAGATGCCCCGAATAGTGGTTTTGGCCGAATACCGAATATTCGGCCACTCTCTCGGCCGAAGTGCCGAATATTCGGCAAAATGGCTGTATGCAGCAGCCAAATATTTGTGGCATCTCTAGTTGTACCTATTGCTATTTTTCTTTCTCTTGCTACGAAAATGCAAGCGCGCGCTCCCGGTCGTTAGTTCCGTTTGCGAAAAGAATAGTTTAAAATGCGCCTGGATCAATTGTATTTGTAAAATCTGAAAATCCCGTCAGTGTGATACTGGAAGCTAGCGAAAAGAAACTGCATTTTTGGCAGAAAGCAAGCCGCTTTGCCCAGTGATACTAGGGACCAATCTGAATGATTTCATCCGAGGAAACACAAATTTCATTCACTAGAATTCAAGATGGCGGACCTTTTCCAAAATGGCGGCTGCAATATTAAAAAAAAAATAGATCAAAACGGCTGCACCGATTTTAATGATTGATATATCGATCAATTCGTATTGACACTTGTAATCGAATAAAAAATATGGCGTTTAAGAAATTAAAGATGGCGGCCGAATATTTTTTTTTTTTTTCTAATTTTTTTTTCCTTCTAATGAAAATAACAACTAAATATTCTATAATATGATCACATATTCTTTCATTTAAATGAAACCTGATAATATTATCTGCAAAATAAAAAAATAATCTTAACAATCCGTTGAGTAGTTTTTGAACTATACGCATTTCAAAAAGCGCGTAACTGCCGCCCGAAACGGCCCGCTCGCGCGACTCACTCACGTCGTGGGCTATCAGAATATACCCCATGTACGTCAGCCGATTTTTCATAGTTTTCGAGTTATGATTTTTTAAAGTTTTAACTTTTGTTAAGAAATTCCGGGATGAAGCAATTAATTTATTTAAAAAAAAACTTGAAGTTTTTTGAATGTTTCTTTTTGTAACATAATCCTTGACAAACGGCACAGTTGCTAAAAAAATCAGCAACTTCACTTGGCTGTTGTGAGTTGGAAAAAAAAGGAAACGACAAAATTTTACGTTCAAGCATGTCAAGCTTAGACTTTGCGCTTACCTAAATAAATAAAAAATACAAGCAATTTCAAGGACTTATGGTTATTGTAGAAACTGCTAGACCCTAAGTTTTTAAAAAGGTAAAATAGTGATACTTAATAGTCTAATTTGACAGAGTCGCCGGTCAAAGGAACTGAGGTGGAAAGTTTCCAAATTAGTAATTCATTAAATAAAATCCTCTTGTTATTCCTAACGTTAATCAAACAGAAATTACCACGAGAAATTAATATTGTGCCATGTGATTGACCAAGCATCATTTTGCTTAACTTATTCATTATCTTAACTGGACCCGCGTCGCGACGGGTTGTTATCTACAAAGGGTTAATTTTTACCTGCTCCAATACCTACTGTTATTTTATGGGGTCACTTCCCCATCGCTATTTCGTGTTATCAGTGCAAATACCACCAACAATAATTACCTAGTAGGCATAAAAGCAAAGCAAAGCTTCACCCCGGAATTTCTTAACAAAAGTTAAAAAATTCATAACTCGAAAACTGCTAAATATCGGCTAACATACATGGGGTATATTCTGATAGCCCACGAAGTGACGAATCTAAAAAAAATTTTGTACGTCAAGGTTTGGACCACCTTGTATGTGAAACGCGATTGAATTGCCTTTAATAAACCCGTAGGGGTCGGATCAAAAACTAAGTAATTAGTCCGACTCACGCTTGACTGCATATTTCTAATAAGTTTTCCTGTCATCTATAGGTAAAGAAGTATTTTGTATATTTTTTTCAAAATTTTAGACCCAGTAGATTCGGAGATAAAGGGGGCGGGGGGGGGGGGAATGGTCATTTTTTGGCTATTTTCTTAAATAATTTCTAAACTATTTATTTTAAAATTACAAAAAATATATATTTGAGCTTCTCAAAATGAGCTCTTTCATTTGATATGTAACACGACATAGTTTAAAAAACATTATTTTTCAATTTTCTCATTTACCCCCTGTGGCCTCCGTGTTTAAAATTCATTTGTTTACGTAAGATGTCCGTCTTTGGGTCACGAATTTACATGTGTGTACCAAATTTCAACTTAATTGGTCCAGTACTTTTGGAGAAAATGGGCTGTGACAGACGGACACACAGACAGACAGACAGACGCACGAGTGATCCTATAAGGGTTCCGTTTTTTACTTTTGAGGTACGGAACCCTAAAAAAGAACTGAAAACATATTTACTTTATTTATTGAGCTATAAATAAATAAATAAATTGTATTTCTGCTTATTATTTGTGACCATCACGGGAAAAGTTATGGCGGCTGGCGCTTACGTCGCTTAGCACCGCAATAGTATTGGAGCGGCGTTAATAATAGCGTAAGTGCCATCCGCCCTAAGGTACCTATACCCGTGGGTTCAAATTTATTCCTCTTTATCATCTTCGTCCGATGTGGATGAACTGAAAGAAAAGAAAATTCATATGAAATAAGAACAAAATATACCTAATATAATTAAATTTAATATATAGAGATGAACTACGCCAAACTAACTCCATTACTATTTCAATGTGCATGTGTAGTATTGAAATAGTAATGGAGGGGCGGGACAGTTTGGCGTGGTTTATCTATAAGTACCTTTCGTTTTTACAGTTGCCTTTGCAAGTGCTGCATTGCACTGTACAGGGTAGACCCACTCTCCGACACGTGCAGCGCATTGTTTCGCAGCCTCTTTTACAGCCGCAATGGTCCAGGTATGATAATTCACGCCATCTCCCTGGCATCAGACCATTGCGATTCCCAACTGCCATTAGATGACTTCCAACCCCAAGAGGATGGCAATGGCACAGAGGCATCATCAAGAATAAGGGCATATCACCCCATAACTGGCCTGCTTGATATGTGAAACGGAGCGCGTGATGTTTATGTAATGCTGGTTACCAATTTCTTTTTAGTAGCAAATAGCTCCTTGCGTACCAAGTTGTCATACGAATGTGCTATTTGTGGGTCATATAGGTAGCAGGTGAACTTTTCCGGCATAGCCATGATTTCTTCAGGAAGGCTTTGTAATGGCTGCGATATTTGTTTCAAAGCTGGTGTAACTTCAGGGTGTGACAACCACGTTTTGAAGCAAGACTTATTTCCTTTTGTATGGAAGTAAGAAGTAGTGTCACATCCTGTAGAGGCGTGAAAGTCACGGAGAGCGGTTGATCTGTCAGGACCCAAAGTATTTGCTATTTTATGAACATCGCCTTAACGGCGTTATTTGCAGTCCCAGTTAATAGCCATAACTCTTGCAGGCCACTCTCAATTTAAGTTTGATGATATGATATCAATAACATCAAAACATCTGTATCGGAAGATCTAATCAAAATACGCCTAATTCCCTGTTCTGCCTGATCTTATGAATAGGAACACATGCGGAAGAAGCTGATGGCCGCATCGTACTTCACGCAAAAGATCTGCCAGAACAGGGAATTAGGCGTATTTTGATTAGATCTTCCGATATAGATGTTTTGGTGTTATTCATATCATATCATCAATCTTCAATTGATAGTGGCCTGCAAGAGTTATGGCTACTAACTGGGACTGCAAATAAACGCAGTTATATCGATGTTCATAAATAGCAAATACTTTGGGTCCTGACAGATCAACCGCTCTTCGTGGCGTGAACGCCTCTACAGGGTGTGACACTACTTCTTACTTCCATACAAAAGGAAAGAAGTCTTGCTTCAAAACGTGGTTGTTACACCCTGAAGTTACACCAACGTTGAAAGAAATATCGCAGCCATTACAAAGCCTTCCTGAAGAAATCATGGCTGTACTGGAAAAGTTCACCTGCTACTTATATGACCCACAAATATCACATTCGTCGGACAACTTGATACGCAAGGAGCTATTTGCTACTAAAAATAAATTAGTAACCAACATCGGCAGCATTACATAAACACGCGCTCCGTCTCACATATCAAGCAGGTCACTTATGGGGTGATATGCCCTTATTCTTGATTATGCCTCTGTGCCATTGCCATCCTCTTGGGGTTGGAAGTCATCTAATGGCAGTTGGGAATCGCAATGGTCTGATGCTAGGGCGATGTGGCGTGAATTATCATACCTGGATCATTGCGGCTGTAAAAAAGGCTGCGAAACAATGCAAAATAAATTGGTAACCAACATCGGCAGCATTACATAAACACGCGCTCCGTCTCACATATCAAGCAGGTCACTTATGGGGTGATATGCCCTTATTCTTGATGATGCCTCTGTGCCATTGCCATCCTCTTGGGGTTGGAAGTCATCTAGTAGCAGTTCGGAATCGCAATGGTCTGATGCTAGGGCGATGTGGCGTGAATTATCATACCTGGATCATTGCGGCTGTAAAAAAGGCTGCGAAACAATGCGTATTCTAGAACATTCGAAAGTATTCTGGAATGTTCCACAATAATCTAGAATGTTCTCAAATATTCGACAACATTCCAGAATGTTCTGAAATGCTGTGGAATACTCTCGAATACTCTCGAATGGTATGGAATATTCGAGAAATGTCTAGCCTCCTATACCCGAGGCAGCTTCGAATGATCCAGAATATTCCACAACATTCGAAAGTGTTCTGGAATGTTCCACAATGGTCTAGAATGTTCTCGAATATTCGACAACATTCCAGAATGTTCAGAAATGCTGTGGAATGCTCTCGAATACTCTCGAATGGTCTGTACTGTTCTAGAAATGTCTAGCCACCGAGACCCGAGACGGCTTCGAATGTTCCAGAATATTCCACAATATTCGAAAGTGTTCTGGAATATTCCACAATGATCTAGAATGTTCTCGAATATTCGATAACATTCCAGAATGTTCTGAAATGCTGTGGAATGCTCTCGAATACTCTCGAATGTTCTGGACTGTTCTAGAAATGTCTAGCCTCCGAGCTGTCAACCATAGGGCTGGAAATGTCAAACATAGGGCTCAACAGAGATGTTATAAAAATGGTGCAAGAAGAAAAATATATTTCACGATCTATTCTGAACTTTCGTCTATTAAGTTAAGGTTCAACTTCTAAAACTTCAACTTCTCCAACTTCTTCAACTTCAACTTCTTTAACTTCGACTTCTCCAACTTCTTCGACTTCTCCAAGTTCTCCAACTTCTCATTCTCCAACCTTAACTTCTTCTTCTTCCAACTTCCAACTTTAACTTCTCCAACTTCTTCAACTTGGGCCGCAGGACTCTCACCTCTGGCTTGCCTTAACCGGCCGTCCAGAATGGGGTGTCAGAGCTATATGCTCGCAGGGCGGAAGTGAAATATGCCTAAAACGCGAGTTGGCACAGTGGCTGCTTACAGCCACTGGGTAGAAAGCGGTGCACACCTCTCCACGCCCTGAGCCGCTCACGTGATGTTGTCCCCTTGTCGCTCCGTGCGAGCGGCCGTTTTCGGGGACCCATATTGTGAGTTGGCGAGTCACCACCTGGCCCATTTTTTCATGTTTTTTAACATATGAGCAGGGCAGGTGCCATAGTCTCCTCCATAGTCCCGGTTACTAGCCCACTAGCAACTCAACTCAATAGCCCGGTTTATTTTTGTACCTTTTCTTACAATAGTCTTACACTAACCGGGGCTTGTCCTTGGGTGCACTACTATAGTGCAAACAGGGATAATCGTCGGTTGGTGTCACATTACATTTAGAGTAAATTGTCTTATTACAAGGGGCCTCTACGTGTTGGCTTCGGCCCCACGCACGCCTTCCAAATGCCCGGGACCCCATGGTTCCGAGAATTTGTAAAAGACATTCATAATAATAATTCATAATTTATTGCATAATAATCATGTGGTACAAGACAGATATTACATTAGGGTAAGTTCACACATGAACCCTGTTAGGGCACAGCAAATGTTTCTTAAAACTAAACTATAACTAGGACGTGCAGTGCAGGCACATATGTACACAATTTAAAATAAACGCATTTTGATACTTATGTTCAAGGCATAAGAATAAAAGCTAATATTTATTATTTTATACTTATGTTATTACATTAATTACCTACCATTGATTTATTATGATTAATTTGTTTTTAAATACACTCCCATAGTATCATTAATAAAATTAGCATTGAGAATATTTAATTCAATTCATCATTCATTAATAAATTAGCATTAAATATATTCAATTCATCAATTTATCATTCATTCAATAATATTATAGGTAAGTATATTCAATTTAAATTATCATTAAAAGTTATTATTTATTTAATTATTTAGGTATATTTAATTTAAATTATCAATATAAGTTATTATTATTTAATTATTTATTTAATTTAAGTTATTATTATTTTATTTAGGCAAAGATTCATCATTCAGGTACTCGTCTATGGAATAATAGCATTTTTTTAGCAGCAATTTTTTTAGTTCCCTTTTGAACACGTTGTCTTGAATTTCGTTTATAATTTTTTCTGGTAGTTTGTTTGCTACAAGTATGCATCGATAGTAAGGGCCTTTTTTAAACATTTCTAATTTTGTTGTGTTCACTCCAGCCGGCCAATTAAGGCAAGCCGGAGAGAGGGGCCTGACCGACTCTCGGGGGTTATTATGAATTATTATTATGAGTTGCAGAAGTTGGAGAAGTTAAAGTTGGAAGTTGGAAGAAGAAGAAGGTAAGGTTGGAGAATGAGAAGTTGGAGAACTTGGAGAAGTCGAAGAAGTTGGAGAAGTCGAAGTTAAAGAAGTTGAAGTTGAAGAAGTTGGAGAAGTTGAAGTTTTAGAAGTTGAACCTTAACTTAATAGACGAAAGTTCAGAATAGATCGTGAAATATATGACTTTTCTTCTTGCACCATTTTTATTACATCTCTGTTGAGCCCTATGTTTGACATTTCCAGCCCTATGGTTGACAGCTCGGAGGCTAGACATTTCTAGAACAGTCCAGAACATTCGAGAGTATTCGAGAGCATTCCACAGCATTTCAGAACATTCTGGAATGTTATCGAATATTCGACAACATTCTAGATCATCGTGGAATATTCCAGAACACTTTCGAATATTGTGGAATATTCTGGAACATTCGAAGCCGTCTCGGGTCTCGGTGGCTAGACATTTCTAGAACAGTACAGACCATTCGAGAGTATTCGAGAGCATTCCACAGCATTTCTGAACATTCTGGAATGTTGTCGAATATTCGAGAACATTCTAGACCATTGTGGAACATTCCAGAACACTTTCGAATGTTGTGGAATATTCTGGATCATTCGAAGCTGCCTCGGGTATAGGAGGCTAGACATTTCTCGAATATTCCATACCGTTCGAGAGTATTCGAGAGTATTCCACAGCATTTCAGAACATTCTGGAATGTTGTCGAATATTTGAGAACATTCTAGATCATTGTGGAACATTCCAGAATACTTTCGAATGTTCTAGAATATTCTGGGACATATACGAAGCTTCTCTTGTCTTCTCTTCTCTACTACCCCCTTACGGGGTGATAAATAATATTCATTCCCTTCCCTGGGACTCAAACTATCTGTATACCAAATATCAACCAAATCGGTTCAGCGGTTATTGATTCCCCATACAAACTTCCACCCCCTTTTTCACCCCCTTAAAGAGGGATTTCTGGGATAAAAACTACTCTATGTCCTTCCCCGGGACTCAAACTGTCTCTATACCAAATTTCATCAAAATCGGTTCAGCGGTTTAAGCGTGAAGAGGTAACAGACACACTTTCGCATTTATAAGCCATTGGGCCACCGTTTAGGAGTTATTCACGAAAAACTAAAAAAAAGTGACCTGTGAACTGATTGTAATTAACTTTCTTCCTTTAATATCGTTTTAAATATTGATCCTAGAGAAAAGTGTTCAAGATATTTTTTGGAGGAAATTTTATGTAGATAATATATCCGGTAATAATATTACGGTGTCCCATAGCAAACTAGGTTTTTAAGAATACTTAAAAACCTAGTTTGCTATGGGACACCGTTTACGAGTTATTTACAAAAAACTAAAAAGGGACTTTAAAATTGATTATAATAAATTTTCCCGCTGCTTTGTCTTTTTAAATATTGATCCTAGCGAAAAGTGTTCTACATGTTTCTTGTAGGAAATTTTATGTTTATTATTTATGTATAAGATTTTTTTTTACTATGAGTCTTTACAAATTATTAACGAATTTATTATAATTAACTTTCCCACTTTATTATCTTTTTAAACATTGGTCCCTGCGAAAAAGTGTATTGAATCTTTTTTGTACAAAATTTTGTGTAGATTATTAACTTAATTTTAACAACATTTTTTTTATATTGGCCACCGTTTACGAGTTATTTACGAAAAACTAAAAAAAGGGACCTTAGAAGTGATTATAATTAACTTTCCCGCGATAATATCTCTTTAAATATTGTTCCTAGCGAAAAATTGTACGGAATCTTTCTTGTAGGCAATTTTATGCAGATTACTTATCTAGTAGAACATTTTTGGCTATGAGCCACCGTTTAAGAGTTATTTACGAAAAACTAAAAAAGGGACCTTTAATATCAAATATCTCACTTCGGGTCAAGAATTCGATCTAGCAATCGGATTCAGCGGGGTCTAATTAGGTTAAAAAACCCGGTTGCCTAAAAGTAATATGATTTGCCAGTCGAAATCGAATTTTACAAAAATAAGACCAGTCTAGAATTCTTTACAAACGGGAACTCCAGGATTGAGATTTCCAGCTTATGTTTGCATTCTAATGCGTCGGTAACGAATAACACCAGTTCTGAACACAATTAGCTAATATTATAACAATAGATATTCAACCCAGGGTTATACAATTATAATAACAACATATTTGTTTACGAGTCAAAGGTACTCGTATAATACGGACACTAAAGTTGTTTATATTTAAATTCACCTTTCCGCCATCACAGCCAGTTGTGAACTTGACATAAACATGTATACTGTACATGTCGCGAGTAGTGTGGTGTCATATATTATTATAAATGTGAGTGATCCGGAAAAAGCTGGAATATTCAGACATGTACGGATTTAATACGTGTAGCTTTTAAAGATACCTAATATGCCCTGTTTATCAAAAGCTTGTAACTAGTAATACAAGTGGAAGTCCCTTTCTAACAAAAGCTGTCAAAAAGGGACTTCCACTTGTATTACAAGTTACAAGCTTTTAACAGGGCATAGTCTACATATACAATATAGGGGAGTTAGGGAACCATTGGGCAGTCGGGAGGCACGGGCACCCCCTTGTAATAGTCCTGATTTGGAAAGGGGGTGCCCGAGCCTCCCGGCTGCCCGATGGTCCAATACCTCCACTACAATTAGTATTTTTCAAAGACAGGGATATGACAGAGTGCCGCCAAACCAAATGGTGGTCACCTATCCGTAAATCGTTCTATCAAACATTACGAAGCCATGATATTGTAATAATTTCAGGTCGACCGAAACATATCTTTCTCTGAAACCGAAGGATCGGTTTTGACTTAGTTTCGACCCACACCGAAACCGAAACGTCTCTGACCATGGGGCTTTAAATTCAGGGCTCGATTCTAGAGTTACTTGCTAAACTGAGCTACTTTTATTATTGGACCAACTCAAAAACCATGCAATAATTTTTGGATTTCCATAGAAACGTCGACATTATATCAGCCAAAATGTATGAAAAAGCCAATTTTTTTTCGCGATTTAGGGGTTGGTCCCGAAATAAAAGTAGCTTAGCTTAGCAAGAAGAATCGAGCCCCGAATTTAAGTCCCCATGGTCAGAAACACCCTGTATACTTGTTATAATTGTTGAAAAAAAAGACCACCGACATTTGGCCAAACCAAATGGTGGGCACCTATCCGTAAATCGTTCTATCAAACATTACGAAGCCATGATATTGTAATAATTTCAGGTCGACCGAAACATATCTTTCTCTGAAACCGAAGGTTCGGTTTTGACTTAGTTTCGACCACACCGAAACCGAAACGTCTCTGACCATGGGGCTTTAAATTCAGGGCTCGATTCTAGAGATACTTGCTAAACTGAGCTACTTTTATTATTGGACCAACTCAAAAACCATGCAATAATTTTTGGATTTCCATAGAAACGTCGACATTATATCAGCCAAAATGTATGAAAAAGCCAATTTTTTTTCGCGATTTAGGGGTTGGTCCCAAAATAAAAGTAGCTTAGCTTAGCAAGAAGAATCGAGCCCCGAATTTAAGTCCCCATGGTCAGAAACACCCTGTATACTTGTTATAATTGTTGAAAAAAAGGCCACCGACATTTTTTTCAACAATTATAACAAGTATACAGGGTGTTTCTGACCATGGGGACTTAAATTCAGGTTTAATTCAGATTATATATATATATAATCTGAATTAAACCTGAGCTCAAGAAAGCTTGTGTTGTGGGTACTCAGACAACGATATATATAATATATAGTATAGTAGAGGAGATAAAATCGCAAACACGACTTATCACCTGTTCCATCCCCCAAGGTAGCATCTTGGCCTGTGTCCTTTTCATTGCGTATATTAATGACTTACCAAAAGTTCTTAGTAACAGTTGCATATTATTCGCGGACGACATTTCATTACTTTTTGATTGCTCAAATGATACTGAATGTAACACACGCCTAAAAGATATTTTAGTAACTGTTTCGGATTGGTTGAACGATCACAACCTCGAAATAAATTATAAAAAAACTAAAACCATCCAGTTCAAGCCATTCCAAAAGAAACCGCTAAACATCTCTCTAAACATTAATAACCAATCAATCGAGCAAGTCACTAATTTCACACTCCTAGGTTTAACAATTGACTCGCATATAGACTGGAAAGAACACATAAAAAAAATCAAAGCAAAACTCTCAAGTTTCGTATATGCTCTTTGCGCAATCAAACGAAATACAGATCTACATTGTGCCCTTTCGGTATACTATGCCTATGCCTATTCGTGGCTGCGCTATGGAGTGATTCTGTGGGGATCCAGCACAGATGCTCAGGATCTCTTTGTCATGCAAAAACATTGTGTCCGTATTCTTGCTAACATACGAGTGCCGGAAAGCTGCCGCCCGTTCTTTTTGAAATATAAATTACTGACCCTACCTTGTATATACATTCTAGAAACAGCAAACTTTGTACGAAAACACTTACACCTATACCAAATGCGTAAAGACTTAGTAGCAGGTACCACGAGATGTAACAATTTATTAGCTACTCCGACATGTAATCTAGCAATATATAAAAATAGCCCCCACGTAAGATCAATCAAAATATTCAACAAGCTTCCTCATAATATATCCACTGAGACGAAAGACAAAATATTTAAAAGAAAACTCATTAACTTACTTACCGAGAAATGTTATTATAGTATCGACGATTTCCTAAATAATGATAACCTTAATTAATCAACTAATCTAACCTACTTTTTTCGATGTAAGGACATAAATGTATTTTATTCGAATAAACTATTATAAATGTAATTAAATTAAGATATTAGAGAATTAAGTAAAAATTAAGTGTTTAAGTAAATGTAAGACAGCTACAATCATATTGTGACACCCTCACAGGGTAACATGTACGCTTCCTAACATTGTATTTAACATCATGTATTTCTATGCATCAATGTACATGTATGCAATAAATGACAATAAACAATAAACAATAAATACTTAAATACATAGAAAACAACCATGAGTCAGGAACAAATATCTGTATCATCATACAAATAAATGCCCTTATCAGGATTAGAACCCGGGACCATCGGCTTCATAGGCAGGGTCACTACAGGGACATATGAACAATGAAACACCTATAGTTCCCGAAGACACACCCGCACGGAAGGTGCGTGAACGCATGTACAGTTGTACAGTGTACACGTACGCGCTCATGCGAGTATTAAACCCAGGCTAAAAACCAAGCATGAAACATTCATACGGCGTTATGTTACACTTTTTAAGATTGATTGTGTGTAAACATAATTAACGTGACAACTAGCAATTGAATGGAGTTATGGAGTTATTAGTCGCTTTAAGCTATACGAGTCAATAACTCTCGAGATTATGAATCCGATAAAAAAGTGGATTCTTTCTTAACAATTCAATTTAATTAACGGTACCCAGCAGAATTTTACGACGTGTTGATCGAACTGTCGTTTTAGTCAATAGGCTTAATAGTTGACAATCGTACCTACATTGCTAAACGAAAACAAAATATGTATCGGGATGACAAATTTTACGAAAAGTCACGAGACTATTTATATTGTATGTATACTAGCAAAAAGCAGAGCTTTGTAAGGGCTCGCGGAGTTTTTCTACCTAAACGTACCTACCGGACCGCGACTTTGATCCAGTCCGAGGCTTGTTCCATGTTGGATCGAGTGGGTACGTTACAAATCCGTTAAGGACGCAGCATTAAGTGAGAACAAGAAAGAAATATACTGACCCCGGTCGCTGTCCGGTATTACGCCTGTCTGTTACAGCTTTTACTTTGTCCATTAAAACGTGTCCAGACGACTGTTTGACACGACGACAAATGGCCAATATCATCCACACGTTACATACAATTTCATAAGAGCTTATTACATCCTACACGGTCGCCCAGTACTTTTTGTAAGGAAGCCAATATTGGCTTTCCTACATAATGTTGGGTCAGCGAGCCAATGTCCTTGAATTTATTTTTGCGTCAACACCACACAATTGAGCGAAAAACTATCCCGTCTGGACACCTACTGGTGGTAATCACGCTGCTCCGCACATAAACGCACATATAATTTGCTCTCCTAAGTGCTCATCAAGACGAGTGAGATGGCCAAAAGAGCGTTTGCCTATGTTGCACCAAACCTGAGTTCCACTAGGTACTGCCAGGTTTCAGCATCAGCTCTATCTTGGGTGCTACTCTCCTAAGTGCTTATCAAGACGAGTCGGATTACCAAAACAGCGTGTGCCTATTAGGGCTTGCATTCCGGAATTCCGGAATTTCGAAATTCCGGAATCTCGGGCAATTTTCCGGTATTACAATTCCGGAATTGATACCACTCAATATCGAAAATTCCGGAATTGGATTTAAGTACTTTTTGTAGGTTTTAATACGTTTGTTATTAAAATTTGTTAAGAAACTACACTGTACGGGTGTTTTTTGTAGTTATTAAGTGCTTCTTAGTCATTCAGTGAACTATAGTATAGGTATATTTTACTTTTCCGTTTGCTAAAGCAGTGGGACAATATGGGCTCATAATAAAAAAATAAAAATACAATAAAGCAGAGCGATTTACTTGCTTATAATAGTCAGAATAATCTGAATCTTACATAAGCGAATTTGTAGAATTGAAATTTAAAAATATTTGAACTTTTTATCTTGAATTCAGAGAGAGAGAGGTTTTCTCTATTAACGATTTCGAATCCTGTAGAAGCACATACTATGTGATATTCTGAATCATAATTAGGAACTAGGAAGGAAAAAGCCAAACTTAGACCTTCAACTTCTTAAACAACACCACTACCTACTAGGTTAGGAAGCTATTACATTTAACTATTTTATAAAATTATGCATCGAATGGTTTGCTAGCAACTATAGTTTCCCCAAATAAATACCCCGTATCATAGAAGTGAATAAAAGTAACCATTTTAATAAGGTGGGAAAATAAAACGTACCTACTTCAAATTAAATTTCTCTTAAACAATACTAACTTTAATAAACGTAAAGTATCAGAATTTCACATTTTTTGTTGTTTTTTACTAAAAAACCTAATAAAAATATGATAAACCCTAATTCCGGAACCAGTTCCGGAATTCCGGAATTGGAATCCAATATCGAAAATCAGTTCCGGAATTGGAAACCATCCGATATTGCAAGCCCTAGTGCCTATGTTGCACCAAACCTGAGTTCCACTAAGTACTGCCAGGGTTCAGCATCAGCTCTATCTTGGGTACTGCTCTACCAAGAGATCATCATGACGAGTCGGATGTCTAAAACAGGGTATGTCTAAGTTGCACCAAACCTGAGTTCCACTAGGTACAGCCAGGGTTCAGCATCAGCTCTATCGTGGGTACTGTTCTTCCAAGTATTCATTAAGACGTGTCGGATGACCAAAACAGCGTGTGCTTATGTTGCACCAAACCAGAGCTCCACTAGGTACATCCAGGGTTCAGCATCAGATCTATCTTGGGTACCTACTACTCTCCTAAGTGCTCATCAAGACGAGTCGGATGACCAAAACATCGTGTGCCTATGTTGTATTAAACCCGAGTTCCACTAGGTACTGCCAGGGTTCTGCATCAGGTATCTTGGGTACTGATCTACCAAGTGATCATCATGACGAGTCGGATGTCCAAAACAGCTAGGGATTGCAAACCGGATTGATTTTCAATCCGGCCAGATCCGGCCGTGAAGTTAATTAAATGACATGTTTTTCAAGTTTTATGCGTTATATGAGAAACAAAGGGTATTTTTACTAATGTATTCATAAAACAACAATTTGAAGTTAATAAGAAATAACTTTTTAACAATAAAATAAAACTAAGTATGTATTAAAAAGTGTCACATAGTCAATCTCAATTTAAAAATAAAATTTGAAATCTAAGTAATTTATTAATTTTATTATATTTAATCATTCTCATTCTGCTCAAATTTTTATTTATACGTTTACAATAAAAATATAAATTTGATTTGATGGGATAATTATGGGATGGGAAATGGAACTCCTTGAAAGGACAAGTTTTCGTAACTGTTCTTTGATGGAATTATTTGTAACGCTGACATCCATTCTAGTAACAAGATATTTTACTTTAATCAAAATTGTATGAAATGGGCTCCAATATTATCTTGGTTTCATTTTTTATCTGTTTAAATAGCTTTATAGCCTAAATCACAAATAAATAAATAATTCATGAATAAATATTTGGGGACAATTTTATACAGATCGACCTACTCGTAGCTCGTAGCCCCAAACCAAGCAAAGCTTGTAATATGGGTACTAGCTAGCTCTAGGCAGTACTACTAGGCGACGATATATATACGTATAGTATATTGATAAATACATGCTTATATACGTAGAAAACACCCATAACTCAGGAACAAATATCTGTGTTCATCACACAAATAAATGCCCTTACCGGTATTCAAACCCAGGACCATCGGCTTCATAGGCAGGGTCACTGAATGAATGGTCACTAAGTACTCACTAGGCCAGACCGATCGTTACAAATGCCTTCCATGGCATCTCCATCCTTTAATTTTTACTTCTAATTATTTAAGTAATCGTCGTATCGTGCCGATTCGTGCCACCAACATGAAAGAAGAGGAAATTCTCTTCTGTTCTCAATCATAGTCATATTAAATATCATCTTATTTTACTAAATTTGGATTTTTAGTAAAATAAGATGATATTTAATATGACTATGATTGAGAACAGCGTATGTCTATGTTGCACCATCGACAATATTGAAATTGAAAACACCACATAGGTAAACAAAAACGTGCAGTACGGATTATATCATATGCTCCACACGGAACCCCCGCTAGGCAACTCTTCATAAATTGCAACATAAAGACACTCACGTCACAATACCTATTTTACATAATTCAATATATTAGAAGTAACATACACCAATTTCCAATAAAAATATTTAAAAGTGCACGTATTACACAAAAACACAAAAATACGTTGGACTCGACATGTTGTCGACTTGCTAAATCCAACAAAACGGTATCTGTTGCGGGGCCACGGCCAGGTATCTATAATAAACTACCCGACACTAGGGCTTCCAATACCGGGATCCCGGGATCCCGAAATACCGGGATCCCGTCTGTTTAAACCAGTGTTGGGCATTCAAGAATAAAATCATTATTTGAATAAGAATTCGTATTCGATTTTATTCCCGTCAAAAATATTCAAATAATTTTGGTCGGGAATAATTCGTTGGAGAAAAAATTGAATGAGAATAACTTATTCTTAATCAAATAAATATAATCATGATTTTTAATCGAAATAATATTCCACGAATAAAAATGTAGTCCGGGTACCGTATAGGTGCTAATTACGTATAGTAAGATGTAACAGTAGTTAGTCTCTTGTCTAATTTATACCTATTTTATGGAATAAAATCTTTCAAATTGACTGTCGCATAACGCATAGTTTCAGTAACCGTATTATTTTTAATTTACTAACCAAATCATTAGGTTCAATTTAGCTGGTCTAGGGGCCTAGCCAAGATGCCAATCGTTTGCGCTCCGACAACGAAGCGCTTTGTCTCTATCACTCTTACATATTAGTGCGATAGAGAGACAGAGATAGCGTTTCATTGACGTAGCGCAAACCATTGGCATGTTGGCTACGCACTCAAGGTGCCTAGCCAAGATGCCAATTTTTGTTTTTAATTTAATAATCAAATCATCAGGTAAATTTAACCGTTCTGAAGGCCTAGTCAACATGCCAATTGCTTGCGCTCCAACAACGAAGCGCTTTCTGTCTCTATCACTCTTAGATATTGGTGCGATAGAGAGACAGAGATAGCGTTTCGTTGTCGTAGCGCAAACGATTGGCATATTGGCTACGAACCCAAGGTGCCTAGCCAAGATGACAATTTTTGTTTTTAATTTAATAACCATATCATTAGGTAAATTTAGCTGTTCTGGAGGCCTAGCCAACATGCCAATCGCTTGCGCTCCAACAACGAAGCGCTTTCTGTCGCTATCACTCTTACATATTATTGCGATAGAGAGACAAAGATAGCGTTTCGTTGTCGTAGCGCAAACGTTTGGCATGTTGGCTACGCTCCCAATGTGCCTAGCCAAGATGACAAATTTTGTTTTTATTTTAATAACCAAATCATTAGGTAAATTTAGCTGTTCTGGGGGCCTAGCCAACATGCCAATCGCTTGCGCTCCAACAACGAAGCGCTTTCTGTCTCTATCACTCTTACATATTAGTGCGATAGAGAGACAGAGATAGCGTTTCGTTGTCGTAGCGCAAACGATTGGCATGTTGGTTATGCACCCAAGGTGCCTAGGTTATTAATTAAAAACAAAATTTGGCATCTTGGCTGGCACCTTGGGAGCGTAGCCAATATGCCAATCGTTTGCACTACGAGAACAAAACAGTATCTTTGTCTCTCCATCGCACTAATATGTAAGAGTGATAGAGACAGAAAGTGCTTCCTTGTCGGAGCACAAGCGATTGACATCTTGGCTAGCCCCCCAGAACAGCTAAATTTACTTAATGATTTAGTTATTAAATTAAAAACAAAAATTGTCATCTTGGGTAGGCACCTTGGGTGCGTAGCCAACATGCCAATCGTTTGCGCTACGACAACGAAACGCTATCACTGTCTCTCTATCGCACTAGTATGTAAGAGTGATATAGACAGAAAGCGCTAAAAAACAGCTAAATTATACCTAATGATTTGGTTATTAAATTAAAAACAAAAATTGGCATCTTAGCTAGGCACCCAATCGTTTGCGCTACAACAACGAAACGGTATCTGTCTCTCTATCGCACTAATATGTAAGAGAGATAGAGAGAGACTATGCGCAACTCTACGGTGCGTCAACGTTTGGCATGTTGGCTAAGCACCCTGATCGGATGATAGAACTAGATAGTGTATGGCGGAACTCTTCAATGTGTACTATACCTAAACTAAAGTAACAAATATCCAATCAATCCGACTTTTAAATAGAAGGGTGAAAATCAACTTACAAAATATAACCGATTGTACTACAAAAATTAACTTAATTCTAAATAATATTTTAATTGAATAAAACCTTAGTTAGAATAGGCCCACTTCTAGAATAATTATTCTGTTTTTTATTCCGCATTTAAAATAAAAGTCACATGATTTATTCACCTTAATTTTATTCTAAAATAACTAGAATTATTCTAATTCAAATCGATTTGAATAAGAATAAAATTTCTGTTTTTATTCTTATTCTTATTCAAGTTAATTTTTGCCCAACTCTGGTTTAAACGCATTTTTAAACACCGGTATTTTTTAATGCAATACCGGGATCCCGGTATTTTCAAAAACAAGGAAAATGTGCCGATTATAACGTTTAAAATCCATTAAAATGATCAAATTCGGCTGTATCAAGAAGATTACTTGCCCATTTCATTAAAGAAGATCATTTTAATTGAAAAAAGATCTGTGCATATGCGTTAGATAAGTATTTGGTGATAAATTCTGATGTTCAGGATATGATATTAATATAATTACGGGAAAGCCGACTACCCGGCCACATTTGTAGTCGGCGATTAGTCGGCAAAAATGGCCGATTAGTCGGCATTTTATTAGTGAAAGAAAACAGGAAAAAAAGAAATCAACAGTCAATATTTGCCATATGTTTTATTTTACCAAAATACCTATTCTGGGTGCAGACGAAAACTTTTGTTCATATAATTGACCGTTTGATCGTTATCGTATGTTGGTGGGCTGGCGTTTTCCTCTACAGGTCAATCACAACTGATTCTCGTGTGATTTCATGGTCAAGTTCTATAGTTAAATGATTTTATTATTATTCAGTTTTTTTTTTAATGGTGGAGCCATGGGGAACTGTTTATGTTATTGCAAAATTTAGAGACTTATAAACAGGGCACGTTGCTCGTAAAGACGCTGACCACAGGGGATAGGTTCTTAACTGGCGACTACGTACGAGAAATAGAGCCATGGAAATACCTCCTACAAGTTGTACTACTGACGGTCTGCTCAGGATCGCAAAATAAATAAAAGACAGAAATTGAACGAGGATTCTTGTGATAGGTCTTTGAACCTGTATAGAACACCTTTTAGCCAAGCTAATATGATGAATAGCGCAACCAAAGGAGCAAAACTATTGTTTTTCACCTGAAATTATACGAAACTAATGATCTGGCCGACTAGCCGACTAGTCGGCCGACTAATCGGCCATTCGAGCGCCGATTAGTTTCGGTATTAATACCGGTATTGAAAGAAGTCCGGTATTTGGAAGCCCTACCCGACACCATTCAAAATATTGAAAATGACCTGACATTCTACTCCGAATTAAAAAAATGGCTGACTAGAAATGCATTTTATGACATGTCAGAATATAATAATTATGATTTAATCGTAACTTAATTTAATATTTTATTTATTTGAATTGTATTGATAATTTTTATTGAAAGAAGTCCGGTATTTGGAAGCCCTACCCGACACCATTCAAAATATTGAAAATGACCTGACATTCTACTCCGAATTAAAAAAATGGCTGACTAGAAATGCATTTTATGACATGTCAGAATATAATAATTATGATTTAATCGTAACTTAATTTAATATTTTATTTATTTGAATTGTATTGATAATTTTTATATTGTTTAATTTTATTTTAATGAATTGTAATTTAATTGAAATTGACCTAATTAATTAATAACCCTTTTGACATGTAAAGTTTGTAATTTTATGAATAAATGAATATGAATATGAATATCGTTGTCTGAATACCCACAACACAAGCCTTCTTGAGCTTACCGTGGGGCTTAGTCAATTTGTCCCATATTTATTTATTTATTTTTTACTACCAACGCCATCTGTCAGAAAAACAAATAATTAACATTAGCACGAATGTTAATTCATCACTTCTCCCACCCAAAGTGTTATTCCTTTATTTTATTTTTTTAGGTTTATAAAATGATGATATTTTTATGTTTGATAACACGTCTAGACATAAATTTAAATTACATACTATGTTAAATCTCAAACCTAACAGTGCAGTAGTTTTTCCATAAAGTGTACCACAAGAATGCATAGATTGTCGAATAGTGAATAGCTCGCTTCGCTCGCCCTAATAAATTATTTAAGTTTCGCTTGGCCTTTTCTATCTACGATTGTCATTTTGGCTAGGCCCCTAGGTCATGAAATCCAAACAAGTTGTGACGTTTTGGTTACTTTTTGATTTTGTCACATACATAATTTGAATATGAAATGAGTTTTCGAAAAGTGTGTGACAGTTTGACGGGGTACGAAATACATATCCACATATCCAAAGAAAATCCGACTAATCTTTGTTAAATTTTACACCGACATCCTACTTAACATTCCTGAATAAAGCTTATTCTTAATATTCTCAAAATATTTCTATAACGACCAACTAACACAGTATATGTTTCCTTTTCAGACGGCATTCCTGATCATAGCGTTAGTGATCGTCGTCAATCAAGGTAGCGCGACGGCACAAGATGACATCATCACGGCAGACCAGATCGCCGATGAGGCCAAGAACCGAGCGGTCACTATAATCGACGGCCCCAAGTACGTAGAACCCTTCAAACAACCAATCAAACCCCCGGCAAACCAGACGCAGCCCGAGCAGCGGCCGCCTAGCAAACCGCCTCATCCGGCACCCGATAAACAGAAACAGAACTACGTGGAACCGCCACTCAGATCATTCCATCCCGTCCGGCCAAACGCTCCGCATCTGCGACAAGTCTATCACAAACCCTCGAACATTAGACACACCAACTCCTTGTACAGAGTCATTCCTCTCCAGAGAAACTACCACTATCCCAAGCATTCCACCCGCCAACCGCTCGTCTTCGCTGCCTCCACCGGCAGACCCGTTCGCGTTCCGCTACAACCTCCCAAGTTTAGTGTACCCATCGAAACCATCAACGGCATACGCGCCGACGAAGTAAGACCACCGAAGGGCTACGAGCGAAACACCACGACAACTACCACCACAACTACGACCACAACGACCACCCAGAAACCTTTGAGGAACAAAAGAATCTGGCCTAAAAACTACGAGAAAAAGAACTACATATTCCACACCAAAACAACAGCCGTTGCAGGCAACTTTACAACAAAAAAGGAGAAGTTGAACAGCACAAGCACTAACAGCACAGACCTAGAGATTGCATCCGCGACTCACTACCGCTTTCGATACATCCCCACAAACAGAACGGCACATTCGACGACGACGAGCGGCCCGCTCACAATCACGCGTGGCTACCGCCGGTTCACCAGGGTGCCCAACCACACTTCCACCACCGCTGCCTACGACACTAACTACACCAGAATCGAGCCTAACGATTGGGTGCCCATAATACCTTCGCATCACCCTAACAACAAACCCAAATACCGCAATAAGCGCCGGCCCATGGCAAAATTGATATCCATCAGGCGATCCGATACCAGCGACGTAGAATTTACAAGTCCCGAGGAAAACCCCGATATCAATGAGATCGGACCTGATGAGACCAATAAGCGCACAGTTTACCTTCAACCCTTCAGGCTTGTTCCTGTACCGGCGCAGGGTCACGGACTGGTTAACGGGAGGAAAAAGATGGTATTATTCCGCAAGCGGCAGCGGCCATTGAACATGCATGTCTTTCCTCGTTACAGCTCCAAGCCCGGCGTGCAGCCGCACGCCCCGTACGCTCTGGGGGACCTCCACCCTGACGCCAGCCACCAGCCGCGCGTCATCACCAGGATCAAGCACCACCATCACCACCACCACCACAGATACATCAAAACCGTCGAGAAACCCATCAAGGTTCCATATAAAGTCGAAGTGCCGAAACCTTACCCAATCACAGTGGAGAAAAAAGTTCCCGTAGCCGTAGAAAAGATCAAAATCGTGGAGAAGCCCGTGCCGTATCCGGTGCAAGTGGAGAAGAGAGTCCCCTACCCGGTTCAAGTACAAGTGCCCCATCCGGTTCCATACAAAGTGATCGAAAAGGAGTACGTTCCGAAACCGTATCCGGTATATCATCAAGTCCCAGTGGTAAAACAAGTGGAAGTAAAGGTTCCGGTCCCACAACCAGTACCCGGTACGATAGTAGAAAAAAGGGTGCCCTACCCAGTACAAGTACAGGTACCGGTGCCAGTCTACCATCCCTACCCGGTGAACGTGACTGTCGAAAAGAGAGTGCCGTATCCAGTGGCAGTGAGAGTGCTCGTGCCTCAACCGTACCCCGTCGAAACCCGAGTACCCTACCCAGTAGAAGTAAAAGTGAGGGAACCAGTTGAGGTAGTGAAGCACGTGCCGGTCAAAGTGCCGGTCCCGCAACCATACCCGGTTAAAGTGCCGGTCGCCGTGCCGGTGGAGAAGAGAGTTCCATATCCCGTGGAAGTCGAGAAAAAGGTGCCGGTGCCTTATAAAGTTATAGTGCCTCAGAAGGTCGAGGTGGAGAAAAAGGTGCCCGTGTACGTGCCGCAGCATTACCCGGTGGATAATAAACCGCTATATCCCGTCCAGTTACCGTATAATCTGAACCAGAATACGTACATGTCCCAGCCGTTCCATTACAACTACATCTCAGACGTCGGGGCGTATACGTCGTACAGCCCGTCGATGACGGGCAACGACGTGACTAGCACGCCGCACCACACCGTGACGGTCCACGGGAACACCGGGTTCGCAGGATTCCAGTCGCGTTCAGACAAGACTGAAACGACGTCAGCAGAGAGTTCCGAGTCCACGGAGACCACCGGTGTGACCACCATGACGACCAAACAGACAGACGTGACGAGTGTTACAAGTGCAACTACCCATGCCACGACACAAGCTAGTTAAACTGATTTATAGTCATTTTAATTTATCAAATGGGACTCTTACAATTTATTTATTTGAAACGTCCGTGTTACAAATTCTTTTTGTACATAAAATGCAATGAGACTGATCAGAATTCAAGTGCCAACGTTCGAATACCTACCAAAATAATATTAGCCTGTTGAGATTAAAAGAAATATCTTGTTTAGAGTCAGACCGAGATAAGTCTGCAACGATTTTGATAGCACACGCAGTGCAAGTGTTATTTTTAAAGTCAAACTTCTATGAAACAATGACGTATAAATAACACTTGCACTGCGTGTGCTATCAAACTCGTTGCAGACTTACCTCGCCTCGGACTAACTCTATATTAAAATGACACTGTAAAAACTTGTGCGCGTTAGAGTTTAAAAGCATAATATGGCAAGTACGTGTTACTGTACTGGTTATTGACCTGACTCATTGTTTCGTTTACTCTTAGGACGCATCTAAAGGTAACCACGGGGTGAATGTGTACCTATATGTATGTATTATAGTTGACCGACAGAAATGCAGAAACGTTCACGTTCGTAAAGTGTCATTCTATGGAACTTGCTACCTATTGTAAACAAACTGCCATACGTATTGAAATCATCATTCAGTGACAATTTCAATATGGCGGTTTGTTTACTAGCAAGTTAAATAGAATGATACTTTACGTGAACGTGTGCGCATTTTCATAAAGCCTGTAGTATATCGAGACGCAAGAGACACTCAAAACTGCCGGTAAAAAAGTCGATTCGCCCATAAATGCGATCCTATTGAGCCAAATATCGGGTATAATTCAAACGCACGTTTCTAAATGTTTGTAAAATATAGTAAAATCAAATCAAATATAACACAGATAGAATGTGTTGTGGATTTCATATAAAATTTCCTCAAAAAGTACCACATTTTCAAACGCATGGTTGAAATGACCTTTAGGTACCTAACCAAATATTCAACCAAAAATGATTTACTTTTTATAATATTAATTTAAAATAATGAAAGTATTGTTGCGAGTAGTCTGAGTGTAAATAATAGCCTGTTAATTCATAATAATATATGTGTAATAGTACATTACATACCTACGGAGGTAAATTCGTAAATGCTCCAGATCGCAGGTGTTTGTGGCCCGAACCGAAGGTGAGGGCCACAAATATGCAATCTGGGGCTTTACGAATTACCGCCCGTGGTTTGTATAAAGTTTTACGTCTTGCCTTGGCCAGGAAGTGAGATTTTCTTCCCGTCCCGTGGGAAGAAAATCCCACTTACGGGCCTAGGGTGACGTAAAGATATAAAGGGAGAGACAACATTAACCCTCTTGCAATAGTGTTTATCGATAGCATCCATCCTTTTTGTATTAGTAAACTAAGACTAGAAAGGGATGAAGTTTTGTAACATTCTAGTGCTTTGGGGTAGCTGTGTCATTTGTATTTCTTCACCAGGTAGAATCTATACTATGTATCTGTATAAGCTATCAATAATTTAGAAGAGAAAAATAGGAATCGACACAGCGAATTTTAGTAGTCGCACATAAGTAGCTGAAAATTTAAGTAGGTATTTAGGTTTTGTTTGTTAGTGATTTTAATGACTTAAACAAGCTATTGCCAAGCTATTAGAGCGTAATATATATATTATTATTGGCCAATATTTTAACAATTTATTGAGGACAATGTACAATTAACTTCAGAGAAAGGTAATCCTTAATATTTTGTTTAGTATGTGCGGAAAGAGAAGAGTCGTAGAATGTATGGGTTCCCGTACATTCTACGACTCTTCTCTTTCCGGAGACTACATATAAGTTTTTATTTTCTCTGCAAATGGTCACTGAAATTTTCAGCTTCTGAGTTCGGCAGTTCCTTTTTACAGGTCATATTATTAAGTATTGTACTATCGTTCTATTATGAAAAGTGTCATGAACTGGATATTGTCAAAAGTATGAAAGGCTAGGAAATAATTAGATTTATTTATTTTACCAAAATTTCCCGTAAAAGTGGTACGCACGAACGATATGTCTTCAAAAGGTGCTGAAAAGTTCTTCATTTGTGGACTGACTACTTAGAATTAGATGAAAACATTTATAAGCGGTAATGTTATGGTCGCGTTTACATCACCTATAACCATGCCTTGTGTCACTTTCTAACATGTATGTAAGTGCGAAAGTGACGCATGATACGACAGGCGATAAAAAGCGACCATGATACCGCCGCTGATTATCTGACCCTAAATCAAAGTGACAGTACAGATATTAATGTTATCAATGTTTTGCATTGCAAGTTTCATGTCACATTTTATAATTAGTAACAGTTTAGTTCTTAATAAGTTATTGTCGTGTGAATGCGTGGTGTGCATTGAGTAAATGAGTGCTGCTGTGATACGTCGTGGTTTTATTTATGGTTTCAGCAAGGCGTGTGTACCCTAGGGCCAAAAGGAATCATGGCCCGGGGCCCCGGAGCGGCGGGAGCCGAACCGCTCGATCAATTGAGGAGTGTCTTCTCAAAAGGACTTAGGTATTTTTGTATAGTTTTCATAGAGAAATAAGCCCTTTTGATTTTTACATGCTCCTCAATTGTGGGCAGAGCGACAAACTAATAGAGCTAGGGCCAAATCTTATAATCTTATAGGCTTAGAGTTAGGGACGAACTGATGGCCCGCCAGTTAAACAAAACAAGTAGGTAATTAAGAACAAATTTCTCTACAAAGACAACTCGTGAGCTTTCAGCAATCAATATCCACATTGACTTATTATTTAAATGTATGCGCTTTCATCTGGTTGCTGCAAATCCGCGACATGTTTACTAATTTCCAATTTAGGATTATTAAAGACTGCAGTGTATATATCAGTGTTGGCCGAAAGTTAATGCAAATTGAAAATGTTGGCCATTAACCATTATAAATTGAATCGTAAACTGTAATCGTCCGTTACGGTTTTAGGTTCAATTTATAATGGTTCATGGCCAACATTTTCAATTTGCATTAACTTTCAGCCAACACTGGTATATATGTTATGCATAATGTTGCGTATTTTATGTAATACGCTGGTATTATTGTCGTTATATTTTTACACCTGTACACGACGCACCTACGCGCACTGCAAGAACATCTAACATGCATCAGGAGTTATAGTCTGTAGATTTGTAAGTGGACTCCTTTGTCTATTGTTAAGTAAAACCGCACGTGCCTCTACCTGTAAAAAAAGGGTCGTGTAATTCTCTCCGGTTACTGAGTGCTGGCGAGTCGAACCAGTAGGGCTACCGCCAATACCGAAAATCGTCAATTGCGGGCATTTTTCTCTGTCACTCTAATTACGCCTTCATTGGAGTAAAAGAGTAAGATCCCCGCAATTTGCGAATTTCGGTTTTCGCGGTAGCCCCTCAGTCTAAAATGTGTCATCGAGATGCGTAACGAAGGCGCGTTATCGGAGAGCGCACCTACACTGGTTTTTTGGGCGTTGGACTAGCCCGCGCACAGGTGCCAATTAGAATAATTAAGACCCTTTTTTTTGAAGTAGCAAGTGTGGTTTTACTTAACAATAGACAAAGGATTAGCAGTTCGGGGTCTATTACGAATCTACGGATTATAACCGTATCATCAAATCGGCGTTGAACCCGTACCATGTCATTGACATCTAAAAAATGACGTTGCGTGGTCCAGTGATACATTAAACATTATTATTTAGCCAAGTTAAATAAGTAACATAGTTTAACGTTCAGTGATTACCTACACACGTGTAATCTCTCTATAATGAGGTGCGCGGAGTGTGACGGGCCGTCAGCCGTTCACCCGGCTAAGTGATAGCACTAGCACTAATCATAGCGCACTGTCGCTTTCAGCCAATTAGTACTTATACTCTCTACACAAGTGGTGAATTATGTGGCCAGGGCCAATATTTGTTCTGAATTCGAGTAACGTCTCCTATGACAGTAAAGTGGATATTTGGAGTTGCGTCCTCCTTCGTTTTATGCCCTATAGTCATAGGCTACTATGACCTATGACCCCTGGGTCGGAAAACCGCGGCTCGTATAGTCTATAGGTATCCGCTTTTCTAAGATAGTAAATGTATGTGTGTATGTTATTTACTTTATTGTACATATTTTTGTGTATGTATATGTATGGCGAACTTGATCTTAGAAATTCGACAGGCTATGCCTATGCGGCTCTTTTGATGTAGGTGTAGTTAGTAGGTAATTTTCTAAAAAATACTTTGAATATTTAGACTAAACTCTAAATCATAATTAGATTCCAAAAAAAAGTAAGACAATGTTGCCACTTTTTACTAGCGCGTCTTGTATTTATGTAAAAATAAGTAAATAAAAGTACTTTTTTAAATCGTAGGAGTAAAATTACCAATAAATAAATTATCTTCACCACTTGCACCATCCCACTAACCCGGGGTTTAGCGGTTAAACCGTTAACCCAGTGTCAAATTGTACTGGTAGCCATGGCGACTCCAGGTTTAACAGGTTAACCCCGGGTTAGTGGGATGGTGCAAGTGGCGCGTAGCGTATTTATTTATAAAAAGGAATTTACTATTTTACAAACAAATGATTGCAGTGGCAAAGCTTAAAAAGCTTAAAAAGGGCCATGAAATGTCATTGGTGACGGTAAGATTCCCTATACTGAAAATCGTATTTCAAGACCAAAAAAGTAAGACAATGTTGCCACTTTTTATTAGCGTGTCTTGAATTTATGTAAAAATAAGTAAATAAAAGTACTTTTGTAATCGTAGGAGTAAAATTACCAGTAAATAAATTATCTTAGCGTGTTTATTTATAAAAACCGGACAAGTGCGAGTCGGACTCGCCCACCGAGGGTTCCGTACTTTTTTGTATTTGTTGTTATAGCGGCAACAGAAATACATCATCTGTGAAAATTTCAACTGCCTAGCTATCACGGTTCATGAGATACAGCCTGGTGACCGACGGACGGACGGACGGACAGCGGAGTCTTAATAATAGGGTCCCGTTTTTACCCTTTGGGTACGAAACCCTAAAAAGGAATTTACTATTTTACAAACAAATTATTGCAGTGGCAACATAGTCTTAATTTTCTTGGTCTTGAATTACGATTTTCAGTTTAGTCCTAGTAGTTTCAGGGCCCACTCAATATGCGCTCGTGACTCACCAATGGGTCGCTACCCATATTAGATTGGGAAATGCTGATACTGATCAAATCAATTTTGGCTCTTCTCAAAAGAGCGGCCACCTGTCATGTCTTCTCAAAAGTTTGCCGAGCCCCAGCTGCCTTATTATAGAGATACCCAGAGAGGAAAATGGGGACTACTTTTATATGACAAAGCGGTCGTCCCCTTTCCTCTAACCTGTAATGTGTGTGCACTATCTCGAGTCTGCCTTTGTACTATTTTAGAAACATTAAGTCCTACATGCTAACGCTATTACACGTCAGAAAATACCATTTTTGTTCAGTTCGAAATTCCGATGTTTTAAAGTTATTTTAACGAATAAGTTAAATGATGAAGACACCGAGACGCAAGAAACCGGGGTTTTCGGCTTTCCCTCTACAGTGACTATTTGACCTAATTTTAAAATTACTGGAGCGAATGTAATTAATGAGCTAAGTCTGCTAGGGCTCCCGTATTTTAGCTACCTACCTACTTGTCAGGAAATGTAACGTAAAAATTGTCTGATACCCTAAATAGAATATACCTCATCATTCAAAGTATTTAAAACCGGACTATGATATCACCCTTGTGTCTGTTTGGTGTCTGTATTGTTTTTATGTCTTATTGTGCGCCTGTCTGCAACCAAAAACGAAATGTCACGTTGGGAGCGTCAGATCAAAATAACAAAAATAAGTGCACGCAATAAAATAATGAGTGAAATCGTGTCAATTCAATACACAATATATCTCATCTCCAAACTGTTAAAATACTTAAAGACAAGAATAACATACGTTTCAAACAAAGAAAGAAAATTCGCCCACTTTCGTTAGATGCGGAAAGGGAAGCATGCACGCACGCGACGAGCCATTCGATGCGACTTGGTATCTGCCGTAAACACACTGAAAAACGGGTTACTATGAAACTAGTGTACACATATGACGTTATGGATGAGCACGGTGTGTGGGTACTGGGTAACGGGCAAAAAAACGTTACGTATATGTAGGATTCGTTTTTACGATGTGATAATGGGTATAAACAATGCTACGTATACTTTTTCAGTTTTACGAGTCAAATGTTTAGCAAAATTAATCATGAAATTACTTTTATACCTTGAATAGGTAAAGGTTTGAAAAATATTGTGATTAAGTGTAGTGCAGAATGTATACAAATATTCATTCATCATCACGAGTATCACCACTCTAGAGCCAAGAATTTAACTTCCATTATATTTCTATGGCCACCTTCTGTCAACATTAGACCAACTAGACTGCAAGGAACCATAAAATTACGGTCATCTAACTTACAATTACGTGTGCAAAATTGACTGCTGACAAAACAAAACAATGTGTCTTAAAAATATTCTACAGATGTAGAGCATAATTATTTTCCTTCGTATTTTCACGGGAACGTACGAACGCGTCCGAGAAAACACGAAGGAAAACAAGTATGCACTACATTGACCTGTACGGCTACCACCAGTTTTGACATTGACATAACGCTCACGTTTACGTAACTTACTTTCTATGCATCTCGCTCGTACTCGCATATGCGAGCAATAGTGCAAGCGAGATGTACAGAAAGTAAATTACGTAGCCGTGAGCGTTATGTCAATGTTAAAACTGATGGTAGAGGCTTAGATCTGTACCGAGTTTTCATGTAATCCAGACCGAAGGAGTTAAAAAAATAACATTAAAATGTATACTCTGTTTTCATTGTCTTAGTCATAATTCAGTTAGTTAGAAACCCACCCATGTAGGCACGTATGTAATAAAAAGTACCTATTGTAAAAACATCGCATCCAGGAAATAAAAAGACTATCACGAGATTTTTTCTTAGAAAAACTTGACTAACTTTTTGTTGAGCATAAAGTAATAGAAACCGATTCAGCGTTTTCATCTTTCAAACAAAAACACGCGCCAATCGAGTTCAATACGTAATTTAAACATTCACGATTTTTAATCATTATTAAATTATTATTTACTAAACTTTAAAAAGAAAAAAGAAAAAAAAGCGCTGGTGGTCTAGAAAAAAAAAGAAAAAAACGCTGGTGGCCTAGCGGTAAGAGCGTGTGACTTTCAATCTGGAGATCGCGGGTTCAAACCCCGGCTCGTACCAATGAGTTTTTCGGAACTTATGTACGAAATATCATTTGATATTTACCAGTTGCTTTTCGGTGAAGGAAAACATCGTGAGGAAACCGGACTAACCCCAATAAGGCCTAGTTCCCCCTCTGGGTTGGAAGGTCAGATGGCAGTCACTTTCGTAAAAACTAGTGCCTACGTCAAATCATGGGATTAGTTGTCAAGCGGACCCCAGGCTCCCATGAGCCGTGGCAAAATGCCGGGACAACGCGAGGAAGAAGAATTATTTACTAAACTTTAAATTTACCTCCGACGTTACGTTACGTGGACGGCGTTGTCCCCGTGGTCTCGGAGAAGACACACAAAAACACAACAATTATACGCAAGACAACAAGACAATTTTATTATACGCGATTAAGTCCCGTTTAGTAAATAATAATGAGTTCAATACGCGTTCGAATCGTTCGTCATATAATGATACGATACGAAATTAGTCGCATTTCCTAATGGCACACTTTTTCCCTAAACATTTCCTCGAACGTTGGATGGGAATGTTTTCCGGTGACTAGCGTGCCGTGCGTGATTTGGGAAGCGGGCAACGGAACAAATAAGAAGGGCCGCTTGAGTAAGCAATATGTAAACACGCTATTTACCATGCTCCATTGTATAGAGTAACTAGTCAATCTTGCATTTATCGCATTCTAAATAATTATTGATTACTAGCTTTTGTCCGTGACTTTGTCTGCGTGCGTCCTTTCCCGGGCCTCAAACTATATCCATTACAAATTTAATCTACCTACTTAAAAAGGTTCGGCGGCATTTTAAGAGCCCATCAACGTGCACACTAGCGCCACTGCTAAATAATAAAACTAGTTTTTATGTTGCTGGATTCGTCGATCTATGAACTCAAAACAAAAACGGCCGTTTTAACTTTGGACGCATAGATTGACGAATCCATAAAAACTAGTTTGATATATTCAAAAGGTACTTAAATACAAAATACACAGTACGTAGCAGCCTCCTTTTTAGGGTTCCGTACCCAAAGGGTAAAACGGGACCCTATTACTAAGACTCCGCTGTCCGTCCGTCCGTCCGTCCGTCCGTCTGTCACTAGGCTGTATCTCACGAACCGTGATAGCTAGACAGTTGAAATTTTCACAGATGATGTATTTCTGTTGCCGCTATAACAACAAATACTAAAACCGGGCAAGTGCGAGTCGGACTCGCGCACGAAGGGTTCCGTACCATAATGCAAAAAAAAAAACAAAAAAAAAAGCAAAAAAAAACGGTCACCCATCCAAATACTGACCACTCCCGACGTTGCTTAACTTTGGTCAAAAATCACGTTTGTTGTATGGGAGCCCCATTTAAATCTTTATTTTATTCTGTTTTTAGTATTTGTTGTTATAGCGGCAACAGAAATACATCATCTGTGAAAATTTCAACTGTCTAGCTATCACGGTTCGTGAGATACAGCCTGGTGACAGACGGACGGACGGACGGACGGACGGACGGACGGACAGCGAAGTCTTAGTAATAGGGTCCCGTTTTACCCTTTGGGTACGGAACCCTAAAAACAGAATAAAATAAAGATTTAAGTGGGGCTCCCATACAACAAACGTGATTTTTGACCGAAGTTAAGCAACGTCGGGCGGGGTCAGTACGTGGATGGGTGACCGTTTTTTTTTTGCCGTTTTTTGCATTATGGTACGGAACCCTTCGCGCGCGAGTCCGACTCGCACTTGCCCGGTTATTTAAATATCTTTCGATAAATTTAAATAATCACGATTATTTAGCAGTGGCGCTAGTGTGCATCACGTTGATGGGCTCTTAAGTGTGAAGAGGTAACAGACAGGAAGAGCAACTTTCGCATTTATAATATGAACACTTTCAGTGCCAAGACCCCGCTAGTCGGGCTCATTATGTATTGGAAATTGAGCGCTTGGTACTGAAAGTGTTAACATAGTAGGCAGAGTAGACATGAAGCCTAAGAAAAAAAAATGTGCACCAGACTTTGACAGCCGAACTAGATGGCGCCATACAAAGCCATTTGTTTTGTGATAACTAAATTGTCAAATGTTTGCTATCTTAGTATGTTGACATAATAATGATTGTCTTCAATATGTGGCAGTGGACTTCTGTTAACCAGAGATGAGTAAATAGAAATGCAAAAAGAACAAATAAAAAAAAATGTTGAGTGTATTTAGGTAAACGCAGTGACGTATGTTTTAAAACTATACCTAATTCAGCGAGCATGGTATATTTATAACATAAATGTATAGTTACAGTGTGAATTCATTGTTTATAACAAGATAAAATGAAAAATCACTTATTTGACTTTAATGAACTGCCATTCCAGCTCATACACTCCGACGGAGGTCTGGTTCTTCTCGTCATAGTCCACCCACTCCTTCTCCGTGAGATCTACATCTTCAAACTTTTTACCTAAAACAAAAATTGTTTTATAAATAAATAAATAAATATTGGGGACATCTTAGACAGATCAACCTAGCCCCAAACTAAGCAAAGCTTGTACTATGGGTGATATAAAATATGAAAAAAAGTAGACCTTTGCAGAGCATGCAGACAGTAAAAGAGGTTATTAAAAAAAAACTATACTTAGGGCTATGACTTCCTTAGCAAATACGTATGTGGAATGCTTTGGTTGTGAAAGAAATTGTTTTTATTCCAAGATTGTAGTTACATATAAAAACCGGCCAAGTGCGAGTCGGACTCGCGTTATCGCGTTGGTCAAAAATCACGTTTGTTGTATGGGAGCCCCACTTAAATCTTTATTTTATTCTGTTTTTAGTATTTGTTGTTATAGCGGCAACAGAAATACATCTGTGAAAATTTCAACTGCCTAGCTATTACGGTCCATGAGATACAGCCTGGTGACAGACCGACGGACAGACGGACAGCGGAGTCTTAGTAATAGGGTCCCGTTTTTACCCTTTGGGTACGGAACCCTAAAAACTATATTTGAGATCCTCACAATGAGCTCTTTCATTTGATACATAACACGATATAGTAGTAGTAGTAGTAGTATTAGTAAAATACTTTATTGTACAAAAAGAAACATATAACATGAAAGAACACACATCATTAGTACAAAGGCGAACTTATCCCTTTCAGGGATTTAGTATAGTTTACAAAGCCAGTTAGGGTTATAGTTTGCAAAGCTTAGTTTTTTAATTGTCTCATTTACCCCCCAAAAGTGCCCCCTATGTTTAAAATTCATTTATTTACGTTACATGTCCGTCTTCGGGTCACAGACTTACATATGTGTACCAAATTTCAACTTAATTGGTTCAGTCGTTTCGGAGAAAATAGGCTGTGACAGACGGACAGCCAGACACACAAGTGATCCTATAAGGGTTCCGTTTTTTCCTTTTGAGTTATGGAACCCTAAAAATGAATGTCTTGAAATGAACTCTAACAAACACATGTGTGTTTGTTACTTACTAGAATTATTAAGTCTTAGGATTGGTGTTACATGGTTATCCTTGGCCTTATACAGTAGTCTTTTAGCAAACAAGGAATTCTTTCAGCAAACAATCAGCATGTAAAAAAGAACAAGTTTACATCTCTCATGCCAGAATGTGTCTATGTGTAGTATAATACTTAGTTAATATTTTGCATTAAAAGCAGCATTCTTTAATAACCATTAGTCAACTGTTATATAATTATTTGCAATAAGGTGTGGTTTACAAATTGTAAGTTAACACACAGGCTCGGAACCGGTTTTTTCTTCACACAAAAAATACCGGTATTATTATGTTATTTATCGTTCTTTGGTTTATAATTTCATTTTTAATGGGACAATCTAATAAATTGAAGTTGTTACCTAAATACATGATTCAGTCCCACATAAAGACCATAAAATAATTAAGAATATTGGGCTATTTTGGGATTTAAAAAAAACCCATTCCGAGCCTTGATTAACACCACAGTGTCCACAGACAATGGTCCAATAAAGCAAATTATGTACCATTATCTTCGGCCTCCGCAATCCACCCAGATTTAGGTTCAAAGTCAACGGGCTCCACTCCTCTGCAGTCAAATATTACCAGCGTCTTGAATTTGCCAGCATCTTCGTTTGTAAATGCACCTGGATCAAGAACAATAAATAATCATTTTAGGTAATTAAAATAAATATTTGTCAGAAAAAGTAAGTTGTGGGTTTTAGTTTAAATTATGGAGTTTGAATGATGTTCCAAAAGAAAATATTAAAAATAATTCTTTACCTCTAAACCAATATCTACTTTATTAAAGGAAACACCAACCTATCCCAGTTAAAAACCTTTTATTCTACAGAATATCAGATGTAAACTTTACGTAAAGATATGTTAAGTGTAACTAAGTCAGAAATATTGCTAATTGAAAAGTAAGATATATATTTTACCAATAACAATCTGGATAGGTATGCAAAAATTCGACCAAATAAAAAAGTTGTTCCAAAACAATAACAACACAAAATTGAGGTTATGTTTACAAAACTAGTGTTACCGTTGCTGCCTTCGACAACATCCATGCTGTTTTCCCTGGAGCACAGTTTACACTTTATCAGGAGGTTCGTTTCGGACCGGTTGTGCTTCTGAGGCACTTTGTCGGCCTCCGTGAGATCGTGGAACTTTTCCGACACTTCGCCGCAGCTACTACACTTCAGTTTTAAGAACCATTGGTAGTGTGGATGGTTGGTATAAAGCTTCTCGATACATTCTATGTTGGCTCTGATTTGGAGGGCGATTTTAACCATTTTCAAAGGGTTTTGATGGGAAATAAACACCTTTTAAACACCGACCAAGGCGATCGACACTGAGATGTCAGATTGTCAGATAAACGTCAACCGTCAAAAACATGTCAAAAATGTCAATACAGCTGTTTCAGTCACGTTTAAAAACGTTTTTATATAAGAGTGGCCACCACATACTGCCACTTTGCGGCCTAAATCGAAAACTAAAAATATAATTAGGGGGGCACCATGGTCTAAATAGGGAATATTACGCAAAACTCTGCGTAGGGGGCGCCACTACCACTATCCGTTCGTAGTGCTGCACTCTGGCGGCAGAACATTGCAGTAATACTCTCTATGCTTATATTTTTCATACTTTGGCCCAAGGTAGAGAGTAAAGCCCTTAGCCGCAGCCGATACAACTTTGTTTGTTGAATGTTTTTTGCCTTTGCTAATTTTTAATATTAATTTCATCTAACATTTTGTCCAATGCTCGTCTCAAGCAGAAAATTTAAGAAAAATGTAGGGAAATTTTCAAAAAAAAGCTTAAATTTAGTTTATATATTTATTTCGGGTTTGATTGAATATTTGTCTTGTTGCATAAGTAAATATAGTTCACTTTTATTAATGTTGTAAACACACACATTGAGCACATCAAATTGAAGAAATTAGAAAAACAAACAAGAGCTTTTGGTGAGTGATGCTGATGTTTTACGGCTCCGTACAATATACGGTAACTCTAGTTGTCAAAAGTTGACTTTTGACAATCAGAGACCACATAATAGGGTCGTCAGTTTACCGTCCAGTGCCTGTTTCCGCCCACTTGGCGTAATACGGCGCAGCGGCCATAAATTTCAGTCAGCCAGGATTATGTTTTTCTAATCGCTTCAATAACATTTCCACGTTCCTGCAAGTACAATAACTATACAGTTACATAATACTCCGTCAAGCAATTTCCGTCAGTAGAAAAGAGCGGCAAATTAAAAAAAATGTAGGCGCGAAGGGTCATCGTCCCATAAAAAATTTGAAGTTCACGCCTTTTTCTACTGACAAACTTGTTTGACCGGCTAACACTTATAGCCATAACACTTACAAGCGTACAGTCAGCAGCAGAAGTTGCTAAGCGGGCCAGGTGTTCAAAATGATCTTGACGCGACTTTATTGTTAAGAGAGTAAGAGCGTGTCAACGTAATTCTGAACACCTCGCCCGCTTAGGAACTTCTGCTGCCGACTGTAAGCTGTGGCCACATCTAAAGGCATTCTTGGCGTGTCAAATATCCAACGCGATATTTTTTATATCTAGAAACCTCGCTGGTGTTGCAGTTATTCTGGCCAGCATGTATATCCTCCTTAGTCCCTGTGAGGCCTTTTTAAAGGATTAAATCCAAATGAAACTTTGAATTTAAATGGAATATAAGAAGGTTCCACATTCAAAACTGCAATAATGACAAGGGGGAATCAGGGAGGATATATTTAGGCGCCCTCTATATTTATCTAGGGTGGTACGGTGCTAGTTTGATGGTGTTCCCTTGCCCGTCTGTGTTGAGCGCCAGGCCCATGTCTTTAAGGATCTCATTGTCGACTGGCCCTTGGAGCGACATCTTCGCTATCACCTCCTGGAAAGATATTTCAAAATGTCAGTAACGTGTACGTTACTCTTCGAAGGCCGCAAAAATATGTGACACGCTCTTATGGCTCTACAAATAAGATCGTGACAGAAATTTTTGGTATCCTACTAAATAAAGGATCCTGGTAAAGGTCGCGGGAGTCCGCTGGATGCGGGTGGCGCAAGACCGGTCATTGTGGCACTCTTTGGGGGAGGCCTATGTCCAACAGTGGACGTCCTCTGGCTGATATGATGATGATGATGGTGAGATATTTTTGCGACCTTCGTTGTGTAACATAATATTGCAGGTGACTATCTACTACAAGCAGGCATCACCGTTAGAGTAATTAGTTAATTTATGTTTAATACCTTTCTAAACACAAAAGTAGTGACGTCTAAGGGTGGTATTTACCAGGGTCCAATTTCATTGCGTCTCACTCTCTCATTAAGCAAAATGTGAGACGCAATACACATTATACACATTGGACAAAGAAATTGGACAGTTGGAATACCACCCTTAGACAAATCGTACTTTGAATGTGACAGCTTATGAAGGTGGCGTTGTTTTCCCGTACATTATGCGGAAACTTTGGAAAGTTGACATTTGACAAACAACATTTTCCTATTACTACAATCTCTATGCAGTTATAAATAAGGTACAAAATGCAACGCAAAACTGTGTTTACCTGATTTTCGGGACAGTTTTCACAAAGGTTGCGCACGGCGAAGATGACCCATTGCATTATTACTGTGGTCGAGTTAAGGATTTATATTATAATAAAAAAATTGGCCAAGTGCGAGTCGGGCTACGCGCTCGACTCGCATTCTATAAATTCATATGCCAATACAAAAGTGAAAAAAAAAAACGGAAGACGTATGCATGTGAAAACCGTTAATACCGGTATAGATTTTAAATAATTTACAAATGGTGGTCATAAAAAAACCGGCCAAGTGCGAGTCAGCCACGCGCACGAAGGGTTCCGTACCACTACGTAAAAAAACCGGGCAAGTGCGAGTCGGACTCGCGCACGAAGGGTTCCGTACCATAATGCAAAAAAAAAAAAACAAAAAAAGCGAAAAAAAACGGTCACCCATCCAAATACTGACCACTCCCGACGTTGCTTAACTTTGGTCAAAAATCACGTTTGTTGTATGGGAGCCCCATTTAAATCTTTATTTTATTCTGTTTTTAGTATTTGTTGTTATAGCGGCAACAGAAATACATCATCTGTGAAAATTTCAACTGTCTAGCTATCACGGTTCGTGAGATACAGCCTGGTGACAGACGGACGGACGGACGGACGGACGGACGGACGGACAGCGAAGTCTTAGTAATAGGGTCCCGTTTTTACCCTTTGGGTACGGAACCCTAAAAACAAGGCAACACACCTCATAGTCATACTTTGACCTGCCTTGCCTCTTACTTTGCTACTTTGCGAGCTGACACATAAGATTTCCTTCGAGGTCTGAGCCACCATTTTTGTCACTGAAATAGCCTTGAAATTCAAATTTTGGGCGATGAACTATCAACCATTTACGCCTGCATATCTTTAATTGTAAACTTTTTTTAGAGTCGACAATGGTTGGGCAGGGGCCCGTTTCTCAAAAGCTTGTAACATGTAATATAAATACTTGTATTACATGTTACAAGCGTTTGAGAAACGGGCCCCTGATAGTACAAAGCTTAGGTACTAGTAATATAAGTAGTGTACGATATTTAGATATCATTTAAATAAAGGATACGTGGATTCCGAGCGTCGATGTTGCAGCAATCCAGCAGCACAGGTATGACTTCCAATTCTCGCATCTGAAAGAAATAGTACATTGAGATCTATAAAACTGTAAGGTGCATTAGTTACTGCGTAAAATAAAACGTATTGAATGAACGAGACAGTATGCTTGGATATACTTTAGAAAGAAAGAGAAGAATGATTGATTGAATGAAAGAGATAGAAATAGGATTAGATGGGAAAGAATAGTTATTTACTATGGCCGAAAACGTTGTTTCTATCTCACAAAACAATCCCGTTGTCCGATAGAGGTCGTCCATTAATTACATCACACAAAATTTCGATGTTTTATCGATCCTAAGCTACACCAGTGGGGAGACACTCCTCATTTCGGGCAAACTCGGCTCCGTTCGGCTCAGCATTGCTCCGAGCAATTATTAGGGTTGACACCACTTAAACGTCCTTTTGCGTTCACGACCACAGATAAGACAATGACTTGAATTTTGACAACCCTAAATAGCCGAGAGGGATAGTGAAATACATTAGAAAAGGATAGTATGATTCGTCCCTGAATCGCTGTCAAACTTCGGTTTTGGAGTAAGTGTCCTTTCTGTACGGTAGTACTATTATTTATTCTGTGGCTACACTACACGTACCTGTTTCTTGTTAGCCTGGTTCTTCCAGCAGAGGTTGGCCAGAGCTCTTACTAAAGCAGCCTTGAACCCGAAGGCGACATGGCGCTCCACTGTCTCCACGCTCGTGTACAGGGTTTTGCTGGTCGTCATGTCGACTGCTCCCAACCTATCAATGACAAGTAATAACAAACCAAGTGCATTACCTGTTTCTTGTTAGCCTGGTTCTTCCAGCAGAGGTTGGCCAGCGCTCTTACTAAGGCAGCCTTGAAACCGAAGGCGACACGTCGCTCCACTGTCTCCACGCTCGTGTAAAGGGTTTTGCTGGTCGTCATGTCGACTGCTCCCAACCTATCAATGACAAGTAATAACAAACCAAGTGCATTACCTGTTTCTTGTTAGCCTGGTTCTTCCAGCAGAGGTTGGCCAGCGCTCTTACTAAGGCAGCCTTGAACCCGAAGGCGACATGCCGCTCCACTGTCTCCACGCTCGTGTACAGGGTTTTGCTGGTCGTCATGTCGACTGCTCCCAACCTATCAATGTGAAATAATAATCCGTCAGCGTGTACGGTGGTAACTTGCGCAGTTAAAAGCTCCGTCACACAGGCGCGTTTTGCGGGCGGCGCGTGAGCGGGGCGCGCCGCTTTTACATATAAAACGTTCACGCCCCGCCCGGAAAACGCGCCTGTGTGACGGAACCTTAACAGCGCCATCTATCTGACTTTGCTTTCTGCAGCCGATAATTATTAGAAAAACATAGATAGCAGTTATTTTTAAAGATAACTGCTATCTATGTCGCTGAATGCGTTTATTTTTAAACACAATTACTATTTAATTAATCGGATAGAAATATAATAAAATTAATAAAAAGTAGGTGTCTTGATTGTGACGTCACTATACTCGTTTTCATATAAATTCAATATTAGCAAATCGTTTTGAGAGTTCTAAAATAAAAAGCTGATTTGACTAGTAGGAATGTAGCCTATTACCTGGTCTTCTGGCTCTCAGGAGAGTCAATCTTCACCGACGGCACCTTATTAACCACCACATTATCCTCCGATATCTTCACCTCCTTCACCGGTTCCTTCTTCTCCGCATGAGGATCCACTCTTTTCTCCGATATACCCAAAATCTTCTGCAACTGCTCGCTCAAGTCAAAATCAGTCGACAAATTCTGACTTTTCTTGACTTCTTTCGGTGTATCTGGGGACTGTTTTTGTGATTCTGTTTCTACAGGGTTATCGGCTAACGGTGGTGAGATTTCACTAGGAGACGATTTAACTTCACTTTTCAATTCTTCTTTTGGTAAATGTATTTCTGTAGGAGGATCGTTCGGAGAACTATCTTGGGACTCCGCTTGGCTTGTAGGCTGTAGTTCTAGTCTGGGTTGCAACCCTACTGGTATAACTTCTGCGATAGTGTTCATGTTACCGCTTGGTGACATTGCATCTATGATTAGTGGAGGTTCAGTGTCATCTCCGATGTCTATTTTGTGTTCTAGACTTATCCTTCGCATTGGGAGAGCTGTTATTCTGTCGTCCGGTTTTGGCACCGAGCTGCTCCTTTTATAGGCTACTTTGGTTAAATCGTTGTCGATTTTTACATTGGCGTTGCCATTTTTCGCGTCAGGGTTGTCTGTGAATATTTTGTAACAATTAAAATTATGAAATAACTAGTGACATGAATAGAAAAGGCGAGCAAAGTTTAATTTTTATTCCGTTTAGGTAAACCAAACAAATCTATAGAAGCTATAGTCTACGTAGAAGTCTTTAAAAAATACTAGAGTCCGACCGAAACATGTTTTTTTGCCGAAACCGAAGATTCGGCTTTGGTTATAGTTTCGGCCGAAAACGAAACTTTTGTAGTTTTCATTTTAGTTTAACGACTTCTACGCAGTTGAAGTCGTCGCAGAGGTAGTTAGTTTAGAGAATCAGATTAGTCAAATTACAGATCTAAAGCCAAATTAAGCAAAGCTTGTACAGTTGAAAGTTTTAATTTATGAGTGTGACCCATTTTGTACCTTGTCGCAGTGTCAACAGTATGAGGTCTCTAGCGCCTTTCATATTGATTGTCACTGTGACGAGGTACGAAATGGGTCATAAATTAATACTTTCGACCGTACTATGGGTAGTAGGCGACGATGCCGACTACACTACATACTTAAATAGATAAATGCATTGAAGACATCCTTATCTCAGAAACGAATTAATATTCTTGATAAACACATAAATCTCTTACCGGGATTCGAACCCACTACCGACTAGACTAGGAGGCCGTTGATAATAAAATCCTGAAAAAAAGGAAATTACCTAGTTTTGGCGGTTCCGCGGGCTCGAAGCGGTCGAAGGTGGGTATCTCGTTGCACTCGAAGAACTGTTCGCTGCTCTCGGACTCGGTGCACTCTGATGTCGTCTCGTTGCAGGAGAGCATGTTGTCGGCAGAGTCGTTTTTAGTCAACGGAACTGTAATCACTAAATATGTACATTGAATTTTGATGCATCCTTAACTTTTGTCCATTCTAAGAATGGAGTAGTTAGTAATTAGTTTAGTACCTATACGAGACCTATTACAGATGTTAATTACCGAATTATTTTCCATGGAAACGTACAAACGTGTCTTGCTATTTCAGTCAGTCTTGGTACAAAAAGTATTGACTGAAGTAGCATGACAAATACGAACGTTTCCGAGAAAATACGATTGAAAACAATTATATAACGAATTGAGCTTTATAAATCGATCAATGATATCCCGATATTGTATTTTTCGAAGCAACTTTGTACCTGATTTAGATTTCTTTTAAGAATGCCTTTAATTTGGCATAAAATCTGCCATTTGTGCATTAAAGAAATTTTATTTACAGTACATATGGTGCTAAATTTACCGCCCTAGTGCGGTAACTAGGTACTTATTTTTACTTTGTTTAATCACGATCAGAAGAAAAATCGGTACTTGGAGATGATCTATCACCAGTATTTATTTTAAAAGGTGCCGTTATATCAGCGCGTTGGCAGGTACAGAGCGTGAGTTGGGTAGTGTGTAGCGGCTTTATATCACCAACTTTAGTCACAACACTACCCATCATAGACAATTGTAGAATTTAAAAGAAACAAAAACGTCATTCCATCATAAGTAGGGCTACCGCCAATACCGAAAATCGTCAATTGCGGGCATTTTTCTCTGTCACTCTAATTACGCCTTCATTGGAGTAAAAGAGTAAGATCCCCGCAATTTGCGAATTTCGGTTTTCGCGGTAGCCCCTCAGGTCCTAATAACCTAACTTATGAAACCATTTTAAACTTTTAATGAAATATCCAAGATACAGTTATATATGTTTGTATTTTACGGTAACGACCGTTGCAATAGTGAACCATACACTGGTTTCAATGGTGTTTGATGCGGTAGTGTGAAAATTCAAGGAGAAACAGTGACAAAACGTTACGTCTTTTGTTTACATAGTTCGCAAGTTCTATTGAATGACACTTTGCGTATTGTGCTAATTATCGCACTAGTGTGGTAAAGTAGCACCATATGTACTGTAAAGTTAGTTTAAGTAATCAATATTTACATTCTGGTGGCGGAGTGTTGACAACGTTTTCATCGTTAATCAGCTGACGGCCAGTAGCTTCATACAACTTGTTGATGGACGAGAAGAAGTTGCTGCTCTCCTTGCCCAGCTTGTGGATCGCGCGCAGCAGGACTGAAACCAGAATTAGATTTATGCAAGTTTTTGTAGGTAAAAAAAGTATGAATTCAAACTTGAATTAATATAAGTTAATAATAATAACATTCGTGACGCATTGGTAACTGTAATGTCATGTAACAAACATTTTTATGAATAAAATAATATAAATATGATTTTATAGTAGAAAATTATAATTTCTTTTGTTATAAAATCTAACTGAAATGAAACCGTTAGGATGTGGAAGATAGAGTTTATATAATATGTTAACATGGAGAAATAAAGATCATACTTATATGAAGCATTAACCAGCATTTTTATCAATACAAGTGAAGAAATACCAACCAGTTGTACACATAGTAACTATGAAAATGTCTCTTATACAAAACTTTCTCTCATTTCATGAAATTTGGCATGTAGAAATCTTGACTCATACCCTCCCAAGGCCCAAGGTCCTACCTATATTACCTCATCACTCTCGTCAGTTTGATGAAATATAAATCCTATTCAATTGGAACAGAGTCGCTTTTACTTTGTTTCGTTCAATTTTCCAACAACGCAAAATTAACTCTATTTCCTACACTTAGGTTCAAATTTCAATGGCTAATTTTGTATTTTTCATTTGTATGGCTGGGCCTTAGGAGGTTATAGTAATTCATTGTAAGTATTTTTCTGGATTGAGAAGTCCAGAGGGTGATCTGGGGTACTCAAAATTGAGCAATATTTACAAAATAAATGAAGATTCTCAACTTACAAGCACAATTTATAAACAGAGAAGTATCACTCTGCAAGCAATCCATATATGCATCCATACTCGAAGCTGTTGCGATGATCTCAAGCAGAAACACTACTTCCTGTGGCTCTATAGTGTTCACATACTTGTCCACCGTCTTCAAAATACAATCCGATTTAGTCTTAAACTCATGCGCCATAAACTTCACAAAATTCACCGATACATTAATATCCTGAGACTCCGTAGACATCAAAATGTTGTACGCCAGATTTAAAACGAGCATTCTGCATTCCGGATCCAATTTTGAGTATAACTTCTCTATATAGGTGTTCTCAACACCGATTAAGTATTCTATAATTAAATGCGGGTATTCAGTGTTGCCGTTGCTATACATGTAAGCTAGAGAATTGAGCAGCATTACATCATCTGGTAACACATTAGGTTGCCCCAATAATATGTTGTAAACAATCATGGCTGCGGCGGAAGACATCTTGTCATTAGGACTGACTAAGGAATTGAGAATTATTGTGTCAAATTTATTCCAAATAATGATTTGGTTAAATGGGTTGTTGACAACTAAATTTCCAAGTGTTTGAATTAATACTGTCATACAGGATTCATATTTTTTCTGTAACTCTTCATTTAGGAAGTCAACACTTGGATGTTGGTATTCGGTAGCTAAAATCAGCATGGAGTCTAATATGGAGAGTTCTTTTGAGATGTATGTCTGCATTTTGGTGCCAGCGGCTCCACATGAGCGGACGAGTCGTAAGCATTGCTCTGCTACGGCCAGGGTGCTGCGGTTGTAAGAGGCCTGCTCCACATCCAACCGCATGATATGGAGGACTTCGGCTATGAGACGGAGGGTATACTCTGATGCTTTCTTACTGCAACAATAAATGAAGTTCTCAAGAACAATACAGGTTTATTTAATGAACAGTGTGTAAATCATTTATAATAAGTATATCAAGTTGTTCCAATCAATGTTAATATAACCTCATAAGACCCATGCCAGTTTTTGCACTTTTGAATTTGGTACTTTCTTTTATTTTTATAAGAATTCATAACACGTATTTAATTTGTACTTGTACAAGTACGGCCGGACTTATGAGGTTAAACAATGCTTGTTCAGATAAATTATTGTTTCCACCTTTTCTTTAGCTGACAAATATGGATATCACAAATCACCAAGAAATATAAAATTAAATCTATTACTCCACTCCAAGTATCACCGAAATGTGTTTATATACATATATAAAGTAAATGTCTGTGTGTTGAATAAAGATAATGGACAGAAGAGCACGATTACCATGCACCATGGAAGCAAGAAATAAATGAATACTGAATTAATAAAACAGTCTACGATCACATTTAAAAAATCAGTTATTAAGCGATTCAGCAGTGCATATAGTAATGATAATACGTGTTTAAATCGCAATATCATGAATGCTTACGGTCGCAATCGTCCGGTCTCCGCGTCTCGAGAAAGCTGCGCCTCCGCCCGCAACATCTCCTCCACGGCATCCCACTCGCCTGTCTCCAGTTGGAAGTTGATAAGCTTAGCGTCTAAGAGGATCTCTTCTGCAAACCAAACACTTTTATCTCGCGACATTTTTGAACAATACAATTTTAGCCATGCAAATACCAAGTGCTGGATAGTGGATTTTTCTAACGTCAAAGTGACATGTGTGAGTATGACAGCTCTGACAGCTGTTAACGTTCCGTTTTATTTTTATGGCAAGTGTAATCATGGTAGAAAATCTATCACCATCATCACAATGTTTAAATCATTAAATATACTAATTCTTGAACAACTCTATCAACAAAGTAAATATTAAATGTAAGAAAATACTATATACTTTTATTTTCATAATATTATAAAATCAAAATATAAAATATTGCCATACTATCTTGCAAATCTAGCCATTGTGCCAATAAAGCTTCCCATTTCAACCTTGAGTTTCAGCGCGTAGCTTCAATTACTCACAGCAGAATCGCATTTCAATATTTATATCGTCATATGTTTCTCTATTAAATATTATCAGTATTTATCAAGATTTTTTTCATAGGTAAATACTTGGAAGGCTGTGCTCCCGAAACGTGATATTCGCTTGCTCCCGCCGCCCCCGCTTCGCCGCCTCGCTCGGTCGAACGAAAGGAACGAGTAGCGACAGGCGGCTAGAATGGCATTTGTGCGTTAAATTGTTAGTTTTTTTGTGTGAACAAGTGCATATTTCTCACAGTAACGTCTTTACGCTATGACCTTTCTTGTAATTATGCGATTATCGGTTACATAGTGCTACGTTATGTGTCGTTTAAAAACGTTAGTGTATCGTGAAACGTAAAGTGACTGGATCCGGGGTGGCGATGTCCCTTGGATTTTGTATCGTTGTATGCTGCAATAATGGACCGAATTCCCACTAACGTTGTGTGAATTTAAATTATTCGGTGAGTCATCGTCATTTTGAGTCCTAACGTGTAAAAAAACTAATAACAACATGGGTGTATACCTTTATAAGGCAGAGTTAAAAATATCAAATAAAGTTTTGGTATTGAGAATCGCGATGTTTAAATGGTATCACGTTGTCGCTATATTTATACTAGATTAATTGTCCCCTCTTCCATGCCTTAAATATCCAGGAATGTAAACAATCGACTATGTCAAGTGATGCTTTTGTGTTCATCACAAGCTTTGTAGGAACACATTTTCAATTTTGCTTAACTGGCTGATCTATGTGTATATTTGAACATATATAAGACTTTTAAACGACATTTTAATATCATAAATTCATTACAGCATCACATTGAAAGGTTCCCTTTCATAATAATTTATTTGATTGCATTGCTTATCACTGTACTTATAGATAATATGATAAAATAAAGTTGCATTTACCTTTCTTCTTTATCATATAATATCCTGTTTATTAAATATTTAATCTCCAAATCATTTTGATCAAACATGTTTCTATACTTAAGACTTTCCTTGTCAGAATGCTGGGAAATGATTAATATTTGTCAAGGAAATTTGTAATATAATGTATGTAATATAATGTGGGAGAGGAGGGGTTAAGTACATAAAAATCTTAAATGGATTCATAATTGTTATCACTATCTTGCATGTTGTTGTTTTGTTAATAATTAAGCCTATAATCGTAATTGTTATACATATATAAAAAATCTTTTTCATCAAAATTAAAATACCATAGCTGTACTTTCTATGTGAGGTCATAATGGTACGTAAATATATCTTCTTGACTGGGGTTACAGTTAATCATATATTATTATATTTTATAGTTCCTTTTATTTTCATTGCAACTTTGTCTCATACATATTTTCAAGGAAATTTGCTTGAATCACAAAATATTGTACAATATTGTATAATTTGCAATATTACTGTAAAAACCTTAATTCAATTGTTTTATTTACAAAATGGTATTTTTTCACCTAAGCTTTTAGGTGCAAGATATGCCAGGGAAAAGAAAGAGTAAAGAAATTACTCATGGAAGAAATATAGAAATACATCATACCAAAAAAAAGTATACATTGTTTAAAAAAAGGTGCAATATTTGTAATCACGCACAATGCCTAATCGGGACTTTCAGAAGTCTGACTACGATTTCCCTTTTTATATAACAAGTCTAGTAGAGATGCACCGGATATTCGGTTACTATCCGGTATCCGGCCCATTCGGCCATGATTTTAATATCCGGCCGGATACCAGATAGTGGTCTACTATCCGGCCGGATACCGGATAGTAACATTGCTTGATTTCGGAGAAAACTAATTTGGATTTAATCAATCAATCAATCAATATTTTTATTTGTTAAACATAAACAGGTGTTACAATTAATTACTTAGTATCACTATGTCTTACCAGCATTGGGTATACAAATTTATTTGCGTTGGTAAGTTTAACAATAAACTGCATGCATAAGTCTTACCTTACTCTAAACATTAAATAAATATTGCATTAAATTAAATTAAATTATTGTCTCTTTTATATTTGTCAATGGAGTAATACGCTTTGTTTGATAAGAATGTAAACAGACGTTTCTTAAATAGTTTTATGTTATCTGTATTTAAAATGTTGTTTGGTAAAATATTGAAAATTCTTGATGCCATTCCAAAAACACTTTTAGATAATAATGCCGTATTGAATGAGATGGTATTGCTAATCTTTCCTTGTTGACGTACACTATTAAATGTTTGGAACTGATTTTTATTTTGCTTAACATAACATGCAATTTCGTAGATATATAGGCATGGAAGAGTCAGTACACGTAGTCTAATGAAATGTTCTTTACAAGAGTCAGTTGGCGGGATACCACATACGGCGCGAACACATTTTTTCTGACTTTTGAAAACCATCTCACATCAGAACAATTGCCCCAAAACATAATTCCGTAACGTAATGTTGAGGTTACGTAGGCATGATATGATGTGAGAACCGCTGATTGGTTTACCAACTTGTGTAAGTTATACAAAGCAAAAGAATATTTATTAAGTGTATTACAAATTATTTCTGCTTGATTTTCCCATGTCAACTTATTATCTACTCTTAATCCTAAAAAGTTTGTCACATTTGTTTCCTCTATTATATGGTCATTATAAGCTACAGAACTACTAACTACTAACAGTTTAAGAAACAGTCATGGTCATAATCATACTTGCTTATTATTTTAAAACAATTTAAACATTCCACTGACTAGCACTCACACTAATTTCGAACCTAGAAGTGTGTCCGCGCGAACGTTCACTAGGAAACAGGTTAGACCTGTAGAATGCGCACCTGAAAAACCGAAATGTAGGTATAGTTCCGCTGGCCGGATATTCGGCGGCCGGATATCGGATATTCGGCCGACGGTTAGGCCGAATATCCGGTATCCGGCCAAACAACTATCCATTGCATCTCTAAAGTCTAGTGTTTAGAATGCCGTCACATGGATACATTCTGAGAATTGTTATTCTATCTTATTTCACTAGACTTAAATATTTTGCTTCACAAGAATTGTATGTAGTCTTATCTTTCGTTTACAAAATGATATATAAGAAGCTGCAACTATTAATTCTTCAGTAGCATTGTGAATCTCGGTAAAAACAGCTGTTGTGTGTTCAAAAGTTTATTTTTTAGAAAATGCAGCACATAAGTTACTACACAAAATACAATTTTCGTTTAAGGAAATTTTCATACATACAAGACATTCATGACATACATGTATGTATCACTTAAATTATAGTAGTTCAGTACGCCTATAAAGAAAATAGTAACAATTTTTACATAATTTTGTCTTGTTATTTACAAAAGGGTTATGCAGGGGCTAATTTCTTTTATCTTCTTCTTGCATGCAAGGACTTTTCCTTAAAATATATAGATCCTAACGAGTTTAGCAAACTTTTTTTTTTTAATAAAGATTGCGGCCTTATTAAGAGCCAACAGGAGTGGTCATTCCTCCATACAAACGTAGTCCTCGTTTTCCTCCGTGGTTTTTGAAGCTAGAGCAATGATTTTTTCAACACAGATTAATATTGTCAATATCTGTGTCGGACCGTTTTGCTTTTTTTGATATTTTTGTTTTTTAAGGCGCTAGAGCCCTTCAAAAACGGCCAAAATGGCCTAATAGACTATGCCGCAATGAGAGGCGTGGTATTCAAAACTGATATCAATTAGCCAAAAAAGCAAAACGGTCCGACACAGATAATTTCATAATCATTTAGATTTCCAAATTTGGTTACGATTGGTTAAGTTTTGGGGGAGGAAAAAGAGGACTACGAAACCTCGATTTTTGTCATTTTTACGCAGGATTTTTCGCCTCAGCTGCAGTTGTCCCTATCGCACTAATTTTAGGGGCGGAGTCAAGTTTCTAAATACGTACACAGCCAGAAAAGTGATGGGCAATAGTCGACATTTAATGTCGATAATCTAGTGATGTAAGAAGTTATCGATAAACCGTCTTGTGTGAAAATATCTAGATCCTAAGATACAAGGGGTTTTGGGTTGAGAGTAGGGAACACATTTTTGTAGTTATGATATACAATCTATTATGAACTTTTTGATTCTAATATTTCAAATTAGAAATCAAAATCAAAAATATTTTATTGCATGGTTAAAATGGGTTAACAAAATTTTTAGGTACCTACAGGCACGCTTCGTAATTGTCGAGCAATTTAGGGTCCTAGCTGAATTGGTTGTTCCATACTTACTCGTGCTCTATGGAATGTCCAATTTAGCTAGAACCCTAAATGGCTCAACAATCACGGAGCGTGACAGTACAAATGATTCATGTTCTGTATATCCTGCCCTACAATGGCGTTAATATTTGGTTGTCATGTCTATAAGTACTTCGTTTTTAAGCATTATTGAAAAAAAAAATAGTAAATACTAATATTAACCACTAAGTACATAACTATTACAAAAAAAGCTAAATAATTATACGATTGCATGCTTAACGTCACCTTCACTCTAATGCTAAACAAACGAAGAATAAGAACTAACAGCGATAAGACCGCCTGTTGCTACCTTTATCTACATTGTAAATCGGTTTTAGGGTTCCGTACCCAAAGGGTAAAACACGGGACCCTATTACTAAGATTCCGCTGTCCGTCCGTCCGTCTGTCACCAGGCTGTATCTCACGAACCGTGATAGCTAGACAGTTGAAATTTTCACAGATGATTTATTTCTGTTGCCGCTATAACAACAAATACTAAAAACAGGATAAAATAAAAATTTTAGTGGGGCCTCCCATACAACAAACGTGATTTTTGACCGAAGTTAAGCAACGTCGGGCGGGGTCAGTACTTGGATGGGTGACCGTTTTTATAAATAATGGTACGGAACCCTTCGTGTGCGAGTCCGACTTGCACTTCGCCGGTTTTTTTTTAAATTTGTTTTTATGTTTGTGGTGTAATAAAGAATATTTTAGAGTCAGACCAAGAAAAGTCTACAGCAATTTTGATAGCACACGCAGTGCAAGTGTTATTTATATGTCATAATTTCATAGAAGCGACGTTTGAAATAATACTTGCACTGCGTGTTCTATCAAAATCGCTATAGATTTTTCTTGGCCTAACTCTACTTTAAATTACAAAGTAAGGCCTAAATTATAAAATAAGGCCCATCAATGTTTTTTTTTTGTGTTTATTAAACTTGATATTTTGTCTATAGTATTAGCGGACATGGCCTCAAAATTTAAACCCGCTTAAGAATCGGGCCTTATTTCGTGCATTATATACAATACTACCCATTTTTGTGTAGTCATTATTTATACTATAGAAGCATTGTTTGAGTAGCCAATTATTTAAACAGTATTTTTTTAAAGGGCAACGGTGGCAATATTTTAAGGTCTGGATAATAAGATACAGATCTTAATAAGGATATCAATGTAAGTGAATGTTACCATGACTACCAAACAAACAAATGTGATAGAATTTGCCAGCTGGCATTGTAACATTCAGACAGTTACCTATGTACCTAATCTGAAATATGAATAAATTAGTAATATTTTAAACAGGAAAGTAAACCGAATTTTGGCCTTTTGCTGGACACAATCACAATAGTAATTTGTTTTACAAGAGGGCAAAGTTTATCGCCACCGGTTGATGCATTTGCAGCACCAATGGTAGAAAATGCAAGCTCATCATCAACTGCATAATCGACGTTTGATATGACTATTGAATCCGAGCTTTTTGATCATGAATCATGATAAAACAAAATTTTAGAAGGTCGCAGAATAGTGGATTTAAAATATTTATTTTCTGTGATCTCAAATATCAGGCACGATCATACAAATTGTACATTAGCTGATCTTGCCTTTGTCATTGAAAGACGTAAGGGTTTACACAGAGAATATATATTTAAGTGTAATATGTGCAAAAAAAAGAAAACGATACACTCTGAAGACCCAAAAAGAAAATGTTAGTAAATACTGCTCCTCCCCATGGTTACTTGGTTCCTTATTCAACCTACCTGAAATTAAACGAGTAAGTTAGTAAATTATATCATTTTACATTATAAAGTTAAATGTTTAGGTATCTCAATCACTTACTCACTGGTGGACATGGACGCAAAATTTTTGCCCATCTACTTATACTATCTTATAAAAAATGAAATTTTGAAAGTTAGCACGCTTAAAGTTCGTTTTTTTGCATTAAGGTAACAGATTTTGACATGTCTTATTAAAAATTACCATTGAAAAATAAGTCATAGCAAATATGTTAGAATTATAAATCATATTAATCATATTAATGAGCAAGAGCACCCTAAACCGGCGAGCGTGTATGAGGAATGTTATGAATGTGAAGGAAGCGAAAGTGGTATGTCAGGATCGTAGCAAGTAGAAATCCGTGGTCTCTGCCTACCCCTCCGGGAAATAGGCGTGATTGTATGTATGTATGTATGTATGTATGTATTAATCATATACTTTTTTATATTCTTTTGCTTTCATAAGTAATATAAACTAATTTTTGAAAGCGTTTTTCAATAATTATTAATAAAAAGACACGTCATGATTATTTACCTTCTTTCTAATGCTAAAAAATAACTAACTATAATAACCGGGCCTTATTTGGTACAGAACCTTGATTTGATAGGTACATCGGATATTCTGGGCCCCTGAGTTTGTTACGTAAAGGACAAAATGGTGACATGTGGTTAGAGCTGATACTGTTAAACTAGTGGTTCTGTGCGCTAAGTATAAAAAATAAGCTTCAGCGAACTCATTAAGCCTAGAAAAAACCCTACACCCTACTGCCACTTAAGTCAGTCTTGAGTCTTTGAATCAATTTCCGTAGTAGTACTACTACTACTAAGGTACTAGGAGGTAATAAGGCCTATAGTAGGTATAATAAGGCCTACCTGAAAAATAATGTTCTTACAACAGTGTAACCGTGTTAGTTATTTGAGTAACATATATGTAAAGTGATACAATTAAAAGCTAACAGCAAACCAGTACATAAATTATATCTTATGTACTTCTTATGAATTACACTCTTATAAAGGTTTCGGCTAATTACGCTTAATTACTTGAATAAAGGTAGATGAATTGCGTGCGGTCCAATAGGTAACCACAACTCACGGAGTCCAAAACAATAAGCTGATCAGCAAAGTCAAGTAAACAAAGCCAAGTCACAGTAGTAGAAAGATTATCGAGTTCCGTAAACGTAAGCCGGGTCAAAAAATTCAATCGCAACACAGTAAGTAATAAGTGAACGCCTCGTGGCAGTAACGCACGAAAAATAACATTGCAAATTGTCGGCAATGAGGCGCGCGCGGGTGCAAGCGTACGCATCTGTGTGCGTGCATTACACACACAAATACAGTCTCTCACGCCCCGTCAGAGCGACGGGTATATTCAGCTTGAAATCTCAAAATTGACTTTTAGCTCAGCTCCCGTTTCGTCTTAAGGACCTTAAGGACCTATATTTTTGGTCTTTTAGCTTTGCCTGAAGATTGTTTCTAACCAAGGGGGCTAACCGTCGAAAATGACCCCCTGCCTCATAATATAATACGAGCCATTCAAACCTTTATATTGAAGTAATCATATTAGGGGATGTTTGACAAAAATGTTTAGCTTTCCTGGATGCAAAACACAGGATTTGCATTCAGGGTAACTAAACCTTCTTTAAGTATGTCTTTTTGCATTAAATGTACTAGAATAGTATGACAAAGCTCCAGCATTAAGCTTTGTCAACAGTACAGCTCATCCTGGTTGGAAAGTTGCCAAGAAACCTGTTAAAAGAGCTTTGTATTCTACTTTAAATGCGGAAGTTTTCTTAAGTGCCGTGTTGCTAAAATTGCTCTTAATTTCTGGAATATGAAACTTGGTCTATATTCAATTAATCAGTATAATCACTTGCAAATAGTGTAATGGTAATACAAAATAATCTTAGATTGATCAATAGATTGGGTATGTAGGTAGTTAAATTGTCTTCTTCTATTGTATACCATATTATTACCATATTATTTGTTTATAATAGTATATACAATACAAATACGAACTCTCTTTATTGCACAACCTCAGAATAAATGTAAGTACATGGAAACACAAATAATACATGAAGACAGAGCTAAACAACAGGCCTTATCTTGGTTTAAAAAGAAGAAAAAAATGTGTTCAATAAAAGTTTGTACCAAAAAATATATTTTTGCCAGAAACCTATCTACTTATAAAATTTCTTTACTACTTACCATGTATTCTTCGATAATTTATTACCATTTATAGCTGAACCAAACCAATTCTAAACACTGTAAAGAATACTCACAAATTGACCAATATTGGACCTTATTTCCTTGCAATAAGGGGTGCAATTGTTATTTAACAGTCTGAATGATGGAACAGTCTTTCATTGAAGCAATGTTATGAAAACATAAACTGCAACACTTTCCATTAAACAACCATCTTAATAAGCGGAACTTAACAATGTAGATAATGTAATCTTTACCTTTTTGTTACAAAGTAGACTCTTTGCAAAGTTGTCTTTGGAAAGTTATTTTTGTTTTCTAGATATTTTGTTTATTATATGTAGAATGCTGATTTTAGGGTTGATATTTATGATTTATATTTATTTACAACAATTTTTTAATTTTATTGAACTATGTACCTATGTATGTATGTCACTTTATTGCACATAAACAAGTTTACACAAAATAGACATAACAAAGTAAAAGATGTAAGTATATGTTTAAATATGCTATTATTTAATAATTTAAAATATATCCTCCTAAGTCCTGGGTGAAATATTCAAAATGACCTAGACACACTCTTACTCTTATTCACTTAACAATAAAAGTGTGTTTAGTTCATTTTGAGTATCTCACCTGCTTAGAAACTTCTGCCACTGATTTAACTTATTTAGGGCCAGTTGCACCAACCACAGTAACAGACTGATCAATGTCACACAGAAGAGATCTATGAAACTTCACATACAATAAAATTTAGCGAACACTTTAATGATGACAGACGGTTTAGTGCAACAGTAGGGCTACCGCCAATACCGAAAATCGTCAATTGCGGGCATTTTTCTCTGTCACTCTAATTACGCCTTCATTGGAGTAAAAGAGTAAGATCCCCGCAATTTGCGAATTTCGGTTTTCGCGGTAGCCCCTCAGACCCTTAAACTTTAACACGGTAATCTCTACCAGTCAGCATTTAGGCCTTTAGAATTTTACAGGATATGTCAAATTACCTTGTGCAGTTGCCATGCTGTACAATTTTGCCGATGGCAAGATTCTTAAAAAGTTTTACAGACACACACACATACACAATTCCACAAAGACTAATTAAAATCTCCCTTGGACTGCCAAGAGAATAGCGCTGTGACAAATTGGTGATGTCTGATGTCTAATTTTAGCTCTGAGGTCATATCATATGAGCCAAATTAATGTAGCGTCTTGGGCTCAATTGGCAAAGTCTCCTTTTCTCTCAGGGAACTCACCTTTGACTTGTGTTGCATATTGCACTTGAATACCTAGTATTACCTATAGTGTTGTGAATAAAGCTCATTTTGAGGCTTAAAGACTCGAACCAGTCGAACCCTTAAGACTCTCGAGGCTTAAGGCCTCAAAGGCGGCAAAGACGATTTCTTACATCCATACGCGTAAAAGAAATAAATATAATTCTCAAATATAGTCGAGTCTTCAAGACTTACGAGTGTTGAGGGCTCGAGGCTTTAAGCCTAAAAATAAGCGTTATTCACAACACTGATTACAGTGATTACCTATCTTAGGGTGGTATATCACCTGTCCAATTTTTTTGTCCACTGTGTATTTGCGTCCCACATTTTGCTTAGTCAGAGAGACGCAATGCACATAGGACCAAGAAATTGGACAAGTGGAATACCACCCTAACTCGCCTTTACCCCTGGAGTCTCAGTGGTTGAAATTCCCCAGCGAAATCATGATCTTGAGGTTTTGTGTTTAGAATTAAATTTGGATTGTCATTGTGGACACGATATGCGTCCGAGGGACTCGCGGGGTTAAACTAAACCTTTTTAGGGTTCCGTACTCAAAGGGTAAAACGGAACCCTATTACTAAGACTCCGCTGTCCGTCCGTCCGTCCGTCCGTCTGTCACCAGGCTGTATCTCACGAACCGTGATAGCTAGACAGTTGAAATTTTCACAGATGATGTATTTCTGTTGCCGCTATAACAACAAATACTAAAAACAGAATAAAATAAATATTTAAGTGGGGCTCCCATACAACAAACGTGATTTTTGACCGAAGTTGAGCAACGTCGGGCGGGGTCAGTACTTGGATGGGTGACCGTTTATTTTTTTGCCGTTTTTTGCATTATGGTACGGAACCCTTCATGCGCGAGTCCGACTCGCACTTGCCCTGTTTTTTGCCAGGTAGGTGGTTTTGATTTTTTTAAATTTAATAGTTATTCGAAAATTTAAACATCTGACTTTACATAAGACGCTTAAAAACTCCATCCATCTATAGTCTGTATCTTTATGTATTTAAATAAAAGTAAACAAACTATTTGTACATTTTCGGGTAGTTATAACATTTATTGGTTAACCAACCAAATATAAAACCGCCTGTCAGTGACTTTAACCTACATTATTTGATCATGTCAGCCAGTTGAGGGTAGATTTTGTTTACTTTTATTTAAATAGGTACAGTCGCCATCAGATATATCGGAGCGGCCAAGGTGTTGACAATATCTGAACACGCGCTCTAACGCCCTGACAATAGAGGCGTGTTCCGATATTTGTGAGCACCTTGCCCACCTTGGCCGCTCCGATATATCTGATGGCGACTGTACCTACCTAAAGCCTAAAGAAATAGAGTATAGGTTCAAAACATTACTTAATTACCTTGGGTGATGAATTTCTTATACCAACTCAATACCTAATTAACTTCTTTGTTTGAGCAATCTGCAGGCGGTTTGTATTAAGGGCGCCTAATTTTAACTTCCTTCCTGCCCTTTTTAAAGTGAAGTGTCAACTGAGATCTAACTGTCAATGAATTAAGGTCTATATTCCCGTGGCAAGTAATGTTAAAGAAAGAAACAAGGGACAGCATGGCATGAAAATTGTAAACATTTCTGTTTGTTTATGTTTGTTTTCAATCAGCTGGAAGTGTTTTAAAGTACGAGTCGTGCGAGTGCGAGTAAAGATGGTATATTCCACCTGTACAATTTCTTTGTCTAATGTGTATTGCGTCTCACATTTTGCTTAATGAGAGAATGAGACGCAATGACATTGGATAAAGAAATTGGATAGGTTGAATACCACCCTAAGGCGAGCGCTAACATAGAACTTTGAGGATTGTGTATGTTGTGAAGTGTGTGTCTTAACTTTTGCATAGATAACTGATAGCAAAAATATCTTGGAGAAAAAATCTACTCTGAGTATGATAGCTATATGGCGCCATATGTTTTGAGGCAATTGAATTTTCATACTTCAATTTTTGACAACTGGAATGAGTGAGTGAGTCTAGTGCCATACACATAGCGCCATCTACATTAGCTGTTAAATTGGAATATAATATAATCAATGGATCTTTGCTGATGTCGACACGGAAAAAGGAACCAAAAATATGTACACGTTGCCTTAAAGGTTCTGTCACACAGGCGCGTTTACCGGGCGGGGCGTGAGCGCGGCGTGAGCGTAAGCGGCGCGCCCCGCTCACGCGCCGCCCGCAAAACGCGCCTATATGACGGAGCCTTAATGTCTGGGCAATAAGGTGGTGTATACATAATTATTATACCGATATTTAATACTTTTAGGGTACCTACATATTTGGGTGTATCATGTCTGATAAGTGATAAAGTTTGATAAAAATCATCTTAACTGACGTGATGATAGAATGAGGTGAATGGCTCAGTTAGTCTTTATCACGTGACAAACGTAACCACACACAGAGAATTAATGTATTCTGTGTGTAAAGGTAAACTAATATTAAACGGGTATTCACATACGGTCCACCAATTTTAATTGTAGGCCATTGTAGTTACTGAAAGTAGATAGATAGATTTTTATTGGTATTAGGGCGTTTTCAGAAATAAATATTGAAAACCTGATTCTTTCACATCTGGCTCCAATTTCACCACGGTGACAGGTGCGACAATTGTAAAACATCACTGTTGCTGACGTCACAGGCATCCATGGGCTACGGTTACCGCTTACCATCGGGCGGGCCGTATTCCTGTTTCACAAAAACACTACAATTGTCACGAAATTCCGACATATAACTCATTACCTGTCAAGAATTACCTACAATTCTTCTAAATATTGACAATTGTCAGAAACGACAGCATTCTCCATCCCACCATTAAAAAAAGATGTCCCAAAATGTCCATTCCATTACGTCACGTTTTAGTATGAAATTTTTTTTCACTTGTATGTGCGTGACGTAGTGGAATGTACAATTTTTATACAAATTTTTGGGACATTTTGTTTTATCATCAGAATTGAATATGCTAGTGATTCTGAGTTGATAGAACCCAAAAACACCGGGATCTGTGAGAATCGGGTTTTCGATATTTATTTCTGAAAACGCCCATTAATCATACACTGTCAGGTATATACATACTTAGCAATAATTAATTACAGTACTGAAGGGGGAGGCCTATGTTCAGCAGTGGACGTCTTATGGCTGAGATGATGATGATGACAGTACTGAAACGACAATCAATAAGAAAGCCCTGAGGTATATATTGTATGTTTATAAATGCCAGAATTTATTGAAACTTTTGCAGTTTTAAAGCAAAACAGGACAAATATTAAATCAATATTGCCTACATAAATGCAAGAATGGCATGGATGGCACCGATGGCAGGAGATTACGCGGGCGTTCACCAATAAGATGGACCGATCAAGTTAAAGATTCGTCATCCTCTGCTTTCTACACGGTCGTTGGACAGAAACCGGTGGAGACAGATCTTCCGCTCCAGATGCAACCCTGATACTGACCACGATCCTCAGACATGAGGGACCGACCAAAGAGAGAGAGAAATGCAAGAATAAATTAAATTACTTTCTATGAAAATATATATTATTTAAATTAGCCCGTTATAGTGTCCCACTGCTGGGCAAAGGCCTCTCTCCCTTGATTTCCACAACTGCCGTTGTATGCATCCGGATAGGTGCGCTAGTACCTATAGCCACCAAGTGGATGCCGCAAAAAAAGCGCGGACGTGGCAGGCCCAGGCGGAGATGGCGGGACGACTTAGACGCCTTCATCAGTAACTGGCCGGAAAATATTTTAATTTGTGTTATTTCAAGTAGATACTACTATTTAAATTACAAACCGAAATAAGCAGGCGCGCCACAAGCCCTCAGGAAGGGTTATCCGCAGATGGTCTAGAACGCAAAATGACTAGTGTGTTGTTTTGCCTAAATCGCAATTAGTCTACATCGCAAACGGTCTAGAACGCAAAATGCCCAAATTATTTTTCCGTTTTATCTCAACTTTATAGCGATGTCGACGGAGCCCCGCTTCCGCGGGGCTCTTATTCTGCACTGAGAAAAAAAACTAACAAAAACACACTTAGAATTACAAAAATAAAACTTAATCCGGGGACAAGGAGAGTCAACTAATAGGAACAAATTGACTTTTGCAATTTCCATTTAGTAGGAAATACAACTTCTATATTTGTAATTTGAAGTATGCTAGAGTAATTTCAGAAATTTGGTTTTGTTATTCCGAGAGGTGCTTTAGCAATATCGGAGGTGATGACGTCATGGGTGAAAACTAACCGTTTTGTAATTCTAAGCGTGCTTTAGCAATATCGGAGACGATGACGTCATAGGTTTTACTAAACTGTACTGCGATTCCAAGCTAGCTGTTGTTATTCTAGAGATAATGACGTCACAGGCAAAAACTAAACTGTTTGCAATTCCTCCGCCCCTAGCAAACGGGCGCCGCGAGAGCATGTCGCGCGCGTGGTAGCTACCCGTCTCTATTTCTGTCTGTATGAATAAAAAAGCGTTTGGTATTATATCTCTGTACTAAAGAGGCACTATAAAAGCCTGTCGAGATATTCTACCCATTCCTTTCTTATTCATACAGTCAGAAAGAGACTAGTATTTATTACGCGCGCAACATGCTCTCGCGGCGCACCTGTGCTAGGGAGGTTGGAATTGCAAACAGTTTAGATTTACCTATGATGTCATTATCACTAGAATAACAACAGCTAGCTCGAAGTTGCAGAACAATATATTCCTGTAGACACCAACTACACAGTAGGTCGCGGGTTAATATGTCCATGGCCCACAATATATCCTAAATTTATTATTTAACTTAAGTATGTTTTAAACAAAGAAGACACGAGACACGCCCGCCCGACATCCGACACAATACTAACTCTAACCAAATGAACGTAGCAAGTAGTAAATTTTACTAAAATCACTAACATTCGTTTCGCTGTGTTGGTATTACAAAACTCGTTTAGTGATTGGTACAACAATGAACATAAACACAACAAGTCTATCTACTAAATACCAGTAAACTTTGTAATGTCGCTATAGTAACAACTGAATTGTTATTTTAAATGGGGTAATGTTATTCCCGCGAACTCGTTTTTTAGATATTACAAAACTATGTAAGTGAGACATTTACTAAAATCATAACTTGAAATCACAGATGCTTTTTTCCAAAAATCACAAACTTTACTAGTAAAAATCGGAGAATTTTAGTAGTAATAAAAATGGATTGTAACAAATACTAAACTTTGTTTAATGCTCCATTTACTAAAGTCTGTTTGCTGAAATTACATTTAGTATTACTGAGCTGTTTGTAGAAATAAATAAATTTTACAGAAATAGTGAAACTTCCATGATTACTACTAAAACTTCATTTTTTCCCCCAGTACAGAACTGTTTATTAATTCCTGGTGATGATTTTTCTCTCAGTGTGTGCTGTTTGGCCTTCGGCCATTTGAAGATACCTAACGAACCTAACCTACCTATGTAAAATGTGGTGATATAAAAAGTGGGCATTTTGCGTTCTAGACCGTTTGCGATGTAGACTAATTGCGATTTACGCAAAACAACACACTAGTCATTTTGCGTTCTAGACCATCTGCGGATAACCCCTCAGGAAATTGTCATATACCGACTGAATGCCTTGGTCATTTTTTCCCTCGTATAATATGACATTTGTTTCGGTTCGCATAATGTCCTTGCCCTTTTGTTAAAAATGAAAAGGTAATAATTTGTACTTTATTTCCAGGTTTCGACCGGCATGGATGAGGGTCTGTTGAACGACCTTCTCGAGTGCTCCGTGTGTCTGGAGCGGCTCGACACCTCCTCCAGGGTGCTGCCTTGCCAGCACACGTTCTGTCTCAAATGTCTGAAGGTCAGTACAACCACAGAATAACTAATAGTACTACCGTACAGAAAATTCACTGCTTCACAAAAGTCAGATTTAGGTATAAAATTATACCTATACTCGCCGCCTGCAACAAAATTGAAACTTTGACGGTGAATCTTGTTTGCGCGAGCGCCACGTGACACGACTATCGTGCGGTCGAGCGGCAGCCCACTGCCATACGCCTGCCGCTCCGAGCGGCGCGCCGGCCAATTGTACCTAAACTGCGTAGTGACACCCCCCTGGTACAACTTTTGATCTCTTAAGGCTTCGTCACACAGGCGCGTTTTCCGGGCGGGGCGTGATCGGGGCGCGCCGCTTTTACATATAAAACGCTCACGCCCCGCCCGGTAAACGCGCATGTGTGACGGAACCTTTAATATCGCCTCTTAGGATTTGGATTACACCGAAGACTCATAGCAACGCAGATCTCGGGTCTTCCTTTAGCAGATAAATTATATATTATACCCGATCCTCTAGCGGCCCACCATATAAGGTAAATTGCCAGCTAAATTTGAATCAAAATATAGAAGATAGAGTTGAATTTGTTTTGTTTTAAAATCGAATAAAACAAAACACGAGCAATTCTATTCTATTTCATTATGATTCAACTTTCGTTTGAGGTAATTTGTACTAGTATTAGGACTTTGAACCTCAAGGCTATATTGATGCTGGGTTGGGCTTCTTCAGGAAAAAGTTTCCAACCCTTATTCTAAGGATACGTACGTACACGAATAGTTAAGGGAAAAGGAAAGACAGGGTCAATAACCTTTCTTTCCCTATTCCTATTACTTTAATGATACTAAAGCCACATTATCTGTCGCGCCATTTAAAAAAATAATTGAATAAACGAATAAACGTTTGATTTTGATGTCAAAACCGCAGTTGTGGCGAGTTTGACGTCAATTTAATTTAAAATATCTAAACAAAACAGGTATTAAAATATTTATATTCAAGCGCATGTTAATCACATAATTTAGAGTGAGATTATTATAATGAGTTGAAGTGCTATGCTATCATAATATGCAATTTAATATCGTGTACCTACTGCTGGCTTATTAATTGACCGGAGCGTAGCGAAGGTCTACGCTTCGACTGGAGCATTTTGCTTTTGTATGTCCGGATGTTCTCCTCTACAGGTCGCAATTCTTAACCGAATCTCGTGAAATTTTGTGACTGGATTCTATGTCTAAATAATTTTTTTTTGTCCGTCCGGTTTTTTGGATTTTTTTAAAATGGCGGAGTCGTGATAGCTCGCGCCTAAACAAATAGTGGTATCGGTACCATACGCGTGTTTTCTTTTTGAGATATGTTTATAGATTAAATGGCCAAAAATTCAGAAAATTTATTTCGCTGGTTTCGGAGGTATTGAGATATTTAATTTTAACTAATTTTAATTTGAGAAGGAGTAGCTAAATTTCGTCAACCCATCTAAGAACTATTTGGCTCAGTTTGTAAACGTTCGCTTTTTCTGTTTGCACAGAGGGTCTGGGTTCGATCCCCAGTAATTGTATGCTGGGATATTATAACCTTTTGTATTTTTTTACACATAAATTTCGTATTGTTTTTTTTTTTAATTTACTATATTTAAGCTCTTAGCACCATGTTATTTAAAGCTCTGCTCGCGAGGTCTACAGCTCACAGAGCCACTAGTTATATGTACCTACCAACGTGTATTTTAATTCGTTTATTGCCACACCCCTTATTATGTCGGCGATATGTTTTAAATACGATGAAACATATTTTTACCAATTATGTAATTAAGTTAATTATATAATTATTATTCATTAATATAAATGGGTAATATAATACACATATAATACATCCTTAGCGTCGCGCAGTCGGGTAATAATAAACAAAGAATGTACTAAAATCGGTCATATAATTTATATAGGTTTCGGTATTAACCAATACTAAAATGTAGTCCTTGGAATAAACTACAACTCAACTCTGGTAAAGATTTGGAACAAAACACAGATTTAACGTACACAACTCTCAATAACATTAAAACAATTTGAACCTTCCTCCACAGAAACAAGATTCAAAATCGTTAACGTATTTAAAATAACACATTTGGAAATTAGGGCGCTCGGTCGGAACAAGAAGGGCGAAGGCTCCATAAGATTCATGTTCTCCTGGTACATTTTATTTTAAAACAGATTAGAGTAGAGATGGGCCGAATATGGAGTTTGCCGAATACGAATATTCGGTTCAAATCTGACCGAACCGAATATTCGAGCGGACTATTCGGCTCATCTATAACATTCTAATCACATTATAATTTGGGTCACCGCGCCAACCAAGTAAGTAGTAAGTAGTAGTATAACATTCTAATAAACCATTCAAAAACGTTTCAATTAGGTACCTATATTAAAACTGAAGATTAACCGGTTTTTAGGAAATTCCCTGAAATAAACAGACCAAAAGGTGGACTCCCAAACTCTTCAACCCTCGCCAGATAATCAAAACAGATTCGACATGTCTCATCATGCGTTTTAAGACAATGGGTAGAATGGGAAGACGTAACCTGGCAGAGAGTAAAGTGGAGTCTAGACGTGGTGATCAAATCGACCGATTTGATCAGAAATGAAATTGGCGTCAATTTCCAATTTAATAACCAATTTTAGATTTATGGTGATATTAGAGCCCTCTAAATTGGCGTCACAAATTGGTATTCTTGCGTCCGCACTCCATTTTATCGGTAATATCGGTCATAATCGGCGAGCCAAATTGGCGTTTGCGTCCGCACGACCTGATTCAATCGGACAATTTAATCAAATTGGCGAAAAATTGACTCGTCTGGACACGCCGTAACTATTACATTTTAAGGCCCCTGTCACTGATTATTTAATAATTCTTACGAACAGATACTTATCTCTCAAAGAAAACGCAAATACCTACTGTTTTGATACCTACACAAAAATACAATGGACTGACCTTCAGCGCGCCGCTCTCCGCACCGCGCGCACCGGCACAACGCTAGGGTTGCCGACGCGACGCTTAGAAATTTTAATACGTGTGAAGACCGGTGTCTAATTCGATTGGTCAAACTATCAAACTAACATTAGAACTTGCCATAAAGTATATAACAGCATAGCGTTAAATAACTACATTTAAGCAAGTTAAGTTGCAATAATTTATAATATTCCGTTTATGCGTTAGGTTAGGTTAGTGTTTGCGAAATACTCATTTTAAAAGGTCATATGTCCCTGTAGTGACCGCAGAGTTTACGCCGTTTAATAAACCACGCAATGAACCCAGCAAGAATTAGTTTTAAAACTTCGTGTAATTAGGGTTCCGTACCCAAAGGGTAAAACGGGACCCTATTACTAAGACTTCGCTGTCCGTCCGTCCGTCCGTCCGTCCGTCTGTCACCAGGCTGTATCTCACGAACCGTGATAGCTAGACAGTTGAAATTTTCACAGATGATGTATTTCTTTTGCCGCTATAACAACAAATACTAAAAACAGAATAAAATAAAGATTTAAATGGGGCTCCCATACAACAAACGTGATTTTTGACCAAAGTTAAGCAACGTCGGGAGTGGTCAGTACTTGGATGGGTGACCGTTTTTTTTTGCTTTTTTTTTTCGTTTTTTTTTGCATTATGGTACGGAACCCTTCGTGCGCGAGTCCGACTCGCACTTGCCCGGTTTTTTTAAAACCAGATATAGATTAATGTTACACAATAAAGAAAAATAATTTAGAACCCATGATTACATGTAATTCATTATAAGATAACCAGAGCATAAATGAGTACCTACTTTCCGGTGTAAAATTAAGATCTTACTGTCGATAATACATTTGTCGTAATAAATACTACATGTTTAATTGAAGTAATTCAATAGTACCTACGTAGCTTGTAACTATCGTAAAAATTGTCAGTGCGGCGCGCGGTAACGTGCGTACGTGAGCGCGTGTGGCAACCAACTGGCTTACTTTTCAACCGTGAACGGGAACAGAATCGTAGGTATAAATCCGAGCTCGCGCGGAGAGTTCCATAGGTCTGCCCCTGTACACAATGGGCCAGCACCGGCCACTCCAAGGGACGCATTTATGCGTTAGAGCAGCGGTCGGCAACCTTTTAGCAGCCAAGGGCCACATAGTAGTTAAGGAAGTTGACGCGGGCCGCACTTTGTTAATATGTGTGACTTTATCAGACATTGTTATTTGACAATATTACATACAAAATAGTCAGGGCGGCTCGCGGGCCGCAAGTAAGAGGTTCACGGGCCGCATGCGGCCCCCGGGCCGCTTGTTGCCGACCGCTGCGTTAGAGGGAGCAAGTGATATTGCTATCTCATTCTACCGCATGGCTGCGTCCCTTGGAGTGGCCGGCGCTGGCCCATTGTGTACAGGGGCCTTAACAGTGTTGCAAACAGACAAACATAATGAAAAATATTTGCCGAATATTCCGTACTTTAACCGAATAATTTGGCCGAATACGAATATTGAAAAACTTGCCGTATACCGAATAATTACCGAATATTCGGCCCATCACTATGTAGTGTAAAGTAAACACGCCGCTGTGGGTAGTAAAAGTGTTTTAGTGCTAGTCGTAATGGAGATTTGCACCTTCCTGAGTGCATGCGAAATATCTAGCGTGCGACGAGTACTTTCTAATAGGTCAATAGGGCTTAGGTCAGCCACGGTGAGCCTTTATAGGGAAACTTGCCATCTAATAAGTTCAAAATATGTATTATAAGTAACTTTAGACCAGTGAGGCTACCGCGAACCACTTTGTTTGTTCATTTGTCTATTTAAACATAATCAGGCGTGGCTCACTCCGCGATTTCGTGGCTTTGCTACAAGTACGTCAAGTACATCCGTTCCACACCAATTTTGGTGGCTAGCCATAATCCGCGCGTGGCGCTGTCGCCACCTAGCGGCCATATCTGTCCTGATCGTAACAGACGCGTTTTGTTAGAGAGTAAGTCTTCTGTACCTAATAGTACTATTATTTATTCTGTGACATAATGTAATATTGTTATAAATGATGATGATGATCTATACCTATATAATAGTCTATAGTCTATATCACTCGCTATGCTAGAGTTATAGTGAGGTAGATGATGAAATTTCGTTGTTCGATTTTAACGGCAGGCCCTCAGGGGTTCCCAGACATCTGGCCGTTTAGTCGGTAGCCAGTTCGAACCCAACATACATATAGTAGAGGTAGAGCTAACATCAAGTGAACTTTTCGGTCTGGTCGAGTGACAAAAGTTCCAGATATGAGCTCAAGTCTAACGTTACGTGTTAAATAACGAACGACGGAAACTGATTTAAATCATGCTTGAAATATTTGTCGTGTATTTGTCTTAAAACAGTTAAAATGTCCTAACCACTCACTTGCTTGATATTTTTCAGTGACCTCTATTATTATAATAAAATAAGGGTGACAGCTGGTAGCTACAGTTACCAAAAGCATGTGAGTGGTTATATCGAATAAAAATTATAAATTGAAATAAAGCTCGTAAAAATGTACTTTAATTGTGAACCAAGGACCGGAAAACCCCTCTTTACGCTTAATCCTATCAATTCGGTAACCCAATCGATTCGGTTACCGTATCATTCGGTAACCCTATCATACTGTTACCTGATTGTAATGGTAACCTTATTGAAACGGTAACCCTAACCTTTAACCGAGTTAATCTCAAAACCCCATCGCGATAGGGTTTTTGTTAAGGGTTTTTAACAGGTTTTCATTCAGTTATGGTAACCTTTATTATCGGTTGCTTACTGGTTTGCTACATTAAAGTAGTTTTAGTGATGTGCCGTCAGAACTAAACAAAATACTAAAAAATTTGTTTATTTTATTTACTTTATTTATATTTTGTTGAGTTTATTGATTTTACTTATTAAATTAATTTAATTTAATTTATTTATTTAATTGATTTAATTTATTGAGTTATTTTTTTTTTTTTATTTTTTTTATTTATTTTATTTATTTTATTAATTTTATTAATTTTATTAATTTTATTAATTTTATTAATTTTATTAATTTTAATAATTTTATTAATTTTATTAATTTTATTAATTTTATTAATTTTATTAATTTTATTTATTTTATTAATTTTATTAATTTTATTAATTTTATTTATTTTATTTATTTTATTTATTTTATTAATTTTATTTATTTTATTAATTTTATTTATTTTATTTATTTTATTTATTTTATTTATTTTATTTATTTTATTTATTTTATTTATTTTATTTATTTTATTTATTTTATTTATTTTATTTATTTTATTTATTTTATTTATTTTATTTATTTTATTTATTTTATTTATTTTATTTATTTTATTTATTTTATTTATTTTATTTATTTTATTTATTTTATTTATTTTATTTATTTTATTTATTTTATTTATTTTATTTATTTTATTTATTTTATTTAATTTATTTAATTTATATAATTTATTTAATTTATTTATTTTATTTATTTTATTTATTTTATTTATTTTATTTATTTTATTTATTTTATTTATTTTATTTATTTTATTTATTTAATTTAATTTATTTATTTTATTTATTTTATTTATTTTATTTATTTTATTTATTTTATTTATTTTATTTATTTTATTTATTTTATTTATTTTATTTATTTAATTTATTTAATTTATTTTATTTAATTTATTTAATTTATTTAATTTATTTATTTTATTTATTTTATTTATTTTATTTATTTTATTTATTTTATTTATTTTATTTAATTTATTTAATTTATTTATTTTATTTATTTTATTTATTTTATTTATTTTATTTATTTTATTTATTTTATTTATTTTATTTATTTTATTTTATTTATTTAATTTATTTAATTTATTTAATTTATTTAATTTATTTAATTTATTTAATTTATTTAATTTACTTAATTTATTTAATCTATTTAATCTATTTAATTTACTTAATTTATTTAATTTATTTAATTTATTTAATTTATTTAATTTATTTAATTTATTTAATTTATTTAATTTATTTAATTTATTTAATTTATTTAATTTATTTAATTTATTTAATTTATTTAATTTATTTAATTTATTTAATTTATTTAATTTATTTAATTTATTTAATTTATTTAATTTATTTAATTTATTTAATTTATTTAATTTATTTAATTTATTTAATTTATTTATTTTAATTATTTTAGTTATAATATAATAATATTTATAATAAGAACACACCACACAAGTAGGTATAAAGATAAACAAAGGAAAGGCAAAAAAACTTGTTTGTGCTGGAGGCTTCATAGACCGCCCATGCCAACCTCGGTTATTCAATAATAAGTTGAATTTAAGTGTGCGTAAAGATTACAATCGTTTGAACTGGTCAAAAACCTCATAATGAGGTAACTGAATAGACTGGGTTTTTATTTCGGTTACCGGTAACAGAGGTTAACTCGATCTGATACGGTTACCGAATCAAAGTGTTACCTTATTAAGCGGTTACCGTTATGGTAGGGGTTTTTATAAACACCTCTAAAATAACCCTATGAAAAACCCCGGTTAAGGTAACCGGTTCCTGTCCCTGTTGTGAACTCTGAATGTCTTGAAGGACTTGTGATGTGCCCAAATTAAGAAAAAAGAAAGCAATTCAATCTAGAGTGAAATTTTATGTAAACACTACTATAAAATTTCGTACCGAAGAATGTTTCACACAGTAGGTAACTCGCATCCTGTAGTAGCAGGCCCTCTACATCATGTACGAGTATAAACATCGTTTATTACGGCTAATCTAAAAGAGTGGGCCACGCCAGTTACAGCGGACCCCTTGACAATGATCCGCGTATTTAAGACTAAACGCCTGTACACATGATTTTTAATCGGTGATCAGGGAGATTTTTTTCTAACTCAGTAATTGATGTAGATCACGTTGAAGTCGTAATTACATGGAAGCAAAACTTGTTTTTCTCAAAAATGGACGGCAAAGTCGACTTTGCCGTTTAAAAAATAGGTCGCGAAGCGCGTAGTTTATGGTCAGTCAAAAATTAAAAAGTTAAAAACATTGCAGTCTCGATTTTGGGACTGCAATGTTGCAAACAAATTCCATTATTTGTCGAGTTCCAAACTTTTTAAAAGTTGAAATGGCCATATCAAATGAAGGCACAGGCCCATTAAACAGCCAAACAGATGATTAGTACCGCGACTATTTAGCTGTCTCAAATAGGTTGACGTATTTTCGGCAGAAAAATACACTTCTATTTTTTTATTAAAAAAATAAAAAGGCGGCAAAGCTAATTTTTTCAATTGTTTCTACTTTTTTCTGTGAAAATATATACGTAAGAACGTTGCTTTTGTAAAATATTCCTATTATATTTATATTTCTTGCACCATTTTTGAGAAAAGCACTATATATGACTCGGCTGGAAGGCTACTTGCTGGCTTCGGATTCAATTAAACGGACTCCCAAGGTCGTCCGTTTAAAACGAATCCTCAGCCTGCAAGTAGCTACTTCCGAGCCTCGACAATAATGTACTATTTTTTTTATCATAATTTTAATTTTAGAGATGAATTTTATCCTAAAATCCTTATCACTCTACTAATCGGTATCTATGAGTTATAGCCTCTTTACAAACTTAATGGTAATTGATAATTTATGAGTAATAATTTGTCATTGTCATATGCATAAACAAAGTCATAGATCCGTCAAATTTCCCGCCATATCGATGGCACTTGACGTAACGTAGTTACTTCACGTAGGATAACCATGTATTTAGTGGTTATTAGTTTTATTTATGTTTTAATTTTTAATTAATTAAACAATGAGATAATCGCGTGAGACCTAGCCTAATAAGTTTAATTTGGGCTAGATATTAATATTTTTCTACTCCTGATCACCGATTAAAAATGATCGTGTATAACATAATTACTAACATATCTAGTACTAGAAGATCAAGTACAGTCAAGGTCTAAAATATCGACAAGGACACAGCGCCAAAAATGCCTTGACATCTACAACAGGTATAGATATTTTTGGCCCGTTATCGGCACATATTTATATTAGACCTTGACGGAATTTTCATTGCATAACGCACTCGCCGTTTGTAATGCGTGAAGTGAAATTATATGTCGTATCGTATATCACATAGCCTTCCTTGTCATGCCCTTAAGCAAAGCAGCACGTAATAAATAAATACATTAAATGTTCATTTTAAGATTAGTTTTAATCTGCAATACAACATGCTTCCATCATAAAAGTCATAGGGGTCAACTAACTTTGGTCCTATCCGTTCGCCTTGACTCATTCCCTATTGACTCATCCCGATGTAATTCAGTTATGGGTCGTACGACCAGTAGGTACTCAAGATTATTTGTACTGCACTTAAACTGATACGAATTAGGTATCTTAACCTATTGACCTACTAGAGCCATGTCAACGTTTGTAGGGCAACGTCGTTAATTATATTTCTGATAAATATTATACCTGATTACTTATTAAATTCCATTAGGGGTCATCCATTAATTACGTCACACGTTTAGGCGGAGGGAGGGGTCAAGAAAATGTGATATGTTGTGACATGGGGGAGGGGGAAGTTGCAAACATTGTGACGTCACTTTAACTTCATCAGTAACCGAAAATTAATTTTTATTTTTTTATTCGCTGTACAGTTAAATAATGAGTTTTTGGAAGTAATTTTCGTTCCTAATTGGTTTTGTGTTATAAAATTACTAATATTTCTTTTACCAAAAATATTTTTTCATTAAAAAAAATTATGCCGAGTTACTATTACCGATTTCGTTGAAAACAAAATTGCCTAAAATGTGACGTCACACCAGGTGGGGGGGAGGGATTTGCAAAATGTGACCAAGTGTGACAAGGAGGGGGGGAGGGGTCAAAAAACCTAGAAATTCGTGTGACGTAATTAATGGATGATCCCTTATCTATCAACGTGATGCCATTATAGTTCGTTTTTTTTAGCATTAGAAAGAACTTGAAAGAAGGTAAGCGATCTTGACATGTCTTTTAATTGAAAACCGCTTTTTAAAAATCAGTAACTATTATTGCCGTAAATTATTTTTAAAATGTGTTTTTCATTTAAAAGACACGTCAAGATTGTTTACCTTATTTCTAATGCTAAAAAAAACGAAGTATAGAATAATCAAATAAATGGTTTTTTTTACACTTGCGGAAAAAGTGCACGAAGCGTTCTGCCACTATATACTATTCCAATTCTGTTTATTATAAAGTTTCGGTCTATTTTCGATTGTGGCACATAAGTTTTGGGTATTACATTTCTTTGGTGTGTAGTGTAGGCGCCAGGCAATTAAAGAAATGACGTTTGAGTTGATCTCGTCTAGAATGGGTGTCGGAAGCCGGTGTTGCTCGAAGAGAATGGGCGTTGGGCTGAACCTTCGAGCAACACCGGCTTCCGACACATCGGAAGGGAGGGGCCCAAGCGATATCTTACCGTACAAATCTTTCTGCCATTTTTTGTGGGGGGAAAGGTGCACACAGTCGCACTTCTCACACACTTACATACAAAATCCAATCTGTAATGACGACACAAATACATAGAAAATGACACACGTCAAAGACAAATCTTGCAAACCTCGATCTTTTTTTGTGTACGTACGAGTCACAGGTGTCACAACACGCACACTAACACATTTTCGTCAAAGTATTTTATTGTATTCTGACAGATGAGAAGTCGGATTTGTTGCTCGACCGATCCGCAATTTGTACTGGGCGAGCAAAATCGATAAATCCAACAATTACACGAGACTAAAATGTAATCATTGTGTTTAAATGTAATTAAACGTATGATATGTAAAAAAAATATTACATGTGAAATGTAACACCTTCTTTTTGTAAATTTGATGTCTCCGACCTCTTTTTACGACAAAAAACCGAGCAATTAGGCATTTTTTCTGCTGCTGTGTTCACGCGCGCGTCTGGACTAGGTCTAGTGAAAAATCCGAGCGCAACTAGTTTTATTACCCGCGCTAGATTAGTTGATCTTGTACCTAGGCAGAGGCGAAACAGTGCGAATGCCGCCTCCCTTCCGTGTTGCTCGAAGGGCTGAACGGACTGAAACTGAACAAATGAATACTTTTAAGTTAAGTTTGTGGATAAGATCGTTTTTTTAAGGCAAGACCGTCTACTAGGCCTCTATTATACTAGTAGGGCTACCGCCAATACCGAAAATCGTCAATTGCGGGCATTTTTCTCTGTCACTCTAATTACGCCTTCATTGGAGTAAAAGAGTAAGATCCCCGCAATTTGCGAATTTCGGTTTTCGCGGTAGCCCCTTAGGACTCGTGTGTATGCCGATATTGCCGATTAGACTTAGTCGGTATCGATATTCTTCGAAAACCGATATTCCCGAACCAAATTGTAACTAGAACAAACATTTAGTAGCAATCGAATGAGCTTAAGAAGTGAGCAGCATTTTTTCTTCTGCATTTTTCTATTTATTGTAATAAATGTAAGTTGTAAGTTTTCGTACGATATACGACTATTTTAGCAAGATTTTATTGCTGGTGACTCTGACTGGACATTTACAGAGTTGCAGACACTCGTATTAAATTGTTACAAAAAACATGACAATCCAAATCCACCCACGTAACTTATCCGACCCTTATAGGACTTGTGTGCGAACGTTTGTTACGCATCTGTTGCATTCATTTGTGCATGTTATTGCCACGCTGCACAAAACAAAGTAATTTTAGTTAGTCGTAAAACCCAGTGTATATTAGAGCGTATTCTCCATTTAAAAGGAAATTTAACCTAAACGTACAGTCAACTGTAAAAATATGGGTGCACAAATCATCTCAAAAATATGTCCCATAGCTCTTATGTCAGCGAATTAAGAACTATGAGACATATTTTTGAATAAGTTGGCTACACCCATATTTTTACAGTTGACTGTACCTATACAACATTGAGTTAATTTTTTTTTGCTATAGGTATTGTACAGTCAGCAACAACTTGCTAAATTACCTTGACACGCTCTTATTCTCTTAACGACAAAATCACGTCAAGATCATTTTGAACACCTGGCCCGCTTAGCAACTTCTGCTGCTGACTGTACTTGTCATTTAAAACATTAAACTTTTTACTCCGTTTCCTGACTTTCATCCTTTTCGGACTTCAAAACGGCCAATTCACATATTTTGACTAAGGTGTAGTTTGTGCTAAAGTTAGGGCGTGTAGAATTAGAAGCTTGTCATATGATCTCACCCTGGCAACATTCTACATGAAAATGTTTTTGGTGGGATGTAATATTAGTATATTACATGGAATTGGATATAGTAGTTATACTAGTTATCCACCCATAACTCTCCAGTACTAAAATGTAATGTAATTCAGTTAGAGTTAGTTCACTAAAACATATTTAGTTCCGATACCCACCTATAGTTACAGTGTACTTAGGAGATTGCCAGTCAATAGCCATAGGGGCTATTCATAAATTACGTCATTTCAAATTAGGGGGGCGGGGGGGGTCTGTACGGTTACCATCAGTTTGTCACTGACGTAAACGCCGTCGAGAACGTAATTTACTTTCTATACATCCCGTTTGCACTAATATGCGAGTGCGAGCGAGATGTATAGAAAGTAAATTACGTTCTCGACGGCGTTTATGTCAGTGACAAACTGATGGTAACCGTACTGGACATCGGATGACGGTAGCATGAAGTAGGAGGAAATGGGGTCATTTGAAGCATGATTTTTGGATGATTATAGGGGGGGGGGGGGGGTCCAAAATCGTCAAAAATCGATGACGTAATTTATGGACAGCCCCATAGGTTAATAGTGTTAAGTGAGGATCCCTTCAAGGTACGCGTTCGTCTATATTTATACTTCCACTATAAATTTAACATTGTAGAAAAACTGAGGTAAACATTGGTTTTCGGAAAAGTTCTCAAATGTTACAGATTGCTTGGTTTATGATCTATAGTTCGGTAAGGTAGTTTAATAATGACGGCCTATAATATCGCCGCGAAACCATACAAACATTAATAAGTCCACTATAAGAGCTCGCAACTAGGTCGTAATGTAGTTCTTTACATGCGCGCTAATCCTGAAACGCCTAAAACAATACCATTGGTATCGATCTGCCCCACTTTCCTCACGTGGTATAAATAGACTGGGTTGTACATTTGCGGTTGGATCTTAGGGTTACCACATTCTACGTATAATTTCTGAAAAATCGTTACATTTCATATAAAACATTGTAAAATATTGCGAAATAGTATGTTGTAACCGGGGTGGAGTGGTGTCGATTGAAACGCAGAATAACTTTACTTTTTATAATTGAAGATAACTCAATCACTATACAGAATGAAACTAAACCAATAACCAAAAGATGGGTCGGGAGCCGATCGCATCGATTTTGGGGATAAGCGGGAGTGTATAAGTGATCCGGGAAAACCGTCAGCACTAAATACATTGCAGAGCGAAAGATAGCGTACTAAGTTGGCAAGGTTACTTATGGATCCTACGTTGAACAAACGTTCGCGTGTTCTAATTCGACGCCAGCGCCATCTCTTGACATATGTTGGCCCTAATGTCGTAGTTCCGCTACTCGTCACTGGATGGCGTTAGTAGTGGTGTTAGATATTCTCCCCCTCTATCCACGAAGACGTCTCGGCGAGTAGGATGGATGTTGATTTTATATTCGTTGGTTGGTAGTTTTTGCGGTTGTCTTCCTAGGCCTTCCTCTCTTCCGTATAGGCTGTAGAGGTTCCGGTAAGGTTGAGCCATTCCCTTTAAATGGGGTTAGTGCTGAAGTATGGTAGGTTCCCACTTCCTTCTCGGGTTCGCTAGGGTTAACTAGTTTGTACGATGTCGCGCCTCGCTTAGATTGCACAACATAAGGTCAATCTCGGCGTGGCATCAACTTGTTACTCACCCCTTGGGCGGAACGGCTGGCCGCGTGGGTATCGGCATTATCGGCAAGCACTAAGTCTCCGGCTTTATATCCTGGGTCAGGCCGTCTTGCTTTGTCAGCTTGTTCCTTCCTAGTTTCTTCTTTGTCCTGTCGGAGTTGTCGGGCTCGCTTTAGCGTTTCAGCCAATAATAAAAGTTTCGGAGTAATGTCCGGCACAAAATTCTCAGATAACACAATTTGCTTTAGGTCGTGTGTGACATCGTCGGGGAATCGAAGTTCGCGGCCAAAAGTGAGATAGGATGGTGCATGGCTTCATGGCTTGTCGCTAGACTCACTGCTGTGTTCATAGCAAATCTTATGCATGCAAGCTTTTCAGACCACTCCCTGTGATTGTCCTGCACCAAGATGCCAAGTTGAGTCTTTATATCCCTATTTTTCCTCTCTACGGGATTCGCAGCTGGGTGGTATACAGGGGTGAACGTATGGTGAATTCCAAGACAAAAGGTGACCTTCTGCATAACCGCACTAACAAATTGCGATCCGTTGTCGCTATGAATGCGCCTGGGAACACCATGTCGAAGGAAAACTTCATTTATCATGGTCATAGCGCATGCTTCCGCGCTGGCTGTATCCAGCGCGAACAGTTCTACCCATCCGGTTGCTATATCCTCCACCACTAGGATCCAGTTTTTATTAGTTACTGAAGTTGGCAAGGGTCCGAACAGGTCAAACGCTAGACTTTCGAATCTTTGATTGACTGCGGTGGTTTGCAACAGTCCAGCAGGTTTTAGGTTTGATGGTTTATAGCGTTGACACATTAGGCAAGTTTTCACATATGAGTCTATGAATCGTCTCATACCCTTCCAGTAATACCAACGCGATATTCTTTGATAAGTTTTATCGGCGCCGTAATGTCCTGCTAATGGTTCGTCGTGATAGGCCGCCAAAATGTTTTTCCATTCGTGCTCGGGAACCAACAATTGGGCATCATCGTGATTTTCATCTGGATTGTACTTATAGAGCACACCATTATTCAATACATATCCTTTGCCGCCCCAATAGATAGCATCTTCGCCTTCCGTCTCTAACGCCGTTATGATTCTAGCTATATGTTTGTCTTTCAACTGTTCATTGCGTATTTCAGAAGGTTTGCGTGCAGGCATATCTACCACAATGGTGCATAATTCGCAACTGCTTGAGTTATTAGCGTCACACTGGGGTCTGGATAGAGCATCGGCAACCACATTTGTCTTTCCTGGTGCATACTTAATCGTAACGTTGTACGCTTGCACAATTAAAGCCCAACGTGCCAATCTTCCCGTGGGTGTTTTAATCGTTAATAGCCATTTAAGCGCTTGATGATCCATAACTAATGTTACTTGTCCACCTTCAACATATCCGCGGAATTTGTTGAGTGCCCAAACTAGTGCGACCGCTTCTCGCTCCGTGGTGCTGTAATTCCTTTCTGCGGAAGTTAATAGTCTGCTAGCATACTCAATCGGGTGTTCGTCCTCTCCCTCCCCCTGGACTATGACGGCTCCGATTGCGTAGTTGCTCGCATCGGTCTTAATTATATACGGCTTGGTTTCATCTGCTGGCTTCAGAACTGGTGCAGAAGTAAGGTGACAATTCAAGTCGTTGAAAGCCTTCTCCTGGGCTTCTTTCCATTCCCATTGAGCATTCTTTTTTGTTAACCTCGTCAATGGTTCGCTGACTTTGGAGAAGTTCGGAATGAATCGTCTGTACCAGGAGCAGGTTTGTATGAAGGATAGTAAGTGCTTGAGGTTTTTGGGCTGTGGTAGACTAGTAATCGCTTCCATCTTGGAGGAATCCACTTGTAAGCCGCTTGCGGTGATCAAGTGGCCTAAATACTTGATAGAATCGCAACAGAAGTGACATTTAGTGAGGTTAACAGACAGATTATTCCCTTTCAGCACTTTCAACACTTTATCCAAATCCTCAAGATGTTGGTCGAACGATTCGGACAGTATTATTAAATCGTCCAGGTACGCGAGCATTCTCACATCTCCTACCAATACCTTGACCCGGTCGATAAGCCGTTGGAAGGTAGCAGGAGCATTCCGTAGTCCGAAAGGCATTCGATTAAATTTGAAAATTCCGAATGGCGTTATGAAGCTGGTTTTGTTCTGATCTTCCTCGCGCACCTTTACCTGCCAATAACCAGAGCGCAGGTCAAGGGTGGACATAAATAGAGTCGGCTTGGCGTCACGTAGAAGGTCATCAATTCGTGGCATCGGGTAGAGGTCCGGTACGGTGATGGAGTTCAACCTTCTGTAGTCGACGCAAGGGCGTAGACTCCCATCCTTCTTTGGCACTAATATAACAGGAGCAGACCATGGTGAAGATGAAGGTTGGATAATACCTTCGCTGAGCATCTTGTCGATCTCGTTTTTCAACTGTTCCCTTCGGACTGGAGACAGCCGGTAAGGTGGTACAGCTATTGGTGCGTGGTCGCCTGTGTCGATAGTGTGTTCAATCAACGTCGTTGGTTGCTTATTAAATAGGCAAACCTCCTTACTCTTCATTATGGCCCCTTCTATACGGCTTTTCTGTTCGTCATTCAGAGTTCCCATTTTGACTGTCCCGATGTCTAATGTACACAAGTCAATGTCATCAGCAGTGTAGCCCGTGAATAGCGCTTCAGAATTTGGCGACAGGGTAACTTCGGTTTCTTCAATCGCCTTTACCGCATCCGCGAACATATAATCCATATGGTGTGGCTCCGGTACGTACCCATCAAATGTATCATGGGCTGCAACCTTGGGTTCATAACCGTATGTCGGGTTGGTGTACCTAGACACGACATCTGGGTGTAAGTCGGGCTCAAACTGGGCCAATGATACGCTTTCAGGTCCTTCCACGATGAAATCATAATTAACTCCTGGACGTTCCACAAAATTCCAGGAACGTTGCAGGTATGTTGAGGACCATGCCTGCATCTTCTATGAACCCCATACCCAGCAACGTTTTATTTTCCTTAGCATGTGGAAGTACTACAAAGGTTGTAGGTACACTCCGATCACAAATTTTGACTGGCACTGTAATGGACAAGACTTCTTCTCGTCGTTTCAAGCCGACTGCCATAGTTATATTAGCAGTTTGTCAAGCAAAACTACATTGTCTTTGCTTTAAGCACTTGTACAGTTGATAGGAAGCCACACTAGATTTAGCGCAGGGGTCGACAAATGCTGTGCCAATAACATCAAAGATGGCAATTCCCACCTGCATTCTCGGGCGGGCGTCTAAGTTGATGTCTAGCGCGCAAAACCCAGTTTTCTCCATCTTGATTGGTTGAGCTTCTTTACACTTAGGGCATTTGCTTCGTGTATAACCAGGCATTCCACATCCGTAGCAGTAGAGAGTCGACATACTTGGTGACGGCGCTTGGGTAGACTCCATTTTAATCTCTTTAGGAGGTTGTTGTGTTCCACCCCTTTGCTTCAGTCTTTTTCGACATTCCTCAACGGTATGGCCCGTGGCACGACAGTACTCACAGCGCTGTTTCTTTTTGGTTTGCCCAGTTTGCTTTTCGAATTGGTCTTTACACAAAACTGATGAAGACTTCTCACGTAGCACCTGTTCAACATTCCTAGCAGCGGTTAGCAGCTGGTCGAATGTCATCACCGAGTCACGTGGTATTCTCTCGCGAATATTAATGTGCAACTGACCATGAATAGCATCTATTTGTAATTCCTCTGTCAAACCCGGTGATCGTAGCTGGGTCAACAGGGCTCTGTTCTTTGCGATAAACGTTTCTGTCAGCATATCCGACGGTTGCTTGCGTGAAAATACTTCCTGGAATATTTGGACGCCAGATATCTTCGGTGCAAAGGCGTGACGCAATCTTCCCTCGAAGTCGGTCCAACAGGTAATATTATCTTTCACTCCTTGCCACCACGTAGAAGCTTCACCTTTCAACACCAGAGGAAGACTCATAATAGCAGCCTCGTCCGACATGCCATTAACCTTTTTATAGACTCTTCTGAGACTGATAAAAACTCTTCCAAGCGTATAGATTCCCTAGTGCCGTCATAGGAAAATGACACGTTAGCAAATGATGCCGTTGTAGTCCTGACACCGCCAGCTGCGGCTTGAAGAGCTGCGGCCGTAAGTGACGTCACCAACTGCTGTAGCTGCTCCGTAGACATAGAAATGTTCTCCATCTTCTTTGTATTGGAAGGTCCGTGAAGTTTACGCGGTCTCAATTCCACTCTCAGTGTAGGTCTTGTTTTGGGTGTAGCCGCAGGTCCGCTTCCGGATTCCGCCAGCTTGGAGGTATTCGGCCGAACGTTGAGCGCCAGATGTAACCAGGGGTGGAGTGGTGTCGATTGAAACGCAGAATAACTTTACTTTTTATAATTGAAGATAACTCAATCACTATACAGAATGAAACTAAACCAATCACCAAAAGATGGGTCGGGAGCCGATCGCATCGATTTTGGGGATAAGCGGGAGTGTATAAGTGAGCCGGGAAAACCGTCAGCACTAAATACATTGCAGAGCGAAAGATAGCGTACAAAGTTGGCAAGGTTACTTATTAGGGATGTACCGACTAGTCGCCGACTAGTCGGGAAAGCCGACTATCCGGCTACATTTGTAGTCGGCGATTAGTCGGCGACTAGTCGGCAAAAACGGCCGATTAGTCGGCACTTTATTAGTGAAAGAAAAACAGAAAAAAAAAAGAAAACAACAGTCACTATTTACCATAATAAATATAATAATATGTTTTATGTCTATTTTACTAAAATATCTATTCAGGGTGCAAACGAAAACTTTTGTTCATATAATTGACCGTTTGATCGTTATCATATCTGTTGACCGTTAGCATAGGTGGGCTAGTGTTTTCCTCTACATACAGGTCGATCTCAGCTGATTCTCGTGTAATTTCATGGGCAAGTTCGATAGTAAAATAATTTTATTATTATTCAGTTTTTAGGGTTCCGTAGTTCCGTACCAAACAGGTAAAAAGGGACCCTAATACTAAGACTCCGCTGTCCGTCCGTCCGTCTGTCACTAGGCTGTATCTCACGAACCGTGATAGCTAGACAGTTGAAATTTTCACAGATGATGTATTTCTGTTGCCGCTATAACAACAAATACTAAAAAGTACGGAACCCTCGGTGGGCGAGTCCGACTCGCACTTGTCCGGTTTTTTTTTAATGGTGGAGCCATGGGGAACTATTAATGTTATTGCAAAATTTTGACAGGGCACCTTGCTCGTAAAGACGCTAACTACAGGGGATAGGTTCTTAACTGGCGACTACGTACGGGAAATAGAGCCTTGGAAATACCTCCTTCCCAAATTAAAAGAAAACAGAAATTGAACGAGGATTCATGTGATAGGTGTTTGAACCTGTAGAGAACACCTTTTAGCCAAGCTAAATGATGAATAGCGCAATCAAATGAGCAAAACGATTGTTTTTCACCAGAACTTATACGAAACTAATTATCTGGCCGACTAGTCGGCCGACTAATCGGCCATTCGAGCGCCGATTAGTCGGCTAGTCGGCAAAATCAATAGTCGGTACATCACTATTACTTATGGATCCTACGTTGAACAAACGTTCGCGTGTTCTAATTCGACGCCAGCGCCATCTCTTGACATATGTTGGCCCTAATGTCGTAGTTCCGCTACTCGCCACTGGATGGCGTTAGTAGTGGTGTTAGATATTCTCCCCCTCTATCCACGAAGACGTCTCGGCGAGTAGGATGGATGTTGATTTTATATTCGTTGGTTGGTAGTTTTTGCGGTTGTCTTCCTAGGCCTTCCTCTCTTCCGTATAGGCTGTAGAGGTTCCGGTAAGGTTACAATGTTGGTGGTGTTACAATGTTTAATTTATTGAAGCCCGCCGCTTAGGAATCAATATTGAGACTAGCTAGTATAATTTATCGATTATTTTTGTGTAACTTGATGATGGGCCACGCAGGCAATTTTACACGGTTAGGAAAAATTCGAAATAAGGTTATGTTTCAAAAACTACAAGAACTAAGGAAGTTGTATTGTTAAAATGGATTTTCTTATTTCTGGATTGTCTAAATAACAACCCGTGCTAATTTTGAATTTTATTAAAAACTAGCGACCCGCCCCGGCTTCGCACGGGTTACACAAAACCTTAACAAATTATACACCTAAACCTTCCTCAAGAATCACTCTATCGATAGGTGAAAACCGCATGAAATCCCTTCAGTAATTTTTATTCTCGGAATAATCATTCGAATAAACAATAATTCACGATTTTTTTTATTCACGAATGCTTTATTCAAATAAAAATAATCATCAGATATTTTTATTCGTCATTCGCGATAAATTTTGTTATTCTTATTCGTTATTCGTCATTCGAATAAATTTTGCCCATCTCTGAGTGATTTATAATCAAAGGGTGTCATTCTGAATCCCTAACAACGTTTGTCTTAAAGTCACTTGCCCTAACTGGCTTGTCCTAATGGGCACATGCCCTAATGATCAATTGTCATAACGATAATTTTCCATAATGTAATGGTTAGCCTAAGACTCATTTGTCCTAAGCATTTGTACCATAACTATCAAGTTCCCTAATGTTTTCTACCATATTCTTCGAAATCCCTAACAATGTTTGGCATAAAATAATATGTTCTAACTGTTTTGACCTAATGGCTATTGCCCTAATTATCAATTGTCATAAAAGTTACTTTTCCTATTGATCAATTATCATAACAATTACCTTCCATAATGAATGGTAACGAACTGTTGCCACAAAAGTGGGTTAGGTTAGGTTAGAACTGTGACCCTCACAAAAACGAACTGCTGCCACAAAAGTGGGTTAGGTTAGGTTAGAACTGCGACCATTGTAAAAACGAACTGCTGTTAAAACTAGGTTAGGTTAGAAATACGATCCTTACAAAAACGACCTGCTGCCACAAAAGTGGGTTAGGTTAGGTTAGAACTGTGATCCTCACAAAAATGAACTGCTGCCACAAAAGTGGGTTAGGTTAGGTTTAGAACTGCGACCATTGTAAAAACGAAACGAAATAGGGAAATCAAAATTAGGGCATACGAGTGTTAGGTCAAGCAACGATAGGCTAAGTAAAATTAGGTAACATGATGGTTAGGATATATAATTTTTAGGCCTAACAATAATTAGACAAAAAAAGAATTATGCTACATAACATTAGGATAAATACTCAATATGGAAAGTGCCATTAGGGAAAAACATATAAGGACAAAAAAAAATCGGCCATTCGATAATAGGGAAACCAAAATTAGGGTATACGAGTGTTAGGACAACTGATCATTATGACAAACAATATTAGGGAATACAAAAATAGGACAAAAGACTTTAGGGATTCAGATATAGATCCATAATCAAACATCCGATTCTAAGGGGCAAATTGTATGACGGATAGGGATCCCGTCATACAATTTGTCCCCTAGAATCCGATGTATGTTTATAATACATTCCTATCCTGTCACATTCCTGAAACTTAATCCTAAATCCTGACACGCAGTAACCCTAGCCAGGAGTGTCCATTTTAGACAGAAGTTGTGGGCTATGTATAACCTGGTAAATCTGACTTTATTTGGAACGGCCGGGTAATTAAGTTTGCTCGAGCGCGTCTATTTTTATAGGCCGACGTGAATTTCACTCTCGTCTCGGGTTTCATACATGTCAAACTTATGTAATAGACATTACTAATTATGCATATTTATAGATACACATTTGATACATCCTGTAGCGTTTAATTCAGAGGATACATTGACTGTGATTTCCGCCATTGTTACTCTGGTAATTTTATCAGGCCTACTAATTAAGTAGGTTAAAGGTAACCTAATTACAGTGAGACCAAGAGAGCGTTTAAAATAACACTTGCACTGCGTGTGCTATCAAAATATTCAAAATCGTTGCAGACAATGCAGACTTATCTTGGTCCAACTCTAGTTACCGACTTGTTTCTGTATTGGAGTATTTAAAGAAAATAAGTTCTCACCTGTGTTTTAAATGTTTAGATATACAGACTATAGGGTCAGATGTCAATCAGTTTTTTAATAAAAAAAATACCTATTCGTACCTTTTCTACTTGTATCACTAATATTGGAGATACAGTCAGCAGCAGAAGTTGCTAAGCGGGCCAGGTGTTCAAAATGATCTTGACGCGACTTTATTGTTAAGAGAATAAGAGCGTGTATTGTTAAGAGAACAAACATTTTCGCTGTTTCCAAGCTCGGTTGCCATGGCAACAATATGGCGTCCATTCTATTATTCACTGAGTTCTTTGACTTCGTGTGTGGCGTTGGCGCGCTGCTTACTTATCCACTCAACCGTCCGGCCCGCGAGACTGTTTTCCCGTCTACCGTCCGGGTTTTTTTAGCGACGCACGCCCCGCGCAGCGCATTCACAATTTTCTACAAAAATTATAACTACACTGCCATCTAAATTTTTTTAGAGCTAACTATTTAGTTTGGCTATGTTGTCGCATCAAGAGAATTAGTAAATAATGCCGAAATATTCCGTTAGATGGCTCTGAAATCAATTCTTTCTTCCACCCCTTTGGATAGTAAGGTTCCCGCGGACGGTTAAGAGCATATTTTTTTCGGATACTATGCTATCGTCGGACGGTCAAGTGGGGTGGGTTTACTATCATTTTAAATAATACTAATAAGTACCTACGTACTGTAATATAAGCTGTAGAGACAATTACCCCCCTACCCCTACATAGAAACTCAAGCCCCCTAGCCCCCTAGAATCTCTGCAGTTTACTGTAAAGTTGCAAAACTTCTTACACTTAGGTGCACAATTTTGTTTAATGTATTACTGATTTTCTAAAATCAACCTTGCTTCGCATGACACCTTGATAAGGCATTTAATTAAATATATAAATTTCTTGTTAAGCTTAAATCTCTTCGGTTACAATCTTATCAGGTTCAAAATCTCTGGTATTATTGTATACAATTTCGCTCGTTTCAGAGAAAAGTTAATATTTCGCGAATCTACATATTTTCCAAGAAATATGAAGACAGGTTTTCCCATTTCTCATATTTGCATATTTGTGATGATACCTGAGGTATCACTAGTGATAATACTTTCTTTTGTTTCGCGTGTTTATGTTGTCATTAATATATATACAATTTTCCACCTTACGTCAATGGATTAAGGTAAAATGTGAATATATCACCCATGATTTTTACTGTAGATACATAATTCAGACAAGCAATAGAAGTCTGTATGAAGTTGGTAAAGCTTATCTACATCAAAATTTACAATTTTCTTTCCCCCTTAGGGCATTTGTGATATTTACCAGGAGGTACAGTCAACAACAGAGCTATGAATACAGGCAAAGTGTCAAAAATATGTATACAGTACTTTATTGCCTGTACATTAAGGTCGTGCATACATATTTTTGGCACTTTGCCTGTATTCATAGCTCTGTTGTTGACTGTACAAAAATTTGTATGTTATAATTTAAGATGAAGTTTCGTAGGTACACCTCCATATATTTGTAGAGGGTACGCCCCATTTAAGAAAACATGCTTAAGCGTATTTTACAAGCTTTTATTTAACTTGCGTAGTTACTACGATGTGTGTATTTGTATGATGTGTATGTATTTGTATGTGTATGATGTGTATGTATTTGTATGTGTATGATGTGTATGTATTTGTATGTACCATCCTCCACACTGTTAACTGTCCATCGGTGGACCTTTTGCATTTTGTAATAAGGTCCACCGATGGACAGTTAAGAGTGTTGCTGTTTGTATGTTACTGTGTATGTAATGTATGTTAGTGTGGGCACAGAATAAATAATAGTACTAGGTACAGAAGACTCACTCTCTAACAAAACGCGTCTGTTACGATCAGCACAGATATGGCCGCTAGGTGGCGACAGCGCCACGCGCGGCTTATGGCAAACCCCAAAATTGGGGCCGAACGGATGTACTTTTAGCTAAGTATATACCTGTAGCAAAGCGACGAAATCGCGGAGTGAGCCACGCCTGGTGTGGGTCAAATCTTGGAAGCTCGATTGGACTAACTACCCGATTTCCGATTGAGCTGAAAATTTGAAGTCGGGTGACAATGCAATATTATGGTACCATCGAGCTGATCTGATGGAGACAGGAGGTGGCCATAGGCACTCTGTGGTAAAACAATGCAACCTAATTGTGTTCGAGGTTATTATAATTGTCTCGATGAGTATTAGTTGCCTGTGGAAAGAAAACTAACTTACCTACATAAAAGCTTGTAACCTACCAGTTTTTGAAGTGAAAACTTCTTTAGCGGCGCTGAGCACTTTTTGAGGTGGGGAAAAAATGATAAACTCGAGACAGCGTAACGCGTAAGGCGTCTCTCCTCTCTTTCTACCGCACGGCGAAAATGTATGCCTGAGCCTGCTGTTTCATGTAGGCGGCGCAGGGCGCTTGCGTGACTTTATGTTATGTGTGACGGACGATGTTATTCACCAAAGAACTTTAGTCATAACGTATCATAATCAGGTCAATTATTTAAAACTGGACTTTTATATTAAGCAATAAAGCTCAATGTTCTAATCTTGTACGGGCTGAAATACGAGGATCTCACAGTTACATTCTAACTTTATATCACTCCAATATAATTCAATAAAGCTACATCTTGATGAAATCGCTAATAAAAGTGAACTCTAGTACGGGTTAATAAAACTCAAAATATCATGACCAAATATATTTAGATGCGAGGTCTGCAAGGTAACTTTACAATTTCTATTCGAATTTTAAACAATTAACGCTACAAATTTACTCACTGGCCAGCAATTTCGGAACTAAAGTTTTTCAATAGAAAAGAGAATGGGTCAATTATACATAGTGCTGCAGACATTTTGGACTAGTCATTGAGTTTTCACCCGTTGTTTTTTTTTGCTAAAAACTTATTTTTATTGATAGTTCGAATGCCCCAATTTGTCAAACCGATCTGTAATTAAAAAATAAATTAGTGTTGGTGATTGGGAAATAAATTGGCCAATCGAACTGGCATTTTAGCTTTCTTCACATGAATATTTAGGAAGTAGGTAATCACGTCGCCTTGACTCACAAAACTTATCGGTGCGCGATAACGATAAGATTAGATATAGGTAGATTTGAAGCCATCCTTTATGTACTATTGATACGTATATTTATAAACAAATATATTAACAATACGCATAATAGATAATATATAGAGCCTAGAAATTAAAGAAAGAACGTGTCTTAGTCTCAATTTGCCATAAGGCGATTTTTTATTGCGACTTTCTAAAAAAATAAATGTACAACAGGGTTTCACAAACTTACCTATAACCCCATGTTATATTTCTATTAATTTTTTCAGTCTGCCGTGATTATTCGTGTGCTAATTCTTGTCGCGAACCCATTGCAAATATTGCAATCACTTGCAAACCCCTGGGGGTTAGCGTGCCCCACTTCGAGAAACTCTGAATCTGGATCGTACTTTTGCTGTTTAAATCCAAGACTATACTGCTACATCTAAATCTAACCTTAAATTAATATCATTTTAGTACAAGACTATAGACGATGAGGAGTACATTTATTTATCGATTGGTCATTTCATATTATCTACAATATAAATACAATGCTGAAAAATATTTCCGTCTGATCCTTTCGATTTCCAACACAACAGATTAAAATGTGCATAATAACAATATTGTTCAGAGAAAGTCTGTAGGTATTATAAAGGAGTTAATCACCGCCATATTACTCGTAAACCCATTACCGACACGATAGGTCCGGTTAATGGATATGCAGATTCTGAACTATGAGATTGGTAAGATATGTAATTGGTACCATCGACCATCATCCGTGTGGACGATGTGCGACTGTTAAATGACAATTTGAACTATTAAATTGTACAACGGGCCTTAATCGCGTATTCAGGCTCCAACGTTTCGAGGACAGGTAGAGGATGTTAATAACTTTAGCCAGACTTCTCCGAGACCACGGAGACAAACCGTCCTCTCGTTGAAGTTTAAATCAGTGTATGACAATTTGTATATTTGTAACCCTTATTAAGAAGACATAAGGGCACATGGGGGAACTGAGAGTCATAACATTCGACAATGCTATCCTTGGCTAAAATAAGACTGTATCTTACAGAGGTCAACGCTGCTGTTACATGTATACATGTATACAATAGGTACATCTATCATCTTTTACTAATATTCAAGATTGCAATGATAAAATTCCACGACAAATCGATCTCGACTCAACCGGAGTCCAGATATGGTCAGATGATTTTCAAATCACATTGAAAATCTACCTGAATCTGAAAATTACTTTTAAAACTTACTATTTTGGCTCAGACTGAATCCATACAGGGTCCCAGACTGTGTCCTAAATAGTCCTAAAGTAGTTAGTCGCTTAGCTGGTTTAAGTTGCCAACGGACGAATATAAATAATATGTATTAGGTATTATAATATGACCTAAAAGTACACAGGTGGAAACTTCTAGGCTTGACTGATTTCTGGAAAGCGTAAATATCGCTTCAGGCGACCTTGACATTATCTTCTGTTTATAGAGCGTTTATATTTATGAGTGATAGCGTTGTCGCATTACCTAGCTAGACATATTAAATACATAAATAAATAAATATTATAGTACATTATAACACAAATTGACTAAGTCCCACGGTAAGCTCAATAAGGCTTGTGTTGTGGGTACTTAGACAACGATATATATAATATTTACAAATACTTAACTACATAGAGAACACCCATGACTCAGGAACAAATATCTGTGTTAATCACACAAATAAATGCTTACCGGGATTCGAACCCAGGACCATCGGCTTCACAGGGTCATGCACTACCCACTAGGCCATCAGACAGGTCGTCAAACATGTAATATTAAAACGGGTCACTCACGTTTTGAAGCCGATAATTGCTCGACATGTTTAGTTCAATAACGAGGAGTTCAACAGGAGCCACACGCGTTGACCGACCGACGCAGATTGTTAGTAATAAACGTCTTTTAGGGTTCCTTAGTCCACAAGGAACCCTTATAGGTATGTATTAGATTTTCTTGTTCGTCTGTCTGACTTTCCGTCTATCTGTGGTTTAGCTCAGTGACCAGTAGTGTTAGAAGGCAAAAATCATGTAAAGCAAGTGGTGTAGATGGTCTGATGAGTGCGGTTGATTTGATTGACCGATGACACTACTAAAATCTTAACCCTTTTCTTTAGTTTAGCCGTAATCGTGTAAAAAGGGCTCATCTCTATGTAACACAGAAGATGAAAGAGTACAGGCGAAAATGTGCTTAATATGGCGTCAATAAGCGACAAATCATTTCAGACATCTTTACAATCAATAACATTTGTGTTGGTTATACTACTAAGGAGTCTATAAGGCATGGATTAACCTACTTTCGTTTCGTTACAGGTTATAGTGGAATCCCACAAGGAGCTGCGATGCCCAGAATGCCGCGTCCTCGTAGAAACAAAGGTCGAGGAGCTGCCCCCCAACGTGCTGCTCATGAGGATCCTGGAGGGGATGCGGAACAATGTTCCACGCAAGCTAATACCGTCGCAACGGACCAATAGACATGCACAGGTATAGGCTTTTGACACGGTCATACTAACATCCACTTTAGGTTATAGCGATATCCCACAATGGGTCTATCATAGGTACTTATTGTAGATATTTTACATTAGACTATTGTTATTGACTTCTTCGGCGCTATGGAGACGCCATCTAGCGAAAGGGAACGTACGACGATACTATATCATATTGTTATGTACTGCACCGACTTCAGTGGAGATATTGGGATGAAGCCATTGCCCAGCACGGCAAGATCCAAATATATTTTTATTATTTTTGCACGTTTTAATTCTTTACTCGACCTACTAAGTAAGCAAGGAAGTGGAATAACTGGGATGAGCAACAAATTATTCTACCTATAACGACTAACGGTATATTTGTAAATACGCAGTAGATCTGACACGACGCAATGTACGGGTTTGCAGTTGCACAATCATTGCTGATCAATAATTCAATTGCCTTACAACAAAAACATGACATCATGTCATTGTCATTACAAATCAAAGGTAAAAAGTTTGACGGACAATGTCAATTATTATTATCTGGAATTTCATCATCACTGTCTTCTTAGCAGGTGTCCTTCTGAGAAAAAAGTGACCGTAGTTAGTAGGCACGCATTAGCATCAAATCGCATTTTAACACACACAAATCTGTGCCGCGCTTATAATAAATGAAACTGTTATTTTTTTTGCAATAAAGAGTTGTAATTCGACGGACCGTAAGCGCCTATATTTTGCTCCAAAGGTACCTACGTTGATATACATTATGTATATGCCGTAAATATGAATGAAAAAATGTCGTAAATACTAAGTTAGTTAGTTAGTTATTCTTAGCAAAACCATTAAATTATCAGAAATCACTAAAATGTACCAATCAATTTCGTTCATTGCAATGCAACTCAATGTACCGAAATAATTGTCGCAACCTCATATCATACATTAACATACCACCAAATTTAAACCTTTGGCATACGATCTAGAGTCGATTTTGCAACAACTTGTTATATTGGAGTTTGCGAAAATTACTTGTTCATATCAAACATTGGGCGGGCTTCCCCTGGAATCGATTGAGCTTTCGAGAAACGTTCTGATTTGTTTACATCTTTCAAATAAACATTATAATTGAGTCTTTACGTAACTTGGTCACGCCAGATGCGTTCACGACCTTATTATAACGGCTTAAAGTTTAAATTCCTTTGACAGATGCGACCGGACGATGACTCAACGTAGTACTTAGCATGAATGGGGCATGGCTCATTGAAATAAGTAGCGATATATTAGACGTGTCTCGTATGAGGATTAGCCGGGTCTTGGTCGTATCCTGTACTGTTACTGGGGCAGAGGAGTCATGATTGTCTATTAATATGTGTCCTAGACATGATTTGATCCCTCTATACTATATGTATGACAGGCTGATGAGGGAAATAGGATGCACTTGTTAAATGCAACATGAGATTACTTTAAAAGAACACATTCAACCTGTGATACATTTTTGCGACCACAATATGGATGTCACACAATATAAAAGGTGACTGTAAAACTATAGTTATTTAACTTATTTATGATAAAAGTGTGGAAAGTACACACTTGTATCATACAATATTTTACAATGCATTCATAAATTAATAAAAATAATTGAGGTTACCTACTACAAATTTATAATCTTTATTAAAACGTGGAATGTGGAACGCTTGCGGAAAAGTGGCACTTTCGATGCAAATGTTGTCCCACATAGTAGTAGGGCTTACGGCGATATTTACATCGAAAGCTGCATTTTTGGCAGAAAGCAAGCCGCTTTGCCCAGTGATACTAGGGACTAATCTGAATGATTTCATCCGAGGAAACACAAATTTCATTCACTAGAATTCAAGATGGCGGACCTTTTTCAAAATGGCGGCCGCAATATTTAAAAAAATTATAGACACAAAACGGCTGCACCGATTTTAGTGATTGATATATCGATCAATTCGTATTGACACTTGTAATCGAATAAAAAATATGGCATTTAAGAAATTATAGATGGCGGCCGAATATTAAGAAAATTGTGTTTTTTTTCTTTAATTTTTTTCATTCTAATGAAAATAACAACTAAATATTCTATAATATGATCACATATTCTTTCATTTAAATGAAACCTGATAATATTATCTGCAAAATAAAAAAATAATCTTAACAAGCCGTTGAGTAGTTTTTGAACTATACGCATTTCAAAAAGCGCGTAACTGCCGTTCGAAACGGCCCGCTCGCGCGGCTCGCGTCAAAACTACTGAAACTACTAAAAAAAGAACAGAAAACATATTTACTTTATTTATTGAGCTATAAATAAATAAATAAATTGTATTTCTGCTTATTATTTGTGACCATCACGGGAAAAGGTATAGCGGCTGGCGCTTACGTCGCTTAGCACCGCAATAGTATTGGAGCGGCGTTAATAATAGCGTAAGCGCCATCCGCCCTAAGGTACCTATACCAGTGGGTTCAAATTTATTCCTCTCGATCATCTTTGCCCGATGTGGTTGAACTGAAAGAAAAGAAAATTCATATGAAATCAGATCAAAATATACCTAATATAATTAAATTAAATATATAGAGATGAACTACGCCAAACTGTCCCGCCCCTCCATTACTATTTCAATGTGTGCAGTGTTGAAATAGTAATGGAGGGCGGGACAGTTTGGCGTGGTTTATCTATAAGTACCTTTTGTTTTTGCAAGTGCTGCATCGCACTGTACAGGGTAGACCCACCCTCCGACACGTGCAGCGCATTGTTTCGCAGCCTTTTTTACAGCCGCAATGGTCCAGGTATGATAATTCACGCCACATCGCCCTAGCATCAGACCATTGCGATTCCCAACTGCCATTAGATGACTTCCAACCCCAAGAGGATGGCAATGGCACAGAGGCATCATCAAGAATAAGGGCATACCACCCCATAAGTGGCCTGCTTGATATGTGAGACGGAGCGCGTGTTTATGTAATGCTGCCGATGTTGGTGGGATGCTGGTTACCAATTTATTTTTAGTAGCAAATAGTTCCTTGCGTACCAAGTTGTCCGACGGATGTGATATTTGTGGGTCATATAAGTAGCAGGTGAACTTTTCCAGCACAGCCATGATTTCTTCAGGAAGGCTTTGTAATGGCTGCGATATTTCTTTCAAAGTTGGTGTAACTTCAGGGTGTAACAACCACGTTTTGAAGCAAGACTTCTTTCCTTTTGTATGGAAGTAAGAAGTAGTGTCACACCCTGTAGAGGCGTTCACGCCACGAAGAGCGGTTGATCTGTCAGGACCCAAAGTATTTGCTATTTATGAACATCGATATAACGGCGTTTATTTGCAGTCCCAGTTAGTAGCCATAACTCTTGCAGGCCACTATCAATTGAAGATTGATGATATGATATCAAGAACACCAAAACATCTGTATCGGAAGACCTAATCAAAATACGCCAATTCCCTGTTCTGCCTGATCTTTTGCGTGAAGTACGATGCGGCCATCAGCTTCTTCCGCATGTGTTCCTATTCATAAGATCAGGCAGAACAGGGAATTAGGCGTATTTTGATTAGATCTTCCGATACAGATGTTTTGGTGTTATTGATATCATATCATCAAACTTAAATTGAGAGTGACCTGCAAGAGTTATGGCTATTAACTGGGACTGCAAATAACGCCGTTATGGCGATGTTCATAAAATAGCAAATACTTTGGCTCCTGACAGATCAACCGCTCTTCGTGACTTTCACGCCTCTACAGGGTGTGACACTACTTCTTACTTCCATACAAAAGGAAATAAGTCTTGCTTCAAAACGTGGTTGTCACACCCTGAAGTTACACCAGCTTTGAAACAAATATCGCAGCCATTACAAAGCCTTCCTGAAGAAATCATGGCTATGCCGGAAAAGTTCACCTGCTACCTATATATATATGACCCACAAATAGCACATTCGTCGGGCAACTTGGTACGCAAGGAGCTATTTGCTACTAAAAAGAAATTGGTAACCAGCATCCCACCAACATCGGCAGCATTACATAAACACGCGCTCCGTCACACATATCAAGCAGGCCAGTTATGGGGTGATATGCCCTTATTCTTGATGATGCCTCTGTGCCATTGCCATCCTCTTGGGGTTGGAAGTCATCTAATGGCAGTTGGGAACCGCAATGGTCTGATGCCAGGGAGATGGCGTGAATAGTCATACCTGGACCATTGCGGCTGTAAAAAAGGCTGCGAAACAATGCGCTGCACGTGTCGGAGAGTGGGTCTACCCTGTACAGTGCAATGCAGCACTTGCAAAGGCAACTGCAAAAACGAAAGGTACTTATAGATAAACCAGGCCAAACTGTCCCGCCCCTCCATTACTATTTTAATACTACACACATTGAAATAGTAATGGAAGTTAGTTTGGCGTAGATCATCTCTATATATTTAATTTAATTATATTAGGTATATTTTGTTCTGATTTCATATGAATTTTCTTTTCTTTCAGTTCATCCACATCGGACGAAGATGATAAAGAGGAATAAATTTGAACCCACGGGTATAGGTACCTTAGGGCGGATGGCGCTTACGCTATTATTAACGCCGCTCCAATACTATTGCGGTGCTAAGCGACGTAAGCGCCAGCCGCCATAACTTTTCCCGTGATGGTCACAAATAATAAGCAGAAATACAATTTATTTATTTATTTATTTATATCTCAATAAATAAAGTAAATATGTTTTCAGTTCTTTTTTTACCTTTAAATCATCAAAATTCTCAGTTTTGACGCGAGCCGCTCGAGCGGGCCGTTTCGGACGGCAGTTACGCGCTTTTTGAAATGCGTATAGTTCAAAAACTACTCAACGGATTGTTAAGATTATTTTTTTATTTTGCAGATAATATTATCAGGTTTCATTTAAATGAAAGAATATGTGATCATATTATAGAATATTTAGTTGTTATTTTCATTAGAAGGAAAAAAATTAAAGAAAAAAAACACAATTATCTTAATATTCGGCCGCCATCTTTAATTTCTTAAATGCCATATTTTTTATTCGATTACAAGTGTCAATACGAATTGATCGATATATCAATCATTAAAATCGGTGCAGCCGTTTTGTGTCTATAATTTTTTTTAATATTGCAGCCGCCATTTTGTAAAAGGTCCGCCATCTTGAATTCTAGTGAATGAAATTTGTGTTTCCTCGGATGAAATCATTCAGATTGGTCCCTAGTATCACTGGGCAAAGCGGCTTGCTTTCTGCCAAAAATGCAGTTTCTTTTCGCTAAGCTCTATCACTAACATAAAGTTCCACTTACTGAGCATATATGCATTGTTAAAAATAATTTTGGTGGAGCCCCTTACAAATAAGCTACCGAATTAATCCGTATAAAATGCATGACCGTCCGCTCAGTGCTTAGCGAGTTGCGTTCTTAGGCCCTGAACTCACTTTACCAAACTATAGGACCCTAACAACACTTTATGAGCTTAGAACTATGTTCTTTTTATGTAAGATTGTCCTATTAGGTATACTTTATTTGTATATTTCAGGGGCAGCCTCAGCAGAGCGGCCAGAGCCGGGACAAGCAGCTACCGCCGCACGGTCGTGCGCTATACGACTTCATCTCGAAGGAACCCGGGTAAATACTCTTACTCATTCTGATACCCAAAGATTTTTTCATTTCTCATTATCTGAAAGAGGGTCATTGTTCTTCTAAACTAAAAGGTGTGCAGAAAATGATACGTTTGAAGCACTAGAGCATTTTAGGTTCCAAGTACGATTTTTTTTTTACGATAACAATTAACATTTTGGTATAAAATGGATTTGTTATACAATTTCCATTCGGATATTTGACTCCCCATTCCATAAATAACGATACTTTTGTTTTTGAAATTGTTAATTGAAAGTACCCTCAAAATTACTATAAAAATGTATACTTAGTCGTGTTTAAAAAAAAAACACATGCATAAAAAGTAGTGTTTAACTCAGGTGAAAGGCATCATTTCATCCCTTGGTTTAGACGTGCGCGCCGGTCGAAAAAAATCGGGCGGCGGCGCGCCACGAAAAAATCCACGGCGGCGGCGCGCCACGAAAAAATCCACGGCGGCGGCGTAACGCCGGCGGCGTGGGATTTTTCAACTTTTCAATATTAAGACGTATAATGAAAAGTTACGCTTAACCCTTAAGGGGCTACCCCACGCCAATGACCTTCGATCTGTATCCCTTAGTTTTCTAATGTTTTTTGCAGCTTATTATATTACCAGCAAGGCTTTAAGTAATATAGTATCCCATATTTACTTCAAAGTCTTCGAGATATTTGGCATCAAATTTGAACAATTTTAGGCTAATAAACTGGTTTTCTGGCCATAACTTTTGTGTTAATTAGTTTAAAATTAAAACCCTGCACACGCTTTTCGAGACGTCAAAGACGCACTCAAATATGTAGATTTCGTAGGCACATGTAAGATCCTTCACTGTAAACTAGATACGAAAAAAATGTTTTTTTAGATAATGTATAAAAAATTCATAAAAAAATAAGTATTCATTTTGTTTCAAAATCCGGTGGACAAAACCGGAGATAAAAGATTGAAAAACCGATAACCGTTTGTCTTATAATTCTATCTGTAGTGCAAAAAAAGGAGATACGATTCAAAACTTTTCAAAAATCGATGAAAACCTCGGGTAGCCCCTCGCAAAGGGAAAAAAATGTCAAAGAACTGTGTTAGTATCATTTTTGAAGTGAAAACTTCTGTAGCGGCGCTGTGCAATTTTTGAGGTGGAGAAAAAATTATAAACTCGAGACAGCGTAAGGCGTAACGCGTAAGGCGTCTCTCCACTCTTTCTACCTCACGGCGAAAACGTATGCCTGAGCCTGCTGTTTCATGTAGGCGGCGCAGGGCGCTTGCGTGACGTTATGTTATGTGAACCGACAAAGTCATCGTTTTTTGATTTAAATGCCATCTAGTGAGTTTCCCTCAAACTGGTATTAATATAACTGTAGTACCAGTAGTACTCACAGTGATGTGCTTAGGGGTTTCAAGTAATGCGACGATACAACGCTAGATGGCGTTAACCTCAATTATACATAGTGCTACAGACATTTTGCACTAAATGGCGCTGTTATTAATATTTTTAGTTACAATGTCGTTGAGTTTTCACTTCTGCCGGCACTCCCTGAGTGCAACCCGTTGTTTTTTTTGGTGTTATTATCTTATTATATGGTTGTTTATTGTAGAAAAATCATGAAAAAAATCTATTTATAATAGTTTCGAAAAAAACATACGTATGTTAAATAAAAAGATACGCCGCATAATGAAAAGACGTCTAGTATTTTGGACGTTGCCGAGTATACATACAGTGCATAAGGTTTTTTTTGTCAAATTCATGGTTTTTTTATAAATACACAATAATTGCATTTTTTAATTACAAATTACAAACACTGATAATGTCAACTTATGTTATGAATTAAAGTCAAACCTATTATTTTCATATTTTTCCAAAAACTTTATAGCTCGTAGGTGGTAAAATTTTAGCAGTCATTGACGTCATTTATCAAACTTAGCGGGGTATCGTAGGAGGACTAGGAGGCAGCAACATCTGAGCAATGGTTTTTACAATAATGCATGCAATTTGATCAATATTTTGTAAGAAATTTCTGAAATGAAATAGGGTCTGTCTCTTGATGTCTTGATGAACGCACAGGAAAAAAAATCCGTATGAATATTTTTTTATCTATTTGGTTCATTAGTTCATTACGTTGTAAACCGACAAGTAATGACTATTTAAAACGTTTTGAAACACCTAACATCCCTCTGTTTAATTATTTACCATAAAAACCACCACCACACTACCAGAAAATTTGATAATTTTACTCTTCGCATACTTGGCAATGTCCAACATACTGGACTTAGCAAAAGTGCCGTGTAATCGACAACGGTTAAAACACTGGAAATTATACTTTGTAAATGTGATTTCCCCATACATACAACACATTTTTATGAAAATCATACTGCCACATAAGAAATAGTTAGTATGGTGTTGGTGCGACATAAAATAGTAGAAATTAAATTATACAATAACCAAAAAAATTCCGTACTAAATTATTGCCATGTAAGTAAGTATTTTACGTCAAAAATGTGAGAGTTACGTAGGAAGTGGTTCCCGCGTTAATTTTTAACTATTTCTTATCGGTCTATGACCTATTACATATTTTAACGCTGCATAATACTGTCTTATAAAAAAATATTCGGCGCGAATTTTAAACTACCGGCGGCGGCGGCGGCGCGCTGACTCTATGGCGGCGGCGCGCCGCGACGGCGCGCACGTCTACCTTGGTTAACAATCTACTAATGTAATCTCCGATATGTTAAAGCACCAGTCAACCTATCCCCACATTGTTCCACTTTTAAAGTCGTAATAAAGCATAGTTATAACATATTTACGGGAAAGTTCCATTTTCACCAGCGTGTCAACAATCTCAATATCTTAAACATAGTTTTTGTTTTCTTAGTTGTCAGTGTTTTTGAATATGACTAGGTAACTAGTGATTTTAAAAAGATATAAAACGTGTCATACGTAAGTTCCCGGATCTTCTAGGACAGCCTACGTTATGAAAAAATATCGTTTTGAGGGAAAGTCCATACCTATCTAATCTATTGTAAAAAAAAACCCACCACAGATAATCTGAGTCACGATATAAATATCTCATCCATATGTCTAGTTACATTTGAATGACAGTGTGCGGTAGATAGGAATGACTTATTGATTGTGTTGACGTTCATTTTAAAATTGTCATAAATTGGGTGAATCATCCAGCATTTCCGGCAATCCTAATAATCATGCTAATTATTGTAAAGCTTTGTGGACGCCGCCGTCAAAGAGATGAATCATTTTATAGGCCTCAACTGTATTATATTTCCTGTAGTAAATATTTTATGCCAGATATACAGGATGGCTAAAAAATAAGTGCATTCCCGTTGCCAGGGAGGTTTTGGGATTATACTGAGCAACTTTTACTATGGGACCAACCCAGAAACCGCGAAAAAAAATTACCCTCCCATAGAAAATAGACCAGCCAAAATGTATGAAACAGCTAATTTTTTTTCGCGATTTCGGGATTGGTCCCATAGTAAAAGTTGCTCAGTATAATCCCAAAACCTCCCCGGCAACGGGAATGCACTTATTCTTTAGCCACCCTGTATAGACAATAACGTTAACAGAATGACCGGGTGATCTTTATGTGATCTAGATTAAATGTGACATGATTTGTCTTTGATCTTTTGGAAATAGTGGGTGTGTTGGGCAAGTTTTAGAAATAAATCTAAAATGTCACTACCTGAACTGATTCGAACGTTTAGCTCTGGGACCACCAACCCTCCCAAACCAATCAAACTTCGGTGAGACATTCTATTCACACGACGAGTTTTTTAGTCTGCCGATTGTTGATTAATTGTTAAAAATTAAATATTGTTATGACATATTAAGATATTCGAATAAACAAGAAGAGAATTGACATATAATGCGAATAAAGTGTGAATTGGATTAATTCCATTTGTTAGCTATTTATTGCCCGATATAATAATTGAAATTAATAATATTTATACACTATTGAATTTTTAATATTGTACCTACCTCGACATGTAAATTGTTATTAATAAATATATTTCATTTCATATATACCCATGTTATCTTTCAATTTTTCACCTGCAAAAAGGTTCAATGAAATTAATATTCTCTTCTATTGAGTACCAAAAAAATGTGTTATTTGACAGTGTATATAATATTGTTTGTAACATTGCAGCGACCTCTCATTCAAGAAAGGTGAAACAATACTGCTACAGAAGAAACTGGACGCCTTCTGGTACCAAGGAGAGACCTCCGGCCGGACCGGGGTCTTCCCTATCACTTACCTACAGGTACCGTACCATGACTAATACCTTAAAACTTCATCATTGGCCTTAAAGTCTATTGCAGACCATAGAAACAGTGTCAGGCAGGCGACAACGTTTTTGGTGGCTGTGTAAGTCGATACGGGAGTGGCAAACACGCCCACTAGCTTGGCATTGTAATGTGACCATGGCGAACAGATGTCACTTACTTGAGAGTGTCTTAAACCAAGCGTCATTTTACGCCCGTCGAACACCAGTTTGCGCCACTTGTCTGTGTCCTCGGCAAGCTCCTCCCATTTGTGAACCATAGAAAACATAGAGATTAGAGATACAATAATATAGAGATGAAATGGGGGATAAGACGACCGAACTTTCAGTAGGAGTAACAAACAAAGCGCTGTTATGGTTTGTTTGTACTTGTCAAAGTCCCACGTTTGTTTCTGTCTACTTCTAAAAAGTTAAAGTGCCACGTCAAAACGGTAAACATATTGTTGTTGCCCGCCGGTGCCTGATGGGTACGAATAAATTGGCGTGGGATGTAACATGTGTTGATACGCTGGCCCCATCCCACGTCCGGGGCTCTGCCAGGTGGCCAGGGATGGCAGCAGACGACGCCCAAATTACCAAGTGTCGCAAATATGCATTCTTGAAAACGAATTATGTATTTGCGGCACTTGCAATTGAAACTCTCGGTCCTTGGTCGTCAGACACCAAAAAACTAGTAAAAGAAATTTCTACCAAACTAGCCTGGGTGTCTGGCGACCTACGAGGTGGCGCATTTTTTGCACAAAAACTCAGCCTCGCTGTGCAGAGGGGGAACGCGGCTAGCGACCTGAGAACAATGCCTCAGGCTAATTTAGGGCTAGATTTATGATTTGTTTATTTTGTTATTTAATCTCTGTTTTAATTATTAAACATCTCTCATAGTAAAAACTCATTAAATTAAGACTAATACAGGATTAATTGAGTCACAGACATAATTGGTTTTATTAATAAAAAAAACCGGGCAAGTGCGAGTCGGACTCGCGCACGAAGGGTTCCGTACCATAATGCAAAAAAAAAAAAACAAAAATAAAAGCAAAAAAAAAAACGGTCACCCATCTAAATACTGACCACTCCCGACGTTGCTTAACTTTGGTCAAAAATCACGTTTGTTGTATGGGAGCCCCATTTAAATCTTTATTTTATTCTGTTTTTAGTATTTGTTGTTATAGCGGCAACAGAAATACATCATCTGTGAAAATTTCAACTGTCTAGCTATCACGGTTCGTGAGATACAGCCTGGTGACAGACGGACGGACGGACGGACGGACGGACAGCGAAGTCTTAGTAATAGGGTCCCGTTTTACCCTTTGGGTACGGAACCCTAAAAATGATTATGATTATTTCGCTCAGCGGATCAGCATTGATATCTAGCGGGGCGATGCGGCCAGCCTTCTGGGCACCCTACCAACCGACCAGAATTAATTAAATAAATAAATATTATAGGACATTTTTACAGAAATAGACTAAGCCCCACGGTAAGCTCAAGAAGGCTTGTGTTGTGGGTACTCAGACAACGATATATGTAATATATAAATACTTAAATACAAAGAAAGCAACCATGACTCGGGAACAAATATCTGTATCATCATACAAATAAATGCCCTTACCAGGATTCGAACCCGGAACCATCGGCTTCATAGGCAAGGTCACTACCCAAGTACCCACTAGGCCAGAGCGGTCGTCAAAATGGAGGGCAAATTTTTTATCTATAAGTTTTTAATATAAATAAGTGTTTTTATTTAGTTGTATTTCGTTGGGCCAATAAATCACAATTGAATTTGTAATTTCAGGTGATAGTCCCACTCCCTGTCCCGACGGCGCTATGCAAAGCGCTGTACGACTTCCGAATGTCTGCGCCAGATGAAGAGGGCTGTTTAGCGTTTGATAAAGGTACCAATCATATCATTCTCATTCTTGCCAATTTGTTAATAAAATTACTTACCCCCCTTATTCATAAAACTTTACGGGACAATTATTAGCTAGATTTATATTTGGATTTAGATTTATTTATTTCATAATATGAAATTACAATATAAATTATTTTACACTAATCTATACCAATTTATATTATGATCGTCAAGTAGGAAAATAACAATTAAGCTAGTTAAGGCTTGTAGCGCGTTTATGAATACGGGGGTTAGTAGATATTCATAATTTTTAAATATGAGTTTTATTGCAATCAATTATAATGCATTCGTATCGTATCGCTTCTTATAAAGAACTTTGACTTACATGTGATCTAAAGTAAGGTACGAGATTTGAAATGATTATTATGTAGTTAAAGAAGGAAATAAATAAACATTTATTTAACGCCACAACATAGTACAGTGGTTCCCTAACATAAGTATCAACTTTTCTAAGATTAGTATGGCAACTTGGGTACTTAGAGTTGGGGCACCGACCGTACATAATAAAGAAGACATGTAGACATAGAAATAAATAAAAAAAAAACATTTGGACGCTAAACTAAAGAGGATCCCCACTCAGCATAATGCCGTGGCAGTCTGTAGTGCTGGTTTTCAGTGGGGACCTGTTTATAAAACAGCTGGATTATGTGTATTACACTTGTCTCACATCTCTCTCTCTCTTCCGGGCTATATATCCCACATGGTGATGGGGTCAGCTTTCCGTGTTATTTGCTTCCACTTCGCCCTATCCTCGACGTCGTTTTTCGTCGTTATTACACTTGTCTCACATATTTTAAAAAAAATGGCTTTGTGGTTAGATCCATGAAGCTCAATTTGAAAGATTGAAGGAATAATTGCATGAATGATGTTTGCAGGGGCGATAATAACAGTGCACCGGCGAGTGGACGAGAACTGGGCGGAGGGTCGGCTAGAACAGCGGGTCGGGATCTTTCCCATCGCCTTCGTGGAGCTCAACCAGCCCGCAAGACATCTCATTAACAGGTACTATAGCACTGTCTCTCTCACTCTTGCCATGGCCACGTAAGCGTGAGTGGGGCGATAATAACAGTGCACCGGCGAGTGGACGAGAACTGGGCGGAGGGTCGGCTAGAACAGCGGGTCGGGATCTTTCCCATCGCCTTCGTGGAGCTCAACCAGCCCGCCCGACATCTCATTAACAGGTACTATAGCACTGTCTCTCTCACTCTTGCCATGACCACGTAAGCGTGAGTGGGGCGATAATAACAGTGGACCGGCGAGTGGACGAGAACTGGGCGGAGGGTCGGCTAGAACAGCGGGTCGGGATCTTTCCCATCGCCTTCGTGGAGCTCAACCAGCCCGCAAGACATCTCATTAACAGGTACTATAGCACTGTCTCTCTCACTCTTGCCATGACCACGTAAGCCTGAGTGGGGCGATAATAACAGTGCACCGGCGAGTGGACGAGAACTGGGCGGAGGGTCGGCTAGAACAGCGGGTCGGGATCTTTCCCATCGCCTTCGTGGAGCTCAACCAGCCCGCAAGACATCTCATTAACAGGTACTATAGCACTGTCTCTCTCACTCTTGCCATGGCCACGTAAGCCTGAGTGGGGCGATAATAACAGTGCACCGGCGAGTGGACGAGAACTGGGCGGAGGGTCGGCTAGAACAGCGGGTCGGGATCTTTCCCATCGCCTTCGTGGAGCTCAACCAGCCCGCAAGACATCTCATTAACAGGTACTATAGCACTATCTCTCTCACTCTTGCCATGACCACGTAAGCGTGAATGAGAAGTTTTACGGCCCCAGTTGTCAGTTTGGTTTACACATGCGTGGAAATATCGTGATTACTTTCGAAATAACATATCATTTCGTATTGGTGTTATCGATTGAAGCCTAGACCGGTAAAATGAAAACACGTTCAGTGTCAAGCGGCTCGCCGTACATAGAACTTTTAATTTTTTTTGAGGCTTTATATCATATTTTGCCGTCAGTTTCCTATTTCCGTGCCTACGTTATATTTCTCCAGAAATCCCGGCAATGTTGTAAAAAGGAAATTATTAACCCTTTGAACTCAACGCTTATAGTGTCATTGGGAACCTTGTCGAATTTTGTTGAATGCACAAAGGTTATATTGGGCTATAGCCGCGCGCATCGTTAAATAGGTTTGCGTAGTGATGTGGTGCCACCTCTATACTTACATCAATAATCTTTGTTGCAACCTTCGTATATTTAAGCAGGAACATATGAAGTATATATAACACTTTAAACTCTCGCGTTTTGTACACATATTTAATTACACAAACGGGTCTACCGTAAAGGGTAAAAACAATGAAATTATATCGCGGTAGACCCGTTTGTGTAATTAAATATATGAAGTATAGTCAGTATTATTCCAGCATTCCCTTGTTTCATTACTCATCCTTTCCGAAGCTTACATGGCGACCCTGCCATTTTTGTGCCCCGGAGCACAACTGGATACCGCGTTAAAGTAAAGTGATAAAACAAAGACCTCCATTTAAAATTAATTATTAACCAGCGATAGTGTTAATCTTGGTTGGTGTTTGTTGCAGCACCCCTTTGAATCGGCCCGTACCGCCCTTGCCGGAGCACGCCAGGGCGGGACATTCTGAACATAGACACCATGCCCAGGTATTTATACTTTTATTATTAAGTACTATTCATAAGTCATAGACTAGGAATCCTCTAGACGGAGTTTCGAGCAAACCGATGCTGCCAAAAATACTGGGGTGCGGGGGACGAGGTGAGCTAGTCCCGTGCCGTGATTGGTCCGTTCAAAGACACGGGCGTCACACAGACACTTTGACTCGAAAATGGAGTAAAACTACCGTATATTTGTGGCAGAGGGGGTAGCGCTACTATGCTCAGTCTGGAGGATGTCTTGTCTGTGTCATAAGTATAGCGCTCGTGGCCTGGCGGTAAGAGCGTGCGACTTTCAATCCGGAGGTCGCGGGTGCGAACCCCGGCTCGTACCAATGAGTTTTTCGGAAATATGTATGAAATGTCATTTGATATTTACTAGTCGCTTTTCGGTGAAGGAAAATGTCGTGAGGAAACCGAACTAATCCCAATAAGTATACCCTCTGGGTTGTAAGATCAGACTGCAGTCGCTTTCGTAACATCTAGTGCCCACGCTAATTCTTGGGATTAGTTGCCAAGCGGACCCCAGGCTATTCAAAGTACTAAGCAGTTAAATTTATCCATACTATAATATAGGCCGATGGTCGATGCGGATAAATGTGATCGTACGCATTAAAAACTATGATGTATCATCTTCGCAACGGTCGTGTAAATATGTTTTAGGAATGTTCGCTTGTAAAGATGGTTGTTAACTCGACCGTACTGTATGAATACACAAAATACATCGTCAAAAAATAAAAGTAACTATACTTTTTGTTGTTTCCAGCACTCCCACCGCTACCAACCAATGTCGATGTCAACGCCAACCACGAACGTCGGCAACTACCAAAACATGCCGGCCATGAGCCACTCCCACCCCAACTACCACTCCCCCCCACACATCCTCCCACCACAACACATCTCACACAACCTCACACCCAGGAACATACTAGAACCCGCTCAGACCAAACACTCACTAGACCTAATACATTTCACCAACGTACATAACAAAACGCACGGATCACAAGCCACTATGATGCAAAGCGTGTCAAGAATAGGCGAAAACTACGATCGGCTCAGAACAGTGAAATATGACAGCTATAACTCTACACCAGTACACAAAGCTGATACTACATATCAAAACGTCAGAACGCATGAACACTTCCCCGTATCTGTAGCCAACTTCAACGCGAACAACGTCAGTTCTGACTCGAGTTCCAGCGTGAATACAGCCTCAGTTGTCAGTTCAACGACAACTCCTAATACCAGCTCCAACGAAAGTACTTGTGAAAGCGCCGAACCGAGCCTACCCAGCTCCCCTGATAACAATACGGAGCGAAATGCGACCGTAATAGCTTCCAATACGACTCAAAATCCAACTGAAGAAGAAAATGAAAACCCTGATTCGTCTCTCAACGCTTCTATGGGAGTTCTAAGTTTAAACGAGAGCTCGACCGCGACGAATACTTCTTTGAATGTATCTCTACCGCCCGCTGAGAGTCCAAAATTGAATGCATCTGCGAACAGTAATTCTACGGCGAATCATAACGATAGCCAGGAAGGTCCAAGCAATTCTGAGCCTTCACGACTCGACGCTCCTTCTTCATCGAAGATATTGAACCGGCCTAGTGGTCCGGATTCGTTGTTAAACTTCGGTATAGGGCTGCAGGCGGCGCTGTCGCCATCTCACGGGAAGGACGGGAACTATATGGTGGCGAGGAACCATAGAGACCATCACCATAGAGAGAAGAGGCATAGTCTGACGCCGTCGTCGCATTTGCAGGCCAACCATTCTACGCAAAACAGGTGAGTGATATTTTTGTCTCAATATGGTTAGTTAGTACTTTGATGTTTTGACTGTTAGATAAAAAAAATAGAACCAATCTAAGAATTAAAGTTACAGTGTTTTGTCCAATCTAGGAGTCTCTAAGGGTGGTATTCCATCCATCCAATGTGTATTGCCTCTCACATTTTGCTTTAAAGAGAGAGAGACGCAATGACTACGAGCCGCGATTAGGCTCTGCTTGTTAGCCGTTTTAATTTGGTTCTCGAAAAGAATACGTGGCAGTCGATGATCCGGTCAGTTATAGTGTCCGCAGTAAACTATCCACCACCATGTCCACCATAATTAAAGCGGGCATTACATTATACAATTTGCAGTGCGCTAATTAAGTGTTGTTGGCGAGATAAAAAAGAGCTTGTCCATTACACTACACTAGCTAGCGACGCTAGTTTGTGTCTTATTTTCATTTCAGCAGTCATCATCGTTCGAATCGAACGTCGCGATTCGGTCGAAGGTCGCGTTTCGGTGGAATTCTTTGTATATTTCGAGAAGCACTTTGTTACCATCATTTCTAATGTCTTTGTTCTTGTAATCTTTATGTTTTTTATCCCATAAAAATGGCAGGTCTTTATAAAGTTCAATCATGTTTAGCAATACTTCCTTTTCCCTAGTCTGTGGCTGCGTCATTTTGAACTGAAATGCAATAAATAAAACAATAAAACATCCATACGTTCGAGTGCGTCGGTGGCGTGCCGACAACTGACCTTACACAGTAAGCGCTAAGCGCGCTAAAACCATTTACACTATGCGTTCTAGTGCGCTAGATAGCGTTAGTGCTGCAGAGCACATGCGATCGCACTAGATTGGGTCACTAACTGGCTAACTGTATTTACACTATACTAAATTAGTGCGCTAACTCAGCTAGCGCACTGCAAATTGTATAATGTAATGCCCGCTTAACAAGTTCACCATTTTAAAAAGTTCCACGGCACATAAATCCAATCTCATCTATACCGCTCATCCTCCAAAACATCTTCACATTTTCACATTCATCACCATCGCACAACATCAAGTGTCACAATTTGTAACAGTTCTAAAATATCTAACAGACCTTACGGATCCAGCCGCCCGTAAACTTCGCGGGGAATGGACCCGAAATTTTATGCCTAGAAATAAAAAGTGTCCGCAGTTATAAAAAGTTTTGACCGGCACGTCAAATTGTAATGTGGGCTTTGGGTCAAAAAATGGAGACTCCTTCCAAGCAAGCACTTGTTGTAAGATTTTTCCAAGTACGGGTATAGTACATTATTGTCGAGGCTCGGAAGTAGCTACTTGCAGGCTGAGGATTCGTTTTAAACGGACGACCTTGGGAGTCCGTTTAATTGAATCCGAAGCCAGCAAGTAGCCTTCCAGCCGAGTCATATATAGTGCTTTTCTCAAAAATGGTGCAAGAAATATAAATATCATAGAAATATTTTACAAAAGCAACGTTCTTACGTATATATTTTCACAGAAAAAAGTAGAAACAATTGAAAAAATTTGCTTTGCCGCCTTGTTATTTTTTTAATAAAAAAATAGAAATGTATTTTTCTGCCGAAAATACGCCAACCTATTTGAGACAGCTAAATAGTCGCGGTACTAATCATCTGTTTGGCTGTTTAATGGGCCTGTGCCTTCGTTTGATATGGCCATTTCAACTTTTAAAAAGTTTGGAACTCGACAAATAATGGAATTTGTATGCAACATTGCAGTCCCAAAATCGAGACTGCAATGTTTTTAACTTTTTAATTTTTGACTGACCATAAACTACGCGCTTCGCGACCTATTTTTTAAACGGCAAAGTCGACTTTGCCGTCCATTTTTGAGAAAAAAAATTAAATATCAATATGATCGTTTCAGGCATTCGGCGGAAATCTTAGCAACGAGTTTACTGGACCAAGCCGAGCCGGAGCCGCGCCGTCGCCGCCGCAGCAGGAGCGGCGAGCGAGCCTTGCCGGCCGCCTACGTGGCGCTCTACCCCTACAAGCCGCAGAAACCTGACGAGTTGGAACTCAAGAAGGGAGGTTAGTGCTATTCTCGTGAGAGGGTTTAGAGTTAGTACCTAGGGTAATTCGTCAATTCCTGACCGCTGTTTAGTAACTAGTCACCCTAAACTAAACCCTAAACATTATAGAGGATTGTCCCATAACGCGCTATGCCAACGGACCTCCTGAAGACCTGATCGTCCTTAGCGACGAGGCCACCAAATAGCTGATTGGACTTATTCTGTATTTATAACTTTTTGTTTTAAAAATGAATGCTATTCACCTATAAACAGAATTAATTTTAGTATAATTTGGCTAGTTATTGAAGGGTGACCAGTTATTGAAACCTTATCTAAAATTAATTCCGTTTATAGGTGAATAGGATTCATTTTTAGTTTAGGGTGGCCAGTTATTAGCCGGTGGCCACTAATTGACGATTTACCCTATATCGCTGCTATACTTACTCAACCTCGTATCTGCAACACTCATTTGATGACAAAAACACCCGTGTTACGAATGAAAGTAAAGCGACATTTCCATCAAATGATTGTTGCAGATATGAGGTTGAGTAAGTATAACGACGATATGTCCTATATACATAACGTGTTAATGTGCTTAAAATGAAATATTTGCAGGTATCTACATAGTGACGGAGCGGTGCCGCGACGGCTGGTACAAGGGCCGCTCGGAGCGCTCGCAGCGCGCCGGCGTGTTCCCCGGGAACTACGTGGCCAGGTCCAAGCACGAGAAGGCACAGGTATTCACATTTAATTCTCAGTTACTTATAATTATAACTCGCAGCGGTGATCCCGAACTCCAGGGCTATGTTCCGAATCACGCTCACAACGCTTACAGTGCTGGCGGCCGGTCCGAATCAGTTAGCTCCCTGAAATTTTTTTCGCGCCTGTCCTGTCATTGTCAAACGTCACCTTGACGTTTGCGCTCAAGGTGCTTACGCCTGGGAGTGTGAGCACCGTGAGCGCCGTCCATTGACGTGATCAATAACGTCACGATATCTCATGTAAGCGCTGAGCGTGAATCGGTCCGACTGTGAGCGCTGTGAGCGTAATTCGGAACATAGCCCAGGTCGCACAAACCTGTAACGAATGGCGTGTAATGAAACTAATGAAGGAGACCTACACCCGCAGAAGGGTAGAGACGGAATAAAGAGAGAGAGAGAGAGAGTATCCGTTGTATCCTTGACTAACATTATGTTTAGCTTCGTTCTTGATCTACATCAATATTTCCTTCGCTTGGGATCGAAATATTGTCTCGAGTAAATGGCCATTTCATTCTCGACCTATATCGCTCGAGACCGATGACCGGAAAATTACCTCGGATGAATGTATGTGATTTAATGAGTGTAAATAAATTTGTGTGTGCATTGTCAGGTTGCTGTGCCAGCTGCGGTAGTGAAGCCAGTGGCGACTCCATCGCCCACCGTACTAGCGCCGCCAGACGCGCCGCCCAGGGCACACAGTCCGCTCGCTCAAGGTAAACTTACTTCTTATGACTAAACTTTTGCAACTACTTGAAAAAGGAGATCCTTAATGTGAGAGATCTTTTTTACCTTATCTTCCCCGACTTCTTGAAGGCTTGGACCGGTTTAGAGCTTTATTTGTTTAGATGTTGGTCCCATTACCATCAAATATTCTGAAAATGACATTGAAAAAAACAAATGGAAGCAATTCTTCAAATATTTCAATGACGTAATTTAGTGAATCTCAATAATTACAACGTAAATGGGACTACATTGTTACGGCATATACTATGACTTAAAATTTGAAATTGTCTTCGGCAAAACGTAATGTTTATAATAATTTTTGCAGGTCAACCGTTATCTTACCCTTGGAGTTCCGGAGTTCAGAACCAAATTCAGCAGAGCACCCCCAAATCGGACAAGGTAAACAGTAACTTCTACAAATTACTAAAAAGCTATTTCAAACTCGGGTAAATCCATTCAACCCTTTCGGCAAATATCTACCCTATTGCCTATTCTTAATATCAAAATCGCATAACCTGACAGATGGGTTTACCCGAGTTTGAAGTTTAAGCGACTCAATTGCAAAAAAGAATTAAACAGTCAATCTTTTTTTGGACTACCTTAGAGTTCACTAAGGCTCTGAACTTGAGGTAGTAATTAAATTAGTTTTGGTTGCCACTTGACGATTTGTGGCTGAAGAGATGTTTCTAGTTTATACTTCATTAAATTCTAATTCCCACCTTCAGAGCAAAGACAAAAAAGGCGAAAAGTCGATATCGACCGGCGTGAGCTTGATGAAGCGCCTCGCCGCCATGAAGAAATGCAAATCGCCACCGCCCGTCGGCTACAGTATGGACAACCCGGTGTTCGAGGACGCCGCCTCGTGCTCGCTCACCACCAGGTTACAGCCGCAACACGTCAGGTAAGATAAACAAAGAACAGTTAACCCTTTGAACGCTTTACCGTAAAATCAGGTAACTTTAGTCCACAACTTACGACTATGGTCCAAATAGGGAATATTAGGCAAAGCTCTGCGTAGGTGGCACAACTAGCACATACAGTAAACAAACATCAATGACACATCTTGCGTCACTACGTCAATCGCATGGCCTACCGTGAAACACGACAATCGAAAGTCCGGTTTCTGCCTCTCTATCACTCATGCATATTCGAGCGATAAAGAGGCAGATAACTAAATTTCGACTTTCGCGTTTACCAGTAGGCCCTTGTTAACAAACCGCCTTGATGCATCAATGTCATATTTTATTCTCTGTGATAACTTGTCAAAAAACAGTTTAAGGCACAGTATGTATAAGTTAGTCTATGAATTTACTAGAGTCAGTAGTGCTGCACATTGCAGTAATATTTAATTTTTAACAAGCAGAAACGTCTGCGAACGATGCTATTAAGCTTAGAATAAATTTAAAAGTGGAAAAATTACTGTCTTGTGTGAGACTTGAACTCACGACCCCTGGATCGATACTCCATTGCCTGCCATCTGAGCCACCAAGACCTCATCCATAGCCAGCAAATCTTTCCACCATATTATAGGTCAAGGGGACCCTTAGCGACATCTACCGCAAGAGTGTTACACTTCTTAAACGGCTACCGGAGTTCCAAGTCATATTGGAAATTCACCAGTTACGATGCTACCCATACTAATTTAGTATCGATCCAGGGGTCGTGAGTTCAAGTCTCACCCAAGACAGTAATTTTTCCACTTTTAAATTTATTCTAAGCTTAATAGCATCGTTCGCAGACGTTTCTGCTTGTTAAAAATTAACAAATAGTATGAGTAGCACATCGTAACTGGTGAATTTCCAATATGACTTGGAACTCCGGTAGCCGTTTAAGAAATGTAACACTCTTGCGGTAGATGTCGCTAAGGGTCCCCTTGACCTATAATATGGTGGAAAGATTTGCTGGGTATGGATGAGGTCTTGGTGGCTCAGATGGCAGAGCACTGGAGTATCGATCCAGGGGTCGTGAGTTCAAGTCTCACCCAAGACAGTAATTTTTCCACTTTTAAATTTATTGCAGTAATATCCCCTATTCAAGTTCCAGTTAAATCTGTATAAGTATTTTTCAAATTATGTTAAGTGTATAATATAGAATAGTACATTACTGTCGAGGCTCGGAAGTAGCTACTTGCAGGCTGAGGATTCGTATTAAACGGACGACCTTGGGAGTCCTTTTAATTGAATCCGAAGCCACCAAGTAGCCTTCCAGCCGAGTCATATATAGTGCTTTTCTCAAAAATGGTGCGAGAAATATAAATATCATAGAAATATTTTACAGAAGCAACGTTCTTACGTACCTTTACGTAAAAAAATTAGGCTTTGCCGCCTTTTTTTTTTTTTTTTTCAACTTTTAAAAAGTTTGGAACTCGACAAATAAAGGAATTTGTATGCAACATTGCAGTCCCAAAATCGAGACTGCAATGTTTTTAACTTTTTAATTTTTGACTGACCATAAACTACGCGCTTCGCGACCTATTTTTTAGACGGGAAAGTCGACTTTGCCATCCATTTTTGAGAATAGTACATTATTGTCGAGGCTCGGAAGTAGCTACTTGCAGGCTGAGGATTCGTTTTAAACGGACGACCTTGAGAGTCCGTTTAATTGAATCCGAAGCCAGCAAGTAGCCTTCCAGCCGAGTCATATATAGTGCTTTTCTCAAAAATGGTGCAAGAAATATAAATATCATAGATATATTTTACAAAAGCAACGTTCTTACGTATATATTTTCACAGAAAAAAGTAGAAACAATTGAAAAAATTAGCTTTGCCGCCTTTTTATTGTTTTTATAAAAAAATAGAAGTGTATTTTTCTGCCGAAAATACGTCAACCTATTTGAGACAGCTAAATAGTCGCGGTACTAATCATCTGTTTGGCTGTTTAATGGGCCTGTGCCTTCATTTGATATGGCCATTTCAACTTTTAAAAAGTTTGGAACTCGACAAATAATGGAATTTGTATGCTACATTGCGGTCCCAAAATCGAGACTGCAACGTTTTTAACTTTTTAATTTTTGACTGACCATAAACTACGCGCTTCGCGACCTATTTTTTAAACGGCAAAGTCGACTTTGCCGTCCATTTTTGAGAAAAAGAGTATTAGTATATCGAAGCTCCAAAATAAATGTAACGAGTACAAATCATAAAGGCTCGTTAAGAATTAACGTTAAAAACTGGATCACATTACACTTAAGGGCTAAGTTACCTGATTTTACGGTACGTCATAAACAAAAACGTCACTCACACGCCAAAGGCACCGGCACAAGCGAGCTAATGTAAATACTTGAAAAGGTGAAGATTACTTTGGCAGCGTACGCCATAACACTTATGTGTTCTTGGCGCTGTGCGCATGACTAGTTACGACGCCTTTAGGTGTTCTTGGCGTTCAAATGGTTATAGGAAAAAGCTAGTTGGCGGTCTGGTATTCGAGGACGTCAGGATACACAGGTGACCTGAATTGTCAACAGCGCGTAGCGACTACAGGCATGTACCTATACGGCTACCATGAGTTGGCATCTTACATTTAAGTAGCGTATGAGTGAATTAAGAAAATTAGTACACATCTGTGGTTGCAAGCGTGCATAGGCTGCAGTGACCGCTTTCCAACAGGCAGGCCGTGTGCTTGTTTGCCATGTGATCTAAAAAATATCCTAATTATAAACACAATGAATAATAGATATTAAGATAATACATTGAAGAACAATGAAACTGCGTATATTATGTACTCTTTATACAAACTACCTATTTTCATTGCTCTGAGGTATATTATGATTAGTCCCCATTCATTCCACTAGAGGGCTTCTCATCGTCCCGAGCATTTTGTGCATTATGTTGGTAGCATGTGTTTGTGCTAAAACTGTGTTGTGTGAAACTCGATTGTTACGATTTTGTTCTCAAGTATACAAATCATCAGTTAAGATAAGTTAGAACCAAAGAGTTCTTGGAATTAAAGAAAAAGTGGGACTCGAACTCGCGACTCACAGGGTATAGCCAAGTTGCCAATGGTTTGCACTGTAGCGAACGAAACGGTAATGAGTCTGTATCACTCTTCCATATAAGTGTGACAGAGAGACAGTAGCGTTTCGTTCGCTACGATGCAAACAGGGATACCATTGAGCTGAGCTCAATAGGGTATTTGACTGTATTTAAAATAAATTATTAATATAATAATTTATAAATTATTAATTCTTTCTGTTCTTTATATCCTGCTACCCTAAGGTTGTCTGGAAGAGATCGCTTACAGCGATAAGACCGCCTGTTGCTACCTTTATTTACATTGTAAATTTGTGTTTGAATTTTGTTTTCTTTTGTGGTGCAATAAAGAATATTTATTATTTATTATTATTATTTTACAGCATGCATGAAATAAAGCTCCAGAAGATTAATAGAGAAACGTAGACAGCAGTTATTTTTAGACACAATTTCTATTTTAAAACCCGTATAAAACTATAAAGAGTAGGTAATTTGATTGTGATGTCATATGCTAGTGTTTTGTATAAATTCCATACTGACAAAATCGTTTTGACAATTTCGAATAAAGGAACTGATTTGACTAGTAGTCAAATACCCTATTGGTAGAGGCGGGCTGGTATCCCGGTCTCTACAGTTGGAGTCTCGCCCGAGACTGAATTGTTCCACTCGTTCTTTAATTCTAAACATTGTGGTATTCGATTTCTGTGGACAATCGTGTTGCACTGTTTCCATGTGACAGGTATATGCACCCAGTATGGGAAGCTTGTTAACTAACCACAGGACAAGAAAGACACCGCTTTTCGTTCTTGAAAGACTTGCATATTATACAGGTTTTTATTAAATCCTCAGCCATACTCCGAGATGAGATTTTAGGTCTTAGCAAAATTGTGTAAAGCCTTGACAAATTCGTGCTTTGAAATTGACAGCTAAATGTAAATAGCGCTCTACGGCTACGTTATGCGCTAACTTTACTTTTGAAAATTCGACGTTTGACAATTCAGTTACCAGCGCAGTAAAGCGCCATTTTCTTCAGCTGTCAATGTCGGGGCCACGATTTTCTTAGAATTAACACTTTCACGATCAATTGGTAATGATAATGGTTGAGAAAACAGTCTGTGGTAAACTCGAATAGTGTTTTATACATGTGTGGTGTCTGTCTTGATCTATATGTCTGTGGAACTAACATGGCACTGTCACTTTTGTTTTGTTTTCACATGTTTGTAACCACGACAAGTCGAGGATATTGCGAGTTTTGAGTTTCTTTAAGTTAAAAACCTTAAAAAAAACCTAAAGTGTGAGTGAGTATAAAATCTCTAAAATCATTTCACTGAATAATGGAATGGTGCAAGTCACTACATCAGAAACAAGTATTAAATTTGAACAACAGCTAAAGCTTGCACATTTGACGTTTCTTTCCATTTGTTTTACTGCTATTACGACGTCACGATAATGGCGGCTGCCTTTTTGATGCAAACATTTATCTTTTATTTAAACAATTTTTCTTCGCATATAGCTATATTATTTTCTTGAAATAAAAGTACCAGTGGGCCATCGAAGCTATACGAACATTTATAAATATATTTGAAAACATGTAGAATAGCGTATTAGAAGTCGCTTCATCCTCGACTTGTCACTAACGCGTAGGTCGGGGTCGTGTCCGTCGCAACTGCTGCGCGCGCTGCCGGCCGGCGCCGCCGAGCGCCGCCACAAGGAGCGCCTCCTGCACGACCATCGCGTCAGGTACCACTGTCAACCTTTGAGACGTTCTACTGGTAAAAGTACAATCGCCGAGTTAAGAAAAATCCTAGCAACTAAGCGGCTACCTGGCTACCTGCAAGGCGTTCAAACGAATATCGCCCTAAGGGCGGAACACCGCGAGCGCAGGCGATTGCACCTTATAGCGGTTGGCGCTTAAGTCGCGTAGCATTAGTATTAGAGCGTCGTTAATAATACCGTACGCGTCAACCGCCAACCTTCCTTTACCCGTGGAACGTCACAATTAAAATATAACTAGCGCCTAATAAAATGCCAATATACAATTGTACATGTAATAACTTTTATTCGCTTGTGTGTTTTGTGTTGCAATCACCGCCATATAAAGCCTAACCAGTAATATATGATCATTGTCAAGAGGGCGCTGTTATTCTCTTGTATACGGTGACAGTTCAGTATAGTATGAAAAAAATAGTTCCAGTGAAATTCCGCAACATGGCGCGTGATCATATATTCCTGGTCAGGCTTTACTTGCACTTCACTAAATCACGATCACGCATAGACCCTCACCCCACCAAACTACAACTTAGCTCGGCTTAGTTATACAGTCTAAACCGGTCTTTATACGAAATCGGGAATATTTTTTCTAGTTATTATTAGCTAGAGATTGTGCAGAGAGTTTTTGTACTTATATTAAATGTTATTTATTACTCTATTTATACTATGCGATACGTACTTACTGAGAGCCGCAGACTTCCTAAGATAGTAAAAGAACATTTGCGCTTTAGTCCCAAATGTTCCAATATCAGCATAGCTGTTAACCAGCCAATACCTTTGAATTTCTCCATAGATTCACGATGTTTTCTTTCACTCTAAAGCGTCTGGTAAATATATCATAATATTTAGTAATACCCCAAGAAACTCATTGGTACGGGCTTTGTACCTTGGGCGTTTTCTAAAATAAATATCGAAAACCTGATTCTTTCAAATCTGGACATTCTTGGGCTCATTCTACTCAGAATCGACAGCATTCTCCGTCCTTTCATTAAAAAAATATGTCCCAAAATGTCCATTCCATTACGTCACGTTTTATTATGAGAAAATTTTTCACTTTTATGGACGTGACGTAGTGGAATGTACAATTTTCATACAAATTTTTGGGACAAATTTTTTTATCATCAGGATTGAATATGCTAGTGATTCTGAGTTGAAAGAACCCAGCAAAAACACCAGGATCTGTGAGAATCGGGTTTTCAATATTTATTTTAGAAACGCCCACCTACGGCCTTCGGTATGGAAGTCGCACGCCATACAACTGTTCTACCAGAGATTAAAAATAGAACTTTATTATATCGCTCTTGATTATACATCTAAGTTGCTTCGCTACAGTGATTTATAACTTATGGTATATGCGATTTATTTGTATTTATCGTTGTATACTTAATGTAATATTAAGTACTGTAAGTGTCAGAGTTAAACTTACAAGGAATTTATACTACAGTAAAACATACGAATTCTATACCATTCCTGCTTAAATATGCTGCTGAAAATTTATCTCGAAATTGTCATGCCAATTAAGAAATATTTGTATCTGAATCTGAGTCTGAATGATAAAAATACTTCTGTATAACAATCAATCAAGTGACTTTCTAACATTGTAAATCTAAAATTGAATATAATATGAACAGTAGAGTGAACACCGAGAGCCCGTGGCAGTCGCAGCACCGCAAGTCGCAGTCGCTCGACGTGACGGCTACACGGCGGGACAGGCACGTGCAGCCCGTCAAAGAGAGGTAATTTGTAACTATATAGGTATTCGGTATGCACCTACCTCAGTCTCAATGTCAAGGCTACATTTGTATGAGAGGTGTCGCTTGGTTTAACCTTTTGAACGCCAAACGGCGCATCCATTTGCCGTGCCACTGACGCCACGAAGGTAAAATTTAGATTTGTGAATAAATAATGCCAACCTAACAGTGGGGTGTTTTTCAGTAGATTTTCATCAAAAAACGATCAACATCAAATGCCGTCTTTGGCGTCGTTGTCACAATTTTGCGTTGACGTCAATTGCCGCCTGTGGCGTTCAAAAGGTTAAGACAAGTGAGCGAGCCAAGCGTCATAATCGCGACACCTGTTCACCACGAGCACACTACACCTGCCTGGCTTGTGGTCGTGTTTGCCGCTCCCGTATTGGCTTATACAGCCATGAAAAACGTCACCCTACCCTTGACACTGTCTGTCTGCATAGTCTGGTATAGACTCGAAGGACTATGATGATTCCTTATAAATGAGCAAGATTTATTCTTCTGCTCTTTTTTTTACTTTTCATGCTAGTGAATATAGTTAATCAGGCGTTACTTTGCGGAAATCCATATTAATTAAAACCAAAATATTACTTTGCTAATCCGCGAAAAGATAACGTGCTAGTCAATCACACTCACTTCTCATGCTTGTAAAGTTTGTATGCTTGTGTATCAGTAATATTTTTAGACCATATCCAATAGAGCCCAAGTCACATAGCATTATTTAACTGCAGTTAAATAAGATAAATAAGATAAAATAGCCATTATATGTATATCTTTGATGATGTTTCTCGCAATCGAATAATAGCTATAACATTCTGAACTTCGACGCCTAACAAACCTAAAAAACATTCCCCCAATTCCAGATTTCGCTGCATAGTCCCCTACCCGCCGAACTCCGAGTACGAGCTAGAGCTGAAGGTGGACGACATCGTCCTGGTCTCCAAGAAGCGCGGCGACGGCTGGTACAAGGGCACGCTGCAGCGCACCGGCCGCACCGGCCTCTTCCCGGCCTCGTTCGTGCAGCCCTCGCCGCAGGACTGACGCAGGCCCACGCACACCACGCCCAGTCGGTTCGGGACGCTGTATTAATACAAAAATATAAAGTGTAACGGTCAATCTCAATTGATCCTTAATGTGTTACGTTAAGGTACGATGGTATTTTGTTGCGGACTGGACGGAAAGGACTCTTCCATGCCTCGTTCGTGCAACCCTCGCCTCAGGGCTGACGTAGGACTACACACCACACCCAGTAGGTTCGGGACGCTATATTGATGATGAATATGAAAACGTGAAATATGTGCGGTTTGTAATGTAATAACCACGCTAAACATGTGTTACGTTATGGAGTACCCCTGAAGCTACCCAGACAAAATTATAAAATATTCATAAAAGTAGGCAGCATGGATACCGATATCACAGAATAAATAATAGTACTAGGTACAGAAGACTCACTCTCTAACGAAACGCGTCTGTTACGATCAGGACAGATATGGCCGCTAGGTGGTGACAGCGCCACGCGCGGCTTATGGCTAGCCACCAAAATTGGTGTGGAACGGATGTACATGTAGCTACCTGTTGCAAAGCGATGAAATCGCGGAGTGAGCCACGCCTGCCGATATTAAGTAGGTAGAGTCGGACCAAAAAAGTCAGCGGATTTGATAGCCCACGCAGTGCAAGTTAGTTATTTTAAACGTCAAACTTCTATGAAATTATGACGTATAAATGATACTTGCACTGCGTGGGCTGTCAAATCCGCTGCAGACTATTCTTGGTCTGACTCTACCTAATAAAGGGCTATACAGATCTCAACATTTTAGCTCGCTCAGTTTTATTGTTCTTATAAAAACTGTCATGTCCAAACTTAATTTAAATTTAATTCATGATAAAACTTTAATATACATATTATGACTTAAAAGTACATTCGTATTTGAAACACATACAAGATAACGTAGAATTAGGGCGACGAAAAATTGGACCTTAACGTAACCCATTAAGGTGCATTTTACAATGTGAAACAACATAATTGCGTGATAGTAAATCAAGTAACCGATTATCATTCAATTCACACGAGATATTTGAAACTTAACTCTTACGAATGACACTAAACATTGTCAATGTGAAATGCACTTTTAAGACTAAGATACTCAATTGAGTATCTTAAGTATTCAAAGTGTTAACTTCAGAAACGTTGGATGTTGATGTAATTAGCGATCTTCTCGAATATTCGCTGGAAGAGTAAAATAGCTGTCTACTAATTAAATGGTATGTACCATCGTCTACAACTCTACAGTGTCAACTGAACATCATAATCCTCATTGCAAGTACCTACGTGAGCATCAGGATGGCGAGTGGACCTCAGCGAATTTGAACGAAATATTTATAAACATTGTAACTTCGGTGTACTTTAGTGTACTTTTAATAAAATTCAGTGTACTTCTCCCGGAAACGAGATATTTAACAAAAAAGGTCCACCCGCCATTCTGACGCCAGGATGGCGGGTGGACCTGTGAAATCTTGGATTATGCCGTACTCCAAGTATGTAATTATAGTGTACTTGTATAAACTATGAATACCCACATCCTGACGCCCACAGTACCTACTGGGAGATGCAAAAATGCATACACACTTTGAATGGAATTCATTAATAAAGTGGATATGCAATTTTACAGCATGGTGATCAGTGCATTTTTATCATGTGTACCGCGCGACCATGATACCGCTACAGTACTTTGAATTGACATAGCATGATAAACTTTTTGTATGATTGTAATCCCCTGTAGTCCGTGTAGCATGTAAGGAAAAGGTAAGCTCATTTTTGTATGGACAAAGCAGGGAGATAAGCTAATATTACGAGCGGGGTCTCTACAAGCTAAGGTTGAATGTGATTGTGTATGATCTGATTTTGTAAATTGGACTTTATTTAAATGAGATGTAAGATTCAAATTTTAATATTAGAGATTCGGGTTCTTGATATTAAATGTTTATCTAGGACTTGCATTTTGAACTAGTCTTCTCACTGAAACATCGAAATTTGGAAACCTTTAGTACATTGAACTGCAATATAATAAATGTTTATAACAGTCATACTAGGGCCATTATATTTTAAGTTGTATACTACACTTTTTTTTTAATTTGGTAATTTTTATATTATTTATACTCAGAATCAGGAGCCCTTTCGATCCTAATAGGAAAAAAATAATGTCCCAAGATGTTTATTTCCATTTCCATTTTCATACACTTTAGAAACGAAAAATGTATAGAAATTAGGATCGAACTAGCTTGTGAGTCTGAGTGTATATAACGTGAAAATGCCCAAATCTAAAAAGAAGTGTAATTTACAAATTTAAATATAATGAATTAATGACCCATCAAATGTTTTATATCCAGTATTTTTCTTAAAATTTACAGTATTTTGTTTTAACCTGTTGTTTTGACTGATAACTACTGCCATCTTTTGTATTATATTTCCAAACGACTCCTTGGTAAATTATTTTGTATAATATTCCGTTATAGGGCAACAGCCATTCAAAAACGAAGTGGGCCAATAACGAGTCCAGAGTAATGTATTTTTATAAAATAATAAAAAAAACAAAGAAAATGGAAGTCACATTGATACCGATAACGAGCCTACTCTGTAGCGCCACAGCTAAAAAAGCAACCTGTTTTCGGCAAGAGACATATATAAAGAAAAATAAATACATAATTATGCGTAATTACGCTATGTACATTCGTCATCAGATATATCGAAGCGGCCGAGGTCCTCAAAAGTATCCTAACACGCACTCTAGCGCCCTGACAATAGAGGCGTGTTCAGATATTTGTGAGCACCCTGGCCGCTCCGATATATCTGATGGCGACTGTACTACAATTTGCAATGGTAGCATGGCTTGAAAATACATAATAAGCTTATAAACACTGACCGTTTGTATAATATTCTTGTAAAATCATTCCGTCAGGTGACCAACGAGTTCAGAGTTCAGAGCCATAGTGAACCGTAGTAGTATCAAAACAAGGTTGGTATTTGTTTTGTATTTAGTGAGTTTTGGTTGTTACCTGACGATTTGATTTGTAATAAAATGGATTTAAGCTATGTTCGTAATGCTTGTTATATAGTGAGTTTGCCATCAAACCAAATGCGACCCACAAGTAAACTTTCAGCAGAAACAATATATATTATTACAATATACCTATATATTATTTTTCAGATTACTGTATATGTTTCTAGCCGAAAAACACTAAAAGTACATAGTTTTAATATTTCATAGGTATATTTTTCAATATTCTACCTATATTCTTATAACCTAGGATAGGCATTATGTTTTCGTTCGTAACATATAACCCCTGTTTTTTCGTACTCTCGGTTGAATTTACTTTATCAGTTAAGTGTGATACGCTTATTATTTTACGTGTTATTGTTAAGTGCCACTGCCATATTATGCTTTCGTTGCAAAGTTACGTTTGTGGATTTGAGGCATTATCTATGAGAAGGGACCTTATTGTCGATGTCGCTTACGCCGCACAGCGTTGCGCGGCATTGTATTTACTCGTATATTGGAGAATCGTTAATAATGGCGTAAGCGCCATCGACAATAAGGTCCCTTTTCATAGATAACGTCACATTTCAGTTGTTCGACGTATATATTAAGGCATTATCCCGATAGTATATAAGGATAACCTTAGACTAATATCTAGTTATACTATTGTTTAATTCGTGAACAATGATAATTTATATACACGTTTTTTTTAGTTTCACTATTCGATAACTAAATTTTAATGGTATTGAGACTGTATGATAAAATCTTGTTTTTTAAGATTTATTTAAATAGTTAAATTTAAATAAGTAAATTTTTAGCGAATGTAATGTTCTTTTGAAGTAATGTAGGTAGTATTAAGGTTTTTGAGTGATATGTCATTGTTGATAGGCCCCTAGAGTTTCCGATCACTGACATAGGGAATTCCAAAATGAATGTTGACATTTTTGTAGTGTTTTACATTCGTTCCGTTTTTATATTTTAGCTTGGGCTCCATATTTAATCTCTTCACATGTACGGTCGCCCTCGTTTTGATTATCATTTCAGTATTTTTATACCGATAAATTAAAAAATAATTTGGCTTCATGCAAAGTGCATGGTGGGGGAAAAAAGGACCCAAACTTTCATGCTATTTGACATAGTCAACGCATACATAATGGTGGTCCATTGGCACTAAAGTATGTAAACTATGTAAACAAAAGTCACTAGTAAATTCATCACTCTTTGACAATTTCAACATGGCGGTTTGTTTACATAGTTAGCAAGTTCCATATAATGACACTTTATAGGGAACGTGCATGAATTGTAGGGGGCAGCACAGGAGCCCCCTGTTTATTGACGCGAAGTGTAAATGTCAAGTTTAAGCTTCCAATGTAGCCCACAAGATGGCAGAATCTACAATGCATAAGAAAATGTACGTGAACTGTAGAGGGCAGCACTTGCTTTGGCGTGAAGTGTCAATGTGCAGTTTATGTTTCCGATTCAGGCCACAAGATGGACCCTGCAACGCGCACGGCCCCTATAGTGACTTATTCTCAAAAATGACGGTTATGACAAGGTCGAAAAACAGTCATACATACATACAAAGAATTGTCTCCCCCCAACTAAATTATCATCTGCGTGAAGCCACTTTAAATTGTTAAAATTAATGTCCATTGGAAATTCTATGTCTTCTATGACTATTTTAGAATGTTATGTCAAATTTTCATAGACAATTTTTAAGGATATTTCACTGTGGAGAGTATTTTAGCTGTTTTAAAATGTAATCTTTATTTTATTCTTACATTTTCTAGTGACCTTATTCCTTCCATATATTTGTTTAGTTTCTTTCTCTTTATTTATATTAAATTATTAATAAATTTTAATTATACTCAAGTAGTTACATTTTAGTGTAACTCCCCCCACATTTGAAATATCCGTTAAGGCGGCTCCACACTCATCTGTTCATATGAAATGTTATTTAGACAATTATTATAACAAAGTGTGCAGCCTCCTTTATACTTAGTCTTGTCACAAAAAAGAACTGATTTATTTTAAAACGTATTTATTTGTGGTTCCACTCGTAACTGTTTGTATATTTTTGTGTAACTTATAAATAACCACAACGAAACCGGTACTTTTTAATAGCATATGTACATTAGCTATTATTTTAAATGTCAACATGGGACTATCTAGGAAAAATATGTACAGTTAGCAGCAGAAGTTGCTAAGCGGGCCAGGTGTTCAAAATGATCTTGACGCCACTTTATTGTTAAGAGAATAAGAGCGTGTCAAGGTAATTTTGAACACCTCGCCCGCTTAGTAACTTCAGCTGCTGACTGTACTCTAAACATGGCACTTTTGTGTTATACACATTCATGGATAAACGGATCCCATTGCTAGGGCATGATAGGGTGGTATTCGACCTATCCAATTTCTTTGTCCAATGTGCGTTGCGTCGCACATTTTGCTTAATGAGAGAGTGAGACACAATGACATTGGACAACGAATTAGACATGTGAAATACCACCCTTAGGTACAGTATATGTCATATAATCATATTAAAACTAGTGGCTCTGTGAGCCGTATACCTCACAAGCATAACTTAAAACCGAATGTATTGTATGGTTCCGCCATTTTTACAAAAAATCCAAAAAACAAAATGAAAAAAAAAATGAACCTGCTTACTAAATTTCACTAGAATCGACGACTTGTAGAAGAGAACATCCGGACATACGAAGGCATTGTTGCCCAAACTGAAACGGAGATCTTCGCTAACGCTCGGTCAATCAGTTTGCAAAAATAAGCATATAATAAGTTACTTTCATATTTTCGTACGAATTTCATCACGGAATTAGAAAACTGACCTTATTCCTATACCATTAAGGTGTCTAATTGCTCTGCTCATGTGACATATTCTGTATCCCATGTCTGCCAGATATAAAGATACGGGCGCCTGTTCTATAGTAGCCGCAGTACCTAGTGGTGACTGATGTTATAATACCATCCCTTTCTATAGCACTGGATCTGAACAAGCATGAAAGAGACAGCAATATGACTTCAGTCACCAAATGGTATTGCGGTTAGTATAGCATGTTCCTATATGCTCCAACAGTTTTGGTTCTCTAGTATCATTCGCTTCTAGTTTCGTTAAGAAAACCATATCGAAGAGTTGATTAGGTAATCTTGAAATGAAATAAAGATTTCTTCTTAAAATTGTGTCTTATTTTTTTTTAGGGACATCTTACACATATCAACTTAGCCCCAAACTAAGCAAAGCTTGAACTATGGGTGCTAGGCGACGATATACATACTTGTATAGATAAATACATACTTATATACATAGATTACAACCATGACTCAGGAACAAATATCTGTGTTATCACACAAATAAATGCCCTTACCGGGATTCGAACCCAGGACCATCGTCTCGGCTTCGCAGGCAGGGTCACTACCCACTAGGCCAGACCGGTCGTCGAATTTGGAGATTGTGTCAGCTGAAAAAGCAAGGTTGAGAGCGGTTTCGCACTACGTCCGATCCGAATCCGAACCGAACCCGTGTGCGGTGCGTAACTTACCATAGAAATAGTTCTACGGCTACTACGGACCATATTTTCACGGGTTCGGATCGGACGTAGTGCGAAACCGCTCTGACACTTCCGGGCTTATGAAATAGGTACAGTCGACGTCAAAAATATGTTTACACTTTCGCACCTTACTCCTTTCTAATAAGGAAAAAAGTGTAAACATATCTTTGACGTCGACTGTACCCTAAAAGTTGGTTTTATGAGTCAGAGCATACCGAAGTTATCCCATAAGTGTTCCGTGAACAAAGTTTTGTACGGAACACTAAAAATAGAATAGGAGTAAGCTCGAATCAATCAATTAATGGCTGTAAATATGTATTTGTTAACACATTCACTGCCCCCAACGCACATGTGCGTTCACCGTCATATAAGTTTGTTCCTAGCCCACGCCCCCTGGCAGTGAATGCGTTAAAAGAAACAAGTGAGTTTATAACAAAAACGAAAAATAAAAAAGCTAAAAGAGTCTCTCCGGCGGGGAATCGAACCCCGGTCTCCCGCGTGACAGGCGGGGATACTTACCACTATACTACCGAAGACTTGATTGTTAGTGCGAAATTATGCTATAAAGGTTCTATCGTGCGGCACTGATAGAGGCGCGAAGCTAAGCGCCTTTATCCTCGGATCTAGCGAGTAAGTAGAGATATGTTTTCCAAAAGGATAATCCGAAATTGACGCTTGCGCCACGCAAGTATCCACTCCGTAGCCGTACTGCCAAATCACAAGGTTCGAAGTTGAGCGACTAAAGTACGGTTGTAACTACATCTTTCATTAATACGCAGTATATTGGATTCTGACAGATAACGTACAGCTTAAAGGATCACTCATGCTAGACCGGACCGGGGCCGGATCAGAGTATCCGACACTCCGTTTTCTATGGAAATCATCACGTGATCACCGATCAGCCGTCATAGAAAATGACATGTCGGACGCCTCGGCCCGGTCTAGCGTGAGTCATCCTTAAGGCTTAATAAACCGTTAATAGACCGGTCCTGTCAATTCTCTTCGTAAGTTTAGTATTCTCTTAGTAGATTGTTTTCGGGATTTGTCAAAATATCCGTGTTACATTTTCTTTCCTTTATAATACAAACGAAAGTGACGCAACCACACAACTTAAGCACCTGCGAACCAAGTAACTGCCGCTGTTCAACCCTGAATCGAAACCTGAAATTTGAAACATTTATTCTTAAATTGTTGTAGTGCTTAACAAAGGCCATAGTCTGTTTCCCATAGTAAGTTGGGCCCCTTAAGTCAATTTGTTCGGGTTTTTTTTTGTGAGTATCTCTTATGGTGAAGGATATTTTTGCTGAGTATCAACATCCTACTGTGACAGTTTTTGACTTATGATTTTTTTTTTCTTTAATGTATTGTTTTTCGGGATGTAATCAAGCGATTTTCTTCAGTTTTTTAAATAGTGTTCTTTATTTAGGTATGCATCGATACTCAAAAAACGAATACCAGTTGTCATATAAAAAAAAAAAAAACAAAAACAAATCATTTTTTTTTATGTTGTGGTGAAGTAGTGACACCTCTAATTTTTTTTCTAGTTCTAGGCCAGACATTGGCCTACTACTTGCCTAAATATCAAAATTTTCCAAAGGGTACTTCCTGTCAAAAATTAGCAATGTGTGTGGTCAAGTTCTGTACTCCATCGGTGTTTTTCAATGTAGTATACAAACATTAAGTTGTCATTGGCGTTTTACTCTTAAATACGACAACCTAATAAAAAATCGCAAACAGAATCGAAGGGTTTGTATACTACATTGAAAAACACCGATTGAGAACAGAACTTGACCACACACATTGCTAATTTTTGACAGGAAGTACCGTTTCGAAAATTTTGATATTTAGGCAAGTAGTAGGCCAATGTCAGGCCTACCGCTAGAAAAAACAATTAGACGTGTCACTATCACTACTTCACCACGACATAAAAAAAATGTTTTATTTTTGTTTTACTTTTTTTTTATATGACAACTGGTATTCGTATTTTGAGGATCGATGCATACCTAAATAAAGAACACTATTTAAAAAATTGAAGCAAATCGCTTGAATACATCCCGAAAAACAATACATTAAAGAAAAAAATTCATAAAATCATAAGTCAAAAACAGTCACCAGTAGGATGTTGATATTCAGCAAAAATATCCTTCACCATAAGAGGTACTCACAAAAAAAAACCCGAATCAAATTGACTTAAGGGTCAACTTACTATGGAAAACCGACTATGGCCTTTTCCAAGTATTCTTAAGTTGTTGTAGTGCTCAAGTCATCATCTCAGCCATAAGACGTCCACTGCTGAACATAGGCCTCCCCCTTGGACCTCCATACGTGCCGGTTGGAAGCGACCCGCATCCAGCGTCTTCCGGCGACCTTAACAAGATCGTCTGTCCATCTTGTGGGTGGACGTCCTACGCTGCGCTTGCTAGTCCGTGGTCTCCACTCGAGCACTTTTCCCATCGGCCGTCTTCTCTGCGTGCAATGTGGCCTGCCCATTGCCACTTCAGCTTGCTAATCCGGTGGGCTATGTCGGTGACTTTAGTTCGTCTACGGATCTCCTCATTTCAAGTCATTTCTGATTCGATCACGCAGAGAAACTCCGAGCATAGCCCACTCCATAGCTCGTTGAGCGACTTTGAGTTTTGAGGAAGCGTTAAGGCCTTAGAAATTTAACCTTAAGTGGACGACAATGAGGTTGAAATTTATATATAACGACTTATACGCGAACACAGACTAATATATACGGGTCTCTATTGTTCCCAAATAGTTTTAAGTCATAATATATTGTTTGTCCGAATTTTCGTTACGTCATAATTGGTTTTTCTCAGAAACGCGTAACTTTTCAGGATTGCCATAAAACAAACCTAACCTAACCTATCTATAGAATAAATAACCTTACGAAAATCCTGAAAAGTTAACGGTTTCAGTTTTATGACTAACGATAATGTGACAAACAATACATTATGACTTAAAACTTTATGGGAAACAAAGGGACCCCATATATACCTACCTACCTATTAGGTGTAGTATGTATGTACATATTAATTTATACTCGCAGGTGTTTTACGACCGTTACGGTTGCCACTTCTCTATTTATAACCACCACTTATAAAATGCTTGACCTGGCAACATTGAAGTCCGTTGAATTATTTTAAAGGTCAGAGTCCGGTTTTTATATAGGACACTATGACTTTTATAGAGTCTCCTTAGGGGCTACGTAGTACGTAACGTACGCCTAAAATGGCCTAAATTAAGATATATACCTAACTGCTTTATAGTTATTTGTACAACAAGAGATCAAAGTTTGATATTTCTTCGAGTGCTTATTTTGAGTCCCGTGCAAGCGAAAGATTCTATAATAGATTCACGAGCGTAGCGAGTGAATCTAATTTAGAATCTTGAGCGTAGTAAGGGATTCAAAAGCGCACGAGATGTAAATAACTTTGGTCTCGTGTAGTACACAAAATTTTTCACCCTAAGCAGTGAGAACATACCTAGAGGGACAGAGATAATAGAACCCAAATATATCGAACTTGTATTAGACCCCGCATGTTGAAATGACATTTAACTATAAAGGTCACTTGAATGTCATTTTGTCTCACTCAGTGAGCAAAATCGCATTTTGCTCACTGTTTTTAAGAAGCAAAGTACCCTTGTTCGAGCTGCTGAGGTGAAAAATATATTATTAGCGTCTGACCGCGACTTCGCCTGCCTTGAATAATGAAATCGTGATAAAAACGACTATTTGGTCTTCACCGGGACAAACTTATAACTTCATACCAAAATTTTACCAATGACATCAAAAACGGTTCCGCGGTGGTAGAGGTTACAAACAGGCAGAGTTACACTGATATCTAGAGTCACTTTTGCATTTTTATAAATTATACTAGCTTCTGCTCGCGACTTCGTCTACGTGGAATGATGATGAGGATTATTGATAGAAATTGTCCCATGTCCTTTCCCGGACCGCAAACTATCTCTAACCAAATTTCATTCAAATCGGTTCAGCGGTTTAAACATGAACAGATAACAGACAGACAGATAAGTTACTTTCGCATTGATAATGTTAAGTCGTAGGGATTAACTTGGATACTTACTCAAATTTTATAAAAATACCTACATTAGTATTAATGTATTTGTTATTTCAGTTAAATTCGTCGCCATGAGTAGGTATACTAATCACAACATGTGCGTCCCTGAACACTTAACCTTTGTAGTACTTTTGCGACAATCGTCGAGCCAATGAACCTGAAACCAGAGACGTGTTGGCTCTCTGTCGCACTTGTAAATTCGTACGTAAGTGTGACAGGGAGGTAACACGACGTCGAAGTGGTTCGTTGTATGCCCTCGGGATCACTGCCCGAAACGCAATTAAGAACAGTAGGTAAACAACAACATGGTAAATGAAAATGAATTAAGGCTGCTAGCGTATGTTTTGAATCAATTTAAAAAACGAGGAGCGCTATATTTTTTGAATTAAAAGCTCGTCTCTTGCTAATGAATTTTTCGGAATTTTTGTATGTAAGAAACGAACAATTGATGTTTATAAGCAGCGGTTGATAAACATTAATGTTCATGAGGAGATCGTGAGGAAATCGGAGTAATCCCAACCCAATGAGACCTAGTTTCCCCTGTGGGTTGAAAGGTCAGGTGCTTGGGATTATTTGAGCCGTGATGATCTGCACGAATATGATGGTCGTTCTTATCTACGTGCCAGCGTGATAAAACGGTATACGTCTATCCCGCGGTGTTAAAAAGTGACGGTTATTTTATCACGTGGATAAGCGTGGATAAAGCCATCCATAATTCGCCGGCTGATGATGTTCCGAGCAAGCTGAAGTGGCAATGTGCAGAGTACATAGCTCGAAGCAAATGCCGTTGGGGCACCGCAAAAATATACTCAAGTGGAGACCGTGTACTGGCAAGCGCAGCTTAGGATGCCCTTGCAGAGACTCGCTGGACGCAGGTCGCTTCTATTCGGTTAGTTTGGAATTCTATTGAGGACACCCGTATCCAGCAGTGGACGTCCTATGTCTGAAATGACGATGATGTTCCAAATCACTTTTATGGATTTTTACTAAAGTGTCAGTATTTCGGTAACACAAGAGAAAAAAAAATCTTTGACTGTAAGTATGTGTATAAGCCATTTAAGAGCCCACCAATGTGCACACTAGCGCCACTGCTAAATAATCGTGATTGTTTAAATTTAACGAAAGATATTTGAAAATGTATTCAAATGTATTCAAAAGGTACTTAAATACAAAATACAGTACGTAGCGGTCCCCTTTTTTAAATACCTTCGTTAATTTTAAATAATCACGATTATTTTGCAGTGGCACTAGTGTGCACGTTGATGGGTTCTTAAGTATGAGTTGAACTGTACGGTTACCATCAGTTTGTCACTGACATAAACGCCGTCGAGAACGTAATTTACTTTCTATACATCCCGTTTGCACTAATATGCGATTGCGAGCGAGATGTATAGAAAGTAAATTACGTTCTCGACGGCGTTTATGTCAGTGACAAACTGATGGTAACCGTACTGATGATAACATAGTGTTAATACCTTCGGGCATTTACCTTTGCACCGTAGCGCGCCCTCATCAACCCGAAACCACCGAAACGCAATAAGGGCGGTAAACAACATAAACAAACATTAAGCCGGCACGTGACGTTACTGAATTGGGAAACTTGTTTACGAGCCGGCAGGTAAACATAAACATGTTCCTGGAAATTTTGCATTGCGTAGATCTCGGAAAAGTAGGTTTTTGTTCTCGACAATACAAATTACAAATGCTTATTACGGCCTTTTTGTGCTTCGATAAGTTATAATATAGGATTGGGACTAACTTCGAAATCTCTAGAACAGTTCTGAAATTGGGTAAGTATGTATATTTATTAAAGGTCTCTTTTTCATGTCCACACTATTTGACATTTGGGGACCTTGAGGAACCGCCACCATCTTGGAAAATGTGTACCATCCTGGAGAAATTTGCATTTTACTCGGAATCTAAGTTCTCTATGACAATATGATGTAAGGCAACATTAAAGCCGATTAAATTCTACACAAAAAAGTCTTTGGCACCTTTGCGGAAAAAGTACATGTTCTTAGAGAAAATACTCGCTGAATCCAGATTTAGCCCTTCAATACCCTTTCAGGACCTTATCTCTATAATAAAATCAAACTGTGGGTGGGTGTAACTGCAAAACTGCATTATCGCTATACTTCCATAGCCGTATGACATTCATAATTTTAATTGAATTCTGGACGTTGTTCCATAATAATTACGGTTGCTTTTTTAAGATTCAAATCTTTCCAGATACGATCATGCATAAGCAAGTATTGCGTAGGTGTAGTCAAGTACCAGTGTATGTTAATTCCAATATTTAGTTGGATTTGCGCCATTTAAAGTTCTATTTGCGTGGGACGGGCTTGCGAGTGAGTTTTAAGTGGATTGTACTGCAGCCAAGGAAGTTTTATAACGAGCTTTTAGGTTTTATGTTTGCACGAGGGAACTTAGATGAAACGAGAGCATGAAATGTGTGGGTTAAGAAAAGAGTTTTTCTTTATCATTCAAAGACATACGAATTTGAGCAGTCCAGGGGCGCAAAACCCACTCAGAAAGTGGATCTGTCACTGGAACATCTCTGGATTAATGGGTTTTTTAAGTATAATCTTAACTTCGCGCATTTTTGTGATCTTACTTAAGAACTATCAAAACCCCCTCCCACCCTCATGTAAGAAAAAATAAGACATGGTCGAGCCCCCTCCCCCACTAAATCGTCTTACGTAATAAATGAATGGCACCTTTTGCTTGCAATTTTATTATCTGCACAAATATACAAAAGCTGTATGAAATGTCCGTAACAGGCGAGCACGTGACACGTGCCGCGTGACGTCAAGGGACGCGAGCTCGCCAGGATGTTTCTGACATATAGGAAACGATGCTGGATACAATGTATTAGCACGTTCGACGTGTTACCTCTCTGTCGCACTTGTAAATTTGCGTACGTAAGTGTGACAGGGAGGCAAGACGTCGAACGTGGTTCGCGGTAGACCCTCTGCAATACAAGTGGGGCCGGTCGATGTATTTTCCAGATCCCATGGTAACGTTTTTAACGCGGAAGTATGTTTCTGTCTAAGGGTGGTATTCCACCTGATCAATTTCTTGGTCCAATGTGCATTGCGTCTCACTCTCTCAATAAGCAAAATGTGATACGTAAAATGCACATTGGACCGAGAAATTGGACAGGTGGAATACCAGCCTAACCCACACTGTTTATTATTCTGCCCTCCTCAGCTAAAAAGCGGTATGTGCATATAGTTTTCTTTGAAAATACTTACGTCCTTTTAGCTTAGGAGGGCAGTATTGTTCGTTATCATCACCCAAATATCTAATGTAAAATACGTATGTCAATGGTAGAAATTTTACTACTTGCCTACCTACTAAGTGGCAATATCGATTAAATTTTCAAGAGACGATTAGCGATAGGTACTTACAGCGTCTTGCGCAACGCGTTTTGCATGGCTTCGAGATCAGTATCCGTGATTCCGGGCCTGCTGTAAGTCTTATTGTTAGGGATGATCCCTTATTGTATCGATACATTTACGACATTTTGTTTTTCGATACTTACGACAAATATTACATGCATTTTACTTTGTGTGGCTTTGAGATCAGCCAACATCGGAGAATAGAAAATAGTTATCTGTTCTGTATAAAACTAACACTAAACTATCACTTTTATTAAAACTTACGCATATTAAAAACAAAGTTCAAGTAGATACTTAGAGGCTATTAGTACGTATTAGGTAATATCTAAATGCATCTTCTCTTTATTGATAGTTACGTAACCTAAATCGTGGGTGGCCGTGAAATCATCGCAAATATGTAATTTTTTTTAATCAATTAATTTACACCCACATGATTAAGTATGTATTTACACACTTTCTAGAGATAAGTCTATACGTTATATTAGTCTAATATGTTTCTCCTTTTATGTGTATAGCTCAATTAATTTTGCAGAGTATCTAGGTATGTGGGTGTATGTCTTCTGAGAAGACTCTTCTCGAATAAGGACTAATTTCTCTAAACATACCTACCTACGCGTTTCGGCATTGGCCTTGAATCCTTGATAAATATTTCCTAAATTGTTCTACTGCAAATGTTTATGCCTTAAAATATATAAAGTGTCACAGAATTCCACTAGACGTATAAAAATTGTATGTTATTGCTTATTTTTATCGCTAGATTTAAGTTAATTAACGCAATTTAGCTTCACTTGTGTGTCTTGTGTATTCTACAATCTAGAGATTTGCGTTTGCGCGTTGTGTTGAGTACCTAGAGATGAAATGTGTCACCGCATTCAAGCTGTGTGGAAAATACACTGCATACTTAACTTGAATTCTGTCAGTTTGGGTTCATAATTTTGTTATTGCCTCATAAAATTACGAACAAGAACGACAGTAGGTATTGCATATGTTCTTAGATAATTATTTGTTTAGCTCTTACCTACCGTTTGTAGAGTATATGCCAAAGAAAACAAAGATCGATTGATTGATATGATACTTGGTTAATATATATTCGTAGGTGGCTCAGTATCAGTCTGATCAGTATCCACAAAGTAATAAGACAGGTACCTAAGATGATTATCGCTTATCGAATGTCCGTTAGTCTAACGATTGCCTATTACTCCTATTAGTGAAAGTTATCTTAGGCACTGTTTTGGGGTTTTGCAATAGACTTTCATATTTTTTGCACGTAAACCATGATTGTAATCAACATACAAATTGACTGCATTGCCCATAATAGTTGTAATATAATAGAATAACGCATAACTTAAATAATATCGTTATGACTTTAACCTTGTTGATTGTTATCAATGTTATCATCTGTCCAAATTTGTTCGGGCGTGTGCGAATACGGCCTTCCTCTCGTGAAAATGTTGAAACTAACATTACCAAAATATTTTAAAGCGTATGTAGTAATGTACATTGTAGGTACCTACTGTACCTATACATAAATGGAGGAAGATATACAATAGATTTAGAACACAAGCTCATCATTTAATCCTAGGTAGCCCTTGAAATCTTACGACGCTGCTGTCCCTGGTGCATATAAGAATATAAAATTACAAAATGTGGGTATAGTTATAAGAATAATAATATTCGAATGCCAATACCCTACCACGTACAAAAAGATTTAAATCATACTGGATTGAAATAATTGTGTGATACTGCAGAATTTACTAACGCTGTCATCGAGATTTCTACCGCGTTTTGTATTTCACTTCACGTCGATATAACCGATCCCACCAAAAACGAAAAAAAAAGATCCAAATCTCTATGAAATTTCAGCTTTCTAGGACATCGGGAAGACAGTGGTCAACTCGTCGTATTTTAGGTACCTATTGATAAAATTCAAGCTAGATTGATGAAACTTAATGTCGATGTCGATAGAAGCCGTGGCCCATCCCTAACGTCCTTGTCTCCGACATTAACCTTGCGCATCGATCGTTGCAGCTGGCGCCCTCTTCCCGGCTGCGTCGCAAATTTAAACCCTCCCGCAGGCGAAGGTAGTCCCTTTCATGGCTGCGTTCCAAGGACACTACTCAAATACAGTGTAAACTCTACATAGCGACACTCAAGGGACCGGACGTTTTTTGACGCTATAAAGAGTTTTCGTTATATTGAGAGAAATTAATATGAAAGTAAAGCAAACTATAGCCAATAATTAGATAGAGATCTTTATTTGCATACCAGTACAGATGTTACATACATGGACCCTGGAAAGGGTGTAGCAAAATACTGAAAATAGGTACATACTCGTAGTTCACAGTTTGCTTATTATTACTACTGACTTATATTAAGATTATATATATGATACTTATACATTTTCTAACAGTGAGTGACAGTGAATCGTTATATCGAGCATGGTATAATAATATACTCCGCCTGGTACTCCATTCCCGTCTTTTCTAGGTCACCTAACTAACACGGGCCTACGTCATCATGCGACAGCGCTATATGATAATATGCGATAGCGCTATATATAGCGGCCATGTTGTTGTGACGTAGGCCCGTGTCACTCTGGGAATGGAAGACCATGTTTTATTAGACTATGATATCGAGTATATGGAGTTTACACTCTGTATATTTGAGTGCTATGCATGGCTCATGATGTAGGTACTTTATAACGTTAGTATTATAATATGTAAACACCTTGTAATAATTGGCATTCAATAAATGAAATGAAAGCCCAAGTAGCACAGATTAGCTGTATAGCAGCCGCATAATGAAGTACGAATACGCTTGAAGCTGGAATATAAAAGCTCCATAAGAGCTGTATAAGCGTCTTTTCAGTTTTTATAACTCTTAAATGGGCACAAATTAGGCAGCCTTAAGTTCACATAGCTACTTAAGAGCGTTGTAGCAGCAATTTAACGGAATTATAAGGGGTAACAGGAGTTATAAGAGGTGTATATTGACTGGGTAAGAGACCACCAGTTACCCTTTATTCAGCTAATATGTCACATGTGCGCCCTAATACCGGGAAAGATTGACGTTGGGCTGAATAAAAGATAATTTATAACATACTTTTACACCTCTGCCTTAAAAATCAGCTATTATATTTAGTATAGTGACGACGAACGCAGAGGTGAACATATTTATATTGAAGCAAAAACGTTAAGCGCAACGACACCATAAGTCATTTTGTTAAAGTGTTTAGTTAAATGATTGTACATGATCTTTTATATATTAATGCGAGAAAGATGTTTGGGAATGCAAGTTTATTGACATTATATATATACATTATCTAAGAAAATTTCAGTGCGCCACGAAAATAATCAGTATTTATTTAAATTAATGATATAAATAAGCTATGTGTAAAAACTATTTCAGTGGTTTGGACAGAATTATGAGATAAAAAGTTAATAATACGTTATAGGAAGTACTAAACTAATGATTTAGGTTAAGAACTCAGGCTCAAAACCTTATTGTTACCCTTAAAAGTTGGAAAAGCAATTTCAATTTTGTAGGTTATATACAATAAAATGGCGGTCAATGTTAAAAAGCAACGTGAACCGTTAAAATTCTTATATGCAGCATACGACTGTTATATATCTGATAAAGATACTTAAGTGAACCACTATAAAGTCCAAGTCGTTATTTCGATACACTACTGAACCTCTAAACAGTTATAAGGCAACTTGTGAACGTTTTAACAGCCGCTATGCAGACAGTCCCAATGGTAGTATAATAGGCTGCTTAGCGGTAAACATGTTCAGCGCTCAGCCGTATTATGCGCCACATGTGTTCGATTATACGTCTATTGGTTTCATAATAGTTCACTCGTTCTCCCTTATAATAAGTCAGCGAAATAAAAGCTGCTTTAGCGGTAAACATGTTCAGCGATAAGCTGTATTATGCGCCCCATGTGTTCCATTATACGTCTATTGGCTTCATAATAATTAATTCGTGCTTCCTCAAAAGGTCAGAATAATAAAAACTGCTTAGCGGTAAACATGTTCAGCTATAAGCTGTATTATGCGCCCCATGTGTTCCATTTATACGTCTATTGGCTTCATATTAGTTCACTCGTGCTCCCTTAAAAGTCAGCGTAATAAAAGCTGCTTAGCGGTAAACATGTTCAGCGATAAGCTGTATTATGCGCCACGTGTGTTCCATTATACGTCTATTGGCTTCATAATAGTTCATTCGTGCTTCCTTAAAAAGTCAGCGTAATAAAAGCTGCTTAGCGGTAAACACGTTCAGCGATAAGCTGTATTATGCGCCACATGTGTTCCATTATACGTTTATTGGCTTCATATTAGTTCACTTGTGCTCCCTTAATAAGTCAACGTAATAAAAGTCCACAATTACCTCCTTATACAGCACATGGCGTAATTTTATCCACTAAACAGACCCTATAACGGTTAAAGCATTTGATAACCCTTAAAGCTGTATAGGGTCGTAGCAAATATACCTTTATATCACTCTTTGCGTATTAATCGTAGTTTTCAGAGCCGTAATGCAGCTTTTAATCAGCCCTAAGCTATATAAATATCACTGAGATCTATTATACAGCTGTAGGACCACGAGTGTGCTCTTATAAGTGTCTTAATACGCACAGAGCGTTAGATAGAACTAAAAGTGTTTAGTTATAGAGCTATCTGTGCTACTTGGGAGGTAATGGAAAAAAGTTTCTAAGCAGCAAAGTTGCTAAATTTATCCCAGTAACACTATTAACTTAGACAACGTCAACAGTTCCACTGGTCGATCACTGAACGGGGAAACGCACGGGCAAGGCCGTTTAAAAATATACTCCAGTCTCTAACGCGGAAGACTAATTCGAATTTACATTTTATTGTTCAGCCACTAATATAATTTTAGCACTAACTTAGCTAGCTTAGTTGCAGGTCTGCTAATTAATTTTCGAATTATACGAGTAGATGCCGTAGCTCCACTTGCGCGCCATTTGGTCCGAGTCGCTTCCATTCACATCCAAGGGAGGTCGTGGGGTGCATTTCCAAATATTTAAATTATGTATTACTAAATTTACACTAACAGACATGCTAATAGGTATAGATGGTCAAGCAAATCTTGTCAGTAGAAAAAGGTGCGAAATTATAATTTTCTATGAGACGATATCCCTTCGCACCTACATTTTTCAAATTTGCTGCCTCTTTCTACTATACTGACAAGATCTGCTTGACCAACTATACACGATAATTATACAGGAGGGTATAACTATAAATATAAAAGTACTACAGATCTAGAGCAGCAGTAACACAATATCTCGAATGTTATGAAACTTGAAGTCGTGATAGACTCCACTCCGAGTATCGTCTGCTAATGAAATTGAGATTCAACAGAAAAAAAGTAGTTCAAGTTCTTTAAGTTCTTTATTTGCGTTCATGTTGTACATATGGGTATTAAATAACAAATGAGTTGTTTCAAACATGAGCCCTGCAAGGGCATAGCATTATTACTTAATCTAACTTATACCTAATACAAATAGAAATGTAAAATTGTAATCTTATTAGAATAGGTACATCTTAAAACTTATTATTTAAATATTCGTCGACAGTGTAGTAGCTTTTGTTTATAAGGGTTTCTTTTAATTTTCTTACAAATAAATGTTCTTTCTTTTCTTCCTTTATATTTTGTGGTAATTTATTATATATCTTTATGGACATTGATAGAGGGCCAGACGAATGGAGTTTTAATCGGGAGGGTGGTGGCATTAACTTTGATTTGTTTCTTAGTGTATAAGTTAGCTGTACATCTTCACGTTTGGTATATAATTCTGAATGTTTACGGACAAATTTGCATATTTCTAAGATATAGAGGCTAGGTAGGGTAAGTATTTTGTGTCCTTTAAAATGAGGTTAGTTAATCTAAGGTCTACTAGTAAGTAAGTAATAGTTTACTGGTGAAAGGATAACAGCTGTCTGTTGGAAGTATTATACATAGTTACTTTCGTATTTTTATTATTAGCCTGCATTGTTATATCTCTCTCTCTACTATTACGTATTGTTGAATTTACATTTAGAAAATATTTACATTTTAATTTGAAAAGGTACCTACTTAAATATTCGTTTGTGTAAGCATTTTCTTTGAGGCTTCCCTTTTGTAAAGGTCGTGTATTAACTAAATTTTCAGTAAACAATGGACGCGATGAACAATATTAAACTTACCTAGTACCTATAGCTTTGATTCATTAGGGTTGCTTTCATTTGACTAAAATGGCGAGACGAGATATACAAGTACCTAGAGCCTGTGCCACAGAATAAATAATAGATAGTACTAGGTACAGAAGATTCACTCTCTAACAATACGCGTCTGTTGCGATCAGGACAAATATGGCCGCTAGGTGGCGACAGCGCCACGCGCGGATTATGGCTAGCCACCAAAATTGGTGTGGAACGGATGTACTTACTGTAGCAAAGCGATGAAATCGCGGAGTGAGCCACGCGAGTGTCTAATCTGTCACGCCATCCAATACATTCCACGACTGTTCTCTTTCCGCACAGACTCTATGACATAAAATCTCCTGCATAGAAAATATTCCTTTTGACAGACCATTCATCTTGAACAAGGCCTGTTCACTTCCTAAGAAAGTTATGTCCCCAAATAATTGCGCATGTGTGCGCCTTAATCTTCTATGTGTGCGTTGGCCTCCGGGAAAAAGTTGCAAGTAATAAAAATAAAAACATTTTTCTACAGCAACATTGCTCCCAACTCTGATTTAAATTATCACGAATTTTATACAATATTAATCATAAAACGGGACTTAAAACGCTTAAAACTTAATTACATGCGATTAAGTTTTATAATGAATATTTGCTTCCAACTGTCTTTATCAATGTTCATAAAATATATGGAGGGTAGGTACGTCTACCCACCATAATAAAAAATATATTTGTCAATGACTCTGTCCAACTGCTGTGGTTAAAGTTCATAACGAAAATTTTATTTATTAACTCTTTAAATAATACATACAACGTGTACCGCTACGTACCACTTAAGACTGTAAGTCTGTACCTACATGGATTACAGCAATGCACATAGAAAATGTGCTAAATGCGGAGCAACGGCTGTTGAAGCAGCCAGAGTGAAATTTACAACTTTAGTGGGTTCAGAAGGAACCGAGTCATAACGCATCTGGAAAGCGTATTAATTAACCGTGAAGAAATGTATGAATACAAGTTGGAAATCTGTGTAAAATGCCGTATGTAAAGTGTAGTGTATCTGTGTGTAAAGTGTAATAGGTAGGCATGCCTAATGTTATTTGTATAAAAGGTACTGAAAACTTTGTGAATGCGCTTTATTAATGTCTATTTTTTTATTAAGTTGCCAGTTGCCAGTTTTCAGTGTATATTTTTATATGTAAAACATTTTTTAATAAATAATATATATAATGTTATAAACATAAACATGCCTTTTATTTAAATCAATTGATAATACCACAAACAAGGGGTAATATTTGCATCTTGCATATATTTCGTGATATGAAGATAACAAATATGTTTATCAACAGAATTACTACCTACCAATACCCGCCAGGCTAAACCGGTTGTCAACTTTAGTTCCATTGGTACACAAAGACGGCGCCACTAGTATAAACGTATAAACGGTTGGGGACATTTTTTTGTATGGAGTTACCGTTCTTCTCCTAGTGAGTATTATATTCTTTGATCTTGAAACTCGATTTAAGTAATTCAAGGCTCTCCGTGGCTTTGAATTAGAAACTTGGAATGTTATATTTCAGGAGATTTTTCCACGTAGGTACTACTGCGTGTTCCTTTCATGATCCAAATATCTTAACAAGTGGTAGATTTTAAAACTGTCGGGTATAGTCAGCCAAGAAAGTGGTTTACCACTTTTCGACCCTATCATCTGATTGATAGAGTCGAAAAGTGGTAAACCACTTTCTTGGCTGACCGTACACCCATGTGATATTTTTAACCTCTAGCCGCCCAGAGTCCTATAAAAAGGTCTCCTGGCCCCGTAGACAACATGCCAATCGCTAACGCTACGTAGCGAACGAAACGCAACTGTCACTGTCACACAAATGAGTGATAGAGCCCAAGTAACATTTTAGTCCTATAATTTTAGTTTTTATCGCTAAAAGCTTGTATAGACGTCGTATTAAGGTTTCAGAGATGACCACCTGTCGTATAAAAGCGCTTGGCAACACCTTTTTGCTCTATAGGCTTATACAGCTAATATATTCTATAAGCAATTGATGTAAAGGTTTACATCATCATTTTATAGAGCCGTTACAGGCGTGTACTATAACAGGTTCAAATATAATCACTATAGAGCAATATTACTGTATAATAGTATTTGGAATCACTTTTATGCAACTAATTTGCGCTATTAAGGTTCCCTGCCAAGCCGCTATAGTTTTGTGTTTTAATAGTGACAAAAACCCAACTATACAACGATTTTAGGATATAGTGGCTTTAGAGATGACTGCTATAGTACATAATACTTTAGTAGTTTGCGCTATTAAGGTTCCCTGCAAGCCGCTATAGTTTTGTGTTTTAACAGTGAGAAAAACCCAACTATACAACGATTTTAGGATATAGTGGCTTTAGAGATCACTGCTATAGTACATAATACTTTAGTAGTTTGCGCTATTAAGGTTCCCTGCAAGCCGCTATAGTTTTGTGTTTAAACAGTGACAAAAACCCAACTATACAACGATTATAGGATATAGTGGCTTTAGAGATCACTGCTATAGTACATAATACTTTAGTAGTCATATGAATACTATTATAGAACTGTTTTGCTCTATAGTAGCGTTTTTGGGACATATTTATAGCGTTAAAAAGCACTTTAGTAGTTTTAAAATCCCTATTATATCTCATCGCTGTAAACGTCACAATGACTCTTTTATATCACAAAACTGTTGTATAGTGGTTTTGTTTTTTCTTTTAAAAGACAACAGCGTTATAGCTGAGTTTTTATGTCTTTTATAAACCGAGTTAGATACATAAAGGTAGAAAACGACTACTTGTAAATGATCAATTTGATCTGTAATGGCTACTTATATCTTGCTTATATAAGTTCAGGCCTAAGCCACATAATGTGGTTCCGTACAAAATATTTTTATATTTTAATGAATTGATAAAAAAGACCCCAGTGATATTAGTGATTGTAGGTGAGATTTATCATCAATGATTTAATACAAGCATAAAATCGTGACGGTTTAGATATTTATCGACATCCATTATTAGCACATTTTTTTTACCAATCTCATTGAAAAAGGAAACAACAGTAATGACTACATCTAAATTAAAAAAAAATCCTATATCTTTCTAAAGAGTTTGTAGGTGCAACTGGGTCACAGCAAAATTCTTTTGGAACCCTAATTTTAATCATGATGGCGGTGAATATTTCCTCCTAAGTTCTATAGTTAGCCTATAAAAGCGTCGGATTTACTTCTTGGCTGTATAGTAGTAACTATGGTGAATATCATAATATTTTATTAAATTATTTTATTAAAAACATAAATAAATCGAGGGGGCATTTAAAATTCCTCATTAACCTAATACTATTCTAACGGTAAAACTTCCGTCCCATATACTTTTTGCACTAAAGACCGAATTATTCGACACCTAAATGGCGCATATTAATATAACGTCTTTATTTATCACCATTTTACTTAGTACCGTTTTTGTGAAGTAAACACACAACAAGTAGTAAAGGAACTATGAATTCTACAATAGTATAAAAAAGCACTATAATAGAATTTCAAATACTACTATAGTATAAAACAAGCACTATAATGGAATCTCAAATGCTACTATAGTATAAATTAACACTATAATGGCGTTTCTGACAACAAATTAGCACAAGAGTCATGCATTACATCACTTTTATAGACCTAAAACGTCACGGCTGACACTGCTACAGGTCTACTATATCACTGAATGGCACTAAAGATACGCCATTTCGGCTTTATACAACCTTCTTAGGTCTTTTATAGGACCTTAGGTGGTATTTAGGAAACGTTCTATTGACCACTATAGTACCACAAATTGTTACTTGGGAGAGACACAAAGCGATTCGATGGCGAAGCGCAAGCGATCGTCACCTTGGCTAGGGGGCTAATCATAAATTACGTCATTTCAAATTAGGGGGGGGGGGGTCTGGACATCGGATGATGGTAGCATGACGTAGGAGGAAACGGGGTCATTCGAAGCATGATTTTTGGATGATTTTAGGGGGGGGGGGGGGGGGGTCAAAATAGTCAAAAAACGATGACGTAATTTATGGACAGCCCCTAGGCCGCCTGTTCCATTCTAATTTCAATCTTTGTTTTGACAAATCAAAATTGCATTTTTCTTGGCAAGTTTTGACGTCTGGGCGGCTAGAGGTTAAACCTGCATACGTCCATAGGCTACGCGGTAACTTCTTTACAACAAGCAGGGTATAAGTATGTTAAGAAAACAAAAATAAAATTCAAATAAATCTTCAGATATAAGCTGTGTTCCAGTTCAAAGAATAAGGGATGAAAGATGGGACGGAGACACAATACGCTGATTTTGAATTGAATAAAGACGCAAAGTTCAAACGCCTTTGTTGTTATCAAGTTAGTTTGCTCCAGATTTAGGGTGAGACCAAAAAAATGTACAGCTGCAAAAACGACAAGATTCTTTAAAAACATCTTATGTACATGTTAGTAGGAGGCGATTTAAGACTTATTGAAAAATGTTCATCATCTTACAATTGCGATAGAAATTGCGCTTGCGAGACGGCATTGGTTGTAATTCGTAACAATAGGTAGTTTTTAGGGTTCCGTACCCAAAGGGTAAAACGGGACCCTATTACTAAGACTCCGCTGTCCGTCCGTCCGTCCGTCTGTCACCAGGCTGTATCTCACGAACCGTGATAGCTAGACAGTTGAAATTTTCACAGATGATGTATTTCTGTTGCCGCTATAACAACAAATACTAAAAACAGAATAAAATAAAGACTTAAGTGGGGCTCCCATACAACAAACGGGATTTTTGACCGAAGTTAAGCAACGTCGGGCGGGGTCAGTACTTGGATGGGTGACCGTTTTCTTTTTTGCCGTTTTTTGCATTATCGTACGGAACCCTTCGTGCGCGAGTCCGACTCGCACTAGCCCGGTTTTTTTTGTAGGTTTCAATGGCAGGATATTCTAAAGGGAACCATGGTTGTTATAAGATTGAAAATCGATTACTTATGGGCCGTTTTCTTCGAAGCTATTACTATTGTAGAGCCCTTTAGGTAGGTACGTATATATATATATATATATATATATATATATATATATATATATATATATATATATATATATATATATATATATATATATATATAGGAATAGTATAAAGTAAACGCAGAAATTCGCTTCTACCATCTAGTCTACTCAAACCATTGAGTACTCCTACTACTCCTACACAATTGGTCCTTCGAATCGGGTAACAAGAAAATTGCTAGAGTGTGCCTAATCTAACTCTGCACTGACTTTGACTTGAAGGACTTGACTAAGTGTGGAATTGCTACAATAAACGTCATAGGTATTTTTTATAGAAATTTGACGTTTATGTTGCCACTTACATTACATGCTTTGTCATTGTAGTCTGTGCAGAGTTAGCTTCGTCCGACTCTACATTTTACACATCATTACTTATTTATGTAGTTGTGTATTCCTCAGTGTAGTCATTGTATATAGTTTCCACTTCTAGAGCTCTCGAGGATGTACATTTATCCCTCACCTGTCAACAAGCTAACAAATAAATGCCAACAGAACAAGGGCAGAAACTCAAATGAATTCCAATTTCATTCAACGACAGAACGTCGACCTTGTTTTGACTGGGTTACTGAGACTGACGTTAATGAGAATAATGGGACAAACAAGATGGTTTGTGGCTCAGGCATGGTAAACAAAGTAAGTAGGCAGGTTGCAAGAGAGGCTGGACACAGCATAATGTCTCCATTGAATTTGGAGTAGACACATATGAGACTTCACTCACACCACACCACCACAGACGTTTTCCTTTACTGAAAACACAAAGTTATCAAAATTATATTTTTATTTTGCAGAGACCACTGCTCACCATGCTGTTTGCCGCCATCGTAATACCAATATAGGTAGTATTAAACTTTTTTCCTAGGACTGGTTTAACTGTCGTCAACTGTGGGGGGCGTAGGGGTAAAGGTTTCCCCTTATTAATTTTAATGAAGCAAGCATGGTTCAACGCTCGTGGCATTATCGTTAAAAGCTTCAGCTTTTGAGCTAAATTGTTTGATGGAACTTAGTACTTAAAGTAAGTAAGTACTTAAACGATTTTAGCATGCATGACATAAAGGTCTTGAACTTGAGCAAGATCTAATAAACTTTATGTGATTTTAAAATATTGTGATCAGTACTTAGCTACGTAGATATTTCTGAATAATTTATGTTAAAAGCTGCTCCCATATAATCGGAGTTACGCCCTCATTTTAAATTAATGACTTGAATACAAAACTTCGATCCGCTCTATTTTATTTGTATTACAATTTTTAGCAACAAAAACTAGTACCCGCTAAATACTACTCACATTCACTGGAATCCTAAATAATTTGTGCCTAGTAAGTGCAGTCAGACTCTTACTAAACGCAGTTACTTTTAGAACTTTAGATGGAATTTTTTAGGTGTCCGAATGTTACGACTACAGTTCGAATCGAATACCTACTCAATTGAACGACTCCGAGAGACAGAGATGTCTTAATTCCGTGTGAAGCCCTTGACAATGCTCTACAATACTCTACATTTTCTCTGCATCTGCCGAAAGGGCGCGGTTTCTCACAATTGTGTGGGGGCATTGATAGCTTGCGTGAGTTATGGGAACCGACCGTGACACTGACACCTTCTATATGATGTATTATGACAATCAGTGTGAGACGAATGTAACGATTACAAACATAGTTATATATGTACCTAACGCAGTGCAATTAAGTCTTAAAGTAAGGTACCTGTACCTACCTAAAAACAAGCGTATTTTTTTTTATGTACAATAATGTATTATGTAGGTATAATAATGTTTGTTGATAATTCGGGTACATGGTACATTTTACAAAGGTTTTCATCATACCGTTGTCTCGTCTGGAGGTAGGTAAATTGATTACGGTACGGTTAGATGTTGATGAATAATTTGGAGCTTCAATATGTTATGAAAGATACCGATAGCAAGCAAGCTAGGATAACGTGTGGAGACAATGATGATGATATTTTTATGAAATGTAAACACAAAATGTGGGGGTAACATTAAATAGGTAAGGTCATTAGTGAAAATGATGTTGAAAACCTGAAATATAGTAATACCTAATAGTTTCATTATCGTTAGCAGTGATTTAATAAATTACATGTATCATAAAGTTATTACATACCTCGTTTACGGCAATTATAAAATCACAATTAGTTTTTGCCTCGGCTATATTATCATTCAGCCGGAAAGCCATTTTGATTAAACTTAGGTACATTAGTATACTTAATCGTTATCTGTAAACGGAAATTAAACGGGAATCGATTACAGTGTTTCAAGTCAATATTTCTGCTGCTGATTGTACCAGTCACCGACATAAGTCTGTGAATTAAAATGTACCTAATCGCCACGTTGTTTAATCTGAATCGCGCGAAAACTTCGGTAATTTGTTTGACCTGGGCTTCTAGCCAAAGTTACAATCGCTATCGCTTCGACAACGAAAAGCATTATGTCTCTCTATCACTCTTCTATATTAGTGTGACAGTGACAGCTGCGTTTCGATCGCTACGGAGCGTAAGCGATTGGCGTCTTGGCTACGCGGCCTGACGCTTCAAAATTTTCACGAGCCTAGAGTCACTCTGTGTCGCTACCACGAACGTAAAGTTTACTTTCGAAACAGGACGAAATTAAAAGATGTAATGTATAGGTGAAATGATTGTGTATTTTATTTCATTTGTCTACCAAATCTCTTCCTGCGGGCTTAGCAAGGTTATATCATATTGCGCGTGGAATCTACTGTCGTCTTTTAACGATAGTCGTATTTTTATCGTTTTGCTGAACATGGTTACGGGCTACGATAAGAATACCACGTCGATATCGTATAAAGTTATCCACTATCATTCGTAAGTGACCACGATTGTCTATGCCTAGAGTTTATGAAAAATCCATTTAATGCCTGGCTTTATTAAAATGTCGGACGTGTGTCGGACGATGTTTGAAAACGAATAGTTAGTTTTATTACTACACTTCCAAATTGAAAAATGTTTAAATGAGTGACAGCTTTATACAAATTGACTTACATTATAACATGCACGGATAATCGTGTTTTCTCAACTGACAATTCACTTGACATTGACAAGCATCGCGTACGCGCATGATTCAGTGAATTTAGTGAAAATACAAACCAAGTCGAAGAAAAATACTGATTTGCGCTGATTTAAACCTAATAAGTATTGCATTCCCAGATTATATATCCCAGAGATAACTACTTATCATACATAACTATCAAACAATGGGTAGGTACATATCTCAATGCATAATACAGCCGCACTCATACTTATTCAAAAAAGGAAAAGTTACTAAGACAGTCCTTGTGGAAAGTCACAGTTTTTTATGTCTAATACTTAATTCAGTGCTCAAAAGAACTTACCTTCTGTTTACAGCATCTACAAACTGCTCGAGGTTCAGGCTTACAGTAGTGTGGCCAATCCAGTCAGTAGTGCTCCAATGGACAAGCCATGATCTTGACTATATAGTCCCACGTTGGTAGTTAATTGCCATCAGCTAGCAGGTGTAACTGTTACACACCAGCAGCTGCTGCTGCTGCTGGTGGTGTAGGTGTGCTGCTGGTGTGGTGTATACTGTTAGAACCTAAAACAAATAAGTACCTAATTACAGTACCGGCCAATAATATATCACCTCCATGCTTTTACGGTATAACTTTTTTTTATATTTGTGAGTGACTTCCACAGCTTTAGGTAGTTTAGTAGTATTCCTTGTCCAGTGATGAGAAAAATTGGTCTATGTAATGATTTTTTCATAGAGGTTTTTTGTTTTAATGTATGGTCAACTTCATTATTTTTAACCCCTGGAGCGCCCCAGAATTACCGTAGTATGGAACTCCTATACCAGTTACCAGCACACGTGTCTGTTTAGGGCGCTCCACGGGTTAAAGAGCTTTTTTAGTAATATGCTGAGTCTCTTATTGTAGTTCACAGTATTTCAGTATTCATAATATCTTATACCTTTAAACGAGCAATTCTTGTATATTTATTTATTTATATGTATATATATTTCGGGGATATCGGAAACGGCTCCAACGATTTCGATGAAATTTGCTATATGGGGGTTTTCGGGGGCGAAAAATCAATCTAGCTAGGTCTCATCTCTGGAAAAACATGCATATTTATATAAAATGACTAGTAAAATATGAAATCTACAGACTAACCTACTACAAGTTCATACAAAAACACACAAAGGTGATATGTTATTGACCGGTACTGTAAATCTAATTTTGTCAAGTAGATTTTCCCCCTGGAGGTTAGGATATGAATGTTGAAGTAAATAGTAGCTTAAGTAACCTCTGTTAGTAGGTTAGTAGCATAAGTAAGACAGTACATATAATAATGAGGCCGGTACCTAGTATTGAAGAGTTTAGTAGCATTGTCATTAAGACGTCTGTTTTACATAGAATCAATGATTTCAAATATAATAGGGTCTATGCATAGAATACATATTAACTTTATAAGAAACACTGCAATTTTATAGCTTTACCTTTGAGATGTTTTGGTAGGTAACCCATCACCGTTTTGAAGCTCGGCGTTAAATTCGGCACATAAGTAAATGCACTGCACACTCCTTACGCACTCTGTAAATATGCCGAAACTCTTCGTCCGTCATATTAAATGGGCTGCAAGTGTTTCTTAAAGCTGTTTACGATATTTTTCTTCAACAGCAGCCTCGAGTAGGAATAATAAAATTTGACTTCCCTGCGAAGAAAATATTGACAATATTATATACAGCGGAACATTGTAACTAATAACTCTCAATATAATCATAGAAAAACTGATATTTACCTGTAATTTATACCTTAAAATATGATTATTCACTACTTTTGCTTTCACGACAAGGCTTATCGTCATCTAAGAAGCACGTAGTTAAAATTAACTAAGTTGAACTGTCAAAATGGGACAATCTGTCAAATTATCCACATCTTATCCAACGACCATGTTATGCAAATTGTCTTCTATCATCTACCGCTGTCAAATGTGGATAACTCCATATATCGTCTGCAACCATAGTATGGATGATAAAACCGACGATAACGGCCGTTTTATCCACACCTATTGCGTGATAACTACCTTGTCGTACAACCTTGCTAAGCCCGCTGCTCGGAAAATTCGTTGCATCTAGGTCTGTCTAAGCCTGGCCGAAAGCTACAAAGTTGCAAGATCAAGTGTCTGACCCCATCAACCTACAGCCGGCGAGCCTCCGAGACTTGAGTGAATGCAAAATAACGATCTCGGGCGAGCACCTCCGAGTATCGCGAGGTTATATATATGAGCCCGTCGGGACACCTCTCCTCAGTCCGTACGAACCTGCCCGACAGAGCGCACGCCCCGCGGCTCTCGCTGCCGGTAACAACAACATTCAAGGCAAACAACGTTTGTTATGTGAACTTGTGTCTCGTGGAACTCAAAACAGTGATATGCCAACCGATATTATGTCAGTCTCGTGTCGCGCCGAGCGCTTCGGCCAAAGTTACACCAAGAAATCATGCGACGCGGAGGTGAAATCCGGCTTCGTGGTCCTTTCAGGGCTAGGGAGGATACGACAGGACGTCAGAGTGGTGGTGTATAGGACATCTTTAGAGCACTTCGTCGTGATCTATCCCAGGAAGCGTCTGTCGAAGCCCATCGGTGTCGTTAACCTGAGGAATACATCAGTCGAGCGCGCTGAACAAGAGATGGGTTTAGTCGTGCGACAAAAGGGTTACGACAATGCGATATCCGCGAAGTTTTTGTGTGCTGAACGAGATGTGGACTCCTGGATAACGGCGCTCAGCGCACGAGTGTCGCCTTCGTGCCAACAGCAGACGAGCCTGCCGGTGCTCGTCGAGGAGGAAGCCTTCGACAACTGAACATAAGACTAAACTGTGTTGTTGGTAACTTCATACCGCCGCGGCGGCGGACCGAATCGCGCCAGTTGCAGTTGCATCACGACATCGATTATCCGGATTCGGTTTGACGGATAATGTTTAGCACGAACGAGAAACGAGGTTATGTTTGTTTTGCAAGATCGAAAGTGAAAGCTCGTTTTTTGCGGGCGCAATGAAAGTGTTCTTAATCATCGTACTCGTGTCGCGTGAGTCACGGGTCGCATTGTGTCTATAAACAATCTCCGACGTTGTGAAACATGCCTAATGTGAGGATTCAAACTCTGGGAATATTCGCAACATAGAAAACATAATACGAGAGACTCAAAAGACCACAACATGGCATTCCTTGAAGTGCAATTTCCACTTAATTTAAAATCAAATGAAATGTTTTTCTACATAATTGTTCATATCTGTAATATCTTGTAAATTGTAGTCTGTTTATAGGTAAACGAAGTAATCGTATCTCTAAGTAGAACCGAAAATATAGGTCGTTTTCATTGTAAACAGCTTAAATGATAAGGTAAATCCTTTGAACGAATGTTGCTTTTAGCAAATGCCTGTCTTCTTTTATTCTCTAATATCATTAGGTAATTGTAGTCGTTATACATTGCCAAAGCTCATAAAGTGTAATAGTCATTGTCATTACCATTAAGGTATACGAGTTAGGTACTTATTCTAAAACAAGGATCATAAATTAAAATCCTTTTATATGAGTTTTATACCTACTTCACATTCCATCATTTTCATTTCTGGAATATATTTCTGTAATGTAAGGAAATCCCGCTCGCTAACTGCCCCAGAGTTATGTAAACCACAACTTAGATAAAAGGCAAATGAATTTCTATTTAAATTAATTGTCAATTATAAACTTGATAACTGTTTCAAAAGACCGCCATATTCTTGCAGGGGACCAATAGACAACATGATTACATGATCCTGCCAGTTTCACTTCATTTTATCTCAAATCATGGCTAGAACTAGATACAAGAAGCCTTTCAAGTCTCCCAAGTCCTACTTAGTTGGCAAACAACCGTCGTACGAAAATACTACTTCAACAAGCGTCATAACTGCACTATTTACTAAAGTGGAAAAAGGGTTTAGAAGTTAATGTACTTGGGTCATACCATACACAGATAGTTATTTGAGAAGTAAGTAATTTTTGATCAAATTCGGCAAAAAAGATTTTTTTTAAGTGTGTGTGTTTTCTACATACGACACGTTATTTCTTTTCACTGAGTTATTACAGAAACAAATTTTAACAAGAATTGTCATTATCTGTAAATCAAGACCGATTTCAGTAATCTTTGAAGGACATTTTAGTCTCTAAATGCGGTGAAGACTACACCTAAAATCTGTCTGTGGGTATTCCAGTCCACGGTGTATAAGGGCTCAGTCAGAAAATTAAGCTCCATCTCTAAAGCCCCCTCCAGACTATGCGCGTGAATCGCGGGCGAAGCCGCGAACGTGAGTGTGGAGTCGATTTCGCTGTCTGCGAAAATCGACGACACACTCGCGTTCGCGGCTTCGCGCCGCGATTCGCGCACGAGTGAGGAGGGGGCTTCAGGTCCTTTTCCTTTGTGTATGTACAAACAAGACATGAACTTGACTGCTGTGTATGACTCGCCTTAAGGCGAAAAAGTTGACGACCGTAACCGCCTTTTCATACTAGCGTAGTCCCCATTTTCCTCTCTGAATATTAACGTTATTGAAAAAAATTTGACTTAATTTGATGTAAATCAACCACAGCTATGCCACTTCGTAATTTTTTTTCTTCGGATTTTTAATTATTATAAAACTTAGGAGCATTTAAAAATTGTATGGAATTTGTTTTTCGCTCCTAACTCTATAAGATAATCACAAAGTCAAACAAAGAGGCATAGATATGGTTAATGTACAATAAATTGTGTAGTAATACTTTCTATAAAGTCAATATCTAGGGAGGAAAATGGCGACTACATTTGTATGGAGAAGCGGTTGTTCACTTTCCTCTTAAAGTTCAGTGTATTCAACTTATACCTTGAATCTGAAAGTGGGTTTAACCTGTGACCTCCGCCGGTCGCTGAAGTCGTAAAATTAGCGACAAAGAGTCTCATGTAGGTGGGCATACCTATTTAAAATGGTACCAAAATATGTGTTAGAATGGGGAATTTTTATATTATTTCTGCTCAGAATCACGAGCTTTTTTTTTTCATTTTTACGTGTTTTACTGAGAAAAAATTGTTCCCTAAATTTTACCGTAACAAAACAAAAAAAAATTAGGAAATTTTGGGCCACTTTTTTTCTCGTATTAGGATCGAAAGAGCTCGTGATTCTGAGTGGAAATATTAATACAAAAATTGTAATATCTAAAATGCAAGTTGGGGGTAAGTAGTTAAAAGTACAACTTTAAATGGAATGCCCAATGTACCTAGTAGTTGGATGTGCAAGACGAGAGAGTAAGAGTAGATAAAAATAATAAGTAAAACATAAGACCTGCACCAAAGAAGGCCCATCGTTATTTTTTTTTCTTATGTTTAATATGAACTTGCAGTTTTTTTCTATGGTACTAGCAAACATGGACCACAATTTGAACTCATTCACACATAAAAGTCATTTTGAAAGTAGCCTTCTTTGGCGCAGGTACCTTACCATATTCCTTTGATAAATATGTATCTACTGCAAAGAGAAAAATAAAAAATCTTGTTACTGTAAGTGAAAAATAATCGTGATGAATTTTGCGAGGGGTTTAGACTCTCAATGTGTTAACTATGTAGACATCCGGCAAAATAAAATACCTACTTTTTTGTATGACATAAAAACAAATACTAAGAGTTGAAATGTAAATATTTGTTTAGCCCATAATTTAGTCATGTGTTCTTTTAAAGTCTAATTTATGTCTACATTTATACCTAAGGGTAACATTCCATTTCTGACCGCAGCTGCACTACTAGTACGAACGCGTCGGTGTTATTGTCAATTTCCATAGTAAAATGAATTGTAGTCCTGCTGTCGTTGGAAATGGACTGTCACCTGAATAAGTACCTATTTATTTAACTATGTTCCTGTAGCTACTGTCAATTCCTCAGGCCAAAACGGGTCATATACTCATGCGTTATGATGTTGTAGTTAGATATTGTCATTTGTTGTTCTATTTTTTAAATAGAAAACATTAATGTGATACACAAATGTGTGATTGTTTTATACGTATAGTAATTATATACCTACCTATAAGTAGTATTTTAATAAATAAATGAAATTATAGCTGAGTGTTCCATTTACTGAACTTTGCCCGCAACTTTGTCCGCGCAAAAATAGTTAAGCTAATCATGTCTTTAAGCAGCATAGCGCTTAAAACTCTCTTTATTAAAACCCTTATGTAACTTTATTCCTTAAAAAAGTGTTTAATCCATCTCAGCTGCATGTGCAGCTTAAAAACTTCCCTAGTCCCAAATTTCATCAAAACTCGTACAGTCATCATCAAAAGTGCCGGTTCAGAGGGGCTACCGCGAAAACCGAAATTAGCAAATTGCGGGGATCTTTCTCTTTTAGAGTGACAGAGAACTTCGATTTTCCCGGTTATAGCACAGACTACGCGTAAATACAAATACCTACCTTAACAGTTTTGAATGATTCTCGGTTAGTTTTACTAGACTTAGGTACATCGACCAGTATGTCTACCATCAGTTTTTACATAGACATAACGCTCACGTCTACGTAATTTACTTTCTGTATCTCGCTTGCACTAATACGCGAGTGCGAGCGAGATGCATAGAAAGTAAGTTACGTAAACGTGAGAGTATATGTCAATGTCAAAACTGATGGTAGACGTACAGACGGAGTGTAGACCGAGCGCGGTTTACACAACTGACATCCACCCGCTATCTTCAGTTACCCGTGAAAAACATGCAGAATCGACATATCCGAAGGTCGAAAACAATACAAAAGGTAATCACCACAGATATATATGTGGTAATCACGGTCCATGTAAAGGATGACTCACGCTACACCGTGCCCTGCCCGAGCCGAGGCGTCCGACATGTTATTTTCTTGACGGCTGGTCGGTGATCACGTGGTGCTTTCCATAGAAAACGAAGCTCCGGCCCGGCCCCGGCCCGGTCTAACGTGAGTCGCGTCAATGCCATTCTCAAATAAGTGTCTCTTATATACCTATGTAGAACAATTAGACTAGGTAACAAACTAATAAATACTTTTGAACGCGAACTGTAGATATATTTATGTCTACAGTGTGTAAATCCAATACGGGCAATAAATTAAACCGGTGTCAGATACTTTTGACGCGTTAATTGTTTCATCCGCTAAGTACAGTCAACTGTAAAAGTATGGTGGTGGCTAAACGCTGTACGCGTTTAGCCAGGTAATTTGTGCATTAGGGTGATTCTTAAATTGTGTCCAAAAAACATTTTTTTTTCATAAACGTTTTAATTTTTCACATATTATTACATATATCAAAAGTACATACAAAAAGCAATTTTTTGATTCATATGGTCAAGCTTAATAGCCTCAGGAAAGGTAAGTGAAATGAGTACATAAACACGGTTGTGACAAAGTGTCCCTCAGTCGTGACATTTCGGCATTTTGGTGGCCAACTCGGCTATTTTGATTTATATAGTTATTTTAACATAGCCTAAGTCACTCCTATGATGACGACAAACCTAATGACAGCTCAGACGTTGAAATCCGTCAAACTATAAAGGCTGTAGAGCGTGACAAAGAATTCGATACACATCATACATACATACATACAAGAAAAATCCTTTTTTTTGCTTTGGCAGTCGGGCAATAACAGCAAACTATAAATTATCTGAAGCTAATAAAAATGCATTTCTGAAAAGTGCATGTGCCTCTAAATTAACCAAACGAATTAAGAATGACACGACCACGTGTCTATATGTCACGAACGTGGACTCAAAAGTCCGTGGCGGTGACAGATTTTTGAGGCCACGGTCGTGATAATTTGGAACATGTTCGATATTACATAAACATTTCCTTTGATTTTGCAAATGTTAAATAATAAGCTTAATCTGCAATGTATGAGGTATATCTTATGTTACAAACAATATCATGAAACTGCAACTTACTTTTAAAACTCTAACACGGCGGTGACGCGTTAAGGTTGACGTTTTTTCAAATGAACACAAATAAATAATTTACGGCAGAACTTCTCCCTTCAGCCATTTGTAAACCTGACAACAACAAAGTGTTGCTGTTCTAAAAAAACTTTAATAAGGCTGCCAGTAGTAAAGCTAATTTTCTACCGAGTACCGCATGTTTAAATTACCACGCGCGGTGGTGACGCGAAAATCACAAAATGTACGTTGTTTAAAAAAATATAAAATCTTTATAAATCCATACAATTTTTAAACAGTGTTGTAGAACAAGGATTAGTGTTTTATATTTGATATAAATGATTGCAAAAACACTTCATATTTTTTCTAAAAAAAAATCAAATATCACAAAATCTGGGGAAGTCACACTACACGGTCTGTGACATTTCGCACTTTTAATTTTTTTTATATGATTCTAATACTCTTAGGACAATACATTTAGGTTGACCTAAAACTAGAGGTAAATTGCTAAGTATATTGATATAGAGTTTACTTATTTTCACAAAAATACATGCTATTCTTACGTGTTACACAAAAAATGCATAAGAATAAGAATTACCAATTAGAGTTATAACAGCATTATAGCAGGATATACCTAGTGCTGATATATACAGCAATTTTAAGCAGCCAATAGGTTCGTGGTGTAAAATAGTTATTTGTACAACAAGAGATCAAAGTTTGATATTTCTTCGAGTGCTTATTTTGAGTCCCGTGCAAGCGAAAGCGTTGAGCGTAGTAAGGGATTCAAAAGCGCACGAGATGTAAATAACTTTGATCTCGTGTAGTACACAAATTTTTTCACCCTAAGCAGTGAGAACATACCTAGAGGGACAGAGATAATAGAACCCAAGTATATCGAACTTGTATTAGACCCCGCATGTTGAAATGACTATAAAGGTCACTTGAATGTCATTTTGTCTCACTCAGTGAGCAAAATGCGATTTTGCTCACTGAGTGAGACAAAATGACCCAGTGAGCAAAATCGCATTTTGCTCACTGTTTTTAAGAAGCAAAGTACCCTTGTTCGAGCTGCTGAGGTGAAAATGCAGTTATACAGAACCTTTGTGCTACTTGGGTATCGGGGGTCGAAATAATAATGCAAATATAAAACAAAATGGTTTAATCATAATTATGGCACAAGTACATAAGGTAGGTATATAGTATTATACCAGCAACTTATTCTAATTATACAGTCTTAGCCTAAGCGCGCACCACGATTTTAGTTTTTGCGACACGATTTTAGAATCGCGCTGTAATATATCGCAGAAAATTCACTGCGCGCACTGCGATGAAAAAGTCGACGATTTGTTCATTCTCAACATGGATTTCGTACCAGTCGTTTGTCATGAAACGTTGTCTTTAATATGTGATCGCTGTATGACTTTGAGTTTTTATACCACAAAGGTGATCTCCTTCTATTTCCATAATTAAATGGTCAACATCTAGCGTCTTCAGCAGCAGGTTCCGACATGTTGACGCTTGGAGAGCGATATGCCGACTGAGGTCCGGGTGCGATTTTATTATCGCTGCTGTGAAATCCTTCGGCACCCTTTTGAAGGGGTGCGAGTGGCCTCTTCCGCCTTCCGGCTGCGGAGGCTGTCTCGGGTCGCGCCCCACCTTGTGGGGCGGTCGGTCGCTCGTCATTTTGGGGACGGCTGTGTATCCGTGAGGGCCAGCTTTCTCGCCACCGGCCGTTTATCCAACCCCGCGACCCCTAGCCTGGTGATACCGTTACCGTTATTATTATCGCAGTGCGCGCGGGGCCATACAATTCCGTATGCTGCAATTCACTTTGCGACAATCGCGTCGCGAGCAGTCGCGGAAAAATGTGACAAATCACAATTTTAAAATCGCTGCGATTTTTTTGTCGCATATGCGCGCACTGCCATATAAACACATACGTTACATTTCTGCAACTAAATTATCGCGCGACAAAAAGTCGTGGTGCGCGCTTGGCCTTAATCCCTTATTCATAAAATTTTACGGGCCTGATTTGGTTAAATTATGTTTTATCCCTTTCTTACAAATACATAGGTAAGGGGCTATTCATAAATTACGTCATTTCAAATTAGGGGGGGGGGGGGGGTCTGGACATCGGATGATGGTAGCATGACGTAGAGGGAAACGGGGTCATTCGGAGCATGATTTTTGGATGATTTTAGGGAGGAGGGGGGGGTCAAAAATCGTCAAAAAACGATGACGTAATTTATGGACAGCCCCTTAAAGTCAAAATGACAGATAAGGACAAACGATTATTAGCTAATTGAGCTATTGTAGCGCGTTTATGAATAAGGGGGTTACAAGTTACAATTTACGAGTAGGTACATAAAAATCGGCCAAGACATTTTGCACCACATTAGTTCGTCGGTTTTTGAGTATTCGGCACAAAACCTCGTCTCCTAAAAGGACGCCTTCCTCTGAAGTGCCGCTGCGGACCCTTTCGTTTGCTTATTTGTTTTGTTTGTTGGGTTTTTGCCTGGTTTGAAGGCACAGAACTCTTCACCACACGTGGTTTGTCTTGGCCGGTTTTTTTCAAATTAACTTTACGCTTCTCACTAATAATAAATTCTAGAATTTCCTTATCGCTATTAAATGTCATTATTCCTTCTATTTTAACACGTTCAATTCGACTTACATAAGTTTTACATATGTGTATAAATTCTTTAACGTCGACATTTTTCACTATATCCTGGTAACGCGAGTACACTTCGTTAATCATGTATATAACATTTGATGGAAAAATTGTTACCAAATCACCGTGATATTTCTTTTTCTTTAAAATGTATTCAATGTATTCATCTAAGGTGGGATATTTCTCGGTATCTTTGACGCAATTAATAAACAAATTGTATACAGACAAAATCCTATCAAACTCCATCGTATCAATCGCATCGTAAGTAACATTTACTTTATCTTTGTCACTGTCGTCATTTATAACTACTTTTTTAGAAACCTCATTTAACTCAGCGTAAAATGATTTGTTATTCTCAACAGTAAAAAAAGGACGGAATGTTTTGTCACATATTTCAAACATACCTCTACCATCTTTTGATTTGTTTTGATCATTTATAAAATACATTAAGTGCACGTAGTCGTTAAGATTAACTACTACACCATCATTAATATCATCATCGCCTAACATACCTTTGTGATCCAAGTTTAGGTAACTGAGTTTCCTTATGTTAAAGGGTTTTTCAATTTCAGAAACCAGAAAACCGTTAACATTTTTGAATATTTTTTCTAACAAATAATACACCCTTTCTCCATGTGTTGGAATTTTCTTCAAAATCATAACATGCCTAATTACGTCTCTACGTTTTCCTATAGACTCTAAATCTAAATCGTAATTGAGATCCTTTAATATTTCGATCATACAATGCGCTACACCGTAATACATTCTTAAACGTTCGTGCGTGAAATTTTGATGATCATTTCTAAATATGCATGACGATAATTCAACGCAGTACCACAAAGCAGTTGGCAAAGACGTGATATATGGAGGGTCTAGCGGCAATCCTGATAGCCCGATTTTACACACAGTCGAACTAATGCGTCGCATTACATACTTCTTAAACTGTTTAACCACATTTATATCCATCCATTCTTTATTTTCGCAATTTTTCAACAAAATGTAATAGAACAAACCAATATTGTAATTAATTTTTTTGAAATAAAAATATGTCGCCGCTAAAATGTAATCATTGTATTTATCAAATTCATCTGTGTCTATTAGCACCAGGCCGCCGTGATATGGTCTCCGAGTACGCGGCTCAGTCTTATTGGTGTTTGTCAATAACTGTTTATACACATTTAAAGTGTAAAAGTATCCGATAGATTCACTAATATCTGAATCGTTCAACAAAAATAACGGACACTCCATCGTTGACTTAAATTTATTAAAGCTAGCAGGTGATACTTCAGTCGAATCGTTTGTCCTGTGAAAGATAAGTTTGTCTAGCATGTTAAATTCTGTTAATAATATAACGGGTATACCTTTCTCGTCATCTAGAATAATATCGGGAAATTCTATCTCTTGTTCGGCTGCAAAGTTAACTTCAACAATCGGCTCTTCTTCAATAGGATTATCAAATTTAGTCTCGAATTTCAATGCGTCAAACGAGTAAGATTTTGTGTCGCTGACAATGTAATTAATCAAGGTTGAAATGGCTTTCTCAACCTCAACCTTCCAACCATGAGATGGAGCGTTGAGGTTGATGTACCAGTCTGTTTTAATAAATTCGGCCAAAAATACATTTTTGTCTTTCGTATTGAGATTCGATTCATTCTTTTGTGATTTGGATGACAATTCTGCAAACAGTCGATTTCGCAACTTCTTCAATTTATCTATCTCTTGTAAAGCAAGAACGTCGTGTTTGAATTTATTGATATACTTTAATTTGATATAAGACTTTAAATTTTCCTTTTCGGCTGCAAAATTATCGAGATTAATTTTATTGTAGTCATACTCTTCTGAAATATTTACGTTATCATAGAGCACGTAATTACGATAAACCATGCATTGGCATTTTAAAAATGACGCGGCTACAGAGAGATCTATATTATATTCCCATTCATTAAAGGCATGAAAAACGACCCTTTCGTAATTCATATCTTCATTTAGTTTGAAACATCTCATCGCTTCATTATGATCAATCAAACCATCAGTTATAATATACATTAGCTTGATTTTATTATTTTCACCATAAATATTACTATTGCTTTTTATCCATTCAATAATCGTTCCCGGATCTGTACCCATGTTTCCAGACTGCAGTTCGTTATATGCTATCACAGTTGCGTCTTCATCAACTTCGTAACATTCGTCTCCCCAGTGTAAGTAAATTATTTTAGATTCTGTTGAAGGCTCTCCGGCATCCAAAAGTTGTTTCTCTATTTTCTCTACGTCACTTTTAAATTCTTTAAACGATTTCATACCATTGCTGTGAAAATAATTTTCACCTTGCGTAGACCCCGAAAAGTCTTTTGCGTAAATGAAGTAATTAACCATCTTGAGTTTTATGTTACTAAACTACACCGAAGATTTAAAGGTAGACTTTTCTAGTCGTTCTGGCAAATATGGCAGCTACGGTTGGATGGTCCACCAACGGCCGGTAACGACCGGTTGCCCGGCCGGTCGTTGTGGAGATCCTTGGTCCAGCAGATGCAATCAGTTCCTGGAAGATGAGGGAGCATGTGTTAGAATTGACACTTAAATTAGAGTAACTAACTGAAGAGACAAATGCAATACTCTAGAATACTCTAGATTCTAGAAGTACAAGATGGTGGTATGCATAATAAGGGTAAGTTTTCTCTCAACTTGTTGCATATTGTTACCGCTAAAACCTACGGAACGAAATGATTCCATCCCACTGAAAGATTTGGAAACCCTTAATAATAGACAACATTTTTTTGCTAAAACCCAACTGTAGTCCACGTGTTAAATACGTAAGTAAGCATTAAAACCATTTTTTTCGTGTGGGTTTCTTTTTTATTACTTTTATCAAAATATTTTAGCTTAAATCTAAGACATTCCAATAATATTACAGAACGAAGATATTTCGTGTTCATTATGGACCGTAGTTGGGAACTTCTAGACTATTAGTTGAGTAGTTTACATTACTTAAAGTAGATACGTCTGCTAGCGATATTCTTCTTTTTTATTATAGGGAATTTTCACTGTTGGATAGAGCGAGTCCGTATTTAGCCTAAGGGGTGGAGTTTTCCTTTTAAAAACCATGGCCAATGTGCTGAAAGTGTAAATGAAATATATACTTTCCCTCCTAACCGCATAGCGGTAAATTTACTCGCGATAGTCACAAATGTTTTGGTTTTTTTGCATGATTCACCGCTAACCTCTGGACACGCCGCTCGACACAGCAACATAGGTATGAGTCAGAGTGCGAGCAAAACAAAACGTCTGGTTGATAAGACTGGTAGGTAACGATATCAATAAATGTATTTAATGCAAGTCAAGCGACTGTTTAATTCTTTTCTAAATATGTACTACGTAGTACGCTCGTTAAAAATATTCAACTAAATTAAAACCTTGCATAATTTAGTTTTTTAAATATTAACAATAGATTTTAAGTCACTATGTACCTAACCCATTATGGATCCTAGTTATCTAAATAAATAAAATAAATTATTAATAATATGTAAGTAAGTTAACTACTTACCTATTTAATACATTGTATGTCGAACTAAACAGGTAGGTGATTTGATACTAGTTATAAACCCTAGGTCTTAAAGGACAAGTGGATTGGAACTTGGACCCAGGCCGACCCAAGGTGTCTTGAGTTGGTTAACTTGGTTAGATAGGGAATGTATCAACAACGGATTAATTGCCAATTGCCATTTTGGCCCTTCCTAATCCTATGAGTAATTTTATTTAAGTTAATATACTTGCATCGTGGGAGCAAAAGTGCTTCAGGCGAGCTTATGCATTTAAAAAACAATAAAAAAACCGGGCAAGTGCGAGTCGGACTCGCGCACGAAGGGTTCCGTACCATAATGCAAAAAAATATTCAACTAAATTAAAACCTTGCATAATTTAGTTTTTTAAATATTAACAATAGATTTTAAGTCACTATGTACCTAACCCATTATGGATCCTAGTTATCTAAATAAATAAAATAAATTATTAATAATATGTAAGTAAGTTAACTACTTACCTATTTAATACATTGTATGTCGAACTAAACAGGTAGGTGATTTGATACTAGTTATAAACCCTAGGTCTTAAAGGACAAGTGGATTGGAACTTGGACCCAGGCCGACCCAAGGTGTCTTGAGTTGGTTAACTTGGTTAGATAGGGAATGTATCAACATTTTGGCCCTTCCTAATCCTATGAGTAATTTTATTTAAGTTAATATACTTGCATCGTGGGAGCAAAAGTGCTTCAGGCGAGCTTATGCATTTAAAAAACAATAAAAAAACCGGGCAAGTGCGAGTCGGACTCGCGCACGAAGGGTTCCGTACCATAATGCAAAAAAAAAAAAACAAAAAAAAAAGCAAAAAAAAACGGTCACCCATCCAAGTACTGACCACTCCCGACGTTGCTTAACTTTGGTCAAAAATCACGTTTGTTGTATGGGAGCCCCATTTAAATCTTTATTTTATTCTGTTTTTAGTATTTGTTGTTATAGCGGCAACAGAAATACATCATCTGTGAAAATTTCAACTGTCTAGCTATCACGGTTCGTGAGATACAGCCTGGTGACAGACGGACGGACGGACGGACGGACGGACAGCGAAGTCTTAGTAATAGGGTCCCGTTTTACCCTTTGGATACGGAACCCTAAAAAATGGAATTTCGGGTCACGTTATCACTATAAATAATGTTTCGTAAATGATTACCACCATAAATTTTCCGATTCCAAATTATTTATTTGCGAGAAACTTTGTTTACCAAACTGATTATAAAAACAATTGTTTATAGTGTCGTGGCTTTATTATCTTAATCGGTACTTACCGGTTTAAATTATAAATGGTGTGCAGAAATACTCTCTTTTCGAGAAAAAATGTGTTGCCACGACCAAAACAGTCTAATAAAGTCTCAACACATACACGTCCGACACGTTAATTAAATATATATGTAAACACTAAAGTCCCGTTACAAAATTCCAGGACTTTTCTTATGTTGATACGCTAAGAGCGCCGATGCCAGACTGAAATACAATTAGTGCATCAGTCTGCTTTTATAGATCGCCAGGATGAGTAATATTATGCAACATTTACATTTGTGTCTTATAAGGGATAAATATGTAATTTACTAGTGTGACTTTTGAGTGAGTAATATTTAAAAATAATTTAGCAAAAGTTTTATATCAAAGAAAAAAATAAAATTGATTAAAACCTATTGCAAAACTTTACACAATATACAGTCATAATGTGGCTTTCCATCAAAGAGGGTCCTTATGCTTCACGTGCAATGAGCATTCTATCAAAATTTCTGTTGGTATTTCAGATAAAATGTTGAACCATAAGAACCCTTTTGTGATGGAAAGCCGCATTATTATCCAGGAATAGAAAAAGGGATTCTCATTAATAATTTAGTGAAAGTTTCAAAATAAAAAAGAGGTTAAATACGTATTGCAAAACATTACGCAACATTTTGACTTATTGGCAAATGGCAAGTGAAATTGGGATTCCTCTCCTATAATCTAAGTATCATCTTGTACAATATTCCAAGTTAAAATAGGGAAAATTAGTAAAAAATACGGGAAAACCGTGTAAAAAGGGAAAAAACGGTGACAACCATTTTATATTTAAATGTTATATAAAAAGCGTCATAATACTGTAATAGTTATTTACGATACAAGTGCGGAAAAGAGGAAATTCGAAACGAGTGGCGATAAATTAAAACACGACCGAAGGGAGTGTTTTAAATCGACACGAGTTGCGAATTACCTATTCGCACGGGTATCGTACAACGTTTTACAGTACATATGGCCCTTTAAACTTTTGACATACGCAGTAAAAGTGCTATTTTACGCACTACTGCGGCAAAATATGACCATATGTACTGTAAATATAATTTTGTCTCGTCCGTTTGTCCGTCCGCCCGTCCATACTTTATTATATATTTTTTCTTTCATAAACCAAAGTTACTTCACAGTAAAAAAAATCTTTTTAATACCGTTGCTCAAAAAGTGCTACTTTACGTAGCTGTTTAGCGTGCGGAAAGTTGGTTATCGCGAACTAGTGCTTTTCACTTTTCCAATTTTATTAAATTTATACTTGTTCCAATTCACGACTAACTTATTGATGAGTGTTAATATTACTTTCCTTTAAACGTCGTAATCAACATAAAAACGTACTGTTAATGTAAGAATACGAAAAATATACATATTTAAATTTTTATAAGACGTTTATTTTTTAATATTGAATATTGAAAATTTCGTTCTTAATAAGTTGTCTGAATGGAACGGAATAGCTGCCAAACGATTGTCAAAGAAGAGGCGTTTTTCTTAAGCGAAGGCAACATTCGATATTGTTTTTATAAATATACGATACACAAATAATCGTAAATAACCATACTTAGGTAATTATAATACAATGTTTTATATTTACAATTGTTTATGACTTATAGAACGTGCATTTGAAAAAAAAAACTCTCATTGAAGTGGGTTCAATAGTCGAATAATAGTGGTAACACACTATCGCACCGCACCAAGGTCATTGTGCGACGCACCGATAAGTAAGAGCGAGAAAGCGATATCTCTTTCTCGCTCTTACTTATCGGTGCGTCGCACAATGACCTTGGTGCGGTGCGATAGTGTGTTACAAACTTAAAAGCTAACAAAAAAACACCTCTTCATAATGTCAAAAATTTTCACTACGAAAGATCGACAACTTTGTTTTCCAATCTTAAGTTTTCAAAAAGTTGCTTATAAAATGAGTGAATTTGTGAGAAGGCTGCAATTGCAAATGAGAGTGCTTTGCCTGAAAAATCTAAAAATAAGTAAGTTTAGAATTCCTTAGGTACTTGTTGTTTTTCTTATTTTTTCGCAACTGTATTAAAAAACGTCGTTCGATACACGTGCGGAAATGTCATTCTTCACTCGTCCCGAGTCACATCTCGGTACTCGTAAAGTAATGACATACCTTCCGCACTAGCATCGAAATGTACTATTCTGAATGTGCACAGGGGTGCAAGTAGGTATAAAATTGCTAAAAGTCAATGGAGCGTGCCAAAGACAGTACAAAAATGCCTTTACTAGATAAACAATACCCTCTCTTTATCAGTCAAATAAAATATACCTGTGCCTAATGGATGGGTCGGCAATTCACAAGTGACACCCCCCGGAGTTGCAGGTGTCCGTAGACTACGGTGACCGTTTACCACCAGGCGGACCGTATGTCTATTTGCCACCGACGTGGTACATTAAAAAGAGGAAAAACGATTAAACGAATAAACAATATTTCAATTCATTGCGTTATCAGTTGTTTCTCGGAACTAAAGTTTGGTATTCATGATTAAAATCACATGATTTGATGTTGTGCAATAATATAGGGAGATGCGCAACAGAGTTAATTAATAAAAATAGGGACAGCCAGGAAAACCATTAGCTTGGCAAATAAAATAATGTGTATGAGCAGGGGTGCTCAAAAAATTTGTAATTATCTATGTGATAAGTTTGATGCTCATTATTCTAATATATTTAAAAAAAAATTGTTACGTAACAAAAATAATTGGTCCTTTCAAGTGGCATATTTCATTTTTAACCGACGAAAAAAACGGAGGAGGTTCTCAAGTCGACGCGTATATATATGTATATTTTTTTTATGTATGACCACGCATAACTTTTTACAGAGTAGTTCGATTTTGATAATTATAGAGTTGTTAGAATTTAGAATTATGCGTATGATATGTCTATGTGCGTATGTTTTTTAAAAAAATTCTTGGCAGTTTCATGTTTTCATTGCTAGATTTTCCAACATTCCCGCTTTATTTCGTGATTCCGTTTTTACCATCGTATTTTGTGACCATTGTGACGATTTTTAAAAGATTCGTGTCAATCAACTACCAGTTCCTTCCAGAATGAAACGCCCAGGCCCAAGTGCTATAACAAAATCGACGGTCTCCTTATTGACAAAAAAAGTTATTGTTGAATTAGAATTGACTCCGGGCTGGGCCTTGTGCATCCTCAGAGGGGCTACCGAAATTCGCAAATTACGGGGATCTTTCTCTTTTACTCCAATGAAGGCGTAATTAGAGTTACTTATTACAGAAAAAAATGCCCGCAATTTGCGAACTACGATTTTTGCGGTTATAGCTCGGTTCGCAGCCACTTTCAGAATCTTTCTGTCCCGGCGAACATACACTCATAGACAAATTTAGAGGAACGCAAAATAAGGTTTAATTACCTACTAATTTTGAAATTTGATAACTATGTAATATAATATGTATGCACTTTCTATTTACTGTTTTATATTGCTTACCTAAATAAGTATTTTGAAATTACTTTAGGTGCTGTAACCCAGTAACTAATAAGATAAAAGTTACATGGTTATTTTCTAGTAGAAGGGAGCTGGGTTTTGGGATTAAAACATGAATTACACATGTACAACCGTATGTGTTACATTTTAACTTACAGAGCATAATACAAATTTGTTTTAGGCTTTCAACAAGTATGCATTGTAGCTATATTAGGCCCATATACATTGGTTTAAACTTTAAAGAGTTTAAAGGATATTGGGTTAATTTATCGTGTTAAAAACCCCGAAGTGCGCACAATACCCGTTATCAGAACCAGATATTTATTGCCCATTTCCAATTCCTAAGAACTGGTGCAACTATGTGTAACCCGCACACGGGCACACGTCAGCGTATCTCGTGCCGCTAACAACCAATTAACCGACTAAAACACAATAAAAATACACACAATGAACAAAAGCATGAAGGCAAGCAGAGCGAAACGACCGAATTTGAACCACAACACGAAAATGCGAACTTTCACGAATTTCGTCACAATAATTGTATTTTTGATAGCGAACATCCTATGCTTCCAGCCGATGACTAAAGAGGAACATATAGAACAGTTCAACAAGATGGATGCTGAAGTTGAACCGTTTAGGAAGAATCTGACTGAATGCGCGCGGCAAGTCAAAGCTTCTATGACGGACGTCGAAACATTCCTTAAAAGGGTACCGCAGTCAACGCTGCAGGGTAAATGCTTCGTAGCTTGCATTTTAAAACGTAATTCCATTATTGTGAAGAACAAAATAGTCCCAAGGAACCTTTTGGATGCTAATAAAGCTGTATACGGGGATGATAGTGAAGTGTTAGCGCGTTTGAGAAGCGCTATCAAGGAATGTTTGAAAGCTGTTGAAGGGATTTTTGAGATATGTGAATACGCGTCGGTTTTTAATGATTGTATGCATATGAAGATGGAACATATTTTGGATAGAGTGACGATGGAAAGGAGGATGGAGGCCCTGGGACAGATGACGACGAACCCCGACGTGTGGACAGAGGAGGATGATGAGTTATTGAAGCTTGTTAAAGACGAGCTTTAGTAAGTGTAGAAGCGCCTGTGTGAAACTAATAGCCATAAAGTGTATTGTTTGCAGTGAAGTTTTATTTATTGAGACGAATCGTTTCAGGAGGATTCTATACAAATATTTCGCAAAATTTTGAAGTCTTGTTTGGTGTGTATTTTATTTTGTAAAACACTTTTGAATAATTCACGGTTAGTTTCACTAGACTTATATCGACCGGGATATGAACCGTGATTACCTTTTGTATTGTTTTCGAGCTCCCGATATTTCAGTACAAAAGGTAATCACGGTTCATATCCCGGTCGATATGAGTCCACTTTTATATCGTTAGACTAAAGCTAAAAAAAATATCGCAAATATCTAAGTAATATCTTTCTGCGTGTGTTGATAAATGAAAAAGATTTGCAAATAGACCAAAGGGCTGCGAAAGCTTATTCATGTAAGTTGACCATGACCCCAGAGCAATCACCTTAATAATAGAGAAATAAATAGGTAAGCTTGGAGTACTAACTCCATACCTACGTGGATTTCCTTACTTAATAGCAATAAGTAGTATGGGAGGTATGATTAAACTTATGATTAATAAATAAGTTTTAAACTTGCTTAACTAAATACGTATCAACATGAATCTTATCATAAATAAGTTTTCGTTAAGCTTGTATAAAACTTATTATAAATGGGTGTTTATCTATGTATGGAGTGAACACTCTAGCTTAGGTACTTATTTAGTGATTCGATCAAATTGTGTTTTTTGAAAAACAAATTATAGCCAGCATTCAATGAATGTAGTATGACATATTTCATGATAAAAGGGGGGGTTGCGTCAGCGGGAGGGCATGGGACACTAGTGTGCGTAAAGCACCATACCCATAGGTATCATACTATATTCATTGAGTGCTGGCTATAATTTGTTTGTCTTCCCCATACATTAGAACACAACTTGACCGAATCATAGGTATAAGGAAATCGGACCAATCCAATTTTGTAACTTACATTGAGTTGAGGCCTATGCAGATTGCAGAAGTAGATTAGAAAATTACAATAGTCATTGGCTTGCCATCTGTTGCTAACTGGTAAAGTAACCAAGGCGAAGGTAACGCCTAGCGGGAATGTTGAGCAAGGTCTAACTTGGACAAGTTATATCGGACACTCATAGATGGCTCTAAGCTTAAAGTGCGTTTGGATAACAATGCGATTCTGCGTAAAATATTAGTAAGGTTTACTGGGTAATTCCGAATGTCGAAAACTGTCGGATAATTCCGAAAGAGACTTTTATTATGATGGAATTAAGGGTGATTTTCATCTGAATTTCGGAATTATCCGACATTCGGTAATACCCGAATACACCTTAAAGACAAAGAGAATTTTATTTTATCTTTGGTAAAGATCATACAGATGTAGTGCATAATTGTTTTCCATAGTATTTTCTCGGAAACGTTCGCATTTGTCATGCAACTTCAGTCAACCTCTGTACTTTTTAGGGTTCCGTCCCTCAAAAGGAAAAAACGGAACCCTTATAGGATCACTCGTGTCTGTCTGTCACAGGCACAGCCTATTTTCTCGGAAACTACTGGACCAATTAAACCAACTAAAGGTCCCTTTTGTTAGTTTTTTGTAAATAACTCGTAAACGGTGGCTCATAGCAAAAAATATTCTTATACATAAGTAATCTACATAAAATTGCCTACAAGAAAGATGCCGTACACTTTTTCGCTAGGATCAATAGTAAAAAAGATATTAAAGTCGGAAAGTTAGTTATAATCAATTCTATGCTCCCTTTTTTTAGTTTTTCGTAAATAACTTGCAAACGGTGGCCCACAGCAAAAAATATTCATGAACATAAAAAATCTACATAAAATTTTGTACAAAAAGGATTATATAGACTTTTCCGCTAGGATCAGTATTTAAAAAGATATTAAGGGGGAACGTTAGGTAATTATATTCAATTCTACTTTAGTCAATTTAATATCATGTAGTTATGTGTTTATTATCTACGTAAGAAATAAAAGATAATCTGTCTCGGGTGAGATACGAACTCACGACTCTGGAACCAACCCATCGCTCTGCCAAGCCAACTGAGCTACCGAGACTTACCCGAAGACAACGAAACTTTCTACTACTACATCTTTCATATGAGCCTTAAGGTACCGTTTGGATTCAGACGTCAGCATTACTGCTACAGTATTCCACCAGGACATTACTGCCAACCGCATTACTGTCGCAAATGACGAAAATCGCGCAGCAACATTGATTTTGACAATTGCGCTGCAATAGTGTTACAGTCGACTAGTTCAGGAAAAGTCAAAAATATAATGCTGGGGAACCCCTTACCACCTACCCAATGGGGGTTTGCGAGACGGGACGATGGCATCCTAAAGCCGGTGACAACCAACGACCCAGTGGCACCTGACTCCATTCTCAACACCATATTTTGCCGATGCACGACCGGGTGTGGGGTGCGATGCAGCTGCCGGAAAGCAGGAATTTCGTGCTCCAGTGTCTGTGGTGTATGCTCTGGCTTATGCACTAACGGAGCCCCCATCGAAATCACCGGCAGCAATGATGATGATGATGATGATTTTGGTTTTAGAAGATAATTAGAAATTTAATTTATAGAACTATACGTCCCAATCTTAAAAATAAAGTTACTATTATGTGTAGAATTGATTATAATTAAATTTCTCTCTTTAGTATCTTTTTAAATATTGATCCTAGCGAAAAAGTGTACGAGATCTTTCTTGTAGGCAATTTTATGTTATAATTCATAATTCATATCTTTATTGCGTCCATGTTCATTTGTACATAGGATGGTATTAAAACATTAAAAAGTCGGTACATGGTACCCTGTTAGGGCATGGCAATAATCTTAATACTAAATACTAATGGTGACTATTTACAAATAATACTAAAATTGTCATAACATAATTTGAGAATACATTGCAAAATTCATTATAATAAATAATAGAAAATCTTAATTAAATAGGATTTATGCGGCATTACGTATTTTATAATTGTACAATTCATCATTATAAAAGCTCAATAACAGTCAATAATAAAAATAAAAGAAATAAAATAAAAAATAAAATAAAATGGGTGTGTTGGATGTCCTGTTGATACCAATTTGGCAAAGTGTCATCATTTAAATATTCTTCAATGGTATAATAACATTTATCTTGAAGTAGTTTATTTAGATTACTTTTAAATACTTTGTCGTTTGTTTCCTGTAAAAGTTGTTGGGGTAGCTTGTTTGCTATGATAACGCATCTACAATAGGGGCCGTTTCTGTACATAGCTAATTTTGAAATTGGTAAATGGTACTGAATTTTGTTCCGTCTATTTGAGGTGATTTTTTGTAAGGGGAATAAGTTTGCGTTATTTCTGACAAACATCGCCGCTTCCATAATATATATACATACCAACGTTAGAATTTTATGCCTTATAAAGTGAGGACGGCAGCTATTAGGAATTCGCGTGTTGGTAAGGATGCGTATACATTTTTTCTGTAAAACAAAAAGTTGGTGTACCTCTGTGCTGTCACCCCACAGTATTATACCGTATTTTAGCCAGGAATTCGCGTACGCGTAATATGCTGACAAAGCCGTTTTAAAGTTTGTGTTTATTTTAAGCACACTAAGAGCGTATATAAATCGGGACAGCTTTATGTTAATTTTTTCGATGTGGGATTTCCAATTTAGATTTGAGTCTATTTTTATTCCTAATAAGTTAAATTCCGTTACCTCCTCTATAGTCGTATCGTCAATTTTTAGCGTCATTTGGAGTGATTGCTTCTGTACCGGTTTGAACTGTATAATTTTAGTTTTCTTTAGATTTATTTCAAGATTATGGTCATCGAGCCATTTCTGAGTTTTTGTAAATATGTCTTGTAATTGATCATTGCAATATTCACTACTCGTACAACTAAATAATAGCGAAACGTCATCCGCAAACATTATGCATGTTGTGTCTAATATGTTAGGCAAGTCGTTCACATATGCTAAAAACAATATACATCCGGCCACGCTTCCTTGGGGTATTGAGCACGAAGTGTGTCGCGTTTCTGATACTATGTCCTTAATTTCCCTAGAGTCTTTGCAAAAGTGGTTAATTTGTACGTACTGACTGCGGTTTTCAAGGTACGACTTAAACCATAGATAGGCGTTTCCGCGAATACCCATGCCGTTTAACTTTGACAACAGGATTTTATGGGATACTCGATCGTAAGCCTTTGTCATATCGAGCAGTAGACCTACGCCATACTGCTTCTGTTCTATAGTACCAAGGATTTCTTGGACGTAATTGTAGACTGCAAGTATAGTAGAATGGCGTTTTCTGAAGCCAAATTGATTTTTGTTCAGTACGTAAAATTTTTCAAAGAAACTATATACTCTATTTATCATTGTTTTTTCGAAATTGTTTTTATTATTTATGTATAAGTACAATTTCTGCTATGGGCCACCGTTTACAATTGTATGTAGATTATATATATAGTAGAACATTTACTGCTACGAGCTACCGTTTAAGAGTTATTTACGAAAAACTAAAAATAATGAACCTTAGATTTGATTATAAATAACATTCTTTCATTAATAACTTTTTAAATATTGATCCTTGCGAAAAGTTTACCTACTGTATCTTTTTGTAGGAAATTTTGTGTAGATTATTTACGCATCAGAATATTTTTTGCTATTGGCCACTCTTTACGAGTTATATACGAAAATATAAAAAAACAGATCACAGAATTGATTTTAAGTAACGTTCCCGTGTTGATATCTTTTTGAATATTGACCCTAGCAAAAAATTGTACGGAAGCTTTTTTGTAGGAAATTTTATGTATGAGCCACCGTTTACGAGTTATTTACGAAAAACTAAAAAAAGGGACTTTTAAACCTCCCCCCACCCGTTAGCACAACCCCCATCCACCAGTACTTTCAGTATGTTGTGTAAGGCACTTTTACCTACAACTGTGCCAAAATTCGCACATACACGAATTATTTCACCTGTGTTTCCTTCGTTTGGTGGCCTACAAATACGATGGAATATAATTCTGCACTACATCTGTAGTAGAGTCGGACCAGGCTAACTCTGCATGCTATTTGACAATGAAAAAGTGTGGCAATGTTTAATGTCAAATATCTATGAAAATATGACGTTTAATAATTACAATATCTAGGAGACCGAGTTTTGCTCGGAAACGTAAAAACTCAAAAATGCTCGTTTTTCCAGAGATAAGACCTAGCTAGGTTGATTTATCGCCCCCGAAAACCCCTATATAGCAAATTTCATCGAAATTGTTAAAGCCGTTTCCGAGATCCCCGAAATATATCTAATACTTTTAAACGAGCAATTCTTGTTTATTAATTTCGATGAAATTTGTTTTATGGGGTTTTCGAGGGCGATAAATCGATCAAGCTAGGTCTTATTATCTCTGCAAAAACGCGCATTTTTGAGTTTTTATATGTTTTCCTAGCAAAGCTCGGTCTCCCAGATATTATATTATGTAATCAAGAATTGCTCGTTTAAAGGTATTAGATTAGCCTAGCTCACGTTATATTCAAATCGTTGCAAAGTTAGATTAGACGGAGTGTAGTGCTACAATTACAGTCCACTTTGATATGATACGTTTACATTTGTGACGTCCCACGGGTAAAGGTACCTTACGGCGCTTGGCGCCTACGCTATCATTAAAATTAAATTAAAAAAATTAAAAATTAAAATTATTTATTTTCGTAAAATATACACGTGTTTATAAAGTAGGGGATAGTGCTGCCCGGTAAGCAAAATTTGCCTGTGTTGGGCAACACCGCTCTTCCTTAATTAACAGATTGTTACACGAAAATCATTAACGCCGCTCCAATATTATTGCGGCGCTATGCGACGTAAGCGCCAGCCGCCATAAGTACGGCTACCATCAGTTTTGACATTGACATAACGCTCACGTTTACGTAACTTACTTTCTATGCATCTCGCTCTAACTGGCATATTAGTGCAAGCGAGATGTACAGAAAGTAAATTACGTAAACGTGAGCGTTATGTCAATGTCAAAACTGGTGGTAGCCGTACAGATACCTTTTGCCGGGGAACGTGACAAATTTATATTTTTTATAGACAAGTTTACATAGTCAGCTCATATTCAAGTGCGCGTGCACTGTGATATGAGCTGACAACGCTAAACTGTAAGTCGCCATCAGATATATCGGAGCGGGCGAGGTGCTCAATAATATCTGAACACACACTCTAGCGCCTTGACAATAGAGGCGTGTTCAGATATTTGTGAGCGCCCTGGCCGCTCCGATATATCTGGTGGCGACTGTACCTAAGTATATTACTGGATGGATCCTTAAGGTAATTTTTAGTCCCCGTTTAGGTCCCGTTTTACGTATTACTAAGACTCCGCTGTCCGTCCGTCTCCGTCTGTCACCAGTCTGTATCTCACGAACCGTGATAGCTAGACAGTTGAAAATTTTCACAGATGATGTATTTCTGTTGCCGCTATAACAACAAATACTAAAAAGTACGGAACCCTCGGTGGGCGAGTCTGACTCGCACTTGTCCGATTTTTTTTTCTTATTACAAAGGAGTAAAGTGCAATAATGTTAACATTTTTTTGACGTCGACAGTACAACTTTATACGGAAATACGGGGTCGTCCATAAAGTACATCACACGAACTTCTAGGTTTTTTGACGCCTCCCCCTCATTGTCACACTTGGTCACATTTGGCAAACCCCCCCCTGGTGTGAGATCACATTTTTTCAACGATATGGGCAAATCGAATTAAGTAGGTTGTAGAATGTTAGAAAAAAATAAATATTAGTAATTTTATAACCCTAAACTGATTAGGAAAGCAAATTAAACGAATAAAAATGATTATAGTTCCAATAGTTTGATATTTTACTGTATACAGCGAATTAAATACATAATTTAAATAAGTTAAGTAAGTAAGTAACACTTTATTGTACAGAAGAGAGGAATACAGGTACATCAGATAGAACATAAATATGGTACAAGGGCGAACTTATCCCTATGAGGGATCTCTTCAGTTAACCTATAGGTACAAACCTAAAAAGTAATTAAAAGCTATACCTACCTATAGTTCGTTTTTTTTAGCATTAGAAATAAGGTAAACAATCTTGATGTGTCTTTTTATTGAAAATCACGTCACGGCAAATATGTAACAATTATGAATCTAATACGATCATTTGTATTCTTCTGCTTTCATAATTAATAGTTACTGATTTTTAAAAAGCGTTTTTGAATTAAAAGACATGTCAAGTACGCTTACCTTCTTTTAAGTTCTTTCGAATGCTAAAAAAAACGATCTATAGAGTTATAATTAATTATAGTTAAAGTGACGTCATAAAGTTTGTGACTCCCCCCTCCCCCATGTCACAATATGTCACATTTTCTTGACTCCCTCCCTCCCCCTAAACGTGTGATGTAATTAATGGATGACTCCTAATGGCTCGACCCCGGGTGGTTTTTACCTATAGGCTATTACCAGCGGTCGGCAACAAGCGGCCCGCGAACCTCTCGCTTGCGGCCCGCGAGCCTCTCTGGCTATTTTGTATGTAATATTGACAAACGACAACTTCTGCTAAAGTCACAAATATTATCAAAGTGTGGCCCGCGTCAACTTCGTTAACTACTATGTGGCCCTTGGCTGCTAAAAGGTTGCCGACCACTGGGCAATACTATAGTATTCAATCGTTTCAGTCAGCCAGCCCGGTTCGCCAATGCAACGCCAACCAAGTCAGAATAGTGTTGGGAACGACTCGAGTCTTAAGGACTTAGAGGGCCTACCGCGAATCAAGTTCGACGTGTTGCCTCTCTGTCGCACTTTTAAATTCGTACGTAAGTGTGACAGGGTGGCAACACGTCGAACGTGGTTCGCGGTAGGCTCTTTGATTAAGTTTTTAGACTCTAGGTAATCAGTATATCGAAACTTGAGTACTAGTTCTAGATCATTTGAATCGTAGTCCTGAAATACGTCCAGGGTGCTGTGGAAAAAGGCCTCCCCTAAGGATCTCCACAACGTTAGGCCACGCGCCGCCCTCACCCAATGGATTCCCGTGAGCTTGACTATAATATTTTTTAAACTGATGGGTACAGTGGCGAGTGTCATCACTCATCACCATATAATTTACAACCTAAAAACGTCCAATCGCGCAAATTGTATTATATTCAAAAGTGTACCCTTACTGAGTGAAAATTACTATACAATAGCACGGAATAGACGCTGACGCTCAAAAGACGCTAGTGTATGGTCTCTTTTGTAAATAGTCGATATTTGGAGACCTATCTTTGGTATGACGTCAAGCTTGGGGTCTCGGGAACTGTCATTTGTAGATCGTTGGTCCAGCCCAGTCTGCGGGGTATCATAGAGGTATAGTTATTGTGAAATTTGATTGGACGAATTTTCATTTGCCAAATGTTCATTTTCCCGAACACGTTTTTTCTAAAACGTTAATTTTCTAATCTTTTGTAAAGTCTCCTGTAGAACCCAAGCCTTTTGGTGCATCTTCCGGCGCGTATATAATTGCCACTCAAGAAACTATTCGCTCCCTCGGCCATCATTCCTGTGAACGATGACTATACTCACCGCGATACCAATTGGCGGCTGAGGTCATAAAGCTATCTCTTTTAGCCTTGTTAAGACCAACCAAGAGTGAAAGAGATAGCATTATGACCTCAGTCGCCAGTTGGTATTGCGGCTACTATAATTTACTTACATTAAAAAAAGTTCAATCTTGCAATCTTAATTAAGACACGAGTCTTTTGACTTTCGCTTAAAGGATGACACACGTTAGATCGGGACGTGTCCGGGCCGGAGCTTCCGGCGTATAGTTTTCTATGGAAAGCATCACGTGATCGCCTGTCATTTCATAGAAAAGTAAGCTCCGGAAGCTCCGGCCCGGACACGGTCCGGTCTAACGTGAGTCATCCTTAAAGGGACTCTTCAATTCCAGGCGGCTTAGCACGGTCGCGTTTTTATCCCTTGTCACCATGCCTGTCACGTTCTAACAAGTATGTAAGTGCGAAAGGGACGCGCATAGTGATAGTCGATAAAAATGGAACCGTGCTGAGCCCGCAGGAGACTATTAGGTAACAAACTAAATTATTTTTATTTTTCTATTGGCAATGGAGGCCTTGGTAATCTCATAAGCAGTGATGGTACATTTTCCAGCATTTTTGGTGCAGCGGAGTGGTGTTAACGGAATTGGTATAAATTATTTCAACCCTAATGATTAATTAGCGTTAATTACGCTAATACATATTAACCTTAATTTACCATTTCAGTTGAAATTATCTATACCAATTCCGTTAACTCTGCTGCACCAAAAATGCTGGAAAATGTACGAGTACGATCACTGCTCATAAGACTAAAAAAAACTGCGCGAGTCTCGTAAACCTGTATCAAGTTCTTCCCATTTAGATTCTTAAGACTCGATTGTTTCCCATCTCTAACATGGAATGTGTAAACATCGAACATGCGCAGTTTGCACTTCGTTGTCCTCGTTCATTTTACATTTGTGCCCTGCAACCGATCGGTGCAGTCCACTGAGTGTTTAGTGCACTTGCTAAATATCTAGGTTTTCCGCCATCTTAAGTTCTTAACTTCACACATTGTTTTGTGGGGGGAATATCTTTTTAATCGGATTCGTTTGTTTTGTTTGATTTTTTTTTGAGTTTGGTTGTTGTTAATTGAAACAAAAGTCAAATAATGAGTGGTTTATATTTTTTGGAGTGTTGCGTCATCTCTTGCGCAACAAATCTGTCATTTCTAACTCTGGTTCGGCAAGAATTTTTTTTGGTTGTAATTTGTTCCTCAGTTGTGTTTCGCTGTAGAATTAGCATTTTAAATGGAAAAATGGGGTTATAAAGTGATTTTCTAAGCTACTGGCGACGAAAGGGTTAGTTAGGCCTTCAATTTAAGTAATACTTTTTATAAGGGGACCAAGGTTGAGATGTCTATTTATTTTAACTTGGAGAATTTTGGGAATGGGATTTTTTTTGTTTGTGTCTGTTCTGCTTTATTTGTCTGTGTTTCTGGTTATTTGTTGGTTTTCTGTTGCAAGTTGATAATGAATGTATTAACTCAGGGTGGGTTGGGGACAAGTTACACTAGTTTTGTTATTTAAAATATAAAAGTTCTTTTAATCAAAGGGTAGCTATTCGCCTTTCGTGCGCATAATATAGATTTTGTGTGTCTCGCTGTAGAAATATCAATTTAGTCTTATAAAAAAGGGTTTAGGTATAAAGTGAATTTCTAAACAACTGTCGACGAAAATCTAATACTTTTTAGTAGGGTTGTTGTGATCTTAATTTGTTTTACTTTGATGGAATTTTTTGTTGTTTGTGTCTATTCTCTTTTTTTTGTAAATATCTGGTAGTTTGTTGTTTTTTTTTCTCATTAATGCAAGTTGTTAATAAATGTATTATCTCAGGGTGGGTAGGGTAAAAGGTTCGCTAGTTTTGTTATTTAAAATATAAAAGTAGCTACTTATATTATATACAAAGGGTTGCGTCCATTTGCCGTTAGTGCAATTGGATGTTTCGCTGTAGAAATATTAATTTTTAAACCTAAAAGGGGTCAATTAGTGAATTTCTATTCATAAAATAGTTTTTAAGAGGGTGGGGGAATTGTGGATGTTGTGATATTAATTTGTTTAACTTTACTTTGAAGGGAATTTAATGGTTGTGATTATTCTGTTTTTTGCGTACCTGGTTGGTTTTTCTATAATTATGCTAGTTGATAATAAATTTATTAACTCATGGTGGGTTTGGGTCAAGGTACACTAGTTTTATTATTAAAAATATTACAGTACTTAAAATTAAAGGGTTGCGTCCATTAGCCTTTTTTTGATTAAGTATTTAGTTCTAGTTTGGCTCTCAAGTATGTTTCGCTGTAGATATAATGGAAACATCAATTTAAAGCCGTATGAAAAGGGTTTATAAAGTGAAATTCTAAACTACTCTTGACGAAAAAACTAGGTAGGTATACAATTTAATACTTTTTTAATAATAAGTGGGGGCCAAGGTCGTGATTTTAATCCGTTTTACTTTAATGAAAATTTCGTTGTTTGAATGTGGGTTTCCAGAGTGAACAGAATGAACACTGTTTTTATATTTTATTTTATATATCTGGTCGTTTGTTGGTTTTCTGTCTGCAAGTTGTTAATTAATTCAGGGTGTGGTCGATGTTATCACCTAAGTACACTAGTTTTATTATTTAGAATATAAAAACGATAAGTAGGTACAGATTTTGTTATAACAATACGAAACATTATTACAATACTTAATTAAGTATGCTACTATTCTGTGTAGGTGTTGTGTAACTAAAATTCTTATTGTTAGACTGTACTTCTGTATTAGTGTTGTTTTTTCCCCGATAGCTATGGGTACCTACAGTTATTTTATATTTTTGGGTCATTTGGGTCATTAATGTTCTGTTGGCTCTTTGTGTCTAACACTTCTGTCAGAAAATATACTAAACACAAAAGTTTAATTACCTACTCGTAAAGAAACAGCCGTTAATAACATAATTAAAAAATAATTCGTGACTTATTTGCTGATGCTCGCTACGTGCCGATACAACCTTTACCTATTTACTGAGTAAGCGATTACTTACCTAAGGAATTAATATGTTGAGAATAAATATGTTGAAATTTGCTCCGTTTACGTTATAAAATAATTATTCATAACGTTTTATTATAATCGAAATATCGATAAAAAATCGAATGGTGAGGACTATGTTTGTACGTGAAGACGGTTTCGGAACGGTCGGCCACTTTCGTCTATAATTTCGTTTCGTTTATAATTTCTATACATATATTCAATATATAGGAAAGTCCATCCCCTAGCTGTTGCATTCTTTGAATTTTTGATTTTCTTATTAATATCAATAATTACGATTGATTCCATTCATCTAATTTAGATTCACTGTAAGGTTTTCTGAAGTGAATGGTTTAATTTCCTCTTTTTAACAATGATGGCGATCGGAGAAATAAGACGCTTTTTCAGGCAATCTTAAAACTGCTTTATTCACACAATCACAGGCTACTTATAGCTAAATCATATTATCTGCTAATAAACGCGTAATCTAGCGTTCCTTATCTGAATCAGTGCGTTCGATGTGTCAAGAAGAACGTAGTCACTTTACCGACACGATTCAATATCAAGGTCCGGAATAGGGCTCCCCCCTTTTAAAAAAAACTAACCCCCTGTTTGTTGTTGACTGTCCACAACAGCCTAACTCTCCTATCCAGTTGCTTCAGTCCCATTATGATAAACAGTACGACAACTGTCACTATGACCTGAAAAAGGACGAGCTGACGATTAGCTCTTATTTCGTCGAAAAGCAATTGCTTGATCTGCTTCCATCTCTTGTTTCTGTGGTCCAAAACTCTGGAAACCCACATCCAAAATGTCGGTATTTGGTAATTCGGTAGCGCCGCCGGCATATTTGTTCTGATTCGGTGGAGACATCACGCAGCAGCTGTGTGTTACAAAATCAAACCCAGCGAAATGTTGACTTCAAGTACTTAAAAGAAAATTAGCATAAATAATATTTGAATTTTATATTCTAATGAACGTGTTGTCGCAGGTTTGTTTTTACGATGATTTCTAATTTAACTAGAAGATAATGTAATCATATACAACTCAGGCACGGGACATTGCACCCCGTCAGTTCGGGTATACCTACTTTATACGTTAATATGCGAGAACAAAATGCATTTTTTTATTAGCCTACTTTGGTGTCTCACTGCTGGGCAAAGGCCTCCCCTCGTTTTCTCCGCTCGACTCTGTTATCGGCATTTTCCCACCATTTGGGGTGCGCCATAGTCGTCCCGCCAATAAAATGCATATGAAATAAAATATGAGGCTGAGTTTAAATTCAGGACGCTTCTAACTAATTCATTAATTGTTAATTGAGTAGTCGGTGATGTCAAGTCTGGTGAATAATCGGGTGCATTACATTTGTTATAATTACTTTTCATATATTATAGTTTGATATATCGTTATTTTGAATAACGTAATAAATGGCATACTACCGTAATACCTAATTAACGGTATACATAGTGTTATTTTTGGTATAATGGTCATAAGGTATATTTACTCTTCGTTTAATATACATTGCCATAATTATTACATACTCTAAAGCATATTATTTGTTATAACAAGAGACATCACATAATTATTTATGTGGCATAATAGTTGCATGACATAAATGGGTTAGGTTAGGTTGGAACTGCGACTCCGCATAAACGAATAACTACCTAACAAAAGGAGGGTTAGGTTAGATTAGTACTTTGACCCTCCGTAGAATAAAATACTCTAGGAAAAAAAGAGGTTTAGGTTAGGTTTGAACTGCGGCCCCGCAGAACGAAAACCGTGAAAAAATTGGTTAGGTTAGGTTAGAACTGCGACCTCCCTAGAATAAAATAGCTAGCAAAAGCAGTAGGTCTGCGTACTAGTTATAAAAAGTATGTAATACTTTACGTTATCAGTAAATGAAATATGACAAAAAATGTTATACAATATATGTATTTATACGTGATAAAATTGTATGAAGTATTACGTTATACAAAAATATAATATAACAAATGTCATTATAAAATATGTCTATATACTATTTGAATATTATATTACATTAGGCATTATATCAATGACAGTTTAGATGAAATCACAATATAATAAAGGAAACGTATAACAAAAATTACATTATAACATACAATAATATATCAAGTGGCGTTATAACAAATGTATGATAGTTTTTTTATAATTATATTAAGCATTACACACCCTGAATAATCATATACTATGGCTCTTAATTCTAACAACCACTGTTCTTTAGCATACTGTTCTAATTTGTCTTTCTCACTGTCATCGTCTTTTTTCACTTCACTGTTTTTTATAATGTTGCTTAAATGGTCTTCCCACATGTCATGATTTTGTCTTTCTCAACGCAGAATCTCTGAGTGTAATTTTTTCTCATTGCTAGCTCCACCTTTGCCAATTCCGCGTCGTCTTCTGCTGGTACTGGTTGGTTGATCTGCATGTAGTGTAAGCGTTCTGTTATATGTGCCTTCAAATCCTGCAAGTCTGCGATGTACTTTGGCTCAAGCTGTGGCTCTTCTAACTTGCGAGTGATTGATGCGTCGTAGTCTTGAAGTTTCCTAAGTCTTTCTTCGTAGACACGGCTTATCACGACTGCTCGGTCGTAGAAGTGATATTGCCGGCACGACAACTTGAGCAACTTGTAATGTTCCTCGCAGTATTTGAATTTCGTCGGCACATATTTTGTACACTGTTTGTCCCAAGTATAGGCTGAACATAACCTATACTCCTTAGACTTTGACATGTCCAACACTTCCTTATAATAGGAAAGAAACATTTTTGATTTATTACGAAATAATAATAAATATAATTTATTGCCGGCACGACAACTTGATCATGATCCCCCATTTAAGAATGACGAGGAGAGCCGACCACAAATGTTATTGGAAAAGGCTTGGCGTACCTGAAGAAGATGAAGGTACCTTCTAGATAAGTTCGTCCTTCTTCCAGGTTCTGTGCCCTTTCTTGGATGTATATGCAATGAATATCGTCTTAGACTTTGGGGGTCATTTCAGTCATTTGGGTCTCTCAGCTGAAGTAAAATGTATCCGCAGTTGTCTTTAACATTTTTGTCTAAGCCCGTGATCTCACAGCAGCATCCGCATTTGACAAAATTTATTTAGGCTTAGTGGGACCCTTAACTAAGGACACCAATGGATACAGTTACATATTAACAATACAATGCGAACTCACGAAGTACGTAGAGGCCTACCCAATTCCAAATAAAGAAACCGACACGGTTGCGCGAGCTTTTGTAAACAACTTCATATTACGCTATGGGATTCCGCGCGAGATTGCAACAGATCGCGGAAGTGAATTTATTTCGTCAACCATGCGGGGGGTATGTAAAATTTTAACTATTGACCAACTACAATCAACCGCTTACCATCACGAAAGCCTCGGTTCCTTAGAAAATTCACATAAATCACTAGGGGCATTCCTTAGAATACAGACAGACAATCAGGCTCATGAATGGTCGGAATGGCTGCAATATTGGTGTTTTTCATATAATACAACGATACATTCATCAACTAAATATACACCCTATGAATTGGTGTTTGGTAAAACATGTCGCTTACCAAGCAATGCTATAAGTCAAGTAGATCCAATTTATAATTTTATCTCTTATTCCCTAGAACTTAAGTATAGATTACAAAACTCCCAGGAGGACGCTAGACATAATTTAATTAAGACAAAACAAGTTAGAAAACAAAAATATGACAAAAAAATTTATTCATGTAACTATAACGTAGGAGATTTAATATTAGTAAAAAAGGAAGATAGGAATAAGATGGATCCAGTATACACGGGACCCTACACAGTAGTACAAGACCAAGGTCAAAATGTGATAATATTAGTTCAGGGAAAGAAAATATAGTACACAAAAACAGAACAAAACCCTATTATTATTAAAACTGACCACTCACTTTTCCGGAACATAACACACACACACACACACACACACACAAGTCAAATAAAAAATATATACACATTTCACTCGCCCACGGCCAACTTACTCGCCAACTTAGATCCAGCCGGGCCCACGTAACGTACCAAAACAGGCCGGAGGGGGACAACGCATATGTAACCCCATAGAATGTGTTGCTGTCCGAGAGCACACAAAGCTCGGACAGCAGCACGTCACCCATCGCTGGTGACGGATTCAGCGGGCACATAAGTGGGTGCCCCTCCGGCGCGTCAAACCAAACGATATAATTCACTTCGGGGCCGGTAAAGTCTAGGGCGGTTCGAAAAACGCGGACCCCGTGGCGCTGTTGTTTTGGTGGTGCTGACAGTGGTAGCAGTCATTGATTTAGGCGTGGTAACTGGCTTCCAGCCTCTATTCCATCACCATGGAACCTCCACCATCTTGAATTGCTTGATAGTATTCGTTTTCTGTCCATGAATGTTTAACACTAGTTTCACGTGCATGGTACTCTTCTCTCATGTCCAATAGAAGATTTAGTATTCTCTCTTGGCTCATTATAACCTCCATTTTAAATATTATCATATTACCATCATTGCATAATGGTAGGTCTACAATTTGATTTTGTCGCACAATTTGCGATACGATTTTTGGTGTAATTGTTGTACCCCTTTCTCTCATAAAAACAAAAAACTTTACATACCATTCCCTTATTACATTACATACCCATTGTGTGGGCCGAATGGTGGGCGTGGCTGCTGTCGTGGTCTTTAGTTGTTCCGGTCGACGTAGTTGGCAGGACCCGAGGGTCCTCGGTGGCTTGTTCTTCTGCTACCAGGCTGGCTGGCTGGCACGCTTTCGAATGTAGTCGCAACTTCCATGATCAAGAGACAAAACTGATCTAATAATCTAACAATCCACATTTCTTATTGTACAAAATGCAATTTAAAACCGATCACCTTTAAACTTACCAAACCAACAATCAGTTTCGGTGATCTTCAGTTCGGTGGCTGTCTTCTTGATTTATATCTTCTTGTTTGATTGATTCTTCTTTTTTGAGTGATTTCATCGCAGACGGGAACGGTAGCAGGCAGAACTCTGAAAGTGGCCATTTACCACATTACAGTCCGGAAGTCGTCATCGTGACTTTCGGGCGTTCAATCACCCTGATCGACCCGACCAAAGTGATATTGTGTGTTGGGCAGTGACAGGGTAGTGGTAGGCGGATGAAGATAAACGACGATGCTTGTTAAGTAGTTCACGAAGCTTGCCCTCGTCATACTGGCACTATTTGTCTACGTTTGTTACGTTCAGTTCGACCTTATTCTGTTTTGAGAAGGTTACATGTCCAAGATATCCTTCCTAGTTGAGAATGGTTCTACTCCATCTACCAAGATTAGGTACTTGGTACATTACAAGATTTTCCAAACACCAGTTCGCAAGGCGAATATTATGTACTTGTATTAACTGAAGTGTTGTATGCAAAACACCAGGACTGAACCCATGACCTCCAGTTTGTGGTAAAATTCCTAGTTTGTATTCTCAGACAACTGCCAAGATGTTTATGCCAATTCTCTAATTAATCTATACTTTTATGATGGTATGGTGTCGAGTTAATTTTCTCAACTTTCAACAGGCGCGGATCCACCGTTGTGGGCACGGTGGGCATGCCACAACCCTAATAGGGTGCCCTATTGATTCCCCGAGTAGAATTACGCCAATTTTTGTATCGCAGACGCTTTGGCAGAATTTCGTTAGGTATAAGTACGCAGAGTAGTCAGTTGATCGATACGCAGATTTACTTTTCGTAGAATTATCGTTTGATGAACGTCAAAATTGCACGAGTAAATTAACCATTGGCCGAAACACAGTACCTAGGTACTTAGTGAAATAGAACTCCTTGCTGTATTTATATCAGCTGACAACTCAAATTATTAGTGATACAGAATAAACAGCAATTTTTTAAATTAAAATTAAGTTAACTTATGGAGTCTTAAATTTACACATACAGAATTTTTTGTACAATTTCTTAAAATAATTCCAGCTTTTAATTGACTGTCATAGGAGTTTTATATAGAGCGCAGGTCTGTATGGGTATGGAAAGGGCTCCATAGACCTTACAAAAAAAAGGGTTCGTAACTTCGTACCTATCGACAATATTCTTGGTACAACTTTTCAGCAAATATTTTGGACTTGATAATGTCTCCAGGGTCTACAAAGACCTCGGAATCAACGGAATTTGAAGTTGTTGTTTTATAACGTGTAGCTGTTTTTCGGGACAATTTTCACTTTGTCGGGAATCGGGAACACATGCTGAAAATCTGGAGAACCCCGCCAAATCCCGACCATCTGGCAACCCTAACTGACATTGTCTGTCAGATATCTCCAGAACAAATACACTTCCTGAGCTGGACAGTGAGCGGTCTTGTTTCTTGTTACTAGGGGTTGATGTCGAGCACAGTTTTTTATGGCGATCTGTAATTTTGTAGACTCGTCGGTAGGTATATCGAGTTTTTACTAGATCGTCAAATTTAGGATAACCTAACTCCTCAATATTTATATAGTTGAATATGCCCAGGGCGTCCATCCAGTCTTTCTCATAATGTCCACCCTTGTATCCAATTACACCGTTTTCTTGAGCTGCTGCTTGGACGAATTTGGTTACATAATTCGCCTGCTTACGGTCCTTAAGAGTCAGTTCATTTTGGTGTCCAACAATATGATGCGTGGTACGGACTCGGCCGGTGGACACCTTAATCCAACTAAACTCTTTGCAGTAAAACTGCTTACTTTCTAATATTAATATAAAATCCGTCCATGTCGACGATGTAACACTTTGACCATGGTGAACTTTGCCGAATGCTTCCTTATATTTTGGAGATAACTGCACCTTAAATAGTACAATTATGAAACTTAGTGCCTGAGTGGACGCTCGAAGCGGGGTGTGCCGGGTGTGGCTTCTGGCTCATAACTTTCAATAATTTACAAACCTCCCTCCCTCCCCTGTTGCTAGAGTTTTGAGAACTCCATATCTTACAACAAAGGTTTCAACAAATGCTCTTGCTACCGTCTGAGATTCCTTATTTTCTAATGGATATGCCTCTACATATTTGGTTAATTCACATTGCAAAGTTAGCATATACTAATATCCTGCATTATCTACATCCAATGGTCCTACACTATCTAAATATACTTGTCCAACAGATTTTGTAGCTGTGGTGGTTATAACCATATTATCTCGCGTGTTTCTGTTGCTAAACTTATGCTTTTGACAATCCTCACATCGTTTAACATAGTCGTCTATATCTTTACGCATGTTTTGCCAGTAGTACTTTTTCTACATGCTGTTTATCATTCTTGTACTACCAGCGTGTCCACTAGTGGTTAATAAATGATAGTCATTGAGTATTAACACGAATCATTTCCCGACCGGTAACTCTCGTTTTCCCCTGATTCCTTGTTCTTGTCTTCTGTTGTTGTTTTCTTGTTTTCCTGTTAACCTATCATTTGTCTTGTCTCGCGCGGAAGACTTTCGTTAATAACGTCATACATTTTTTTATTGAGCTCATTTTTAACTAGTATTAACTCTGCTATATTTATACTTTTGCACAAGATAAATAAGTCTCGTAACGATACGTCTAAGCGTGCCTTCATTAATAGATAATCTTGGTTTATGCAAATTGTAGAGTTTACATAAACAACATTGTTAGACTCGGTTTGCTTCAAATCTTTAGTCAATTCCGACATTCGCTCCCAGCCGCTGTACAGGTGTCCCTTCACTCGTTCGTAGACCCGGGACAAAGCGTAGATAGACATGTATCCCGCGACAGCGATCATCAGGACGTCAGTCAACTCCAGACCTGCTGACACCAGTGACGCGGTGTTGTTATTAGGCGCGGTCACGATGACGTTGTCTTTGCTTTGCTGTCCGCCCATTGCCAATCAACAGGTTAAATACTCCACAATTTGAAACGTAATGTAAGTTAGGTAACGAGTCAAACAGGTAACGTTGATGGACTTGCTATTGATGTTCTCATGCCGCCTTCCTGTTGTATCCTCAGCAGCGATGTGATGAAGTAGAACCTCACGCAGAATTCATGTCCACAGTCGCCATGTAATAGGCAGAGCGCCAGGGTGGAAGGGTTGATTCACCAAACACAGTATACAGATTAACACATGTAATGTCTCCCAGCTTGTACACTCTAACCTTCACAATACTTGCTATACTATCATTATATATAATTATTCTACGTGACAGAAGAGGAAATCCCTTATCGACTGGAGGCGCAAGATCTACATTAAAATGTGCTGATCACTCCAATATGCACAGACGTGCCCAAATGAGTGTCTGCCTATCGCACTGTGTCTTGCACCGTGGCTCCTGATCGCCGTCAAGGGTCCCACTAAATCAACATCTATTCCGTTGATGGTGATGGTAACAGTGGTGATGGATTCCATGTTCTCCCGGTTCTGGATGTTCTTGATGCTGGTTGGTTCCTCTTCGTATCTGACTGCGTATTTCGTATCTGATTCCGTTGCTTCTTATGGCAGGGTCGCCATACAATATTAGTAGGGTTTTGGGGTAATAGAGTTGTAGCCGGAAGGGTAGCGTAATAACTACGCGAGCGTAGGTATGCCAAAGAACGTCTTTATTCTATAGCTTGCCTATTTTATACATATGAAGTTATCGCTGAGACAAGCAATATGCGTCAATGTTACGGTTAACCATAGTGCTACCGTTAAACACTGAAAGTGGCCAATTGCCAATATTACACTATGGTCCTACAATATCTAAATATACTTTCTTTCTTTTTTGTTTCTAATGGATATGCCTCTACATATTTGGTTAATTCACATCGCAAAGCATTTAGGCATATCCTGCATCTACATCCAATGGTCCTACAATATCTAAATATACTTTTTCACAAGATGTTGTAGCTGTGGTGGTTATAACCATATTATCTCGCGTGTTACTGTTGCTAAACTTTTGATTTTGACAATCCTCACATCGTTTAACATAGACGTCTATATCTTTACGCATGTTTTGCCAGTAGTACTTTTTCTGAATACTGTTAATCATTCTTGTACTACCAGCGTGTCCACTAGTGGGTAATAAATGATAGTCATTGAGTATAACACGAATCGTTTCCGGATCGGTAACTCTCGTTTTCCCCTGTTTCCTTGTACTTGTCTTCTGTTGTTGTTTTCTTGTTTTCCTGTTAACCTAGGTAATTTGTCTTGTCTCGCGCGGAAGACTTTCGTTAATAACTTCATACATTTTTTTTATTGAGCTCATTTTCAACTAGTATTAACTCTGCTATATTTACACTTTCGCACAGTATAACCAAGTCTCATAACGATACGTCTAAGCGGGCTTTCGTTAATAGAGAATCTTGTTTTATGCAAATTGTAGAGTTTACATAAACAACAATATTAGACCCGGTTTGCTTCAAATCTTTAGCTAATTCCGACATTTTGAAATGTGGGGCGTTCGGGTAGTAATGAACATATGAAAGTCCGCTGATTACTGAATTTGGCTGGGTCCCGCCAGTCCAGCTCGTGAACGTTTAGTTCCACCCAAAGCCAATTCAGCTCAAGGCGAGACCACGTCACATGCCAGAACAGGCCACTGGGGGACAGCATATAAGTAATACCATAAAATGTGTTGCTGTCCGAGAGCACGCACAACTCGGACAGCAACACGTCCCCCATAGCTGCCGCCGGCACATAAGCGGATGCCCCTCCGGCGCGTCAAACCAGACCACATAAGTGACCTCCGGAACGCTGAAGACCATAGTGGTCTGGAATACACGGACCTTGTGGCGCCGCCCAAAGTCCCGGCTGACAAGGCACACATATTCGAAAGTGGTAGCAACTTCCATCATTGAGAGATAGAACTGATCTGATAATCTAACAATCCACATTTCAATTTTTCTAAATTGCTTACTCGAGCAAATTTTCAATTCTGTATCTCCTTTCGCCCCTTTTATGATATCTTCTACTCTAACGAATGCAGAATTCAAAGATTTCAACTCGTCCGACCTCAGTCAACTCCAGACCCGCTGACACCAGTGACGCGGTGTTATACTTGTTATTGGGCGCGGTCACGATAACGTTGTCTTTGCTTTGCTATCCGCCCATTGCCAATCAACAGGTTACTCCACAACAGAAATGAGTCAAACGTTACCCTGTCGATGGACTCGGTATGGATATTCGTCTCTCATGCCGCCTTCCTGTCGTGTCCTCAGCAGCGATGTGATAAGTAGAGCCTCACGCAGAATCCATGTCCACGGTCGCCATGTAATATGTGGAGCGCCGGAGTGGGAGGGTTGAGACACCAAACACAGTATACGGGTTAATGGATGTAATATCTCAATTCTTGACATTCTAACTTTATATATAATTATTTTACGTGGCAGAAGAGGACTAGCGACAAAGTCACGACTAACGAGACACACATACTCAAACGCATTCACCACTTCCATCGTGACAGATAGAACTGATCTGATAATCTAGCAATCCACATTTCTTATTTTACAAATGCAATTTAAAACCGATCACCTTTAAGCTTACCAAGCCAACAGAATCCAAAAAAGGATTCCCCATCTTCCTTATTAGACTATAAGAAAGCAACCGACGCATTGTTTACAGCAGTTTACAGCATTGTATCTAATGTTACATAGGAATAATTAAGTAAGGCACATACTAAATGTCAATACCGCACTTTTAGCTATAAGATAAATATAGTCATGTAACCTTTAGGATAGTTAATAGCAGAGTAAGCAAAATAACAAATGACACCAAGGTGTTTATTGTAATTTAATAACAAAGTAGAAATACGTAACAGGAAGTGAAAACCAAGTATTGTAATAACATTTAGAATATAGAATAGATAATTTTAAGTACCTATTAATGCGTAACATGTTAACCACAGTTAACATGTTATCAAAATGAGATCTTTTTAGGGTTCCGTACCCAAAGGGTAAAACGGGACCCTATTACTAAGACTTCACTGTCCGTCCGTCCGTCCGTCCGTCCGTCTGTCACCAGGCTGTATCTCACGAACCGTGATAGCTAGACAGTTGAAATTTTCACAGATGATGTATTTCTGTTGCCGCTTTATAACAACAAATACTAAAAACAGAATAAAATAAAGATTTAAATGGGGCTCCCATACAACAAACGTGATTTTTGACCAAAGTTAAGCAACGTCGGGAGTGGTCAGTACTTGGATGGGTGACCGTTTTTTGTTTGCTTTTTTTCTTTTTTTTTTGCATTATGGTACGGAACCCTTCGTGCGCGAGTCCGACTCGCACTTGCCCGGTTTTTTGTAACAATCTAACACACGGTATGTTGTCACACCAATATCACTATCAAGTTCGTTCAAAAGATTCATATAGTTATTACTTAGACATAATAAAGATTTTTTTTAATGTGCTTACTATGAGCGAATGCGCTCTTTACTTTATAGCACAAAAATGATGGGAACAATTACATATGTGCTTTGAGACCAGAAGATGAGGTTACCAAATACTTAATATTACCTTTCACGTGATAGTCTGATAAAAAGAGCTGTTATCGAATGTTGTAGCTGTTGTTGTTGTTGTTGTTGTAGGCGATGACTTGTCTTGCTGGAGTTGTTTTGGTGTTGCTGACAGTGGTAGCAGTCATTGATTTAGGCGTGGTAACTGGCTTAAAAGAGTGCTAGAAACCGGTTTCTTTTTCATTACTCGAATAGTCATCTCTATTCCATCACCATAGAACCTCCACCATCTTGAATTGCTTCATAGTATTCGTTTTCTGTCCATGTATGTTTAACACTAGTTTCACGTCGTACTCTTCTCTCATGTCCAATACAAGGTGAAGTATTCTCTTTTGGCTCTTTTATAACCTCCATTTTAAATATTATCATATTACCATCATTGCATAATGGTAGGTCTACAATTTGATTTTGTCGCACAATTTTCGATACGGTTTTTGATGTAATTGTTGTACCCCTTTATCCAATAAAAAAAAACTTTACATACCATTCCCTTAGTTATTACATTACATACCCATTGTGTGGGCCGAATGGTGGGTGTGGCTGCTGTCGTGGTCTTTGGTTGTTCCGGTCGACGTAGTTGGCATGACCCGAGGGTCCTCGGTGGCTTGTTCTTCTGCTACCGGGCTGGCTGGCTGGCACACATTCGAATGTAGTCGCAAGTTCCATGATCAAGAGACAGAACTGATCTAATAATCTAACAATCCACATTTCTTATTTTACAAAATGAAATTCAAAACCGATCACCTTTAAACTTACCAAACCAACAATCAGTTTCGGTGATCTTCAGTTCGGTGGCTGTCTTCTTGATTTATATCTTCTTGTTTGATTGATTCTTCTTTTTTGAGTGATTTCATCGCAGACGGGAACGCCAGCAGGCTATAATAATATAAGAAAGTTATGTCGCAAAGGGTAGTTGTGCAGGGAGTGGAGTAATACACGAGTATAGGTATGCGTAAAGAATGAACAACTTTATTTGTCTATTCGCCTATTTTATACATGTTTAGTTATCGCTGACACAAGCAATATGCGTTCATGTTGCAGTAAAGCGTTACTGCTAAACACTAAAAGTGGACATTTACCACATTACACCTCCCCCGAAAGTTCTCCTATCACGTTCCATCCAGCGTCGTGTCGGCTGGGTACGGGGTCACTGGCGGGTACGTGAACGCCGCAGGGGGTGGGTACGCCGGCGACATGGGCGCGTACGTGGGCTCCTCTGGTGGTGGGTAAGGCGGCGACATGGCCGCGTACGTGGGTTCTTCTGCTGGTGGGTAGGGCGGCGACGTGGGCGCGTACGGGGGTCCCGACGCTACTGGTGGCTGCGCTGAGGGTCGCGCTCGGGGCCGTACGGTTGCTACCGGCCTTTCAGGTTTCCGCGGTGCCGTGGGGTCGCACCTGCAGCCTGCTGTTGCCTCCTGGTCCTCTGCAACCGGGTTGCCTGCTTGTGGGTTATGCAGGGTCGGTGGCGCTGGTCCTGGTGCCACTGGTTGTATTGGTGCTCGTCAACGTGACGTTAACTGTGCTCTCGACAGTTCTTTGATTTTCTGTGACGATGACCCGCAGACTCTTGATGATCTTCAAGGGGCCCACTAGCTGGATATAGATGCCCGTGAAGCTGAGTTTTATCGCGGTGGTGCTAATTTTTTTGGTGGTGGTGTTACTGGCTCGGTGGTGGTGGGTTGTAGCGGTGATGCTGTCGGTTCTCTTCCTGGTTCTGACTGCGTAGATTTACTGGATCGTTACGGCAGGGTCGCCATATAATAATATAAGAAAGTTATGTCGCAAAGGGTAGTTGTGCAGGGAGTGGAGTAATACACGAGTATAGGTATGCGTAAAGAATGAACAACTTTATTTGTCTATTCGCCTATTTTATACATGTTTAGTTATCGCTGACACAAGCAATATGCGTTCATGTTGCAGTAAACCAAAGCGTTACTGCTAAACACTAAAAGTGAAAATTTACCACATTACAAGACAGAACACTGAAAGTGGCCATTTACCACATTACAGTCCGGAAGTCGTCATCGTGACTTTCGGGCGTTCAATCACCCTGATCGACCCGACCAAAGTGATATTGTGTGTTGGGCAGTGACAGGGTAGTGGTAGGCGGATGAAGATAAATGACTAATTTGAAACGTAATGTAAGTTAGGTAATGAGTCAAACGGGTAACGTTGATGGACTTGCTATTGATGTTCTCATGCCGCCTTCCTGTTGTATCCTCAGTAGCGATGTGATGAAGTAGAACCTCACGCAGAATTCATGTCCACGGTCGCCATGTAATAGGCGGAGCGCCGGGGTGGAAGGGTTGATTCACCAAACACAGTATACAGGTTAACAGATGTAATGTCTCCCAGCTTGTACACTCTAACCTTCACAATACTTGCTATTCTATCATTATATATAATTATTCTACGTGACAGAAGAGGAAATCCCTTATCGAGTGGAGGCGCAAGATCTACATTAAATGTGCTGATCACTCAATATGCACAGACGTGCCAATATGAGTGTCTGCCTATCGCATGTTTCCTGGCACGGCACATAGTTGAATATGGGGTTGCCACAGTGATAATTATAATACATTTCATTAGTTGAACATTAACATAATTGGACCTAAATGTTTGTTTGTGACATATATATTTTTTTATTTGTGTATCTTGGATGGTGGTAAACATGTTTGTTTGTTCTGATTCCTGAGGACTTTTTTAACTTGGTCATCATGCTTACGTTTTTTAGTCATTTGATGATGAATTGTGTATGTGTTTTTGGACGTGTTATGTTTTCTGTGTTTGGCTCTGCTTCGAGCTTCTGTTTCAATGCCTAGACCTGCCTATTTGTATGTTGGGGGAACTAAGAGGGGTGAGAGTGAAACTGATATTATTGTCAATATATTTTTAATTCTTATTTCTATTAGGTTGTATTTGTATATAATATTAACTTAAGACTTATGTGTAATGCGGCACTTTATAAACGTTACAGCATATTGTATATAATATGGCACTTTCAATTTAAACTTTACAGCATAAAAATACATGATCGTTACATAAAGTTACAACATAAAAATACTTACAGCATAAAAATATGAGTTACTTACAACATTAAAACCCGAGATGTAATGCTACTGGCTAATGGTGTTGGCTATAATACTCTTTGGTTATTGTGACCAAGTGGAATAATTAGGTAATCGACATTCAAAGAAGTATAAATTAATATTATATTTATTAATTTTTATTTCTTCAAACTGCCAATCAGCATTGTACAAAAACAAGTCAAAAAACAATAAATAAAAATAACTTAAAATTAAACTAAATACAAACTATTCTAAAATAATATAAAACTAATGTAAACTAAATCTAAAAAAAGGCCCCTGTGGCAAGGTCTCCAGGATTCTGGCTGCGTTACCCCGCTGAACTGCCAGACTGAAGCGTTGAGCGAGGTAACTGCCAGCTCTTGGGTCCCCAGTTGCGTCCCTGAGTCTCTTTGAAAGATCTCCAAAGAGACTCAGGGCGTCAGGACCCCACGGACCCAGGGTCTCGACGCCGAAAGGAACAAAAATGTATTCGGCGCCGAGACCGCGATACTTCGTACTTCCCAACCTTTGTGTTTTCGGCCGCCTCCGCAGCAGCTGCCGCCCTCGCAGAGGTTCCGCGGAGATGTGACGGGGCCAGCGTGTCTACGCAGGTTCGGTCCCACACTAGCACCCGCCCCATACTCCACGGAATCAAAGACATCCCGTCAGGGCTCTTGCCGTCACTTCTCAATATGCCGGTCGGCTCCAATAGAGCAGGCACATTGACCTATGCAAGAGACCGACGGATGATGTCGTTAAGGGCGGACTGCCTGGAGAAGCGGCCCGCGCTCCGGCAGGAGAGACCGTGGTGACCTAACAGGTCTATTACGTCCGCACCGCAGGGGCAACGATGAGGGACACACACCGACCGGGATACCCAAACGGAGGCAAATCGAGAGCCGGAGCGTGTTGGGCTCTAAAAAAGTTCCGATTTTAGGAGAAGGATGCGCGCGGAGCCAGTGCCCAGCCTCTCTAGTGCCTACTGCCAAGAGTCTCTAGCTCTAGCCGCCGCACTGGTCGAGAAGGGTAGCTAAAGCCAATTTGCACACTGGGTCGTCCCAATTTCTTTGTGAATCTGGATGTTCAGGGATGTCTTGACCGGGACACGCACGCAGCCACGCGTTTTTTGCGTCTTCCAAGCCCGGGATCTCATAGTTTGTGCGAAGGATTTTACCTATGAGACCCAACGAACTGTGGACCGACGACAAAAAAGCTGGCAAAGCTACACCAGACATCCTACGGATGCCTAAGCCACCGTGCCTGATGGGAAGGGACCCTTGACACCATGACCGGTCACTGAACTTAATGTTGAGGACTTTCTCTAATTTTTTTTAAATTAAAACATCTACTCGCGGTAAAAGATCTTAATTGTTCCACAAAGGACAGCAACGGAGCACATATGTTAACTTTGGAATGAAGAGACAAAATTTGATAATAGAGAGTGCATAGTGGGGACTAATTTCGAGTAAACGATGAGAATTATCCTGAAATTTTGATATAGGATTTTCAATGTAATCGGGATCATTTTCCTCGAATATTGGGGATCCTAGGAGGCAAAGTGTACATCTATCGAGAATTTTAATTTTGGGGGCCAGCTGATTGAATCTTTGTATCAAACTATTGACATCGACGACGTAGGAATCTGATTGCATTCCATATTCATATTCTATTTTATTATTTACAAATAAATTTAAACTATCTAGATGGTGATTGGATTTTGATTGATGTGTGTCGAGTCCTAAGATGTCAATGCACACACGGAGTCATAGTCCGGCTCGTCATAACGAATTGCATCTCTTGTTTCGTCTTGGATGGTGTAGATTCCACTGTCGCTCGCAGGCTTTTGGTCTTGTGCCATCAGATTCTCTAGGTGTCTCTTCGACTTCTCATGGCCATAGTCTTTGTCCAAGTTGAAACGTCGTTCGAAGGCTTCACGCATTTCGTACTCCACCCATGCCAATGTTGAAGTTGGTACGGGATAGTTATTGTTGACAAAGTGGTACTTATTGCACGTAATCTTCATTAAACAATGATGTTCCATGCAGTACTTAGTTGTGTTTTAATGGAATTTATCGTTTGCAAGGTCGAATGTCCGGGCCTTGCAACGGTGGAAGTCTTGGGACTTGCGTTTTTCCAAAAAGTCCGTCAGGTTATCCAGCGAATTGTTCCAAATGGGACAACATATTGACTTGGCTTTGTCAATGAACTGATCCCTCATTGAATTAGCTTTGCCAATGAAATGATGCGTGAAATCCATTGAGATGGGTGTTGGGTAGATTGAGGTGTGACGACGGTTGCGCCTCTGCAACCGGGCTGGCTGGTTGCGTGTACTACTGGGCCGATGGTGCTACCCTAGGGTTGCATTGGCCGATACACTAGTAGTTTCAAGTTGTCCGTTTGATGAACAGCACGGCAAACAGCAGTTGCAGTAAGGAAGTATATTATAAATGAAAGTACAAGTTAATAAGGTGACCTTCGTTCTCAAAAATCTAAGATGCGTCTATCCCGCTCTCTTGCCTGCATGTGAGTTTTATATTGCTGATTATCTTGCTTCCGCCGTCAGAGTTGCTGTTCGACAAGACATATCACCTACAGGAGGAGCAGCGTAACGACGTAGGGTTAGGCGGAGTGAAATAAACGATAGGTGTAGCTGTGTCAAATGTGTCTTTATTTTCAAATACCTCAAATGTCTTATACATGTAGGTTGTCTAAAAACTATAGCGTCGCTGCGAAACACTGGTAACTATGCTCCAAAAAAAAAGTTTAGTTCCGTTACAGACGAAAACTCTTGTTAACTTTGTAAATTTAAATATTTTTATCGGGTAACGTAAGATTTCACCAAGCAACACCGGTGGGATGGATTGTCAAAAGTTTAAATATTTTGACAGTAGCTGTCAAAACTTCAGAACGCGTGGATGCAACCGATTTTGTTTATGCAGTAAATCTGTTTGAATCTTGAAAATCTCTGAATGAATTTAGTGTTTTATTATTTCATTTAGAACTTCATTAAGTATTTGAGAGCATGATATTTTAGTGATTGCTACAAAAGTTTCGTAAATAATAAAATCTTTCGAGGACGGTCTTACTATGCACATGTTTTTGGGGATATTTTGCTCCAGGAGCATTGTATCCCCTTAAAATAATGACTTCAACTTCAACTTCAAAGAAAAGTAGCTGCGGAATATAATATACCGAGAAGAACGCTCATTAGCAGAATTAAGGCCAGAAAAGAACAAAGAAACGTAGGTCCTCCCGGATTTCCACCCATATTTACCAACGAAGAAGAATTACAGTTCTGCGACTGCATTGAAAGAATGGGGCAGTACGGATTTCCACTGTCAGATTTTGATTTACGCATCGTTGTTAAAGCATACCTCGATAAAATTGGTCGAAATGTTACACGATTTAAAAATAATATGCCTGGGATATAATGGGTGTCCTCATTTCTACGCCGTCATACAAACTTATCCAAGAGATTTGCAGCCAATGTTAAACGAGCAAGAGTTGCTGTTGATGTCGAAGCCTTGACCCAATTTATTGAGAATGTCGGCGTAGCAGTTGAAGGAGTACCAGCCAGCAACATTTGGAATTTTGACGAGACCAACCTCACGGATGACCCTGGTAATAAAAAAGTGGTCGTTAACAGGGGAACAAAATATCCCGAACTTATAAGCAACGCATCAAAAAGTTCAATTTCCATAATGTTTTGCGGCAATTCTGCAGGTGAACTGCTGACGTTATATGTCGTCTATAAGCGACTTGTCTCTGGACCATATGGACAGAAGAAGGACCCCTGAACACCCGCTATAATTGCAGCCCTAGCGGGTGGTTCGATATGAACATTTTTACGGACTGGTTTCAGACTTTACTTCTACCCAGGCTGAAAAAACAACCAGGGAAAAAGGTCATTATATGCGACAATCTGTAATCTCACATATCCTTGGGTTTTCTGCAGCAATGCAGAGAAAATAACGTGGATTTTTTGTGCCTACCACCCAGCAGCAAGTACCTAACGCAACCGTTAGATGTGGCTTTCTTCCATCCACTGAAATTCGCTTGGAGGTCTGTACTGTCTGACTGGAAGACTAGCAAAATTGGACATAAAGATACTACACTGGCAAAGGGCATGTTTCCTCTTATGCTAAACCGGCTGATGAATGTTGTTACACCGAACAGTGTAAAAAACTTACAGACATTTATCCAACCGACATCCAACCACTTTTGGAAAGAGTTCCACAGAACATTGATAAGGAGGCCATTAACCAATTCTTCAATTCAGCGTCTCGAAAATAAAAGGTTAGAATGGACACAAGGAATTACTAATAGAGGACGCAAGAAGCTGAAAATAGTACCTGGGAAAAGTGTAGCGGAACAGCTTATATCGGAGACGACAGGAGAATTTATAGAAGTCACGACACCAAGCACAAGTTCAAAACAAACTCGTCGAGATAAAAGCAGTGACAGCGAGGCCAGTGGCAAACGGCATCGGCATACTCACTGCACTTACTTAGCCTACGAATACAAGTTCGAAAAAAATTATACATTTTGAAAGGCTTTATCTCGGAAAATATTAGATGTAAAGAGACAATTCTAGTGTCTTATTGTAGCAAATTTAATCTACTTTAAAAACGCCCTAGGAAGTTACTATCAAAAACTAGTACTTTAGGGTTATAATCGCCCAAATCTAAAAAAATTGCGGTTTATTCGATTTTTGACAAAGTTGCGTTCGGCGCTCGAGATCACAAACTTGGATTATTCATTGGGCCAACATCATAAACAAGTATGCAAAAAATCAGAACTACCGGATTTGACGCAAACGCAAAATGTATAATTTTACTGTATTATCTGAGTGATTTGGAAAATGAACCTCCGATTGGCGAAGCTCAAAGCGAACAAAATTTCCAACCTTTAGTGAGAAAGGTGGGACAGTTCGTTGCCTTTAAGTATGAATGTGAAATTTACCCTGGCGTGTTAACGGGAATATCTGGGAAAGGCCCTACAATATCGGCCATGCAAAGATCTATCAAAAATTGGAAATGGCCAAAACCCAAAGAAATTACGTACAAATGGGCGGACGTCTTAGGATGCATAAACGTTCCCAAAAAAGTAGGAAGACGAGAGTTTTATTCTATTCCTGAACTAGACTACTTATGGGGTGTTTAAGTTTTTTTTTACGAAGTTTTCCTTTTGTTTTGTTTAGAAAACCTGATCACTTAGGTTTCTTTATGTTTTGTTTACGTTTGGCAACAGTTACCTGATCTTTTGTTTTGTTTGTAGAGGTAAGCTACCTGATCTCTTTAGTTTAAATGTTGCAATTAATAGCAATAATTTGCCAATTGTTTATTAACGTTGATTTGTATGATACCTCTTGTTTTATTATAAGAATTATTACAATTTAAGACTGATTGCAATGCAACTAGAAAGTACTCGATTGATATCAATAAAAAAAATGTGATTCTGAACCAAATTGTGTTTTTTGTTTCACCAATAATCATCGAGCAGACCATTGATAGCTAAAACACGTTAATTAATGCTCCACGGCAGAAATAAAGCAGATTACAAGGAAAGATTGTCTTGGAGCAAAGTTTCCCGCCTCATACAGATTACTTTGCTCCAAAAAATAAGTTTAAAAAAATCTAAAATATCAACTAAACTGCAACAAAATTCAACCTGAAATGAAGGCAATTAGTACATATTCCTGATAAAATTATTACCCGTACCATAACTTTATATTTATAAAATATGCGATGCAATTCGTAAAAGTGGAGCCAATTTTGGAGCGAAGTAGGACCATATTACGGTGCTTAATAAGATCACGTTATAAAAGTTTTAATAAAGTTAATGCTTTGCTTAGCATATGAGAAGGGCTCCAATAAGGGATTTTTTTTACGATAGTTATTTAACATTTTTATTATTTTCAATAAAGAAGGAAATCGAGATAATTTTGTTAATTAACAATTGCCTAACTTGTTGAAGAAACATCTTTAAGATCTACAAATACCTACTTAGTACTACTTTAGAGGAACAGGGTTGGTTTTTTTTTTTTCTTAATCTTTGGGAATGTATGATGGTGGGGGCTTGGGGGGATCTATGGTGTTGGTGATCTAGATCCCCAGTTTCTCTTTTGTTAGTCTTAGGGCTTCTGTCGCCCCATGACCCTCAGATTTGAGGAGGTTGAATTCTTGGATGACGGTTGATGGATGGATCTTGGTCACTTTCTCTGAAACACGCCTTAAAATAAAGTAAGAGCAATATTCATGTGTGATCATTGCGATCTTAACGCGGTATTCGATCAACTCCAACCCTTGCGAGTGCATTTTACTACATATTTTCTAGCTGGTGGCTACCTTAAGTTTTAAATAATTAGGTACGTGTGTACTATAATAATAATGTATTATTACGATATTATTTATTTGTGATCGGTAAAACAAACAAAACATGGCTTAGGAAAAAACTTTATTCAGTTTATTTACATAAGTACATAACATTAATTTTAGACCATTGACTTAAATTAAGCAACTACATTTAAATACAGTACCTATAGAGCAATATAATCATTGTGTTTTACATACAAAAACATGTAAGTATAGAGTAAAAAACTATAGTTTTGATTCTACTATCATTCTATCTCTTGATTGCACAACAGAAGGGCTAAGTCTAGATGGGTAATTTTTTTTCTTCTTTCTCTCTCTTTCCTTTTCTTATCCGCCATCTTTAACCTGTGTAAGAAGTGATAAATCAACCATTTAAAAGAGAAAAAAACCGCGCAAGTGCGAGTCAGACTCGCGTTCCAAGGGTTTCGGACATTACGGTGTCGTGTGGGACGTTAATTAAGACAACCAATCGGTTATAAGTATGACTTTATTCTGGATAATGTTCCTAAGTGCTAGCGTATATATAATAATAATGCTACGTAAGAGTGTGCGTGGCTTAGCGCACACTACACCTCCCTTTTGGAAGGAAAAAAAAAGATTAGAATACAAGTAGCTAATAATCTTTTTTTTTACCTACTCATGTTAAACAAATACATCAAAACACAATTGATACAAAAAAGGTACAATTTTAGAGTACATTAATCAATAATATTTTTTTTATTTGATTATCTGATTACCATAAAATATTGTCACGTAAATATTCCTTGCCCGGCAGGGGCTCTCCCAGAGGAAACTCACGGACAATTAAAGTTACTAAATTAAATAAAAATTAAATCTTACCAAAAGCTCAAGCAGGTGCTAAACTTATTTCCATCAGCTATTCAGGGCAATAAAGGATATGAAATGAAACGTTAGATTTTGTGACACATCATTTATTACTAATTCGACACGGGCAGTTATTCTACATGTAAATCATTAAGCTAGCATAAGCACCTTATATTAATAATGTCATACGATAGAGCTGGGTCGTGCCAGAAATGGTTCTAAAATGATTTACAAGCAGACCTATCTAAATTTGTTAGTCCCTAAATTATCATTTGCCATCACATATGATTCTACTAAATTCTTTAACTTTAAATTTGGAAAATGCTTCTAGGATGGAAGGAAAGCGTACACCAACCTCATAACAATGTTCCACCAGTTCAAGCCCGACGTGTCATCCTCCGCTGTGCCGGAGCCGATTTGCAGCAGCAGGAATCTGACCCGACACCGCAGAGCAACACCGAAGGACTAAGGTCTCAGATTGAAGGTGACGTCACCTCCATCCAGCAGAAGAGCGAAATTCTCATGGCGAACTGCTCACCAGACACACTTGAAGTTTTAGGAATATGGACAGACTTCCATACTCTGATATGCGAATGCTGATGATTTCACATACGTAATAACATAAAAACCCCAGTCAGCTGAAAGAAACAATTCAAGATTAATAACTAGAAGCATGTGCTCTGCTAACCTAAGAGACATTATATGATCTAAGTTTCTCACCAGCTGGAAATTCCTAGAGTGGACTCATCTCACAGCTCTGATACTCCCTCCCAACCACATTGTTTTACCAGCAGACTGGAAACAAAGCGAAATGGTCGAACAAAGATTCAACAAGGAGTTGCACCTGAGGACATCTACTCGTATATATTATCATATTCTACTTACTGTTTGTGGCAAAATAACAACAGCATGAGCTCCCTAGCTCATGGATGCAGCGGCTACTGCATAACCAAGCCTCTGATCGATGCTACCAGAGCATGATGTACTTCGCTTCACTGTTCTATGTATAAAAGATGCCCATCCAGGGCGAGAACCAACCGGAAAATGATCTCAAGCCTAACCATCCCTGGGAGGACACAATCAAAATAACAGTAGGTAACTAATGAAATTCATGGAATAAGTTTATATGTCCGTATAACTCAAAGAAATAAATCATATTTAATTATTTGAACATATTTCAATCTATTATGTATTTATAAATTAATTTAAGTTTTTGATTTAAATATTTCATAATATTATTCCACAAATTTAGGATTTAATTTGAAGTAGCAACACCATCAGCTTCAATTTGTTTCTTATTGGCTGAATGCCTGTCATGTATATTGTTGCTACATCAAAGACTTCCTTGCCATAGAACAAAACTATACTATATTCGAGACAATCCTAAAAACGTTAAACTGAGCTAACCATGTACGGTGAGTAGGCACATGACGTGTTGAGTATTAGGGTCAACACGTCATGTGACATTTAAGGTGACATTTAATAAACAGAAAATATATTTAATAAAATAAACAATAACTCTAATTACATTTTCATAAAGGTCACCTGAATGCCACTCACGTAGGCCACTAGTATATAAGCACCAATTTACTCAATAAAGATGTTCAGTAATCAGCAGACGTTATTAGTAGTGTTGAGTCGCTCACTCGTGAGGCACCTCATTTGTACCACTCATTTTGTTAATTTGTCGCAGTACTTCATACCGCAAAAATGTCTTACATCACTCCTCTATTCATTTTACTCATTTACTCGCGCGCATCACAAACACCTCTTGCCACACAAATCATTCACACACTTCAAATTAAAAAAAAACTCTTATCCTTTCAATTTCACTCGCGACCTTCAAAACTCATACGCTCCTCATAACCTCGCAAGAGAGTCCCTGGATCGTGCGAGGCGCTCGAGGTGCTCGCCCGCTCGCCGACACTCAAAACTCAAATGAAGAAACGAGTAATGGACGTAATGGTCCACACTGTCAACTGCCGAACTACAAACCTTATTGCAACGACAAAAAGTCCACCGAGAAAAGCATTGAGTTTGTACCGCTCACCGCCTCTCTGTGACATGAACACCTCAGAAATCCTTTCAAAATGAAACAATGAATTAGAAATACCCAAAGAGGGAGTGAGACAGACACGCGCCGTACTTCAATATCGCCTCGCGTCACCACCGAAAATACGTTAAAAATTAAACACGAAAGACAACAAGCGTAAGCGCTGCAAGCTTTCATACATCTTACGCCTTTTTGATCCTAACTTACGTGTCAAAATGGCGCGAGAAATCAGTCTCAAAACGAATTTCGACGTGTTGCTTCTCTGTCGCACTTGTAAATTCGTACGTAAGTGTGACAGGGAGGCAACATGACGAACTTGGTTCGCGTTACGCCCTCTGTATGCTTAGAAACAGAAATCCCTTAAGTAACTAAAATATTATTGAAATATAATACGGTAGCGTACACAATTTATGATAATTTCAATAAGTTTAAAGTTTATTAAATAAAAAGTAAGTATAATTTTCATAGGTAAAATAAAAATGTAGATGTAAATTATACCGATTTGAATTTGCAATACTTTTTATTAACATTCTTTGTAAACGACTTGGAACTGTCAAGTTATAATTATGACATATTTATATTTATTTTGTTCGTACTTCGTTCACTACCTAGCTAATTTTAGTTCTCTAATACCTAATACCTAGTGATAATTCTTATAATCATAACAAAATATGGACATAGTTTTTGCCAGTAAATATACCCGCGGATCTTCCTTGGTGCCCTTTGCATGAAAAAATGAAGTGTAAATGTAGCCGGTGCGGCAGGCGCGAATGGTGCTTTGTTTATTATCATATTGATGATATTACTGTTAAATTATCTGAGGTGGTAAGTTAGTCACTTCTATATAATAATGACTAGTGAAAATATTGAATTTGTTCTCCTTAGTTTGTTAAAAATGTGGTAGTTTTATGGTTAATAGGTACTTATGAAATATATCACTACGTATTATAAAACAAAGTCCCCCGCCGCGTCTGTCTGTTTGTGGGTTTGTTTGTATGTTCGCGATAAACTTAAAAACTACTGGACGGATTTTCATGTGGTTTTCACCTATCAAAAGAGTGATTTTTGAGGAAGGTTTAGGTGTATAATTTGCTAACCCGTGCGAAGCCGGGGCGGGTCGCTAGTGATTATTATACTTAAAATTATATCAAGTAGCAAGGAGGAAGTCTAAACAATCTAACAATAAAAAAGAGCTACATTAGAACAAGTTTCATAAAAGCAGCAAATTAAGTTAGGTACTTTATGTTCTTAGTTTGATTCTAAAATTATCTTTCTCCTAAAAGTTCTATTCTTAACCTCCAGAATTGCACTCCAATTAAATATTACTACTTATTTATTTATAAAGGAAGTGATGAATACATAAATATGTATATACATTAAATATTTTTGTCGCCGTTGGAGTTAATGGAATAGTCGACGCTGAATATATGCTAGTACCTCACCTCATTTGAAGTAAGACATTGTAACACCTCATTTTAGAAAATGAGGTACTCATACAAACTCATTTTAAATTGATGTCCTACCCATCACTAGTTATTAGTTACATGAATTAATTTTTTTGTCATATTTTTGTTTTCTAACTTGTTTTGTCTTAATTAAATTATGTCTAGCGTCCTCCTGGGACTTTTGTAATCTATACTTAAGTTCTAGGGAATAAGAGTTAAAATTATAAATTGGATCTACTTGACTTATAGCATTGCTTGGTAAGCGACATGTTTTACCAAACACCAATTCATATGGTGTATATTTAGTTGATGAATGTATCGTTGTATTATATGAAAAACACCAATATTGCAGCCATTCCGACCATTCATGAGCCTGATTGTCTGTCTGTATTCTAAGGAATGCCCCTAGTGATTTATGTGAATTTTCTAAGGAACCGAGACTTTCGTGATGGTAAGCGGTTGACTGTAGTTGGTCAATATTTAAAATTTTACAAACCCCCCTCATGGTTGACGAAATAAACTCACTTCCGCGATCTGTTGCAATTTCGCGCGGAATCCCATAGCGTAATATGAAGTTGTTTACAAAAGCTCGCGCTACCGTGTCAGTTTCTTTATTTGGAATTGGGCAGGCCTCTACGTATTTTGTGAGTTAGCATTGTATTGTTAATATGTAACTGTATCCATTGGTGTCCTTAGTTAATGGTCCCACTAAATCTAAATAAATAAATTTTGTCAAACGCGGATGCCGCTGTGGTAGTAATGCATAGTGGTTGCTTAATATATTTATGAAATTTTTGTTTTTGACACTTATCGCATCGTTTTACAAATTGAAGGATATCGTTATCCATTCCTGTGGGCGCAGCACGGTTCCATTTTTATCGTCTATCACTATGCGCGTCCCTTTCGCACTTACGTACTTGTTAGAACGTGACAGGCATGGTGACAAGGGATAAAAACGCGACCGTGCTAAGCCGCCTGGCCAATAATAATATCGTTTTATGTTATTTGTCATCCTGCGTATGCCTGCATGTCCGCTTGTAGGTAATATATGGAAATCGTTTATTATGACTCGCCTGTCATCCTTGTTATTTACTTTTTTGACACCTTTTATTATACATAATCGGGGTCCGGACCCGGTATTGTGTGTATGCATATACTTAGCTAGCTCTTTGATAAATACTTCGGTATCATTATTACATAGTATGCATACCTCTTTTATTTGTTGTGTGTCGCAAAATGTACCTAATTCCCTCGCGAGGAAAGCTCGTTCCAATCGCGATTGAGCATTAGGTCTGAGACACAATGTTAGTAAGGATGGCGAATAAATTATTTCATTATTTTGACTGGTGATGTAGTCTGATTGTTTTTGGATTTTGTCATAATCGTGTTTTTTAAAACTTAATTCTGGCATGTTATCGGGTTTTTTAAGAATTTCCACCATTCTTGGGTGATCAGTCCAATCACAGTGGTCATCCTTAGTTACCGTCTTGTTTCCCTGATCTTGCTGTTCTAGCCGTTTTCGCTGTGCACGAGTCATTACGGATATCACGGGTCTTGTCATATTTTTAAGTTGTTCACTTGTAATTTCAATTCGGGATAATGCGTCTGCAGCTGCATTATCCTTTCCTTTTAAATATTCCACCGTGAAATCGTACTCCTCGAGACACAAACGAAACTTTGTAAGCCGGCTAGATGGGTCTTTCATATTAAATAGATATATAAGTGGGCGATGGTCTGTTATTATCCTAAATTTACGGCCATAGAGGTATGGTCGAAAATACCGTACTGCCCAAACAATAGCTAATAGTTCTTTGTCAGTTGTTGGATATTTTTTTTCTGCTTTATTTAAGGGTCGGCTGGCATATGCTACCGGTAATTAGTTTTTATTTGATAGCACACACCCAAGGGCTGTGCCTGATGCGTCTGTATGTAGTTGGAATTCATTGTCACTTGAAAAATCTGGGTATTGTAATAGAGGTGGGTTTGTTATTGATTTTTTTAGTGTTTTAAAAGCCGTGTCACACTGTGTAGTCCAGTCGTATTTAACGTTTTTCTTTAACAAATTATTTAATGGTTGGGTAATTTCCGAAAAATGAGGAACAAATTTTCTATAATAATTGACGAAGGCCACAAAACGTCGGACCTCGTCCGCGTTTTTGGGTACGGGATAATTTTCCACTACGGTAATTTTTGTAGGATCTGGTTTTATTCCCTCTGGTGTCACTACATGACCTAAATATAAAATTTCTTTTTGTAAAAAGTGGCATTTTAGGGGGTTTAATTTAAAATTTACTTTTCTTAACCGTGTAAACACGTCTATTAATTTTTTATTATGTTGTTCCAAATTTCTACCCATGATAATGATGTCATCTAAATAAACTATGCACTTTAAGTTATTAAGACCTGACATTGCTATTGTCATTGCTCTGCTAAAAGCGTTAGGGCTTATTTTTAATCCCATAGGCATTTTTTTCATCTGGTAGACCTTATCTGCAATGAAACTAGTGTATTTTCTGCTATCTGGATGTAGTTTTATTTCAAAATATCCTTGATTCAAATCTAGTGTGCTGAAATACATAGCCCCTGTTAGTGAGTCTAATATTTCAGTAATATTGGGTAATGGAAATTTATCATTTTCTATCTGTTCATTTAGCTTCCTGTAATCTATAACTAATCTCCATTTTTTCTCTCCATTTTGATCTGTTTTCTTTGGTACGAGCAGTACTGGGCTTGCCCATTCTGAGTGTGACTCTTCTATAATATCGTTCTGTAACATTTGCTTTATTTGTTTATTCACTTCTTCTTTTTGGGAATGTGGTAAACGGTAGGGTTTTGTATATACCGGAGATGCATTTGGTTTAAGTCGTATTGTTTGTTCATATAAATTCATAGTGCTTACTGCTTAATGAGTCACCTGGTAGCTGAAATATATCGGCATATTTGGCGCAAATGCTTGAAATGGTGGTTTTTTCTTCTTCATTTAGATTTTCAAAATTTAGTAACGAAAACAATGATTTTACTCTATCTGCATTATTTTTACATTTATCAAAAGAAAAGCATTTATAGTCCTTTAGTGGCGTTATTTGTGGTGTGAAATTTTTTATGATTATATCATTACTACGTGTGTTTAGCACTTTTACTAATATCTGTCCATTGTTATTTGTAGTCACGGTGTTAGCTACAAATATTCCTTCTCCAATCTCGCTTGCTAATATGACACAATCACCCATGTAATCCAAGAGCACACAGAGCTCGGACAGCAGCACGTCACCCATCGCTGGTGACGGATTCAGCGGGCACATAAGTGGGTGCCCCTCCGGCGCGTCAAACCAAACGATATAATTCACTTCGGGGCCGGTAAAGTCTAGGGCGGTTCGAAAAACGCGGACCCCGTGGCGCCGCCCAAAGTCACGACTAACGAGACACACATACACAAACGCATTCACCACTTCCATCGTGACAGTATACTAATATAGAGGGTTATGGAGGATTTTGTAGACTGAGGCGGAGTCGGGTAGAAAGGGTAGTATAATGGTACGGAATAAATAGACCAGAGTAGGTATAGTAATGAACGGCTTTATTTGATTGCTTGCCTATTTTATACATATGTAGTTATGCTTACACAAGCAATATGCGTTTATGTTACAGTAAACCAGAGTGTTACTGTTAAATACTAAAAGTGGCTAATTGCCATATTACACCTCCCCCGAAAGTTCCTCTCACCGCCGGGGTGGCAGAAGAAAAAATTTAAAAACATGTTACTTGTTTACAATTTTTTCTGAAATCAATAAAAAAAATTAATAAATTTATACAAATGCAAACAATCTTTATTTAGCTTGATTTTATGTGACGTAGGTGTCGTAGTCCTAAAAAAAAAATCGTTGTCTTTTAATAAGAAAATAATATCTCCACTTAAAATGTTATCATCTCTCAAACGTTAAAATATTGATTAACTATCTTCTTCTTTAAAATATTTACCTACTCTTCATCTTTAAAACATTTACTCTTCAACTGTAAAAACATTTGGTATTCGACTTTAAAATATTCACTCTCGCTGTTTATAGTTACGGTACCCTATAAATCTCGTAATAAAAATAACTAATGCCGAATTAAGACGGAGTCCTATACTCCTAACAAAATCAATGGGAATGGTTACCCAGGGCATGGTCACCCTATATTCATAACTATACGTGGGATTGGTTACCCGAGGGCATGGTCACCCTATAAATCAATAATGGGCTACGCTCCCGTGCGTACCCGTGATTAACTATCATCTCTCCACAATGAGCCATAACGGAATGTCTGCACTGGGAACAATACGATAATATCGGCATATCAGGCCAGGCTGTACGGCTCTGCCTGTACCTAGAGACACAAATACATTAAGACAATAAGTCTCCTACAACTTTCACGGAGGATACTGTATATCACACTATGATCAAGAACGAAGGACTAGTGCTCTAGCTAAAATGTCACATAATACGAATGTGCCTATAACTCCTAAAAATACTCCTATCTGTGTACCGTTTGAAAAAAAAACTTTGTTATTAATTAAAAGAAATAATAATTAACCCTTCGCCGCGTATCAGATGATCAGTCTGATATGTGGCTAAGGTATTAATCATCCCTAAGAACCAACTACTGTTATTGTTGTAAAATTTTCTAAGTGTGGGTATCAAATTTCATTCACTGAATATTTAAACTTGCTATAAATCGACGCGCGGCACGCGTCCTACTTGCGTTTTGCTGACTCGCGCACCTATTACTCGGCGCGTGTTGATGATTGCGACATAACTAATTGAGGACACTATTCGACACCTACAATTTATAATTTATGATCTATTATGTTAGAAAATGTATTTTATATATTTTTCATTTTTAGAAATTAATGGTTTGGCGACATTATGAAATTTTAACTACCAGCGATAACGTATTAAGAAAATTAAAAAAAAAGGGGATGCTACAATAGTATTATGCTTTACGAATTCTATAATTTATTTTGATTTATGATAACTAACGGAACTTACTTGATGAGTACTTAACGTATGAAGACTTAACGGTGAGGTTTCCCTATAACTCTGTGGTTTCCTCTGGGAGTGGTGGACTCCGGTGGGTCCACACTCGTCCTCTGTTGGGATCGTGTGGCGCCGTCTCTTGGAGGGCTTGGAGATGGCCGAGGTGGTACGCCTCGCTGATGCTTCGCCGGGTGGCCTCGTGTGGTGGTCTTGGCGGTGCTAGACGCACCGTCCTCATCCATCGTCGGTGTTGGGCGCGGGCTGTCCTTCGCTCCTCTTGGTTGCGCTGCGTTAGGCCTGGTTCCTCTGGGTTGCGCGGTTCCTGCCGTTGGTTCCGCGGTTGCGGCGCGACCCTTTGCGTAGGTCGGACGATTAGGGCGGCGGGTATGCTTTCTTCTGTTACGGCTGCTGGCGTTGTCGCGGCTGGTGGTTCAGAGGGCGTGTTTGTCGCTGCTGCTGTTGGCGTTGTTGGCTCTGGTGCTAATGGAACCGGTGCCCCTATCGTCATTGCCAGGTTTACGGTTCTTTCCACTGTCCGCTCTTGCCCGGTGACGGTGATGCGCAGGCTTTGGAGAATTTGTAGCGGCCCCACTACATGGATGTTCACTCCTTCGACGGTAAGCTTGATGGCGGTCCCGGTCGTGGCGTTCATCTTCTTTTTTAGTCTTCTGGTTTTTGTTTGATCTGATCTGACTGCGTTTCGTTTATGGCAGGGTCGCCATATACTAATATAGAGGGTTATGGAGGATTTTGTAGACTGAGGCGGAGTCGGGTAGAAAGGGTAGTATAATGGTACGGAATAAATAGACCAGAGTAGGTATAGTAATGAACGGCTTTATTTGATTGCTTGCCTATTTTATACATATGTAGTTATGCTTACACAAGCAATATGCGTTTATATTACAGTAAACCAGAGTGTTACTGTTAAATACTAAAAGTGGCTAATTGCCATATTACAACAGATATAACTGATCTGATAATCTAGCAATCCACATTTCTTATTTTACAAATGCAATTTAAAACCGATCACCTTTAAGCCAACATAATCCAAAAAAGGATTCCCATCTTCCTTATTAGACTATAAGAAAGCAACCGACGCATTGTTTACAGCATTGTATCTAATGTTACATAGGAATAATTAAGTAAGTCACATACTAAATGTCAATACCGCACTTTTAGCTATAAGATAAATATAGTCATGTAACCTTTAGGATAGTTAATAGCAGAGTAAGCAAAATAACAAATGACACCAAGGTGTTTATTGTAATTTAATAACAAAGTAGAAATACGTAACAGGAAGTGAAAACCAAGTATTGTAATAACATTTAGAATATAGAATAGATAATTTTAAGTACCTATTAATGTGTAACATGTTAACCACAGTTTTTTTTTATTTTTGAAATATGTTCAACATTGTAAACCTTTAATTGTTTAAACCATAATTTATCTTTAATCAACTTTTTAAAATAATCCATTAAATTATTTTATTTAACATACCAAATTAAAGTTATATCCAATTTAATATTTAAGATATCCTTGCATATTTGTTTTTTAAGGTAGTTTTAGTGTTTCTTTTTTTAAATAGCTATTATATACATATACGATTAACATATATTGGAATAGTTAGAAATTAATGTCTAAGATTAAGTTATTGTTTACATTGTAATTACGACAAAAATATATTGTAACCTATTTTTGTCTCAAAAAAAAAACGGGGAAGGTGTACGGTGAGTAGGCACATGACGTGTTGAGTATTAGGGTCAACACGTCATGTGACATTTAAGGTGACATTTAATTAATAGAAAATATATTTAATAAAATAAACAATAATTCTAATTACATTTTCATAAAGGTCACCTAAATGCCACTCACGTAGGCCACTAGTATATAAGCACCAATTTACTCAATAAAGATGTTCAGTAATCAGCAGACGTTATTAGTATTATTTACTACCCTGCGACGCCCCACATTACAACCATACAAAGTGCCGTGTCACAATACCCCTCTCCCCGCTGTTGCGTTTTACCAAGGGTAAAACGCTCGCTGCCCTCAGCGACTATCTAAATCTAAATCATGTGTCACAAGAAACGAAAAAAAACACACAGAACAACCTCAACCATACTTAGTATGGGAGAACCCAAAACAAAACCACCACCGAAGTGATTGCCGCAGGATCGAGATTGCTATCCAACAGAAAAGCCAAAGTAAACCACACAACTCCACATACCAAAACCAATAAACCAATAAATTTTGAATTTTCTATCTCGAACCCACACAACCTAAATACAAAAAAAATGTGGTATCCGCACAGCCGGAAAAATCCACACCGCAATATCCAACTATCCAGTAAACCATCCCTTGGTTCTACCAGCACAACTTTACCCAGTTGCGCTGGCAAAACCAAACCAACTGCCAGGACCGATGTTCAGCATACTCAAAATTTTCTCCGCTAGACCGGGCAACATTAAAATAAAACAATTCCTACTGCTAAGTTTACCTATATAAACTAGAGTAGCTTAATACGAAATTGCATTCCAAACAAAATTCTAAATATCCAAAATTACTAACCGCTAGTTAGCTGAATTATAATTACGTGTTATGTGCCTGAGAACGTGTGCTGAGAGAAAAAAATAAACGGACTACATAACCAAACCGAAAAACAACGTCCGCGGTATGCAGTGCGCGCCCTGCGATACCTCACAAAATAAAGCCTCTCCTTCTCACACCAAAAAATAACGCCAATCCACACATGCACCTGAATCCCGCAACGTATTGGCTAAAACCATCAGCACCATAACACCAAAAATTCTGCGTGACCTCGCACGACAGCAAAATAACTTCACATTAGGGGTCATCCATTAATTACGTCACACGAATTTCTAGGTTTTTTGACCCCTCCCCCCCCTTGTCACATTTGGTCACATTTGGCAAACCCCTCCCCCCTAGTGTGACGTCACATTTTTTCTACGAAATCGCCAAATCGAATTAAGTAAGTACCTAAGTATTATTAATATTTTATCAAAATATTTTTGACGATATAAATATTAGTAATTTTATAACCCAAAAGTGCTTAGGAAAGAAAATTAAAAGAATAAAAACGATTATCGTTTTAAAAACTTGTTATTTAAATGTACAGCGAATAAAATAATTAAAATAAAATTTCGGTTACTGATGAAGTTAAAGTGACGTCACAAAGTTTGTGTCTCCCCCCTCCCCCATGTCACAATATGTCACATTTTCTTGACCCCCTCCCTCCCCCTAAACGTGTGACGTAATTAATGGATGACCCCTTAAAGACAACGCTCTTGACGTAAATTGAGCTATGGTTGCGCCGCTCCATACATTCATCCCTTCCAGTTCGTAGCATCCTTCCACGTTCATACTGTGTGGTGAAACAGTTATGCCTGTTCGCCACTTCTCTGACAATTGGTGATTAAATATGACTTTGCAATATTTAACACTGTTGCTAAACAACAACCATAATATGTATATCAGCTCTGTTGTTCGATCAACGGTGGCGGCGCGGCGAGCAGTACCCTGTAGGTACGCGGGCCGCACGTCCATCGTTCACCAAAACAAACAACGCGTATCAGCTCTGCAGTTCAGTCAACGGTGGCGGTGCGGCGAGCAGTACCCTGTACGCGGGCCGCGCGTCCACCGTTCATCACCCCAGCAGCTGCTACCTTACCTTTCAAGTCTTTAATGTGCCATGATCCTATTACTGTGACCATCTTCAGTTTCTAACTCGTAGACTAAAGGCGACAACACTGCCTTTACTCTACACTTAACATATTTCGGGGCGAGTTTCGCCATCCTAAAATTTTGTGCGTCACTCTGCACATAATTACGTTTCCATACTAAATCGCCTACTGCAAATTGTTCCGGACGTCTTCTTAAATTATAATTCCTAGCATTTGTTTCGTGTGCTCTCAATAAACGTAACCTAACCTGATGAAAAATATCCTTTAAAATCCCGAAATTACCCGCATATTCCTCCCTAGGTACACCCGGCTCGTAATCCCTATCTGTGTCCTTATAAAACGACCCATTGATAACTGGCTCTCTAGCATGAACTAAAAAGAAAGGAGACTCATTTGTGGTTTCATTCACCGCACTGTTGCAAACTGAATTTGGTGCAATTTTTCATCCCAAGTTCTATGGTTCTCCTCTACATACGAAGCTACAGCTGTCATGACCGTTTTATTGTATCGCTCAACCAGGTTTACCTGTGGAGTATATCGAGGTCCGTAAAAAACTTTACTGTCTAAATTCCGATCCCGTAAACTGAACTCCGTTATTAGTAATTACGGTTTCGGGCACACCGTGCTTCAAGATAACATGGTGCTCAAAAGTCTTCACCACCAACGCGCTGGTTGCGCGGCGAAGCGGAAAAAGAAGCGTATACTTTGAGAAGCAACACGTAACCACAAACAAAAACGTAAATCCTGCACGAGAGCGCGGAAGGGGACCTACCAAATCAATACTTAACGCTAACATCGGTCGATCACATACTTTTGGCTGACCCATCAGACCTGGAGTCGCTTTCTGTGAATGCTTATAGGCTGCACAGGTATCGCAAGCCTTCACGAAATCGACAACGTCTTTGTACATCCCTGGCCAATAGTATGTCAACGACAACCGCCTATGAGTTTTAAATACTCCAAAATGTGCCGCGGTTGGTTCGCAATGATTCGCGTGTAAAACAGCATTCCTATCACCCTTACGCACTACCTCCTTCCAATCAAACTCTCGCAAAAGATTATACTTGTTTTTACTCAACCGGTACAATTTCCCTCCCCTAATACTATACTTTGGGAAATTGGCCGGCAAAGTTTCACAACCTTTAAACGTCCTGTCATACCATTCGTCAGTCACGTCGTTAGGATTCACTTGGTCCACGGCGTCAACCTTCATGAGCCTGGACAGCGCATCAGGTACGACATTGTCGGAGCCCTTCCTGTGCTCAATATCAAAATCAAATTGAGACAGTCTGCAACCCCAACGTGCCAACCTGCCCGATGGATTTTCCAGGTTCATGAACCACTTTAGTGACGCGTGATCCGTAATCACCTTAAACCGACGCGAGCCTAAATACGCTTGGAACTTCTCAACCGAAAACAAAACCGCAAGAGCCTCTGTTTCCGTCGCGCTGTAATTACGTTCACACTTGTTCAGAGAACGACTAACGTACGCAATAGGATGCTCCTGGCCATCAATAGTCTGTGAGAGCATGCCACCTACGCCATATGAAGATGCATCAGCGTGTACCGAAAAAACTTTGCTAAAGTCTGGAACCGCCAGAATCGGAGCTGTCACTAATGCATTCTTCAAGGTATTGAAGGCATTATCGGCCTCAACAGACCATTGAAAAGCCGGGGCGTTCTTCCCCTTCGAAATTAATTTATTTAAAGGCGCTGCTATACTTGCGAAGTTCCTTATAAACCGACGGTGCCAAGAGCACATGCCCAAAAACGCTTTACTTCACGAGAAGTCGTGGGTATGGGAAAGTTCAAAACGGCTGAAACCTTCTCTGGGTCAGTTCTTAAACCTAATTCATCTACGACATGTCCCAAGTATTTAATGGACTGTCTAAAGAACTTTGACTTGCCAAAATTTATCGTTAAATTAGCCATTTTCAACTTTTCCAACACACGGTTCAAAAGAAGCAGATGTGTCTGAAAATCTGACGAACATATGACAATATCGTCCACGTAACAGAACACCATACCATTCTCTATGTCACTGGTCATGTTGTGGTCAATGAGTTTATCCATGAGGCGTTGTTGACGCGCAGTAGCGCCACACAACCCGAAAGGCATGACTTTAAATTTAAATAACCCACGACCAGGGACACAGAAACTAGTTTTCTCCTGCGAACTCTCATTTAGCGGTATCTGCCAAAACGACGAGCTTAAATCAATGGACGACAAGTACTTCGCCTCCTTCAAACTATCTAGGATTTGCGGAATGTACGGAATGGAATACGAGTCGCCTTTTGATACCGCGTTTAATTTTCTACAGTCTAGGCAGAAACGCCAGTCCCCATTTGGCTTCTTCACCAAAATTGCCGGGTTGTTCCAGGGACTTTCGCACGGAGTTACAACATCTAACTTCAACATCCGGTCTAATTCGGAACTTAAAGCTGCACGCTTCTCAGGAGAGAGCGGATACTGTCGCGTTCTAATAGGCTGGGCATCGCCAGTGTCAATTACGTGTTCATAGACATAGACATAGAAAAACTTTATTTAACATCACAAACATCACATTAATGGTACATTTGAACATAGATCTAATGTATTTAGTCTAAGCATTTAAACATAAAACCTTAAAAACTTTTAAAACAAATTAAATTTATGTTTACATATAAACAAAACAGCGTGATGTTAAAAAGGGGCTCGACTCAGCATGATGTTGCAGTAAAATTAACTGCAACGCTGGTTTTCAGTCGGACCCTAATAAAATAATAAAGAACCTAAAGTAGGTAAAAGAGGAAAATAAAATATGTGACAGAACGGAGCGCGGAGTGCAAGTTATAAAAAAATATATATATATATATATATATATATATATATATATATATATGTGTACCTACTGTGTATTTTATGTGTGTTCGTTAGTTTGTGTAATACAGTATCATATTAAAATATATATATTAAAAAAGGAACGTTTTGTGTATATAGATTGGGATATATATTGAGTGTGAAGTGCATACGTATTTGTTAAGAATATAGTCTAATGTATTGTTTGGCTGGGCTATTATCAGAGATAAGAAGGTAGGTAAGAGGGTATTGCTCTACCGCCAAGAGGTAGTTCTTTTTGAATCTGAAGAAGGTGTCGCTTAAGTCGGGTTTTGAAACTATGAAGACCATTTAATATCTGTAGTGGTGGAGGTATATTATTCCAGCACTTAGTTGCTGTGTATTTAAAACTACCTCGAAAAGCGGTGGTGCAGTGATGTGAAGCTACTAATTTGCTGCTGACCGATCTAAGGCCATATTTCATTGAAGTGTTTGAGCGCCAGGTGAACTTTTCAAAGAGGTACTCCGGTTTTGCAAACTTTACTACGCCGAACAATAAGGAAGAAAGATGGAGTTCTCTTCTGTAAGCCATTTTGAGAATGCCTGATGAATTTAAATAAGGAGTCACATGAGCTCGCGGGGAAATTTTAAAACAATAACGCGCACATGCATTTTGGACTCTTTGTATGATGCGGTCTGTCCGTGCTAATAAGCGTGGACCATATACTACTTACATCCGCGTAATCAAATCTTGAGAGTATAAGCGTATCACAAAGTTTGATTCGAAGGTCTTCGCTAAGAAAATCACGGATTCTATAGAGGATTTTTAGTCTATAAAACGAGTTTCTGGCAATATTTGCTATGTGACTTTCAAACCGAAGAGTCTCGTCCATTATAAGACCTAAATTACGCGACTCGAAAACACGATCTATTTGTTCGCCTGAAATGAAAATTATTGGTTTATGGCTATCTATTTGTATTAATTGGTGTTTGGAACCGAAAAACATAACTTTTGATTTGCTGGGATTTAGAACTAAAGAATTTGAGGAGGACCAAGTTGTTATATTGTTCAAGTCTTCATTTATTTTGGCAACTGCTACAGCAACATTAGTAGGATCACATGGGATGTAGATTTGGATATCATCAGCATATAAGTGGAAGTTACTATGTTTTATTACATCACGGACATCAGCTGTATATAAAATAAATAATAGCGGGCCTAGGATCGATCCCTGTGGCACTCCTCTAGATAATATAGATGGTTTAGACTTCAAAATCATACCGCTACTATCTTGAAGTTTGACCATTTGTGTTCGATCAGTAAGATAACTCGAAAACCATTTAATTGTGTCCGGTTCAAAACCATAATATTTCATTTTGGATAACAATACGTTTGTATTTATGGCATCAAAGGCACGAGAGAAATTCGAAATGTTCGACTAACGACGTCCTACCTAATCCTTTTTCCTCGCACGAGATATCCTTGAACTTCCCTACCACTCAGTCGGCTAGTTCCTGTTGTGCTGAAGTTAAATTATCGTAAGACTGAATGGTATTCACCGGTCGTACTGCAATGCTGGACAAACTCAAATAATTGTTTGGTCTTTCTATGTAGTCGATGCTGTCAAATAATTCTGGCGCTAAATTAAATGCGCGCCAGAAATCCACGCCTAAAATAACGTCCGAGACAATACTGGGCACAACGTAAAACTGAATAATTTTTGTAACATTTTTAAATGTTACCGGAACAAAAATGTACCCCAGTGACTGGACTACGACACCATTTGCAACGCTACATGTACTAGACTCCATTTGTTGCAGCTCAAACCCAAACTTAATAAAGTCTTTATAAGACTGTCGTCCTAAAACTGAAACGGCGGCTCCTGAGTCCGCCAAACCGTAAATGTCAAAATTACACACCTTAAGTTTCAAATATGGCCGAATGTCATCTTCCCTAGGTGCGAAGAGAATCGTAGCAAGTGAATTATTACTCAAGAATTTTTTTATTGAATCACTCAATTTATCCGGAAAAATACTGCTACAATTCGGCCCTAATCGTTTTTTGTCTGTGAAACGGAACGTATTTCTGCGCTTTGACTTTGACATTTACGATCTGTCTGTGTGTGACGGTTCGGACAATTCCTCGCTATATGAGCTTTTGTGCCACATGAATAACAAACAATCTCGCCTTTAGATGGTTTAGCCCTGCATCTCTTAAAATCATGCGCAGTGCCACCGCATTTATAACAAGTAGGAACCGCGGCAGAGTTCTGTGCATGTGTGGATTGCGTGGACGAGCGTTGAACGTTCCTAACAGCGTTGCTTTGTTGCCCACTCGAGCTCGCTTGCGCCGGCGACCTACTAAATGTTTGTGAACGCTTGCTACTACTAACATCTACTGCGTTCACCTGTTTGGACTTGCTTTTGTAAGCGAAATCACTGCTAAGTGTCTGTACCGAACCAGCCTTGTTGGGCTTAACAAAATACAGCGTACGCTGTGATGCTTGCTCCAATTTCCTACAACAATCCTTTAGCTCAGCTATAGAGGCAACCTTTACTAATGCCAGTTGTTGTGAGAAGCTAGGCCTAATGTTATTCATCAAAATCTGCAGCTTTTCCTCCTCCGACCAAAAAGACAAGACATAATTGCAAAATAAATGTGCACTGGCTCTTCTAAACCCTGTGTTCTTGCAAGAATCTCACACCTTAGGCGAAAATCAAAGTTTGCAGGCTCAAACTCATCTAATAAAATGGTTTTTAAGTCATTCCAAGAAGACACTTGTTCCTTTATACCTCTGTACCAAAGCAAACCCTGATCAACAAACAATTGAGCTGCTGAGTTAAACAAAACCACATCTGACACACCGTAAGCCAACTTGAGTTCATCGACACGCTCTAGGAAAGACCTCGGATCAGTGTTACCATTAAACTTGACTCCCCATTTAGCCACATTTTTGTCTCCGGAGCAGTGAACTTGCAGCTCCCTAGTAGGGACTACCTGTGAAACCTGAGTCACTGCTGCCACACTGTCGCTAGAGCTGCTACCTGCCTGCCCTACACTGTCCAACTGTGCTAACAAAGCGTCAAGCCTATTTGTGAATTCAATCTTCTGAGCCAACTTCCCCGGATCTTCATCCACCTGAACCCGCAGAAGCCTGAAGTACAAATTACTACCCAGAGCCTTCGACCTGTCACGTTGCACCCTTAAATTGTCACGTAAATATTCCTTGCCCGGCAGGGGCTCTCCCAGAGGAAACTCACGGACAATTAAAGTTACTAAATTAAATAAAAACTAAATCTTACCAAAAGCTCAAGCAGGTGCTAAACTTATTTCCATCAGCTTTTCAGGGCAATAAAGGATATGAAATGAAACGTTAGATTTTGTGACACATCATTTATTACTAATTCGACACGGGCAGTTATTCTACATGTAAATCATTAAGCTAGCATAAGCACCTTATATTAATAATGTCATACGATAGAGCTGGGTCTTGCCAGAAATGGTTCTAAAATGATTTACAAGCAGACCTATCTAAATTTGTTAGTCCCTAAATTATCATTTGCCATCACATATGATTCTACTAAATTCTTTAACTTTAAATTTGGAAAATGCTTCTAGGATGGAACGAAAGCGTACAACCTCGCTCATAACAATGTTCCACCAGTTCAAGCCCGACGTGTCATCCTCCGCTGTGCCGGAGCCGATTTGCAGCAGCAGGAATCTGACCCGACACCGCAGAGCAACACCGAAGGACTAAGGTCTCAGTTTGAAGGTGACGTCACCTCCATCCACTCCTCTCACAGCTCTGATACTCCCTCCCAACCACATTGTTTTACCAGCAGACTGGAAACAAAGCGAAATGGTCAAACAAAGATTCAACAAGGAGTTGCACCTGAGGACATCTATATATTATCATATTCTACTTACTGTTTGTGGCAAAATAACAACAGCATGAGCTCCCTAGCTCATGGATGCAGCGGCTACTGCATAACCAAGCCTCTGATCGATGCTACCAGAGCATGATGTACTTCGCTTCACTGTTCTATGTATAAAAGATGCCCATCCAGGGCGAGAACCAACCGGAAAATGATCTCAAGCCTAACCATCCCTGGGAGGACACAATCAAAATAACAGTAACTAATGAAATTCATGGAATAATTTTATATGTCCGTATAACTCAAAGAAATAAATCATATTTAATTATTTGAACATATTTCAACCTATTATAAATAAAATAAAATAAAAATAAAAAGCCTTTTATTTCCTTTTGTTATACATAAGTTTGTTAATATATTTTTGTTGATTTAATTTGTAGGAACCCGTTAGGTGAAGGCCTCTTCCAAAGATATCCATTTTTCACGGTCTTGTGCTATTCTTTTCCAATTTGGACCAGCAATTCTTTTCATGTCTTCCTCCCAGCGCATGTTTGGTTTGCCTTTTCGGCGCTTACCGTCTGGGCCTTTCCAGTTCGTGACTATGGCTGTCCATCTGTGGTCTTTAAGGCGAGCCACATGTCCAGCCCATCTCCATTTTAGCTTTCTAGCGTGTTCTAGAGCATCTATTGCTTTTATTGTTGCTTTTATTTTACTATGTCTTATCTTTTGTATCTTTTTTATGTTCAACATGCTTCGTTCCATTCCCCTCTGGCAAGTAATAATTTTATTTTTTATTTTTTCTGTGAACTTCCATGTCTGGCAAGCATATGTTAAGCTGGGGATGAGGCAGGTGTCCATAGCCTTCTTTTTAAGAGTTATTGGCATGCTACTTTTAAATATTTCTTTATAAGACCAATATTTGTTCCATGTATTTTTGATTCTTCTGTCAACTTCTAGTTCATTGTTCTTGTTGTTGAAACCAATCTGCTTTCCTAAGTATATATAGCTTTCAACATAGTCTAATGGTTTGTTGTCTACAATGATATCTATTTGTTTTGAGTTGGTCATGGTTTTTGTTTTATTTATATTCATCTCCAGTCCTACTTGTTTGCTTGCATTTTGGAGACCATCTATCATGGATTGCAGGTTTCGGGACGATTCCGCGAGCAGCACCAGGTCGTCTGCGAATCTGAGGTGGCTGAGATATTTCCCTTTGATAAATAGGCCTTGGTTTTTCCATTTTAAGCTGCATATGACGTTCTCTAGTACGGCAATGAAAATAGTTGGTGATAAGGGGTCACCTTGACGGACTCCTCTTTCCACTGGAAAGGCCGGACTAATGGTTTCCAGCTTCACTCTGCTGCTGCCTTTTTTGTAGATGTTTTTAAATATATTTATGTATCCACTTTCTATGCCTTGAGTTTTTAGAGTCGTCCATATGTTCTCGTGGGAAACTGTGTCAAACGCCTTTTGGTAGTCGATGAATGCAATGTATAATGGGCGTCGGAATTCTTGATACTTCTCGATTACAAGCTCTAAAGTGTGAATGTGGTCCATGGTCGAGAATCCTTTCCTGAAGCCAGCTTGTTCCACAGGTTGTTTCTTATCTAGTGTTGCACGTATTCTATTGTTAACAATTGTAGAGAAAAGTTTGTATGTTGCTGGTAACAAGCTAATGGGTCTGTAATTGCCTATGTCTTTAGGATCTCCCTTTTTATATAATAAAATAATGCTTGATTCTGACCATTGGATGGGCGTCTCCTGTGTTTCCAATATTTTATTGCATAGGACTGCTAGCGGTGCCGCTAAAATTTCCTGGGCGACCTTTATGGCTTCATTTGTGATACAGTCCGCTCCTGGGCTTTTGTCCGACTTTAGCTTACAGGTAGTTTCTATAATTTCCTTACAGTCTATTGGTGTTATAGGTGTTTTGTTTTCTTGGATAATTATTTCTTGATTGTGAAACTCTTCTTGTTTTTTTGTATCGCAATTTGCATATAAAGTCCGGTAGAAATCTGTTGCAATGTTTAATATTTCCCCGCGACCATGTTTGGTTCCATTTGATAACTTTAATCCGTCGATCCAAGTTCTTTTTGTTTGCAGTTCTTTGTATCCTTTTTTTAAGCTGCCTTTTTGTTTTAAGTGTTGCTCAAGTGTTGTAGATCTATGATTCTGGTAATCCGATTTAATATATTTGCTTGTTAGTTTGTACAAAGCTTTAAGTTCGTTTTTCATTGCTCTGGTTTTGTTTGCAGTTTTTTGTAGTTCTTGTTTCCGTTTCATCAAGTTCCTTGTGCGGTCTGACAGGATGTTGCGTCCCGGAGTCTCTCGAGTTGTACTACATGCGTTCTGTAGACTCTTTTGGATTGCAATTGTTAGTTTGTCGTGGAATTTTTGTACTGTGTCATTTATGTTGTATTTTTCCAAATTATATACATACTTTTCTAGGTTTTCCTTGTATTTTGATATTTCCTCTTCATTTTTGAGTGTACTAAAGTGTTTACTTTGGTATCTTGCTCTACTTTTAATTGGTTTTGTTAGTAGGAGTACTGCTCGAAGTGGTCTGTGGTCTGATGGATAAGTTATATTTAGTGTATCTATATTTTTGAAGTTTTTTGGTTGGTTGGACATTATGTAATCGATTTCATTTTTATATTGTCCATTTGGTGAGCACCAGGTCCATCGTCGTTTCGGTTTCTTCTTGTAGAAGGTATTGATGATAGCAAGATTGTTCTCTAAGGCAAATTCTATGAGTTTGTGTCCTCTGGCGTTTCTTTCTCCATATCCATGCTGTTTTGTTATAAGGGATTCATTTGTTTCAGGTTGACCGATTTTGGCATTGAAGTCTCCCATTAATACTAGATCTTTATGCGCCTGATTAATTGCTTCTGATATAGTTTTGTAAAAATAGTTGATCTCTTCTTCTTGAGCTGCTTCAGTTGGGGCGTAGACCTGAATTATAGAAACACAGGCGTCTGGAAAATTCATGTTAAGTAAAGCGACTCGTTCTGATAGGCCAATATAGCTTTCAATGTATTGTTTAAGGTGCGCCTTTATTATAAATCCAACTCCGTATTTACCTGGAGTTTGTCCGGTGTGGCATAGAATTAGATCTTCATGTTGTGCTATTTCATTTCCTAGGCGTCGCACTTCCGCCAATCCTATAATATCATATTTTATGTTTGCTAGGGATTCTTTTAGTTCTAGGAGTCTTTCGTGCGAAGACAGTGACCTTACATTATATGTTATTAAGTGTAATTGTTTTTCATTACTTTCGTTGGGGTCTGGGCATGTTGAATTCTTTGGAAGGTTTCGGTCTAAAACTTCCTCGGTGACCAACCGGCTTGGAAGTTGATCTGTTTGTTTGTGTTTTGATAAAATTAATTCTGGGTGTGTTTTATTACATTTATTTGTCTGTATATTTTGAGTTGTTGGTTTTAACTTCTTTGTAGTTTTAGTATTCCGGTTGTCTGTAGCTTTTAGTTTTTTGGAGAGCTGTTTGCTGCGTTAGTAGGCAAGATTCCTACAAAATTATTTTTCTTATATTGTTTAGCTGGCTGCGAGGACGTAGTTCTGCCTTGGCTTGCGCTAAAGTTGTTTGGTGGTGTTTGTGGCGGTGTTGATGGTGTCCTCTTTCTTTTTTCTTGTTTGTTGTCAGTATTTTCCTTGATGATTAGTTTATCGTATTTTATAATAGCAAATTTACCTGCTTTTCTAGCCTCTATCATTTTTGGGAATAGGGCGTTCCTCGCCTCTATAACTTCTTTGGTGAAGTCGTCCGTGATTTTGATATGTTTTGGGATATGTTTCTTGTTCTTTAAAAGTTCTAATTTTCGCCATCTTAGTGTTAGCGTAACTTTTATTGGACGTATTTTGCTATTATTAACAGGTTTCTTCCCTAGTCTTTCCATGTTACTAATCTCCCAAACGTCCCATTCTTGGGCTTGTATACCTTCATTGACGATGTTTAAAGTTTTCACTACTAGATCCCTTAACTCACTGCTATTCCTTTCACTTTCTTCAACCCCGTGGATTATTATATTATTTTTCCTCGAGTCTGCTTCTAAGGTCTGTATTTTTGACTTTAATGATTGGTTCTCTGTTTTTAATTGTTCAGTTTCGCAAGATATTTTTTCTAATTTCTCGTCTATTGTTGAGCTGATTGTTTTTTGTACCGTTGCGTTTATAGAGTCTGTTTGTATACGTAGTTGCTCCAACATTTGGTTCCATAAAGATGTTGTTTGTTCATCCATGGTAGTTTTGCTGATTTTGGGCTGGCAACCTCGACTTGAAATGTCAGCTGTCACTTGTCGCTTGTTGCCGGAAGTTGACGTAGTTTTAGGTTATCTTCGTGTAGTTATACTTATGTTTATTGCTAACGACAATTCACTTTTATTGCAGTTTTCGTTGTGATCCTTATCATTTATTCACTTTCCGCACTAATTTTTGTGACACTGGCACTTTGTCTTCGTTGTGATGTATTCGTATCGTTCGCTCCGCTTCTTTTAGCACTTGTTTCGAATTTATTTTACGAGCAGTTGACGAACGCGTATAGCTACCATGACAGTCGCAACCGGAAAAAAAAAAAAAAAAAAAAAAAAAAAAAAAAAAAAAAAAAAAAAAATTTCAACCTATTATGTATTTATAAATTAAGTTTTTGATTTTTAATATTTCACAATATTATTCCACAAATTTAGGATTTAATTTGAAGTAGCAACACCATCAGCTTCAATTTGTTTCTTATTGGCTGAATGCCTGTCATGTATATTGTTGCTACATCAAAGACTTCCTTGCCATAGAACAAAACTATACTATATTCGAGACAATCCTAAAAACGTTAAACTGAGCTAACCATACAAAGTGCCGTGTCACAATATAATACTAGATTTTTATATTTAAATGTTATATTATACCTACATTATAAAGTCAAGTTAGGAATCATAACAATAATGAAACATTACCTTTATAAAATATTGTTAAAAAAAATACACGCAATGATGACGAAACAAAACTCTAAAACTATTTTCAATGTTGGATGTTATTTAATAAAGATAAAATATAATAATTAATATAAACTAATCGCAAACAATCTTATAAAAATAAAGATTAATTAACCTTAGTCGTTCATTTCAGTAAGTTTCAAAAATTTTCATTTTCGTTTATATTCCGTGAATGTACCTCGACGTATTCAGTGGCCTTGTTTACCTATTTTATTCATTATAAATTCATTTGTATGACGTCCCTTTTAATAGAATACATAATTCCATTTACATACTTGCATCTAAAGCGTGCATATCTCTTTCGGCAAGGGCACACAACGCATTCACATACCTACATGGTCGGCCGACCTTACTATAATTATTTATTTATTTGCTCAGGATACAAGGGTATGTATTTTTAAGCGCGCACACATACTATTTGATATTCATACAGGCAGTTATTTTAACACATGCATACACAATATCATTCCCTGTGTCCAAGGGTCTCCACGATTGATGCTCGATCGAATCATGGTCAGACGCCAAGGATTCCGTGCCTTTTTTTTTGTGTGTGGGAATGCATTTAGGCACGGTGTGTGGGACTCGCCTCTCCTTGTCCCTCTCGTGGCGAGAGGGGGGGGGGGAGAATTTGGCCCTACCCACTAAACCCACTCCGGCGTTTCACCCTCTTTGCCGTTCGTGAGGGCGCACTGGGATCGATGACATTCCACCACGGCGCCCTCCGGCAGCCCCGGCTTATCGCCAGGGCACCCTCACAATGCAGGGGGGGATCAGAAACGAAGGATTCCGTGCCTGCCTTGTATCCTGGCGTACCCTTGCTAAATATGCCACCGAAGATGCGATAGGCATATTCATTTTATTCCTATTTATTTTCTTCCATAATTCCCTCTCAAAACACAACATTCAAAAACAGACCACATAACACAAGACCATGAAACTTCAACAAATAAGAATTTCAACAACTCTTGGGTGATCAGGCTAATCGTCCTTGGGAAAACTTATCTGTTTCAGTTTTCTCACGCACTTTTCCGACAGCAACCAAATTCCGTTTTACTAATTCACAATCTAAAACCAAATGTACCATTATTTCACATTCCATACCTTTCCGAAACTTTCATAAACATTCACTTACATACTAACATTTTACACAACTTGCGATCCGTCGATCGTACTTACAAAAACTGGTCCCACACTAACTCAATTCAATTCGGTTCTTTACAACACCTATCAATGATTTATACTAAAGGTCATGTCCATAATTATAATATTTAGTCATTATTTCGTTTGTTAAACATGTTACAATCGTGTAAAAAATGTCTAGTCCGATACAATAGTAAATTGCTATTAATAAAAAAAACAGTAGATAAAAATAATCTAAACTTCTAATACATGTATGTATATTTAAAAGTAAAACGTTAATCTAGTATATGGTTAAAAGTCGGTAAATATTGAGGCATAGATACTTTGAATTTTTGAAATTTATGTAGCAAGTACTTAATCTTTAATTTATTTACAACAAACTTTAAACGATCTAAAACCCGGCAAGAAGACTATGAAATGTGAGATGAAATAACAGACGACGCCTGGCTCCAATTTCACCACGGTGACAGGTGCGACAATTGTAAAACATCACTGTTGCTGACGTCACAGGCATCCATGGGCTACGGTTACCGCTTACCATCGGGCGGGCCGTATTCCTGTTTGCCACCATCATTGTTTTATTAAAAAAAACTTTATTATATCGGAAAAAAACAGTTATTTCTCTTGCTAAGTTTATGACAATTGTCACAAAAACACTACAATTGTCTCGAAATTCCGACATATAACTCATTACCTGTCAAGAATTACCTACAATTCTTCTAAATCTTGACAATTGTCAGAAACTTCGCAAAAGAAATATCTGTTTTTTTCCGATATAATAAAGTTTTTTTAAATAAAACAATGATGGTGGCAAACAGGAATACGGCCCGCCCGATGGTAAGTGGTAACCGCAGCCCATGGATGCCTGTGACGTCAGCAACAGTGATTTTACAATTGTCGCACCTGTCACCGTGGTGAAATTGGGGCCTGCTAATCCATATATGGATTGCACGCGCCGCCGTCATATACCTATGCCATGTTTTATTCTAATCGAAAATGAAGTAATTTATAAAACTATAATTTAATATATTAAAGTACTTAACTGAAATTCATTGGTAATAGTAAAATAATCTAATTATTTTTCTCGGTAATCTAGAAATAAAATATTGAATCCCATTTTTTGTAATTGATACCATAACCATATGAATTTCGTCATCACGCTACATTTGAATTACATCAAAACATAAAAATAAATCAAATATGCTGCCTTTAAAAATATTAAGGTGTATTCGGGTATTACCGAATGTGGGATAATTCCGAAATTCAGTTGAAAATCACCCTTAATTCCATCATAATAAAAGTCTCTTTTCGGAATTATCCGATAGTTTTCGACATTCGGAATTACCCGAGTAAACCTTACAAGATAAATCTCAATCTAAAAATTAAGTACCTACACAAAAAAAAACATGTCATTTTCACCACAACAAAAAATACCGAAATTTTCGGCCTCTTGAACATAAATATAATTTGTTTTTATTACAATTTTGCTTATTGGATACGTATATGGCGTGACACTAATTTTGTAAATACGTACTTCCGTAATGACTTACCTACTGTATCTATACTAGTGAAAACATAAAGTTCTTAACAATTTAAAAAAATAATTAAGTACGTTTAACACAACGACACAAAGTAAGTCCGTAATTATATTTTTATGTATAAGCATGTACCTACTGTCCCACGTATCATAAGCATGCACCAAATGTCATGTCACCACGCACTATCGAATTCAATATCGAACAAACGCTGTTGATCCTCCTGTTCTGGAATATAGCGACATCACCAAGGTCGACATCCACGCCCAAGGACATCAGCAACCCGGCTTTAACAACGACGACACCCATTCTTCATAGTAAATGACAGTCCTTTACTGGTTAGTTCAGGTATTATTTAAGTTTCCGTCCATCACAGCCGATTTCTCCACTTCTTTAAATTTTATTTATTTGTGAAATGTTCACTCTTTATTTGCAGTGCCTGTTTTCACTTTCTTTAATCCACTATTGCTTCCAAACTACAAATTCACTATGTTTGTATTTTAAAGTCTCACTGGCTAGCGTTTCAAAATGTTCTTTAAACTAGCGAGGTCACGCACAAATTTTACAAGAGGCCACACACGAAGTCCTTTTTCTGGCGGGGCCGCACTGGCAGGATCGCCATGTGATGTGGGACGTTAATTAAGACAACCGGTTATAAGTATGACTTTATTCTGGATAATGTTCCTAAGTGCTAGCGTATATATAATAATAAGGCTACGTAAGAGTGTGCGTAAATAACTTAAAATTATATAAGTAAAAAAATATTTGAGATTCTCACAATGAGCTCTTTCATTTGATATATAACAGGATATAGTTTGCAAAACTTTGTTTTATAATCGTCTCATTTACCTTACACAAGTGTGGCTTACATAATTACATAAGTATGTGTACCAAATTTCAACTTAATTGGTTGTGTCAGACGGACAGCCAGACGCATTAGTGAACCTATATGAGTTCCGTTTTTTCCTTTTGAGGTACGAAACCCAAAAAAAGAAAAAAATAATTTAAACAGAAACATACCGAAACTTTTTTTCGAATTCTGGCTGTTCTCTCCCGTAGTCAGCATAAAATTCGCTTATGGAGCGCATCCAACAAGACGCGGCTCGTCCTTCCGCGCTAATATGCGTGACCGAGAGAGAAAACGTCAACGATTTGATGTTGTTGCATTGATCCTGGCTATACGATGCCATCTCTAACGTGTGTAAGAAGTGATAAATAAACAACAAAAAAAAAGAAATGTTTTTGGCAAAAATTTCATTTTTGGTACAAGCTTTTATCGCCGACTGTACTTTTTTTCCACAGGCAACTAATACTCATCGAGACTATTCTAAAAACCCAAAACACAATTAGGTTTCGTTGTTTTATCACAGAGTTCCTATGGCCACCTCCGGTCTCCATCATCAGATCAGCTCGATGACACCTTAATATTGCATTGTCACCCGACTTACGTATGTATGCAAAATTTCAGCTCAATCGGAAATCGGAAAGTGGATCAAATTTAACTTGCAAGATTTGATTACACACAGACAGACAGACAGACAACGGTCAGGTGAAAAATTATTAGTACGGAAACATACCGATCCTTTTTCGTTTCTGCCTGTGCAACAAATGTCACAACAAAATACACAAGCGTTAATAGGCTGGAATGACAACAATACCTTGGTGTATACCCAAAGGTGAGTAATATGCTTTAGTTATTAAATAATCATACAACATTTTTTGATTTTTTTTAAGTCATTCATTTTTAAAATCTCTTTTGGTAACTTGTTAAAAATCTTTGATGCCATTCCGAAAAAGCTTTTTGCTAGTAGTGCGGTTTTACATGACCTTTTATATTGTTGGCGATAACTATTCAAGTACAAGAATTGGAACAGGGTTATACCTAATGTATAATGCGGATTAGTAAATATACAGACAGAGAAGTGTGAGAACGTTTAACTTAATGAAGTAGGGTTTACATGATTCTGTGGTTTGTATACCGCATACTGATCGTAAGCACTTTTTTTGAGCTCTAAAAACTAATTCTCTATCTGTACAATTGCCCCAAAATATAATCCCGTACCTCAGAGTTGATGTTACATGGGCGTGATAACTAATTAAGACAGTCGACTGGTTTACTACTTTTCGCAAATTATGTAAGGCATATGATTATTTATTTAGTTTTTTACATGTGTTATCTACGTGATTGCTTCAACTTAATGTACGATCTAAACTTAGCCCCAAAAATGTGGTTGAATCTGTTTCTTCTATAGCCTGATCTTTGTATATGATTTTCAAATCAGATACTAATTGTTTTCTTTGTTTAAAGTTCATTGTTTTGGTTTTGCTTAAATGTATAGAGAGATTATTTTTATGTAGCCAATCAATTATTATTTCTAATGTTTTGTTGATGTGTGGCTCTAATGATGATGGGTCTTCGCTAGTAAAAATCACCGTACTATCATCTGCAAATAAAACTATCTTATCTGTTATTGATTGTGGCATATCGTTAATGTAGATTAAAAAAAGAAGTGGGCCTAAAATGCTTCCTTGTGGGACGCCTGAATTTATTTGTTTTAAACCTGAACAAAATGTGACTTCTTTCTTAGATTTAATACAAATTCGAGTAATTTGTGTGACTTGTTCTCGGTTCATTAAGTAGGATTGTAGTAGATTGTAGGCATTTCCACGGATGCCATAATTATACTCATAAAACCCCAGCTCCGAGGCCAAAACTTCTCCTAGCCCGGGGTAGGATTGTAGTAGATTGTAGGCATTTTCACGGATGCCATAATTATGTCATAAAACCCCAGCTCCGAGGCCAAAACTTCTCCTAGCCCGGGCGCAGGGTTAAGAGGACACATTAGCGGATGGCCGACCTCGGCCCCGAAGACGGCAATATATTGCACGATCCCCCACACCGGCCGCACCGCGACCCCGAGCAAGGCTACGCCATGGGCAGCTGCGAAGGCCACAGCCTTATCGAGCGCCAACCAATACAGCGAGTCCAGGAACAGCATAGCTATTTTTTTTAATAAAAAATAGTTTTTTTCAACAAACAAGACAAGAGTAGACAAGTGACCAACACCACAAGGTAGCAAGCAGGCAATAGTTATAAAAAAGAGCGAACCTTAAACACTAGACTTATAGAATCAGATATCAACCCAAATACGAAAAGGCCATCTTCAGTATTGAAATAGAGTCAAGTAGCGAACAAATATCATAACAACACAGACAATATGACTCCCAGCCGCATAAGGACCAGAGCAAATAAACAAACCCGGCATGTATCATACCGACACCTCTAGCTAACCATAACTCAATAATAAGGATTGTATAAACATAATTTTAGCGTCATACTTCATTATATAAGCCATAGACATAAGTTGACCAGAGAAAATTTAATTTTGTGTAAACTTAGGTATTAAGTACGTATAGCAAACCATGATTTAAAAAAAAATCAACATATGTATAATCCCATATCATTTACATATATAATGTAGCCCATAGCCATAAAAAAAAAACAAAACATGATAATGTTTAAAGACAAAAACAGACATACTTAATAATGTATTATTGTCTCAAAAAAAGGAAGGACGTGTAGTATGGAGTGACTCAGACAGCTAAGGCCACCCACCGCGTATCGATTTAATAAATTAATTGTTCATTTCCGAATGAAATATGACACCGATATTGCAAACATAAAAATAATGCTAGGTACATTTCCTTCAACCGTGTACTTAGGACTCGTGTGAAGAACAAAGGAAATGTTTTCCTATATAAACCCGCACATTTTATGATACAATACAATTGATGTCCAACCGTTGCGTGTATCACTCATAAACCACCTTCTCCTAGCCGGTAACACTTCAAGGTGGAGTGAAATAAACGATAGGTGTAGTCAAAGGTGTCTTTATTTTCAAATACCTCAAATGTCTTATACATGTAGGTTGTCGCTGACACAAGCAATATGCATCTATGTCGCAGTAAACTATAGCATCGCTGCGAAACACTAAAAGTGGACATTTACCACATTACATTTTCTTGTTGTTGTTTCTTGAATCAGATAACCTAATCGCGTGATGTTTATGCAGTCTAATGAATCTAACAATGTATTTTTCAATGTAGGTATATACATACAATATGCTTAATAAGATCAGGTTATAAAAGTTTTAATAAAGTTAATACTTTGCTTAGCATATGAGAAGGACTCCAATAAGGGATTCTTTTTTACGATAGTTATTGAAACATTTTTTTAGTTTTCAATAAAGAAGGACGTTCGATAAAATTTTGTTAATTAACAATTGCCTAACTTGTTGAAAAAACATCTTTAAGATAAATTTCTACAAATACCTACTTAGTACTTAGAGGAACAGGGTTGGTTGAGTAAAAGACACCGTTGACTGGTAGACTTCTGAATCAGTGCCTTTAATACGCCACGGAGAACGCTATCACTTTATCCGCACGATTTAGATAAGGGCCGAAATAGGGCTCCCCCCTTTAAAAAACTGGTTACACTGCTTGCCTACTGTCCACCACAGCCTTCACTCTTCTATCTAGTAGCTTAAGGCCCATTACGATCAACAGTATGACGATCGTCAGCACGAGCTGAAAGAGGACGAGCTGACGATTGGCTCGTATTTCCTCGAGGAGTAGTTGTTTAATCTCGTCCATCTCCTGTTGTTGCAACCCGTTGTCGTTGTTGTAGTTGATCTGATCCTTCGAGCTGTGAATGCCCATCATGTGGCGTGTGGTGGCGTGTGGTGGTGGTCGAGTGGCTGTCGTGGCGAGAGTGAATGCCTGCTGCGGCGGGGTGAGCACTGTTGCACAACGGTGAATGGCTGTCACAATGCTGCTGAAGTGCCAACGGTGACGCGAGTGACACTAAACGAGCAAAACTACTGTCGGTGGTTCGAAACACGGCGGCGTAAACCTCTCTCAGAGGAAGAAACCTAGCTCGAATGAGCTTGCCGGCAGAATGGTGGCCTCTGAGCGTCACGGCCTCTATATAGCATAGCCCCATCTAATTCTGAAATCGCACCGAACGCCCCGACTTCGTGACATAGACGGGAGGAAAATTAAACAAAAGTCCTCTCCTTCACGATTTTCGTCGACATCTCTTCTAAATACCTAAAACTGGTATGGATTTGTTCCTCGTGGTCTCTAGAATACGAATTGACCGGTTTTAGTTTATGGAGGGGAGGACGTGTCGAAAAAAAGGGGGGGGAAAGTGGTAGGCCGACCAGCATTGATATTTGTTCACATCTTGAGTCCTATGGGACCGATCGGTTCATGTGAGGTGTCGTTTGAAAGAGTGTTAAACGTGCTATTATTGTTTCATAATAACCGTAGTCATAATTGTAGTCGTTTACAAAATATTTTAAAATATATGATTTTTTACCGTGCATGGATGGCATAAGTACTGACAAAACATGCGTCTAACTCGATAAATTATAACTTTACCGCAATTAACGGTATTACAAAATATACGAGAAATTTCATAAGCTTTCCAAAAACATAAGTTTTATTGGTGTATGATATTATATAACCAAGTAATAACGAATTTTGTTCAGCATGGGTCACTACGCACGGTCACGTAAATGGCGGGCGACCGACGTCAACTTTTCATTACTTCTCGGGTTCTAATTTATTGATAAATTGGTGATAGGTACCATTTGAAAGGTTATTAAACGTACTATAATTGGTTTCAAATAACTGTAGTCATAACTGTAGTCATTTACAAAATAATTGAAAATATATGATTTTTACCGTGCATGGACATAAGTACTGGTAAAACATGCTTCTAACTCAATAGATTATAACATTACCGCAATAAATGTTTTCAAAATATACGGGAAATTTTATGAGCTATCCAAAAATATAAGTTTTATTGCTGTATAATGTTGTATAACTAAGTAATCATGAATTTTGTTCAGCATGGGTACTGTGCACCGTCACGTAAATGGAGCCCGGCCATCGTTGAGTTTTCATTATATTTCCGGTCCTATTTTTCTGATACTTGGTGGATACCATTTACAACCATATTACATTTTCTGTGAATACTCGATTGTTCGAAATCTGAGGCCCAAAATTAACAATTTTAAAACAATTAAAGAAAATGTTTAATTTTTACCTAAGAGGTTCGCTTAGTGACTGTAATAATTTGAGAAAGAGATATTGTAGTAAATATAGCGTGAAATTTTTAGAATAAAATCAACAAACTTTTTATTAACTTTCCATAAATATTGTTTAGTTACCGTACAATTATAAACACTAAATAAATCTTTATTATAAACATATATGTAAGCCAGGACCAATTTCGCCAAGCAAGCAAGCGACGAGCGCCTGGTAGACCAGCAGCAATCTATTATTGTTTGACAGTACATTTTATAATGTAGGTACCTATCCAAAATGTGAGGTTCTGTTATGAAATATCGATATAAATGATGGTTTATTTGTTTTGTCTTTTATCACAGGAAACTTAAATATGTTTTGACAAAAGCCCAGTTCTAGGTTCATAACATCCTTAAGTTCGTAGCTTTCATGATTGCAAGACCACTGCATATAAAGTACTTAATATCTGTGTTGTTATTTGGTTAATTTTGGAAACAGTGAACAATAACTATCCGTGAAGTCCGGTTTTAAGTATAGTAATAGTAACATTAGGTCAATATAGTAAAATATCTATATTTATTTACAATTTTATTTCACGGTCTAATTTATAGTTTTTGCTTACCTATTGATTCATTGGCGTTTGGCATTGTAGTTTTAGCTTATAAATATGACTCTATTGACAGTTATGAGATTAGAGAGTACTACGGTATTTAAATAACGCTCGTCCGACTCATAACATCTCTGTTCGACTGTAAGCCATACAAGAGAGTTAAGTAACGATTGCGATATATGTAAAAAGCTATAAGTAGAAGACTTTATCACACGTTTAGAACCTTAAGTGCAAATTGCAGATTATTACTCATATAGATGTTAAGGTTGTTCAATTCACTTTGAGCTATAAGCTATAACACTAGCAGCTTAACATGCATTATAGCGCCCTAAACAGCTACTGTAGATCTTAAATCTATAGACTATGAACCTTTTAAACACTTTTATGTCACCAGAGCCTGTAAACTGAAACTAAGACTAAATATGTAGCTATTCTAGAGCAAGGCTATGTCTTTAGGTAAGAAAATAGGTGCTAAGTGTTGCCTAATTGTTTGTTGGGATTTATATGACGGTGCGCAGTGACCCATGCTGAACAAAATTCATTATTACTTGGTTATATAATATCATACACCAATAAAACTTATGTTTTTGGAAAGATTATGAAATGTCTCGTATATTTTGTAATAACATTAATTACGGTAAAGTTATAATTTATTGAGTTAGAAGCATGTTTTAGCAGTACTCATGTGCATCCACGGTAAAAAATCATATGTTTTCAATTATTTTGAAAATGACTAAAGTTATGACTACAGTTATTGAAAACCAGTTATAGTACGTATAATATTCTTTCAAATGGTATCTATTACCAACTGATCAATAAAATAGAACCCGAGAAACAATGAAAAGTTGACGCCGGTCGCCCGCCATTTACGTGACAGCGCTTAGTGACCCATGCTGAACAAAATTCGTAATTACTTGGTTATATAATATCATACACCAATAAAACTTATATTTTTGGAAAGCTAATTCAATTTCACGTCCATTTTGTACGAACATTATTGGAGTAAAGTTATAATTTATTGTGTTAGACGCATATTTTATCAGTACTTATGCCATCCATGCACGGTAAAAAAATCATATATTTTAAAATATTTTGTAAATTACTAAAGTTATGACTACAGTTATTTGAATCCAATTATAGTACGTTTAATAACCTTTCAAATGGTACCTATCACCAATTGATCAATAAATTAGAACCCGAGAAATAATGAAAAGTTGACGGCGGTCGCCCGCCATTTACGTGACCGTGCGTAGTGACCCATGCTAAACAAAATTCGGTATTACTTGGTTATATAATATCATACATCAATAAAACTTATGTTTTTGGTAAGCTAATGAAATGTGTCGTATATTTTGTAATAAAATAATTGCGGTATAGTTGTAATTTATTAAGTTAGACGCATATATAATCAGTACTTATGCCATCCATGCACGGTAATAAATCAAAAATTTTAAAATATTTTGTTAACGACTACAGTTATGACTACGGTTATTATGAAACAATAATAGCACGTTTAATACTCTTTCAAACGACACATCACACGAACCGATCGGTCCCGTAGGACTCAAGATGTGAACAAATATCAATGATGGTCGGCCGCCATCTATGCCCCCCTTTTTTTCGACCCGTCCCCCCCTCCATAAACTAAAACCGGTCAATTCATATTCTAGAGATCACGAGGAACACATCCATACCAGTTTTAGGTATTTAGAAGAGATGTCGACGACTTTTTTCGAAACAGGCCGGTTGCCTCCAGTCTAACATACGTGCGCAAATGCGGTGTATCTGCGTTATCAGCCTCTGGACCGGCTAGCAAGAATGCGGGCTAAAGACGATCAACAGACACGTACGATTCCTTTCCGCATTTCTGAATGCAGAAAACTTTGTCTGATCTCGAAACTACTAATAGGTATGGACCTTCATAGGGCGGAGTCAACCGCGGCCGGAGAATATCGCACCTCACAAATACGTGTGAGCAGCGACTTAGTTCAGGATGAACAAAAATCTTCTGGCTAGTACACTGGCGCGTGGGTACCGCTGCACACATTGAAACATTGTCCCGAATTCTTCTTACAAGCTCGTCATAGGACACTGGATTCTCCCCGGCCGTGAAAAAATCCCCAGGAAGCTTAATCGCCGTGCCATACAACATGTGAGGATGTGATTAAAGTTGAGGAAGAAACAAGAGCTGAATGCCAAAACAGGATGTGGCATGAATTAAGATATGGCAGGCTGACAGCCTCGAGAGCCTATGAATTTAGTAGATGTCAAAAAAGTCATGGCTCACTCATAGCACTGATTATGGGAGATAAGCTCCCTGTCACACCGGCCATGAAACGTGGAAGGATCTATTACGGAGGGGATCAGGGGTCAGTTTAAAAAAAAAACAAATTTTAAAACACACACAACTTTAATAGACTTAGAAAAAATTTATGCAATGACAAAGGGATGTAAACCACGCGCGAGTCCAATCCGATCTGATTTGTGTTAATTATTTACTAAATAATCTTAATATGAAAGCTATGTAGCCCTTACGTTGCATTGACGTCAATGAGTCAATGCAACTCGGCGTTTACATTGTTATGGCCAACCCTGTAATTTACAATATAACAGATCCTAGAAGAAGTTAGAGAAACCGTCAGCACAATACTGGGTAAAAAAAATTAAAGTATGTGATTCCTGCCGGGCGGTTGGATTCAGTAACAAACAACAATAGTAAAGCAAGTTAGTAAACTAGAAAGGTTTGTATCTCGTATTCCATCGCTAGCTGTCCATCCAGTCCATCTACATAAGGTGAGCATAAATAAGAAATTGGGTATACCCATTAAGACGAAAGAACGCGCGAATTCGCCCGTTCATACAACCGTAGTCCTTATTTTCCTGTCTGGATATTCAATATTTTGCTACAATCTGTTGTATATCAACCACAACTATGTTTTTTTTCGATTTTTTGAATGCGTGAGCGGCTCAGGGTGTGGAGAAGTGTGCGCCGCTTTCTACCCAGTGCCAACTCGCGTCTTATGCATATTTTACTTCCACGATGCCACTATTTTACAAACTCATCTAAAGTCGATGCTAGTTCAGAATTATCCGACAGCGCGGTCTGCGGCAGGTTCTGCACAGCCATTCATGAAAACTGGGCAGCACCCACAGCTGCACAGTAATGACCGACTGTGCGGGACATTGGTTATGTTTCTTCAGCAAGCAGTCATTGAGGTCTTGTTCGGCTTCCTTCCGTATTGCAGGCTATACGAAACGAACTCACTCCTACAAATTGTCCATAACAGTTGTGGACTGTGTTTGAATCCCAGGAAAATTTTTGAAGACTTGGTTTCTATCCAGTGGAATGAGCCCAGATCCTTTAAATCCTGTCAATGTTCTCCGTTTTTTTTTTTCAAGACACTTTATAATTCGCGGGAATGTGTCTTTGAGTATAACTCTCTATTATTCTTCTTTTTCCATTGTAACAACAAAATATCATTGTCCTTACTTGTTTTTAAAGGAACGTGGCTGGGTGACAAAAAGGTACCGTTGACGGGTAGACTTACACTGGTTTATTCTGTATTTAAGTGTTCGTAATTCTACATCCATACTTTGCAACAACAAACATACTTCGCTAGTAAGGCTCCATACGATTCGTAGATCGCGGTGCTAAGATTTTTCCTGATTTGGTTAGGTCCGCGCCGCCTAATAATTGTTTTGTATCGAATCTTAGGGATTGATTATCTCTAGCTATAGCCCCCTGCTTCCCTTGTGGAACTACGCGCTATAACTAGGCATTTTCTCTAAACGTGCATCCGCTCCAGTTCCTTCTATCTAACGGGCTGGGGAACACGTCTTCTTTTGTCTCAAGTATTGTATCTCTTGAATGAATACACCTCCCACGTATAACCTCCTTGGTTTCCCTTCTCGCCCCGCGCGGGGTGCTATAATAATTATTAATTACCTACTGTTAGTTTACCTACCTGCTTTGCTTTTTATATTTTCATGCCCTTTAAAGTAGTAGTACAGACCCGCGAACACGGGCAACTATTTATTACTTTTTGCCCAAATCAATGGGAGAGAGGCGGAAAATTACATTGGGCTAAATCACTACTTGTTAAAGAAAAATTAAGAAAAAAAAAGAAGATTCGCAACCTCAGGCCGACTGGCAACTCTTAGACTGTGTGGTAAAAAGAGACAATCTAACTCTAGCGCAAGCTAAGGCTGCAGCTGTTGCCATGTCAGATCTTTCGGAAACGGAAGACGACGAAGCGTCAAACACAAAAAAAAATTTAAATTGTGTACAGAGACGAAAACCAGTTTTAACTAATTTGGCCGAGAAATGTCTTGCGGTAATTTCTACATTTTATATACCTAGCTTTTAACACATACCTACATGAAATATTTTTCCGCGATAAAAAATAGCTTATATTACACTCTACAGGATGGCCCATTTAGATCGGCCAGTATGGGAAAATCTGAAACTAAGACATACGACGATTTCTTCTTAGAAACCATGTCATCGACTTTAGTAAATAGGAAAATTGCATAAACACAAATACTATAAGAATGGACATTGGGTGCATGCCTTACATGCGGGTGATGACTGATGATATTAGACGACTTGAATTTTGCAATTGGATAAAAGAATAGATCGATCGATCGATTTTCCAACCACGGTATGTACAACTGCAACCGTAAAAATCATCATTATTGGAGCCGAGAAAATCCCTTACGAGTGCACGAAGGACGCCGTCAAGTTAAGATTCTCATGTTTAAAATTTATGATGGACGTTTGGACAGATTCAAGTACCTTGCAATCTTAGAAGACCTTTTACAGGTCCTAGGAGAAATGTCAGTAGAAGTATAAGAACGAGTTTGAATGTACACTTTGTAAACGTCCGGGTTCGATTCCCGAGCTGAGTAAACATTTTGTTTAATGTATGAAGGCAGTTTTTCTTGTTACTAAAATCGATGACATGGTTCCTAAGAAGAGATCGTCGTATGTCTTATAGTTTCAGATTTTCCCATACTGACCGATCTAAATGGGCTACCTGTATAGTCTGTTAATGTTTAACTATGTAATGCCCATAGGTAATGTGTGATAGGAGTGTGATTACCGGAAATCGATATTCCTGCTTACGACGCGAAATATTCTTTATCAAGCTTTTGGACCCTGTGTGTAACAACAAAATTTTATTTCCTCGTTTTTAATATTAAATAATATACGGCCCATGTTAGTTTGGTACTCTTACTGCCATCTAGCGAGGAACAGACGTACTCGCGCAACGCACTATCGACCAACACTATCGACCAGCTTTTAGACGTGTATGCTGCTGCTTCGCGTCCAAGTATTCCAGACGTACAAGGCCATACTTCACCTACAACTGTTGAAGCTGCAACAGCACAGTGTAACTCTAAAGCTGCTACACATGGTAGGTTTATTTATTGAATTTATTGTCTCTGTCCTATATAGAAACAGTCTCTTTCCTATAATAAATCGACCTGCAATGCAACCTGACAAAATAAGAAACATTAAGATTTATATTCCTACAAACGCCAAAACGTGATGTAATAATGATGATTATAGGTGATTTCGAATACGTGATGTGAAAATATAATTATTGTGCGATGAGGTTCATTAAACGTACCTAAATTATGTTTCAGAATCAACGTCAATACCTATACAATCCAAATGTCCTTCCACAATGTCAACAATAGAACGTGAATTAAGAGATACCTTGGCATCAACTAAAGCCACTTTAAAGAGATGCAAAAAATCAAAGGACACGTTTAAGACTCGATAAATGTTGGCAAATAAAGTAATGAAGACCGAGGCTTTCCAGGTGGTAGAGAGCCAAATGTCCCCTGATGCAAAAACATTTTTTAAAATGCAGATCAGCCAGTTTGGAAAAAACCAAGAGGTCGAAGATTTACTTTGGAAGAAAAAATATTCGCGCTCTCGGTATTCAAGCCATGTCCAAAAGCTTATAGATTGCTTGAAAAAATTTGCGTCTTACCAAAACGAAGAACTTTAGAAAAAATCTTACAAAAAGTGCAATTATTCCCGGGAGTAAATGAAATCATCTTTGATAATCTAAAAAAAAGAGTACGAAAATGCCTCACCATCATAGATTTTGCACATTCGTTTTTGACGAGATGGCATTAACGCCTCATATATGTTTTGACAAAACCAAAGACCACATTTATGGATTTTTAGATAACGGAGTAAAAAGGGAAAAAATATTTTCCAACCATGTATTGGTATTTATGGTACAAATTTAATTATACGAGGTGTTGTCAAAAAATATAAGCAGCCAGTTGCATTTACTTTCTGTTCAAACACAACAAAGACGAATGACCTTAAAAGACAAATTGAAGAAGTAACAAAAAAAATTTATGAATCTGGTCTTAACATCATAGGCACCAAATGCGATCAAGGTACGACCAATATGGCTGCGATAAATCTACTGATAAAGGAAACGCAAGAGACATATTTCGCGCGTAATGAAGAATATAAAGGCGTATTTTTCGAGATATTTATTAAGTGGCAGAAAAATTTAGCCGATTTATGACCCACCTCATTTAATGAAAGGAATACGCAATAATTTGCTGACTAAAGAGTTAGAGTATGTCCAGGACAACAAAATTAAAAGAGCCAAATGGGCACACTTGGAGGCACTGTACAGACGAGGCCCACGTCATAAAGGAGTACGACTGGCTAGTAAATTGACTGCAGCACCACCACCATTCAGCCTATATACGTCCTACTGCTGGGCACAGGCCTCCTCTCATGTGCGAGAGGGATTGGGCTATAGTCCCCACGCTAGCCCAATGCAGATTGGACTGCAGAACTGATAGGTATGTACTTAGCAATGAAACAAGTGCGTACTAGGGCTTGCAATATCGGATGGTTTCCAATTCCGGAACTGATTTTGGATATTGGATTCCAATTCCGGAATTCCGGAACTGGTTCCGGAATTAGGGTTTATCATATTTTTATTAGATGTTTTAGTAAAAAACAACAAAAAATGTGAAATTCTGATACTTTACGTTTATTAAAGTTAGTATTGTTTAAGAGAAATTTAATCTGAAGTAGGTACGTTTTATTTTCCCACCCATTTTACCACCTTATTAAAATGGTTACTTCTATTCACTTCTATGATACGGGGTATTTATTTGGGGAAACTATAGTTGCTAGCAAACCATTCGATGCATAATTTTATAAAATAGTTAAATATAATAGCTTCCTACTCTTCCTAACCTAGTAGGTCTAAGTTTGGCTTTTTCCTTCCTAGTTCCTAATTATGATTCAGAATATCATATATTATGTGCTTCTACAGGATTCGAAATCGTTCTACAAATTCGCTTATGTAGGATTCAGATTATTCTGACTATTCTAAGCAAGTAAATCGCTCTGCTTTATTGTATTTTTATTTTTTTTATTATGAGCCCATATTGTCCCACTGCTTTAGCAAACGAAAAAGTAAAATATACCTATACTATAGTTCACTGAATGACTAAGAAGCACTTAATAACGAGAAAAAACACCCGTACAGTGTAGTTTCTTAACAAGTTTTTAATAATAAACGCATTAAAACCTACAAAAAGTACTTAAATCCAATTCCGGAATTTTCGATATTGAGTGGTATCAATTCCGGAATTGTAATATCGGAAAAATTGTCCGAGATTCCGGAATTTCGAAATTCCGGAATTCCGGAATGCAAGCCCTAGTGCGTACGAATGGAAGCTCGTTTATTACTGGCGCGCAGGCCAGGATACAGCGATCGCGCGGATTGAGGCGCGGGGACGTCACATGCATACATGTCAAAAACACGTTATATCAAATCGTATACCAAAGATGAAGGTTAAATTATGTACGCAAGTATTCAGTGAAAACGTAGGTGCCACCATGGGATACATGGCAGGTTTGTATAATGTTAATTCCATGCGACTTGGATGTACTAAATAGGTACCTATGTTAATACGGGTCACTCCCGTACTTTCGTTCATTTTTTTCAACGATGACGCCGCCACACGCGTCGGAGCGGGCCCTTACAGACGAGGGACAGTACGCCAGCGACCGCCCGCGACAGCAATCATCGGCGACCGTCGGCGAGCGTCGCGGGCGGTCGCCAGCTGTCGCCGATCGCTATCGTGTCGCAGCGCGCACTCGTCGATGTGTGTGTGTGTAGTAGACTACACATCGACGAGCGCGCGCTGCGACATCAGCGATCGCCGCGGCGTATCGACGACAGTCGGCGACTGTCGCGGGCGGTCGACTATGTAATGATCGCCGATTGCTGTCGCGGGCGGTCGCTGGCGTACTGTCGCTCGTCTGTAAGGACGCTAAATCTACCTCGGTCAGCCAAAGTCAGAGTGACCCGTTTAATGTATTTCATTAATTGTAAAATATTCATATGCTTACTGATGTAGTGCATAACTGTTTTCCTTCACGGAAACGTATGAACGTGTCTTGCTATTTCAGTCAGTCTCGGTACAAAAAGTACCATGACTTGACTAAAGTAGCATGACAAATACGAACGCTTCCGAGAAAATACGAAGGAAAACAATTATGCACTACATCAGTAAGGATATTGAAATGGCGCCCATTAAAAAAGGATTTTAGCTATAGTATTTATGTAATTCGACAAGATCTTAATTTTACATACATTTACAGGTGTTAAAAAGCTTCCAAAAGAAAGTTGCGACACGGCAGATATCCCGCTCTTTTTCGACAAACTGTTTGACTCGGTCAATGGTAATTTTAGTGAACCTAAGAAAGGAAAAATCAACCAATGCGCAGTTACACCCAGGTCACCGCACCGCAAATTATGGATAAAGAGCCTGAAAGTCCTAAAAACCATGAAATATTTGGTGACATATTCGTATATAACGGGTCGAAAACAGTAGTTCCATCAATAACGAGCTGGATCAAAAGTATCGAAGCTTTCCAATCCATCACAAAATACTTGCACTCCCTTGGATTGAATTCATTGCTGCTGAGGAACTTCAATCAGGATCCCATAGAAAACTTTTTCGGTGCAATTAGGGCCCATGGTTTGAGAAACACTAAACCAAGTGTGTACACATTTATAAACTCATATAAAGCCTTAATGATTAATAATTTGACCTCACCTCATTCCATCGGGTCCAATTGTGAAGAAGACGATAATTATTGTCTTCAGTCTTTAAGATTTTTCTTAACTGTTCCTGACTTAAATGAATTGACTGTGGACAATGCTCATTTAATGATGGAGATTATAGACACAGAAAATTTAGTTAAAACTCAAAAAGAGAAATCTGCAGCAGTGGCATATTGTAGCGGATGGCTAATAAAATTATCAAAAAAGAAAATATACAAAAATTGCCCCAAATGCAAGTGCGACTTAGAAAGCGACAGCTTACAAGAATTTCACGAATACATCAAAATAAGAGAATACAGGCCTGACAAAACTTAGCTTTTATATCCAACGAGACCGATTTTCGATATTTTTTGCCAAATAGAGAATATTACTCTTAAAGTTTTAAAGTCCTCCTGCCACATAAGAAGGCTCACCGAGTAAGTATATAGAATTAATCGCAGCAATAAATTAAAATTTTTCGTATTTGACATGTGAATAACATAGCGAGGAGTTGGCGAAGTTTATGTTAAAACGGAGCATCAAATTTTTTTTCAATAATTGGTGCAGAGAAATAAACAAGATTTTAACGGGGAAAACCACATTTTGGGACCAGGAGGACGATATGAAAAAGACCGCCTATGAATATAGAATAGTATTTAGGTAAGCATAATGATTGATCACATTAGCTAAATTAAGTGCAAAAATATACATAACATAACAAAAAATTGAATACTGCTTAATTTGTATTAAAAATATACCGGTAGGTATTCGGGCCGTGCATAGAAGTGAATCATAATAGTTAATAATTGAAAATTTTATTACGAGATTCTTTAAGTTGTCAATGACACTCCTGATTTACCACATTTGTCAGCAAATAGCTTGCGACAGATACTTATACATTTAAATTTCAAGTATGCGAGTCGTAAACGTCGCAGCTTTTTAATTGACCGGGATGACATAAGAAATTGGAGAAAACGATACCTACTTGCTCAAGATAAAGCAATATCGGCAGGAAGGAAGACCTATTTATTATCAAGATGAGACGGGTTAATGAATGTGAGTAATTACCTATATCCTATGTTGAATTTCAAGAGTCTCTCTCTAATCAGCGTTTTGTTAGTGACGCTGCCACGAGACTGGAGCACATGCGTTTGATTGTTTGTAAGTGCAAATATTTGGCTAACTGGCATACTGCCTAAATTAAAACCTAATGCAGTGTTAGTAATTGATAATGCTCCTTACCACTCCCGGAAAATAGAATCAGGTCCAACAAAAAAAAAGCCCTAATTATTGATTGGCTAAAGGAAGAAAACATCACATATGAAGCTAAAATGACAAAAACGAATTAATTTACAATGGAAAAGGCTGCTCATGAAAAATATGCAGTGGACGAGTTAGCGGGGGCACACAATGTAACAATATTAAGATTGCCCCCTTATCATTGTGAATTAAATCCCATAGAATTGGTATGGGCTCAAGTGAAGGGGCATGTGGCCAGAAACAATAAGTCATTTAAAATGGCGGAGTTCAGAGACCTAGCTATTTAATGCAGGCCTCCGGGAGGTGACGCTACAGCGGTGGCAGTCTTGTATAGACCATGTAATAAAAATTTAAGACGAAATGTGCAAGTTGGATGGATACTGGGGTTGTGGATAGGTTTACAATTCATGTTACGGATTCTGATTCCGATATTACTTGTTCTGACATTAGTGATGGTGAAGAAGAAAATGATGATAAAAAATTATTTGTCACAAAATGCTTTTATTTAACCCTTTCAAATTCCTTTCCCGTGATTTTAATGTGATGTCTCCTATGTCTTACATAAAGCATTTGTCCCGTACCGTACTGTAAAGTATGTATGTAAGTGCTAGACTCTACCTAGACCAGTGTTTCTCAATTTGTGGGTCGCGACCCCCTTAGGCGAAGGCTCTACCAGCCAACCGCGAAATATTTTGTACGTACTAAGGGGGACGCATCATGAAAAAAGTTGAAAAACATTATGCTAGAGGGACAACAAATGCTACTCGAGCAATAGTCTGTGCGGAAAGAGAAGAGTCGTAGAATGTATTGGGTTCCATAGATTTCACGACTCTTCTCTTTCCGCACAAACTCTTTTATTTAGATTATGATGGAAAAGTGCCTTTTTGGTACTAGTAAAAAACATGTTGAATGGCTCACGACTCTCACGAGGAGACTGGTTAATTCCACGGTAAGCAGTAACGTGAGACATCGTAAGGATACAAATTAAGGTGTTAGAGACGATAAGCGTATTACTTTTTATACCTATTGTCACTATAAAAATTACTCGTCCTCTATATAGTCGAGTAGGTACTACTCTGTGATTGAAGAACCTTATAGTATTTATACTTAGCACGTTAGAATTGTATCAATCAATGTTAGTTGATTGTTGGAAATAAAGTGCAGTCGGCGACAAAAGTTGTATAGTTTTGACAAAAACCTTTTTTATCATTGCCAATATAAATAAGGATATTAGAAAAAGGTTGGCGAAACCTGGAATGTTTGCTTGACAGTGACATAAGTGACATTGACATTGATAGTGACGTATCTGTCGTAGTTTTTTTGGTCTTTAATTAGGTTTTTGGGTTTAATCTATGGACGCAGCGACCCGCCGGTGCGCCGCGTGCGCCCCCGCTTTGATCACGCCCGCGCAGCAGTGTTGCCAGATCTACTGATTAAGCAGTAAATCTATCTGATTTTAAAAATATCTACTGATCTACTGCTTTTTGCTGCTGAGCTACTGATTTTTCGAAAATGAATGATTATTCCTCGTGACCGGAACATCTAGTTACTTTATACCGTCGTATCGCGTCGTCTAGCCTTTATGACATACGAAGTTTTCTGAAACCGCGGTTATTTTTTATCTATAGTGTGATTAGGTTTCATTTTACTATATCTGTGATAGGTAGGTAGGTTGGTAGTATTGGTCGGCTTCGTCGCCACTATAGCCTGGCAAATGAATCGTATAGTTATTGTATAGTAATAGTAGAAAAAAAAACTTCGGACATACAGGAGGAAGGAGGCATCCTGGTGTATGCTTTTCGCTGATGATATTGTACTTGTGGATGAAGACGGACTCGAGGTACAGAGCAGACTTGAGAAATGGCTGCGAAAACTGGAGAATGTTGGCCTGAAGATCAGTAGATCTAAAACTGAACATATGTTCTGCGATTTCGGCGGTCTCTCCAGTTTCGCTGCCATGGAACTCGATGGCGTTACGTTGCCGGTCGGATGCTCCGACTTCAAGTACCTCGATTCGCTGGTACAGTGCGATGGCGATATTGACCGTGACGTAAAAAACCGGATTAGCACAGGATGGATGAAATGGCGACAGGTCACGGGAACCGTTTGTGACGCTCGAATGCCTCTTCGATTGAAGGGTAAAATTTATAAAACCATCATAAGACCTGTCGTTATGTATTGATCAGAGTGTTGGGCCTTAAAGGTGACGGATGAGAAGAGATTGCATGTAGCGGAAATAAGAATGTTAAGATGGATGTGTGGTGTGACAAGAATGGGTAGGATAAGGAATGAGTATATAAGAGGAAGCCTGAAAGTTGCACCTATAGTAGAAAAAGTAAGAGCGAATCGCCTAGCGTGGTATGGGCATGTGATGCGGAGGGATGAAAGTCATGTGACGAGAAAGGTATTACTAATGAATGTGGAGGGAATTAACGGGAGAGAAAACCGAGGAAAAGGACTGTGTGAGAGATGATATGAAACGAATGCAAGTGAATGATGAGATGACGGGCGAGAGAGAGGTATGGAAGAAAAAAAACATGCTGTGCCGACCCCAAATGAATGGGATAAGGGCAAGCGAAGGATGAGTAGAAAAAAAAACTTGTGCTCATGTATTAATTATAATAACAGAAGTAAGAGACAGAATGATACTCTTCATTTTACTTTTACTGACAATTTGATTTGCCAGCTATACTCAATTACTCCATCACACCCAGTTTGTCAGTAGAAAAAGGAAAAAAAAAAACAAAAAATTTTCTATGGGAGGTTGGTGTCAGATCAGAGCATAAAATATTTTTTTATCAATTTTACCTATTGCAGACCTTTTTAAATCTACTGCTTTTTTCCCCTATCTACTGCTAAAACGATTTTTATTCTACTGAATATTTCAGATTTCATCTGGCAACACTGCCGCGCAGTGACACACAACACAGCGCGCGCTGCGAACGGTTTGGTTTGGTACAATTGGTACTACTTGCTTGGACTTAAATAATGGGCGTTGAAAAACTAATTAATTTAGTGAAAGAAAATTCCGTGTTACTTATGGGAGAATATAGGAAGGCAATTAAATTCGGATGGTGCGTATAGTTATTCTATACTAGTAGTAGCTATATTATTTATTATTTTTAGCTTTTCAACAAAGAAAATATCGTCAGGTGACAACCAAAACTCACTAATAACTATCACGTTAATAGTTATGGTGAACTACCTATATTAACACCTAAGATATAAAGTTGGTTTCTGTTTAATTATTTTTAGTAAGTAAGTAATTAGGTATCGTCTTGGGTCGTCCCATTATTTTTTCGTCAAGTTCTTAAATTAGTCCTATTCTGCTTTCGTCACAATCGTCGGTGGCTTTCAATGTAGGATGAACGAATGGGACGACCCAAGACGATACCAGTAATTACTAGTGAGTTTTGGCTGTCACATGACGATATGCCCTTCAATGTGAAAGAAATTGTTGTAGTCATCAACCAGTAGGTACTAAATTGATAAACAAAAAATATTTATGTATTTATTCACAGAGGTTTAGGACCTAAACTTTAGGTACTTAAGGTTTAGAACCTAAACTTTAGGTACTTAAGGTTTAGAACCTAAACTTTAGGTACTTAAGGTTTAGAACCTAAACTTTAGGTAAGGTCACTGTGGCGAAGTCCGGCATACTTTATTTTTTTTTTGACTTTGGAGTGATCTAGTTCCGTTAATTATTCACCTATGTTACTGCTTGTAATCGCATACGATGAAGAATTTAATAATTAATAGTTTAGCCATAGTGACAGATCATTTCAAGCACACATTAAGCAAAAACAATGGCATTTTTTAAAATTCGGCGAGTAGACGGACTTCCCGTGCAGTTTAAGGGAAGTCCGTCTAGTTATGATATCAGCCAATCTATGGGTGCGTATATGTTCGTAGTCAAATTCCTAAAAAGAACGGATCAAGACAATGAAAAGTGTATTTTAAACTTGTTAATATACGGTTCAGATTCGAAATAAACACAATTTTTCTAAAACAAAGGCAAGTCCGGCATATACTACCAAAATGGGGTGGTAAACCTTTTTTGGCAAATAATTAAACATATTTTTTTTTTCCGAAATAAAGGATCAATAGTAATTTTAAAATGAATTTTAATCGTTTAGTTTTAATTTACTGAGATCAAAATTGAATAAAGTAACATCATGCGCAAACTCAGGAGGATATTTTGATACATTATCAAATCGTTATAATATTAAAGTCGCAAAAACAGTTGGTAATCTCTGATTTAACGAAAGTCCGGCATATGACGGACTTGCCTTGAACATAATAGACGGACTTTCCAACTTAGTAAAATTTTAATATGATAAATTGTGGAACGTATAATTACAAAACTAAGCTAATTTCTGATATTTTAAAAATAGAATAAAGACAATTGGTTCTTATGCTACCTACGTAGTTACTTTCTGATGCACAATCTTTTCAAAAACTATTTTTAACAATTTTTTTTAGAACTGCTGTCGCACTATGACTTCGAGTTCAAAACACGAAGTGACTTGTTGAGGCGGATTGCTCTGAAGTTGGTTGTCACAGCGACATCTGTCTTACAGTGATGGAACTAGCGCGAAAAACTGGTTAATCGACTGGACTCCAAAGTCGCATACGCCTTCAAATTCAAAAGTTATAACGTGTTGACGGACTTGCCTTGTAGACGGACTTGCCCACAGTGACCTTACTTAAGGTTTAGAACCTAAACTTTAGGTACTTAAGGTTTAGAACCTAAATTTTAGGTACTTAATCGTCAAACAACTATTGTCTGACCAACCTGTTTTGTCAAATGAAAAAGGCGTCAAATTTCGAAAATGTAGGTGCTAAGGGTCGATATTATTATTACCTAGGTATTTGATTTTGGCGGTAACGGCGGCAAAGTACAAAGGAGATGCCGCCTGCAGGCGATATTCATAACCGATTTGAAGCAATTTTGTGTTTATATGTATGTTAGATATGTACAATCATATATTTGTTATTGGCTACTTCATAATGTAACACAACGTAGTTATATAGCACTTTGGACCAAATACATATATATGTAAATACAAAAATATGGATGTATGTACAAATATCAACTAACTTAGATAATTATGAATATTATGATTAATTAATAGATTATCAAGGTATCATATTGTATAAGTACAATAAAATATGTATGTGACGGAGGCAGCACGGGTGTTTACACAGGATGGCGGGTGGGCGTAGTATATCAATGTATTACTTCACAGCTAACTCAGTATGCTACCAGTGCATGAAATAAACTTTCGGACTTGTTAACCATACTAGTGCCTACTAAAATATCTAGTCGCTATTGGGATGTATTTGGATTGCACTCAAATAAAAGAATCGCATAAAATCGTTCAAGTCTTTATTCAAATCAAGCTAGGCCGGCTCCAACCGTACACCTCTGACCCGAGAAGATTTAATTCCTTCTCAATTGGAGAAGGGTATCCCAATATGGGACCGGCAACAAACTCGGCGGGACACATCTTTTCAAAACAACACTTCTTCTCTTTATTTTACAAAGGTAAGCTTCTAATCACACGTAAGAAATCAAAATAACACTTGGAATAAAACACTTAGCTAAATGGTTAAAGAACGTTGGATTCTATAAGCTTTCAGAATAATCCTTCAGGTATAAGCCTTCAGGAACGAGGTTGGCTAACGTCCGATCTCCAGCGCGGTTCGATCAATTCTGCTTTAGGAGCCTCCCCGCTCCCGCCTTTAAGTCAAGTAGGCAAACCTGCTCGACCGGTCTACCAACATAACGACAAAACTGCCAACTCGTGCCTACGTTCACTCAAGAGAAACCTCTTGACGTTCCAAAGCCTTCTACCTGTCATCTTAGTTCAACAACACGCCAATAGATGGCACCACTCTTTACGCTACTCTATTATTCCTTTACAACCAAGTAATACGTAGCCAAACATTGCTTATCGACTTTCTACAGGCGTCTAAAACTGAACTATAACGCTGCAATACGTCCTCCTGGAGTCACGCTCCGACATATGGATGTCTATATAATACAATAATAAATAATTATTACAAATACCTATCACGCTACATACCTAGGGTTGCCATACGTCCCGTATATACGGGACTGTCACCTTATTTAAGTATCACGTCCCGTATTTTTACTGGTCCCTTTTTTGTCCCGTATTTTGTCGACCGGTCTGGCCTAGTGGGTAGTGACCCTGCCTATAATATTTATAGGCAGGGTCACTACCTACTACTAGAACAGGACTCGCCAAACCCCAGCTCCAAACAGCAACCAGATACATCCCCCCCTCGGTGGCCCGCGCGAAAGTTTCTGAGGCGCAATATGGCCCCCAGGTAAAAAAGTTTGGAGAACCCTGCTCTAGAATACCCTGAATACCACTATCCCTTATCAGTTCCGACTAATTATGGCAACCCAATACATACCACCAGTTAAGTACCTACATGTAGTAACCTACCTCTCCATCAGGAGTTGGCATGCCGATGCCGCGGTGCACCTAGTCTAGTCGGTTATAGGTACAAAAACTTTTAAATTCAATAGGTATGTAAATGACTCAAATAATAATAACCTAACCTTATTGCCAACCAAAAAAGTAAGTCATTTCATGTTAAAAGTTTTCAATTTCTATTTATTACTTGTACTATTTATTTTAAGTCTAAATTATAGATACATAGCCGCACGTATTTAGTCAAAAACTAGCGGTAGCTGTAGCTCACACTCGGCGGCAGCGCCTTTGTCGGCTTTCGGTTGGTACCTACCAGCTAGGCGAGGCGCGGCGGGGCGACCACGTTAGGGGCTACTCAGTTATTACATAAGGCGTTAATAAAGAAGAAAAATAAGAATTGATTTATTAATCAACTGTACGTCATTCGAAGCCTAATAAATGAGAGTGGCAACCCTGTTTTTCGTAACTATGTTGGTTGAAGTGTCGTTTTTCAGTACTGGTCACCCTACATTCCCGCCATTTGTTTCCGTTTAAAACCCCACCATGGCAGCCATGATGGATTCTCGAATTGAAATCGAGCTTCATTGGCAATTTTGTTTTCCGACTAGAAGGTTGTTACCAGCAAGCTCGATATTTCTGCGATCTGGTAAAAATAAGTGCCTATTTTTCATTATTCATATCTATTTATGTATATATTGAAAACATTTTAACGGTGTAACCGTTCGTATGATAGATTTTAATTAGTTTTGTTTTTCAGTACGTACAATGGGCGACGACGAGAGTAATTCCTCATCGTCAGATAGCTCGGAAGCGAGCATGGAATCGGTGGATCCGTCAATACCAGGGCCTTCAAAGAGGAAACGGAGTGCGCCACACAAATCTTCAAAAAGGAAACATCGAAAGATGGTATTGTTCATAACCTCGCCAAAGAGGTGAGCTAAAACGCTTTTTATCCTCAATGGTATACCCACATGCTCTGCCGCCCATGCCCGTGCCCGTGCCCTCGTTGAATCTTAGCTCGGACGATGGGGACGATAATATCAGTCTGAATGTCAGCGGTGAACTTAGTCCCGATCCCGACAATGAACCACGTGGCGCAAACGCGGTACAACCGAATCGGCAGATTTAAGCATTAATTTACCGTTTAGTACTACTGTAAAAGAACCGACAGTTCCTAAATCATGCCAAGCTCATATAGATTTTTTAAATACTGTCCAGCATTTTGGCGCACCCGATTGGGCTGACGTGCGATACGCGGAAGTCCAGAAGACGTATAGCTCGACCCCAGGTTTCATCGAAACCGAGTGTAACGATGAATTGAAACCATACGACCGAAATATCTCGCTTAGTGTTACTGAGAAGGGCTTTGCCGCCATTACTCAGGCATTAATTAAACAAAAGGAATCGTTGAAATCTGGGTTAAAGTCTTTACTCTCGTGGATTTCCACATCTACTGAAGATGTTACTGTAGCTGTTTTAAGAGAGAAACTTAATGAAATTTTTATCAGTGGGTCTTTTAATAAAATTTCTGTGGACCTTCTCCAAATGGCATGTGGACATAGAGCAGATTTAATTCAACAAAGGCGCGACGGTATTCTAAAGTATGTGAAGGATAAATTCATTCGCGCGGGCCTTCGTAAGATTCCGCCAACGTGCGAAGCGTTGTTTGATAAACAATTGATATCAGCTGAGCTGGAGAAGAACGGCGGGATTGCGAAAACCCTTTGGCCGTTACCAAGTCAAACAATTGTCCTAATACGGGCTATTTTGGCAAACCTTTGCCAACTCCACCAGCGCATGGTTTCCCATACTACCAATATCCTCCGCAAGGATAATTCATGAATCCGCCTTCTCAACAGGCGCCTTATTATATGCCACAACGATTTTCGCAAAATCATGATGGCAAACAAAATAGGAAATATAATAAAAATACCCGTAGTACCCCGAAAAATGACGAACAAATGCCAAATTCTAGCTTTAGAGGCCGTCGAGAAAACAAAAGGTTTCGAGGCAAGCGAAAATTCTGACTCGGTCGCGCAGACTTTCATAGCGGGTCGCCTTCTAGAATTCATTCATGTTTGGGAACAAATGAAGGCGCCAGACTCCTTAATAAAAATGATTCGAGGGTATCGATTACCTCTGAAACAAAAAGTGCCTCTTTGTTGGCCAAAGATAAATCACAAGCATCAAACAAAATTCTCATGCGAAATGAAGTTAGCTGTAAAATCATTAATAAAAATCGGGGCACTGGGACCGGTGTTGCCATCCCCTTGTTACATATCCCCAATGTTTTTGGCTCCCAAATCAGACGGGACAATGCGTCCGATTTTCAATCTGCGCAATTTGAACAATTAGGGGAGAGTGGGTAACAGTGACTAACGGGTAACAGTGAATAAAATGCCGCTGTCCGTGTATTTACGCACACAAACACTTGTACTCTTGTCAAACGTTCGCTTCGAGCGTTCCCCCCGCACCGCGCCAGTCGTCGCCACGCTCACACGCCGGGAGGTCACGCGCCGGCAACGTACCGCCATAGTAAGTAGCAAATTAAATTTTTACGTGTTTTTAAAAAGTGTGTTGTGTCAAATTCTTTAAGGGTTTTGTGTGTTTGTGGATTATTTAGTGTTGTGTAATGTTTCGGTTAGCCTAAAATGCTATTATTTTGCCCTTAACAAGAGTCTATAATTTATTCCGAATTTTTGATTTCGGTAACGGTGGTTGTGTCACAATGGATAATTTCAATTTGGGTTGCAGTGGATAAGTATCCACTGTAACCCACGTATATTTGTTCTTTACACTTCGCTAATTACTTTATATTTTCTCGTCTTTTAGGTTACAAAATGCCTCGAAATAGGACAAGGAAGACTAAGATCGGACTAAGAAGCTGTTATGGATCACAACCATTCTAATTCTGTAATATCGTCGACTGCTCTAGTTCCGTTAACCGCAACTCCTGGTGAAGTTTTAACTCCTGTGGCAGGGCCTTCAAAAGCTTTTAAGAGCCCTTTAGATATTAGAGGATTACCTAAAGCAGGCCCAAGAAAAAATAATAGAAAGCCAAGGAGGAAAGGTAAATCAATGATAGCTACAGACACACCTAATAAGAATGAGATTGAAGAACGAGAAATTGCTAAACATTCCAAGAAAAAAAAGCAAGCGGTAAAGAAAAGGACGACCGTCAAAAGGAGTGTTGCAAAGTGATTCATTAATATAATACATTTAAAACGATACATTAATATAATGTTCACTCCGAGGAAGAAGGATCGTTTGCAGAAACAGAAACTGATTTTGGTATCGTTGATCCAGAATGTTTCGGACAGTTGCCGACTTTACCAAAAGAAGGCAATTTTGTCCTAGTAGAGTTTAAAACAAATAATAAAAAGGTTTTCAACGCTGGAAAGGCGTTAAAAGATGCAGCCGGGAAACCGAGATAAGTTTTTTAAGGAGAGATTCTACAAATGGGAAATATCGCCTCCCAAATGTCGACATAAAAATGTTTATGCCTAATCCATCCTATTCGGGACAAACAAACAGGCAGCAGGGGTGTTATACCTTAGATTTAGGTTTTTTAGGAATAGATATTCGTTGACTCAACCATTTGTTCACAATGTTTAGCTTCATCATTCATGCTAATTAAAATTGAAACATTGTTTTGATACAAATTTAATTATGCTATTAATATAATTATTGTTCATTAAATGTAGTTTAAGATACTCTGTTCTAGTGTAAATTATTAATAGTGATCTTATGAATCCAAATGATTAATAAATAATATTTGTTAATTGATTTTTTTTTAATAAATCCTGCAATAAATCACTGTGACCCATGAAGTTCACTGTACCCCAAGGGCTTATCCAAAGTAACCCATGCATGTGTTACAGTGGATAATTTCCCATTTATAAAAAAAAATACTTTTGACGAAAATCTATGGCTGTTAGAATGTCTATCGTGTGTTTTTTGTGTACCCTGATAGTGTTACAAAACAATGGATTCAAATGCTAGGGCTAAATGTACTTAGCTTCAGAAATATTGGGCTTCAAACAAAAGTGTATCCACTGTTACCCACTCTCCCCTGCCTAATTGTGTCCAAGTTTCGACTGATAAATATTCAACGAATACCGGATTTTAATCAACCGCACGATTGGTTAGTAAAAATCGACCTATCCAACGCGTACTTTCACCTCCCCGTTGCGGAGTCACATCGAAGATACTTACGAATAATGTTCAAAGGCAAAATATATCAGATGACGTCATTGCCGTTCGGATTGGCCACGGCACCGAAGGTATTCGCCAGCTTGTCGAATTGGGTCACCCAAAAATTAAGAGAAAGGGGTCTCAGGGTTATTGTATACCTAGACGATTTTTTGTTAGCCCACCAAGACAAGCAGACTTTATCTGTACAAGCAATCGAGGCTGTACACCTCCTAGAAACCTTAGGATGGCAGATCAATTATGCGAAGTCCATACTGACCCCACAAAGACGTCTAGAATATTTAGGGATTACATGGGACCCGTGGCACGGGATAAAAAGCCTCCCAGATGCCAAATGCACGGTGTTGAAAGAGAAAATACTCCATGTTTTGTCTCGACAATCGGTTCGACTAAAAGAAATTCAAAGCCTCATAGGTCTTATAAACTTCGCAAGTTTTGTAGTGCCGCGAGGTCGCTTGAACCATCGAGAGCTTATCCATTTTTCCTTAAGCTTACCGGCCAACAATTTCTCTCGCCGCTATCAGGTCCACAAGCAGAGTCTAAAAGAATTAAAGTGGTGGCTGAGACATCACAACTGCCCGTCTGCCCTACACAAGCCACCCATCGAACACTTTCTGGCGACGGCTTGGCGTGGGGAGCGCGGCTAGACAAATTGCAACTATCGGGCAGATGGTCACCGCAGGAGACTCTCCTACACTCCAATCAAAAGGAAATGCTCGCTGTGTTCCACGTCTTGCGGAACGAGGTCCTTACCTAAAGGATTCGTCAGTGATGTTACAATGCGACAACAAGACGACAATAGCGTACTTGAGGAAGGAAGGCGGGACGAAGTCTACCGGCCTGATGAGCATAACCAGGAAAGTTTTCAAACTATTGGACCGCTACAACATTTACCTGACGGCTCACCACATACCAGGGAGATTCAATGGAGAAGCGGACCACATATCTCGTCTCAGGACCGATCTAGAATGGCATCTTCTTCCCGAGGTAACACGAGTCATATTTCAAAAATGGGGAGTGCCCCTTGTCGATCTGATGGCATCAGAAACAGCTCATGTAGTATCCCAGTATGTCAGTCTGGACATATTGGATCAAAAGGCACTGTTTCACGATGCTTTCAGCAGAAATTGGGACTTTCCTCTAGCATGGGTCTTCCCTCCGCCGTTCCTAATTCCGAAAGTACGTTCTCGCCTGAATTCTGCCAAAGGGACCTATCTGATTGTAGCTCCCAAATGGGAGAAAGTATTTTGGAAGCCAGATATACGGAACAGATCCCTGAGCCCTCCTTTCACAATACACCACCTTCACCGGGTCCTAGTAGATACGCTAACGGGTCTGCCCCCCAAGAAAGTCCACGAAATGACTCTTCAAGTCTGGAGATGTGGGGGTGGACTTGTAAATTAACAGACTGAACTCCAGAACAAAAATTACTTTTACAATCAGGATTGGCGCGAATCCTCTCTAAAGACCTATAAAAATGCATGGAGTAAATGGTTAAAATGGTGCTCAGATAATGATATATCGTCTCCTTATGATCCTAGTGGGTCACAATTAGCTAGATTTCTCTCTGATTTGTACCAAAAAGATAAGTTATCATATCGCACTATTTTAGTTTATAAATCGGCAATTGCTACTTTATGTAATCCCGATGTATCAGACAGGCTAAGCTCAAATATTTTGGTAAAGAAAATTCTAAAATCAATAGCTATTCAAAAACCACGTGAAACATATAAACCACCAATTTGGGATACAGATATTTTGACTAATTATCTCATAAATAATAAATGCGATGAAAATAACTTATTTCAGTGCTCCAAAAGGACGGCAACACTTTTGTTGCTATGTTCAGGGCGTAGGGTTCACGACCTGACATTGTTGTCAATAAATCAAAACCGATGTGTAATAGAAGAAGATTCAGTGTCCTTTTTTTCAATGTTTGGTTCCAAAACAGACAATGAGAGGCAAAGGCAATCTGGCTGGCGCCTATTGCGCAATAAAAACAACATTACTATTGACCCAGTTCACTGGCTTCACTGGGTGAAGCGGGTCATTACATTGTCTGCAGACCGGCGAAGTGTGTGTAATAACGACAATCTGTTTCTTACTTGCTGTGGACCACCAAAACCCGCATCACATAGTGATTGCTGGGTGGGTGAAACGGACGTTAAACGAGGCAGGCATTAAAGCTAGCCCAGGGAGTCTTCGCCCGGCGGTGGCATCCAAAAATTGGGTGCTACAACTACCTCTAGACGACATCTTGGCGCAAGGTAACTGGCGTAGCCAGGACATATTTACTCGCTTTTACCGCCGTGAAATCCAACCAATAAATTTGCCCCAAACATCTGGGGTATCCTCGTTTGTGCCTATATAATAGTATAATTTATACTAAAATGACTGATTATAAATATAACCTCATTTACATCGTCGTCGTAAATTTAAGAGTTAGACTCTTGTCGATGTAGCTCTCTCCATTTGACTATCCAGGGCCGCCTCCTTGATTTCCTTATACGACATTACAGCTACCTTTTCTTTTATTTGTGTTACGTAGCTTATTCTCGGCCTTCCCCTTCCTCTCTTGCCTGCAATCTTTCCTTCTATTATGTTATTTATAAAAGCGTCATGTCGTATAAGATGACCAATCATTTTCCCTCTCCTACTCTCTATTGTCCTCAACAGTTGTCTTTTCTCTCCTACTCTTTTTAACACTTCTTCATTTGTGATTCTTTCTGTCCATTTGATCTTTTCCATTCTCCGCCAGCATTTCAAACGCTTCTAGTAGTTCTCTGTCTTTTTGTGTCATGGTCCATGCTTCGCTCATTTACATATATATAATGAAAATATCATTTAGTTTTTCTCAAGAATAAACAATAACGTTGTGTTGATTTATTTGTTTAGAAACACCATTTTGGTGTTTTGCGATCTTAACATGATGTCGGTTTATGTTTTTGTACATTTTGTTTGTGTAAACAGACATGGTCCGAGTCTAAAATGTGTTTTAGCTTGAGATGATCTCTAGATTGCTGTATTGTTATTGTAGCAAAGTTATTAAATCACAAATAATTTAATCCCTCAGAAATAGTAATTATGAATAATTGTAGGAAACTAGAATGTGATAATTAATCAATTCTAATGAGCTGGAGTGGTATTTCGACTTCAAATCGTCCGTTATCATCTTCGTCTTCATCGCTGCATGTGTCAGAAATATCAGTCGGGTCAGTTTCAAAATCTGTGGTTGTTTCGATAACGACCTCTGCCGGATCCTTATACACAGTGTCAATCACGGCTAGTTGGAGACCGTGAGCTTGGCACAATTGATGGTGTCCGAAAAAATAAGTTCCCATTTTCTTCATAACACTGGCACCATCAGTCGTCAAGCTAATAACATCTTCGTCAAGAGACACGTTGAAAATTTGTAAGTGGTTCCCCAGTATTTCAAATGCAGCATGAGCAGGCATGGAGCCAGTTATTCTGACCAGTCCAAGGTTTTTAAAATTAAAGCCACCGAATTCTTTGGCGTGTAGATTAATGTTCATGTACCTCCTACTGCGTTGTGATGTCCATTCATCTAGTGTCACTGTAAATTTGATTCCCTCTTGCTTCATATTCACGATGTTTTTCTTCAAATCCGCTTTAATACTTTCGGCGTGATTAAATACAATGTTTGCTATTGTGTTCCCGGATTTTGGAAGCTCGTAACCACTTTTTCGAAATAAGCGCCGCAGGTCTAGACTTTTACAAAACAGGTTAAAACTCACACCATCTAACGCTGACATTCTAGAAACAATGGTTTCCATAGACTCGATTTCATTCGACTTAAAATAATCAGTCAAGAGTTTTCGCTTTTTGCCTTGATTTTTAGATGGGCCATCTGCTGAAGTGGACGTGTTTGCCGTTGCTACCAGAACGTCTAAAGTGTCTGTAGAAGTCCCAGGACGGCTCTCATTGTCAGACTCAGGTGGTGCAGGAAAAGCAATGTTTGGATGCCTCGATCGCAAATGTGTACGTAAACCGGTCGTGGCTCCTCCAGCAGCTTTCAATATCTTATGGCACAGTTTCCATTTAGCCGACTGTCCGTCTGTTGCGCGTAAAAAATGCTTCCATATCGGTAGTGTAGATTTTGTGAAATCCACAGATACTACTTTTTGTTCTTTCGAAAACCTGAAAGAAAACTATAGTTTAATTTGAGACCCATTATATAAATATTACGTAGGTACGTATTTAATATTTAACAAAGTCGTGTAGAAAACAATACCTAGTATTTTATTTTCTTTTTTGGAGAAAAAACAGATACAATACAGGCCAATAATATTTACAGGCACATTACATGCTAATTGCTAAGACAATTCCCACTAGGTATGAGGTCTATGAGGTCTGTCTGACAGTAGTTTTACAGCATTGTGATCGGAACTATGAATAAATATTAATGATAAGTATATGTATGTTGTACCTACTTAAATATTATTAAAACATTAACAAACAAAACTTTAGCTAAATTGAAAGGTAAATCACAGGAACTAAATTTAGGGAAATATTAAAATTAACAAGTTTTACTTACATCGTCCTTTAGTATTGCGAGCATAACACTCAATTCAATCCTATTAACTCACAACTGTCACAACACAACTTTCTTCAACAATTTTTCACTTTCAACTGATTACATATTTCATTTGCTATCTAGAATATTTAAGTGCAAAAACAGAAAGAGACAATGATAGGATATTACTGGGTTAAAATGAATTTTGTCTCGCTCTAACCCGCCCTCGCTTGAACCCTTTGGCCATAAAATACTACCTGAGTCCGAGCGGTGCCTCAGATTAAGACAATTAACTTTTATTTAATACATGCGTGGTAGTTTTGTTCAATAAGCATGTCGATATTAAGCGCTTTCGTCTAAAAATAGTAACATTTCCAATTCCGGAATTTTCGATATTAAGTGTGCCAATTCCGGAACTGCAATATCGGAAAAATCGTCCGAGATTCCGGAATTTCGAGATTCCGGAATTCCGGAATGCAAGCCCTAATAATGTGATTATCCTTACAGATAGCTAATGATTACTGTTATAAATATAAGGAGATTGGTTTAAAATATGTCTAATATTAACAGTGATTGATGTATCTCACAAGTGTTTCTTTCTCAAAATAAAATATTTTGGTATTATGTGCTAACTAAATCCTAATGTTTTTGAATAACTTAGCGTTATATGGTTTTTTTGTGAGTATGACAATAAATACCATTATTGTACTGGATGTCTGCATTTAATTTCTCACAAGTTGTGCTTATCCCGGCTTTCCCTGATTAGAACCTGAGCTAAGAAGTGTCTTTTACTAAGCTTCAGAGCATATGATTTTCAGTTTACGGCATACAGTTTCTGCGATGATTCTGATTATTTTTGTTAAGTTAAAACTATTCAAGAATAAAAATCGAAATTATTCAAATTGTGTATGGTATGTAATTACATAACAAAGCTTTTTTTTACTTCGTTCGTAAGAGTAAATTAGTTATGCCGAAGAGATAAGGTATGCATTAGGAGCGTTTATTTTTGTATTTTGTTTCAATAAACCTTGTCTTTAAGATATTTTATGTGTTTTTTTATTCCCACGATATTTTGAAACAAGATCTTTCGGCAGTGACTAAAAAGCTTACAGCCTGCTGATAGTATTAAATTAAGCAGTCACCGTAGCCTATGAAATCTTGTTTCTTCAGAGGACTCACATTCAGGTTAGCTTATATTGCAAAGGACATTAAGCGATAAGGGTATTATGCGTTTAGGACATTTAAGACCACATGCGTTTAAGTCATTTTGCGATTGAGTAATTATGCGTTTAGGTCATATAATAGTTATGACCTTTTGCGTTTGGGGTATTTTGCGTTTAGGACATTTCACGACTTTAGGTCATTATGCGTCTAATACATCATAATAGGTAGTAAGTGAACATACATAATTATACACTTGTCTTTCAGTTCAATATCAGTCAATAATACCAAGTAATACTTACTACCAGTTATTTTTCTAGTGAAACATAATGATTCTGAAGACTGCATACGTTTTCATATAATTTTGCTTTTTATACATGATACTTACCAATAGGCCCAAGGAATCACTTGGGATATTAAGTACCTTCAGAATCATTTTATCACATTGGCCAGACGATAACAAACACGTCTCATTTATTAGGCTTCGAATGAAGTACAGTTGATTAATACCAGTGTTTTACCTACCAATAAAACGCTTATTAAACAACTTACTCATTCGAAGCCTATTTCTATCGCTGCCTGGTGTAAATAAGACGCAATGAAGCTCGATTTCAACTCGAGAATCCATCATGGCTGCCATGGTGGGGTTTTAAACGGAAACAAATGGCGGGAATGTAGGGTGACCAGTACTGAAAAACGGCACTTCAACCAACATAGTCACGAAAAACAGGGTTGCCACTCTCATTTATTAGGCTTCGAATGAGTAAGTTGTTTAATAAGCGTTTTATTGGTAGGTAAAACGCTGGTATTGAGGGTATAAATAAACACTTAATCTTATAAGGTACATTACGTAAAAGATGTGTAATGTATATTTTTGCAGCAGTATATTTATATAATTGACAGCGTTTTACACAAAAATAAAACGCTAATTAAATAACTTACCATATTCGGAACCTAAGAATAATATTGAGAATGGCAACACTGCGTTGTCGGTCGTATTGTCCTTTTCTAGCATATACGTCCTTCTCTCTCCCACACTCCCACCACTCAGGCAGGTTGCTTTGACAGTTAAACAAGGCAAATTTTCAAGTCATTGTCTCAAAATTATACATATTTACACCAGGCAGGATTAAAACTTTAGGTTCCGAATATGGTAAGTTATTTCATTAGCGTTTATTTTTTTGTAAATCGCTGTCATTAAACAATTGTACCGATATTCGGAACCTAAGAATAATATTGAGACGTGTTTGTTATCGCCTGGTGGTGGGAAGACGCCAAGCCAATGTGATTATACATGTACTTATTATGCATATGTAATATTATTATATTAAGAGTGTTTAATTAATTATGTAGTACACCCTTTATTTTAACACTTGTGAGGAGAGAGATATTTAGTAAAGCATACATTTTGATATAAAATTATATTATGATACTAACTTTACATTTTATATATGTACTTAATGTAGGTACTTATAAATTTTCAAAGAGGGTAAGTGAGTCACCACAAGGGTGCTATACTTAAGACGAAACGGGAGCTGAGCTAAAAGTCAATTTTGAGATTTCAAGCTGAATATACCCGTCGCTCTGACGGGGCGTGAGAGACTGTATTTGTGTGTGTAATGCACGCACACAGATGCGTACGCTTGCACCCGCGCGCGCCTCATTGCCGACAATTTGCAATGTTATTTTTCGTGTCACTTATTACTTACTGTGTTGCGATTGAATTTTTTGACCCGGCTTACGTTTACGGAACTCGATAATCTTTCTACTACTGTGACTTGGCTTTGTTTACTTGACTTTGCTGATCAGCTTATTGTTTTGGACTCCGTGAGTTGTGGTTACCTATTGGACCGCACGCAATTCATCTACCTTTATTCAAGTAATTAAGCGTAATTAGCCGAAACCTTTATAAGAGTGTAATTCATAAGAAGTACATAAGATATAATGTATGTACTGGTTTGCTGTTAGCTTTTAATTGTATCACTTTACATATATGTTACTCAAATAACTAACACGGTTACACTGTTGTAAGAACATTAGTTTTCAGGTAGGCCTTATTATACCTACTATAGGCCTTATTACCTCCTAGTACCTTAGTAGTAGTAGTACTACTACGGAAATTGATTCAAAGACTCAAGACTGACTTAAGTGGCAGTAGGGTTTTTTCTAGGCTTAATGAGTTCGCTGAAGCTTATTTTTTATACTTAGCGCACAGAACCACTAGTTTAACAGTATCAGCTCTAACCACATGGGGGCTGTCCATAAATTACGTCATCGATTTTTGACGATTTTGGACCCCCCCCCCCCCCTATAATCATCCAAAAATCATGCATCAAATGACCCCATTTCCTCCTACTTAATGCTACCGTCATCCGATGTCCAGACCCCCCCCCCCTAATTTGAAATGACGTAATTTATGAATAGCCCCATGTCACCATTTTGTCCTTTACGTAACAAACTCAGGGGCCCAGAATATCCGATGTACCTATCAAATCAAGGTTCTGTACCAAATAAGGCCCGGTTATTATAGTTCGTTATTTTTTAGCATTAGAAAGAAGGTAAACAATCATGACGTGTCTTTTTATTAATAATTATTGAAAAACGCTTTCAAAAATTAGTTTATATTACTTATGAAAGCAAAAGAATATAAAAAAGTATATGATTAATACATACATACATACATACATACAATCACGCCTATTTCCCGTAGGCAGAGACCACGGATTTCCACTTGCTACGATCCTGACATACCACTTTCGCTTCCTTCACATTCATAACATTCCTCATACACGCTCGCCGGTTTAGGGTGCTCTTGCTCATTAATATGATTAATATGATTTATAATTCTAACATATTTGCTATGACTTATTTTTCAATGGTAATTTTTAATAAGACATGTCAAAATCTGTTACCTTAATGCAAAAAAAACGAACTTTAAGCGTGCTAACTTTCAAAATTTCATTTTTTATAAGATAGTATAAGTAGATGGGCAAAAATTTTGCGTCCATGTCCACCAGTGAGTAAGTGATTGAGATACCTAAACATTTAACTTTATAATGTAAAATGATATAATTTACTAACCTACTCGTTTAATTTCAGGTAGGTTGAATAAGGAACCAAGTAACCATGGGGAGGAGCAGTATTTACTAATATTTTCTTTTTGGGTCTTCAGAGTGTATCGTTTCCTTTTTTTTTGCACATATTACACTTAAATATATATTCTCTGTGTAAACCCTTACGTCTTTCAATGACAAAGGCAAGATCAGCAAATGTACAATTTGTATGATCGTGCCTGATATTTGAGATCACAGAAAATAAATATTTTAAATCCACTATTCTGCGACCTTCTAAAATTTTGTTTTATCATGATTCATGATCAAAAAGCTCGGATTCAATAGTCATATCAAACGTCGATTATGCAGTTGATGATGAGCTTGCATTTTCTACCATTGGTGCTGCAAATGCATCAACCGGTGGCGATAAACTTTGCCCTCTTGTAAAACAAATTACTATTGTGATTGTGTCCAGCAAAAGGCCAAAATTCGGTTTACTTTCCTGTTTAAAATATTACTAATTTATTCATATTTCAGATTAGGTACATAGGTAACTGTCTGAATGTTACAATGCCAGCTGGCAAATTCTATCACATTTGTTTGTTTGGTAGTCATGGTAACATTCACTTACATTGATATCCTTATTAAGATCTGTATCTTATTATCCAGACCTTAAAATATTGCCACCGTTGCCCTTTAAAAAAATACTGTTTAAATAATTGGCTACTCAAACAATGCTTCTATAGTATAAATAATGACTACACAAAAATGGGTAGTATTGTATATAATGCCCGAAATAAGGCCCGATTCTTAAGCGGGTTTAAATTTTGAGGCCATGTCCGCTAATACTATAGACAAAATATCAAGTTTAATAAACACAAAAAAAAAACATTGATGGACCTTATTTTATAATTTAGGCCTTACTTTGTAATTTAAAGTAGAGTTAGGCCAAGAAAAATCTATAGCGATTTTGATAGAACACGCAGTGCAAGTATTATTTCAAACGTCGCTTCTATGAAATTATGACATATAAATAACACTTGCACTGCGTGTGCTATCAAAATTGCTGTAGACTTTTCTTGGTCTGACTCTAAAATATTCTTTATTTTATTACACCACAAACATAAAAACAAATTTAAAAAAAACCGGCGAAGTGCAAGTCGGACTCGCACACGAAGGGTTCCGTACCATTATTTATAAAAACGGTCACCCATCCAAGTACTGACCCCGCCCGACGTTGCTTAACTTGGGTCAAAAATCACGTTTGTTGTATGGGAGGCCCCACTAAAATTTTTATTTTATCCTGTTTTTAGTATTTGTTGTTATAGCGGCAACAGAAATAAATCATCTGTGAAAATTTCAACTGTCTAGCTATCACGGTTCGTGAGATACAGCCTGGTGACAGACGGACGGACGGACAGCGGAATCTTAGTAATAGGGTCCCGTGTTTTACCCTTTGGGTACGGAACCCTAAAACCGATTGCTAATGCTTAAAAACGAAGTATAGACATGACAACCAAATATTAACGCCATTGTAGGGCAGGATATACAGAACATGAATCATTAGTACTGTCACGCTCCGTGATTGTTGAGCCATTTAGGGTTCTAGCTAAATTGGACATTCCATAGAGCACAAGTAAGTATGGAACAACCAATTCAGCTAGGACCCTAAATTGCTCGACAATTACGAAGCGTGCCTGTAGGTACCTAAAAATTTTGTTAACCCATTTTAACCATGCAATAAAATATTTTTGATTTTGATTTCTAATTTGAAATATTAGAATCAAAAAGTTCATAATAGATTGTATATCATAACTACAAAAATGTGTTCCCTACTCTCAACCCAAAACCCCTTGTATCTTAGGATCTAGATATTTTCACACAAGACGGTTTATCGATAACTTCTTACATCACTAGATTATCGACATTAAATGTCGACTATTGCCCATCACTTTTCTGGCTGTGTACGTATTTAGAAACTTGACTCCGCCCCTAAAATTAGTGCGATAGGGACAACTGCAGCTGAGGCGAAAAATCCTGCGTAAAAATGACAAAAATCGAGGTTTCGTAGTCCTCTTTTTCCTCCCCCAAAACTTAACCAATCGTAACCAAATTTGGAAATCTAAATGATTATGAAATTATCTGTGTCGGACCGTTTTGCTTTTTTGGCTAATTGATATCAGTTTTGAATACCACGCCTCTCATTGCGGCATAGTCTATTAGGCCATTTTGGCCGTTTTTGAAGGGCTCTAGCGCCTTAAAAAACAAAAATATCAAAAAAAGCAAAACGGTCCGACACAGATATTGACAATATTAATCTGTGTTGAAAAAATCATTGCTCTAGCTTCAAAAACCACGGAGGAAAACGAGGACTACGTTTGTATGGAGGAATGACCACTCCTGTTGGCTCTTAATTATATGTATGTGAAACTAGGTAAAAGAAGATGAGATTTTAAGTCAGTCTACTCTTCAAGGAGCATACAACATCTGTGATAAGGAGTGATGTAATTAAAATATGAGGAGATAAGAATTATAAAGTACTCGAGTAGTTTTTATTTAGAACTCCCAATTATTAACAAATTTGATAATAATTATCTAGTAAAGTAAGCAGTTGCAGGAATATAACAAGGACAAGACCTTTCTTATTTCCAAAATCTCTCGGGATTAAGTAGACGAATATTGTACATATTCGTTATATCACTATCACTACCCACAAAGTTAGTATTGGGTACCTACTTACTAAAATGTCATAGGGAATTACTGAATTCCTTTCATGACTGTGAGCCAGTGTGAGCTATATACTTGGTTATAGCTATAAAATGCATTTAATCCTTTGTACGCTTTACTAACGCGAACGCGAGCTAATGTACCTAAACAAACCTTACTTAAAATTGTGAAGGTTACTTTGAGAGCTTAAGCCATAACATAACACTCATGTTGGCACGACTAGTAATGATAATGACGCTTTTTGGTGCTCTTGGCGTTCAAATGGTTAATATAGAAATGCCACAGAACCTTATCAATGATATTTGTATAGGTGCAGGCTCATTCTGATTATATTCATGTTTAGCTATCATAAGTGACCTTAATTGTACTCATTAATTTCTATATATGCAGTAAGTTTACCTTATCTGGTGCCTACTAGTAGACATAAGCTTGATTGGTTCTGAACGCTGAAGTGGCTTAATTTATGTAAAGCATTTACAGACATTGCATAGTTCTGAATATTCAGTTTCCTCTTTCCAGTGTGTAAATTATTAAGAATTAGGTACTTAATTCGAAACCTTAGCTCATCGCATGTGTTTTAACCAAAATGCAGATTTGTGTGTTTATTTAGTGATTTTACATTATTTGCAATAACTGTGCGGAACCATGGGGTCCCCGACCTTTTGCCGGGGCCCAAAGCCAACAGCGCAGAGGCCCTTTAAGAGGGACCTATTTCATCCAACGCTAGAGTCAACACTTTGTCGAATTTATTTGATATTTATGTATACTTATCCTCATGAACTAAGGATAACTGTAACTTTTTGATATCAAATATACGCAGAATTGTCAATTATTTTATATTCTGAAATTATAATATTACTGGATTTGGGCCAGTGTGCTTTTGTATACTATATCTCTGGCCTACGATATAGGCTAGTCTATTAACATCCCGCCTCCTGGAAGGCAGTATACAGACTTCTTAGATATATATTCACGGTAGCGCTAAGTGTGTGGACTTAGTTTTCCGAGACTTGACTGCATGAGATTATTGTGAACATTTTTTCAGGTCTCGAGCAAGAAGGGTACCTAGATAGGTTGAGGTCCTTAACTTGTGGATTTGGTAGAAGCAAGACACAGACGGGGTGTAAATTAATTAATCCACCATGTTTCAAGAGATTTTTGTTCATTGATGCCTTCAGGTTACACTGTACAGACAGACTAACACTTTGGCAGAGTTTTGCTAACATATAATAAATTACTGCATTTGTTTGGGTGTACATGTTCCACATCAAAGACATATTTATATATTTCAATCTATTTTTGAAAAGTTCGCGTTTCAAAATAGCTTCGCCTTTCGCAAGGCGTGCTCCTGTTTCCCTATTTTATTGTGCAAAGCGAACAGTATCACAATGTTATAATTTTGTATAAATTGAGAACTAGAGGGTCATGCCCTAGACGTGACCGCCCAGAAGTTGTGCTAGAACCGTTCGTGCAAACCATTCAGTCACTTTTGTAGTGGGTACATTCCACGGTCTTAAATTTGTTAAACGTGTAGTATCAAACTATGACAAGTCATGATAAGTGAATTAAGTGATAACAGTATCTAGTCCGTGCATAGAAGCACTTGCCCTTGAGGTTAGGGCTTGGGTAGTTTAAAATAAACTTAATCCGTGCATAGGAGCACTTACGATACAGGTGGTTTTAAACTTCCTGGGTCACAATACAGACACAATGTGTAAAATACATAATTGATAAACGCCCGTCAGGCCAGTTTTGTATATTTTATTTCAAACATGCTTGTGCAGCACCGCCAGCACATGATAATTTTCCTATACCATGGCAGTCAGGGATATAATAGTTAAATAGGTAGGTAACCTTGGTCATGTCGTGTACATAGGTAGGTACTCGTAAACATGTTAACTGAAAGTCTAGTGCTCTCGAGGAAAATATAATTTATGCAACTGTGAGCTGCTCTTACATTGAGATCATATGTATTTATTTCTAGTCTGCCTTAGCAGGCCTAGACTTCAAAGGTTTTTTAGATATTCATAGGGCCGTTAATCGGACCCTTTGTACACCTTGAGCAGGCTGTTTGTTTCACACCATGAGTAATATCATTTGAATTATATTGTAAACCTAGCTTATTTCAGAATGGAACCGTAAGCACTGTCGTGAGCTTACAGAGTCTGATTTAAATTAGAGTCCACCGATTGTCTGGACCTTGGTGGATTGACCACTCCTTATTCTAATTATCAATATTCTGCCTGGGCTTATAATCGAAATTAGGTGACTAAATCTCTTAGTATTCTCTATGCCGCCCAAGTTATGAGGCTAAGCGTCTCCAGGCCCCTGTTTCACCAACGTGACAGGTGCGGCGAATTGTAAAATCACTGTTGCTGACGTCACAGGATCCATGGGCTACGGTTACCGCTTACCATCGGGCGGGCCGTATTCCTGTTTGCCACCATCATTGTATTATTAAAAAAAACTTTATTATATCGGATAAAAACAGATATTTCTCCTGCGAGGTTTCTGACAATTGTCACAAGAAACACTACAATTGTCACGAAATTCCGACATATAACTCATTACCTGTCAAGAATTACCTACAATTCTTCTAAATCTTTGACAATTGTCAGAAACCTCGCAAGAGAAATATCTGTTTTTATCCGATATAATAAAGTTTTTTTTAATAATACAATGATGGTGGCAAACAGGAATACGGCCCGCCCGATGGTAAGCGGTAACCGTAGCCCATGGATGCCTGTGACGTCAGCAACAGTGATTTTACAATTCGTCGCACCTGTCACCGATGTGAAATTGGGGCCAGACCACAATTTTATATTAGGGTGCAAAGATTTTTTCATCTTTAAAATAAAAATGAGTCGAGATAGGCCTGGAATCTTAGGTTATTTTATACCTTATAATTTTAGAAATGTAATGTAAATGGAAAGCAGTTTTCACTTTTACCACAGTTAATTAGCCCAATTTTGGGTTTAGCCAATAGGGTGTTTGGGACCCTTTCAGAATAGATTGGTAAACAAAAATGAAAACTAATAACAAAGCCTTGCCTATTTCGACTGTCCCAAAATATTATTTTGTTAGAACCCTTTTTACTTTCTCTAAAAGGATTTATTTACAAATTCATTTTTGTAATATTTTTCTGATTGTGGCTTACTTGCTCGCATGTGTTATGACCATATCATTTATATTTCTGTGAATATGTCTGACATGCCTTGCGCAGGATTACATAGGTTATAATATCATCATCAATAACTTGACGTCAGTTTGTGAATGAATCAAAGATTCTTTGGCACACCTTACGCAGGTGGAGACCAGGGATGTAACGGGTGTGGTTTTATCGGAACCGAAAACGGAAACAGATGTTTTCAATTTAGTTTAACGGAACCGAAAACGGAACCGAAAACGGAAACGGAACCGTAAACGGAACCGAAAACGGAACCGGAACTAGAATCGGAGCCTGACTTTTTAACGATGTAGTCGTTTTCCCCTTTCTAGAATAAACCTTCAGACAAAGTTTACACTTAGCCGTGTCCCCACTTACTTCATCAAAATAGTTCCAAATCGAACTTGATTTCGGCTTCATTGTGCGTTTTTTTACACACTAACATTCACCACACACACTACATACAGTCAGTAGTCAGTACACAACAGAACACATACGATTTTAATTTTAATAACACGAATAAAACAAAGTATACAAACAAACAACAAATTAGCGTAGCACGTGGCAAGCGGGGCGATGAGCGAATGACTGGTATGAACCTGTTTGTTTTTGATGTACGCCGCCGCCGCACGAAGCATTGACATCCGTTATAACTTCCGTTTCAAACATAACGGAACCGGAACAGAAACGGATGTGTAATACCAAACGGAAGTTCCGCCTTAACGGAAACGGAACCGGAGCTCCGTAACATCCCTGGTGGAGACATGGCAGCCTTAGATAGGTACATAATATATTGGTTTCATCACAAATAACTTGACGTTAGTTTGTGAACGAATAAAATATTTTCTTAGGCACACCTTACGCAGGTGGAACCATAACAGACGTAGGTTTAAGAATATCATTCAAATCGAATACCCTGAGTTTATGGGTAATATTCCCTTAGTTGCGGGTTCCTTGCTCGACAAGGTGAAAGGCTTTATGCAGGCTTTCACAGGCACTTTTAGAAAGTGTCATTCACGGTGACGCGCAGATTTGCCAAAACTAAAGTTTAACTCTTCAGTTAACTAATATAATTTGACAATATGAACCAAACCATGCGTCTTCGTCAATGAATCAATCTAAAGATTCCCGTATCGTTAATGCCAAGTGTACTATTTATGTAGGTAGGTAGGTAGGCTTAAGAATTGACCCTCTTGTATGTATTTACGTAACGAATTAATAATCAAGTTATTCAAATCCAAAATAACACCAGCACATATAGCAACTACATGCAAGAGTTCTTTTCCTTAACCTTTTAAGCTGTAAGTACCTGCTAAGTTATTTATTTAAGTAGGTACCTACATTTTAACCTACCTACATTTTAACAATTTTTTCAAAATTAAATATCTAGTTGGAGAGATATAAGTTGGTAGATCAAGAGTGAAATACTTCACGATTTCGCATGTCATTCTTGCGCAGAGCCATGCTAATCTCTCTCTATGTCTAGTCAGATTTAAGTTTATGTACTGCCGAAGTACTCACATTCCACAAAAATAAATGCAATGTTTGCGATGTAGGTTTGTTCGTTACCTTGTGTCCCTCAGAGCTTCGTCGACTCCTAAGCGGGTACACTTATTTATCAGCAATTTAATTCACAAAAAAAAAATTGCAATATTATATTAACCCGGAACGGGATAAAAAGACAAATTGCTGATAGATACTTGGGCAGATAAAACCTACACGTCTATAAACTTCTAACTTAATACATAGGTTCTACTTAACACGTATTAACTATCCGATCCTTTCGTATTCGAAAACACAAATCACTTGAAAACTGAAGTAAGTATTATAATTTCAACCGTTATTATACACACACAAAGATTTAAACTAACAAGACTCGGAAGAGACTTAATGTAGGTATAAAATTAAATTCTAATGGTGACACGTGCACGCTTTACCAGCTCGATGTGTTTTCTAACATATGTGTTTTAGTATTTTCATTGGCATAGCCACGGTGCGCGCAGGCAGCCTTTGAAAACACTTGCACATCACTATTCCGGATCGTTTTTATTTGCTAGATAGTTTATCGGACAACTAAATTTAAATATTTATTTCGAACGGCAAAAGCCGTTAGAAACTGTTTTTCAATATAGTCAGCTAAACTGGGGTACAAATTCAAAAACTCACCACCAGTTTAGCTTCACGACCTTCCAGATGGAAAAACAGCAAGCCAATGACTTGAAAATTTGCCTTGTTTAACTGTCAAAGCAACCTGCCTGAGTGGTGGGAGTGTGGGAGAGAGAAGGACGTATATGCTAGAAAAGGACAATACGACCGACAACGCAGTGTTGCCATTCTCAATATTATTCTTAGGTTCCGAATATCGGTACAGTTGTTTAATTACTTATTTAAGTTTTATTACACACAACATAGGCAATGTACTTAGACTTAATGCCAACATCCATATATGAATTAGCTTAAATAAATATTATATAAGTAGTAATCTAATTTCGCCGTATTAAATCGCCCAGCCTGTACTGTAATTACCAAATGATTGGGGCCCAGGATCAAAAAGCTATACCTTGTGTTTAATTGGTAAATGTGTAATATTCTTTTTAGGTACAATCAGTAAAATAATAGGAAAACCGTAAAAGACGGATATTTCAAAAATAAAAAAATAATTAAAGGCAGTACGGGTTCCGGCAGAGTGACTGCTGACTTGATTGATTTGGGCTGAACAGCTTCGATTTTTAGATGATTATAATGTGAACAGAAGAACATCCTCGAACGTCATAACGACACCACGATCAAACCCAATTTTAAGTCAAAGTTCAGACAGCCAGCAATCGGTTTCAATAGATACGGAGGAAGCATTGACATAGATATCTAGGGACTGGCTTTACGAACAATAATAACGAGGCATGACAGGGGCCAGTACAGCGGTGTGACACCGGTACAACGCGATTGGTTGATGAGTTCACGGCAAAACCCCTGCCGATAAAAAAATCCGCCGCAAATGAGGCAAGTCTATTTGCTAGATCAATCACTTGGACATTTGGTGGCGGATAACTGGACTGCGAAAAATGACTGCACAACGAGTAGAGCAGGTATTGAAGATTCGCCCCATACTAGTTTACTTTTACTCCGTGTACTTAACTGTGCGTGTAGAAAATGGCATCTGAAGAAGATGTTGACAGCCTAAGTTTAGGACTCCAGTATTTATCGAAAAGCACCATCAATAATTTTGCAGGTAAGTCTTGCCTATAATATTGCATCATTATCCCGTATTTACGTATGGTACGTATCAATGTATGGTAGGTATAGGGTTGCCAGATCGAAAGGCGCTATTATCGGGAAAAAATATAAATTTTTCGGGATTTTGGGACTTAAATCGGGAAAAAAAAAGAGAATTCAAATTTGTAATTGTATTAAAAACAACGATATTTTACATTATTGGCACTACATCAGCTGCTCTGCCCATAGACGTTTTTATATAAAAATAGTATACATTCTTTGAGATCTTGAAAAAACAAAAAAAAATTCGCGGCGGCGAGCGGCTCGACGCGATGACAGTTCGGAATTTGAAATTATTGTTTTATAACGTGAAGCTGTTTTTCGGGACAATTTTCACTTTGTCGGGAATCGGGAAGGCATGCTAAAAATCGGGAGAATCCCGCCAAATCCCGACCATCTGGCAACCCTAGGTAGGTACCTATATGAATTCTCTATTTTATAATGCTTGGGTCCTTTTTTGAGTTTTAATTTTACCTACTTAGTTTGAGAATGTACAAATTCTGGATTAAACTTGTCATGCCCGAGATGCGAGTATACGACGAATCATATTTGTAGTAAAAATAATTATGTGTGTCTTTTGGCGTTTACAAAACGAGAAATTTAATTCTACGAAACTCAACTTAAGGAAGTCCTACCATATTTATCTAAGTAACTAAAATGGCTTTGCTTGTTTTTTCTTTCAGATAATGACATAACTTTCAAACTTATGGAAAAAATTCAGGACCCCGAGCTGAAAGAGCTGATCCCAAATTTCAAAGAGAGAATATTATTCAAGACAGGGCTCGAGAAACTACATCAAATAATCCATGTAAGTAAAGTAAACCTACTCGATTGTTATTTTATCGTGTTGAAATGATTTGCATAGAGGCATTCTATAAAGAGCTAGACCTGTGTGTTATCTTATAAAAAATTAAAAAACCTGCTAAGGACGAGTCCGACTCGCGCACTGAGGGTTCCCTGTAGCCAAGTCACTGAAATATACTTGTATTATCGGGTTCATAAGTATAAGTACGATCCCAAAGGTTCAAAAATATCTAAGCAACTTTACGCAACTACTTTATTAAGGCGTGTTGACATATCTTTGGGCACTTTGTCCGTGCATGTATTTCTAACTTGACTGTACTGTATGTATGCCAGGCCGCATAGTTACACACAAGACACCATGTGGGTGTTAAGTGCAGTCGGTCTTTTCTTTCACCATTATAACATGGCGTCAGAAGTGGGATCCTTACTTAGCTTTATTACAGTATAGAAATACAGCTAAAAATCACATGTTATCACCGGCTGAGTTATTCATGTCTAGAAAATTAAGAAGTAAAATACCAGTAAACTTTAACAAACTCAGACCTAAAGCTGTGACATTTAATGAATACAGACAATCAGCTGTTAAAAATAATGAAGAGATGTCTAGATATTATTATAGTAATGCTAAAGCAATGTCCATATTGTATCCAGGTGACCGGGTTTATTATAAGAAAAATCCACACAGTACTTGGGAAAAGGCTGTAATTGTAAAACGGTTAGGTAATAATAGGTCATATGTGATTTTAATATATCAATATAAACTTAAGGAAAGGGATGTTATGTAGGTAAGTAACTTGATAATAACCTAGTTGGATCCTATATGGTGTTATCTGTGGCAACTCTCTCTTACATTGAAGATGGCGTCTAGAATACTGATGTGCTCCATGAATATTTAATTAAAATAAAGATAATTAAGTGCAGTCGGTCTTTTCTTTCACCATTATAACAGTGAGAAGCTGTGTTTTCATACACCTGACACCTTGCACGCTGTGTCACTTGTATGGATGGAAACACAGGTTCGCATATCTCTGGTGGATGCACACCCTTGCTCTGATTTTTGATCTTATAAGTTTAACAGTCATGTATTTTTGTGTATCTGTCTGTGGCACCATAGCACCCAAGCGCGTGAACAGATTTGAGTCTGATTTTTTAAATCGAATGTAGGTACCTACCGGAGATGGTTGTAAGCTATGTTTAGTGGAAATAAAAGCTGTCATCTCCAAGATATTCAGCTTTCATTGAAACTAGTGACAGGATTTTAGTCAGTATTGAAGCTAAGAATTTCAAATTTTGGTTTCTATTAGTTTTAGTATCATTTTCTACACACCACGCACTACTTAAATGAGGGTCTCATGATGACCAGCTACTTGTGTTGAGGGTGATTTAAATTTTTAGATTATTAATTTGCCTTGTTAATTCGTTTATTATATGTGCGGTCAAATCTTGCAAGTGGTCAGCTTCTCGAAATGTAAGTCGGATGCAAATATGTGATGGTAGGTACCATAAAGCTCCCAAGTAGCACAGATTAGCTGTATAGCAGCCGCATAATGAAGTACGAATACGCTTGAAGCTGGAATATAAAAGCTGCATAAGAGCTGTATAAGCGTCTTTTCAGCTTTTATAACTCTTAAATGGGCACAAATTAGGCAGCCTTAAGTTCACATAGCTACTTAAGAGCGTTGTAGCAGCAATTTAACGGAATTATAAGGGGTAACAGGAGTTATAAGAGGTGTATATTGACTGGGTAAGAGACCACCAGTTACCCTATATTCAGCTAATATGTCACATGTGCGCCCTAATACTGGGAAAGATTGACGTTGGGCTGAATAAAAGATAATTAATAACATACTTTTACACCTCTGCCTTAAAAATCGGGCAAGTGCGAGTCGGACTCGCGCACGAAGGGTTCCGTACCATATAAAAAAAAAAACAAAAAAAAAAGCAAAAAAAAAACGGTCACCCATCCAAGTACTGACCACTCCCGACGTTGCTTAACTTTGGTCAAAACTCAGTTTGTTGTATGGGAGCCCCATTTAAATATTTATTTTATTCTGTTTTTAGTATTTGTTGTTATAGCGGCAACAGAAATACATCATCTGTGAAAATTTCAACTGTCTAGCTATCACGGTTCGTGAGATACAGCCTGGTGACAGACGGACGGACGGACGGACGGACAGCGAAGTCTTAGTAATAGGGTCCCGTTTTACCCTTTGGATACGGAACCCTAAAAATCAGCTATTATATTTCGTATAGTGACGACGAACGCAGAGGTGAACATATTTATATTGAAGCAAAAACGTTAAGCGCAACGACACCGACATAAGTCATTTTGTTAAAGTGTTTAGTTAAATGTTTGTACATGATCTTTTATATATTAATGCGAGAAAGATGTTTGGGAATGCAAGTTTATTGACATTACATATATACATTATCTAAGAAAATTTCAGTGCGCCACGAAAATAATCAGTATTTATTTAAATGAATGATAATAAATAAGTTATGTGTAAAAACTATTTCAGTGGTTTGGACAGAATTATGAGATAAAAAGTTAATAATACGTTATAGGAAGTACTAAACTAATGATTTAGGTTAAGAACTCAGGCACAAAACCTTATTGTTACCCTTAAAAGTTGGAAAAGCAATTTCAATTTTGTAGGTTATATACAATAAAATGGCGGTCAATGTTAAAAAGCAACGTGAACCGTTAAAATTCTTATATGCAGCATACGACTGTTATATATCTGATAGAGATACTTAAGTGAACCACTATAAAGTCCAAGTCGTTATTTCGATACACTAGTGAACCTCTAAACAGTTAAAAGGCATCTTGTGAACGTTTTAACAGCCGCTATGCAGACAGGCCCAATGGTAGTATAATAGGCTGCTTAGCGGTAAACATGTTCAGCGCTAAGCCGTATTATGCGCCACATGTGTTCGATTATACGTCTATTGGTTTCATAATAGTTCACTCGTTCTCCCTTATAATAAGTCAGCGAAATAAAAGCTGCTTTAGCGGTAAACATCTTCAGCTATAAGCTGTATTATGCGCCCCATGTGTTCCATTTATACGTCTATTGGCTTCATATTAGTTCACTCGTGCTCCCTTAAAAGTCAGCGTAATAAAAGCTGCTTAGCGGTAAACATGTTCAGCGATAAGCTGTATTATGCGCCACGTGTGTTTCATTATACGTCTATTGGCTTCATAATAGCTCATTCGTGCTTCCTTAAAAAGTCAGCGTAATAAAAGCTGCTTAGCGGTAAACACGTTCAGCGATAAGCTGTATTATGCGCCACATGTGTTCCATTATACGTCTATTGGCTTCATATTAGTTCACTCGTGCTACCTTAAAAATCAGTGTAATAAAAGCTGCTTAGCGGTAAACATGTTAAGCGACAAGCTGTATTATGTGCCACATGTGTTCCATTATACGTCTATTAGCTACATAATAGTTCACTTGTGCTCCCTTAATAAGTCAACGTAATAAAAGTCCACAATTACCTCCTTATACAGCACATGGCGTAATTTTATCCACTAAACAGACCTTATAACGGTTAAAGCATTTGATAACCCTTAAAGCTGTATAGGGTCGTAGCAATTATACCTTTATATCTCTCTTTGCGTATTAATGGTAGTTTTCAGAGCCGTAATGCAGCTTTTAATCAGCCCTAAGCTATATAAATATCACTGAGATCTATTATACAGCTGTAGGACCACGAGTGTGCTCTTATAAGTGTCTTAATACGCACAGAGCGTTAGATAGAACTAAAAGTGAGTAGTTATAGAGCTATCTGTGCTACTTGGGCTGGTCTGGTGATGTAGATGGAAGGTGGCCACAGGAACTTCTTAATAGTTACACTAGATATTCTCTCAACAAGTTCATGATTGAGCAAAAAAGACAGTCTGCAACAAAAGCTTGCACAAAGAGTGAACTTTTTGACAGACAGTTTCTGCAGAAACGCGGCTGGTGCCGATTAATTTGCTGCCTGCCATGCAGCTACAAGTAACTATAATAGTTTTTTTTTACAAGGGGGCAAAGTTGTTGTTTAACCGCTCGTGCTAATATTGATACCCGAGCAAGCGAAAGATTCCAAAATTCATCCACGAGCGTAGCGAGTGCTTCGAAAAATGGAATCTTGAGCGTTGCAAGGGTTTCAAAGCACGAGGGTTAAACAAAATTTGCCCCCGAGTGAAACACAACAGTTTTCACCACACCAACCCCAAGCAAATATTAAAATATCAAACAAAATCAAACCAAATCAAATTCCAATGAATGTTTTTAAATATTTATTATCCAAAATCATCATTTAAAAGTCAATTCTACCAGCAAACATAAGGAAACACTTAAAATTTGCATTTGATTAAATTTGCCTCACATGTGAATTACTGATAGCAAAGTGCAACTTTTCTACCCGTTTTTTAAGTTCCGAGCTGGTGTGGTGAAAAATTCATTATACGCGATAGACTACTTTTAGGTAGAGAGTTTTATTTCTTGAGTAACTATCGCGGTAACCGAAGACTAAATTGTGCTTATTTACAGTGAACGAGCATGTCACTAATAAGAGCTGCCATCGAGGTGAAGAAATGGCAACGTGCTCGATGGATGAAACAAACAAGGTAAGCTAAAAAGTACATTGTGAACCTTATTGAACTGCAGAAGGTTGATATTGGGCTGTATGTAGTGTATAGTGTGTAGTAGGTACGCGCGTAATTTGACGCCCCGTAATTTGGCGCGTAATTGGTCGAAAAATACTAACTGTAAAACATGAACGAAAATGAAATCTAATCGAATCCAAATGAATGATATTAAATATTTATCATCCAAAATCATCATTTAAAAGTCCATTCTATCAGCCAAGTATGTTGATAGCAATGAGGAGAAAGAGCCACTGTTGGGTGGCGCGTCGGAGCTGCCAGCAGCTCCAGAGTAGCGAGTGCCCCTGCCGGAGCAGCGGAGTCTGGGGGTTTCTCAGCTACGGCTGTATATGGTGCTCCTGCTGGAAGAGGAGCCCCGGAGGCCACTCACACGAGAGGAGGTGGAGGAGGCGAGGGCACGGTGGCAGGCGGCCGTGGAGGCGTAAAAAAAAAATGACTGACTGAACTTATTCACTCCCATCCCTCCACTATTTATCAATAATTTAGATAAAATTATTTTTTTATTTTGTCCGGGTTTCGTTTACCTGTGGATTGGTTTGCATTCTTTGCAATTCGTTTTATATTATAACCAATAAAAAAGCTAAGAAGTGTGGCGGCCTGCATGGTCCGCCACTAGGGTTGCCACCCGTACTTTAATATAAAGTATTGTACTCTATTTTAGCCGTGTGTACGTTATTTTTTACGAAACACATAAAGTACGCCAAAATACTTTATTTACAACATTCATCAGTGATTAGTATTTTTTTAAGTAAAACACACATATTTTATAAATTTTCATACTTAAATTGAACAGTAAAATACTTTAGAGTATGTTTCTGAACGAAATTTTATTACATTTCGCATTTTATGGGGCCTACCTACACACATGCATGACCAACGCGAACGTTGGCAAACATAAGGGACGCAGATATATGAACGCATCGCTGCGTCCTTTTCATTTACCGACGTTGGTTGGACATGAGTTTGTGGGCCCCATTACCGCTTGGCATTTTGAAATTGACATTGACAGCTGCCACTGCCACTGTCAATAGTGTCAATAAAATTTTCGCGGTATCCCCATTCCCCAATATCTGTCGTTTTTCTGTCTTGTCTCTTGTGTTGTGTGTGATTCTGCGCTAAACTTTTGTTGAGAATAAGTTTTAAAACAGTGTTAAAAGGTGTTTTGACTGTTAGATTCCTTAAATTTAAAATGGAAAGTGACTTAAGTGACTTAAGTGACGAAGAATACGAAGATGGGACTGTTCGCGTGGTAAAAAAACGTAAAGTAGAAAAACGTGCACAAAAATATAAATTTCAATGGGAAGCCGATTTCCCTTGGCTAAAGAAGGATGAAACTAACGATTTTAATGCAAAATGCACAGCGTGTGGTGTTGTTATTGTTATCGGAACAGGTGGCGTAGGTCAGGTGAGCATTAATTTTTTTTGGTACCTATTCTATTACCCTTCACTGGCTACACTACATAGATTACCTAGTTTACCTATTTGGATTAATGAAATGAAGCCTTTTAACTGTTTTTTTATTGAAGAATTTGAATACATTAATTTTTAAGCCATGTGCCAAAAATAATATTTTTCATACTACATATTAACATATTATATAATTTATGTAGTACAGTCGGCTCCATAAATATAGGTACAGATGGAACATAAATATGTAAACAGTTACACCTTATTGTCAATGTAATAAGGGTGTAACCATATTTATGACTGTTTATATATTTATAGATGTGACCGTCTGACCGTACCTAGTACCTACACACACTTCAAAGACAGGTATACAATTCCGATTAATATACAGTTTCATTCACGGTTAGTTGTTTGGTCAAGTTACTGGTGCATGTTTTAACTCTAACAGTCTTAACTTAACTAACTATACTGTATTGTTTGAGTGTTTTTGTGCATACTAAAATTACTAAACTAACTTACTGCCATGGTGTGTCTGTGACTCTGTTCAATTTTGTGTTAGTAAGAATAATGTAGTACATAAATATGTACTTGTATCATACATACTTGTCTTGTTTTATTGAGGGCCTGAGAGGGTGGACTGGTGAAGGGTGAAGGTGAAGGTGGAGGTAACATAGTTTGTTTTTTTTTATTTCCAGATAAAGCAACATGAGAATACTAATACACACAAAAAAAGAATGGAAATTAAAAAAACATCTGGGCTCTTAAGTAAATTCCTGACAACTCCATCTACATCTAACACTGCATGTCTCAACAATAACACTGAGAATGTTTCAGCGGCTGAGCTTGCCTTGACATATCATGCTATAAAACATAATCTTTCATACAACAGTATGGATTGTCTAGTGAAATTAAATAAAATTATCTACGTTGACTCAAGCACAGCCACCAGCATACGGTTAGGCCGAACAAAAATGGAAGCTTTAGTGACTGAGGTGTTGGGGCCATATTCTCTTCAGGGTGTTGTGGATGATTTAAAAAATGAAGACCAGTACTTCAGCCTTCAAACAGATGCCTCTAATAAAAAAAATATTAAGCTTTTTCCACTTGTTGTGCAATATTTTTCTGCAAAGAATGGTCTTCAAACTACACTGAGAGAAAAATCACCACCAGGAATTAATAAACAGTTCTGTACTGGGGGAAAAAATTAAGTTTTAGTAGTAATCATGGAAGTTTCACTATTTCTGTAAAATTTATTTATTTCTACAAACAGCTCAGTAATACTAAATCTAATTTCAGCAAACAGACTTTAGTAAATGGAGCATTAAACAAAGTTCAGTATTTGTTACAATCCATTTTTATTACTACTAAAATTCTCCGATTTTTACTAGTAAAGTTTGTGATTTTTGCAAAAAAGCATCTGTGATTTCAAGTTATGATTTTAGTAAATGTCTCACTTACATAGTTTTGTAATATCTAAAAAACGAGTTCGCGGGAATAACATTACCCCATTTAAAATAACAATTCAGTTGTTACTATAGCGACATTACAAAGTTTACTGGTATTTAGTAGATAGACTTGTTGTGTTTATGTTCATTGTTGTACCAATCACTAAACGAGTTTTGTAATACCAACACAGCTACTTGCTACGTTCATTTGGTTAGAGTTAGTATTGTGTCGGATGTCGGGCGGGCGTGTCTCGTGTCTTCTTTGTTTAAAACATACTTAAGTTAAATAATAAATTTAGGATATATTGTGGGCCATGGACATATTAACCCGCGACCTACTGTGTAGTTGGGGTCTACAGGAATATATTGTTCTGCAACTTCGAGCTAGCTGTTATTATTCTAGTGATAATGACATCAAAGGTAAATCTAAACTGTTTGCAATTCCAACCTCCCTAGCACAGGTGCGCCGCGAGAGCATGTTGCGCGCGTAATAACTACTAGTCTCTTTCTGACTGTATGAATAAGAAAGGAATGGGTAGAATATCTCGACAGGCTTTTATAGTGCCTTTTTAGTACAGAGATATACTACCAAATGCTTTTTTATTCATACAGACAGAAATAGAGACGGGTAGCTACCACGCGCGCGACATGCTCTCGCGGCGCCCGTTTGCTAGGGGCGGAGGAATTGCAAACAGTTTAGTTTTTGCCTGTGACGTCATTATCTCTAGAATAACAACAGCTAGCTTGGAATCGCAGTACAGTTTAGTAAAACCTATGACGTCATCGTCTCCGATATTGCTAAAGCACGCTTAGAATTACAAAACGGTTAGTTTTCACCCATGACGTCATCACCTCCGATATTGCTAAAGCACCTCTCGGAATAACAAAACCAAATTTCTGAAATTACTCTAGCATACTTCAAATTACAAATATAGAAGTTGTATTTCCTACTAAATGGAAATTGCAAAAGTCAATTTGTTCCTATTAGTTGACTCTCCTTGTCCCCGGATTAAGTTTTATTTTTGTAATTCTAAGTGTGTTTTTGTTAGTTTTTTCTCTCAGTGTAAGTTGCTGGATTTCTATGAAAATAGTAATGAAAGTGCAGATGGCATGTTTAGTTCTATAAAGGAGTCATTAGAAAACCTGGATTTGACTTTTGAGAATGTTTCTGGATTTAGTGCTGATAACACAAATGCAAACTTTGGTGCTCGACATTCTTTATTTACTAATATTAGAGAGGAGGTCCCTGATGTATTAAAAGGCAATTGCCATGCACATATTATTCACAACTGTGTAAAGCGTGCCATGGATTTCCTGTCTTATGATATAGAAAACGTGATTTTAAAAATCTACAGTCACTTTGCTCATTCAGCAGTTAGGAGAGAAGACTTAAAAAAATTTGTTGAAGCTGCTGATGGTAATTTCCACGAACTGAAACGCCATGTAGGAACACGCTGGCTTTCACTCTTGCCTTGTGTGGATACAGTTCTAAAAAACTGGGCACCAATAAGGAATTATTTTATTAGTCTAGGTGAAGATTGCCCAATAATAATGCAAAATTTATTATTATTGAATGAAGATAAAGATTTAATAGAAGTGTATTTAAATTTCTGTAGCCATGTATTAAATGTATTTTGTAAAACTGTGAAGAGCTTAGAGGGTGATTCTATCACAGTATTGGATGTTTTTAACATAATGACAAATATAAAAAAAGATTTACTGAAAAGAAAAGAAGATAAATTTTATGGGTTTATAACAATGCAGAAAATAGAATTACTTGAGCAATCTTCACAGGGCCTAAAAAATAAAATTTTAAAAAACTTTGATCTATTTATAGAAAAAGCTGTAAGTTACCTAGAAAAATGGTTCAACTTTAAACCTGATAACTGGCTAGCTATTATAAGTCATTTTGACTTAAATTCTGCATTATCATTTCAAGAGATCTTAAAAATTACTGAAATGTTGAATATGCAATCTAAATTGGATATAGATTGCCTTTACACAGAAGTAAACCTTCTAAATGATGTGAGGGAAAAGATATACAACAGCAGTTTTAAAGAATCCTGCACAGCTAAAAAATGGGAATCAATATTTTCCCAGGAAACCTTGTTTCCCAATATATTTAAAGTGATCTCACGTTTACTGTCCGTTCCCGCCACTTCAGCATTTACAGAAAGGGTGTTTTCCGTAATGAATGCGAAGTGGCGGGACGACAGAAACAAAGCTTCAATGAAGCTGATTCGAAACGAATTATTAGTGTACCTAAACCTCTGTTTACCCTGTTTAGACGCAATAAATATTTTTAAAACTGATAAAAAATTGTTAGACAGCGCCAAGTCGAACAAAAAGTATGTATTTAAAAAAATAAAATAAAATACTTTATTTTTATGGTGTGTACTTTTTATTTTTTGAATTAAGATGAGAACTACTCTATTTGCTTAGTAAAAAGGTGGCAACCCTATCCGCCACTCTACCAGCGGCGAGTACAACCCGTATGCGCCACCACCGCTGCTTAGCAACGTGCAAAAACAGATTTGTCTAAGAGAAGAAAAAACCATATAGCTGAGCTATGCTAAGGGGGAGAACCATAGCCTGAACACAAATATAAATAAAAACGAAGTACAGTTAATGGAAAATTTGAAACAACAGGAAGCCTCTCTTGCGGCACTAAAATGTGACCGTCGGGAACGGTGAAAAGATCTGGACAGAAACGCCGTAAAGATGAGTTGCCAATGATCGCCGCATTATAGATGCCCAAACTTAACTAAAAAATGGAGATATAAGCATCGGTTACTTCCTAGAAAAATTGCGGCTTACAATTATAAATGTTATTAGCGTGGCATGCAGGTTGCCCGTTTGGACCGATCAAACAAAAATGACAAAGAAAGAAGAAACAATAATTATTATATTAAGTTCTTTGGGACTCTAGTAAACGCGGAAAAATTAGTATATTATGAGGAAATACTAGAAAGCGTTTTAGTGATGGCGCTATCCTCGGCAGAAAAGAATAAATCCCAAAACACTCTTCCCATGAAAGAAAAGCTATACTTTTTAGGAAGAGAAATAGCTGGGGATAAAGCCATCATCCCAATTGACGAAGACGAAACAGCGTATAGCGATTTGCCAATAGATCTGGCAAACAACGATGGGGAGGGGTCTGCCTTGGACAGTTGGGTGAAAACTGTAAGAGACAACGTGATAACAACGATACAAGGAGGACCCAGAAGGAAGATCCAACCCCTATTATTGTCCGCCGGTAGCGGAAGAGTTTATGAGCACGGCCACAGAATTTGCTCTGCGGTCGAATGTCATACGACCGAAGCGGCACTTCGGCACCAATTGAAGGCGAGTTCGCCGATTTAAAGTGCCACATTTTGAAAGGGGAATCAAAGTCCCTAATAGTGGAAACATTTGCAGCGACGCACGTTAATAAAAAAAAAATAAAAAAAAAAAAAAAAATTATTTATTTTCAGACAATTACAGTCCATAGTTGTTAGTATTAACTTACAGGCTATGTTACGTTACATTACAATACACTAAGTTACATAAATGAAGTTATACAGCTTACATAGGTAGGTACTTAATAAATGGCTGATTATTGTGGCCGATCTACCGGCTTGCATGTTTGTGAACATGTAATGCGATATATCGTCCCAAAATACCAGAATCAAACCGCTCGGCTATCATTTTCAGGATCCCGTTGGTGCTCCCACGTATACGGTGTACTACTGATGCAATATTTTTGCGCATAATGGCATAAAAATCATCTACATGCGCGTCCGCAAACATGCCAGAAGCACTACAGTATCGCGGGAGCCTCACCAGGGCCCTGAAAATGTTGTTATACTGGACCCTCAGAGAGTCAAAGGATTTCTGCTTAAAATTAGCCCACAGGCCGCAAGTATAAAAACATTGGCAATATGCACGGAATAAAGTAATTTTGACCTCCGTGCTACACTTAGCGAACCTGTGCGCCAACATACCGCCACGAACCGACAACGCCCTCCTCTCCCTCTCCATGTCCATGTCATCTTTTAAATCCTCTGTCACTATGTGACCTAGGTACTTGAAGTGGGTAACACGGTTTAAAGCAGTTCCGTTTAACATAATAGGAGGCACATTCGCCGGACCCTTATTTCTACCTTTAATTACCATAAACTCGCTTTTAATTTCATTATACTTTAAACCATGTTGTACCGCGTATTCTTGGCATACTTCCAATAATTTACGTATACCAGCCACCGACGGACTCAGCAGCGCCATGTCATCAGCGTAACTGATATTATTAACACTTGTGTTATCGATTCTACATCCGACATGCATGCTGCTGAGTCTGCCGATCAACTGGTCCATATATATATTAAAAAGTCTAGGCGAGGTTAACCCACCTTGTCTTACACCACAATTGAGAGTATATGGATCAGAAAAGGCATTGGCCCATTTAATTACATTAATTTGAGTTTTATACCAGTGTGATAATATACCTATCAGTTCATGCGGTATACCTATCTCTTTTAACTTAGCCCAAAGTATATCATAAGATACTAAATCAAACGCCTTAGATAAATCTAAGAAACAAGCGAAGATGGGCGTTTCCCTACTGACATAATAGTTAGCCGTATGTTTTAAAGCTAATATGGCACTTTCTGTCGATAGACCTTCTCGAAATCCGAACTGGGCATCATTTAGTTTAATTTGCCGACTCAAGTACACGTCTAGGATTCTATCAAAAACTTTTGCCAGCACCGTTGCCAATGAAATCGGCCTGTAATTAGTTTTATCTGAAAGATCACCCGTACTATTTTTAACAAGTGGTATAACTATTGTTTTCGTGAGTTCAGATGGCAAATACGCGTGTCTTATGCATAAGGTGTATAACATTGACAACAGTCTAGCAATATGGCCACCTGCGTACTGGAGGTGCTCAATACTAAGCCCGTCGTGGCCAGGCGATTTACCTCTTTTCATATTTTTAATAGCGTCCGCAACCTGTTCACAAGTAATTTGTACGGGTATATAATTACTATAATGAGTGGTAAGCATATCGCCGATCCCACTTTGTGACGCTGAGCGCGGCGAGAGCACTTTAAAATAGTCTTTAAAAACATTGGCTACACATTTTTGGTCGCTTAACCCATCGACACTCGCAGGCAAGCCCACCCTTCCATTCAAACTTTTCGTACTTTTCCAAAACTTACTAAATTGTTTTTTGGAATGTTGCGAGGCAAGTATATCAAAACGAATCTGTTCTTGATTATTTTGGCAAAATTTTAGTCTAGATTTGAAAATTTTGCGACTCAAACACATCTTTTCAAATACTGCCCCACAGTTAGGTTTTCCATGAAGTACATACATTGTATAATCAAGTCTGGCCTGCCTATGTGCGTCGGCTACGTGCTTATTCCACCCTAAAATACATTTTCCCTTCACAGTTGACTTATGAGACCGTATTCGACTGTCCACGGACGCACGCGTTATTAGAGTACTTATAATGTCGCTATATAACTTATCAATAACTTTTTTATGTGTTATGTCGTGGCACATTCTATCAGCACATCGATGCAACTCAAAAGGAAAATGTATTTGTTTAAGGTTATTATTACATAATTCATGGTATTTATCCGATTCCTCAGTAGTCCTGAGACCCCAGATAATGTTATTTCTAGAATCGTTTTGTAAAGTTACTTTATTTTTAATAATATTCAAATTACACACAATTTTTAAAGGATGGTGGTCCGACCAGTATACGTCGTCAACTACTTCAATATTCAATATAGTAGACATTGCTGAAGTACTTACCACACAGTGGTCCAGCCATCTATGACAACCATGCACTTCACTTACATATGTATATGTGTCAGACGCTATACCTAATCGCACCACATCCGCACATATCCAACTCCTCTCGCGACAGAAATCGAATAGTTCTTCACCAAAACATGCCGTCGGATGGGCATTAAAGTCCCCTAGCATATACACATTTTCGACGTCATTGTCCTCAATAATAGCGTTCATTTCTCCTAAACACTGCGTGAAAAGTGGAAGGTTACACGATTCGTCAGTCGGCATATATACACACATAACTATAAATTCACGTGAATCAGCTGTCGAGGCTTTTTGCTACTAAGCGATCACTGGTACACTTTAACACTGATACGTTACGGAACGCACTGCTTCTCCAAAGAATGGCTACGCCGCCGTGCGGTCTCCCCCGGAGTACACCACTGGAGAGGTCGATTGAAGACTTGCCCGTAAAGCTGAATTGGTTGTCTATTTGTCCCAAGATATTAATATCATGACTGTACAACCAAGTTTCTTGCAGCGCCACAATGTCTGATATTTTGCATAGTTCCCGCACACAGTGAAAGCTCCTTTTAATATTTTTACAATTATAACTAATAAATATGGTGTTATTATCCTGTTTCATTTAAGGCGGGTAAACCTGTTGCACACACTTTTAATGACTTCGAGTCATTTTTTGCGTCGTCATTGTCCGTCTTCTTGAAATGCATAAAACGCCTGCAACTAACACCATTTGGCCATAAACTGTCATTTAAGTACATGTGTAGATTATGTTTATACACGTACATTTTAAAGGAATTATAATGCCGTTCCTTTTTTATTGACATTTTTTGCACTGTAACTACCTCACTAGTTTTTTCCAAGATGTAGTCAGAAATATCTTGTTCAGTAGACTCCTTGTTTACAAAAGTGATAAATAACGGCACTTTAATGTCAGCGGCCTTAAATTTCGCTCCTGGTTGCGTTATTGCCTTGCCGGTATTACCAATGAAACGATTTCGCAATCTGTTCCTCTGAATTTTAATCCATTCGTCAGTTTGTTTATTGGCTTTGAAATGGCCCTCCTTCCGAGCGACGTCCGCAAAACTAAGCATATTATTTGTATTCGTATTCTCACTTATTGAATTTTCAACAACTTTGTCCGTTATGTTAGCTTCAGGTGAATTCGACTGAGATAAGCACTGACTTTGACCGTTAACGGTTTTTTGTGCAGAATGTTGTTGTTCTTGCGAAACAGAGACAGAGCTCGCTCGAGAGCGACGCGAGAGGGACGGAGACGGATGCGATGACTCGTTCGCTGCTATTTCAGTCACGCCGTTACGGACCTCTGCCTCGCGCTCAACTGATACGGACCTACCCGCGGTTTCCGAGTTTATGCTGTGTGGTAGGCCATAAGGCCCACTATCGAATAAATATGCTCCTCTTTTTCTCACGTTAACATTGCGATGATTAACAAAAGAAGTAGATTTTAAGCTGTCTAAATCTGCTTGAAGGTCTTGTAATTGAGAGACAGTTGCATATTTTTCGCTTAGACAATTAAGGTCGTTTTTTTATTTTTATCATGTCTTTCCATAACGTCACACAATCTATATGGTCGACGGACGTTGGAGGTAATTTTTGCAAGTCGCGGGCCACAAATATCGGGATCGAATCGGGATCCACTTCTTTGAAAAAACTGATGATATCGTCCAAGTTTCTCATCTTTTTCCCACCTTCTTGGTTTCCTTTGCGTCTAACTTTTAATTGTTGTGAAATTGCCGTTGATGATTCGAATAATAACCTCTTTGCATTTTCTATTTCTTTCTCTGAGAAAGTGGAGTCACACATTTTCTTCAGGCTTACTACGTCAATCACATCAAATTTGTACTGAATATAACATAGAACTTCACAAATAACGACATTACAGTTGTTACATTTTAACGTATTTAACGCCATTTTTAAAAACGCCGAACACACCCGATCGGTTACGCTGTGCGAGCGAGACTGTTAATGCTTATAGAAGGAGCATAAGAAAAAAGCTTACATTCGAAAATACAAAACAATCGAGGCGATTACGAAATACAGTCACGTCAAGTAGCATCGTCTTGATAGTCACAAATACTTGCACTTTTGACTCTGTTTGCGTTTTTGCCATTGCCAGGTCCCCAACTCGTTTACAATATTCGAGTGCTAACGCGACCAAATGGCAATTAGTGGAGGCGCTATCCTCGGCAGAAAAGGATAAATCCCAAAACGCTCTTCCTATGAAAGAAAAGCTAAACTTTTTAGGAAGAGAAATAGCTGGGGATAAAGCCATCATCCCAATTGACGAAGACGAAACAAAGTATAGCGATTTGCCACTAGATCTGGCAAACAATGATGGGGAGGGGTCTGGCTTGGACAGTTGGGTGAAAACTGTAAGACACAACGTGATATCAACGATACAACACGACCTAGAAGGAAGACCCAACCCCTAGTATTGTCCGCCAGCAGCAGAGGAGTTTATGCGCACGGCCACATAATTAGTTCTGTGGTCGAATGTCGTACGACCAAAGCGGCACTTCGGCACCAATTGAAGGCGAGTTCGCCGATTTAAAGTGCCGCATTTTGAAAGGGGAATCAAAGTCCCTAATAGTGGACACATTTGCGGTGACGCACGTTAATGCTATAGAAGGAGCATATATAAGAAAAAAGCTAACATTCGGAAATACAAAACAATTGAGGCGATTAAGAAATGAAGTCACGTCAAGTGGCATCGTCTTGATAGTCACAAATACTTGCACTTTTGACTCTGTTTGCCATTGCCAGGTCGCCAACTGGTATACAGTATTCGAGTGCTAACGCAACTAAATGGCAGCAAAAATAACCTTATTAAAACCGCATATACGCCAGATAACGTGTCAATAGCGAACAATGATCGCACGCGCTACCTGATTGCCGCGCCAGGGATGCAACACCCTTGGTTCGTATCAGTTGTCGCGATTGTTTTAATGCAGAAAGATAAGCATTCCGTATCGGAGTTCGCTTGTGTTTGGTCGACGCTCGATCTCGGATGTGCTCTTAACGTTTTTAGTTATTTGTTTTGTTTGCCGTGTAGTTACTGTTTCAAAAAAATTAACCTAAATATCAAACGTATGTAATTGATGACATGGCGAAAAAAAAAGGGTGAGGGTCCAGCGGTTACCACACTACCACTGCGAACTGAACCCGATAGAACTGGTTTGGGCCCAAAAGAAAGGATATGTCGCCAGGAATAATAAAACGTTCAAGTTCAATGACGTGAAGCAACTCTTACAAGAAGGGATAGCGCAAATATCGAAAGAAAATTGGGCCAAATGAGTAGAACATGTGAAAAAAGAAGAAACAAATATGTATAACATCGACCATGCTATCGACAAGACTGCCGATCAGATTATTATTATAAATACCATCATCGATAATTTGCGAAGGTTGTGACATGCATCCCTACAAGCAGGTAGTAAAAGGGGCGGGGCCGGCCTAAAGATTTATGGCCTCATCGGAACGATCCTTTGGCGTCTACAATAGAGTCCGATGCCTTCGGCAATGTAGCAGTACTTTTAAATAAACTGTTAGAACCTCATGTGTTACTTAAAGTGAGGTGTAGGAAAGCTGGGAAGTAGAAAACGATTACGAAATGGATGATTTAAATAACAGGGAGAATTGGCAGAGACTAGGCCAACCTAAGGCCATAATACATAAGGCTAAATACGTGGCGCCGATTTAGATTTATATAAAAAAAATCCGAAAGCGCCCGCGAATCGGCTCTTAAAAGCGGCACAGGGGGCGCAGTCACGTCAAGTGGCACCGTCTTGCTAGTCAAAAATACTTGCACTTCTGACTTTGTTTGCCCTTTTGCCATTGCCAGGTCGCCAACTCGTATACAATATTCGAGTGCTATCGCGACCAAATGGCAAACAGCGAAAATAACCTAATTAAAACCGCAAAGTCCCTTGCGAATGACGGTGCCACTAGCAATACTTATGAGGCTCGCGCCGATGCCCTAGCCGCGGTGCTGAAGTCTCAAGGGCAGCAGGATATACTGCCCACTGGGCGTCGTACTCTAGCACCAGAGTCGGATGCCTTCGGCAATGTAGCCACGCTTCTAAATAAACTGATAGAACCTCATGCGTCACTTAAAGTGACGTGTAGGAAAGCTCGGAAGTAGAAAACGATTACGAAATGGATGATTTGAATAACAGGGAGAATTGGCGGGGACTCGGCCAGCCTAAGGCCACAATACATAAGGCTAAATACGTGACTACTCTTCCTGGCGCCGATTTAGATTTAAAAAAGGTCTGAAAGCGCCCGCGAATCGGCTCCTAAAAACGGCACGGGGGCGCAGTCACGTCAAGTGGCACCGTCTTGCTAGTCAAAAATACATGCACTTTTGACTCTGTTTGCCCTTTTGCCATTGCCAGGTCCCCAACTCGTATACCTACAGTATTCGAGTGCTAACGCGAGCAAATTGGCAAACAGCGAAAATAACCTTAATAAAACTGAAAAGTCCCTTGCGAATGACGGTGCCACTATCAATACTTAATTACTTATGAGGCTCGCGGCGATGCCCTAGCCGCGGTGCTGGAGCCTCAAGGGCAGCAGGATATACCGCCTACTGGGCGTCGTACTCTAGCACTAGAGTCCGATGCTTTCGGCAATGTAGCCACGCTTCTAAATAAACTGTTAGAACCTCATGCATCACTTATAGTAACGTGTAGGAAAGCTCGGAAGTAGAAAACGATTACGAAATGGATGATTTAAATAACAGGGAGAATTGGCGGGGACTCGGCCAGTCTAAGGCCACAATACATAAGGGTAAATACGTGGAGCCGATTTAGATTTACATAAAAAAAAATCCGAAAGTGCCCGCGAATCGGCTCCTAAAAACGGCACAGGGGGCGCAGTCACGTCAAGCGGCACCGTCTTGCTAGTCAAAAATACATGCACTTTTGACTCTGTTTGCCCTTTTGCCATTGCTAGGTCGCCAACTCGTATACCTACAGTATTCGAGTGCTAACACGAGCAAATTGGCAAACAGCGAAAATAATCTTATTAAAACCGCATAGTCCCTTGCGTATGACGGTGCCACTATCAATACTTATGAGGCTCGCGCCGATGCCCTAGCCGCGGTGCTGGAGCCTCAAGGGCAGCAGGATATACCGCCCACTGGGCGTCGTACTTAGCACTAGAGTCCGATGCCTTCGGCAATGTAGCCACGCTTCTCAATCAACTGTTAGAACCTCATGCGTCACTTATGTAGGAAAGCTCGGAAGTAGATAACGATTACGAAATGGATGATTTGAATAACAGGGAGAATTGGCGGGGACTCGGCCAGCCTAAGGCCACAATACATAAGGCTAAATACGTGACTACTCTCCCTGGCGCCGATTTAGATTTAAAAAAGGTCTGAAAGCGCCCCGCGAATCGGCTCCTAAAAACGGCACGGGGCGCAGTCACGTCAAGTGGCACCGTCTTGCTAGTCAAAAATACATGCACCTCTCACTCTGTTTGCCCTTTTGCCATTGCCACGTCGTCAACTCGTATACAGTATTCGATTGCTATCGCGACAAAATGGCAAACAGCGAAAATAACCTTATCAAAACTGCAAAGTCCCTTGCGAATGACGGTGCCGCTATCAATATCAATGCTGAAGCCTATCATCTGAAATTGTATTACAAGGTTAAATAATTCCAGTTTATTGATACAGCATGACATTTCTCATGATAATCATATCATTACTAGTGATAGTGAGCATTCACTATCTGATTCAGATTCTGATAAGTCTATAAAAGAAGATGATTTCAAAACAGAGTTAAAACATTGGGCCACTAAATATCAAATACCACATAATGCTTTAAATAGTCTTTTTAAAATTGTGTCTCCTTTATGCCCTGGATTACCAAAAGATTATAGAACACTGTTGACAACCCCTTTACAACTAGAAATTACTAAGTTAGATACTGGAGAATTAGTACATTTAGGCTTCTTTCCCAAATTCAAAAACAAATAAAACTATTTGACGATAAATACGAGGGCTGCCTTTTAAGTTCTGTCGTTTGCAAACCTCCCGCGATTTTATAAAAAAAAAACTAGTATCATCTTAAATATTTGAATTTAGAACTCGAAAACAAAAGAATGACTCGAGATCGGCCGAATCGTTTCAGAACAGCGTCGGTTCAAAGTTGACAAGTCAGTTGTGAAAATGGAAATTACGAAGGAAAATTTACGTGCGATCATTTTTTACAACTTCAAAAGAGGTTTAACGCGTCTTCAGTGCTTTGAAGAGTTGACTACTGTTTTTAATAATGAAGCACCATGCCTCCGCACTGCGGAACGTTGGTATTTAGAATTTCAACGTGGTTGCTCTAGTTTTAGTGATAGGCATCGTGAAGGTCGACCAAAAACAGCCGTGAATCAGGAGAACATTGATGCTGTACGGCAACTGATCGTCGAAGATCGCCATGCGACATACCGTGAGATAGAAGCTTCATTGGGTATTTCAGGGACCAGTGTTCAAAATATTTTGCATGACCACTTAGGCGTAAAAAATTGATCTCACGCTGGATACCACATTTACTTAGTGAAGACCAAAAAACGGCTCGCGTTAGATGGTGTTGCAAAACTCTACGAAAATACAACCGAGGAAACTCTAAACACGTTTACGACATTATCAGTGGTGACGAGTCTTGGATATATGCCTACGATCCGGATTCTAAACAGCAGTCGACTGTTTGGGTATTCCAAGATGAGCCAAAACCGACCAAAGTAATACGCTCACGGAGCACTTCGAAAAAAATGGTCGCCACGTTTGTAGCGAAAAGTGGCCACGTTGCCACCACCGTGCTAGAGGATCGTAAAACGGTCAATGCTGACTGGTATACCAATGTTTGTTTACCAGAAGTTATCAGCGAGTTCCGAAAAAACAACCCCCGACGTCGTATAGTACTGCACCACGATAATGCGAGCTCGCACACCGCTAGGCAGACAATTGAGTTTTTAAAAGAGCAAAACGTCGAAAATCTGGAACACCCGCCGTACAGTCCAGACTTAAGCCCCAATGACTTCTTCACTTTTCCAAAAATTAAGCAACGACTTCGTGGTCAACGGTACCGAACGCCTGAAGAAGCGGTTGAGGCATACAAAACGGCCATTTTGGAGACCCCGACTTCGGATTTAAATAAGTGTTTCGAAAACTGGTTCGATCGAATGAAAAAGTGTATTACGTATCACGGTGATTACTTTGAAAAACAATAAATACCAATTAACACTTATATTGTCTTTAGTTTTACCAAACGACAGAACTTAAAAGGCAGCCCTCGTAATAGTAATGTCGGTAATAGAGAAATTAAAGTTTCTTTTAACATTGATGGACTTCCCATATTCAAAAGTAGGTACAAAAAGAGCCTTCCGAGCTGGTGCAGTGAAAAATTATTTAAGTACATACATGCATTTATCATTACTAGTTAGGACTGGCACAAACATTATCTTTAATAACATATATTGGAGGTTAATGTAAACTGTTTCAAGCTAAATTAAATAATTCTAAGTATATTGGTTTATGCTTATATTTAATTTACGTTTGTAATTATATTGTCCTACTTGGCTTTAATACAACATACATGTATATTTTAAAGCTGTGGGTGTTTGTGTGTGTGTAATGTCCTTTGTAATTTTTTGTTTAGAACCTTGCGGTTACTTTTAAATGAATCTCTGGAAGGAAAAGGACTATTGAACCTGGACAAGACAATTCCACTGAATAATGCAGCCCGGTCCAACTTAGCCAGGATTATAGGCACTGCTATATTGCGGCAAGACCCCAATCAAACTGTACGATCATCTGTCTATGCTAATTGGGCACATTCTATTATAAAGTTATTTCCACTCGAGAAAACAACAGTCTATTATCACACAAAGCTAGTGGAATCATGAAGGGGGATAACAACACGATTGGCTGGTAAACTACCAGATCAAGTACATAATTTGAAAAGAAAGTACAGGGAGACTGGTATAATATTAGAAAAGCGTCGGCAACATTCAAGATCTACAGACTCCTCGCCATCACCTTGCCTTCGTCTGCTAGATGGAATAAGCTACGAAGAGAACGCAGAAGAAAAGCTATTGTGGTTGAAAAATTCTTCTGAACCCTGGACAGCAGTGGAAAAAAAATGGATTGAAACTGCAGGAAACTTAAAAATTCATTTTATATATTTATTCTACAATTGCCAACCCTTGAAAACATTTTTTTCTTTTTCTTTTTAATAGTAATCAAACCATTTTTTTTTCTTAACCCATTCCTTATTAAAGTAAACTCAACCTTTTTTCAAACAAAATTTAAATAAAATAATAAATCCACATGTGTCTGCAAAGTTCTTCATTTTATTATTAGATATTCACCAGCCTATACCTAAAGTTCAAAGTACATTGTATAATTAGATTGGAGAATTAGAAGTTTCTCAATGAAACTTAAATTCATTTTTTTTTCTTTAGAATCCCAATGCGGCCATAACTGCACGGCTCATTGCGGAACAAATTGACTTTGTCAACTTCATATTTGTAATTAAGCGAACGCTCTACACTCGGGAGCAAAGAAATCGACTCAAGTCGCATTTATTAGTTTTTCGAAAACGGTCAATATTTTAGTAAAAGTGAGATTGCAATATTATTGTTTATTTATTAAGCTATCAAAAACATTAATAACCCATAAAATCGGTTAGGCAATTTTCAGGTAATAATTATTCTTGTAGAAAATTAGATTTTACCTGCTTTGATTACGCACGAGTTGAGCCCTTTTGAGAGCCATAAAAACCGATTTAACCGGTTATTTCTTATCAGTCGCTTATCAGAAGTTGACCTGTGCATATCTCACGCAATTATTCACTGGAATCACCCGGATAAAATGGACACCACAGAAACTGAAGCCAGTCAAGTCATCGTCTTGCTGAATCAAGGCCTTAAGCAGCGTGAAGTTGCTGAACAGCTGAATTTAAGTCAGTCTGCTGTCTCCAGAGTCTACCAAAAGTTTACATGGACTGGTGGAAGGCTTGCTCAGAAACCTGGATCTGGCCCAAGCTGACCGGTGGCCCGGTCGACTATAATGGACCTGGGTCAATGGCGCTACTCCTAAGCAACGAGATGCAGGCTTTGAGGTGCCCGAACTGGACAGAAGATGACCTCATCAGCTACACAAAAGCCAGGTGTTATGGGCACATCGGACCAGTATTCGGTGACATTCCCTTCCGGATGACATCTTTTTGTGTAGCTGATGAGGTCATCTTCTGTCCAGTTCGGGCACCTCAATAGGAATGCTCGGATTGTTCGGCGAGATACCTATATCCGTACTGGAATGTAACCCGCTGTACACTCGAAGATTAGCGTGTAATAACACCAACAAGTGTGTTGCAGACTATTCCAGTCTTGTAGCCAGCATCTTCGTCACTGGATAGCAGAGTGCGAAGAGAGAAGGAAAACTCTGAAACACGTCCGGTAATAATAGACGTAAAATCTTCTTGATTTGAATACCGTAAGAACTATTATTATTTATTATTACTCTCTCTCTATTATTATTTATTCTTCTCTTTATTCACCTAAGAAGAATAATAAATAAATAAAAAAACACCTACAGTACAGCTTCTAACAAGTACTTACGCTCATTGACGCTATTTAGAAGTTACATCGTTTGGCGAAGTGTTTCTGGAAGACGAGATTGTTTTGCTTGACATATGCTTGCAGTGTGCGTTTCTTCGAGTGCTGTGCAGAATAATTTTACACAGGGTGTATCAAAAATAGTAGGTAAACCCCTTCGAACTTTCTCGTGCAATGATATTACAGATTTTCCACAATTATCAGAGCCTGAATTAAAGCTTATTGTTCACTGGTAGCTACCAGTTAGGTCAAGCAATATCATATTTAACAGAGCTTTTAGATCGTAAACAGTTGCATCACGAGAATATACGATATCCTCGATTACTCGTCTGTACACATTTGCAAGACAGAATAATATCGATCTTAGTATATACTACGATAATATTATCGACATTACAGGCAAAGCGGACAAGGATTGATTGTTCGCGGAATGTGAAGATCATAATAAACAATTTTTTCGTGGTAAAAATGAAAAGAGATTAAGTTTACCCGGGTATAACTAGTATTACCCAAGCCTTTGGGTAAAGTCCGAATATGAAATAAAAAATAATATGTGTTCGGCGTATACCCGTAGGTGCACATATCACACATAAAATCACTGCATGCAAAGTGTACATATTAACGCTGGCCGTGATATGTGTTCGGCGTATACCCGTAGGTACACATAGGGTAAAAGTGGGATAGATGCCGAAGGGGGATACATGCCTCACTTTACACGTAGCAACCTGTGCGAACAATAGGTCTGCGATTTTTAGTTTAAATGCAAGCTTGCCCCCTCCCTCCCGCCAGTTAGTGCCGAGTGCTCCGAGGGGATGGACGTATTGCGAGCTATGACACGGGAAACATATTGCACGACGAAAATTTCGTGGATTTGCATTACGTTAAATCTTTGCGCGCTCGGAACTTTTGATGTGATAGGGTAAGTATTTATATTGTTGTTATTGTGGTCTGTATATGTCTTGAATTATTATTTTATAATGTTAATTAAGTACTTTTTAACACGATTTATTTATTTAAATATAGGGCGTCTATCCCATCGTTAAAGGATTCATGCCCTAGTTTTTGTGAGTATAGATGCCCTTAAGGAAATCTATCCTACCCTTAAGGGCATCTATCCCTCATTGTATTGTAATAAAAATATTTTCCATTTTTATACAGATGCCACGAAAGTATGTGAAAAAAGCCGGGGCGCGACCGTACGGACTGTGGACAGAAGAGCCTCTTCAAGCCGTCTTTCAAGACCTTAAAGATAACAAATATATAATGTCCCATAAATGAAGTATCTCAACGGTACGGAATTCCATCTAGGACTTTAAGAAGACGTTTCGCAAAACAAGCTTTAATGGTGCCATTCAGCTAACATTGAATAAAGTATTATAAAATCAAAATATTCTTTGATTTATTTCTTAGGGCAACTACCCCCCGGGTCAAATTAGGTCTGGGGCATCTAACCCATACAGTAGGCATGTATCCTCTCACGTAAGGTTTTTTTGTTACATTCATTATTTAACAACGAACATCCACAGAATCAAATTATCTCAATAAGTTTCTTCGTTAATACATGGACTAATAATAAAAAATGTTTGAGGCTATTCCAAGCTTATCTTCTGCATAATAATTGGACATTTGAAAAAGTGGGGCAACTATCCCACTTTTACCCTATCACACATAAAATCACTGCATGCAAAGTGTACATATTAACGCTGACCGTGCTAATGGTTGGTTATTTGACGGGCAACATGCGAATACGCCACACTCTAAAAGAATCGTCGTCTTTTTACATAGACACCGGGAATAATCAAAAAGTGCTAGAACACTTAAAAAAATAGCACCTTCTTACGGTGGTGACCTATACTGCCGTCAAATTTTCGTCGAGAAGTCAATAAAGCCAGGATTAAATTATAATGTCGGCAAAGATCAAGCAGAGGGATATGTCGACATGGACACCTAACGAAAAAACACCTGAGTTTGCAAATTATGTCTTAGTATTTATGTTACAAGGCTTAAGATTTTTTTTTAACAGCCTTTAGTATTTTACTTTGTAAAAGGTACAGTGCCTTCGGCCAAGTTGGCAACTATTACTAAACAGGGTTTAAAGTGAAAGCTAACAGGGCCCAACTAATGTGGGCGCCCTGAAGATAAGAAAAGAATAAAAAAATATTTCTTTGTTGGCGGAAGAAAAATATATATCATTTTTGATGTCTCGCATTTATTCAAGTCGATCAGAAATAATTTTATAAGTAATGGAATCCTGTATTTGCACAGTAAAAAATATATAATGCTGGTACACTAACACAACAAAACCTTGGTGTAGCAGAGTGACTGAAAATCACGTCAGACCTAAATATTGAGAGAGAATGATGTTTAAATACGCTGCTCAAGGATCTCGTTAAAAGGAAAAGATATGAAAATCTAAGAAACACCACAAAATCATAATGCTAAAAAATACAGTACCTGCAGATAACCACAAAAATAATGAAAATAAACCTCCATCACCATCTGAAGAGGGAGTAGAAGAAATATGTAATGCCGACAACATAGTATCGCTATATTAAGTAATATAAAATATGTATTAGGTACTTATGTTATGTATTCCCTGTTCTTATAGGTATTTAACAGAATGAAAAATATAAAACCACGTGACTCGGTCATTCAGCTAATGATATATATATAGAGCATTAAGGTGATTTTCCACCGGCGAGACGAGACGACGATTGAATTAAACCCCACCGTTATAAGTACCTATCCTTAATGGCTGCCGTGAAGTTCACAATAATTTCAGTTTAATGAATCATCAGCATCACGATAAGGTTTTTAGATGAAACGGTTTTGCCACCTTGATACTGCAATGTGCAAAATTGCAATTATGATAAGTTTTCCGTCCCTACCTCATAGGCATTAGTATCAGATAGTTTTGTAGTAAAGATAATAGTTTTTTTCACAGTTGCTGCTTTACAGATTGCAGAAGTGTTAATTTTCTACAGTGCATAAAAAGTGAGTATTAATTAAAATTTTTGTAGTTTTTATAGTACCTATGTATAGTTTATGTAGTATGTTATTGATAATTCATGTCCAGGTTGCTGCTATTGTAATTTTTGGTGTTTTGTATGTAAATAATAAATAACCTTTGATAGGAGGCTGACAAATTTACTAATGTTCTTCGTTAAGTATCTTTTTGTATCACCAGTAGTACCTACCGGCACAGGGCGGACACGCCATACATCAAAACTCGTTTGCGTGTATAATATGTGTGAACGGCACGTCTGTACACGCGTCATTGTGTGAGTAAGTCGCTTAGGGCTACCACTTACATGTTTTTGAGTTCACGGAGCGTTATCGTTGTACCTACTCGTAACGTATTAAATATCAAGCATTTTTATTCCTAAAATTAAAGAAACACACATAATTTACAAGATGGTATTTTCTCCTAGATCCTTGTTATAATAAACCGTTTTATTCACAGGTCACAGCTAATATTATTAGAACGTATATGCAAACTCACCCATAACCCGTAAAATATTACGTGAAGTATGGTGCGGCAATAAATTACCAAATATGCCATGTCGGTACACATTTAGCGTGGTCTAAATATAAATAATTACAAAACGCTACTTTTTAATATAAAAAAGGAAACGTTATTTCATTTGGATATCATTTCTTCTTTTGGAAAGCGGAAAAATACTTCTTTCTTTATTTCGTGGATTTGACAAACAACCATACATCGCACAATACACCCGCATTTTGAACGTTGCGTCATCGCGTCGCGGCGTCGCTAGCCGAACTGAGAGTATGTCAGAAGTCCGTCAGAACTCAGTCGCGGGGCGAGGTAATCTGAGTCGGGGCGGGGCGGTGCGTGTCCGTGTGTTCTGTATGATAATACTATTACTTATTCTGTGCTACCGGTAGGGTAAAATATTCGTTTTATATAGGGTAGGGTAATACCTACCTACCAATATTTTTAACAATTTAAATTATAAGTACGTACTTTTATTTTTTGACCATTTGATTTGTCCAATAAAGTAATTTTGATTTTTAGATGATTTTAGGAACTTTTTAGTATCTAAATTTATAAATTCGTGTTTTAAGATAAATGTATTTAGGTATTAACAGAAAAAATGGCGGAAATTTTAGCCAACTGTACGGCACGTCGGCAGGCCCAACTGGCCGGAGCCGCGCAACCGACCAGGCGCAACCGCGCACGTCAACTGATCCGAGCGGCCGCGGTCAACAACAACCTGCGGGCACTCGAGGCTGGCATCATCACGTTGCGACATTTCTTAGTCGCCGTGAGCAACCGCATACACGTGGGTGAAGTGGTGGCAGACCGCGACGTCCCCGAGATGGCCGAGGAGGTGGAGGTGGCGGACTGGGCAGAGGAAGTCTCCGACGCCGAAGAGGAGGTGCCGCTGCCTCCTTGGCCCCCTTGCCCCCGCCGGCGCGCGCTGCGGCGTGTGCCAGTGTACGGTGAGTAGGCACATGACGTGTTGAGTATTAAGGTCAACACGTCATGTGACATTTAAGGTGACATTTAATAAATAGAAAATATATTTAATAAAATAAACAATAATTCTAATTACATTTTCATAAAGGTCACCTAAATGCCACTCACGTAGGCCACTAGTATATAAGCACCAATTTACTCAATAAAGATGTTCAGTATTCAGCAGATATTCTAGTATCAATTATCTACCCGAACGCCCCACATTACATGGCGACCCTGCCAGTGGAACTGCTCAGCAGTTCTGATATCACCACCTTCGGGATCGTCTAAGTTGCGCCGCCCAGCCATCCAGCCAGCCAGCCACCCAGTCACCCAGCAAGCCAACTAGCCAGCACCACTAAGCACAGCACTTGACCGCGTCGCGCAGCTACGACCCTGAACAACTATGGAACCGAGCACAGCTTCAGCCCAGTGCGGCAATACGATCACAGTAACAATAAAGGTAAACACTGATGGACAGCCTACAAGAACAGCACAATGGACAAGGAAGCAGCCACATACCCGCCATCGACCCCAACCGCCAACCCCGCCAGTACAGCGTACTCAGCAACACCACCAAGCCAACACATCAAGGAAGAAGAATAAAGGGCGAGCCACACGCCACATCCAAGCGACCATAACCACCATTAATACTACAATAGAAGACCAGGATGAAGACTGGACAAAGGTACCTACATCAAACTAAATAATCTTCTTTACACATATTTTTTTTCTCTCTCTCGAAAATTATCATAAAATATAGTCTATTAAATCTAAACTATAATCTTAATAATGTATAAACTATTCTTTAAACATGCAGATACGTCTGCGAGCGATATTCCAAATTCTACTATCTATTAATCTATTAATTATAATTAATTTATGATTACTATTTGATGACGAAAAAGCAAAACATGAATATATGTTAAAAAAATATATATTCACCAGTTAACCACAAGTAATTAATTTTAAAGTAAACAAAAATAAAATAAAAAATTCTCAGTAAAAAAAAAACGGTTATATATGTGCCTATAGATAAAATTAAATATCAACAACTTATTAAAATAAAACAAGTTATAAAACATACATATAGATAAAATTAAATATCAACAACTAATTAAAATAAAAACAAAACAAGTAATAAAACAAAAACATTTTCTAATATCCATCAATAATTTCAACCAGTGCATCATTCGTTACGCCCCACATTACACCAGGACGAGCCGCCCTCGCGCGTGCTCATACCGTGCGGCCACGTCCTGTGCGACCAGTGCTTCGTCGGCATTCAGGCGTCCGGGCCGCAGATGCGCGACCGGTGTCCTTATTGCAGGACCCATTTTCGGTCGGATATTTTTAAGGTAAGCCTAAATTCGTTATGATATGACATTCTCGATGCGACTTACACGAATGAATAAATAATGAAAATGTACCTATTTATTGTTTTCAGGGGCGAAGAGGGTCAGTGACGGTCTAGCGCCGTCGAGGCGTGGGCTCAGAAGCATATCAGTTATGCGTACTATATTTGGGTAAGGAATGATTTAAATGTTCTTTAAAATCTACAAGTTTATCATTGATGCAACAATGAATCTACCTAAGTCTGGTTTCAGGTCAACCACCGAGCGACGGTAATGGGCTGACCGTCGAGCCGAGGGCTCAAAAGCCTGCTTGTATGAGTTGTATGACGTAGATAACTTTGTCTTATCGTGTACCTATAAACGTGAAACGTGACGTCCAAGTGTCATTGCAACAATACCTACGATTCATAGACAATGTAGACATCGTAATGTCAAATGTTTTTGAGGTGATCCGTTCGTTACTGCAATTATTGATGAAAATCTTATTAGTTCAAATGATATTTTCCAGTGGTTGTTTATTTGAATTTAATACTTTGTAAGTTTCTAAGTATACAACATTTTAAGTGATAATTATTGTGTAATTCTAAATAAGTGTGATAATGTCTTCTAGATTCGAGAAGTGTTTGTTTACAACTTTACATGATAGGACAAGTAAGGTTGAATACACTTTAGGCAGCTGTACAATTTCTAGAACCCTTTCGTTTGACACTTACAAATCTTTTAATTAGGTTTTTCATAGATCGAAATATCAGTTGCATTTTTAGTAGGTATATTTACATACTTATTCAATTCATTTGAAATGAATCATTTCCTAGAAAAGCAATCACCTAAATACTAAAGTAGTACTGTTTACATATTATGTTATATAAACTTCCCAAAATGTAACTCCTAATATATTAGGCTTCCTTGAGAAAATTAATAATTCCATTTAAGCTTAGCAAATTTATTTTAAGGAAGCTTTAGTTGGTTAATTATTTTCTTTTTTGCAGGCGCTGCGTGGACCAGTCGTCGCAAGCCATTGGAGTGTTCAGGACTTTCTCACATTTATTAGTCTGACCATTTAATAAATATGTTAATACTTTTATGAGCCATACGGCTCATGAGAGCGTTAACATGCATGCATGTTGCTTAGCATGTTTCTTTAAATAATTTTATTTTTACAGGGGCCACGCGGCGGCGACCCCTTAATCGCCGAGTCTTCTTGTATAAGTATCATTTTTATTTCCTTGTCTTTTATTTGTTTGTGTCAAAAACATAAATAACTGAACTAAACACCCTTTTAGTCCAGCTACTTATGTATGTTTTTTAATGTTAAGATTTTTTTTAATGTTAAGATTTTTTTTTTGTTTATATATTTTTTAAATTTCTTAATTTGCTGTGACAAAAAACATAAATAGCTGAACTAGACACACTTAGTCCAGGTATGTACGTTTTTTTAAGCAGTGGAGGGTGAGTTATGTGGGACGCCATGTCAGGAAACCTCCTCGAGAGCCTAGGCACTTCCAATTCCTCTTGATTTTGTTGATCAGCAGGAAATGGAAGGGTATTGGCCGGTGCGCCCTGGGGGCAACAGTAAATAATTTCTTGTTGTGAAATACGAGGATTGTTTACCGGTGCTGCTAATGTTCTGATACAGGGGGTTGCGTGTTACCTTATATTTAGGTTACAGGTCTATAATAAACTGGCAAAAGGGGAGGGAGGCTGTGGAGGTAAATTAAATACATGTAAAAAGGTGCAAGTCTCGCAACGCTTTTACTACAAAAAAGTTTTGAGATGTAATGTGAAACCAAGTCGGTTATTTTAATCAGTGCCAGGGGGTCTTAAAACCGTATCAATAAGATATCTTTAATTTGTAATACATATAACGACTTGGCCATCGCACGGCTGCATTATGACATAAGTGCATAAGTAAATGTTGAGAGTTTACTTCGAATGTGTTTAATGTGCGATTTCCATGTTATGTGACTATCTATGACTATTCCGAGTACCTAGTGTAAATTTATCATTCTCATAGCCCTACTATGATGGTCGCCTTATTATCATCTGCCACCATGCCTGTAACGTTCTAACAAGTATGAAAGTGCGAAAGTGACGCATGACATGACAGGTGATAAAAATGCGACCATGATATCTGTACTAGACTAGTTCAGCTATATCTTATTATAACCTTGTTCCATTTTATAAATATGATATTTTTCTTTGTTGCAGATTGGGATAAGTCTAAAGAAAAATTGCTGCGACAACTGCAAAAAGTTACATCTACCGTTAGGTCTCAGAAACGCAATGCAAACCGACCGCCTCGAATCGCCAATGGTTAAGGAAATAGTGGAATTGGCGTTAAGAAATCAAAAACGGAAACCCAAAGGTCGTCGCTGGACGAAGAAATACAAGATAGCGTGTTTATCGATATTGAAGAGATCATCCAAGGCCTACGGCTATTTGCGGTACTTGGTGCCGCTACCAAGTGTTAGAACTCTTCAGAATATTTTAAGAAAGGTTCCCATGGAGACCGGGATCAATCAAAAAGTGTTAGAACACTTGAAGAAATTAGCACCTTCATATACGGCGGTGACAGATATTGCTGTCTATACTGTTCGACCCAAGCCCAGATTAAATTAGAGTGTCGGCAGTGATCAAATAGAGGGATATGTTGACATGGGCACTAACCAAAGAAGACCCGAGTTGGCAAATCATGCCCTAGTTTTTATGTTGCAAGGCATAAGAAAAAAATAAAACAGTCGTTGGTTTTTATTTTGTATAGGGTACCGTTTCTTCGGCCAAATTGGCAACCATCATAAAATAAATTATCACAGCTGTAAATAAAACAGGGTTCAAAGTGATGGCGACGGTTTGTGATCAGGGTCCAACTAATATGGGCGCTCTGAAAATATTAAAAGACGTTTCACCTACCGAACACGGCCCCCAAATAAAAAACGCTTTTGTCGTAAAAACGTAGACGGACGAAAAATATATATATTACTTTTGAAGTCCCACATTTGATGTCACACACACACCGCAATTAAATGATTCAGGATATATCCTCCCGCCTGGCTGTTCTTTTAGTACGTAGGCAATGTGTCAAAGAATAAACCAAAAAATATCTGGACAAGAAAAAGAAATTGCAGACAAGGTTAAAATGGCACAGCAACAAGGCATTGCTAAGTAGATGCAGTTTATATATATATATATATATATATATATATATATATATATATATATATATATTTACATCTCCATATCCTTTCTGACGTCTTCCCAGTGTGCATCATTACGACGTCCATCTTTTCTAGTCGTGTTTAAAACGTAATGTTCTGACTAATATAGTTTTATTATAGGGTAGTGAGCGTAGTGATATATCAGTTATTTTGAAATTGCAACTGTTTTTTAATATTCATTTTCTATTTATTCTGATACATATTGGAATTCTTTATATTGGTAACGATGTCACTTCCTTGTATACTTTTACTCTTTCATAAATGTTAACACCTATAATGCGGCTTCCATAATCAAATACGACGTTGCCATACCTCGTGTTATAATTAAGACGGACAAAATTCGCTGATCTTCGCATTCCATTATTTCCTTACATTGTTGCGTAAATCAAACATTCATCTTGCTAGAACTATAAATGAGTTATAAATTTAGTTACATACGTTGAACAGGCATCCGGAAATCAGTTATTATTTTATACCCAAAAAAGAAACATTGAGCTTCTTTGAAGTAAATGGAGAAATGCAAAGCACAGTTCCTGTTGACCTGAGCAATGTTGTGAGATTTCAGCGAACGCCTGAAAATGTAGATATTTGTGTATTTCCCGGATGCTCACGACAAGACTTGACGTTTGTATCTAATATTGTCAGAATTAACTTTCTTTGCAAATTAAACTTTTACATTTCACCGGGAACGCGCGTTTGCAATCTGCATTACACATCTGGAGAAGAAGAGTGGACTGAAGTCATGGAATCACCCAGCAACCTAACGGATTTCAATGCTAGCCATATATTAGATATAGTGGATCTTCTTAGGTACTCCCTGGAGATGGTGCATGGTGTGGTGGCCGGGTGGCCCAAATGCTTAGTGAAGTTATCACCGATATTTTAGGACCATTCCACTGAATGTGCCTACCACAAATTATGCCGAAGACAATGTGAAATGTAAGGAATAAATGTGACATTTAATCAAATATATCTCTTATAGTACACAACACTGGACCACATCGAGGAAAACGTGCCTCTGCGCTACCTACGGGAGTTTTATTTCATGCACGACGGCGCCCCTCCTCATTACAGCCGTAGGTATCGTGCGCGAGTACCTCGATGAGAGGTATGGAAACCGCTGGATAGGGCGCGGTGGACCGGTGCCCTGGCCAGCTAGATCACCTGACCTAACTCCTTGTGACTTTTTTTGTGGGGTGAAGTGAAACGTAGAGTTTACGTCGAAGAAGCTCAGAATATCGATGATTTAAAAACAAAATTATTTTAGCATTTGATCAAGTGAAAAATGAACGTGTGTTAAGGAACATTAGTGGAAATGTCCTAAAACGTGCTAAACTGTGCTTGCAGCAAAATGGATTATGCTTTATCCATTAAATCCTTTGTTAGGATGCAGTATATGGAAGGTCAAAAAAAAAAGAAGGGACATAGGTTTACATTAGATGAAAAGGTTTTATCTTTGTCTTTTTATAAAAAGAGTCCGAAAGCCTACGCCTTGATGTGTAAACATTTTACTTTACCATCAAGGAAAGTGCTGAAATCTATATTGGCACAAATTAGGGTAAACCCTGGCATCATTAGATTATGTTTAAAAAGTATTTTTAAAAGTGCTTATTTAGAAAAATATTGTTTAAGAAGCAAGTAGTTTTAGTTTTAGTTTAATAGATTTAAGGATCCCAGATGTATAAAATAATAAAGAAAAGATACAAATAAATATATGGGATGGTAAATTAATAAATGTGATTCGCTGATTTATGTAACGGTAAAAATAAATAAAAACAGTTATTTTTGTGAGATTATACCTGACTTTAGGTATCTTCTAAAGATTATGTTTAAAAAGTGTTTTAAAAGTGCTTATTTAGAAAAATATTGTTTAAGAAGAAAGTAGTTTTAGTATTAGTTTAATAGATTTAAGGTTCCCAGGTGTATAAAATAATAAAGAAGAGATAAAAATAAATATATGGGATGGTAAATTAATAAATGTGATTCGCTGATTTATGTAACGGTAAAGCTAAATAAAAACAGTTATTTTTGTGAGATTATACCTGACTTTAGGTAGGTATCTTCTAAAGATTATGTTTAAAAAGTGTTTTAAAAGTGCTTATTTAGAAAAATATTGTTAAAAAGAAAGTAGTTTTAGTTTAATAGATTTAAGGATCCCAGATGTATAAAACAATAAAGAAAAGATAAATATTAAAAATAAACAAGTACTGGAAAAGAAAAACCAGTAGGAAAAAAAAAGCAGAGGAGGGAGAAGGGGAAAAAAAGGCAATTATTGAGAAGAGCGAAAGAAGCAGAGTTAAATGTAATTTCAAATTTACAAGAGAGTACTACAACCTGTAAGTGCGTCCACTTCCTTAGTTAATTAGCCATGTACTTTATATAATAATTCTCAATCTGAAATTGTATTACAAGGTTCTAGAAATAATTCCAGTTTATTGATACAGCATGACATTTTTCATGATAATCATATCATTACTAGTGATAGTGAGCATTCACTATCTGATTCAGATTCTGATAAGTCTATAAAAGAAGATGATTTCAAAACAGAGTTAAAACATTGGGCCACTAAATATCAAATACCACATAATGCTTTAAATAGTATTTTTAAAATTGTGTCTCCTTTATGCCCTGGATTACCAAAAGATTATAGAACACTGTTGACAACCCCTTTACAACTAGAAATTACTAACTTAGATACTGGAGAATTAGTACATTTAGGTCTTCTTTCCCAAATTCAAAAACAAATAAAACTATTTGACGATAAATAATAGTAATGTCGGTAATAGAGAAATTAAAGTTTCTTTTAACATTGATGGACTTCCCATATTCAAAAGTAGGTACAAAAAGAGCCTTCCGAGCTGGTGCAGTGAAAAATTATTTAAGTACATACATGCATTTATCATTACTAGTTAGGACTGGCACAAACATTATCTTTAATAACATATATTGGAGGTTAATGTAAACTGTTTCAAGCTAAATTAAATAATTCTAAGTATATTGGTTTATGCTTATATTTAATTTACGTTTGTAATTATATTGTCCTACTTGGCTTTAATACAACATACATGTATATTTTAAAGCTGTGGGTGTTTGTGTGTGTGTAATGTCCTTTGTAATTTTTTGTTTAGAACCTTGCGGTTACTTTTAAATGAATCTCTGGAAGGAAAAGGACTATTGAACCTGGACAAGACAATTCCACTGAATAATGCAGCCCGGTCCAACTTAGCCAGGATTATAGGCACTGCTATATTGCGGCAAGACCCCAATCAAACTGTACGATCATCTGTCTATGCTAATTGGGCACATTCTATTATAAAGTTATTTCCGCTTGAGAAAACAACAGTCTATTATCACACAAAGCTAGTGGAATCATGAAGGGGGATAACGACACGATTGGCTGGTAAACTACCAGATCAAGTACATAATTTGAAAAGAAAGTACAGGGAGACTGGTATAATATTAGAAAAGCGTCGGCAACATTCAAGATCTACAGACTCCTCGCCATCACCTTGCCTTCGTCTGCTAGACGGAATAAGCTACGAAGAGAACGCAGAAGAAAAGCTATTGTGGTTGAAAAATTCTTCTGAACCCTGGACAGCAGTGGAAAAAAAATGGATTGAAACTGCAGGAAACTTAAAAATTCATTTTATATATTTATTCTACAATTGCCAACCCTTGAAAACATTTTTTTCTTTTTCTTTTTAATAGTAATCAAACCATTTTTTTTTTCTTAACCCATTCCTTATTAAAGTAAACTCAACCTTTTTTCAAACAAAATTTAAATAAAATAATAAATCCCCATGTGTCTGCAAAGTTCTTCATTTTATTATTAGATATTCACCAGCCTATACCTAAAGTTCAAAGTACATTGTATTGGAGAATTAGAAGTTTCTCAATGAAACTTAAATTCATTTTTTTTTCTTTAGAATCCCAATGCGGCCATAACTGCACGGCTCATTGCGGAACAAATTGACTTTGACAACTTTATATTTGTAATTAAGCGAACGCTCTACACTCGGGAGCAAAGAAATCGACTCAAGTCGCATTTATTAGTTTTTCGAAAACGGTCAATATTTTAGTAAAAGTGAGATTGCAATATTATTGTTTATTTATTAAGCTATCAAAAACATTAATAACCCATAAAATCGGTTAGGCAATTTTCAGGTAATAATTATTCTTGTAGAAAATTAGATTTTACCTGCTTTGATTACGCACGAGTTGAGCCCTTTTGAGAGCCATAAAAACCGATTTAACCGGTTATTTCTTATCAGTCGCTTATCAGAAGTTGACCTGTGCATATCTCACGCAATTATTCACTGGAATCACCCGGATAAAATGGACACCACATAAACTGAAGCCAGTCAAGTCATCGTCTTGCTGAATCAAGGCCTTAAGCAGCGTGAAGTTGCTGAATAGCTGAATTTAAGTCAGTCTGCTGTCTCCAGAGTAGGGTGGTCTTTATTTCTCATTTTTTGAAAAGTGAACGGGGCACCTCTTTAAATTGTTATTTATTAATTTTTAAGCGTATCGTTCTGAAGTGTCGTAATGGCGTCTACAAGTAGTGGCGTACGCATGTCAACGCGAAATACATCTAACGTCTGGCTTATAGGACAGTTAACACCAAATTTGAAGCAAACAAAATTACCCTCAATACGTGAAGTGCTTAGTTTGTTTTTTTACTTTAAAATCGACGAGAAAAGAACTGTAAGACGTTCTGCGACGGACACTGCCAATTATGTCTTGGCTATATGGCAAAAAGCTGCAATACCGACAAGATTAAAGAAGCATGTAATAGACAAAATTGAATATCACTTTAAAGAGTGGCAGAAACTTAAAAAAAATAAAGAAAATGTTTCAAAACGCTCCGCTGTAACAGCCGATAAAGAACAAAAGTGGCAAAAACAAATTGACCAATTGTTCGATATTGCGCACGCGAATGCCTTAAATATGATGACCATCGAAGAAGACAAACAATTCTTATTGCAACAACGAGTAAATCGGGCAGGTTTTATGACCACTGTGGACAAAGAAAGTTTGCAGAGAGAGGCTTTGAACTTAAAGAAAGAAGAAAACCTTCAAAAACGCCGAAAACGCGAAGAACAAAGAATTAATGCTCTGCGAGGAATAAATAAGTTTTCATCTTCATCTAGCAGTGAAAATACTACGCCAACACCTGACATGAACCAGGAAGCAGGGCCTTTAACACTTCCAGCACCGCCACCACAAAAGCGAGGTAGAAAGGTTTTGATTAATGAAAACATAGCGGAGTCTTGATGCCGCTAAATTATCTGACAGAAAAGCTACTATCGTCTTATCATCTGTTTTGAAGAAAACGTGTAAAGAACCTCGAAAGTTTAATGTCAACCGTTCTTCGATTCGCCGGCAGCGGATGAAGCATCGTAAAACAATAAAAAATTGTTTAAAAACAGAATTCAAACCCGACTTACCCTTAACAATTCACTGGGATGGTAAACTTATTGAAGACATAACAGGACATAAAACGGTGGATCGCTTACCAATTTTAGTGTCCGGGCATGGAATAGATCAGCTGTTAGCAGTTCCCAAACTTGAACGTGGAACCGGTGAAGCGTGTGCCTCTGCTGTTCATGAAACCGTACAGTCATGGGGGTTAAGTGACAAAATTAAATGTTTATGTTTTGACACAACGGCAGTAAACACTGGACTGCGAAACGGATGCTGCGTTATTTTGGAACAAAAAATGGAAAGAGATATGATTTGGCTCGCCTGTCGACATCACATAATGGAAATTATGTTAGAAGCCATCACAAATCAGGCACTTGGTCCATCTAGTGGCCCAGAAATTTTGATATTCAAAAGGTTCAAAAAGGATTGGACCAATATTGATTGTAAGGATTACAAGACGGTTATTTCTGATCCCGAGTCAGCCAAACACGTTGAAGATATATCTTCAGAAATGATTTCTTTCGGACAGGATCAATTGCGTGAATACCAACCGCGTGACGATTACAGAGAGCTATTAAATCTCACAATAATTTATTTGGGAGGAATACCTGAGAGTGGAGTTTCATTCAGAACGCCTGCTGGACTTCACCGTGCTCGCTGGATGGCAAAAGCTATGTACTGTTTAAAATTATTTATGTTTCGGCATCAATTTAAAATGACTAAAAGAGAAGAAAAAGCGATAAAAAGTATTTGTACTTTTACTGTCGTCATATACGTGAAGTATTGGTTCGAAGCACCTGCTGGGCAATATGCACCGCGAAATGATTTACAACTGCTGAAAGACCTAATAACCTTTAAAAATATTAATCTAGCGATGGCTAACGTTGCGTTGAAGAAGGTTTTAGGTCATTTATGGTATTTAAGTGAAGAACTTGTTCCATTTGCATTTTTCGACGACAAACTTTCGATTGAAATCAAGAAAAAAATGGTCATTGCACTAAAAGATGAAGGGCTGGACTATTGTCCCAAGAGAATAAGTCTAGATGCAAAACATATCATGGAAAAAAATACAGAAGACTTTGTGACAAGGAACTCTTTAAGGTTCTTCCAAATACTTGGCTTATCATCAGGATTTTTGAGCAAAGATGTTGTAAATTGGGAAGACGACGAAGAATTTAAAGCTGCAAAAAAAATTGTACAATCGATGCGGGTAGTAAATGACATCGCTGAACGAGGAGTGGCATTGATGGAGGAGTACAACAAGCTCCTAACAACTAATGAAGACCAAAAACAGTATTTGCTTTTAATTGTAAAACAATTCCGAAAAAAGTACCCCAACGCCAAAAAATCCACCCTTTTATCATAATTTTCTCATTGTGTTATTGTTGTGTAACGGATACTAGATTGTGTAGTTTGTAAGAATATCTGATTTAGAGAAAGTAATTGCAATTGTTACTACTTGAAAGTGTTTCTTTTAAATATATCCGATTTTTAATGTAACACGTGTGTTTAATTTTATTTCACAAACTTCAAGCTGCGGTAGCGACCCCTAATTTTCGTACAATAAATATGAAAAAAATATACTTAGCGATTTTCATGTTAAATAACCATATGAAATGGTGCCCCGTAAAGAAATCGAAAAAAATTTTTTTTTTGCCATATAAGGACCGCCCTACTCTAGAGTCTACCAAAAGTTTACATGGACTGGTGGAAGGCTTGCTCAGAAACCTGGATCTGGCCCAAGCTGACCGGTGGCCCGGTCGACTATAATGGACCTGGGTCAATGGCGCTACTCCTAAGCAACGAGATGCAGGCTTTGAGGTGCCCGAACTGGACAGAAGATGACCTCATCAGCTACACAAAAGCCAGGTGTTATGGGCACATCGGACCAGTATTCGGTGACATTCCCTTCCGGATGACATCTTTTTGTGTAGCTGATGAGGTCATCTTCTGTCCAGTTCGGGCACCTCAATAGGAATGCTCGGATTGTTCGGCGAGATACCTATATCCGTACTGGAATGTTACCCGCTGTACACTCGAAGATTAGCGTGTAATAACACCAACAAGTGTGTTGCAGACTATTCCAGTCTTGTAGCCAGCATCTTCGTCACTGGATAGCAGAGTGCGAAGAGAGAAGGAAAACTCTGAAACACGTCCGGTAATAATAGACGTAAAATCTTCTTGATTTGAATACCGTAAGAACTATTATTATTTATTATTACTCTCTCTCTCTCTATTATTATTTATTCTTCTCTTTATTCACCTAAGAAGAATAATAAATAAATAAAAAAACACCTACAGTACAGCTTCTAACAAGTACTTACGCTCATTGACGCTATTTAGAAGTTACATCGTTTGGCGAAGTGTTTCTGGAAGAAGAGATTGTTTTGCTTGACATATGCTTGCAGTGTGCGTTTCTTCGAGTGCTGTGCAGAATAATTTTACACAGGGTGTATCAAAAATAGTAGGTAAACCCCTTCGAACTTTCTCGTGCAATGATATTACAGATTTTCCACAATTATCAGAGCCTGAATTAAAGCTTATTGTTCACTGGTAGCTACCAGTTAGGTCAAGCAATATCATATTTAACAGAGCTTTTAGATCGTAAACAGTTGCATCACGAGAATATACGATATCCTCGATTACTCGTCTGTACACATTTGCAAGACAGAATAATATCGATCTTAGTATATACTACGATAATATTATCGACATTACAGGCAAAGCGGACAAGGATTGATTGTTCGCGGAATGTGAAGACAAATTTTTCGTGGTAAAAATGAAAAGAGATTAAGTTTACCCGGGTATAACTAGTATTACCCAAGCCTTTTGGGTAAAGTCCGAATATGAAATAAAAAATAATATGTGTTCGGAGTACACATATCACACATTACACACATAAAATCACTGCATGCAAAGTGTACATATTAACGCTGACCGTGCTAATGGTTGGTTATTTGACGGGCAACATGCGAATACGCCACACTCTAAAAGAATCGTTGTCGTCTTTTTACATAGACACCGGGAATAATAAAAAAAAATAGCACCTTCTTACGGTGGTGACCTATACTGCCGTCTAATTTTCGTCGAGAAGTCAATAAAGCCAGGATTAAATTATAATGTCGGCAAAGATCAAGCAGAGGGATATGTCGACATGGACACCTAACGAAAAAACACCTGAGTTTGCAAATTATGTCTTAGTATTTATGTTACAAGGCTTAAGATTTTTTTTTAACAGCCTTTAGTATTTTACTTTGTAAAAGGTACAGTGCCTTCGGCCAAGTTGGCAACTATTACTAAACAGGGTTTAAAGTGAAAGCTAACAGGGCCCAACTAATGTGGGCGCCCTGAAGATAAGAAAAGAATAAAAAAATATTTCTTTGTTGGCGGAAGAAAAATATATATCATTTTTGATGTCTCGCATTTATTCAAGTCGATCAGAAATAATTTTATAAGTAATGGAATCCTGTATTTGCACAGTAAAAAGGCTAAATGGGAATATATAATGCTGGTACACTAACACAACAAAACCTTGGTGTAGCAGAGTGACTGAAAATCACGTCAGACCTAAATATTGAGCGAGAATGAAGTTTAAATACGCTGCTCAAGCATCTCGTTAAAACGAAAAGATATGAAAATCTAAGAAACACCACAAAATCATAATGCTAAAAAATACAGTACCTGCAGATAACCACAAAAATAATGAAAATAAACCTCCATCACCATCTGAAGAGGGAGTAGAAGAAATAGGTATGTAATGCCGACAACATAGTATCGGTATATTAAGTAATATAAAATATGTATTAGGTACTTATGTTATGTATTCCCTGTTCTTATAGGTATTTAACAGAATGAAAAATATAAAACCACGTGACTCGGTCATTCAGCTAATGATATATATATATAGAGCATTAAGGTGATTTTCCACCGGCGAGACGAGACGACGATTGAATTAAACCCCACCGTTATAAGTACCTATCCTTAATGGCTGCCGTGAAGTTCACAATAATTTCAGTTTAATGAATCATCAGCATCACGATAAGGTTTTTAGATGAAACGGTTTTGCCACCTTGATACTGCAATGTGCAAAATTGCAATTATGATAAGTTTTCCGTCCCTACCTCATAGGCATTAGTATCAGATAGTTTTGTAGTAAAGATAATAGTTTTTTTCACAGTTGCTGCTTTACAGATTGCAGAAGTGTTAATTTTCTACAGTGCATAAAAAGTGAGTATTAATTAAAAATTTTGTAGTTTTTATAGTACCTATGTATAGTTTATGTAGTATGTTATTGATAATTCATGTCCAGGTTGCTGCTATTGTAATTTTTGGTGTTTTGTATGTAAATAATAAATAACCTTTGATAGGAGGCTGACAAATTTACTAATGTTCTTCGTTAAGTATCTTTTTGTATCACCAGTAGTACCTACCGGCACAGGGCGGACACGCCATACATCAAAACTCGTTTGCGTGTATAATATGTGTGAACGGCACGTCTGTACACGCGTCATTGTGTGAGTAAGTCGCTTAGGGCTACCACTTACATGTTTTTGAGTTCACGGAGCGTTATCGTTGTACCTACTCGTAACGTATTAAATATCAAACATTTTTATTCCTAAAATTAAAGAAACAAACATAATTTACAAGATGGTATTTTCTCCTAGATCCTTGTTATAATAAACCGTTTTATTCACAGGTCACAGCTAATATTATTAGAACGTATATGCAAACTCACCCATAACCCGTAAAATATTACGTGAAGTATGGTGCGGCAATAAATTACCAAATATGCCATGTCGGTACACATTTAGCGTGGTCTAAATATAAATAATTACAAAACGCTACTTTTTAATATAAAAAAGGAAACGTTATTTCATTTGGATATCATTTCTTCTTCTGGAAAGCGGAAAAATACTTCTTTCTTTATTTCGTGAATTTGACAAACAACCATACATCGCACAATACACCCGCATTTTGAACGTTGCGTCATCGCGTCGCGGCGTCGCTAGCCGAACTGAGAGTATGTCAGAAGTCCGTCAGAACTCAGTCGCGGGGCGAGGTAATCTGAGTCGGGGCGGGGCGGTGCGTGTCCGTGTGTTCTGTATGATAATACTATTACTTATTCTGTGCTACCGGTAGGGTAAAATATTCGTTTTATATAGGGTAGGGTAATACCTACCTACCAATATTTTTAACAATTTAAATTATAAGTACGTACTTTTATTTTTTGACCATTTGATTTGTCCAATAAAGTAATTTTGATTTTTAGATGATTTTAGGAACTTTTTAGTATCCAAATTTATAAATTCGTGTTTTAAGATAAATGTATTTAGGTATTAACAGAAAAAATGGCGGAAATTTTAGCCAACTGTACGGCACGTCGGCAGGCCCAACTGGCCGGAGCCGCGCAACCGACCAGGCGCAACCGCGCACGTCAACTGATCCGAGCGGCCGCGGTCAACAACAACCTGCGGGCACTCGAGGCTGGCATCATCACGTTGCGACATTTCTTAGTCGCCGTGAGCAACCGCATACACGTGGGTGAAGTGGTGGCAGACCGCGACGTCCCCGAGATGGCCGAGGAGGTGGAGGTGGCGGACTGGGCAGAGGAAGTCTCCGACGCCGAAGAGGAGGTGCCGCTGCCTCCCTTGGCCCCCTTGCCCCCGCCGGCGCGCGCTGCGGCGTGTGCCAGGACGAGCCGCCCTCGCGCGTGCTCATACCGTGCGGCCACGTCCTGTGCGACCAGTGCTTCGTCGGCATTCAGGCGTCCGGGCCGCAGATGCGCGACCGGTGTCCTTATTGCAGGACCCATTTTCGGTCGGATATTTTTAAGGTAAGCCTAAATTCGTTATGATATGACATTCTCGATGCGACTTACACGAATGAATAAATAATGAAAATGTACCTATTTATTGTTTTCAGGGGCGAAGAGGGTCAGTGACGGTCTAGCGCCGTCGAGGCGTGGGCTCAGAAGCATATCAGTTATGCGTACTATATTTGGGTAAGGAATGATTTAAATGTTCTTTAAAATCTACAAGTTTATCATTGATGCAACAATGAATCTACCTAAGTCTGGTTTCAGGTCAACCACCGAGCGACGGTAATGGGCTGACCGTCGAGCCGAGGGCTCAAAAGCCTGCTTGTATGAGTTGTATGACGTAGATAACTTTGTCTTATCGTGTACCTATAAACGTGAAACGTGACGTCCAAGTGTCATTGCAACAATACCTACGATTCATAGACAATGTAGACATCGTAATGTCAAATATTTTTGAGGTGATCCGTTCGTTACTGCAATTATTGATGAAAATCTTATTAGTTCAAATGATATTTTCCAGTGGTTGTTTATTTGAATTTAATACTTTGTAAGTTTCTAAAGGGGCCCACTGATTAACAGTCCGCCGGACGGTATCGGCCTGTCAGTTAGAACAAAATTTTGACAGTTCCGAACAACTGACAGGCCGATACCGTCCGGCGGACTGTTAATCAGTGGGCCCCTTAAGTATACAACATTTTAAGTGATTATTATTGTGTAATTCTAAATAAGTGTGATAATGTCTTCTAGATTCGAGAAGTGTTTGTTTACAACTTTACATGATAGGACAAGTAAGGTTGAATACACTTTAGGCAGCTGTACAATTTCTAGAACCCTTTCGTTTGACACTTACAAATCTTTTAATTAGGTTTTTCATAGATCGAAATATCAGTTGCATTTTTAGTAGGTATATTTACATACTTATTCAATTCATTTGAAATGAATCATTTCCTAGAAAAGCAATCACCTAAATACTAAAGTAGTACTGTTTACATATTATGTTATATAAACTTCCCAAAATGTAACTCCTAATATATTAGGCTTCTTTGAGAAAATTAATAATTCCATTTAAGCTTAGCAAATTTATTTTAAGGAAGCTTTAGTTGGTTAATTTTTTTCTTTTTTGCAGGCGCTGCGTGGACCAGTCGTCGCAAGCCATGGAGTGTTCAGGACTTTCTCACATTTATTAGTCAGACCATTTAATAAATATGTTAATACTTTTATGAGCCATACGGCTCATGAGAGCGTTAACATGCATGTGTTAGATAAATGAATAATTTTTTTAAAATATTAAATATTAAAAACTCAAAAGTTTATAGTCAATATTAACTTTCAAGGTAAAACTTGTCAGGATGTTATTTATTTACCTTGGTTCATAATTATGTAAAACTGCTTAATCAATAACTGGATACTATTTAAGTTTTAAGCAAGATAAATAAAATAATAAACAGATGTAATTAAAATAAAGCTGTTTTATTAAATTGAATAATACAATTTATTCACCTTATCATCAACAACTAATATATACAACCACTATTAGTTTATAATTCAGTAAGAGATTATTTAATTAATTATTAATTAATTAATCCATCTAATTAATCAAGTAGGTACATAATTATTACAATAATTACCAACATAGTATTTACTTAACTTTCAATATTCCTTTGGCGATGATTAACTCAGTGCTGCAGGGCAAGGCAGAATGCAGAATCAGAATTATTGCAGAATGCAGAAATGCTCAAAGCAGAATCAGAATGATCAATAATGGATCGGTCGGTCCCTTTTATACCCATTTCTACCTGGCAACTGGTTGATCATGCCACTTGTCATTCGATAAGTGACGTCACAGAAGTAGTTTCTCATGTACCTCGTCCATTTATCGAATTATGCAGAATTAAACTATTAGAATATATTTTCAATAAACTCCGTTATACATAATTATTAATCAGTAATATTCATTCAAAATATAATTACTTCAAAGTAGTTTACAAATTTAAGTAGTAAGTTAACAGACTTACTGTTTCTCTTGTCAACGGTGGTTTCGTATCGTACCTACCCACATAAATAGCAAATTCTGTAAAATTCAAGTAATGTTGTGTTAAGTGTTTAAATAGTGTAATATATTATCAACATTGAACGTCAAAGAGAAACAGGTCAGTTTTATACGTAATACAATTTGTACATAGAATAACAATATTCTAACACGGCCATACTGACGTATACTTCGTTCTCGAAGTACACAATTAATCAATAATCTTAACAATAATAAAAAAAACACCATAGCATAATCATAGGATAGTGATTGATTAAAATAATATTAACTTTGACCACTTGCCAGATATCTAGACATGTTTGTCCCATTCACCCGCTGCTAATGAAATGAACAAACACCAAACAAATGGCCGACCAGCGGAGCGCTTGAACTAACTCAACACTTTGCCAATCATCTCGACATGTCAATCTCATTCACTCGCTGCTAGTGAGACAGAAAAACACCAAATGAAAGGCCGACCAGCGAAAGTGTTCAACTACATCGCTACAAATCCAATAAAAAAATAATCAATCATCGAATAACTTTAATCAATCACTTTTAAGTGATTTTACCAATAAATATTAACTATACGTATAATCTTTGCATGATCACTATTCCAATATAGATTAACATAAATATTTACCTACATGACATAAAGATCGTTCGGCCAATCTGACGAATCATTGCACATTGTGTTAAAAATATTAATTACAGTTGCTACACATCATTCTACTTGACCATAGCTTCGTGGTACACCAGGACTCTGCTCCACTGTCGCTTGTAGCGGGGTTAAAGGTGGGCAAAGCGATGTCCTTGTTTCTTCTGCGAGCACCGGAGACAGCTTTCAGAAGGCTTCCAAATTCGTCTGAAATTATATAAGTATATATGTAGTGTAGCTGGATACAATCCCACTTCTGATGTTAGATAAATGAATAATTTTTTTAAAATATTAAATATTAAAAACTCAAAAGTTTATAGTCAATATTAACTTTCAAGGTAAAACTTGTCAGGATGTTATTTATTTACCTTGGTTCATAATTATGTAAAACTGCTTAATCAATAACTGGATACTATTTAAGTTTTAAGCAAGATAAATAAAATAATAAACAGATGTAATTAAAATAAAGCTGTTTTATTAAATTGAATAATACAATTTATTCACCTTATCATCAACAACTAATATATACAACCACTATTAGTTTATAATTCAGTAAGAGATTATTTAATTAATTATTAATTAATTAATCCATCTAATTAATCAAGTAGGTACATAATTATTACAATAATTACCAACATAGTATTTACTTAACTTTCAATATTCCTTTGGCGATGATTAACTCAGTGCTGCAGGGCAAGGCAGAATGCAGAATCAGAATGATTGCAGAATGCAGAAATGCTCAAAGCAGAATCAGAATGATCAATAATGGATCGGTCGGTCCCTTTTATACCCATTTCTACCTGGCAACTGGTTGATCATGCCACTTGTCATTCGATAAGTGACGTCACAGAAGTAGTTTCTCATGTACCTCGTCCATTTATCGAATTATGCAGAATTAAACTATTAGAATATATTTTCAATAAACTCCGTTATACATAATTATTAATCAGTAATATTCATTCAAAATATAATTACTTCAAAGTAGTTTACAAATTTAAGTAGTAAGTTAACAGACTTACTGTTTCTCTTGTCAACGGTGGTTTCGTATCGTACCTACCCACATAAATAGCAAATTCTGTAAAATTCAAGTAATGTTGTGTTAAGTGTTTAAATAGTGTAATATATTATCAACATTGAACGTCAAAGAGAAACAGGTCAGTTTTATACGTAATACAATTTGTACATAGAATAACAATATTCTAACACATGCATGTTGCTTAGCATGTTTCTTTAAATAATTTTATTTTTACAGGGGCCACGCGGCGGCGACCCCTGAATCGCCGAGTCTTCTTGTAGAGTCTGACCAGCGAGTCGCTGCACAAGCATTTTTACAGAATTCTTCATATGGCAACAATTTTATCTGTCAAAAGTGTCAAACAACTGTCAAAATGTTGACAGCTTCTGTTACCAAACAATATTGATATTTGTGTCACATTTATGTGAGTTTTTATTTGCAAACATATGTTTGACCAGCGAGTCGCTGCACAAGCGTTTTTAGAGAATTCTATATATGGCAATAATTTTAGCTGTCAAAAGTGTCAAAAATATTGTCAAACGAGTTTACACATAACCTAGATTCTCAAATTCTCATGTTAGTTCATTCGTTACGGAAGTTTATAGTTTATATCGTATTATAATGGCTAAACCGATTAGAAGCAGTGTGAGGAGCATGTTATTTAAGATAATCTGTAACTATAATCAAGTTCGACACGACGAAAATGAGAGATTACTAGAAAAGAAGCGAATATTGGACGAAATCATTCAGGCGACCGGTAAGTCATTATCAAACAATGTTGATGCTTCTTGTACCAAATTTAATTTACGAGATAGGAACATTTGTTTGTATTACTAAACTTATGATTTATTTATATTACAGCGGGCGTAGATGACGAAAATGTTAGAGAAACTATTCAAAAGCTAGCAAGCGAACTGAAGAATGTTATTGATAATAACGCATCAGAATCAAGTTATTTAGAGAAAGTGTCTACTATGACAGGTAATATAAATAATCTATATTTTCACATCTAGGTTTATTAATATTTTAGTGTTCTTTTGTTAAAATTCCTATTGTTAAAACTGTTTTTTTTTCAGGTGCAAGCATTCGTACACTACGCACAATTAAAAAAGAGGGTTCTATTAACCAAGGCCAATGGAATACGCCAGGGAAAAAACGACCCCGGCCACCAACTGTGTCAAATTTAGACAATTTTGATGTGTCAGCCATCCGTAATAAAATTAATGAGTTTTATTGCGTCAAAAAGCAGGTACCTACTCTAAGAGCCTTACATGCGGATTTGAAAGAATCTATAGGATTCTCAGGATGTTGTGAAACACTGAGGAAAATACTACACGAGAACGGATTTGAGTTTAAAAAAATAAAGAAGAGCGCTCCATCCTCATGGAAAAGTTTGAAATATCTGGGTGGAGGCAAAGGTTTCTTAGAGCTATACATAAAAAACGGGAAGAAGGAAAAAATATTGTGTATCTTGATGAGACATATGTCCATCAAAATTACAGACCGAAGAAGTCATGGCAAGGGCCTTCAACTTCCGGTTTAGTTGAAAAAATTTCCTCGGGTAAGCGGCATATTATAGTGCATGCTGGATCAGAGCAAGGATTTGTGCCCAATGCTTTGCTTGTTTTTAGCACAAAATCCAAAGCAGCTGACTATCATGATGACATGAACAGTTTTAATTTTTTAAAGTGGCTACGAGAAATGTTAATCCCAAATTTGACTGAGCCCAGTGTAATTGTTATGGACAATGCCAGTTACCATGTAACACAAATAAATAAGCCTCCAACCATGCACAGCTTAAAGGCTGATATTCAAAAATGGCTAAGGGAAAATAATATCCCATATGAAGAGTGTTTCAAAAAGGAGGAATTGATGTGCCTCGTTGAGGAAAATAAAATTGGTCCCATATATGCAGCAGAGGAGTTATTGAAGCAGCATGGGCATGAGGTCCTTAAATTGCCTCCATACCATTGCGATCTAAACGCTATTGAGTTGATATGGAGCCTCACAAAGCGAAAAATAGCCAGCAGAAATGTGGGGCTACCGGGTTCAGATACGGAAAACTTGATCCGAGAATGTTTTGCAATGATTACCCCGGAAGATTGGAAAAAAAGTACAGACCATGTAATAAATGTGGAACGAAAATACAAGTCTAAGGACAACATTACAGACACTGAACTAGCTCCATTCATAATAGAAGTTCGGGAAAGTGACAATGACAGTGATAGTTCTCTGTCTGGAATTGAATTTCTTGAATCCGATTTCGATTATGATTCTTAAATAAATAGGCACCTTCTTTATAAACTAACAATATTAAAAGTAGATTGAAACTAAATTGTGTTTTCTTTCACCTACCTTCAGTTCAGCGCCATTATACAATATGTGACTTTTTATTATTACTAACTTTATAAGTACAACGGGAAGCATAAATATTTCCCTTGTGAAGGTTTACTTTAATAGCACAAGGGAAATATTTATGCTTAATAAATAATCGCCTGTAATTAACCCGAGTTCAAAACTTCAAAATAAAACACAAATAAAGTAATTTTTAATCCTATCAAAAATATAAATGTCATATGAGAACCAAGTTCAATATTATGACGTATGCCTTGGTTGTTGACTTCAACGACCAAAGAAATGAGATTTAAAGGGTGCCGTTTAATGGTCAGTCCTGAAATTTATTTGTAACAACAAAGTATCATTTTCTATAACTTAGGAATCTTAGGATAATATAATAACTTACTTTTTGTACAGTTGAAGTAAAGATATTTATGTTTACTACATATTTTTGTAATGATTGACTGATTAGTCTACTAACAATTCGTTCCTTCGTTTTTTAGTATCTCTGATAATAATGATAACTATTCAATCATATTTTTAATTTTTAAGTGGGCTAAATTAGAAGCCAGGGGTTATAATTGCATTGCAACGATATCCTCAGTCTGTTTACTGTATTAAATTTACAGTCTGCTACGTTGCAGACTTCAGTCAGTCACTAATCAAAACAAAAATTAATTACGTATGAATTACCAAGTATCAAATTACTTTTTTTGCACTATGCTTCGTGTTACCAGTTAAAGATTTTTTGAATTTGCCGCTTTTTTTTTGTGCAGCCACTCGCTGGTCAAACTCTATAAGTATCATTAGGGTTCCGTACCCAAAGGGTAAAACGGGACCCTATTACTAAGACTTCGCTGTCCGTCCGTCCGTCTGTTACCAGGCTGTATCTCACGAACCGTGATAGCTAGACAGTTGAAATTTTCACAGATGATGTATTTCTGTTGCCGCTATAACAACAGAATAAAATAAAAATTTAAATGGGGCTCCCATACAACAAACGTGATTTTTGACCAAAGTTAAGCAACGTCGGGAGTGGTCAGTACTTGGATGGGTGACCGTTTTATTTTTACTTTTTTTTTTTCGTATTTTTTTTTTGCATTATGGTACGGAACCCTTCGTGCGCGAGTCCGACTCGCACTTGCCCGGTTTTTTTTTATTTCCTTGTCTTTTATTTGTTTGTGTCAAAAACATAAATAACTGAACTAAACACTCTTTTAGTCCAGTTACTTATGTATGTTTTTTTAATGTTTAGATTTTTTTTTGTTTATATATTTTTTAAATGTCTTAATTTGCTGTGACAAAAAACATAAATAGCTGAACTAGACACACTTAGTCCAGGTATGTACGTTTTTTTAAGCAGTGGAGGGTGAGTTCGGTGGGACGCCATGTCAGGAAACCTCCTCGAGAGCCTAGGCACTTCCAATTCCTCTTGATTTTGTTGATCAGCAGGAAATGGAAGGGTATTGGCCGGTGCGCCCTGGGGGCAACAGTAAATAATTTATTGTTGTGAAATACGAGGATTGTTTACCGGTGCTGCTAATGTCCTGATACAGGGGGTTGCGTGTTACCTTATATTTAGGTTACAGATCTATAATAAACTGGCAAAAGGCGAGGGAGGCTGTGGAGGTAAATTAAATACATGTAAAAAGGTGCAAGTCTCGCAACGCTTTTACTACAAAAAAGTTTTGAGATGTAATGTGAAACCAAGTCGGTTATTTTAATCAGTGCCAGGGGGTGTTAAAACCGTATCAATAAGATATCTTTAATTTGTAGTACATATAATGACTTGGCCATCGCACGGCTGCATAATGACATAAGTGCATAAGTATATAAATGTTGAGAGTTTACTTCGAATGTGTTTAATGTGCGATTTCCATGTTATGTGACTATCTATGACTATTCCGAGTACCTTCTGTAAATTTATCATTCTCATAGCCCTACTATGATGGTCGCCTTATTATCATCTGCCACCATGCCTGTAACGTTCTAACAAGTATGAAAGTGCGAAAGTGACGCATGACATGACAGGTGATAAAAATGCGACCATGATATCTGTACTGGACTAGTTCAGCTATATCTTATTATAACCTTGTTCCATTATATAAATATGATATTTTTCTTTGTTGCAGATTGGGATAAGTCTAAAGAAAAATTGCTGCGACAACTGCAAAAAGTTACATCTACCCTTAGGTCTCAGAAACGCAATGCAAACCGACCGCCTCGAATCGCCAATGGTTAAGGAAATAGTGGAATTGGCGTTAAAAAATCAAAAACGGAAACCCAAAGGTCGTCGCTAGACGAAGAAATACAAGATAGCGTGTTTATCGATATTGAAGAGATCATCCAAGGCCTACGGCTATTTGCGGTACTTGGTGCCGCTACCAAGTGTTAGAACTCTTCAGAATATTTTAAGAAAGGTTCCCATGGAGACCGGGATCAATCAAAAAGTGTTAGAACACTTGAAGAAATTAGCACCTTCATATACGGCGGTGACAGATATTGCTGTCTATACTGTTCGACCCAAGCCCAGATTAAATTAGAGTGTCGGCAGTGATCATATAGAGGGATATGTTGACATGGGCACTAACCAAAGAAGACCCGAGTTGGCAAATCATGCCCTAGTTTTTATGTTGCAAGGCATAAGAAAAAAATAAAACAGTCGTTGGCTTTTTATTTTGTATAGGGTACCGTTTCTTCGGCCAAATTGGCAACCATCATAAAAGAAATTATCACAGCTGTAAATAAAACAGGGTTCAAAGTGATGGCGACGGTTTGTGATCAGGGTCCAACTAATATGGGCGCTCTGAAAATATTAAAAGACGTTTCACCTACCGAACACGGCCCCCAAATAAAAAACGCTTTTGTCGTAAAAACGTAGACGGACGAAAAATATATATATTACTTTTGAAGTCCCACATTTGATGTCACACGCACACCGCAACAAAATGATTCAGGATATATCCTCCCGCCTGGCTGTTCTTTTAGTACGTAGGCAATGTGTCAAAGAATAAACCAAAAAATATCTGCACAAGAAAAAGAAATTGCAGACAATCTTAAAATGGCACAGCAACAAGGCATTGCTAAGTAGATGCAGTTATATATATATATATAATATATATATATATATATATATATATATATATATATATTTACATCTCCATATCCTTTCTGACGTCTTCCCAGTGTGCATCATTACGACGTCCATCTTTTCTAGTCGTGTTTAACGTAATGTTCTGACTAATATAGTTTTATTATAGGGCAGTGAGCGTAGTGATATATCAGTTATTTTGAAATTGCAATTGTTTTTTAATATTCATTTTCTATTTATTCTGATACCTACATATTGGAATTCTTTATATTGGTAACGATGTCACTTCCTTGTATACTTCTACTCTTTCATAAATGTTAACACCTATAATGCTGCTTCCATAATCAAATGCGACGTTGCCATACCTCGTGTTATAATTAAGACGGACAAAATTCGCTGATCTTCGCATTCCATTATTTCCTTACATTGTTGCGTAAATCATCTTGCTAGAACTATAAATGAGTTATAAATTTAGTTACATATTTCGTCTTGAACAGGCATCCGGAAATCAATTATTATTTTATACCCAGAAAAGAAACATGAGCTTCTTTGAAGTAAATGGAGAAATGCAAAGCACAGTTCCTGTTGACCTGAGCAATGTTGTGAGATTTCAGCGAACGCCTGAAAATGTAGATATTTGTGTATTTCCCGGATGCTCACGACAAGATTTGACGTTTGTATCTAATATTGTCAGAATTAACTTTCTTTGCAAATTATACTTTTACATTTCACCGGGAACGCGCGTTTGCAATCTGCATTACACATCTGGAGAAGAAGAGTGGACTGAAGTCATGGAATCACCCAGCAACCTAACGGATTTCAATGCTGGCCATATATTAGATATAGTGGATCTTCTTAGGTACTCCCTGGAGATGGTGCATGGTGTGGTGGCCGGGTGGCCCAAATGCTTAGTGAAGTTATCACTGATATTTCAGGACCATTCCACTGAATGTGCCTACCACAAATTATGCCGAAGACAATGTGAAATGTAAGGAATAAATGTGACATTTAATCAAATATATCTCTTATAGTACACAACACTGGACCACATCGAGGAAAACGTGCCTCTGCGCTACCTACGGGAGTTTTATTTCATGCACGACGGCGCCCGTCCTCATTACAGCCGTATCGTGCGCGAGTACCTCGATGAGAGGTATGGAAACCGCTGGATAGGGCGCGGTGGACCGGTGCCCTGGCCAGCTAGATCACCTGACCTAACTCCTTGTGACTTTTTTTGTGGGTTGAAGTGAAACGTAGAGTTTACGTCGAAGAAACTCAGAATATCGATGATTAGATAAACAAAATTATTTTAGCATTTGATCAAGTGAAAAATGAACGTGTGTTAAGGAACATTAGTGGAAATGTCCTAAAATCTGCTAAACTGTGCTTGCAGCAACATGGATTATGCTTTATCCATTAAATCCTTTGTTAGGATGCAGTATGTGGAAGGTCAAAAAAAAAAAGAAGGGATTTAGGTTTACATTAGATGAAAAGGTTTTATCTTTGTCTTTTTATAAAAGAGTCCGAAAGCCTACGCCTTGATGTGTAAACATTTTACTTTACCATCAAGGAAAGTGCTGAAATCTATATTGTCACAAATTAGGGTAAACCCTGGCATCAATCCAGTAATTTTTAAAGAAATGAAAAGCACTGTAATGAAAATGTTGCCACAAGATCGTCTGTGTACTTTAATGTTTGATGAAATGTCAATTTCCCCACAGCTATTTTATAACTCATACACAGACGATCTGGGAAACCATAAAATAGAAAATTTTGCGAACCATGCCTTAGTATTTATGGTGAAGGGTGTAAAAAAAAAAATTATCAACCGGTAGCATACTACTTTACACATCGGTTGTCCACACCAAAACTTAAACAAACTGCTCTGTGTAACGTGTCAAAACTCAAATGGGCACGTAACATGCTAAGCACTAAGTAAATAAAGTTTTACTATGAATTAACCTGCATCCGTTTAGATTAGATTTTCATCAAAATTTAGTATTCCTCATATATCCCAATCTTATAGAATATATTTGTTATTTGAACCTAGTCCTCTAAAATCCGCAACGAATAGTTTTGTTGTCTGGAAAACCAATCAAAAAATGATTGATAATATATGTAATAAAATATTTGCCAAAAATTGTTTTAATTCTAAATTATATCGTAGCGTTTTTATTCAGTGATGAACAGAACCATTTACTTAGATGTTGTCTTTGGATAGAGAGGTAGCATTTAGTCTCGGGAAAAAATTGATTTTATCTTTGGATAGAGAGGAATTCTGCTGTCACTATTTTCTTTTCTTTCGGCTGATGAACTGCTAGTAATTTGAATCTGCGCACATCGCATTGAATTAAAATTGTTTTTGTGAAAATCAACGAGTGTTTGGTTAGGGAGTCCTCAAAACCTTCACGGGTATGAAGATTTTCACTAAATTCCCAGCCAACTCATTGTAATACATAAGTGAAGTAGGAGCGTCCGTCGCCTTCAAGGCGGACTCCAGTTTCCATGGAGGGCTAACGTAAGTTTTATATGTAGTTATATTAGTATCGTCAATCGGACCTTGCGGTTAACCTAAAATTCTCAATTTGATTTTACAATTTGGTTAAATATTTTGGGATTGTAACCCTGGCAACATTGACATAGAGGCCTCGGAGGGAGGGTTGGTTTCCGCCATTTTGACTTGGATTTTCTTCGACTGGATCCAACCGAGACATTGGCTTTAAATATTTGAGACGTGAATGGATATAACCTCATTGAAATCACTTAGTGGAAAGACGGACGCGGAGATATGGTTTCATTGGATCAAATTATAAAAAAAATTACGTGTGAAAATAAAACAAGGACTCAAGTGCTTCAAGTTGCAATTGTTAGAATCTTCAATGAAAAACATGAATGAAACACGCGACTGAAGAGATTTTAGTTTTACCAGTTTCTCTTTATTCTCTTATAACGTATGCGGAGTGAAATTTGGACAAAGTTTGTATATATAAAATATAAAAACCCAAAAATCTAAATAAAAAATATGTGTTGTCAATGTAAAGTCAATATACCTGTCAATCAGTTTGGTAAGTCTCATTAAGATTGGGTGTTTATTACTCATTAATTTTGTAATTATGGTAAATCAACAAGAACGCCGTCGTCAAACAGTATGTAATTTCTATAGTATCCATCCCCTATGGCCGAAATCAAAGGTGGTGGAACATTTTGTGCAAATGGGTGAGAGTCGAAGCACTATTTACAATATTCTGGCGTCCTTTGCCTTGAAGAAAACCACTGATAGAAAGCCTGAAACTATTCCAGCTTGAGCAAGGTTTCTGAGAGAGCTCGATTAAAGAAAATTACGGCAGGCTGTGTCGCAAAATCTTATAGAGAGCTCGGAAGAAAATTTAAAACTGACGGCAAAACTGTTAAAAAATATCTTAAAGACATTTGAAAAGTTAAGCCCACTGTCTCTGAAAACCAAGAAATCACTCAGAAAGTACGGCTGCGTAAATTTGTCAAAGAAATATTTTACGCTAAAAACAATGTCACTTGCGTTATGGATGACGAGTCATATTTCACGTTAGATGGAAACGAGTGGCAAGGCAATTACTATTTTGAGAACACCAATGGTCCAACCGATGAGAACGTGAAATATGTCCCAAGTAGCACAGATTAGCTGTATAGCAGCCGCATAATGAAGTACGAATACGCTTGAAGCTGGAATATAAAAGCTGCATAAGAGCTGTATAAGCGTCTTTTCAGCTTTTATAACTCTTAAATGGGCACAAATTAGGCAGCCTTAAGTTCACATAGCTACTTAAGAGCATTGTAGCAGCAATTTAACGGAATTATAAGGGGTAACAGGAGTTATAAGAGGTGTATATTGACTGGGTAAGAGACCACCAGTTACCCTTTATTCAGCTAATATGTCACATGTGCGCCCTAATACCGGGAAAGATTGACGTTGGGCTGAATAAAAGATAATTAATAACATACTTTTACACCTCTGCCTTAAAAATCAGCTATTATATTTAGTATAGTGACGACGAACGCAGAGGTGAACATATTTATATTGAAGCAAAAACGTTAAGCGCAAAGACACCATCAGTCATTTTGTTAAAGTGTTTAGTTAAATGTTTGTACATGATCTTTTATATATTAATGCGAGAAAGATCTTTGGGAATGCAAGTTTATTGACATTATATATATACATTATCTAAGAAAATTTCAGTGCGCCACGAAAATAATCAGTATTTATTTAAATTAATGATATAAATAAGCTATGTGAAAAAACTATTTCAGTGGTTTGGACATAATCATGAGATAAAAAGTTAATAATACGTTATAGGAAGTACTAAACTAATGATTTAGGTTAAGAACTCAGGCACAAAACCTTATTGTTACCCTTAAAAGTTGGTTAAGCAATTTCAATTTTGTAGGTTATATACAATAAAATGGCGGTCAATGTTAAAAAGCAACGTGAACCGTTAAAATTCTTATATGCAGCATACGACTGTTATATATCTGATAAAGATACTTAAGTGAACCACTATAAAGTCCAAGTCGTTATTTCGATACACTAGTGAACCTCTAAACAGTTATAAGGCATCTTGTGAACGTTTTAACAGCCGCTATGCAGACAGTCCCAATGGTAGTATAATGGCTGCTTAGCGGTAAACATGTTCAGCGCTAAGCCATATTATGCGCCACATGTCTTCGATTATACGTCTATTGGTTTCATAATAGTTCACTCGTTCTCCCTTATAATAAGTCAGCGAAATAAAAGCTGCTTTAGCGGTAAACATGTTCAGCGATAAGCTGTATTATGCGCCCCACGTGTTCCATTATACGTCTATTGGCTTCATAATAGTTCATTTGTGCTTCCTCAAAAAGTCAGAATAATAAAAGCTGCTTAGCGGTAAACATGTTCAGCTATAAGCTGTATTATGCGCCCCATGTGTTCCATTTATACGTCTATTGGCTTCATATTAGTTCACTTGTGCTCCCTTAAAAGTCAGCGTAATAAAACCTGCTTAGCGGTAAACATGTTCAGCGATAAGCTGTATTATGCGCCACGTGTGTTCCATTATACGTCTATTGGCTTCATAATAGTTAATTTGTGCTTCCTTAAAAAGTCAGCGTAATAAAAGCTGCTTAGCGGTAAACACGTTCAGCGATAAGCTGTATTATGCGCCACATGTGTTCCATTATACGTCTATTGGCTTCATATTAGTTCACTCGTGCTCCCTTAAAAGTCAGTGTAATAAAAGCTTCTTAGCGGTAAACATGTTAAGCGACAAGCTGTATTATGTGCCACATGTGTTCCATTATACGTCTATTAGCTTCATAATAGTTCACTTGTGCTCCCTTAATAAGTCAACGTAATAAAAGTCCACAATTACCTCCTTATACAGCACATGGCGTAATTTTATCCACTAAACAGACCTTATAACGGTTAAAGCATTTGATAACCCTTAAAGCTGTATAGGGTCGTAGCAAATATACCTTTATATTACTCTTTGCGTATTAATGGTAGTTTTCAGAGACGTAATGCAGCTTTTAATCAGCCCTAAGCTATATAAATATCACTGAGATCTATTATACAGCTGTAGGCCCACGAGTGTGCTCTTATAAGTGTCTTAATACGCACAGAGCGTTAGATAGAACTAAAAGTGAGTAGTTATAGAGCTATCTGTGCTACTTGGGGTTGAGCATACAAAATTTCCTAAAAAAGTTTTGCAATGGCTTGCCATCAGTCGACGCGGAATGTCTAAGCCTGTATTCTTTGAGTCAGGTTAAGCTGTGAACGCTGACCGCTACATAGAGCGTTGTTTGCCATTAATGCGGGATATCATAAATACGAGTCATAGAGGAGAAAATGTAGTGTTTTGGCCAGACTTAGCCTCAAGCCATTATTCCAAAAAAACCCTTAGCATAATGGCGGAGTTAAACATCCCATACGTACCGAAGACATCAAATCCACCTAATGTTCCGCAACTTCGCCCAATAGAATTAAATTACGTAGGTTGCCCTGAAAGTTTCGGGAATTGCATACTTAGGAACGTATATTTGACATGTGTTATACCTCTTTGTTACAAGCATAGTCTCATTATTCGAAAACACTGGCCACTTAGAAAAAAAAAACAATGTTCTATTTTCAATTGTTTTTTAAAGTCGTTGAGTCGCTGGTGAAAATGGAGCTGTCCCGCGAAAGTTTTAGAGCAATGATTTATTATGACTTTAAAAGTGGATTAACACAACAACAATGTGGAGACCGATTGACTATTGCTTTTAGTAGTGAAGCACCTTCGAAGAGGACAATATACAGGTGGTATTCGGAATTTCAACGTGGCCGTGTGTCTCTTGCGGATGACGTACGTGAGGGTCGACCGAAAACTGCCGTTACCGATCAAAACATCGATGTTGTTCGCCAACTGATAAAAGAAGGCATGTTACATATCGGGAAATTCAGGAGACTTTAGGCATTGGAATGAGTCAGGTACAAGTTATTTTACAGCAAGAGTTGGGCGTGCGGAAGTTGTTTTCCCGGTGGATTCCTCACTTGTTATCTGACGACCAGAAAACGGTCCGTGTCAATTGGTGCCACAAAACCCTAAAAAGATTTAATGGAGGAAGCTCAACTGCCGTTTTTAGTATTGTGTCAGGTGACGAGTCATGGATTTACACATATGAGCCTGAATCCAAAAACCAATCTCGAGTATGGGTTTACGAAGACGAGCCGAAGCCAACAAAAGTTGTTCGTTCTCGCAGCACGATCAAAAAAATGGTAGCCACGTTTGTCTCCAAATCGGGTCACGTGGCGACTATTGCTCTTGAAGATCGAAGAACTGTCAATGCCGATTGGTATATAGGCGTTTGTTTACCGATTGTTTTTGCTGAACTGCGAAAAAATAACCCTAACCGCCGTATTATACTACACCATGATAATGCCAGCCCTCATACTGCTCAGAAAACAAACGACTATCTGAAGGGCGAAAAAGTCGAATTACTGGACCATCCTCCGTACAGCCCCGACCTAAGTCCCAACGATTTTTTTACTTTCCCGAAAATAAAGAATCGGTTGCGTGGTCAGCGTTTTCAGACCGCGGAAGAAGCAGTCCACGCTTATAAAATGGCCATTTCGTCAACCCCCAGTTCAGAGTTCAATAACTGTTTTGAAAACTGGTTTCAGAGAATGAAAAAGTGCATTAAACACAAAGGAGAATACTTTGAAAAAAAATAAAAGTACTTTTATTTCATTTAAACGCGTATTTTTTCCAATTCCCGAAACTTTCAGGGCAACCTACGTATTGCAATAATTTTCGTCCCAAAAATGTACAGAGTTTGATTCGAAAAATAAAATCGAAGCTGAATAAAATGCCGACATCTGTGTTTCGACAGCGATGAACAAAGTACCACAGAACTGCCGTAAAGCATCTCGCATGGGAGTAAACTATTTTTTACATTAAGCCTTGATATATACATTATTCAAAGAACATAATTATTTTAAAAAAGAATGGTGTTTTTTTTATTTAAAACAATATTGAACTTTGTCCAAATTTCACTACGCATACGTCATACTCTCCAACAGTGTAGTGGGAAGTTTTATGATGGAAAACGAGATCAGAGGAAATCTGTCCAGTTACACATCGGAATGTCGCCTCGTCCCAATATTACAAACTCTGGATGCTTATATAGGAAAATTAAGAATAAGTTGTGCGAGTTGCCCGTCTTTGTCGAGCACTAGTGACTCAGGTTAACTAAGGAAAAATTAATTTACGGGAATCAATAATACAAAACCGAAAACATTCCTAACTTCCTGTCGAAGTGCAGAAACCACTTTGTACTCTGACCACCCCTATATCCAAACAATAAGAGACCATTACAATTCTGTATTTCAGTTGTCATACAACTTACAGCAGAACAACGCGTTTGACGAGTCTCTACTGCAATGAAAAAGAAGGTTCTAGTTCTAGGGAGAAGGTCTAACCTTCTGAATGATGAATTGGTTGATATCTCAATCAACAAATGAATTCCTAACAAAGCTGTTGCAGCAGGGGTCAAACATATGAGATATGTGAATCTCAAACCGGATACTTATGGCGGTTTTTAGTTCACGCTCACAAACGTACAGACTGAGGAGGCTCCTAATCCGCTACAGGCATGCATACCGTCGCCTGTCCTGGAGCTTTTAAAGACTCGAGAAAAAGGGCCATACGGTATGGATGGACAATTTTATAATTCACCGGCACTCGTCCGAAAATTAAAGGCGCTTGGGTTCGACAGCGTTGCAACCTTACAAAAAACAACATTCTCTTCATTTCGAGCGTCGAGGCGCTCGCCCCCGACGTGGACATTAATAAATGGAGTGCGGCGAGGAAGGAGCTGAAAAAGGTTCTGAAGGAGCAGCTAGCTGAGAATCCGGCAGTGACATTGCATTCGGATTACCACGCGGAGGGGATTCTGCAGGAGATATTAGTAAAACATCAAATTAGGACATTTCTTGCAGTCCCGTGCAAGCAAACAACAACCATATGGAAAGAAGGGGCTATATGGTTCATGGAAGTGAAAAATCCCCTAATAACCAAGAAACTCTATGTGTTTGTAGACTGTTAGTGGGTGTATGTGTGCGTGTGTATGTGTATAAGTAATTAAAATAAAAACGTAAGAGTTTTTTAGCATTTATTTATTTTATAATGCCCCCATGCTAGGGTTTTGATACCATCATCTAAGATGAATCTCTTTTCATCTCTGCCACAGAGAATTTTTTTTCTTTTAATTTGAGTAAACACTGCAGACAACTATACACTTTGTGATAAAAAGTGGGCCATAACAAGGAAACGGCGCCAGCAGTCTGTATTACAGAAGACGCGAAACATTAAAAATAAGTTGTGTGAGCGAGCTACCCATCTTCTCCGAGCACTCGTGCCCCAGCTTGAGTATAGTATTTTGGTAATAATCAACTCGCATTGACTTTAACAACTGTAAAACCTTTTCACTTCGATAGACACAACAATACCGTAGCTTATACAAATGTAAGTAAGTTATGTGGCCTCGATTACGCCGATACTCGGTGAACGAACGGCGACACTTGTAGTTGTAAGTAGAGCATCAGACTAGCCGAGTTTAACGATGGTGGCATAATCAGGCTTCCAAATATAACGGGAATGACAAACATTCAATAAGGACTCCAGAAAAACATTACATAGCTTACATAGAGGTCGGCTGCATTCCACTCGGTCCCAAATTACAAAATTTTGAGTGTGTAGAACATTAAGAACAAGTTGTGCGAGCTACCTGTCTTCCGCGAGCACGAGCATAGCGAAGAAACAAATATTGCGTTCATCTCATCAATCCCGGCACTCGCTCCTGACGTGGACATATACAAGTGGGTGGCGGCCCGGAGTATCTCAAGAAAGTAACATCTTGAGGAGAGGTCCATCCTTGCCATGCGGAGGGACTTCTACTCGAGATGCTAAGAAAACACAATATAAGATCATTCCTCTCCGTGCCTAATAAGCAGAAAACGTCGATATGGAAAGACGCTGGGATATGATTCGTCGAAGTGATCAACCCGAAAATTATAAAAAAGCAAGACAGCAAGTTAAAGAAGAGAGAAATTCTTCTGCAGTTAAAGGAAAAATTTAATGATCCCTTCACGTCTACTGCCTTAAAAACAACTATTCTCACTTTGGCGCCAAAATCGTGGAGTGAAAAGCGGCTTGCTGAAGAGTTTCACACAACTAGACGTCAAGCTAAAAAAGCAAAGGAATTGGTTAAGGAAAAGGGCATTTTGCCATCGCCCAATCCGCGAGGAGGTCGTAAATTAACACCCGAAACGGAAAATTTAGTGAAAAGTTTATATTTGAGGGAAGATAATACTAGAATAAAGCCCGGGAAAAAAGACTTTGTTTCGGTTAAGTTACATGACGGAAAAAGAGTTCATTTACAGAAGCAGCTCTTAATGTCCAATATTGATGAATTATACCAACAGTTTAAACAAGAATATCCGGTTTAAAAGTGGGGCTTACCAAATTCTTCACATTGCGCCCTAAACAATGTAGTATTGCTGGCGACTCTAAGTATTGTCATTATATCTGATGACCTCAAACATGACACTGCAGCATTTTATACATTTCAAAATGTCTTGCGTCGGCATCGCCAAGAAAATAATATTCCTGTTAAGACTTTGTATTATTCAACTTTAAATTCTGTTGATTATGTTTCAGATGTAGAATCCTATTGTGACAAAAAAAACAAACTGCGCAATTGATCAAGCAATCATCAAAGACATGTATGATGATAAGGTTAACAACTTTTTATTTATTATAAGCCCCAAAATAATTTAAATAAAAAATAAATTAAAACAGTAAGATGTGAAAAGAAATATATTTTCATTACTGACGGCGCACCACAACACTTTAAAAATAGATATAATTTCATAAATTTATTCTATTTTTACCAGGATTTTGGTGCAGAAGCAGAACTCCATTTCCACGCTACTGCCCATGGCAAAAGACCATGTGATGGTCTTGGTGGCAACCTGAAACGCTTGGCCACACGTGCAAGCTTAAAATCTACTGCAAAAAAAGCCATCACCACACCCAGGCGTACGAATACGAACGGGCCAAAGCATAGTTGACTCACACCGCAATTTTGTTTTCTGATAAAAGTGACATTGATCACAATAGAGTTAACCTCAAAAGCAGGTTTGATTTTGCGATAACCATCCCTGGTACGAATCAATTCCACGCCTTTATACCAACAACGCAAGGCATTAGCACCGCACACCTTGGCACAGTTACTCCGGGGTGTTTTTTACTGGCAGGTGAAACCGAATATTCTTGGACGACATTGACGGTGTCTCTTACCCTGCACTCTTAGACACAGGCGCTAACATGTTACAGGAAATAGTTTTCATACACATTTTATTATTCGTGGATTAAAACCATCAGAAAAGAGCGCCAAGTGTGCAAATGAAGCTTGTGTGAAGGTAATTGGCGATATGTCATTACATTACCAGTTAACCTACTTAACAACACTTCCCTAGACATATTTTTCTTATACGTTACAGATACCTAACGCAAAGACAACAACTAGGTCGCAAGAAAAGGACGAGAACAAGGAAAATATGTAGGTATCTGCTCCACTGCCGATGCCGAAAGGATGCCACAGAGAAGAGGTCTTTTTGTCAAGGAAGTTAATTTAGCCAATATTTGTTTAATTTAAAATGGATTATTCATTCCTTAAAATAATTACAGCTTTTTCTTTAATTTAATTTCAATTATTTTTGTTTTAAAATTTTCTGTGTAAAGTATGGCACACTTTTAGTGAGTTAAAATATAGGAGGCAGTAACAAACAGAAAGAAATAAACGGTCATTATACATGGTAATTATTGGTTATTGTTATTTTTCATGTTATAATCCATCAACGCCTTTTCCTATAGCCGGTGCCGGAACCGACGACGGCACGACGTTGAGTCTGATACCGGTGTCGACGCCGGGACAGCAAGCTTCCCGCTCGGTGTCGGCCGGTAATACTGCATGTGTATTTGTGACAAATGGGAACATATTCAGTGAGTAATTTAAAGCCTACTGCGGAAATGCTTGAAAAGGTGATTGACACTGAATTACAAATACATACTTGAATCCTAATAGCATTGGAATCCCATAAGGACTTTTGCTATTGATCTATTACAGAAAAGAGTATTCCCGGCAGAAAATACATCTATTTATTACACTAAAGGACCTGAAGTGTTTTGGAGAGCCCATGATCGGTTGTTTGACGCAGTGACTAATCTGAAGGCTACGTATCGCCGAAATAAAATGTACCAGCCAAGGGCGCGTCGTTCCTTAGAAAAAACGTTTACTCCAACAACAGCATCAATGCAGTACGCTACAGCTAAAAAAAGGAGAGATAACCGGTTAGAGAGGACCCTGAAACCACCTCGGAGAGTCAAGCAGACCTAGATTGAAAGAACACTGAAATAGAAGAATGCCGAGTGGCTCCAATCGTCTGCAGACAACTATACACTTTGTGATGAAAAGTAGGCCATAACAAGGAAACGGCGCCAGCAGTCTGTATTACAGAAGACGCGAAACATTAAAAATAAGTTGTGTGACCGAGCTACCCATCTTCTCCGAGCACTCGTGCCTCGTGCCCCAGCTTGAGTATGGTATTTTGGTAATAATCAACTCGCATTGACTTTAACAACTGTAAAACCTTTTCACTTCGATAGACACAACAATACCGTAGCAGCTACGGTATTGTTATGTCTATCAATCACTCCTTCTACACACGGAAGTGAGATGGCTTTCCAGGGGAAGGGTTTTGAACAGATTATACGAATTGCGCGTAGAAACCATGGAATGCCTTCGATGAGGTTAGGAATGGTGTTACAAAGTTCCAGGTAAAAAATGGTACTAAAAACGCCACAAAGAAAGTAGTGGGTTCCAATAATAAAATGATCAGTGAGCAGACCTTGACCAATTATGGGCTTAACAACAACCATATACCATTAGTGCAAGGCATAACTTTCCCTCCTGAGCGTAGAACAGGATTGGTTAGGAGTCTGGGGCCCTTAGCTCAAGCAATCCTTCTAATACAGGAGGACAAATATCATGATAAAATTGAGTCAGCCCTCAAAAAACAGTCTCCAAATGCTTCCCATGGCCAATGAGATTGCTCGCTGTTTCAGGGAAACAAAGAACCCAGGTTCAGTACAAGGGGTTATGGGGGAATTAGGAGACTTGCTTTTGATCACTACTGCTAGAGCTACACAAAAAGCATTCTTGCCTCTTCTCCTTTTAAGAGTGATGTGGGACATAAAACAAGGTCATGAAGGGATTTCGTGGAGTTTCTCAGGAACAGGCATGATGATGTTGTATAACATCACAATCAAAGATTTTAAGCTCCGCATGAGAACATCAGCTGTTGATGATTTAATAAAACAAGTGGTCTTTCATGCTTGTTTTGGAACGCATTTGGATGATTTAGGCATCCTTTCCAAAATCACAAACAGGAATGCAGCCTGGAGCAAAAGAAAAGAATTAAACACGTGTTTCGTAGAAAGGTCTAAACAGACAGGAGTCCTTTTTGATGCAGTTAGTTTCAGGCTGATCTCCAAAATGGCTCAGGCACTTCAAACCAAGAGTTTGGGGAACGTGAATCCTGTTAGCATTTAAAGGCCCGCATTCACAGGTTTCAGAAAGCGCAATTTCACAACTGCCTTCACCAATTATATGGCAACAGGAAAAATGGCAGTAAACTTCTCCTCAGATCCCCTACAATTACAATATGCTTTGAAGAAGATCAAGGATGAAATATTCTCCAATAAAGAAGATAAGAAGATCCTCACAGCAGGAACTAAAGCTTGGCTGGGAAAAAACAAGGAAGGTGTTTGGGTTGAAGTAGATGATATTCCTGAAGAAAGTGGTGTTTATTTCTATGGTGTTTAAATAATTGATTTTAATCTTGTACACCCTTTGTGTTGGGTTATGATTTATGTTATATTGTTTAACTGAAAGTTTTCTTTCAGACCCTTCCTTCGCCTGCAAGTGCTAGCCACCTTGAACTGTTGCTCAATGAGCGGTGGTCGATGAGATTGGCTTATTTGGCTGACATATTTGACAAACTGAACACAGTGAGCAGCTCTCTGCAGGGAATAATGATAACCATGTTTACAGTGAGTGACAAAATATCTTCATTAAAAGAGAAAATCGCCTTCTGGATTGAATGTCTTGGACAAAAAAATTATGACTGTTTTCCGCTACTTCAGCAATTTCTCAAAGAAAATCATCTTCAAATCGCTACAGACGTGGAATTAAGTATACGTGAACATTTGACAAACCTGACAACGTCTTTGGAGGAATATTTTCCAGAAGATTCAGGTACAGGAAATCGAATGGGTCCGAAACCCATTTAGGAATAGTACCAAACCTTCAACATTGACTGTGTTGGAGTATGAAAATTTAATTGATATTAAAAATTCATCCACACTCGCAACAACTTTTCGAATCAAACACGAACCCGAGCCAATTTTGGTTTGGCCTGAAAAACGAATACCCAGGTATCGCTGAAAAGGCTATCATGGCCTTACTCCCATTTGTGTCAAGTTACAGATGCGAGGCTGGGTTTTAAGCTTACGCCTACACAAATAAGTTTAGGAGTAGGTTGAATGCTGCACCAGACCTCCGCATCCAATTGTCAGACATAAAACCTGACTTCAATGTTATTTTAAGGAAAACTATGAAAAGATTTCATTCATCACATTAAATAAATATCTTTTTGTTCTAACTAAATAAATGTTTGTATCTTAAAAAAATCTTTCTTTTACCGTCAAACTGACAAGACACCAATCCAAAAAAGCCTCAGTATGGTGTGATTTCACGCAAAAAAACGTGAAATGTTACAGTTAGTTTATTTCTTACTTAAGTTAGGGTTCCGCCCAAAAATGGTAAAATAAAAAGGGGTTCCATAGCCAAAAGAATTCGGGAATCGCTGCCGTAGCTTATACTAATGTAAGTTATGTGGCCTCGATTATCGGCGTAATCCCACTCCCACTCCCAAGTCAGAAGCATATAGTCCACAGCCCTATGAGCCTAGGGAACGTAGGGTACATGTTTTGAATGAAGAGTCTCAGATCTTGCAATCTCAAATTTAACGAAGACACAGACGTGGTAGATTTTTTCCTAAGGATTGACGGCTTCATGAGAAGCAGAGAGCTCGCAGAAGCATAAGTGGTCAGATGTTTCTCTCTTAATTTTATAGGCAAATCTGTGATACTGTCACAACTCTAAGCGAACTCAGTTCAAAACAGTATTCACACCTTTAATGGCTTTAATAGTGACTATTTATTACAGAAAACTATTTGGGTACACAAGCTGGCAAGCTGTTGCATCCAGGAGACAAAATGGAAGGGATCAAAATCGCGAAGGATTGTAACTATTATGATAGGATTAAACCCTAGTGCAAGTACAAAAAAACTAAAACGCTCCGGAGCAGCTACAACTTATACATTTATCGCACACCTTGGCACAGTTACTCCGGGGTGTTTTTTACTGGCAGGGGAAACCGAATATTCTTGGGCAATATTGACGGTGTCTCTTACCCCGCACTCTTAGACACAGGCGCTAACACCTCTGTTACAGGAAATAGTTTTCATACACATTTTATTATTCGTGGATTAGAACCATCAGAAAAGAGCGCCAAGTGTACGAATGAAGCTTGTGTTAAGGGAATTGGCGATATGTCATTACATTAGGTACCAGTTAACCTACTTAACAACACTTCTAAATCTTATTCTTAAATTTAATTTCGATTATTTTTGTTTTATAGTAAAGTAGGTATAGCACACTTTTAGTGAGTTAAAATATAGGAGGCAGTAACACTTTCAGTAAACAGGGAGTGTAAAGCAATCCTTATTAAATCAAGAATAAAGGACTAAAAGGACTGAAAACCAAAGCAACTACATTACTACCACCACCATTACTACCTAGAATCATCGTTTCCCAAATAAACCAACATGATAAGAGTATGTAGTTAAGTTGTCACCAAAAAGTAGAATAAATATATTTTTTAATGATTACAATATATTGTGGTAGTTTATCGCAAGTGATAACAACCCGATAACGCATTTCCTGTTGTATCAACTGTCACAATGGTGAGCAGACTATAGTAGCAAAATAGTAGATTAATTTGTTAAAAATATAATTGAAAATGTCTAACATTGCCTTTTCACAGATGCGATTTTTTTAAATTGTTGCTATAACTAAGTACATCCTTGGACCAGATTTTGGGTTCTTTCAATTAGGGACGTTACGGGGCAATAGACTATGAAGTGCTGAGTAACTGTTACCAAACAATAAAGAAATGTAAAATAAATCCCAAACAAATATATACACAGATAGTATCAGATCAAAAGCTACTAGATATTGCTAACTGATAAATTAAGATTTTTTTCAAAACTTTATTTTTTCCAAGAGTATAAGATCTATTATAGAACAAAGTAACAGAAATAACAAATTTTCAATATATTTACATTCATCAAATTTAATTACAAATACCTATTTGGAACATGGTTTAAATAAAATTTGAAGATGACAAGTTTGACCAGAGAAATTTGTGCTGAAAAAAATCTTATCTGTTTTTTTTTTCGATATAGTAAAGTTCTTTTAATAAAACAATGATGGTGGCAAACAGGAATACGGCACGCCCGATGGTAAGTGGTAACCGTAGCCCATGGATGCCTGTGACGTCAGCAACAGTGATTTTACAATTGTCGCACCTGTCACCGTGGTGAAATTGGGGCCAGATGTAGCTTTTGTGACAGGCAGCTAAGAAACTGCAGAATTATAATATCACAACAATAGCCTCATGTTTACTGTGGACTAGACCAACTAGAGTAGGTAATGTATGTGATACAAATTTGTTTTGATATTTAATACCCACATTAAAATAATAAATACCATCAGAATAAGCACTTTATTAGTATCAGAATATTTTTATATTTAGATTTTGGCACCAATAAGAAAACCCTGGCAAGCACACATCTACTGACTGCTATCCGAGGTCAGCAGACCGAGCTCTTCAATAAAATGATCAACATGCAAACGGAACAAAACAACTTTATCTAAGGCTGATTCAGGGCACTACTAAAGTACTAACAAACCGACACACAGAGTAGCACATCATGAGGACCAAGACAGCTCATTCAAGTCCCGACCAGATAGAAGAGGAGACAGTTCCTAAAACCTCCACAAACTACGACAAACATAATGATTGTTTCTTCCCCTTATGTTAGGTTAGATCTAACATTTTTCATTCATTTTCACAACAGCCAGATAATAGCCATATTACAGACTAGCTTAAACTGCCCAAGATAGAGCGGCTCTGCTTGGAGCTTGGAGAGCAGTGCTGAAGATTGTCCACAGTCATCAAATCCCTCAGCAATTAGGATATGACAAAGAAGAAATGTATTAATATTTAATATAATAACAAAAAATTCAGCCTATATATGTCCAATCAAAATGAACAATCCTAATTAACTGATTGACCAAGAGGTTAAGAAACAATTTCGACTTTGTGAAAGTAAGAACAGAGCTATTTAACGAAAAAATTGTCCATACAGCAAACATATTCTCTTCTCACCTCTCAAAGCAAAACAATAGATCATAAGAAGAGCACAGCAAACGAGATGTGATTAACTGACACTCTAGACTAGACAGATTTTACAACAATTACTAAACAATAATAAAATAGCGGATGTATACGAAAATTGTTAATTTCTACTCCAATTCCAATCCAAATTCCACGGTAAAAAATGTGACAAATGAAATAATTGAAATGTCAAATGAATGGCGTCATATCGTCATATGTTGGGGGCGTATTGTAACTATAACTGCGAGAATCGAAGTTCGCAAATTGCATGCATCTTTCTCTGTCACTCTAATGACGCCTTTATTGGAGTAAAAGAGAAAGATCCTCGCAATTTACGAATTTCGGTTTTCGCGGTAAACCCTCGCTCCCGTAACTATAAAGCTGTAACAAACGGACGTATCGGACTGCGGTTGCAATATTGGTCCGGTCTGAGCCAAGGAAGGTGATGTGATCCGTCAAGGACGCAGCTATAAGTGGGAGCGACAGAGCGAGAAATATGTATAAATATGGTGACCGGAACAAGGTCGTGTCCTGGCACGTCCTTCTGTTGAGGCTTAATGCAGCGTTTCACAATTGTTACCACCTAGACGGGACAATTTTTCCCATGAATCTAGAATATACCTGGATCTGGCATGAGTGGTGGGGGTAACTGACAGAACGGGATAGTCTTATGTATCTTTCAGTAGGAGTAGCAGCGAAAGAACTATTATTGTTTGTCCTTGTCAGTCTCACATTTTATTTGTTCCCCACCTTTTTTCAGTATGGATAATGGTGGGCAACAAATGAATTCGACCAATCACAGCGTCGCATTTGCGTATGTTTTGTCCCTCACCGTGGCACGCGTATACCACTTCTATACGATCCTACCTTCTATGATTTTTCCATATCAGACTACCGCACTCGCACTGCACTGCGACCTTGGTGCGCCACACCCACAAGCCCCCTCGAACACAGATCTGCGAACTTGACTCCATACGAATGGCGCACGAGTGTGGAGGGGGCTATAAGTGAGATGAACTGAGAGCGAGCGATGCGGTGCGGTAGTCTCTTATGGCTTTTACATTTTAACCAGACCGGATTTACGGACGAAATTATCCTGCCCAATATTATTATAGCTGTACATTATTTCAACCTCAAAAGAAAAAAAAGTGGTCACGAAGGAGGGGAGGGCTGACAGTTGGCAAGTTGGGAAGAGACCAGGGCTATAACCGCGAAAATCGAAGTTCGCAAATTGCGGGTATTCTTCTCTGTCACTCTTATTACGCCTTCATTGGAGTAAAAGAGAAAGATCCCCGCAATTTACGAATTTCGGTTTTCGCGGTAGCCGCTCAGGGCTATAACCGCGAAAATCGAAGTTCGCAAATTGCGGGCATTTTTCTCTGTCACTCTTATTACGCCTTCATTGGAGTAAGAGAGAAAGATCCCCGCAATTTGCGAATTTCGGTTTTCGCGGTAGCATACATATATTATTATACTCTTTGGAAGAGACAGTGGACTGACTGTGACTGTGCCGTCCCGTGGATTACGTGCATTGTTTCATGTTTGGAATTCTTGAGACGCCAACGCCATTTCATTCTCTACTTTGTTTGTGTTTGATCACGCACACACAATGCATTCACGACGGCACGGCTTCATTTTGTTCGAAGCTGCCATATGGAAAACATTAGTTACCAGATTTCAAATTGCAAATGCAATCACATAGTGCTAGTGTTACGGCAGCCGCAGGCACAGAAAAGTGTTTGTAAAATGGCTCTACATTTCGCTGAAGAAGAAGAAAAATCTGATTGCAGTAGCATATGTGCAACGTGATCTTCTTCGACCTAGCGTTTTCCCGGCCTGGCGCCGGGGTCCGCTTTCCTGCTCAGTCTTCTCCACTTTGCCCGGTCTTCGGCATCCTCGGGTGTGAGATTGTTCTCCCCCATGTCCGCTGTCACGACGTCCAGCCAGCGTTTCTTAGGCCTACCGCGTGATCTAGGGCCTTGGACAGTGAGATTGAGGCATCTATTTCCGACGTAGTCTACCGGTCTGCGGCGTATATGGCCATACCATCGGAATCGACTTTCCTGCAGCTTATCCGCTACATCACGGATTCCGTGTGCATATATGCAACGTGATACCTACACAAAATGGCTGAACCATGCATATCTGTTATATTCAACAACCGGTTTAAGAGTAAGGTACCTATAGTTATATTTTCATCAGTTATCGCATGATTAATTTGTTGGGATTGTATCATACTAATAATTGTGTTTTATATATAGTTACCTGAAGATTTTTATATGGTGATGAATTAATGATTCAAGACTACTCTTCCATATAAAAACAAAAATCAAATTTAAAAAAATCAATTTTGGTATTGCAAAAATATATCCCCATAGTTCATAATTCGCAGACATGAGAGTGATGAGACATATTTTTGAGATCATCAGTGCACCCATATTTTTACACTTTACTGTACACATGATAAGATTACATATATAAATGCATAGAGCAGTGGTTCCTAACCTTTTCAGTCCGGTCACCCCTATGACTAACTAGTGAACCTGATTTTACCCCTCCTCCCAGTGGTAATAAAAAATAAAACGTGTACGTTTGTTGTATTGTTATATTAGGTTAGCTTATTACCCCCGTAAAATACCAGTTTTACCCCCACGGGGGTAATCACCCCCAGGTTAGGAACCACTGGCATAGAGGTTAATATTCAGTCTTATCACTGACCTGATGTGTCTGAGGTTCAACAAAGTTAAAAATAGCTTGTTACAACAATGACAGCAGTCATAGTACATTTTGTGAAATTATTACTAACAGTCCATTCTTTTGTTTCAGATTCATTGAAATGAATAAATGGGGTGTAGGAAATGGAAGACAAGCAAGTTGAAGTAGTTTACCCCGCCTGTCCTGTTCGCTCGTATGGGGGGCAGGGGACTCTTCAGATCTTTTTGCCTGGGTGCCAGTTGCCTTTGCCAGCTCCTCAGCTCAGCCCGTCGTTTAAGCATCACCGGTTTCATCGCCTTTACCGTCTCTAACTCATTATATGATGGTTTGTGTATTCTCTCCATTACTCTATGGGGAGCGTATATGAGAGCCCGTCCGAAGGGCCAGCTGATGAGTGTAAGCGTGTTCTATATGTGCACTCTGGCAAGCATGTAGCTTCCGGGTTTAACGCCTGTGCCAGGTCCAGGGTGGGCAGAGCGAACCTGAGTTTGATCTCGGTTGCTGTAACAGAACTGTCTTGAATAGACAACTTCATTATCAATTACTTTGGAATCTCGACATTGTTGATCATTTTGTCATGAAGACTTATGATTCAGAGAGTTTTATTTTTTCACCCCTTTTTCTATTATTGGTCTGATGACCTGGATATTGTAGCTTTATATGCCCGTTTAGGTTTGCTTGTCATTGTTGAAATTCTAGAAGAAAAACTTGTCCCTAAATAGTAATCGTTCACAAACTAATAAGGGGTCATCCATTAATTACATCACACGTTTAGGGGGGGAGGGGTCAAGAAAATGTGACATGTTGTGACAACGGGGAGAGGGGAGTCACAAACTTTGTGACGTCACTTTAACTTCATCAGTAACAAAAAATTTATTTTAATCATTTTATTTACTGTACAGTTCAAAAACAAGTTTTTGGAACGATAATCGTTTTTATTAGTTTAATTTTTTTTCATAATCAGTTTTGGGTTATAAATTTACTAATATTTTGACAAAAAATTAATAATAGGTACTTAATTCGATTTGCCGATTTCGTTGAAAAAATGTGACGTCACACCAGGGGGGGGAGGGGTTTGCCAAATGTGACCAAGTGTGACAAGGAGGGGGGAGGGGTAAAAAAACCTTGAAATTCGTGTGACGTAATTAATGGATGACCCCTAAACAAAGTACCTACCTGTACCCATAATATCCATCTTTTGAGCGGACACATTTTTCTTTGCCTATTTCTTTAGATTCTTGTTCTGGTGAGGTCTTATGAAAAAGCTGTTCTGTCAGCAGTTCATTTTCAGTATCGAAATGATAAATATTATTTTGGAGCATTATCACAATATGCTATATCAGACTTATTAAAAAAAAAAAAAAACATTAAGAGAATGTATTAAGATGTCATATTTTCAATTTTGATATGAACAAAATAATCACTGGGGTATTATCAGAATAAAGGAAATGGGTTGTCTGTTTTTGTTGTAAGTATGTCTATATCTGTCTATAGTCGGCATTTGTCACCAATCAAACTTTTATGTCGAAAAATTGTAATGTTTTCTTCTATTATTTTTGAAAATGTACCTACAAGGAATGACTGTTTCGTCAAATTATTTCAATACTAATATAAAAACAAAAACTGGGGGAAAATGACAATAAAAGAAATGGGTTTGTTTTGTCTGTCATTGTTTAAAATTGTACCAGATAAAGCTGTTCTGTCAGCAGTCAACATTCACTTTTGATAATACTGTGTCATCATCAACTTGTGTTGTGTAGTTTTATTATACCTACAAGGAATGACCGATCTGTCAGTTGTCAAATTTGTCACTACTAATATGAAAACAGAAACTGGGGAATAATGACTATAAATGGGTTTGTTTTGTCTGTCATTGTTTAAAATTCTACAAGATAAAGCTGTTCTGTCAGCAGTCAACATTCACTTTTGATAATACTGTGTCATCATCAACTTTTGTTGTGTAGTTTTATTATACCTACAAGGAACGACTGTTCTGTCAGTTGTCAAAATTGTCATTACTAATATGAAAACAAAAACTGGGGAATAATGACAATAAAGGAAATGGGTTGGTTTAGTCTGTCATTGTTTAAAATTCTACAAGATAAAGCTGTTCTGTCAGCAGTCAACATTCACTATGGATAATACTGTCTTCATCAACTTTTGTCGTGTAGTTTTATTATACCTACAAGGAACGACTGTTCTGTCAGTTGTCAAATTTGTCACTACTAATATGAAAACAAAAACTGGGGAATAATGACAATAAAGGAAATGGGTTTGTAGGCCGGACGCGGCTAGCTAAATAATTTTCAGTGATTAAAAAGCTCGAGGAGCCAAAAATTTATCAAATGCCTTGGTAAGATTCCGATACAATAGGTAAATACTTTGGCTGATATCTTCTTCATTGCGTATGGGGCGCTTTATTCCCGGTTCGGTAGTCGTTGTTGTCGGGTTGACACGTGAATATCGTACACACTAGAATTCATTGCAGCACCACAGCAGAAGTAATTGGACATTATTTTTTTCTTTCGGTATGCACTCAACGAACTCCGTAGGCGCTTCTCGAGGCCGCGGGAACCTGTGAAATCTGATTAGTCAAACTATAAAGGCTGTGACAAAGAATTCGATACATATACATACATACAATCATACTACATACATACATACAAGCGAAATTTTTTTTTTGCTTTGGCAGTCGGGCGATAATAGCAAATGATCTGTAGCTAATAAAAATCCATTTCTAAAGAGTGAATGTGCCTCTAAATTAATCAAACGAATTAAGAATGTCACGACCACGTGTCTATATGTCACAAACGTGGACTCAAAAGTCCGTGGCGGTGACAGATTTTTGAGGCCACGATCGTGATAATTTGGAACATGTTCGATATTACATAAACATTTCCTTTGAGTTTGCAAATGTTAAATAATTAGCTTAATCTGGCTTAATATGAGGTATATCTTAGGTTACAAACAATAACGTGAAACTGCTACTTACTTTTAAAACTCAAACATGGCGGTGACGCGTTAAGGTTGACCGTTTGTTCAAATGAACACAAATAATTTTCGGCAAAACTTCTCCCTTCAGCCATTTGCAAACCTGACAACAACACAGTGTTGCTGTTCTAAAAAAACTTTAATAAGGCTGCCAGTAGTAAAGATAATTTTATACCTAGTACCGCATGTTTATATTACCACACGCGGCGGTGACACGAATACTGATCACAAAATGTATGTTGTTAAAAATTATATAAAGTCGTTATATATCCATACAATTTTTAAACAGTGTTGTAGAACAGGGATTAGTGTTTTATAAATATTTGATATAAATTATTGGAAAATCACTTCATATTTGAAAAATATATTTATATAATATCACAAAATCCGGGGAAGTCACACTACACGGTCCGTGACATTTCGCACTTGTATATTTTTTTGTTATGTTTTTAATACTCACAATAGTGACAATAGTCACAATACATTTAGGTTGACCAAAAACTAGAGGTAAATTGCTAAGTATATTGATATAGTTTACTTATTTTCTTAAAAATATATGCTATTCTTACATGTAACACAAATAATGTGAAATATGATGCGGAAGGGTTTATTTATATATTATTGGGTTTCTTAAGAATTTCCACCATTTTTGGGTGATCAGTCCAATCACAATGGTTATCCATAGGAATCGATCCGTGTCCTTGATTTTGTTGTTCCTGCCGTTTCCGCTGTGCTCGAGTCATTACTGATATCACAGGTCTTGTCATGTTTTTAAGGCCCTCACTTGTGATTTCAATTCGATATAATGCGTCTGCAGCAGCATTATCTTTTCCTTTTAAATATTCTACCGTGAAATCGTATTATCGTACTCCTCTAAACACAACCGAAACTTACTCATTATTTGTTTATTTATTCTTAATCTTGAATTATTCCCGTATATAGGACTTCCAGCCACAATATTTTGTTGGTTTGCTACACTCGAACGAACCGTATTTCTCAAATATCATCTTTACGTTATCTTCGGCTAGTCCCTTGTGCTGGGCACGTTGGTGCCTCAACATAGTCAACATATGACCACTTTTCGTCGAGTATCCGCACAAGGTGCACTGTTTTACCTTGTGCAGGTTGGCTCTTGTTCTTTTCTTTGTTGTTGGATGCTCCCCGCTCTCCTGGGAAGCGCCAGAGGCGCCAGAGTCCCCGGCCACGTCCAGGTTCTGTAGTCCTTGCTCCAGTTCCATTTCGTTTGCCTGATCCTCCTTTCGTTTCAGATTCACCTCTTCGCTCCCGGACGCGTCGAACAGGTCGGGCGTGATGGGTCTTTCATACTAAATAAATAAACAAGTGGACGATCGTCCGTGATAATCCTAAACCTACGGCCATATAGATAAAGTCGGAAATATCGTACTGCCCATACTATAGCTAGTAGCTCCTTGTCAGTAGTTGGATAATTTTTTTCTGCTTTATTCAGGCTACACATGAATTCGATCCCTTGAGCCGTTCTTGCCAGCACTTCCAAAGCCTTGGCTTCTGAGAAAGCACCGCATAAAAGTAAAATAATCTTTGTATTTCCACCGTACACGCTGCGATCTTGTCCACCGTCCATGGAATATGATGCAGAGTCTTTCTTTCCGAATAGAATTTCGCTCTCTTCGGAGTGTATTTGATCTCCCGTCCAAAGACGTTTACGTACGTTACCGTCAGCGGTTTCACCAGATTGATCCACAACTCCTTCGTGTTCGTTCTCAGGTGTTGCGCTTTGTACGCAAAATACTGAATTTGCAACTTCGGTACAATCTGCAGTTTCGTATGCCTTCTCCGTCCATTGATCGATGCCTTCCATTCCACAGCAATATTTTGCGCACTCACAAGTTTTAACAAGAATGTCTTGTAACACCCTTGGTTTGCTTGGTTGCTTGAATTATGGTAAAGTTGGCTGTTTAATGTTTTGTCTTACGCCTTGTAACATAAGTAGTAAGACATAATTTGCCAACTCGGGTATTTCTTCGTTAGTGGCCATGTCAATGAGTAACATATCTCGCTACGTAATCTTTGATGACATTATGATGTATGGGTTAATTTAAACACATATTATTATGAAATATGTATAAAAAGGCATCTTTCATTAGGTGTTCTGGTCCTGATGTATTCATAGTGACTGATATGCCGGCCAAAGTTTGTTCTTTCTTCAAGATAGATGGAAAGTTCAGATTTTCCAATTCGGTTTCTCCTATAATGAAATAATCAGTTCCTGATTATCAGGCAATGTCAGTCACTTGATCGAAGTCGATTTGTCCATGATTATAGATAGATATATAGTTCAAGATGAGATGACTAGTCGCGATGGTGGATTTCGATGAACTGAAGTTGTTTTTCATATTTTTTCAAACAACTGTCAATGAAAATCAATAAAGCGCCGACTCAGTTCAATATAAGAAGCATAAAAAGCTGGGGGGTTATTATAATTGGTGTGAACACTATGAAATAGGGTGTTTTAAATGAAACAATGGAATGAATTATGTCAAATCTTTATTTACAAGTAAAAACGTTTATAAAAATAGACAAATATGAGAAACATGGTTACATAGAGAATTAAATACAAGGTGAAGCTATATGAGATCTCTTCCAGTCAACCTTTGAGGAAATGAGTATAAAATAAGACAGTAAGACATAAGATTGATAAGTAAGACATTAGACAATTATGGTTGGTTAATAGCGTAATGACCCCAAGGTAAGTGTTTTTTTGAGGACATTCATGATGAATCTTTTATCATCTAAACCACACTACTTTTTTTTCTTAATTTCGGTAGTGAATAATCTATGTTTATCACTTCTGATAATAAACATATCATCATAAAATGATTTTGTTAAATTAAGACACTCTCGATAGTTCTCAAAGTGGATTTTTCTGACAGCTGCGGCTTTGTTTCTTTTAACACATGATTCTACCTTCTTCTTCTTTTCGTCGTTAATATCTTCTTTTTCTTCTAAGGTACAGGCATACATTTTAGATCTTAGTCCAATAAATTCATTAATAATACGACCTTTACTCTCATCTTTCATTAGACCCACGATTTTCTTATTCACTCTTGGAAAACCGTAAACGTTGTTTGTTAGAAAATCGGAGGTGTCATATTTAGTTATCAAATCTGGTTTTATATCTTCAAAGAAGTCGTTAGTACTGATTTCATAAATAAATGAATCCGTATCCGTGTATAACAAGGAACACTTATCACCGTATTCTACTTGCATGTAGTTGTAGTGGAAATCTTACATTTGTGTTTTAGAAAGCTCTAAGATAGTGAATCCAACATATGTATGTTTATCATACACTCGGCGTCACGGAAATCGCACACCCACGGATTTTTGTTTCAAGCCGTTATAAACCTTATGTTGTTGAAGGTAAAGTATGAGTGTGTGGGATCATTTTAAAGAGAATTTAACCCTTCATTTAAAAACAATGCAATAGTTACTAAAGAGTAAAAAAAGGCACCTTTTTTAATAAGAAATAAAAATCGTATATTCATGCAAAAAAATCAACAAATTAAAACACAATAAAATCAACAAATATCGGAATACAAATGCCTAAAACTAAACTTAAAACCTAGTGTTGCCTCCTCTGGCCTTAATGACTGCCTCCATGCGAGCCTTCATGGACCTCACGAGAGACACGACGTATTCTTGAGGAATAGCATCCCACTCTTCAATGACGGCATCTCGAAGCTGTTCCAGGGTCGCAGGTGCAGGATTACGTGACCGTACCTTCCGTTTTAGCTGATCCCAAAGGTGCTCTATGGGATTCAGGTCCGGACTCCTTGCTGGCCACTGCATGACGGTGATCCCAACCTGATCAAGGTAGTCCCGAACAATCAACGCTGTGTGGGAGCGGGCGTTATCCTGCATGAATGTGAATCCAGGACCGACAAATTCGGCGTATGGAACCACATGGTCCTCCAGGATCTCTGTGATGTACCGATGAGCAGTCATGGATCCCTGGCCTCGACCACCACCAGTGCGGGAAACACAAACGAGCTCGGTTTTGCCGGCGAGGGAAATGCCACCCCAGAACATGCAGGATCCTCCTCCGTATCCGACGGTTTCTTCAAGACAGGCCTGTGAATAACGTTCCCCTTGCCTCCTGTACACTTTTCTGCGCCTATCGTTGCAGAACAGGCACACCCTGGTCTCATCGGAGAAGAGGACAGCCTTCCATTGGTCGACCGTCCAATCCTTGTGTTCGCGAGCAAACTCACGTCTGACTCGCCGATGCTCTGCCGTCAATTTGGGACCCGTAGCCGCTCTATGGGGCATGATCTTCTTCTCCCGCAACCTTCTTCTTACTGTAGAGACACTCACCACCGTTCTCCGAACTGCTTGCAGCTGTTGCTGCAGCTGGACAGCGTTGGAGAAACGGTTCCGCAAAGACGTCGACACAATAAAGCGGTCGTCTCTTTCGGAAGTGCAGCGTTGTCCTCCGGATCCAGGCTTCCTGGTGAAGCTTCTAGTCCTCTGGAATCGATGAACTGCTCGGAGAACTCGGAAACGGCTTATGTTGAGTTGCCGAGCAACCGCAGACTGCGTCATTCCTGATTCCACCAGGGCTACTGCTTGAGCTGCTTCTGCTTCCGTGGTATCCATTTTCTTGGGGTGTTTTCTTTCTCCAGCTGTTCCGGTGTGACCTCTGTGAACTCTGGATACCGAATGACCCATATTCCACTTTTACCCCCCCTTTTAAACCTATCCAAGGTAACGCAACTAGCGACCCTTACAACGCGTATTGTAGGTGTTCTTTCAGAACGCCGTAATTTCGTGATTATTATTATTTTTCCCAAAAATGCTTTACTCATGTTTTAATGCTTATTAATTGTGCTTTTAAATGATGTATATATTGTGAGGGTATAATACATATGATAAGAGCTATATTCGCTTAAAACAAAAATCGGTGGGTGTGCGATTTCCGTGACGCCGAGTGTATGTTACTTTTATTGGATTCAGTTGCACAGCGACCAAGTCTTGTGAGAAAATAATGCAGCTGTGGAAGTTTGGTTTACAAAATTCGCACAAGCGGACAGCTGAAGAATCGTAATAAAAATCGCTTAGTATGCTACCTGTTCTTATATAGATACCATTAACTTCCTCCTCGCTCTTGTGGAGGGGGGAAATATATCAAAGTAGGTATTGTTATAAAACACATGCCGTTGTATACAATATTAACTCACAATTAAATCTTCCTTTTATCCTCCAATTCTCCTTTTTTAATCTTCTTTTTAATTTGTTTTACTACGCATCCCACTCCTCGTCTATCTGATCGACGAGGTTGATGGGTGGTAGTACTTAATCCCGCCGCTTCAACCGCTCTAAGTTCAGCTGCTGGCGGTGAAATAGGTCCAACAACCTTTGGATCCTAGGACATCGATCAGGTTCCAGTTGGTTAGATCTAACCACAGCCACAGGCTTGTTGGTGTTGAGGTGACGGTGGCAGACGAAGACGTGAGAGACGAAGTCTAAGTCGGTGGTAGTGGCGAAGACGGTGGTGGTGACGGAGAGGATGGAGGTGACGATGGTGGTGACGATGGAGGGGGCGATGGAGGTGGTGTTAGTGGGGCGTACATCACCCTCGGTTGTTGTGGGTGATCTCTGGGTAATACCACCCTCCCCCTCCCAAGACTATTTATAGGCATGGGACGAGGTAACCGTATCCCCGTCCCATGACCAAGTCCTACCGGCGATGGAGGTGGCGTTGGCGAAGTCCACATTGTGTCACAATGAAACAACGACTGAAGATAGAGCTTTAAATAGTCCTTTGATATGCGAGTGGCGCGGTAGTGAGTAGGGGATAATGACTGAGCCACCGATACTCACGTTTATTACGTAATTGATTATCTTCACGCGATATCTCCATTCGTAATATACTCACATCTTCATCGTTAGAACAGAGTGGTACTCTTGTTAGTTCAGTCTGTTTCAACCACACGTATCTGTTTGGTTCAACAGCACCTTTAGGCCCCAATAGAAGTTTTATAAACCATTGGCCTTGTAAGACGTTATCCGTTTTGTCTAATACATACGCTTCTGACACGAAACACTCGTTTGCGACTGTACACGAAGGAAAATAATAATCTCGCATCGATGGTGTTAACGTTACATTTCTATTCTCAACACCACTAATAGATGACTCAATACTCAAAATCACTGACAACGGTAGTAAATTCGTAATAAACATTTTCAAAAGATAATTAAAACAACCACGTCCATCGCAAGTACAATGATAATAGTACACTGTGATTATTCTGCATTCTTATTTATCTGTTCACATTCGGCAGCATTTACACCATTATTTCTAATAATAACAGTTGACGTTAACAAAACATTATAGCTAGCCAATATTTTAATTGCGAACGTGATTACTAAAGGTAAATTAAAGTAATTACAGCTAAACAACAACAACAACATGAGCATTAATCAAAAATATGTATACAATTAATTTTAATTAAATTCATACTTGCAATAATAAGGAGAATTAATGTTTTACTCCTGAATTGTGTTACCACGCCACCATTACCATACCAACACTAACACCATCTCACAATCAAACATTAATAACCCTCCAGCTCCTACGACCCCTTCAACCGCTCCTTTAACTACCACTTCAACAACCTCTTCAAATACACCTTCAACGGCCGCGCCGACGGCATCTTACACTTGTAACGTATATAAAATAAATGAATGATGGATATTGTTGTGAAGATAAGATTGTAAATTTGGAAGATACGTTACACTAAATACTTACAGATACTTACTAAATTAAGCCGGACAAATCTCTGGAGAGCAACGGACCTTTGGTTCAAGGACCGTCCTATGCTGCGCTGGATATAACTGGAAAGGATGCTTTTGGCAGAAGTGAAAACAAGATGGTCAATTAATACTTGTATTGCGGACCCGCGCACATGGCAGCCTTCGATACCGCTTTGTATAAACTAAGTAGTTGTTTTTATATTACTAAATTTACGGGGCCCCCTATAACTAATTACTAATGAACGTTCGGACGTTGGATACGCGCGCAATCATGGCCATGAAAGATAATGAGAACGACTCACGAGTGTCCCGAAGATCGGCGCTCCACGCCGACGATGCCTCGCGCAGGGAAGGCGATGGCGCAGTCGCAGGGCCCGCGTCTTGCGGCCCTACGCGTCTGGTGTGGTGCACGCCGGCGGGGGTGTCATGGCGGCCGTTATGCGTTTCGTGCACTCAGGCACGGACGGCAAGGTGGAAGCTTCGCGGCGCGGAGGGGGTGGTGTCGGACCGCTACCTGGACCCGCGCCGTGTCCCGCGAGAAGCGCGTTGATGTAGATGGGCCCCTTCTGGCCCGTGGGGGCAGGCGATGACGCACGTTGTCGGCCGTAGCTCCGACGCCCCGGTCTGCGATCTCTTGCTGGCCGACGAAATCCGGGTTGCCTCTCTTAGGCTGCGCCCGTCGCCGTCGCGGGCTGCATCGCCCCGTCCATAAGAACCGCACTTTCCCACGATTTTACCCGATTATCTTTTCCACCGCGGACCGTCTGCCACTCGATCCGATCATCGGGGGCGAAGTCCTTTTTTTTCACTTTTTGACACTTCACTCCTTCATTCGTCTATTGCCGGTCGTTCCGTTTTTACTCGATTTCCATCACTGTGTCTATGGTCGGTCTGGAACGGGCGGTCATAGACCAATGTAAGGTTTTGTTGCATAAATGATGAATCAATAATTATCGAGAATACATTAATTTATATCTTAAACATTTTCGAAGCGTTCTCGACAATGGTATCTGCGTGTGAGGCCTCCATTATAATATCGGTTCTAATCGTAAATGTTAAGACAGAAAAGCGCATCCCTACCTCGGTGACTTTGACAAGTGTCAAACCTACGAACGTCGGGATTACGTGGAGGGGTTACTATGCTCAGTGAATGATATCTTATGTTTGTGGAGTGTTTAAGGCGAAAGCAGAAACTACAATGATGAGGACAAGCGCACTTTCCTGGTTGGTGTTGGTGATATGTTGTTTAAGGTTCCAATCGCAACTCGGAGACAAGCTTGCATGAGAAAGCCTGCCCCGGGTCAGATGTTGTTTGGCTTACATTGTACACCTTTGACTTCCTTCGTATTTGTGACACATACCTGTGAAGTATGTGTTACACACTCTAGTTAGGGAGGCGAGGTAGCAGTGGCGTAGCTAGCATGGGTGGCACCCGGGGCGGAAATTGTGGGTGTCACCCCAAAATTCAATCAAAATTGTAAAATATGTTTAATATTTTACAATTATAAAATTACGTTTAATATTCCATAGCTCACAATTTACTCCATCGCTTTCATTTTAGATTCCATGAACTCTCAATAGTCCACACCCTGGCGGGTGTTGCCTCTGCGCGCGTTCTATGACACGGGCAAGGACAGCATCCGCTCGGTGTAACCCACATTTCATAAGTGTCATAAGGGTCTACATGTTGGCCTGGGCTCCGCGCACGCCTCCCAAAGGTCCGAGTCATCATTGTCCCGTGAAAGATATACAAATAATTTACGTTAAAAAAAAATTATAAACTTTTTTTTGCCAAGTGCGCGATTTCAAAGAGATTCTGTAAAATCCCATTTCACAATGAATTTCAAATAGTCCAGTGTCACCCAATTAGAAAGTGACATAGCTTCTCAATTACAGAAATAATCACATAATAAAAAAAACTTTCTGAATAAAAAAACCTACGAGGCACCAACATATTATTGTTACATACCAGGAACCCCGAGAGATTTTAACCATGCATTTCTGAGGCCAAAATAAGGAAAAAATACTAAAAGTTTACGTAAATTTCGCCAAAATAAAATTGTTTTTCGATTTTTTGTACATAATATGTAAATGCTATAATTTGTAAAAGTGACACCCAAAAATAATTTTTACTTTTTTTTGTCAATTACAGAAATAATCACACAATTAAAAAAAAAACTTTCCAAATTTGCGAAACTTTCCACATGAGAATTTCTCGTTTTTCGATTTTTTGTACATAAAATGTAAATGCTATAATTTGTAAAACTGTCACCCAAAAATAATTTTAACTTTTTTTTGTCAATTACAGAAATAATCACATAATTTAAAAAAAACTTTCCAAAGTTGCGAAACTTTCCACATGAGAATTTCTCGGTAACTTCTGAGAATGTTCTCGAGAACGAGAATTTATTTATTTATCGTAGTTTATACCATGAATATTCACGATAGTTTAGGTGTAGTATCCTTACCCCCAAGAAAATTCCGACTTTTGGTCTACCGCTTCCGGTCAGAAAAATGTATGACGGCCCGGCCAAACGGTCAGACCTAGGTGGGGGGTGCTCGACCAAATGTCATAGAGGGACCCTGGTAGTTTTTGACGCCGCCATGTTTTTTTTTTTTTTAATATGGCCGACTTTTTTTTTTAATTTTTTCAATTTTGCACTAGCGCGCTGAAATTTTGGCCACGGAATCTCGGGGTCCCCTAAATACCTATGAAAAATTGTTTTTTTGGAAAAATACTACACTTGCGGGAAAACTGGCCACTTTTATTTTGTATGGCAACTTTTAAACGGTGCGTGATAGGTGGGGGATGCTCGACCAAATGTCATAGAGGGCCCCGAGACAAAACAAACTGCATTAAAAAAAAACAAAATGGCCGAGTTTTAAAAAAAAAATCATATTGATGCGAGCGCGCTGAGATTTGGCATGGCGGGAGATAGAGGCCTCTAGATACCTATGACAAAAAATTTTTTTTGGAAAAAATCCAAGATGGCGGAACAATAATTTTCATGTTCTGAGAACATTCTCGAGAACGTTTCCGCTTTTTGGGAATGTTCTGCAATTTGTACATTGCTATGCTGGTGGTACTGGACTATGAAACTAGGCGAATTCCAAAACAGTTTATAGGACATTTTAGTCTTTAAATATGATCAGGAATATTCTGTCAAAATCTCTCGGGTTCCTCGTGGGCATGTTGTATATTATTTCCTGAATGGCGGTTGTGCAATCTGCCACAGTTTTACGAATTTTTATAGATGGCACTACTGATGTTCACGGTCGGGTGTCACCCCCCAAATGGGTGACACCCGGGGCGGGCCGCCCCCGCCGCCCCCCCCTAGCTACGCCACTGCGAGGTAGCTAAATGGCGTAATTCAACGGCGCCGTCGAGACCTATCAAAATCGAAAGATAAAATAATTTCGAAAAGAAAAGCTCGTATGGCAAAAACCATTTTAGCGGTGGGTTTGGCGTGTACGGTTTTTCAAAAATGTTAAAAAAAACAGTTACTTGGGCATTCTCGAGCGCGTCAGATATTCATACTACGTATGCCCCGAGTGCCTCTGATAACAACGGTATACTAATCTGCCGGTTTGCGTGGTGGGGGTAGGCATATAAAGTAGTCAAAAATGCAAAAAAAAAAAAATTACTCGAGCGCGTCAGATTTTCGGAAGGGGTGTTAAGTAGGCCCCAAGGAAGCTTCCTTTAAAAAAACTGACGATTTCGGCGTGACGATAAGTTACGATGAATTTTTGAAAATGCAAAAAAAAAAGTATTTTTGAAATACTCGAGCGCGTCAGATTTTCATAGGGGAGGTTTATCTCGGTATCCTGAAAGCATATTTTTTTAATCTGACAAAAATTTTGGTGGGTTCTCTTAATCTGACCGAAAAAGGTTTTTTGGTTTCTTTTTTTCCTTTCTTTCTCCTTGATAAAACGGGGAATTTAAGAATGACAATAAAGCGATAGATACAACCAACGTAAATGTAGATGAAATGTAGTAGGAAGTGTATTATTTATTGTATAAAAAAATGAAATGATATAAAAATTGGATTATAATTGTATTGTTATGTATGATCTTTACATTTTTGCTCAATACAATTCATCTTCTTCTTCTTCTTCACTGGAACTTTCATATTGTGGCTCCTCATCCACAATTCTTTCCTGCTGAGTGCCTGCAACATCCGTAACAATTATTTCTATTCAGTAATTTTGTTGAAAGAATATTATAGAAGTACAAAAATTTGCCTGAATCAAGCGTCTCGTCATTGCTGTCCTGAGTGTCATTCTCGTTGCCCAGAATATCCGGCGATACAACAACATTTTCATACGCATCGGGCAATTGATTCCCGATAAACCACGTGAACTCGAATTTATTATTATTTTCATTCCACCCATGATCGGTTGGTGCAAGGTCAGTGATGTCGGATTTGTAAGCATTCCTCCACAAATTGGCGATGTACCGAGTTCTGAGGCAATGTTGGTATAGCTCTGACTGGCATGGGGGTAAATTGCAAGCGTCGTAGTTGCGTACGTCCAACGAGAACGGCTTCGATGTGTCGTGCACCTTGTATGTTTTATTAAAAATGTCGAATCGAGCTTCGTTGACATCAGCGAGTTTCTTCAGTCCGTACAATACATATAAAAGATTGAAGCGTGGGGAAAATTGTTTGGATATCACAATGATCGGACCCTACATCAGCGAGCGCTTTTTGAAAGATCTCAGATTTTCTCAAAATATCAAAAGGTCTCTTTTTGCCTCGTTTATACAATGCTGGATTAAAATCGCATCCTGTTAAAGCGTGGAAAGCAGGCAGTGCGCGTGAAAGCATTGAGCCTAACTGAACTGACAGTGCCGAAACATCTATATAGCGACGTGCATTACCGACTCCGAGATCCATCCACACTCTAACCGATTCGTTCAAATGCTCCACATTGGCCAACATAATGACCAGAATATCTGTGTCTGATGTTCGAATGATTGTTGTAGAACCTTGTGGCAATTGACAGGCAAGGAAAACTGTCTTCGTGTCGGCTTCTTCGTGACTTGAGCATGAGAGCTTATCATCGATTGTTCTCTGCACTGTTCCATCGACGACTTTGAAGACGTAGCACAAGTCGTGGTTCAAATAGATTGTTTTGTTGCGAATAATAACGGCCATTTCTTGACTATTCCAATGATCAATGAAAAACTTGACTAGAGCTTCGTTGAACTTGATATTTTTCAAGTCCTTCGCAAAGTCTACTAATCGGATTTGCTGAGGACCGCTGATGTGGTAGTCCTTATCGTCATTCACACTGTTGCGGAGAGTATGCTCATAATCTTTAATGGAAGGTGTAAAGTACCGATCAAAAACTATGGCAATTTCATTTCCTTGATTTTTTACTAAAACTGCCAAGAGTTTTTTTGATACATCTCCAAACGTTCGAGGCATGTCTGTCATGGTATTTAACAGAAAGAAGCCATCGATGATTACCATGTCCACGTTAGAGGGCGGTTGTTCCATGTCTTCACTTTGCTGTTCCAATACTTTCACCAGCACCGATTTAACAGTTTTGTTTATAGAACCATCTATGTGACACAAAGACAGTGGAATTGGCGTTATTGGAAAACGAAGCATCTTATCAAGATCAATTTGCGCGTCCAAAGATAAAGACAACAATCGGCCAAATAAGTCACGCTGGAGACGAACTTCAAGTACTTTTCGGCCGATCTGAATTTTTTTCTTCTTCTTCATGCTCGCGAAAGTCAGTACTGCATTTTTTGGTATTCTTGCGTGAAATCTCTCAGAGTTGTCATTGCATTCAGCAATAAATTTGTCTCGTAACTCCGTTCCCTTTGATACTGCGTTCAACAAGCTATTCGCTACTTCAGGAGTTGCAGCTTGTCCACTCGAGATGTTAAACAATTTATCAGCATCGATTGAGAAAGAAAATGGATTTATTGTCTGACGAATACCTTCCACAAAATCTTGAAGTTGCTTCTTATCTTTCTCCATACGCTGTGGATTTTGCTCAGCGGAGATATCATGGTTCTTGTTCAGTCCTGCTTGAGTTAGTACGTGCGATATTATTCGCGTTCGAGCTCCGTGATTTTTCGCCCAGCGCTGTCTAGCACCAATTGAATTTGTCAGATTTGTTATTCCGGTAAGTCGGCGTACTGCGTCTCCATTGATGGTTTGTTCCAGCGTTAGGTCAACCGGAATTCGAGAGAAAGCTTTCGGAGTCCTTCGAATCCCAAAAGATCCCCGAGCCAATTCAGATCGGAGGCCTGGATGTGTTTGATCGATGTGCAGCAGTTGATTTATGTAGTATGTCAGCCATCGACTATAGTTTTGTTGATTATAATGAAAGAATAAAATTACGATTCTTCCAAGAGCGTAAATGAACAAATTCAAATCTCCTGTTCTAACACTGCGAACGAAGAAGTGATAGAGATTGACAAAATCGCTGTACATCGCGTAAAATTGGCACGTTTTTCCGTGTTTACCTTGAAGAGATTCTGCTCTATATTCTTCGTACCATTGGATCAACTGCTGAGTTTCGGCGTGGTCGAGTTGCGGAGAGACACCTTTATGTTGCATGAACTCGGCGAGATAATCTATCACCGATTTTGAAATCGTCGAATGTTTGCGATCAAGGAATGACTCGAAATGTAATTGCTCCAACGCCAAAGCCATAATTGGATGTAATCGTTTACACCTATTGTAATTTTTCCCGGAAATGAACCCACCGACAGATCCACTCGCAATCAGATTAGTCTCAACCATTATATTAGTCAATCCACTCTCTTCAATGAAGGTCCCAAGCGCTTTAAAGAAAGCCATCTCAATATGGAAAGCCCCCAAATGAATAAAAATGTTGTCGAATTGGGGGGATTCTTGAGCTTGGATACAATAACTCGTTCGAGCGATGGCCAAATCATACGTGATTTGAATGTAGGAGGCTTCGCATTCAGCTGCAATTTCTTGACTGATTTCCAGAGTTTTCAGTACTGTCGAATGATTGGTTGGAGATAAATTGATCGGTGTGAGATACGAGACTTTCTGGACTGGTGAAATGTCAATCGTAATCATGCTTTGATAGCCGACCCACATGGGAACATCGTTAACGTTGAGCTTGTGTAACAGCATCCACGCAGTATCCAGTTGGATAGATTTCGTCAAATTATCAGGTGGGTAATTAAGTTGTGAAACATCAAGCTCATTCCATCCTGAAATCTTCATTTTTTTTGTAAATGGTCGTAACTCAAATGTGACCTCTTCGAACGTCCTGCGTCTTTTCCTCCTGCGTACAGAACTCAGCGATGTTTCTGCAGTACTTGCGTGAGCAGATTCATTGGTGGTGGAATTGTCTTCACGGAAAACAGCTGGTGATATGATTGCCTCTTTATTAGGAATGATATCTTGAAAAATGATCCCCACCGTGTCGTGCAGTGTGTCTTTGCCATCGAGTGTGTCAACAAAGCGATCAAAATTATCAAACGTGACTCCAGTATTCAAATCAGGGCGGCGTGCAATATCCTCCGGACATGCGTATGTCGAATTTATCGTTGAATATGTCAATTCAGTCTCCAATTCTTCGAGTGTCGTATAAGAGCAGCAATGCCCAAACTTGGATAGTAACTCGACAATTTTTTTGCTGTTGCACATGCTCTTCACCGCCAACCCCAAAGAAACGTGTTTCGATGTTAAAACTCTGCGACTGTACGTAGCGTACATCAGAACTTGTCCGAGAGAAAAAATCGTGAGTTCGTTGCGACTTTTTTGAGTTTCACGCTTTTTCTTCGATATACGTGACACATCGCCTAAAATTAATGCCTCCAGGAAGCAAGTCAAAAGCTCTGGTACGGAATTGCATTCTCCTTTCAGTAAATCTTCTGCAGAAAGGTCATGGGGTAATTTTGTCGTGGTGTAGTTCACAATTTCCTCTCTTATGTCTTTTGCAATGGACCGAATATTTTCTTTCATCGACATACTTTTGAATAAATCCTGGTAGGTTACAATGTCGACGTCAAACGGAGCAAGAAATTTTTTCTTTTCGGCATAAATAATCTTAATCCTGCGATGGAAAGTTTCCATCAGTTTGTTTTCCAAGTGACGATCGGAGAGTGCGGTGGTCTTGATAGAATGTGATAGCGATTTCGTTTCTTCTATTAGTAACTCGTCATACTCTTTCTTCACAGTGTTAAAAAACAAGCATTCTTTTTCTTTTACTATGCGTTGCTCCAACGTTTGGCACAAAATCATGTAGGCACTGTTTGATGCCTTCCTTTTAATGAAAAATGCTCGATCCTCGTTCCTTGAAATGTCGCGCAAGTACTGATCTTTACAGCACTTATGATAACGAATATCGGATTCGTTAGCGAAGGAACTGATTTTTTCCAACATTTTTAGATCAAAAAATTCCGTGGCCGCGCTTTTTATTTATTCGACAGTGCCAGATTTCGTTACGGCCAGCGGAACCTCGCGTCCATGAAAACGTTTCCGTGGTCTTTCGCATATAAAACATTGTGCCAGTCGCAGATCCTCATTGTTCGGTTCGTTTTGTTGAACTTCGTCACGACAACCTTCCTCCCATGGGTTTGCCACCTCAAGCCTGAAAATAATGTTTTCCCATACAACAATCAATTTATTTGGCCGATTTTTTACATCAGTTTGAAGAAAAAAAAATTCCAAACGAATATAGACAATTTCTTCAATAAATTAATAAATTTATTTATTATTTTCTTTATTCAATTAGGGTCTTAGGTTAGGGTTTTACAATGTGAGTATAAAAGTAAAATATAAAAACACTTACAAAACATAACAAAAATATATAAACACATTATAAAAAACCTAACCTAGGGTGCCGCCGGCAGCGGGGCAGGGTCCAAGCTGCCGGTGGTCAGGGCCGCAGAGTGAGGAATCGACGTACTATACGCGCCGTGTCCAAGATCACCGCCTTCTGCATCTGACCCTTGATCCAACCACCTAGCGAGAGTCTCTCAAGATGTTGGTCGAGACTCTTCGCTATTAGACCGTTCACTGAAACGACTATCGGGACAATGATCGTCGAATCAACATCCCACATGGCGGTTATCTCGTGAGCCAAGTCTAGGTACTTACTGGACTTGTCCTTCTCGGCTTTCACGAGATTCTCATCATGGGGGATGGTGATGTCAACGAGCACGGCCCGACGTTGCGATCGATCTATTATCACGATGTCAGGCTTATTGGCTACAATAGTTCTGTCAGTGATGATAGATCGATCCCAATAGAGCGTGGCACGACCATTCTCGAGAACAGGCGCAGGTAAGTACTTGTAGTACGGTACTTCGCGGTCCACAAGGCCGTATAGAAGAGCAAGTTGCTGGTGAATAATCCTGGCTACGAGATTATGTCTGTGCAAGTACTCGCCGTTAGCAAGATGAGAACAACCAGAAATGATATGCCTGAGTGACTCTCCGGGACGGCGGCATGCCCGACAAATGTCGACCGTACCGTCCTTCAGGATATATTTCCGATAGTTGTTCGTCATCATCACTTCGTCCGCAATTGCACAGGCAAAACCCTCGGTTTCTCCGAAGAGGTCCCCGAATCGTAACCAGTTCACCGACGCGAGCAGGTCCACGTCGGGTCCCGTGAGGGCCTTGTAGAACCGCCCGTGTAGCACCTTACTCTCCCATGCCGCCTTGCGATCCGCAGTACTTAGTACCACAGGTTTGCGCCAGTTCTCGTTTGCCAAGGAGAGCGGCGTTAGGTTCCTGTCTACTGCCACCACATCACGATGCATCCCACACTCGTTGTTAAGGAAATAATTCCTGAGATTGTACACCTCGCGGTTGTGGAGATCCTTGGCATTTAGGAAGCCTCGGCCTCCACACTTCCGAGGGATGTACAATCTCATAACTGACGAGCGTGGGTGTAGCATGCGATGTGTGGTGAGCAGTGATCGGACCCTCCGATCCAGGGCGTCCAGCTCGGTCTGAGTCCACCTTAGTATGCCAAAGGAGTATGTGAGTAGGGGCATTACCCAGGCGTTGAAGGCGCGCACTTTGTTGCCTCCTGACAAAAGACTGTTAAGGACTTTTGTGAGCCGACTGAAAAAGCGCTCCTTCACCGACCGTCTAATACCCTCGTCCTCAATACCCAACGACTGTGACATACCAAGGTATTTATAGGTTTCTGATTCAGAGATAGATCTGAAAGACATTGTCTCAGAGAGTTGTAAATTTCTTGAATTTACAACCCTCCCCCGCTGTACATGCATAACCGCACATTTATCGACACCAAATTCCATGTTGATGGCACTACTGAAGACTTCGGTGGTTTTCAGTAGCTCCAACAAGTCTTGGCTATTTGGTGCAAATAATTTGAGGTCATCCATGTACAGGAGGTGAGAAATGACTTCACCCTCTCTCTGAAGCCGGCAACCTAGTCCCAAATCCTTCAGCAGGGTGCTGAGGGGATTCAGAGCTAGGCAGAACCACAGGGGACTCAGACTGTCGCCCTGAAAGATTCCTCGCTCAATCCTTATAAAATCCTGCGGGCCAAGGCGGTCATCCCCGCCTCCTGGTTGACGAAGGACTGTGGTCCACTGCCCCATACACGTGCTTAGGAAGGCTCTCAAAGCTGCATCAACTTTATACAACTCTAAGACCCTCCCCAACCATGAATGAGGCACCGAATCATAGGCCTTCTTGTAGTCAATCCAAGCGGCTGAGATGGCCCCCTTGTTCCGCCGGATTTGTTGGCAGATGGTCATGTCTATGAGGAGGAGCTCTTTAGTACCACGGGACCCAACCCAACCCTACATCCATTTTGAGCGGAAGCCAGAATATTGTTTGCAACAATGTGCGCGTTGATTTTTGCTCTCAAGATGGATGTAAGGAGCTTGTATAGTGTAGGCAAGCATGTGATGGGTCTGTAGTTCTTCGCTTCCGTGGTACTACCGGACTTATAGAGCAGGAAGGTGACACCAGTTGTTAAGGAAGGTGGGAGAGAACCAAGCTCGAGGGCTTGTTGAAATTGTGCTGCCAAGCGCGAGTGCGAGCATCGGAACCACTTTAGCCAGAAGTTGTGCAATCCATCCGGCCCAGGACTTTTCCAGTTCTGGGCCGTGCGGATGGCACAACTCACGTCATCGGGGCTGATGGTGACTGCCCCCATAGGTTCGATGGACTCGCACTCACGCTCGACAACACTCATCCAACTCCCCTCGGTGTGTCCGACAGGCACCGACCAGATGCTACGCCAGAAGTCAGTCATGGCAGTAGCATCCGGCGGCCGCGTGTCGGGCGTACGAAGGTTGGTTTCCTCCCACTTTCGGTACACCTTCCTTTGGTCACTTTGAAAAAGGCGATTCTGCTGGAATCGCTCCACACGCTCTCTGTAGCGGCGAATACGGTTTGCCCATGCATAGACTTTCTGCTTTAGAAAGTCGATGCGCTCTGTGACATTGGCCATGTAGTCGCGGGGCCTGATATCCGTCCCCGCGAACGCCTGGTTCACAAAGCGCATTACTCGGGGGCGATTGTTGCCCCCCCTGAAGCAGATCAGCTTTGCGATGAGAGTCCTAAACGAGCTGATACGTCGCTCGATCCGCGCTTGCCATGCAGGGACACCTCCGACGATCCTAGGTGCACGTTCAGCGTCCGGAAACTTGACGCGAGCAACACGGCACGCCGCGATGGCTCCGCAGTACATGATCGAGTGCGTATCATCTAAATCTTTACTAGTCCGTAAATATGGCTCTAGTAAAGCGTTTAGGGCTCCCATTAGCGCTAGATTGCGTCTATTCATAGGCAGACGTGGTAATCGTGGCCTAGAGTTGGTTGTGGCGCGATACTGCGTAATCGCCTCTTCCAAAGTCCTCCTCAGTTGCTCATTAGCAGTCGTACTCACATTCTGACTCGCGAAGTCCCCCTCGTCGGTACAGAAATCAACCCGTGGCGCCGCCGGTGCCAGGTCGGGTGCGGGCACCGGATCCGGCGACGTGGCGGGTAGATCTCGCACCGAGGTGGAGTCCGCGCGAGCAGAGAGAGCCTCCTGGCGAAGCCGATCAAGTGTCGCGTCATCCAAGCGCTTTAGCCGCTGAATGACGCGCATGATAGCCGCCCTGTGGTTGTGTGACGTCACGACCCCATAATGTAAACAAACAGGTTCACTCTACTTACAGCTCGATGAATAAACCAGTTCGTATTTGACCGCCCAAAAGCTCTGACGTTTCATTTATAAAATACCTAGTGCCTATATAGTAAAATAAATATATACCTAAATCATATTAATTATCTCACCCCTTCTGTCATCAGAAGTGGGATTCGCGAATTATTTAATTAATCAAAACACCCACACCTACAATAAAAGTGAAAATGAACAGTAAACGGAGAAGTAGAAAAAGACTTAATAGTGATCAAATTCAATCTGTGACTTCTGTGATAAGTGAGAGTGAAATAGACACATTTAACAGTGATAAAAGTACCAGTAAGGCTATAGCTTTGCCAACATTTGATCCATCTGTTGGGGCTATTGAAGCAGCCGAGTGGTGTACTGAGGTCAACGCCTTAGCCTCAAAATATAAATGGGATGATGTTGAGACCATAGCGAGGTGCGTGCCGTTTTTAAGCGGACCAGCAAAAGACCTCTACACTGAATGGACACCAGCTGTGCGAAATTGGCCTACGTTAAGAGAAGACCTACAGATTACTTTCCCAAAATGTAGAGATTTACATAGAGATTTCAGAATAGCTGCAAATATGTTAAGCAAAAATTTTTTAACAGTATCAATGTATGCCGCAAAAAAACATCGCATCCTCAAACAGTTAAGAATAAACTTCAGTGAACATGAACTCGTGGAGCTCATCACCGGAGGTATAACAGATCCTCATGCTAAGTCAATAGCCAGCAGTGCTGATACATTAAGTAAACTATTTGAAAGACTCGCACGGTATGTGCCAATAAATAGTACGGCGAGTACATCTACCACTTCAACTACCGATGATGATACCGATGACGATACCGAGACGGCGAAGAAAAAAAAGTTGTCATCCCCGGAACCAATACGATGTCACCAGTGCAACCGTCTTGGGCACTTAAAACGTGATTGTCATGTAAGAGTACGGAACGTGCCATTCAAAAAAACATGAGAGCAGTCCTTCAACGAGCGAAGAAAAAAATATGAAGTGCTCATTTTGTCATAAAATCGGCCATACATATGACAAGTGTTGGACCAAAAATAGATTAGAGCAAAATAAGAAGTCGAAGTAGATTAACTGCTCTACTGATAAAAGAAAGGTATGTACTACAACTGCAGTGATAATTAATGGGAAATGAAGTTCATCGTTAGCCTTCAGTAGTTTATTTGAATGGTCTGTCCGATTATATTTTAACAGTTACTGAAAAGATTACTACAATCTTAGAATCTGAACACATTGCTTTAGAAATTGATTTTCATATTGTCAAAGACTCAGAAATCCGGTATGACGCAATAGTTGGAAGAAACGCCATAACTTCGTAAAGATACTCGTATTATAAGGCGACAACAATGCCCGACTGATGAAAATGTTTATAATATCGACGACGTGGTAAATAACACCGTGAGTCAAGTGCCGAACAAAGCACAGTCAAAGCTACGAGAACTTTTAAATAAGCACTCTGGTCTTATTGCGAGTAACAATAACATTTGTGAAATAAAAACTGCCGCCATGAACATTAGAACTACAACACAAGAACCGATTGTTTACCATCCATATCGTATGTCGTCTTCAGAACGACTTAAGGTTCAGAGTATTATTAAAGAACTCTTGCAAAACAATATAATCCGAGAATCTACCTCGCCCTACGCGTCGCCAGTCATATTAGTGAAGAATAAAAAGACTCAAGTGACAGATAGTGCATTGATTACCGTGCCTTTAACAACAGTAAAAGAGAGATATCCTTTACAGCTTATAGATGATCAATTAGATAAATTGGGCCAAGCACGATATTTTACAACATTAGATATGCCTTCGGGTTTTCATGGTATACCCATTGAAGAGCAATCAATTGAAAAATCTGCATTTGTGACTACAGATGGACACCATCACGAAAAACGATTCCGTTCCACATAATACATGCGGACTGTACTGGACCTTTCGGTACAGTGAACGACAAGTATGGATATAATATATACTATTACTTGAGAAGCAAGTAGAGCCAATGGAAGAAAGATATGTCAACCGTCTTGAACTTACTTGCTTGCTAATTTAAGTGAGGGTCAGAATGGTCGAGCGTTATTTGGAAAATTCAGTTAGAACTTAATACTACTGAACAAAAATATATAGGTTGTACACCTATCGAATTACGGACAGGAATCAGGTCAGAAGTGCCTGCGATACGACGTATAAATGTAGACCTTCCTGAAGTTGAGTCACTAATTGACTTACATCAGTTATGAAATCCTGCTGAAGAGAGACTTCGAAATAATGCACAGGCCATGATAGCCTAGTATAAATAAACGCTGAGGCAGCGTTAGAAAAATAATGGTTATACGCTGTGGCAAAGTTGATAAAAAAAATGGTACGCTGTGGCAGCGTTTAAAAATAATGACATATTGCGCTGTGGCAGCGCTAAAGTAAAAAAAATATGTCGATGCGATGTGGCAGCGCTGTAAAAAGATAAAGCGCTGAGGCAGCTGCTTTTAAAAATTATGTTGCGCGAGCGGCTGGATAGCGGACTGTGGCAGTTGCTTGAAAGCGCAATGACCGCACATTAGGCGTTGCTACTTTGTTATAAGTATGTTGTAATCGCCAATTATACTGATTTGTATAGATCAGCTGGGTTTAGCTATTCACTTTTGTGAATGAACGAGTAGCAATTCATTAGTACCTACTCGAATTCATTCTAAGTGCGACCTTAAGTCCATCACATACATCATGTTGCCACTACACCGCTGAAAAACTAATAAAATAACAGCTGGTGACACAAAAAATATGGGTCAATGACTTAAAGTACTTAACGGGACGATGCCCTGACTGAGTTTAAAAATTGAGGGTTAGAGTCCTCTTGCGATTAAAAGTGGCAACTGACAAACAATGATGTTTTATACTTGTGATTTTAATGTTTGTTTGCTTTCAGGTACACTAAGTTTGCTGCAACGGAAACTTTAAAACTAGTTATTTTAAGATAATAGGTATTTAGTTGTTTAAGTACTTAGTTATGATATTTTAATTATTGTAGGAAGTACTTCCAAAGAAACAAAGCGCTATAAAAAAAAAGGTTAAATTAAAATGGCCATTAACAATGTTATTATTAATTGTATCATAAATTTATAAAATACTTGGTTTATAATATGTATTCTGTTGATATATGTAACAGTACTTTAGTACCTAATGTAAATTTATATTGTGTTGTCCGTAGATAATATGAATGTTCTAAGATGTTATCTAGATTAATGTCAATTAATGTATGTTATTACTAAGTTAAAAATGAAAAAGAGCAACCCCTTATACAGAGTTTCTTGTTCATTCTTCTCGGGGGAATCAGCATTCCGAATGAGCGATAGTTTGAAAATAATATAATCAGGTTTGGTCAATACAAGTCGGTTTGGCTACTTAACTGTTTGCTATACACTGGTTTGAGATTGTAATATTACTGTTTAATTGGTGGATGCTGTATGTGTCAATTTATTACATGATACTTCGAGAGCGAAGTATTTTGCAGGAAGGCCGTGATAGCCGCCCTGTGGTTGTGTGACGTCACGACCCCATAATGTAAACAAACAGGTTCACTCTACTTACAGCTCGATGAATAAACCAGTTCGTATTTGACCGCCCAAAAGCTCTGACGTTTCATTTATAAAATACCTAGTGCCTATATAGTTAAATATATACCTAAATCATATTAATTATCTCACCCCTTCTGTCACGCACCTGATCCGATAATCGCTGCTCCGACACGGTGATGGTGGGTTCAAGAGCCTGAAACAGAGGCAGTATTCTTGAACGATAGGCGGATAGCTGTGTTCCCCCCTCTGTAGCCCCATAATAGGCGCGCATGACATTCTCGTTCATGGTTCGAGTCCATCGCATACGTCGCACTATACCACCGGTAGCGGGAGCCGTGGGCGGGGCAGGATGTCCCGCAGGCCCCAAGCGTGCCGGCAGCGGTGGCCGCCCTCGTCGCGCAGGTGGTCGTGGCGGCGGCGGCGGCGGCCCGCCCTCGTCACTGAACCCGTCTGTGTCAGGCGGCGTTGCGAACTCGTCGCCTGACGACGATGTGGACGAGGAACTGGACGGGGCGGGCGGGGGTGGTGGTCGTGCGTTGTTAGTCGACTCCGCTGCACGTCTTTGACTCCTCGTAATCATTGTTTTCATACGTTATATATACGTTTTACCGTAATATTGTGTTGACCGTTTTGTCAAACAAATGTCATGTCCGTGGCGTGTGTATAAAATTTGAGTTACACGTGTTGAATAATTTGATATCTAGACTAGCATAATCCAGAATTTGGGACTAACCTGGTGTGTGACGTGGATACCGCTACCCAGGGGCCCCTGTCCTTCGATGATGAATGTAGTAATCTCATAGGCTGGCGTCGCTAGACTTCTTCTATTTGTGCTGAACACTTTGATCTTTGATTTTGGTTTTTATATGGCTCAAGCTTACGGAGCGAGCAGTCAGCGGCGGCGTTTTCGATTTTGATATCGTTAGGAATGTATATGGCAACACTCGAGCTTCCAGTGTTGCGCGCTTTCAAAAAAGCGTTCCGTTGCAGGCGTATCCCGTTTTGGAATATGCTAGTATTCACCGATTTAAAAATAATGAAAAGAAAATACGTAGTATTTGTGCGTACATATACAAAAGTACCGAACATGCCGCCGGCCATAAAATAATGCTTATTTTATTTAAGAACTATCATACAGAATGCTATCTAACTTAGGACTAAAAACATGTAATGCTATACCTAAGAGATGCCTATTCAACAGGCAGTGGGCAGACCTTAACTACAGGTCGCTTTGTCAGAGTATTACCGATGCGTACAGTTACGACTCTGGTAATACCGTCGGCGCCGGGATGCAGTTGACGCACGCGCGCGAGACGCCATTGCAATGGTGGCAGTGTGTTATCTATCAACACTACTACAGAACCCTCCCGAAGGGGTGTGTTAGTATTGTCGTGGAACCATTTACCTCTTGGTTGAAGCTGGTGTAAATATTCTACGCTCCAGCGTTTCCAAAAATGTTGAACAGCTTGTTGAATAACCTGCCATCTAGCGAGGCGGTTTGGATTGTCGTTAGACAAGTCGAATTCAGGTAAAGACGTTAATGGTTCCCCGATGAGGAAATGTCCAGGAGTAAGGGGTAATGGATCAGTCGGATCATTACTGAGTTGACAGAGGGGTCTTGAATTACAGACCGCTTCAATTTGACAGATTAAAGTATTAAATTCGTCCTGAGTTAGTTTTAGTGTACCTATGACACGATGTAAGTGTCGTTTCAGACTACCTACGGCTCGTTCGACGAGACCGGCAAAATGCGAAGCATATGGAGGATTAAACTGCCAGGTGATTTGCATGTTTGTCAGCTGGCTGTTTATAGCAGTCTGATTTGATTCGTTTCGCAGAAACGTGAAAAGTTCGGAAAGATACCTGTCGCAACCTACAAAGTTCCGTCCGCAATCGGAACGGATTGTTTTGCAATACCCGCGTCGGGATATGAACCTACGTAATGCGTTCAGAAAAGATTCGGTTGAGAGATCGGGAACTAATTCCAAATGGATTGCTTTCGTTGATTGGCAAACGAACACGCATACATATGATTTATAAACTTTCGCGTTACGAAGTTTACTTGATTTAAGAAAGAAATGTCCCGCAAAATCAACGGAAGTATTTAAAAAGGGACGAAGTGATCGAACCCTAGTAGTAGGTAATTGAGCCATTGATGGCTGTGGTGCGACAGGTCGCGCACGAACACAAGATACGCAGCGTCGTGTACGCATACGCACAGCATCGCGAGCACACAGGATCCAGTAGGTCTGTGCGAGGGCAAACTGTAAAGTTTGAGGTCCCACATGTAAATGTGTTTTATGATAGAAATCTATCAGAAGATTCGTGAAATGATGTTTCTTGGGTAACAGAATTTGATGCTTGGCATCATACGGCACGTTGGCCCGATTTATTCTGCCGCCGACCCTGAGGAGTCCGGCCTCGTCCAAGAAAGGTTTCAGTTTCTGAAGACGTTTTGTACATCTGTCGTCGTCTTTGAGACGCGAGATGTCTTCAGAAAAGCATTCACTTTGGACAAGTGATATAATTCGACTGAAAGCTTGTTTCGTCTCAGGAACTGTGACATGTTTAGTCGTAGGACTATTGGCTTTACGACATTTGTTTATGAATCGTAACATATACGAAATGACGCGTAGCATCCTTGGAAGCGATGAGAATCGCTCAATGAACTCTAAGCTTTTAGGTTCATTGGTTTGTGTGAGAAGAACATGCTTGCGACGTTCTTCGTCGGTGTGGCATATGACGTTAGCCTTAGGCCACTCAGACTCAGTTTTACTGAGCCAAGCAGGTCCCGTGAACCATAGTTGATGGTTCAACTGAGATGGGAGAACACCACGCGACGCTGGGTCTGCGGGGTTGTCCGCGGATTGAACGTGGTGCCACTGCGAGGCAGGCACGTTGCTTGTTGTCGCCGCTATGCGGTTAGACACGTATGTCCGCCACTTGTCTGGAGACGAACGTAACCAGGCAAGAGTTATAGTGGAATCGGACCAAGCGTAGACTTGGTCGAAAGATAATCTACTGCTGTAAGCAGTGAGGACCTTTTTGATCAATTTTGATAATAGATGAGCACCACATAGCTCCAATCTCGGGATAGTGAGCCGTTTCAAAGGCGCAACTTTTGTTTTGCCTATGAGAATGTGGGTGGGTGGGGGGGTATGAGTTGTTGGGTTATTACCGGGTTGATGATGAAAACTTACTTGTACCAATATTTTAACTTTATTCATTTGTTACAAACATTATAACAACCAATTTACAATCAATTATTCAAGACGTCTTCACTCTAACTTGTCCGTACTCGAACTGGCCACTTGTCACTGCTATACCGGCCTTTTTATAACAATTCAAAATGGCGGGAACCAGTGACAAGTATGAGTCAATTGATACTCTTTTATAAGCTAATCATAAATAAAAGTAAGAATGATCAAAATATAAGATATTAATAAATAATGATCCTTACATTTATTTTTATTATTATCACTGAAACCAATAGGCTGTTCCATATATATGTCGTAGTCAGATCGTATAATCCGCCGTATTACATTACGGCTAGCCGTTATCAAAAACAGGGGCGTTTTGAAATGCGGCGGTTCGACGATTAGCCGGATTGTCATTGCGATACGTTCTTCAATAAGGCGGCCAACGTTTAGCCGCATCGTACTACTATTTTAGATTGTAGAGTGACCAGTTCTTTCGGTCGCCTACGTAACCGGAGTTTGACAATGTTTGCAATTTAATTTATTTTTACCATGGTCCCACCGCACTACATGTGTTTATTTTCCAAAACATTTCCTTCGCAACTTAAATAGACGGAGCCCCGCAAGCGGGGCTCCTATTTCTGGGCGGTTTGCCCTTCGGGCATCTGAAGCTACCTAACGAACCTAACCTACTTACCTACCTACGCTTTTTTCCCCAAAGTGTAATGTTTTCACGGACGTCTCACTAAATCAATAGGTAGATAGGTTAGGTTCGTTAGGTAGCTTCAGATGCCCGAAGGGCAAACCGCTCAGAAATAGGAGCCCCGCGAAGCGGGGCTCCGTCTAGTTAAGTTGCGAAAGAAATGTTTTTTGAAAAGAAACAGTCCGACGAACTCCAGATTTGATGGACACCCCAGCGTTTGTCAGGCAGCGCCACGGGTGTTAAAAATGGGAACTAAAAACTGTCAAAGCGGCTGTTAATGACTCGCTGTATTACATTACGGCTAGCCGTGTTGAAGAACGTATGGCGCCGAATACATTCCGGCGGATTCTCATTCAGCCGCATTCAATCCGGCTAATCGTTAAACCGCCGCATTTCAAAACGCCCCTGTTTTTGAAAACGGCTAGCCGTAATGTAATACGGCGGATTATACGATCCGACTGCGACATATACAGTCTCATTAAGGTCAGCATTGAGAAAAGCTGTTGCCACATCTAGATGGTCAATGTTCAAGTCTAACTGATTAGCTATACAAAATAAAATTCGCATTGTCGAGTGACGGACAACAGGAGCGAACGTTTCGTTATAATCAATGCCTTCCCGTTGGGTAAAGCCCCTGGCGACTAATCTTGCTTTAAAACGATCAAAATTACCAGAAGCATCATATTTAGTTTTATAAACCCATTTACATTTTATTACATTTTTACCAACGGGCCTATCTACCAATTCCCAGACATTGTTTTTAACTAGAGCATCATACTCACTTTTCATGGCATCTAGCCATTGCTGGCTATTAGAGTAGGCGTAGGTAATGGGTTCATCAGTCGATGGAGAGGGACCATGAGCGAGTAAGGATAAATCATAGTCTAAATACCTCGCAGGGAGTACATTACGCGTGGAGCGAGACGAGCGTTGTGGTGTAGCGTCGGCCACAGGACGAGACGCTCCATCACTTTCAGCTGCCACGGGGGGAAGGCTCACTGGTTGTGGGCCGCCGACACCTGGTGAATCAGCTGTGCTGGAGTCGCTGCTCCCAGTGCAGTACTCATCGGTTTCTCCACCTGTGATTTGTGGTTTTTGCAACCAGGCCTGCACTCATAAATGTAAGTAAATTGAGGTAGATATGGTACCAGGCGCACGATCGTGAGCCATTAAATATAGGTTCCGGAACCTATATTTAGTTAGTCGTATGGGTGACGCCAACCTGTCAAGTTGTCAAAATCGTTGGATCAAATTTTAGTTTTGTCAACTATGAACGTCACACGTCTACATAAATAAAAGGTCATTGCCTGCACTTCGCTTGCACGAAGTATAAAAGAAATAACGTCAGTATGATAGCGATTACTATGAGCACCATTCCGAAATAATTCAGTTTCGTGTCCACTTGACCAGTGACACTGTGGACTTCAGCTATTGCTATGTTGTTGCGTGGTGCTTCTTCTTTACTTTGGTTATAGCCCATTTTAATTAATAATTCACGATTTGTTTACAGTATTTAAATAAATCTGAAAGTTGTACGTGTTGCGCACAAGCGAATGAAATAGCCCTTAGGTCGCATGGTCCGATTGATTAGTCCGATCAATCGGAATACGAATATTTTTTTTTCCTTTTGGTTAATTAACTAAAAACACTTTATTCAAGTGCGACATAATCGCTAGAGCCAGCACTAGGTATATGGACCAGGGTTGGGTTCATGATTTAAGGATTCTGTAAATTGAGAACTTTTCGAATTATAGTAGATTATAATAATAAATTTTATAGTAATATAACGAATATCGAATGTTTCAAATTGTTACAAAATGTGTTATTTTGTATGAAATTTATTTTAATGAAATAAATGTTTATCCTAAATCGATATTAAACTTTCGTGAGACGTATTTTAAATTGTTTATACGACAACTGCGGCGGCTGCACAACAGTGCACGAGTTGCAGCCGCCGCGAGCACTCGAGCCTGAGGAAGGACCCCCGACGGGCCCGAAACATGTCGCCAATAGTGACTAAAAATGAAACCGTTGTCGTATAAATAAGTTTATCCTAAATTATTTTATTGTAGTTTATTATCACAATGTTGTAGTTGTAAATGGTATACAATTCTAAAACTTCTATTAAGAGCCCTTTAATGTGTCCACTAGCGCCCACTCTTAAATAAATCGTGATTATTTAAATTTAACGATAGATATTTAAATAAAAAGGGGGGCCACTATGTACTGTATTTTGTATTTAAGTACCCTTTGAATACATCAAAATAGTTTTCACCACACCAGCTCGGAAAGGCTTACTTTGCACTTCAAAAACTGATAGCAAAGTTGCATTTTATTCACATATGAGGCAAAGTAATCAAATGCAAATTTTGAGTTGTTTTCTTATGTTTGCCGGTATAATTGACTTTTAAATGATGATTTTGGATGATAAATATTTAATAACATTCATTTGGATTTGATTTGGTTTGATTTTGTTTGATATTTTACATTTAATATTTGCTTCGGCAACCCGAAGCACACCAACGTGTGGTGAAAAATTTTGTGTTTCACTCGGGGGCAAATTTTGTTACCCTCGTGCCTTGAAACCCTCGCAACGGTCAAGATTCCATTTTTCGAATTTGGAATCTTTCGCTTGCTCGGGTATCAAGATACGAGCGGTTAAACAACAACTTTGCCCCCTTGTAAAACAAATAATAACGTTGCTCATCAATCGATGAGCTCAAAAATAAAACTGCCGTTTTAACTTTGGACCGCTAGATTGACGAATCCAGCAACGTATAAACCATACAAAATAAGGTACATAGTGGCCCCCTTTTTTAATAGTGCATATGGACACGTTAAATGGCTCTTAAATACAATTTAAAAGCTAAATTTTACAAAAGTTTACCTAACTTAATCTTATCCGCCACCTCAGTACGGTTACCATCAGTTTGACACTAGGGAATGCAAATCGGTTATTTTCGGTTATTTTTTGTATGGAAATTATCGGTTATTAACCGAAACCGCGGTTATTTCCATACAAAAAATAACCGATTTGCATTCCCTATTTGACACTGACATAAACGCCGTCGAGAACGTAATTTACTTTCTATACATCTCGCTCGCACTCGCATATTAGTGCAAACGGGATGTATAGAAAGTAAATTACGTTCTCGACGGCGTTTATGTCAGTGACAAACTGATGGTAACCGTACTGGTGCTAGAAAACTAGGGTTATACGTTATGATTTTGAAGAAACATTAGAAGCTATTGTAAAGGTCACGGTGGACCGGCGCAGCATCGGCGTGGAGGTTGGTGTACTGCACACTTGGGCTGGTCTGGGGGAATCTTTTCAAAAAAACTTCACTTCATGTTCCACAAATACGGAGCTTTTATTCCAATAATAAGTGTACCATTTGCAGGTCATGATTGCCTTAATTATAATTAATACAATTATCATATCGCGCACAACAGTATTCGGGAGGACGGACATTAGGTAAGCCTTTCGCGCCTACATTTTTCAAATTTGCCGCCTTTTTCTACTGACAAGATCTGCTTCACCCAGTATAGTAATAAATTTATTTTATTAATAATCATATTATAAAAACTAAAACGTACAAACCTAGTAGTGTTCTAATACCTAGTACCTACCATATTACATACTACACGTATCGGCCTTCCGTCGCAAACTGAACTGGCTTCCCATCCGTGAACGTAGGTCACTACCCAAGTAACACAAAAGTAGCTGAATATTGTTTGAATAATAGAGCATGCCGTACTGAATGCTGAATAAGGTAGCTGTATATCTTCTGTATAAGCGCTAATACAGACGTTATACAGAAGGTTTGGGCGCAAAGTGGGCATGCCCACGCCGCTTAAAACTGAATAACAGTAATAGCTGTATTAGTGTGTGCCCACACATTGGATCGCTGAATAACACTTGTATATTGCAGGCTGTCAAAAGCTTCTATACCGCTTTTAAACCAAAGTTATCCAGCTTTGTATAGAATGACTCAGTTAGTCACACGTTATGCAGCTTTTGGTTCAAAAGTGCATTGTTACAGAAAATATATTCAGCTATTTGTGTAAGTATGATTTGTCTTCCATTTTAATTTGTGAACTCGTGTCAAAGTGTAGTTTCTGAAGTGAATACAAAATAAGGAGGACATTACCCATATATTGATTTGATGTTTACATAACATCAATTTCATTGCGCATGCGACTTTACTGTAAATATATATATATACATTTTATTTAAAATTTTAAAGCGCCGCGTGAATAATGCACTGTTTAGAAAGTAAATATAGAAAATTTAGTACTCCACTTTTAAATTTGTAATTTTTTTGCGGTGTTTAGATGTTTTAGTGATAGAAAATGTACTTTAACAAGTTATGCTACTTTAAAACTAGTTTATAAATGAATATAAATGGGTTTTTCAGTTCGTTTTAAATTCCTATTTAATTGTAGAGGTTAGAATATGAGCAACCGTAATGGCGTCCGACTGTGCTGAATATAAGCTTCTGCCACAGCTATTATGTGCTAAATTTCTGAATAGGCATTCACATTATTCGCGTTACTAAGCTACATGTTAGATAATAATGGTTTTAGAACAACAAGTTTTGAATAACATCAGTATAATAGTAATTGTTTTCTCAATCTTAAAGCCTATTAGGGTTCTATACACAAATGGTAAAAACCACATAGATCCTCACTAGTTTGATGAGAAATATTATAGGTATGTAACACGGGCAATATTCAATCCTACTTCCTACTAATATTATAATATAATATTTAAGTTATATGATAAATCTGGGGGCACGGCAGATTACAGTTATTTTTTCCGTTATCAGTTCCGACAAATATGTAGTAGGTAAAGGTACACGCAAAGATGTACGACGTGAGTACGAAGATGTATATAGTATGAGTATGGTATGGTTACGAGTATGGTATGAATATGAATATGGTATAGGTGCGAAGGTGCGGGTATATTAGTAGCGGGTATCACGGGTATGAGTACAAGTATAGTTTGGTATGGGCAGTGTGACGTTTATACAATAAAAGTGCAATGCGAACTACCTGCAAGTCGACATTCTGTTGTCAACTGTCACGGCGTACAGGCGGGTCGCGGAGCACACCTGACTGACCAACTGAGTTTTATTTATCACCTTGTAATACAACAGAATCTAGACGTCACAATGGCGACGAGGATAAAGAACGTAAGAAAAAACAAAAAAATCGATGTAGTTGCTAAATAACCGACAAAAAGTTATCAGTTTGAAATTATTTTTTCAATAAAAGGGAGGGAGACGAATGACCCAAATAGCACAGGTATGATGGACCCATTGTGGACTTAATTTATAGCTCTGAGCACATAAACATCTTTATAAGGTACACTTCTGGTATTTAAACTATATTTTGATCGAGAAAAGAACTATTTTTACGCTAATATTATTACTATAGGGCACATTTCAACATCTTATTCAGTTTAAATACTATTAAATGCTTTTATCTTTCCAAAAAACGGGTCGGTGAACAGAAATTAAGCCAAATACAGTAAAATAAGTTATTATAAAATAGAAATAAAACTTTTATAGCGACTGTGCTATAATTAAGTTATACGTATAATAAATAAACTGTCGCGCATATTGCTGTGTAGTGCTGAATATGTCTGTTCACCGGTAATTTACTACAGGTAACTAAGTATACCAACGTGGTGCTGTCTGCGTTAACGGTTGTTGAAACAATATCTGGGTGCGCTGTAGTTTATTATTAGCTCACAAATGTATCAAATTAACGACAAATGCTTAATAATAGTTCACATAATAGGGTTAACACTTTTAACCAGAAGTTATCTACCTAAATAAATAATAAGTGTACGCTTTATTTAGCGTCAGACTCAATAAAAATCAACAGATCATCTGCTATACAACATGGTGCTACTTAGCTTACGTGTGCTAGTTAGATATGCATTTAAATTATTTAACCAAATCAGCATAATATTCTCTGGGTCTTGTTTCTATAATGCAAAAGGAAAAATAAGTAAACAAACTGATACTGTCGGTGAAATTTGTCGTAAAGCTTAAGCTTAATACGAGTATTCTCCAAAAATGGAATACTTTTATGGTTGTAAATGTTGTTGTGTTAATATTGCACTCACCCTCCTGGGGCCCAGCCATACAAGGAAAAAGTCTGAAATTTGCTATTGAAATTTGAATCTATAGTGTAGGATTCGGGGTTGATTTTGTTTTGTTTAAAATGGAACGAAGCAAAACAGATGCAACTCTGCTTCAATTAAACATTAGGTTGTGTCGCTAAGGAGCAAAATGTCATGGTTACGGCGACGGCGAACATTGAATCCTAAACGAAGCGAGGTAGTAAAATGGAATACTGAGCGTAGTAAGGGATTCAAGTGTTAACGCCCAAAGTGAAAATAATTTTGCTACCATGTGACCCATACTGCTTTTCACATCACATAATATATAAGGAAATAAAAAATAAAAATAAGTTAGATTAAAGAACCTAAAGTCTTAAGAGTTTAAACCTAGAGTCTTAAGAGTTTAAAGAGTGAAAAGAGTCTGAAAAGTCTAAAGAGTTAAAAGAGTAAAGAGTCTAAAGAGTCTAAAGAGTCAGTCTAAAGAGTCTAAAGAGTAAATGGTCTAAAGAGCCTAAAGAGACTAAATAGTCTAGAGTCTAAAGAGTCTAAATAGTCTAAAGAGTCTAAAGAGTCTAAAGAGTCTAAAGAGTCTAAAGAGTCTAAATAGTCTAAAGAGTCTAAAGCGTTTAAAGAGTCTAAATAGTCTAAAAAGTCTAAATAGTCTAAAGAGTCTCAAGAGATTAAAGAGTAAAGAGTCTAAATAGTCTAAAAAGTAAAGAGTCTAAATAGTCTTAATAGTCTAAAGAGTCTAAGGAGACTACAGAATCTAAGTTAGAGTCTAAAGATTGTAAGAGTTTAAATAGTCTAAGGAAGTCTAAAGGGTCTAAGGGTCTTCAGAGTCTGAAGAATCTAGAGTCGTACATGTGTGCAGTAAATAGATTTTGTTGAAAATAATTATAATAAAAAAAACCATTTTCCGAATAAATGTAAAAAATTCTTCCACCGAACTTAGAAAGTACCTACTACAGCTGGTAGGACCGTGGGCCTTGGGAAGGTATGGCTATGCTTAATAATTCTGCCGCGCCAGCAATGATTGCGCGGTGATCGATTACATTTGGAAACTCATGAAATGCTTACCTTGTCCTCCTTAAATAAGTTCTTTATTTAATTATTTAAACGAGTTTTCAAATGCAAGTACCGCGGTTATGGTGGTGGGGCGGGGTTGCTGATGCCGACTATGGTGTATTTAAAATAACTAACTAGACATTGACACAACCTTGCCTATAAATATGAAAACTAGAAAAGTCGAGTTTCATAGGCTGAAAAGACAATGGTATTAATGTATAGTTTATGCAAGATACGAGTTCCGTATAAATAAATACCTACAATTGGAGTGAAGACTCCGTGAGTGAAACCTAAGTCCGAATAAGGAAATACCATTGGAGTGAAAACTCCGCGAGTGCTGCATGGGATATCGGCCCATGTAGTGCAAATGATAAGTTCTTCAGAATTAAAAATAAATATAGCTCAGGAAAAATTCCATAAAATTTAAATTGTTAGTAATATGTGACTATAATTAACGTTAAGGAGTGAAACTCAGGTTATTGTCACAAAGACTCGTTGAACTTTAATGTATGTCTTGGGGTCCAATCCTATGTATATGTGTCTACCTGTTCTGTTTGTTACACGTTAGGTTACTTCGATAACTCCTTAAGTACAGAAACTCGGTAGTTAGAAGGTACTTACCTAACGCACATGTTCCGTGCTTACTTACGGATAGTATTACAATGATGTCTGAATTGTCCTTTAGAAAGCTTTAGAATGTGCCTGAGTGTCGTGTGCCTGCTATCTGCGAGCACTCTTCCAAGTACGCACGTTTCAGAAGCTAGCGTAATGGACATTTTTAAAGTTGCTGTCGACAAATTATAAGAATACTTTTCGCAAAAACAGAGTTTGTATGAACGATTCGTGTTTCGACTGATGCAACAAGAATTGTACTTTGGAAATTTCTAATCGAATCTATTCCTAATGATTCTAAATGTGATTTCAATGCGGAAAATTGAGCCTCCGCCGATCTAAAGGAAAATATTGAATCTAGGGGTTTCAGTTACAATAAACAAGTGATTATGGGAACAAATTTGATAAAATGTTACGAGGCAACTGAAAGAGTTTTTGGGCAAACATAACAAACAGGTAGACAGGATTGCGATAATGGCGCCGCCTTCCCCCTAAAAGATAAAATGTGCCGGCATGTGATAAATGTGCCTACAAAGGCCAATTCAAAATGCAAAGCTGCACTAGGACTAAATGAGTACCGATAAAAGTCGACGGGCCGACTAAATTAAAGTCCAAAAATAAATAAATTACCTAAAGCCAATCAACTAATTTTAGTGCCAAAAGGACACAATAGTAATTCTATAAATTTACAATCAGGTCAAAGGTCAATTTAAGGTAAATAAATAGACGCTGGGTCCGTCACAATGCCACACATTGTGTAGGTATCTAAAGTAAATGCTGAAAAAATACAAAGTACCAATCAGTGACGATGCGTGAAACCTTGCACTCCCACTGCGCTACTTTATATATGACTTGTTCCTAATAGTGAAAACATACACATACGAACATAGTAACCAAATCCGTAAAATGGACGGCCAAGCGATGGCGTCAATATCGGACAGTTACCCAGATAGAGATGAGTTTTAATTAAGTGTAATAAAAAGGCACGTTAGTGGGAAATTTATACTGTGTACGTATAAAAACGTAAGGACCAGACGTGATCTTGATTGCACCAAATTGCAGTTGCCTAGTTGAGGTTGAAACTAACAAAATCAAACAAACCTTGTAAATTGAGGTTGCAGATCGAGCCTCTATATTTGCAAGAGTATATTATCAAAGAGTTATTTACTTAAGTCGTTGTTTAATTATCGTACAGGTACTAAGTACCAAGTATGAACTAAAACCCAAAATGGCCTAGGGTTTTATTAAAGCAACGGAATAATAATAAAGTAAATCTTCGAACAATGAACTCGGTGAAACCGTGTTCATGGTAATGAAATTCCATTGGTTCCTTGTAAAATATACATAATTAGAGTTAAACAATATATGCCACCATCAAAATGAACATACACAGGTGCTAGTTTTGCTCTATAATATATCTGTAAGTAATTGAACCTAAGGGAAGCAAAATGTCTATAAAAAAATATTAATGTGACTGTAACCATGGTCAAATTAAGGCTGTGTATATTGTAGTCAAGGGCTACTGTAGACTATAGTCAAGGCTAAAATCAACTTCCAATTGTAAGCAGGGATTAAAGTTGTTTTCATAACATAAATAATATCATTCATTGTATAAGTAACATTAAGTTGCTAGATTAACAGTACAGTCGATATACCATACTTGAATATAATTGAGGTCAATACTGTATTCAGCAAGTATTATAATTAAAAAACGGTAATAAAATAATGTATCCAATGCAATTTATAATAATAACGGTCAAATATGTAGGTACCTACATCATTTTACCCGAGTAATAGAAATCTATTTGTATAGATCATGGTTTGCGTAAATAACATACCAGTACACAAGTAAAACTAAATAGGTTGTGATATCTGGTATGACTTTTTACCTTACTTAACATTGGACCATTTACGTATATTATGAATTGCATTATATCTATATATTATACTATATTACCTATCAAACAGCCAAGTAAAACTGAGGAAATCAGTTGTTGCCAATAAATAATGTACATGTACGAGATGTTATTGGAATATGTTACCTGTATGTTACAATTTTATTGGAAATTCACGAAATAGGTATTAATTGTGTGAAACGTGTACATAGCTTGAACGCTAATGAAAATACCTAGAAAAGTGTAAGCATCCAAAGAAAATATGTATCAATTAAGGTTAAACTCGTAAAATATTTAAACCTCGAGTTATTATCAATTTGAATAAAAGAAAGCAGACTCAAAATTCCAAACTGAAAAAAGGAGAAGGAAAGAGACTGATATTGTAAAAGTAAAACCATAATTGTATTAAAACACTTTATTACGCTAAACAAGTACATAACAATAAGAGAATAGAATAAATGTGTACAAAGGCGAACTCATCCCGTTAAAGGATCTCTTCCAGCTGACCGCTAAGCAACTGAGAGAGATACTAGGAATAGTGTAAATATTCCAAGGTTATATTGTTAAAAAATGTTTATTGTTGAACTGTTGAGAAATGAATATATCCACACCTCGCCGAGTTTCTTCCGCCGGTTCTTCTCGGGTCTGAGGTTAACGCTGTTTTCCGAACCGGTGGTAGTATGTCGGAATTAGAATCTAAATTAACCTAGCAGTTATAAGATAAACAGATGTGCGATGACTGAACTATTGTTGCATGGCTAACGCATAAAATAAAATAAATAAATCATTATAAAAAGGAAGAGATGTGACGTTTATACAATAAAAGTGCAATGCGAACTACCTGCAAGTCGACATTCTGTTGTCAACTGTCACGGCGTACAGGCGGGTCGCGGAGCACACCTGACTGACCAACTGAGTTTTATTTATCACCTTGTAATACAACAGAATCTAGACGTCACAGGCAGTATTGTTTAGGTATGAGTACGAGTATAGTGTGGGATGGGTATGAGTAGACCCACTTGAAACCTAAAAACAGTCCGTTCAAAATCGACAGGAGAACCTTCTTCTTCTTCTTCTTAACACATTCAACACCAAGAACCCGACTGTCGGGTACACTGTTCGTAGCGACTACGCGCTACATACGACGAAACCGTGGCTACGCGCTACGAGCGTAACCCGTAGCACTTAGTGGTATTGAATGTGTTAATGCAACAATATCAATAACTAGCACTTGTTTGCCAACTAGCAACAACCTTCAATGGCCATTGGTAAACCTTATCTCGTTGCAGTAAGGTATGCAAATGGTCCGTTAACAGTGTTTACGATGGAAGCTAGTAATTGTTTACGTAAAATAACCAATCGAAAAGAATGATAAAGCATGAATAGTACTTATACGAAGAATAAAGCATGAATAGTATACGAAGCTCTTTTGAAACGGACCCTGTCGTACCTACTACCGTAAATAAACTCTAACAACAACTACCTATTAACATAGAACATTGTTATACAATGCTATAAACTTTCTTCATACAATCTAAAGAACATTAAACGTTATTTAAACTCTTATGACGTTATTCATAAACGTCTGTCAAAGTTAACACGTTGATGATCATCGTTTGCCCCCATCTTTCGTTTTGATATAGAAGACGACCATGAACATGCTAACTTTGACAAACGTTTATGATATGAATAACGCCATTAATATATACTTAGTCAAAACACTAATACAGATCAGTCAAACTATGTCTTGTATATAAATTAGTTACTTATGAGAATTAAAATAATCATTATTATGTCTCAATTATTAAAAAACACACAAAAAAATATTCATTACAAACCTTACATTGATCGCTTGGAAAATGGTCATAAACACAATAATTACAGAAATGGCACCAAAAATATGAGCTCAGTAATAAATACACAATGTCCGCTTGGTTCATATACAAAGTGAAATGTCTGGGCCATACAGTGTTCATTAATTATCTTCGACATCCGAAACACTTCTCAGCAAGTGTGAAGTGAGTAATGGGCCAAGGCCATTTTATGTCATTAATATATATATATCTCCTCTAAGTCGGTCATAGTTAGAATTTTGTCCACGTCATAAAAGATTACCATGTTGTATTGTATGGACAATCGTCGATATTTGATTTAGTACGAGGTATTAAAACCTGAAACAAAGAAACATCTGATAATTATCTGTTATATTTTATCGTTCTGTTGATAACTAGTAAGTAACTACTAATACTGCTATTATACTCGATATATGCAACTAAATACTACATTTGTAACAGTCGAAATCAGCTCCACTGGTACTTCACCGGGTCGCAACAACGTAGGCATGAAACTGTTAATATTTAACCTCAGGGCGCCTTTACTGGGTTGTAATGTAAATGAAAAGAAGTAGAAATTCTGGAGAAAGTCTTTATTCACACTGGGTCACACAGCTATACTTTTATTGTCCACTGACGTTGAGTTAAAGTTCAAATTAAGTTTTTAACTAACCTGGATTGTTCCTAAAGCACTTGCGAACACTCTTTATTTATTACACATACCGAATCCACTACGTAGACGCCGATGCCTCCAGGAAGCAGGTCCAGGGTTAAGTGGTGACGTGGATGACCAGCTCGGACACCAGATGCCGGCCGGAGCTCATCCCTCGAAATCGTTGTCAGGTCAACCTAAGGACCCCTACAACAAGGCAAAACCCAGCTGTAGAACCAAAGAAATCTTGCAAAGCCAACGTGCTAGACATTTGAGGTTATATAACAGTACTTACAGTTTTGGGATTTTAAGTGTTCATGAATGCGACGACTCCTCCAGTTTTATAATTTATTTTTTACATACTAACTAACGTTGAGGTAACTTTGAATGCCAGGAATGCGGCCTACAAATATATTTTGGCTTCATTTTGAATTTAACTCTTACAATGTCCTTCCAGTCACCTCGCCGTTCGTATCGAAAAAGGCAGCATCCTCTGTGATGCGCCCCTATCACGGTTGCGGATTACACCTGAACTAATTACTTATCTAATTCGCTAAATTCGCTTGCGCACGAGTTGGGTTCATAGGTGAGCCTAATCGTTTTGTGAAGCACACAGAGAGGGCGTTCTTATCAATAACTAAATTTCTTTATATATATTTTTTTTTATGTATTTATCTTAAAGATTGTAATATTTATGTTACACATTTACTTTCTGTATTTTTTTTTTCATATTACTGACGATATCGAGATTTCGAATGGAACGCCCATGTAATACCACCCTAATAACGTCAATTTTGTAACATTGTCGGTCAGCCTATACGTAACGGAGCGATTTGTTACAAACCTGACGTCACGTTTTTCTACTTAACTACAATATTACGACTAAAATATTAAGTTTAAGATTAGACTTACACTTTTCGCTTGGTTCCACCTAGAACTCGACATTGTAACAATTTAAAAATATATATATATATATATATATATTTAAAACACCCCGCCGTCCGCCGTCAAATGACTGATTAAAATTTGACACTGACATTTCCAACGCTAAAAAAATATATTTTCTATCTCTTTAATTTTAATACTGCGAGAAAGAGACAAAGTTATCGTGACTAGGGACGATCCGTTTCTAAGGCTGACTATTCGTTACTTATCCGATTATTTTTTACCGATTCAGTGTTGCCACGAATGAAAAGTTTGTACCATGTATAAATGGCCACATTGGCGAATTCGCGCGCGAGATGGCTCTCTCTCGTGGAACTTTTTTCTCGATGTGCGAACTCATGCTGCCAAAATCGAGAAATTGATACATCGAGATATAAATTTGTGACGTGCGACTGCTGTCTCCCGCGGCGCGAGTTATCCCGCGTGTAATCATGTGCTAGCCGTGCAGACGAATGGGCATCTTGTATGAAAATTGGCAAAAATGCGTAGACTTTTTCGGAATCTTATTCAACTTGATGCGAATACTTTTGATGCCGGCGGGCCGGTGGTCGCTTTTGAAGATCGGTAAAGATTCCGCATGTGTCATATTCAATTCTTCAATCACGTCGTCGATGGCCTGCGTTCTTCGTTTCGGTGGCGGCAGCGGTGGCGGTGGTGGTGACGTTAGCAAGGCGGTGAGTGTATCCACCACCACCACCTCCGACACTGCGACCTGTTTTTTTTATTAGCCCCGCTTTGTACGGGGTCATTCTAAACTTCAACCAGCGAGTCACGGGCGGCGCCGAGAACTCGGAACAGTATTTCCCCTGAACCTACTGTGGTGTTTCGTCTGGGTGTACATAAATCGCAAGTATTCGGCGTAATTTGGGGGCAGACTTAGCCGCTGAAATTTGACAAGGGGGAGTTCAAAATCGAGCGGCATCGACGTGACTGATCAATTTGGTCAGGTCGCCCTCCTCGGCCCCCGTCAAGAATGGCAGGACAAATTCGGCGTCGTATCTCTGGAGGTTGTGTTACACCCAGCAAAGGATATTGTCCACTAAATATACCATTTTCACCTCGTTTCTGTGTAACAATGGCCTAGGAAACGACACCGCCGCTTCCAGCCGATTGAGATAGGAAGGACTAGGTGTTCCCAATTTCAAAGAGGCAATAGCTTTGGACCAGCGTCCTAACTATTGCCCCGATGGAGTTCTCCGCCCGAGACTCGATTTCAAAAAATGATTTGCCCGGTATTTCCTCCCCCTGAAATTCGCACACGATTTCTATCCGTAAACCCCGGCACATTTTTGGACTTTTACTATAATCCACGTTAACGAGCTAGTATAGCGTTCTCTTTCTTGCACTTTTGTATGCAGATGAAAGGGACAAAAAAGGGCAGTGAGCGTAAACAATGGCACCTCGCTGTCCGGCACGGCTTACATGCCGTCGCTTCGATTATAGTTGCACCAAGAAAAGTCTTCAGCGGATTTGATAGCCCACGCAGTGTAAGTGTTATTTATACGTCATAATTTCATAGAAGTTTGACGTTTAAAATGACACTTGCACTGCGTGGGCTATCAAAATCGCTGCAGACTTTTGACGGTCTAACATTATTTGTTTTTATACTTTAGAATAGAATAAAATAGAAATAAGTTTTAATAACCAACTGCATGTTTATGATCAATACTGAAATGACAAATTGACGGAATAAATGCTTTAAACAACTGTTTATTGATTAGATATGCAGTTCAAAAATAGTTAAGGGATAGTCAAAATATTGATTTAGGTAACTAAATAGGTGTTTGGGTATATATAATAATATAACAATTTAAAAAAGCTGGAAACATTACAAACTGTCCAAATATATCTCTATGATTTAGAGCTGCAACCACTTCTGACATAGAGTTTGAGACAGCTGATTGCGATACTTTTCTTAACAAGTGTTGTCCCACGGGTGTTTGGTAGGACCCTGTGGCAAAAAAAATCAGCGCAATCAGTACCTGCAAAGAGAAGAAAGGGGAAGGGGAGGGGGGGAAGGGGGTTTACTATTCACATAGGCACAGGTAAAATATACCACTGTTGATGATGTAACTCAACAACTCGCGTCTTGGCTAGGTTAGTTTTAGCTGAGCCAGAATAGAACATTGCATCCTTACTAGGTGTAATACAACACTCATCCGTAGCCTGACAGTCAGGAGGTGAAGCGACTCCATAAACATGTGGAGACATGCTTTGCTGACTCTTCATAGTCTGAAAGTCAGGAGGTGAAGCGACTGTATAAACATGTGTATGTTTTGTTGATTCTGTAATATTTTGGGACATGGTGAAGGAGAACTGTAACTGTACATACTCCTCGATGAAGAAGGTCGATGATGACATATGGGGATGATGGATAATCATCCGTCATTTTCTCGGAATAAGTGCTGTGCGAAATTGAAGGACGATTAGTGCTCAAAATAATTTGCGATGGTGATGCTACATAGCGGCGGCTAATTAATGAGCGCTTTTTCTTTATAATTAAGCCGTCGATTTCATGTCTAAGTTCTAATATATCGATCTCGTTAAATTCTCTCAGGACTTTAGCAAGAAGCCTACCATACAGGTCGCAATCATCGTCCTCAACAAACTTTCTCAACTCTGTTCTTTTTTGCTGTTAACGCATCATTAAGTGTATATAGTGCTGATTTCATCTGCGCACTAGTTTCTGCGAGTTCTGGTGGATTATTAGAGCGCCGCTTTTGAACTGGGATAGATAGGTACTTGAATTGATGAATTTATTGATTGTTGCGGCCGTGGTGATGGCTGCGTGTCCGCAATTCCATCAGCATCTTCTTTTACCTAAAATAAATAAAATTGCATTAATATTATTGATTTGGAATATTTATTTTCAGATTACCAATTACCCAGTACTACGGAAGAATGGCTTGAAAAGGCACAAAAATTCCCTTTCCCTCACTGCCTAGGGGCTTTGGATGGAAAACACATAAATATACTACCACCACCTTACAGTGCATCAGACTATATATATCAATTACAAGGGTTATTTCAGTATTGTTTTACTAGCATTAGTAGACTACGATTACTGTTTCATGCACGTTTCATGTTTGCAAAAGTAGGCGCAAAAGGACGGATTAGTGATTGGGGGGGGGTTTATTTAATAGCAGCGTGTTATTGGAAAGAATTACACCTACCCCACTTCCAGGCTGTAATATTGAACTACCTTATGTATTCTTGGGTGATGGTGCATTCCCTCTAAGTACAAATTTAATGAAACCTTTTCCTGGATACCATGCACTCGGTACTCCACAAAGATTGTTCAATCAAGAACTTTCTCGCTCCCGAGTAGTAAATGAAAATACTGTCGGCATAATGGCCAGTAAATTCAGAGTTTTTAAAAAACCTATGCAATTGTGTGATGTCACGGCTTCTATTGTTACTATGACATGCGTTTTATTTAGGGCTCGCGGTCAGGATGCAGCTGATTTGGGGGAAGCAAGTTCCGAGACGATTACAAAATGGTCTCGGTGGAAGCCTGCCTCATTGATATCAAGAAAACATCCTGCGGGCTTAGCAAGGTTGTACGACAAGGTAGTTATCACGCAATAGGTGTGGATAAAACGGCCGTTATCGGCGGTTTTATCATCCATACTATGGTTGCAGACGATATATGGAGTTATCCACATTTGACAGCGGTAGATGATAGAAGACAATTTGCATAACATGGTCGTTGGATAAGATGTGGATAATTTGACAGATTGTCCCATTTTGACAGTTCAACTTAGTTAATTTTAACTACGTGCTTCTTAGATGACGATAAGCCTTGTCGTGAAAGCAAAAGTAGTGAATAATCATATTTTAAGGTATAAATTACAGGTAAATATCAGTTTTTCTATGATTATATTGAGAGTTATTAGTTACAATGTTCCGCTGTATATAATATTGTCAATATTTTCTTCGCAGGGAAGTCAAATTTTATTATTCCTACTCGCGGCTGCTGTTGAAGAAAAATATCGTAAACAGCTTTAAGAAACACTTGCAGCCCATTTGATATGACGGACGAAGAGTTTCGGCATATTTACAGAGTGCGTAAGGAGTGTGCAGTGCATTTACTTATGTGCCGAATTTAACGCCGAGCTTCAAAACGGTGATGGGTTACCTACCAAAACATCTCAAAGGTAAAGCTATAAAATTGCAGTGTTTCTTATAAAGTTAATATGTATTCTATGCATAGACCCTATTATATTTGAAATCATTGATTCTATGTAAAACAGACGTCTTAATGACAATGCTACTAAACTCTTCAATACTAGGTACCGTCCTCATTATTATATGTAAAAGTTAGTATGTTAAGATATCTGTTGTACAATCTCTTACTTATGCTACTAACCTACTAACAGAGGTTACTTAAGCTACTATTTACTTCAACATTCATATCCTAACCTCCAGGGGGAAAATCTACTTGACAAAATTAGATTTACAGTACCGGTCAATAACATATCACCTTTGTGTGTTTTTGTATGAACTTGTAGTAGGTTAGTTTGTAGATTTCATATTTTACTAGTCATTTTATATAAATATGCATGTTTTTCCAGAGATGAGACCTAGCTAGATTGATTTTTCGCCCCCGAAAACCCCCATATAGCAAATTTCATCGAAATCGTTGGAGCCGTTTCCGATATCCCCGAAATATATATACATATAAATAAATAAATATACAAGAATTGCTCGTTTAAAGGTATAAGATATTATGAATACTGAAATACTGTGAACTACAATAAGAGACTCAGCATATTACTAAAAAAGCTCTTTAAAAATAATGAAGTTGACCATACATTAAAACAAAAAACCTCTATGAAAAAATCATTACATAGACCAATTTTTCTCATCGCTGGACAAGGAATACTACTAAACTACCTAAAGCTGTGGAAGTCACTCACAAATATAAAAAAAAGTTATACCGTAAAAGCATGGAGGTGATATATTATTGGCCGGTACTGTAATTAGGTACTTATTTGTTTTAGGTTCTAACAGTATACACCACACCAGCAGCACACCTACACCAGCAGCAGCAGCAGCAGCTGCTGGTGTGTAACAGTTACACCTGCTAGCTGATGGCAATTAACTACCAACGTGGGACTAGTCAAGATCATGGCTTGTCCATTGGAGCACTACTGACTGGATTGGCCACACTACTGTAAGCCTGAACCTCGAGCAGTTTGTAGATGCTGTAAACAGAAGGTAAGTTCTTTTGAGCACTGAATTAAGTATTAGACATAAAAAACTGTGACTTTCCACAAGGACTGTCTTAGTAACTTTTCCTTTTTTGAATAAGTATGAGTGCGGCTGTATTATGCATTGAGATATGTACCTACCCATTGTTTGATAGTTATGTATGATAAGTAGTTATCTCTGGGATATATAATCTGGGAATGCAATACTTATTAGGTTTAACTAAGGCACCTAGTTCTAATGTGCTGCCTTGTTTAATGGATATTATTCCTGGCGATTGTTTAGTATATATCTTGAGTGCACTAGACTGCACTCATGTGAAAATACTTACTCCATCGCTGCCACATGAACCTACTTTTACTTATTTCCTTCTTTTTCTTCCAGAAAACTTCTCGTGGATCAAGGGAAAAATTAGAGAAGACGCTCCTAAAAAACTTCCTAAGCATGCAAGCATGCACAAAACCGGCTCTTAATAAGCTTAATAAATACATATTTCGCCTATTACTATGTTTTACTATCACACAAATACCTACCTAATTTACCTATATTTCTATACAAGTAGAGACTAGTAAACATTCAAGACGGATAATCTTCACACAGAACACCATTCCCGGGCATGCTTCAATGTAGGTGTCACTTATTCTTATTTTTCATTTTAGCCTTATGCGTACAAAATTTGTGATATTATAGCTTCTAAATGTAAAATCCGACTCATATGCAGTATAGTACAATGAAAGCATAGGTAATAAAAACATTTTAGGCACGTTCTTACTTAAGAGGAAAGGGAGATGGCCGCTTCCGCTTCTCCATACAAACGTAGTCCTCATTTTCCTCTCTGGATATTGACATTATGGAAAATATTTTTACATAATTTAATGTATATTAACCATATAGCTATGCCCCTACGTTCGAATTTTTGATTATTGTAAAAATTAGGAGCGGAAGACAGATTACATACAAATTTTTAAATTCTTCTAACTCTTATAATAATTAAAAATTAAAAAAAAAGAACAACCGTAGGGGCATGGCTGTAGTTGATGTTGATATGATATACAACAAATTGTATCAAAATATTTAATGTTATTATCCAGAGAGAAAAATGTGGACTACGTTTGTATGAAAAGACGCGTCTTAAGGACGCGTCTAGTGAGTCTGGCGGTGAAAAGGTCAAATAAGAATATTCCTAAATGCTCTATTATGCTAATAAGTCTACTTTAGTGACTATAACTGCGGTCAGACTCAATACGCCAATAACTAATGTTGAATATTAAAAACTATGTTAAATTCCATTTAGGTAGATACAAGAATGACAATTCTCGTCACTTGTGGTGTTGTCAAGTCTTTTTTGTTTACTAAACTCTATAGATAAGTTAACAATTTCGGCTCTGTGCTAGAGAGAATATTATAAATGGGTAAATAAAACAACTATTGCCAAAAAATTAAACAAAGTTTATTTACACATTAAATGTAGGTGTACAAACAAATCATTGGCTGCCGTACCCGGTGTGAAAGTGCCCATCATGCCAGCAGCTTTATCGCTGGATTACTATGAAGTATGAACAGCTTTTGTACCAGGAACGTCATATGGCGCCCGGGGCAGGCACCAAATTTGCGCCTCCCCCCCCCCCTCTCCGAAACGAAATGGGACCAACCCCTAAGTCGCGAAAAAAAATTTGGCTGTTTCATACATTTTGGCTGGTCCAATTTCTATGGGAGGGTAAACTATTTTTTTCGCGATTTCGAGGTTGGTCCCGTAGCAAAAGTTACTCAGTATAATCCCAAAACCTCCCTGGCAACGGGAATGTAGTTATTTTTTAGCCATCCTGTATAGTGTATAGGAAGCCTCAGTAGTCCACATATCGATGAATGTCGTCGATAGACAACATGTCACAGATATGCAGCAGCAGCTATTGAAGCAGGTTCCGTCAACTACGGCTCATATGCGCCTGCCGGACAAAGGGCTAGCGATCCACTTGCATAATAGGTAGTCTATTGGACAGTCCATAAGATGGTAACTTCGACAGGAGACCCCTAACGTAAGACGCGCTAACACTGGACACAACTCTGAAGCACTTGGCCCGCTCGCCTTATAAAACGAAAGCATAGCAACTCCCGCCGAATATCCCTCTGCTTGATAGAAGTTTCTGGCATAGAGTATTCACACTACGGGATGGTGGGCGGTAGGGCGCTACCGTCGTCTTTCAAGGTCGAGTTCGATGCAAAAAGAGTTCCTAAAAGATCGTCTTTCTCTTTTGCGCTGTGGGCCAGATTACCATCCGCATTTCACACTTCACAGTGGTGGTAAATACGACTGACAAAAGTTTCCCTGCTGCCTCAGTTTCGCCACTGAGCGGGGGCCCTTACCATTCTGTCTGATTCGACGGCCTAACTTACGTTGTAAAACGCTTAATGATAATACTAATGAACTGAAAAGGTTGTTTGTTGTTTTATTTGTGGATAGGTATGACACATATATATATTTTTGGAATGGTCTTCTCACTAGCTTTTATTTGATATCCATATTATTGTAGTATTGCTATTTCATAACTGCTCATCTATAAGTTTCGTTTCCAATATAAATAGAATGCTTAACGGCGCAGAAAAGATCAACATTCCTCTCAGACCTCCAACAAAAAGGGGCCAAACTGAAAACCAGCGCTGGACGCCAGTCTAGCACATGCTGAGCTTGGTACCCACGGCCAACATGTCTTGCTAAGTGTAATTACCTATGTATAGAGTAGACAATAAGTTAGTACTTAACCTAGAATAACTTAGTACATACTTATCATAGAATTTATATGTAGGTATATGGTTTGTATTCCTAATATTTTTTCTACCATCAACTTATCATGTTTTGGCAATGGAGCATTCCATGCAATTGTCTACCGTTTGTCCCGTAGAAATGCAGATTTTCTGGAGATTTGCAGGTATAAGAGTTTCCTTTTCTATGACAAATGGTCAAACATGCACGGAAAATTAATCGCTTGCTTTAAATGGCGAAAAAAAAAGTCGCAACACAGGAAATAAAATGCGTTTGTACGGGACAGCTCGTGGAATGCTCCAATAAAGTGATTTCATTTCATATCATAAACTGATGAGGGCATTCAGAGTGTAGCCTTGAGGTTGCCAAGCCAAGCAACCAAGTCAGGTGTCACGGTCTTCAGGTCCTCAACAGGCCCAGGAGTGGAGGAGGAGTGGAGTAGGCAGCGTTGGAAGATATGCTAAGTGGTCTGCATTCTGCATTCGCAAAGTGGGAAAGCCGTCTACCTCCATTTGTGTGGCTGAATTGCAGCGGCCATGTCCGGTTCTCAGGCGGCACCAGATTTTCCGAGGAAGGTCAAACCCTTTTGGTTTTTTAGTTGGGTCAGATATACAGCAACTCCGAGCTGCCGAAGCTGACCATTCCGCTATCCACCTATCCGAAATATTAAAGCTGCTCAGGCTCCCAGCTGTAGCACAGGGTCGGCGGGCAGTCGGGCGGCAGAATTCCTCGTGGACAGGCATTGTGGGGTTATTCGTGATATTCTCAGCCTCCCTCTTCAACGCCTTGAGTCGTCGGATGTGAGGAGGGGCAATGTGACTCAATGCCGGCAGCCAGTGGCGGTTGTAGATCGGATAGTGCCTGAGATGCATCGCATGGTCTCGTTGAGCTTAACGTCCAATCTATGGGTATGTGCACTTTCAAGCCTCCAATATGTTATGACTGAAACAGAAACAAATTATATTAGATGAGGTCAGGCGCAGGCTAGTACTTACAGCGGTTCATTGGCAAATTATGTGAAATTAATGTCACTTTTAGAAAGCTCTCGTTTTTAAGCCAGGGGGATTTTTTTGTTACAGTTGTCCAAATTATCGATTGAAAATAAATTGAATTTTGTTCTAGTAATTATTTATCCGTTATTAAAGTTGTATTATGTATCAAGTGTAGTTCTGTACCACTTGCGTCATAAAAACAAACCAACCAACACCTTATTTATCAAAATGTATCTCAGATATTCTATGCTAGGGTAATATACGACACAAACATACCCACACACATACATAGGCTGCTAAAATCATTCCCATAGTCAGGTATAGGTACAATAGACCACTTTACCAAACACAAAAAAAATATTCCAGCTGCCAGCAGTAAAGAAACCAGCTTCTACTCCCAAGCCCTAACAATATAAATAAGTTTTTGGCAAAAATATAATTTTTGGTACAAGCTTTTATCGCTGACTGTACTTTTCTTTCAACAGGCAACTAATACTCCATGAGTCCATTCTAACAACACCAAGCACAATTAGTTTGCGTTGTTTTATCACAGTGTTCCCATGGCCACCTCATGTCTCCATCATCAGATCAGCTCCATGTCATCATAATATTGCAATTGTCATCCGATTTACATATTGTTATGTGTGCAAAATTTCAGCTCAATCGGAAATCGGGAAGTGGGTCAAACTTAGCTGTCAAATGTATATGGCCAGCTTTAGTGCTAACATAACTGTTCCTAGTATTCCTATATTACCTACATGTTATAAGTAAGAATATTGTACGAGTAGGTATTATATTTTTTATAATCTTAGTAGAATAGGTACTAATACAATTTATTTGTATTGAATAAGGCCGGCGCCCCACTGCTGCGCACGCTACATCCACGGCCCACGTTTTAATACAAACCGTGGGCAAGCCCACGAAATTTTGTATAGGAACGTGGGTCGTGTACATAGCGTGGGCAGCAGTGGGGCGCCGGCCTAACTCTTGCAGGGAATTTGTAAGTTACTTGTGGGTATGGCTACTTTATTTATTTAATTTATAAACTTTATTGCACAAAAATATAGAATTACGTAAAAATGGCGAACTTAATGCCAAAAGGCATTATCTATCACCTACTAGTCAACCATAGAAACAAATATGTGACGTTCCACGGCAAAAGGTACCTTATGGCGGCTGGCGCTTACGTCGCATAGCGCCGCAATAATATTGGAGCGGCGTTAATAGTTAATAGCGTAAGCGCCAACCGCTATAAGGTACCTTTACCCGTGGGACGTCACATATAAACACTAAAGGTTGGTGCAAAAACCAATCAAAAAGCAAATGCAGTAGGTATATCTTAGATATACATACTAACATAAACATACATATATGTTATAAAAATAAATGTACTAATATGTTTATGGGATGATAGACACTAGACGAGACATTTAGCAGATAACTACCGAGCATGACTACTCAAAAAACAAATTTTCTTGGGGCTTGTCTTACAGGTAGAGGGAGTGCATTCCATAGATAGGTTGCCTGAACGGCAAAACAATCATACATAAAACGGTTATGAAGAGGAAGGACTTAAAGTTTAAGTGAGCGGGACATCCGGAACAGGCATAAAAACTAAATACTTATTAATAATATTTTATCTTTATGTCTTAGATTTATGGCATAAAGTGTGTCTTTTTCTTTTTCAATAAACTTTTATTCTTGCTACAAAACCAGCTTCTAGAATATACAAACAGAGTAAAAAAATATATAAGTTTTTAAAGTGAGGTCTACGGGTTTCAAAGATTTTAATATTTGTTAGAACCCTTAAGTATGCACTTTTTATGCAGTGTGAATAAATGTACTTATGCATAGGTACTGTTGTAGTGTAACTTTTACACATCCTTGTTGCCAAATCAACTTCCTGCAATTATAGTAGTGATAGAACAGGTTTTTAACAAACTTTTGTCACTTAGTAGAACATAATAGATAGAATGAGAAGAAATAGATATTAAGTGTCAATAATATTAAAAGGCACCAGAAACTTTTCATGATTTTAGTTTAAGAAAGGTGTACTTACGTCTTCAATCCTTTCTTCTAGATCTTAGAACTTGTGTGCACTGTGCAGCATTGCATTTTGTATCTCTGGGTTCCGAGAGGCTCATGAATCTCCCTGTAGGTGTAGGCGAACAGGGGATGCTGAGTTATATATTTGGCTAGCATTTTCTTGTGCGCCGAAGCATCGACTGAAATTAAACATATTCATGACAAAACCAGTTAATGATCAAACGAACTATAACTTTTTCTATAAATAAATTAGAGAAACTTACATTTTGGGTGGCATTTCCTTTAGTTTACACAGCAAATCAGTATTTTTCTTCGACTTGGTTTGTATTTTCACTAAATTCACTGAATCATGCGCGTACGCGATGCTTGTCAATGTCAAGTGAATTGTCAGTTGAGAAAACACGATTATCCGTGCATGTTATAATGTAAGTCAATTTGTATAAAGCTGTCACTCATTTAAACATTTTTCAATTTGGAAGTGTAGTAATAAAACTAACTATTCGTTTTCAAACATCGTCCGACACACGTCCGACATTTTAATAAAGCCAGGCATTAAATGGATTTTTCATAAACTCTAGGCATAGACAATCGTGGTCACTTACGAATGATAGTGGATAACTTTATACGATATCGACGTGGTATTCTTATCGTAACCCGTAACCATGTTCAGCAAAACGATAAAAATACGACTATCGTTAAAAGACGACAGTAGATTCCACGCGCAATATGATATAACCTTGCTAAGCCCGCTGCTTTATGTAAGTTGTACAGCATATGATATGATATAATTTATTTATCTCACAATATACAATGTCACTTAAAATTACACATGGTAAATTTTTAGGAATTTATATTGTGATTGTCAGTTTTTTTACATTATGAATAATTGAGTACGAAAAATAACACTGACAATCAAAATCTCATTCAAAATTATTAAATTCCAATCGTATGTCAGCAGTTTCACAATAAAGTAGGTATATCATATAGTATCTAGTTTATTTCTTAAAATTGTTGTTATTAAATACTATTCTAAAGGATGACTCATGTTAAGCCCGCTCCAGACTCGTGCGCGATTCGCGGCGCGAAGCCGCGAACGTGAGTGTGTAGTCGATTTCGCTGATCTGTGATCTTGACTCCACACTCGCGTTCGCGGCTTCGCACAGCGATTCGCGCACGAGTCTGGAGCGGGCTTTAGAACAACAGCCCGTTACCTGGCGGAGGCATCTGACATTTGGTTTTCGATAGAAAGCTTCACGTGATCACCAGTCACCTGTCATAGAAAATGAAGTTTCGGGTGTCGGTTGCCTCGACCCTGCCTATTTATACATTACTTTTGTTCTAGATGGTTCTAGTAAGCCGAAACCTAAGAGGCCATTCGAGAAAGTGGCCGATGCCAAGATGCAAATTTTAGAAGAGTATAAAAATAAAAAAGAAACAATGGGCCTTTGAAGAAGAGAAAAGGGAGTACAAGAGAGAAATGTGGGCCTTAGAAAAAAAATTCAATGAATAAAAACTTTTTTTTATTTACTTTTTATTTTACATAACACAAATTTCTATATATATTAGAAATTATACAATTACCTTAGCAATGATTGAAAATAATCATTTATTATGTTGTTTCTTACAGTATTATCGTGCACGTTTCCATTATATTCAGGTTCTATTTCAATGTGTGCACTGTCATCATATGGATCATTTTCAAAATGAGCATCTTTCATTTGAATTGCAATATTGTGCAACACCGCACATGCTACAATGGGGTTGGCCGGTGGAAGTTTTTAGCAGATGGCGCCATCATAGCTTGCCCCGTCAATCCCTAGAATTGTGTCAAATTTTTGTTTTTTTAATACCCTGGATGCCAGCTCTTTAAGCCAAATCTCATAGAAAAAGGGGCAAGCTATGATGGCGCCATCTAGGCAAACCTTTGACAGTTGCCAACCCCATTACGAACTGGACACGGGACAAATGTAATATTATGTTATCTTTTTTGCTAATACAGGAAACCGATTTTTTCGATTGAGAGTAGTGTTTTATAATGTACTCACCTACAGGTATAACACAGCAGCTATAAATCTTAATTACTTACCGCAAAAAAAATCTAGAATGAATATATTATAGATAAAAATAATGTTATATACGAGAACATCGTATCATATCGTCAGGTGACAAGCAAAAGTCACTAATTACAAAAAAAAATAAACAAACATTTACCTTCTTTTAGTACTAATATGGTTCACTAAGGCTATGAACTTGTGGTGGTACTTAGTGACTTTTGCTTGTCACCCGACGATATAAGGGCGGCATGATTACTTGATGTTTCACCAGATCAGCCAAACAGTCACAGGGTCGGTCGAATGCGCAGTTCTAGGTTGCGTCACAGAAGAAATAATTATTAGGGCGAGCGAAGCGAGCCCTATCACTATTCGACGAACTATGCATTCTTGTGGTACACTTTACGGAAAAACTACTGCACTGTTAGGTTTGAAATTTAACATAGTAATTTAAATTCATGTCTAGATGTGTTATCAAACATAAAAATATCATTTAATAAACCTAAAAAAATAAAATAAAGTAATAACACTTTGTATTACTACTAGCGCCATCTGTTGGCAAAATGATGAATTAACATTCGTGCTAATGTTAATTATTTCTTTCTCTAACAGATGGCGTTAGTAATAAATAAATAAATATTGGAGATTCTTATACAAATTGACTAAGCGCCACAGTAGGCTCAAGAAGGCTTGTGTTGTGGGTATTCAGACAATACGATACCTATGTGGTGTTTTCAAGTTCAATAATGTCGATGGCGCTTACGCCATTAACAACGATGAATACCAAAGTGGGTACAATTTTGGATTCAACCCACCTCGCTTCACTTGGTTTGATTCCCATTTTCGCCATTAAGTTTTTGTGAATACCTACTAGAACAATCAATCTTGCTATTCTTGCTGTATATTTACTGCGGAGGTCAATTTACTCGTATGTTTTGTGACGCTGATGATGTGATGATCAGTCATGTTGTGTTAGCAAACTTAAATCGGGTATTTTCAGTTCGAGATACAGTTTTGGCGCCATTAATTTATTACGTAAGACGATTTTGGGGTGGAGGGGGGTCGAACATATCTTATTTTTTCTTACAAGGGGGTGCAAGGGGGGAGGGGGTTTTCATAGTTCTTACGTAAGATCACAAAGATGCGATATTTTTTTAAATTTCTATGAAATTATGACGTTTAAAATAATACTTCCACACTCTATGCTATCAAACACGGTGCAGAGTTAGCTTAAACGTTCTCAAGTACCTTTGTACAGGTACAAATAAACATTAATAAAAAATTTTTTTTGAAAATAAATTATATTGGTGGGAGGGGGACGGGGTCAGCCTATTCTTATTATTTCTTACATAGGGGTGGGAGGGAGTCAAAAGCTGGCAAAAATTGTCTTACGTAATTAATGAATGGCGCCTTTAGTGTTACTATTGCTTGGAACTGCTAAAATTATAAATAAAGATAAGCATAATTAATGCAAACTTCAGTGACTTAGGGCCGATACAGACGGACTACAACCCGACTGCAACTTGTATGGGACCTGCACGCCAATCGAAACGTCGGCGTGCAGTTCAGCAAACTGACCCAGAACCCTGGCAGTACCTAGTGGAACTCAGGTTTGGTGTAACAAAGGCACATTATGGTTTGGTCATCCGACTCATCTTGATGAGCACTTAGGAGAGGAGTACCCAAGATAGAGCCGATGCCGAACCCTAGCAGTACCTAGGGGAGCTCGGGTTTGATGCAACATACATAGACACACGCTGTTTTGGATATCCGACTCGTCATGATGATCACTGTGTAGATCAGTACCCAAGATAGCTGATGCTGAACCCTGACAGTGCCTAATGGAGCTCGGGTTTTATACAACATAGGCACACGCTGTTTTGGTCATGCAACTCGTCTTGATGAGAACTTGGGAGAACAGTACCCAAGATAGAGCTGATGCTGAACCCTGGCAGTACCTAGTGGAACTCAGGTATGTTGCAACATAGGCACACGCTATTTTGGTCATCCGACTCGTCTTGATGAGCACTTAGGAGATTAGTACCCAAGATAGAGCTGATGCTAAACCCTGGCTGTACCTAGTGGAACTCAGGTTTGGTGCAACATAGGCACAAGCTGTTTTGGTCATCTGATAATGAGCACTTGGAAGAGCAGTACCCAAGATAGAGCTGATGCTGGACCCTGGCTGTACCTAGTGGAACTGTGTGTGTTAGTTTATGTGCGGAGCAGCGTGATTACCGCCAGTAGGTGTCCAGACGGGATAATTTTTCGATCAATTGTGTGGAGTGGACGCAAAAATAAAATCAAGAACATTGGCTCGCTGACCCAACATTATGTAGGAAAGCCAGTTGGGTTCCTTACAAAATGTACTGGACGGCCGTTTAGGATGTAATAAGCACTTATGAAATTGTATATTACGTGTGGATGATATTGGCAATTTGATTTTGTCATCTGGACACGTTTTTAAAGGACAAAGTAAAAGCTGTAACAGACAGGCGTACCGGACAGCAACCGGGGTCCGGTTAGTATATTTATTTCTTGCTCTCACTTAAAGCTGCGTTATTACGTACCCACTCGATCAAACATGAAACAAGCCTCGGATTGGATCAAAATCGCGGTCCGGTACGTTTAGGTAGAAAACCTCTGCGAGCCCTTACAAAGCTCTGCTTTTTGCTAGTTACTATCACTAATCGACGAACTATGCATTATTGTGGTACACTTTACGGAAAAACTACTGCACTGTTAGGTTTGAAATTTAACATAGTAATTTAAATTCATGTCTAGATGTGTTATCAAACATAAAAATATCATTTTATAAACCTAAAAAAATAAAATAAAGTAATAACACTTTGTATTACTACTAGCGCCATCTGTTGGCAAAATGATGAATTAACATTCGTGCTAATGTTAATTATTTCTTTCTCTAACAGATGGCGTTAGTAAATAATAAATACTTAAGAAGGCTTGTGTTGTGGGTATTCAGACAATACGATACCTATGTGGTGTTTTCAAGTTCAATAATGTCGATAGCGCTTACGCCATTAACAACGATGAATACCAAAGTGGGTACAATTTTGGATTCAACCCACCTCGCTTCACTTGGTTTGATTCCCATTTTAGCAATTAAGTTTTTGTGAATACCTACTAGAACAATCAATCTTGCTGTATATTTACTGCGGAGGTCAATTTACTCGTATGTTTTGTGACGCTGACGATGTGATGATCAGTCATGTTGTGTTAGCAAACTTAAATCGGGTATTTTCAGTTCGAGATACAGTTTTGGCGCCATTCATTTATTACGTAAGACGATTTTGGGGTGGAGGGGGGTCGAACATATCTTATTTTTTCTTACAAGGGGGTGGGAGGGGGTTTTCATAGTTCTTAAGTAAGATCACAAAGATGCGATATTTTTTTTAATTTCTATGAAATTATGACGTTTAAAATAATACTTCCACACTCTATGCTATCAAACACGGTGCAGAGTTAGCTTAAACGAGCTCAAGTACCTTTGTACAGGTACAAATAAACATTCATAAAAATATTTTTTTGAAAATAAATTATATTGGTGGCTGGACGGGGTCAGCCTATTCTTATTATTTCTTACATAGGGGCGGGAGGGGGCCAAAAGCTGGCAAAAATTGTCTTACGTAATTAATGAATGGCGCCTTTAGTGTTACTATTGCTTGGAACTGCTAAAATTATAAATAAAGATAAGCATAATTAATACAAACTTCAGTGACTTAGGGCCGATACAGACGGACTACAACCCGACTGCAACTTGTATGGGAACTGCACGCCAATCGAAACGTCGGCGTGCAGTTCAGCAAAATGACCCAGTACCCTGGCAGTACCTAGTGGAATTCAGGTTTGGTGTAACAAAGGCACATTATGGTTTGGTCACCCGACTCATCTTGATGAGCACTTAGGAGAGTAGTACCCAAGATAGAGCCGATGCCGAACCCTGGCAGTACCTAGTGGAGCTCGGGTTTGATGCAACATACATAGACATACGCTGTTTTGGATATCCGACTCGTCATGATGATCACTGGGTAGATCAGTACTTTCAGTACCCAAGATAGCTGATGCTGAACCCTGACAGTGCCTAATGGAGCTCGGGTTTTATACAACATAGGCACACGCTGTTTTGGTCATGCAACTCGTCTTGATGAGAACTTAGGAAAGTAGTATCCAAGATAGAGCTGATGCTGAACCCTGGCTGAACCTAGTGGAACTCGATCAGGTTTGATGCAACATAGACACACGCTATTTTGGACATCCGACTCGTCATGATGAGCACTTGGGAGAACAGTACCCAAGATAGAACTCATGCTGAACCCTGGCAGTACCTAGTGGAACTCAGGTTTGGTGCAACATAGGCACACACTGTTTTGGTCATCTGACACGTCTTAATGAGAACTTGGAAGAGCAGTACCCAAGATAGAGCTGATGCTGGACCCTGGCTGTACCTAGTGGAACTGTGTGTGTTAGTTTATGTGCGGAGCAGCGTGATTACCGCCAGTAGGTGTCCAGACGGGATAGTTTTTCGATCAATTGTGTGGAGTGGACGCAAAAATAAATTCAAGAACATTGGCTCGCTGACCCAACATTATGTAGGAAAGCCAGTTGGGTTCCTTACAAAAAGTACTGGGCGACCGTGTAGGATGTAATGCACTTATGAAATTGTATATTACGTGTGGATGATATTGGTAATTTGATTTTGTCGTCTGGACACGTTTTTAAAGGACAAAGTAAAAGCTGTAACAGACAGGCGTACCGGACAGCAACCGGTTCGGTACGTTAAGGTAGAAAACCTCAGCGAGCCCTTACAAAGCTCTGCTTTTTGCTAGTAGTACTACCGTACAGAAAGGACACTTCCTACAAACCCGAAGTTTGACAGCGATTCAGGGTCGAATCATGCTATCCCTTTCTAATATATAGCACTATCCCTTTCGGCTATTTAGGGTTGTCAAAATTCAAGTGATTATCTTATCTGTGGTCGTGCACGCACAAGGAAGTCAAGTGGTGCCAACCCTAATAATTGCTCGGAGCAATGCCGAGCCGAACGGAGCCGAGTTCGACCGAAGTCAGGAGTGTCTCCCCACTGGTTGCGTGTAATTAGTATAGTTTGTAAGGATATTATCTTAAGTCTCACTAGCTTAATAGATAGCGAATGTCTTCGTTTTAAGGGGAAGAGAAAAACCAAGTTGTTTACTATCATGTAAACAACTTGTATTGCTAATTGTATAATATTCTAAAACTTAAGTAATTGAAAACTTATTTTCGTCGAAAAGGGAAAGATGTAGCATACTCTATAAACGCACCTGTCATAACATCCTTTGTAAATACAACGTGCTGTCAAACCTTACGAAGTGTCACTGTGACAGCACCCTCTTGCCATATATCCACGTTCGGTAGAGTATCCATCCACCCTACAAACAACAAACCGGCGGAGGTCCATATCACTGACAGTGACATGACAACTATGACGTCAAACGTGTTCATAGTTACTTAATGTACAGCAATGTCATGCACAACGAGATATTGAACTGTATTTAAAGTAGTAACACACTATCGCACCGCACCGCTAGTGTGTTACGGCCTTTAATCTTGATAATGCAAGATTTTATACAAGGGGAGCTTTTGCTCTCAAAAGAGCAACCAAAAAACTATAGATGGTCAAGCAAATCTTGTCAGTAGAAAAGGGCGCGAAATTCAAATTTTCTATGAGACAATATGCCTTCGCACCTACATTTTTCAAATTTGCCGCCTTTTTCTACTGACAGGATCTGCTTGACCAACTATAATTTAATTATACATTAAGCCCCCTCCACACTCATGTGCGAATAGCGGCGCTCCACATTCGCGTTCGCGGCTTTTCCCGCGATTCAAGCGCATAGTCTGGAGGGGGCTTGACAAATGATTATGATCATGATTAGTCTGGCTAGTGAAAGTTGAACCTGAAAAAACGCGTCTTTCAAAAAATCTATATCTCGGCTCTATGATTAAAAGTATATTGCATAATATCATTTTTTTATAATTTTCATACAATATATATACAGTGGTACTACTAAACGAAATTAATAACTAGCTTAAATCTAAAATAGGCCCTTGAGGCATTGTACCAAGGATGCTGGCGGCATTTCCTCGCTGTATCGCAATGCTGATACGTTGTGCGAGGTAGCCGCCAGCTCTTCGGTCACTGTTCTGTTCTGTTCTGTTATATATATTGTATGTAAATAAATGTTTTAGTCTAATTTTCATATTCTAGAAATCATGAAAAGTATAAAATTATGTAATTCTAGTAATTAAAGAACCGCCTGCTACAGATTTTTTGAAATTGCCTCGTTTATTCAGGTTCAACTTTCATTAGCCAGACTACACTATTTTAATTCAAGTAAAGTCCCCTCCACACTCGTGCGCGAAGCGAGTCGATTTCGCAGATCTACGATCTTGACTCCACACTCGCGTTCGCGGCTTCGCGCCGCTATTCGCACACGAGTTTGGAGGGGACTTAAGGGGGAAAGAGGAAAACGTGCCGAATAAGAGGCATGAGTGGGGTTTCTGATTCTAACCCTTTCTAAAGGCCCCAGAACACAATGGGCCATCGCCGGCCATTCCAAGGGACGCATTTATGCGTTAGAGGGAGCAAGTGATATTGCTATCTCATTCTACCGCATGGCTGCGTCCCTTGGAGTGGCCGGCAATGGCCCATTGTGTACTGGGGCCATTAAGTGTACAAAAAAGATTCTAGAGTTTGGCCAAAATAACTCTGCGGCGATTTTGACAGCACAGACTCTGAAAGTGTTATTTTTTAGGTGCGGTCCGGGGCACGTTCGACCGTGAGTAAGGTGGTCCACCGTACGTCCGTTAAGGCCGTAACACACTATCGCACCGCACTAAGGTCATTGTGCGACGCACCGATAAGTAAGAGCGACAAAGAGATATCGCTTTCTCGCTCTTACTCATGGGAAAGAGATATTTTGATAGGTGCAGTCGTCTGTAGACACTATAAAAGCATTTAAGCAAAAAAAATTAAAATGTCATTGTCAATTTGTCGCATCCAAACTAGAGATCATTTTGGAGCAAGTTGTTTTAAATCAATTTTGGATTATATTATTTCGCTGTGGAGGAAGTTAAATTTTAATTGAAATAATCCATGGAATGGAAATAATCTTGAAAACCATGGCACAAAAATCTTGGAGGTTATCAATTGTAAATCGAGTGCTCGTTAACTTATGATTGGTATAGGTTAAGGTTTTCTGTTGTTTCGTATTTTTTTGAGAACGGTGGTGTTCTTTGGAATAATTCGTTTTTTCATCTATTTTGTGTGTTTCTGTTGTTAGAGACATTATTTCAGCTCTTCGTATTTTTTAGTTGTCTTGCATATTGCCCATATTGATGGGGTTTCCAAATATTGGTTTTTATAAAATCAATTTGTTCAATAGCGAGAGAATGGACTGTGCTTCGAATAAAGGGGGCGATAGGGAATGGAATTTAGGGGCGGGTTGAGAAAGAATGTTGTGTTAAATTAAAATAAAACTATGCTATACTAAAATAAAACTATGCTAACAAGTAAAATACAGAGTGCTGTCAAAAGTCGGTCGCAGTTGTATACCACTGGTGGTGTTTCAGGCTGTCCTTGTAGTAAGCTAGAAGTACTTAAGCTTATAACTATTGGCTGGAGTTGTCCAACTTAGACCTCAGGTTTCTTCACTCCATGGAAGTGCTCAGTTTTCTTCGGCTACACAACACTGATTCTATATCCTTTTCTTTGTATGAGATAGGAAATATTTAAAATAAGTTTGTATAAGCTATTATTATTTAAGCTTTATTTCTCGCACATCCGTTATAAATTTATAAAATTGACTTTTTCTATGTTATATTTCCCCATTATTCTCCCAAGTCTTTCCTGCAATTGCTATGATGTCGTCAACCCATCTTTTTCTTTGTTTCCCTGAGTTTCGTTTTGTTTGCTAACACTAAAGGCCTCAGGCTCCCACGAGCCGTGGCTAAAATGCCGGGACAATGCGAGGAAGATGACAATCTTACATTACACAGCTGCGTGGGCTGGGAGCCATAGGCAAAGAGGTGGACCACAGATCAAATGTATTACAGCCAATGTACAGCATCTTAGATAATATTTATATTTCCAATAGTAAATTTAATTTTGGATACCACTGGGATCAGGACAGACGGCATATCCTCAGCTAATGGTGATGAATTCCTTACTACGGTTGATCTGTGATTACTAAATTGGTTTCAATAAATTGTTCATCATCATCTTCACCACGGGCGTTCAAACCCCCCCCCCGAAAAGTTCAGAATATTAACATTCATAGAATTAAAATAAGAACAGGCGTGCGGCATATTTCATTGATTACTAACTATTACCTATAGTATACGGTGGTTTGGATTTTGGATTTCTCCGCCATCGTCGATTATCGGATCGCATCAATTACTTTCTAAGATATGACAAAGGTGACATTCGGGTGGCGACTGCAGCAGCACTACTCTGTTGCTACGTTACTGCTGCAGCACTGTCAATTTTCGTGATAAAATGATGTGACTGATTTCCATACTAAAAGTAAAGATGTACAACTGTCTATCAAATTGCGTTTTTTATATCGAAAAATGTTCGCGCTCGCTTCGCTCGCGTTTCCAATTACTTTCTAGGATATGACAAAGGTGACTTTCGGGTGGCGACTGCAGCAGCATTACTCTGTTGCTTAGGGTGGCCCAAAAAACATTTTTTTTTATTTTCCTACGGGGCACCCCCTTATTTTGTTACACTTATTATGCTGATAAAATACACCAAGTTTCGTAATTTTATCTCAACTACAAGGGGGTGCTCAACCACTTTGAAAATTTTCAAAGTTGTATGAATACCAAAAAAAAAGTATTTATTATTCAGAATTTTATTTAAGTATCTGGTTTCACACTATTTGCACATGTGATTTATAAGTTTTTAAGTAGAAAAACATTTTTATTTCTATTTTTTATAATTTTTCAAAAGTAAGATTTTTTGAATTTCACCTAAAAAAATCATAAAAAATAGAAATAAAAATATTTTTTTACTTAATAACTTTTAAATCACACTTTCAAATAATGTGAAAACCACTACTTACATAAAAATCTAAAAAATAATAACTTGATTTTTTTGGATTTCATACAACTTTGAAAAATTTCAAAGTGTTTGAGCACCCCCTTGTAGTTGAGATAAGATTACAAAACTTGGCGTATTTTGTCAACATAACAAGTGTAACAAAATGAGGGGGTGCCGCTTCTTCTAACTAGAGTTTGAATTTTTCCCATACAAACGTGAACCACCCTACTGTTGCTACGTCAATACTACTGTCAATTTTCGTGATAAAATTATGTGACTGATTTCCATACTAAAAAGTAAAAATGTACAACTGTCTATCAAATTGCGTTTTTATATCGAAAAATTTTCGCGCTCGCTCCGCTCGCGTTTTCAATTACATTCTAAGATATGGCGACTACAGCAGCATTAGGTACTCTGTTGCAATGTTACTGCTACGGCACTGTCAATTTTCGTGATAAAATGATATGACTGATTTCCATTCTCAGCTGTAATGCGGCAATGAACGTCACTCAATTTACCAAAAAAATTCAATGTAATGTTGATGACCCTAGGGCGAGGGGGCACCATGGTCTAGAAATGCTTAGGGTATCAAAATATCTTAATCCGGCACTGGTCGTTTGCGGAGTCAAACGATTTGGGACTCGCATTTTATACACATTTCCATGCCTTCCCGAAAAAAATCGAATCATTCGCGAAAGTCTCGCAACGCATTGAGGTTACAAACGGCACGCGCTCTTCCTCAGGAGTCTGAAGTGAGTGGCGCTCTAGCCAGGCAGGCCGCTTCGCTTTCGCTCGCGTGCGTATACCTTACTGTATCGTCCGATATACACCTACTCTGTCGTTAAAATCACGTGTAAAATTATAATAAGGGCGAAAAAAACTATTGATTTTGGAGTGTAGTTTTATTTAGTGGTACCTAAAATATTTTATCTGGTCTACTGTCCTCTAGCATATCCATCTGTCAACTTTACTTCAGGTTCCGCCTCCAGGGGAGAGGGAGAGAAATTAGGATTAGAAATTAGCCGCTTACTGACACAGACAGAATTCCACGCGGGCGGAACCGCGGGCACAGCTAGTCTCTAATATTTTTCTTGTGTAAGGGTTATTTTATGTACTTTTAGTAGTTTCATTTTCTTGAACCCCCCCCCCCCGATACTAAAACCTGGCTACGCCCGTGATCTTCACAGTTTTTTTCTGTAGGCAGTTTTATAAAAGAATTGACAACATTGCTTCTAAAAATAGTGAGAAGTAAGTTTCTATTTGACCCACATTTTGTCTGAATCGAGCAATACAATTTCAATAACATCTTGATTTAATTTATTTTTAATCAAGAACTTATCTGCGGATCTGTTTTGTTATTTGCCCATCCTTTGTGATTTTAGTTTATTTTATTTAGTTTATTTATGTGACTTTAGAATATTTTTCGCCCTTCTCTAATTGCATTTCTATTTAGATTGGACTTTTTTTGTTAAGGCACACTTGTGTGGAATTTTGTCGAATTTGGTTTTGCTATTAATTAAGCCCATAAAACACATTGTCAACAATTTGAATAAAGTTGGCAGTTGCCGTTTCACCTTTTAATTCTCCAGAACTTTGAGCCAATTTAATTGCTGCTGCTACAGAATGATGAGCAGGATGTAGGCGCAGTGCTCGCGTAGGAGTGCGGCGAAGGATTGATGTCGTCGGAAATAAAATATTTCTTGTGCTCAACAAAATAGTAGATTTAATTTATATTATATTAAGTCTATACATGTAAAGGGTTTCTGACACAGAATTACAAAAAATGTGTGTAGCTAGACGCACATTAATTTCAAAGAGCATATAATCACTAAGGTCTATGATGTCACCCTAGAAAGTCTAAACCAACTCTATGAGCGAGCAGTACGTGCTTGCTCCTCCTATTTGAATCCCTTACGGCATTACGGAGTGAAGGATTCGAAGCGGCTTCTCAGTCGGCCTTCAGCTTACGCGGCTAACAAATCGAAATGTTTAATAAAGTTATTTGATTTATTCCCTAGTTGTATTTAGGAACTTGTTGACTTACCGCAGTTCATCCTTGGGAAATTTGGCAAAGAAGCCTCCGCTGAAAATTTATCTCACGCCGCATAAGTATCTCACAATATCAGCTTTTGCCGACCATTTTCACACACACAACAATAGGTATAAAGGAAAAGCAAATCTGCTCAACAAAATTTTTTGAAAATTGTTGGGGTATAAATATAATATGACGCTCTGTTATTTTTAAATTATCACCAGGACATGGCTGTGCCGGACACGGTCCAAGTGGGCGGGGTTGACGAGGTTCGCAGCTGCTTGGCGGTAACTTGGTCTCATTTGAATGAAGCTTTACCTTCGATATGTTCGAGAACGAGCCTGTCTATGCGCATCGGTAATTTATTGCAAAATACTCGATTTTTTTAAGATGGTTAATCTCGCTTTCCACCGTGGACGATGTCGCAATCATTTAACCTCGGCCAAAATGTTCCCTCGTTATTCCCGTCCACATGGGAAGAAATGGTAGCAATTGCTTCCTCAATCGGCTCACAAATTGCGGATTATAACATTCGTTGACAACGGAACCGTTTTTGGACTTTGCGCCTATTTCTTCTGCCGATTTATAAATTCTGGAGGACCAAGAATGCCAATCAGTGCAGTTCAGTCTTCATCGCCGGAGATTTCGTCATAGACTATAAAATCGTCATCAGAATGACTCTCGTGCATTTCCACAATGTCGTAATAAATCCTCTCAATGGCGTTAATTAATATGTCCATCGACTTCTGCTCAACAGATGGACTTCTCCCACTCTTCGCTGCCCCACGGTAGATGGTACGCCTTCATCAGATGAAAATGCTCAACTCGTCTTTGGGCATCAGTATTGTTGCCACCCTCTCGCCGTTCACCGAATCGTGCACTTGTACTTTCCAAACTATGAAACGTGCATTTCCAATTCTCGTAATCATCTCGGCTGAGAATGTTTTTAAAGACAGTACGACCACCGCCGCGAAGAAGGTACTGCACCAAGCAAGACACGCGTGTAATGCTCTCGCATTTGTGCTGATCGGCTCGAATAATGCATCCAAGTTCTGAATTATGTCCCCATTGCTTAGATTTACTAATATAGATGATGTGCCAATGTTCCCTTCTTATACCACATCCTTTGTCATGTCTACAGAATAATTTCCAAGGGCTTTTGGCTTCACATTAATTTTTTTTTAATTGTTGGGGTTTATAATATGACGCCCTGTTATTTTTAAGTTATCACCGGGACATGGCATTGCCGGACACGGTTCAAGTGGGCGCGGTTGGCGAGGTTCGCAGCTGCTTGACGGTAACTCGGTCTCATTTGAATGAAGCTTTACCTTCCAAGTATTCGATATGTTCTAGAACGAACCTGTCTATGCGCATCGGTAATTTATTGCAAAATACTCGATTTTTAAGATGGTTAAACTCGCTTTCCACCGTGGACGATGTCGCAATCATTTAACCTCGGCCAAAATGTTCCCTCATTATTCCCGTCCACATGGGAAGAAATGGTAGCAATTGCTTCCTCAATCGGCTCGCAAATTGCGGATTATAACATCCGTTTATAACGGAACCGTTTTTGGACTTTGCGCCTGTTTCTTCTGCCGATTTATAAATTTTGGAGGACCAAGAATGCCAATCAGTGGCTTGTTCAGTCTTCATCGCCGGAGATTTCGTCATCGACTACAAAATTGTCATCAGAATTACTCTCGTGCATTTTTCCAATGTCGTAAGAAGTCCTCTCAATGGCGTTAATTAATATGTCCATCGACTTCTGCGTAGGAACATCGTGCTACCGCTAACATGGCTTATATGAAAGATGACAAAGATTTAGCGTCGCTAAGTTGGTACGCCTGCGCTACGCAGCGTAAATAGAGTCTACGCGCCGCCAATACCGTCCTTTTAGGCACTCCCACTTGGAAACACAACCATTCCAACAATGATGGAGAATGGGCGTGTTTTCATTGTGGCACACAGTTCTTCCTTTTCTGTAGCTCCCAACACGTTGTTGTTATGAATTGCTGCTGCTACAGAATTTATAAAAAATCTGTAGCGAGACACACATTCATTTTTTGAAAATTGTTAGGATTTATTTGACACATTATTTTTCGTAAGCAATCTACTTTTTGCAGATTTTTTTTATAATATGATATTGCGATGTGGGAAGTAATTGAAACGACTTGGTACCGACGTGTGAGCAATAACGACCTCGTCCATGGATGTACTGAAGCCCATAGTTATAGCGCAGATGGCTTGTGATACCAATGGGGCATAATCCGCGAGGTCATACTTTTCCCCGACACTTGGAATAGAATAGAATAATGATTTATTGCCACTCACATAGTAAAAGGTTATTTCTCAAACCCTTAAGAAGATGTGGAATCTCATATAGGGGTATAATTTGCGGCCCGTCTACTTCTAAGCATTCCTTTCGCCATTGTTTGCTTGCTCGCATGTATTTTTCTTCTTTTAAATTATTGAACATTCAATTATTAATGATAGGCATTATTTTTAATCAGATAATAAGTTTTTTAAAGATTTTGTCGACGGCAGCCTAAATATTTATATTAACAAGTTGTAACGTTTCGGACTTTTTACTTAAATCGACAAAGCCAACACTTTTTCTTGGATATTGAATCGTCTCCCTTGTGATAAATTTTTCGCTTGGCGATACTGCATGGTGGTAAAAATGTTGCCTGACCAGATCATATTTTTTGTGACTCAATATTGTCAGTTTAGAAACCATGGCGAGTCTTGCTTTAAAGTGTTTTGTTCTGTTCCATTGATTTTCCCAGTTTCGCCCGTAATGGACAGATTTTTTGAAGTGATCTAGTATAGATTTTACTATTCATCTTCAACTCTGACTCTGACCCTAGCATCAGGTCCAGGGATTGTCTTAACGACTCTTCCCATAGGCATTTTGAAAGGAGCAATATTGTCCGTCCTAAAAATTACATGATCGCCTTCTTTTACATTAGACTGACCATGTTGCCATTTAGGGCGATTTTGAAGCTGTGTAAGATAGTCCCTTGACCAAATCCGCCAAAATCTTGTTTTATTTTTGTTAACATATTCCAAAACCTTAATCGATCGATACATTGATTCGGCAAATCTATTTCAGGGTATTCAACTAACAAGTATTTGGAGTTTGTTAATGTCAGAGTACTTAAAATAATATTTAATATGCTGTTATGACGGTCTTCAGTAATAATAATAATATAAATATAAGAAATAATTATACTTTCAAAAATTTCATCGTCTCGAAATGTCTGTTAGTTCAACGACTGCAGTAATACAGCAACATCATTGTTATCTTAATCTCATGCTACAGAATCTGCAACATAACAAGCACGACAAAGGTAACAGAATTGGATAAAGGTAGTTGGGCTTATTGAGGTCTTAATGAATAGGTCATAGTCGTCATAGATAAGTGATAATTAATTATAATTTTAAAAAGTTACGTTCGCCCGTTGCGTTGATATAAATGTTTTGTTTTCTAGAAAATCATGGACTGTAGATGAATTGGTGCACTCCTTCTCAGTCTGAATGTGTTCTTCCATTTGCTAATGACATCTTCCCAAGGCTCGTTATTATTATTCAACCATAAAACGTCATCATCATCTGAAAAGACACACCACATTTTATAAATCATCCTGTCATGGATACAATACAAATAATACAAAATACTGTAGTCATTGCATTTTTTTTCTTAACTAATGTAAGTAATAAAATAATATATTTAATAAGAATTTATCACAAATTTAAACTTTCAGTTTCACTTAATTCTTCTACACTCCCAGTTATGTAATTTTTAGCAGTAGAACTTGTCATGGTTGTAGTTGCTTGAAAGGAAAGGGGATGTAAGAACCCGGTAATTATAAGTAGACTGGCAACACCACTCAATGTCAAGATGGCTTCATGACACAGTGTTGATTACTACTACATTCACATTCTTCACATTTCTACACATGTTTCCGTAAATCATCTGCTTAACACACTGGCCCTTGGCCCAGCACCCATTATTATTATTTCAATATCCTACTAATAATATACTTCAATATAATATTACAAATGTAAGATTGTGTGTTTGTTACGCAATCATGTTGGAAAGATCGATTTGGATGAAATGGTCTTAGTTTAGGGAAAAGGATTAAATATACAAAATTACCAAAATACATAAGTTAAGTAGGTATACCAGAGCTGTTGAAGGTGTGTATTATTTTTAAATACCACACTCCTATCTTTGTCCAGTCCCTATATCGTAGTAAAGCAAATTACTGCCAAAAAGAAATTAATACCTAATAATAAGAAAATTAATAAGTTATTAATATGTAATAACCATCCGGTAATTACTTATTTTTTGAAGTTGGTGCCAAACCAAAATTTTAGACAACGAAGAACGCTGCACTTACTTGCTTAAAAAATACATCGTTTTAACCCGACTACGGCAACGCAAAAGAAGGGCTATGATTTCGACCGGTATGTATGTGGGTATTTACTCATTACTTATTCTCTTTCTTAGGTTTGTGACCGGCTGATGATTTTTTCAAGAATGCCATTAGCTTTGGATACTTTTTAATGTGAATACTCTTCTTTAGTTTCAGAGTAGTTTTCAGCATTGAAAATCGCTGTGAACTGGCCCAATTTGTCGACAAATATTGTAGTCATTGCATTTTTTTGGAGTCTTGGAGTGTTCCGAGAGATACCTAAGTAGAATATATTAAATAAGAATTTATCACAAACCTAAACTTTTAGTTTCATTTAATTCTTCAGTTATGTCATTTTTAGCAGCAGAACTCCTTCGTTTTTGTCCAGAAATGAACAAAAGGTTTCGCACTTTATCAACTAGCTTTCCTTTTGCAGAAACGTATTTTCCTGTAAGCGACTTATGAGTGGGAATGGCTTTCACATGGCTTTTTAAGTTTCTGGAGTCTCACATGGAAAAACTGATATTATTTTGGCACCGAGTATATTGTAGTCCTCGGGTTTCAATTCATTTTTATATGTTTAAGTAAAACAAAGTTAATAATGGCAAAACAAACAAAGGTAAAATAATAATATTATTATTTAATTCATATGTATTTTGTACTGATTTAACATGCACAAAGGGGAACTTATCTCTTATACTGTTTCAGTCTAAGAGCTGGCTAAGTAGGGATTGCAAACCGGATTGATTTTCAATCTGGATCCGGCCGGATTTTGGCCCCAATCCGGCCGGATCCGGCCGGACCGGATCCGGTTAGGCATAAGGATATTAAAGTTAATTAAATGACATATTTTCAAGTTTTAGGCGTTATATGAGAAACAAAGGGTATTTTTACAAATGTATTCATAAAACAACAATTTGAAGTTAATAAGAAATAACTTTTTAACAATAAAATAAAACTAAGTATTAAAAAGTGTCACATATTCAATCTCAATTTAAAACTAAAATTTGCAATCTAAGTCATTTATTAATTTTATTATATTTAATCATTCCCATTCTGCACAAATTTACGTTTACAATCAAATTATAAATTTGATTAGATTCCAAAGCCTGTTAATGGGATAATTGTGGGATGGGAAATGGAACTCCTTGAAAGGACAAGTTTTCGTAACTGTTCTTTGATGGAATTATTTGTAACGCTGACATTGACATCCATTCTAGCAACAAGATATTTTACTTTTAACCAAAATTGTATGAAATTCGCTCCAATATTATCTTGCTTTCATTTTTTATCCGTGAAAATAGTTTTATAGCCTATATCACAAATAAATAAATAATTCATGAATAAATATTTGCAGACAATCTTATACAGATCGACCTACTAGTAGCCCCAAACCAAGCAAAGCTTGTAATATGGGACTAGCTAGCTCTAGATAGTACTACTAGGTGACGATATATGTACATGCTTATATACCTACATAGAAAACACCAATAACTCAGGAACAGATATCTGTGTTCATCACACAAATAAATGCCCTTACCGGTATTCAAACCCAGGACCAGGATTCACAGGCGGGGTCACTGAATGGTCACTAGGTCACTACCCACTAGACCAGTCCGGAAGTTACAAATGCCTTCCATGACATCTCCATCCTTTAATTTTTACTTCTAATTATTTAAGTAAGTAATAGTCGTATCGTGCCGATTCGTGCCACCAATATGAAAGAAGAGGAAATCCTCTTCTGTTCTCAATCATAGTCATATTAAACATCTTTTTATTTTACTAAATTTTGATTTTTTCATTCGTTCTTTATTCTGTTTAACTTTTTTCTTCTATCAGTCGCCTTTATCTCACCTAAAACGCGCAGTGGGTGCTGCGTGTGGTCTTTTTTTCTATTTTCCCGGATCCGGTCCGGATCCGGTGATTTTAACCGGATCCGGTAGCTCCTAAAAACTGCCGGATCCGGCCGGATTATCGGGTCCGCCGGACCGGATTGCAATCCCTATGGCTAAGTCAGGAATGACAATACCTAATGAGAGCAACCAAACCCGTCTAGTTAGATTGCTATACTGTCCTTAAGACTAGATTCGGGAACCTGGCAGCTTTTAATGGGTGGAGGTCAGAATAACAGACGAGATTTTTTTTTGAGTTGAGAAAAATACTTATTTATAGAGGACAGGGCCTATATTTTCACATTGTTACAAAAAACATTGCGTATTATTGCGGAATCCAAAACAGGAGGCGAGCCATTTGGCACTACTTCCCCCCAACAGAAACTTCTGGAAATATAATAACCTAATTATTTATATAATTTCTAATACTGCATCAAACCCAGGCCTCGAGGATTTGTATTCTTAAAGTGGTTTGCATTCTTTGACCTCCACCCATTTAAATGTGCCAGGTGTCCTGGCTCCAATTTCACCACGGTGACAGGTGCGACAATTGTAAAACATCACTGTTGCTGACGTCACAGGCATCCATGGGCTACGGTTACCGCTTACCATCGGGCGGGCCGTATTCCTGTTTGCCGCCATCATTGTTTTATTAAAAAAAACTTTATTATATCGGAAAAAAACAGATTTTTCTCTTGCTAAGTTTATGACAATTGTCACAAGAAACACTACAATTGTCACGAAATTCCGACATATACCTCATTACCTGTCAAGAATTACCTACAATTCTTCTAAATCTTGACAATTATCAGAAACTTCGCAAAAGAAATATCTGTTTTTTTCCGATATAATAAAGTTTTTTTAAATAATACAATGATGGTGGCAAACAGGAATACGGCCTGCCCGATGGTAAGTGGCAACCGTAGCCCATGGATGCCTGTGACGTCAGCAACAGTGATTTTACAATTGTCGCACCTGTTTTCGTGGTGAAATTGGGGCCTGATCTAGAAATAAGCATAGCATAGCAAACTAACTAGACGGGTTTCTCTTGCTCTCATTCATGGTATAATAATATACTCCGCCTGGTACTCCATTCCGAGATTCGCGTATGACCTAACTGACACGCGCCTACGTCATCATGCTGTTTACAGGTTCTCAAACTTTGAAATGTGGGAGAATTTTAACCAACGGTGAAAATTATTTTAACGGCATTAATTTTAAGTTATTCATGTAGAAACATAGTAAAATAAAACAAATCTAATGTATTAAATTAAACTTTATTTATCTATACAAGACAAACGTTTAAAAAACTAATTCACAGTTACACATTAATTACCAAGCTTACGACGTGAAAAGTTTGGAAAACACTGCGACTGCTGACACTGAGCGAGAAGGAAATAACAATTAACACGCGTTCGACAAGGATGACGGTCAGGGCATGAAGTTATCTAGATCCGAATTGTCAAATGTCCACAGCGCTATCCTGTGTTGCCAGTAGTATAAACAGAATTACCCGAAAGTCTGAAATTTCTTTCGTGAATCGGAAGATATTGCTAACGAGTAATTAAAAATGACGTGTTATTGTAAAATTTAAGCTAAAATACATCTAAATGAAAATTATAAAATTATAAAGAAATATTTTAACTTATTAACCATAGGTATAATGTACCCATGTAACATGTTATGTTGAAATAAAGTGGCAATGTTATTGTGACGTAATCGCGTGTCACTCTGGGAATGGAAGACCATGTTTTATTAGACCATGCTCTCATTGTTGTCATATATGACGTAGCCAGCTCTCCGGCTATATGCCATCCAGTTAAGTAAAATATGTGTTTTTTTTTACAAAGATGGGCCAAAAATCATGATATGCCTCAAATTCATAAGTAAAAAAAAATCACCGCTGTTGAATCTATCTACACATTTATTACATTAAATAATACAATTTTAAACGTATTTAAAAACAGTTGTACGGTAGAAAGAAGAGAAATCTAATCTTCAAGGATGGGTATTCCACAGCCGTCTTCAGATCCAAATCTTTCTATCCTTCTTCTCGTTCCTCTAATTCTTAGAGAGACCGCTCTGATGATTGATATTTGTATTTTGACTTTGATCCAGTTGATTATTTGTGAGTATGGTTTGGACCATTTTTCACGGAGCTTAAGGGATGTTCTTTTTATGAAGGATTCATATTCCGTTCCGACAGCGCCATCACAGGAGACCACAAGGGGAGTGAATGAGGCTCTGAGATCTGCTGCAGTGGTGACGCAAATACGCCAGGTCGTATTTGCGTCACCACTGTTGAATCATATATCTATCAAACACAGCTTCCGCCAACTCCATGCGTCGCCTTTCTCCATCTCTTTCACTGGAACTGGGTATGCTGATGGGCGCAGACGGTGTGTGTGGACGGTCACTGCAAACCGCCGGGTGGTTCTGCGTTGACGGCACTTCCCCTTGTAATGTTCTGTAAATACGGTGAATCATCAATAGAAATCTGGTAATGGACTAGAGATAAAATTTTCGGTTACCAACTTTACCCACCTACCCAGTGTTGTCAACTTGGCATAATTGATGCCAGATCTGGCATATGTTCACACTCTTTGGCATCAAAATTTTCCATTTAGCATCTGGCTTATTTTTTAGCATAATTAGTGAATTGTGTCTCTAAGCCAAGTAATATGTATGAAATCTACTTGGCACTAGTGTAATCTATGGCACAACCGTCAAAGGAAATTTTATACATAGGTACGAGGAATTATAAGCGGTAATAGACTACCGCGGTCATAGACGAGAGTACTGATATTTAAAGAAATGTTGAGACCAAAGGTTGAATTCCCATAAGAAAATTGAATCTCGCGCCTTTTCTATAGTTGGTCAAGCAGATCTTGTCAGTAGAAAAAGGCGCCAAAATGTAGGCGCGAAGGGATATCGTCCCATAGAAAATTTGAATTTCGCACCTTTTTTTACTGACAAGATTTGCTTGACCAGCTTTACTTACAAAGTGGGTGTGCCAGCCAGAGTGTAACTATATTTTTTGTTGTGCCTATTTAACATTAGCCACATCACATTAAATTTAACAGTACAACAAAAGCACAACAGCTTGTTTTAAATTGTTTCCAAAATATGCCATTCTTGTCACAATTAAATCGAGAGAATCGGGCTATGCCTTCTCTGCATCAACAGCTACAAAGTGTGGAGAGCCACTATAAACGTCACGTATCAAATAAATTTGGCATTAGCTAACCAAGTCTGTGCAAAATTAGCTTGGTCTGACTATAAAATTTTCAGTCACTTTGTATGTATTTTAGACTAATCCATTCAGCCATTTTCAATTTAGAGCACTTGAAAGTCAACTGTGGATTGTGAAATTTTTGAACGTTTTCTAATAATTTGTAAGACCAAGTATTGAAAATGTTACAGTATCTTATTATATATGTATTTGTGATTTTCTCACAAAGCCCTTTCATTTGGTGCTATCAAACTCGCTGAAGAGTTAAAACGGTGTCAAGTGAAGTGAAAGCTCATAATGCTGCCGGAAATACCAAAACCTTGCTCATTTAAGACTCAAAATTATAGGCCCTATAATTAGGGGAAACAAGTAAAATGCGTTTTCCATTAAAACTAAATCTATTCAGCGAAAATTAATACCTGGTATTGGCAGCCCTAGCATTTTTCACACACAATAGACTACATTTCATTGACCTTATTAGCTTCCCGAATGGCTTCCCACTTCTACAGCAATTCGGCCTTCAGTTCAGGTCCTCATAAGATTGCATTCTACATATTTAAAAGAAGCCTTTATCAATAAGACATGTCGGCATAATAAAATAATAGATCCCGGGTCATAGTGGAAAACACGTTAGGAATTTTAACGTCAATATTTAGATTTTTCCGACTCCGTTAATTTAAATCCACTTGACGGGATCATTGCATATACTGGTTTCATCTAAATTCTAAGTTATAAATTTGTTCTGGTATATCTCTGAGTCCTAGTTGTTCTGTTAACAGTTAACAAACTTTCTTAAACTACACTTTCTGTTAACAACTAGGACTGAGTGATATACCAGAACAAATTTATAACTTAGAATTTAGATGAAACCAGTATATGCAATGCTCGCATCACGGAGGATTGTTACTCCGACTCCGCGGCATCGAGGCGGCATCCCCCGGCCTGCGCCGAAGTGCTCCCCGGTGGGCGCTCGCAGTATCGCGGGGGATTTTACCTCGCCGGTGTGCGCTGCGCGGCGTAAATCCTCCTCGGTGATCTGCGCTGCGCTCCGCTGGTTTGCTTGGCCTTTAGAGTGCTGAAAAGGGCATATAAATTTGAAATTATAAAATAGTAAGAAATGTAGGTATTTTAAGAGGGGTACTCCATACACGTAACTGTCACAAAAAAAAACAGAAACCACCAACGTGTTCAATATCATTAAAAGGGTCTTTAAAAATAACTTGAATGTTTGTAAAAAAAAAATAATCGCGAATTAATACTTTTGAAAAAAAAACCGTTGTAAAGGCCGAAATAAGGTTTATCCCTCTTTAACTAAAATGTTGACCCACTTTTAGACACACAAATAAATATTTATGATTAGACGCTTATAGGTTGTAGTAACGCGTTACAAGTGTTCGGTATAATGTGTTATACTTACACGAATTACTGTGAACAATGTTTTATAGGTTATGCACTTAAAATTAACACTTAAACTGAACACTGATGTACCTACTTCATGTACTTGCGGTCTAAAATAGTAATATGGACAGTACTAAGCACTGTCGAGTGTTGATGTCGTGTCGTCAAGTGACTGACGATAAAATGACAGCTGCTAGAGTCTGGCTAGCCAAATTTTGTTGACAGATATTTCCTTGTTGTATCACTAATTGTCTATGATTTAAAAAAAAAGTTAAAAGTCTGCTGTCAATTTATGTCATTCATTCAAATTATTCGCAGTTTATAAGGCGTTTATTTTCATTAATATTAATAATCACTATCTATTATATACCGAGTGAGGTCCGCAAACAATTATTTAAGCTCGTAAATAATTACGACAATGTTCGAAGTCGACGTGAAGCGTTGTATAACGAAAAACTGCAATGTTTACAAGTCGTAAACAATTTGGTAGGTTGGTGCTCTATTAATATTTTGATACTTTATGTACTAGTTCTAACATTTGCCTATTACTATGATTATGTTCGTCAATTTATTAAGCCTGAATCTCATAAACAGGACAAGTGTGTAAAGAAACGGATAAACTAGAAGTTCTGGAAAATATCAATAAAATGTAAACATTGGAACGTAAACATATGTGTTTGTCGTTGACTGTACTTTAAATAGTGGTAGAAATTATGTGAACTGACTTTGAGTGCACGTAAACGTATATTTAACTTATTTCCTTAGGTACCTTACGTGTGCACAGAAAATCAAAAATGTTTTCTAGTATCAAAACTATAATTCCTACTACACAAAGTGTGACCAGCCCAAGATTTTTTGAATTTCCCGCCAAAAATTTGTGTAATATTTCAGTAGCCAGACTTTATATAATTATATACCCAAAAGCGCTCCCCACCAGTTAATCCTATTCCAATAACAAATACCACAGTCCGTGAGCTTTAGTTTTGGACCCGCGCGCATCCCGCCGCCGGGCAGATAATAGTAGATTGTTAACCAAGGGATGAAAGGCACTCATTTCTGCCGAGGTAGTTTGGCGCTCGAATACAGTTTTTATCAATTAGAATCGATAAACAATCGTTAGCTCACGTTAGTTCAGTATATTAAATCGTTAGGATCCGATTCTAAGTATTTTTTTTTTTTCAATTTTGTGGGGCGGTCAACTTCACGCTACCGCCCCAATATCGATTTTATGGTTTCTATCAATTAGAATCGATAGATAATCGTTAGTTCAGTATATCAAATCGTTAGGATCCGACGCATAACTTGTGTACGAATTTTTTTTAAGTATTTAGAATTCTGGGTGTGAAATCCCCAATCCGCATTGGGCTAGCGCGGGGACTATAGCCCAAGCCCTCTCGCGCATGAGAGGAGGCCTGTGCCCAGCAGTGGGACGTGTATGGGCTGAAATGATGATGATGATGAGACTTCTGGGTCGTCTTGTATCGTTTTTATTGCGTTTTGTCTTACATTACAGCATTGACCCAACTGTGCAAGGCAGACCCCTCCCCATGATTGTCCGCCGGATCAAGTTCCAAAAAATGGTCTGTTTCGTCAGCGACGTCATCGTCAATTGGGATGATGGCGTTATCCCCAGATATTACCCTTCCTAAAAAGGATAGCTTCTCTTCCATGGGAAGAGCGTTTTGGAAGCTATCCTTTTCTGCCGGGGATAGCGCCACCACCAAAACGCTTTCTAGTATTTCCTCGTATTCCTGGAGCTCCTCTGCGTTTAAGAGAGCCCCCAAACACTTGATGTAGAAATATGTTAGTCTTTTCTTTGTTTTATCAGCCCAGAAGGACCACTTGCATGCCGCGCTTATAAAATGCGCGACATCAAGCCAAATGTAACATTTCGGCAAAGGGCCCCCAGGGCTTTTTAAATAATTAAGACACTGGTTTCTGTAGGTACTAACGTCCGTGCCCGCAAATACTTTTGTGACGGCACTCTTTAGTGCCGCCGAATTATCTATGACTACTTCATTAGGCACGGGTGCCCCGGCCCTTCTTCACTCATTCAACCAATACACAGTTGTGTTAGTGTCGTGCTTTTCAGACAACATTTGGCACGCCGGTAGGTTTCCTTTTTTTTAAGTCTGTCGTAAACACCGCCTCGTATAAGAATATGTAACCCGACCTATGGTTACCTGGACCATCATTTTTTTTTACTACGCCTCTGGTAGCGTCCACACTTAACTTTGTGTACGTGGAGGCGCAGTAGGTACTTTTTAAAGACCAACATTTGAGCCGCAGTGAAATAATGCACGTAAAATTTATCCAGGCTTATATCGTGAATCAACCCAGCATACCTACCGTGATTCATCATGCGTAAGTTCAGCACTGGGTTGGTAGGGCCTTTAATGCTAAGTTTCTCAGTACCCTCCTGTTTTGCCTTCCGCAGCACGTCTTTGGGCCACAGGTGGGAGGGCTTGAGGTCACCCTGGTCCATTATGTTGAGAGCCATTTCTTTCTGGAAGACAGACGCGCACTGTCCCCGCAATTTCGAGGCAACAGCCAGTGGCGTAGCTAGGTAACCAAGGGCCCTGGGGCAAATTAAAAAATGGGGCCCCACTGCTATGTAAACTGATTAGGTTTTATCAAATAAAAAAATGAAATATACAAATACTTTAAAAATGCTAAGCTACTTAAGTCCTTTTTTGTGCACTGCAGGGCAGGTAATAATAGTATTAAACAGTAACAACACAAATTACAATTAATACTTGGTGTAGGTTTGGCTAATAAAACGAAATAGAGAAGATTCAAGGGTTTATTATATAAAGGTCGGGCCTACCAACTGACTAAATAACAATTATATTTACAATTTTTTTCCTAGCTTTAGTTTTCGCAAAAGTATCAATGACTTCGTTTAAATCCAGGCTTGATGCGGTTTTGTTTTCAATTGCTATTAGCGATAAATGTCGGAGTCGAGTTTGGCCCATATTATTTCTTAAATATTTTTATATTATTTTTAATTTGCTAAATGACCTTTCAGCTGCTGCAGAAGTGACAGGAATTGTAAAGAATAATAACATTGCTGTAAATACTTCCGTTAGGTCGCATTCTAGCACTCTATATTTGCTCATTATTTCCTTACATAATTGGTGAACAGTCCATGCTTGAGTTAGTTGAGGTAAAACTAGGTGGTAAATATTAATAAATTGAAGTGAAAAACTAGGGCCTATTATATCTGAATATTTTCTTTGGAATTCGTCACACTTTTGTAATAAAGTTGCTTCATCAACATGTAATAAAAATGTTGGTGTTAGAAAATCGAATATATGACAGACTGTACTCATACCAATAAAACGTGTATCTAACTGAGATATTACTGTGTCTAGTACAGCGGTTCTCAATCTTTTTTTTTGACGGAACCCTTTTGAAAAGCGAAATACTTGATGGAACCCTACAATAAAACAATAGCTTTTAGAAGTGTGTTTTTTGCATAGAAAAATTTTTCGAGGCGACTAAAGCATAGTGTTCTAAATTCTTGCGGAACCCCTGCAGGGGTGTCGCGGAACCCTAGGGTTCCGCGGAACACACTTAGAGAATGGCTGGTCTAGTACATTATTGAAAATCTCAATTTCAAATATTTTTTCTCGGTTTGGAAATCGGTGATCAGCAGATAATTCATCAAAATGTTTTTTAACTTTTCTTTGCCTTTTTTCTTGAAAATGGGTATCAATACCATATTTTCTTGCAGTTTCACTGGCTTTGCACTTGAATAATTCGAAATCATTTCTATAAATTTGCAACTTTGCTTTGGTCTCTGCTAAAACTTTACTCGCCTCGCCCAAATTGATGTCGCATTTTTGTAAAGTTTTGGATGCATAATTTATTTATTTATTTAATCTTTATTGCACAAAAGAAAACCTTATAGTACAAAAGGCGGACTTAATGCCATAAGCATACGTCGGACTCCAGCGGGCATTTTCGTGGCATGTCAGAATGATAGGTAAGGTTCGCAAATCAATCAATTCACTTTCGAGTATTTGGTACCTAGTATTTATAATGTGAAATTCCAAATATCATAGCAACTAACTGCGTTATTTATAAACGTACTTGGATTACACATAAGTCAAAATGGCAAAAAAGTTCGTTTGGCTTTATCCGTCACTCAGACAATTGCAGCTGTGAGAAAGGAACAAAACAAATGAGTTAACTGGGCATGTCAAGTTCTATGAACACGGCTCTAAGGCTGTACGTTAGTTAGGTGTTTATTTTTTTATATCCTTTAAATTTTAAATAAAAATAAGATTGAATAATCTGTGTTTTATTTGATTTAATTTACATTCATGGTACATTTGTAGGTATATTATGAGAATATATTATTAATATTTTTTCCAAATTCTTGGCAGTCAAGGTTCTTCGTCGGCTTGTAAATATCCATTTTAAATGGGAGAACGATCTTTCAACATCGACTGAAGTTATTGGCAAGTATTGGCATTGCTCAAAATGCTGAAGAGTGTTTTTATTGACTTTGCTTGTAGTTTCAACCTCTTCGTTTTGAATTAGTTTATTCATCATCCTTACTGTCTCATACCCCGGATTAGATTTTAAGACACTTCGTAATTTAAGATATATTTGTTTTCCCTTAGGGTGCAGACGTACTTTTGACAATTTGTTCATAGTCTTATTTATTACATTCAAAGAAGACTGCAGCGGCAAATTCGGATTTTGCAAGTGTTGTATGCTATTTCAGTGTTGTCACATACAATTTTGGCTAAGTGGTAGAACACGATGCAAAAATAGGTAGAAATAGGTAGAATTAAAAATTGAAAATAGGTAGATCTACCTACTCAAGGTAAGTACAATTTTACCTCTGGCAAGCCAGTTTATTCAGAAGAAAAAGGCGCGAAATTCAAAATTTGTATGAAATATCGATCCTTCTTGCTTATATTTTTAAATTTGCCCCATTTTTCTACTGGCAACGCTGGCTTGTCAGAGTACAATTATTAAAAATGCATAAAAATATTTACTATATATTTATTTATTTATAAACTGGCGAGAAACGGCACAGTACCGGGATCAGTGGCAAGCAGTCGTGTTGGAGGCCAAGACACACTTTGGGTCGCTGCGCCAGAGAAGTAAGTAAGTAAGTTTATTGATTATTGTGGACATTGTGGTGTTTATACATGTTTTTATTAAAATATTGGAGACAAGTGTTTGGGTCCTGATTTTTTTCGATGAACCTCTTAGTCCGTAGTAATCCTTCTAACGTTTCAGTACTGAGGAGGTTCCGCTGGCAGGTCTTCATTAGGTTTATCGCAGAAAACAGCCGCTCAACATTTGCACTGCTGTGTGGGAGTGCAAGTAGTTTTTTTACAAACCCACACAGCAGCGGAAACATTGGCGACTGATCTCCTTTTTTTATTGTATGAATATGCTTCCAGAATTTTTCTGGAGTGGGGGCCGCGTCACCTGCTTTAAATGGCAGGGCCATGTTGCGCAATGACCTCCACTCCCTGTCTACCTCTGTTAATTCTGGACATAGTCCTAAAAAAAACAAAGTGAAACATTAGGTAATTAATTACAAAGTAGAGAATAAATTAAGGAGGGGTAAGGGGTATAAAATTGTGTTAACTTACCTGGAAACAGAGCTCCTGAGTGAGCAATACCAGGGACGGTTTGCTGGTCTATGATATCTTGTGGGTTCATAAAGTTTAAGCTTTTAAATTTCTTTTTATCTTCAAAGTTGAATCGTTGGCGTATTTGTTTGACGCTTTCCATGTAGAATAGGATGCATTTTTCTTTGAATTGTTTAACTTCTAGCTCAGTCATCCTCCCCACAAAATCTTCTTTCATTAATAATGAAGTAGTATAACCGCCCAGGTATACTTGGTCAAGAGGTAGATGGTTTTCTTTTAGTTCGAAATCCACATTTAAAATTTTTCTCTCTAAATCCAAGCTCTTATTTTTCTCATCTTCAGTCAGCTGTAGTAAATTTGGTGTAATGAAGCAGTCCAAGATAGTTTTGTATATCATAAAAATCCGTTCATATAACAAATACAGTTTAGGACTTTCTGCTTGCATTTCTTTGTTAATATCATGGAAATAGGGCAACACATAATCCAAGAAATTGAGATATAACTCTGTTGATGGATTCATGCATTTTTCAAGGATTGTCTGAGCTGCAAGTAGCCTATCATTCAAAACTGCACTTTGAAAATATAGCTTTAAAGCTGGAAGCTGTTCTAATAGCCTTTTTACTACTGGAAGTAGAGACAGCCATCTTGTCTGTGCGGGATGTAACAGTCTATGAGGTTTCACATCCACAAAGCACTGGAATTCTTTATAATCACCCTGACGTTTAGGGCTATTTTGGATATAATTGTACACATCCCTTGCAAAGTCCTCTACACCCCTAGGAAGAGTTTTACAAGCATATGAAGCACACAGGTGAAAGGAGTGGCAAATGCACTTCATTAAAAATAAGTGTGGAATCTCATTTGCAAACAAAGTGGATAATGAATGGTGTTGACCAAACATGGTGTTTGCCCCGTCAGCTGCAAAACCTATCATGTTCTCTGTGTATGGAATGTTTTGTTTGACAAGATAATCTTTGCATTTATTATGTAATGTTGAGGCAGTACCATCTACAATTGGTATTAAGCACAAAAAATTATCTTCCACTTCAAAATCTACTGCTGTTCGTGCAATCAGTGCCAAGTGTTTTGTTGTTGATTTATCTGTGCTCTCGTCAACTATTAAAGAAAACTTTTCAGTTTGTAAAGTCTCAACCAATTTTTCATGAGATAGTTTTCCTATAACATTTGAGACAATGCTTTGTGCCTTTGTTTTCTCAAAAGTTAGTGCTTTGGCAATTTCTGAATCCGGGCACACATCTTGAATAAGCGTCTTCAGGTCACCTGAAATAATTTGAATAAAGTAAATGTTTTGTACCTTTCACAAAATGTCTACCAAAGTTAATACTTATACCATACATACTATTACATACTGACCTGCAATGTTGAAAGAAAGATTATGTTTTGCTAAAAAACATGCCATTCTAATTTCTCCTGCCTTTACTTTATCTTCAAATGACTTTTTTGACTGTTGGCCAAATGATTTTATTGATGGCTGGTTTGCTAAACCTAAAAATAGATTACTTGTTGACTATTTATTTATAGTATTAAACTACATAAAGTAACATTTTCACAGTACATAACACACTTTGCATGACCATAAAACATGAAAGTGTTAGTAAAAAAAGCAGTGGCAACTTAATTAAAACATTTTACTTCATACATGTTAAGTCTGATTCTGAGACATACTTTTTATTTTAGTTAGGTCAGGTTGGGTTGGGTAACTTAAACACAAAACTTAAATCACAATATTTGTCAAAACATTTCTGGATAAAAAAATAAATATTTCTACTACAGTTAAACTGTTTGATTGTTTAGACAAAATTCCAAAGGGTTTCAGTTGCTCAACTTGACCTTAACTTAATAGAACATAAACATTTATAACTTTTTAAATATTAGATATGTAAACTGTGTTAATGTTAGTAAAATAAATACACAGACAGAACATAACATGCAGATTGCAGCTTTAGTTAGTATCAAATTAACAGATTTTTTGATGTTACTTAGGTATGTAATAATTAGATAAAGTGAACATGAAGGAAGGAACACACAGATCACACCACACCTTTAACTTTGGTATCATGCTTCGGACAAGCGTTATGCAGATTCACATTGTACCTCCCACTACCGCACTTTAAATCACACCTGCATGCTTTGCAAAAGAAGTAATTTTCACCCTTGGTACTTTCCTGAATCCAACCTGCAAAAGGTTTTTCTTTCTCCCAGGATTTTTTATATTTTTGGTCATAGTGGATTTTTCTTTTTTTTCGAGGTGGAGTATCGCCTCGGTCACGACGGTCACTCTCATTTTCACTACTAGAATCCATAATTAATCACTAGCCAATGCAATTAACACGAATTACACCGTTACACACTGACACCGTGACAAGTACAAAATGCCGCGAAAACGAAAACTCGGCATTGTGTCAGTCTGTCAGTAGTGTCAGCTGTCAGTGTCAAATGTCAAGTGTTAGTCAGTTACGACAGATGTCAATGTCACCTCGTGTACATAGAAATAATATAGTTCTATGTAAGTAGTGTGAGAGTGTGACACTCACTTAACGCGTTCCGTTTTAAGTGCTGAAATTACAAGACACTCAAGACAGGCTAAATTCTATAATTAAGTATATATAAGTAACGCTTTGTAACACGCATGGAGGAAAATTGCTTCTACCGTAATATTTTGAAAAATAGGTAGATTAGAGGTCGAAGGTGGTAGATAGGTAGGACGCAGGTAAAATAGGTAGATCTACCTAAAAATAGGTAGATGTGACAACACTGTGCTATTTGTTATCTCGGAAAAATGTTTATGAATAAACTTCACTTCTTCTTCTACGTTGGCTATAGCAAATATACGTTTTGCTTCTTTGATCGCAATGGCTTCACGACTATTTAGTGTATTTACAACAGATTTAACAGCAAAATAATGCTTGGCATAGTAAGATGCCGCAGCGAGCCACGTACCCCATCTTGTAATAACAGGTTGGGGGGGAAACGGTACACCCGGAAGCATTTCTCGAAAAACGTTTCTTCTTAGGGGAGATTTCAAGAATATTTTTTTTACCCAATTTATCAAGTTATTCACATTGGGGTAAAGTGTTCTAATTGTTTCTGCAACCCTGTTCAACGCATGAGCTAGGCACGTTACGTGTGTCATATTCGGGTATATTTGAGATAATCGTTTTCCTGCTTTAGTCATGTAGCGTGAATTAAGATAATGACAAGGACTTTAGTTTAAAAAATATATTTATTTAAACTGACAGCGTAACCACTTAGCTTACAATCAAGATTATTCTAACTTAAAATGACTTAAGAGCTAGTATTTATAATTAAATAATGCAATTCAGCATTGACGCATGTTCCAGTTACGCAATGCTGAATCTTCTAATTAGCTTTCGCTGACAAAAGATATATTAGGGGTGCTGGCACCCTTAACTCCTCCCTCCTTAAGAGAGAAATTATCTGAAGGTGGCAAAGTCGGCTTCAGAGAATTTCGTCTGAAAAATACAGAATGTAGTTTATACGTTAAGTATATAGTTACTATTACAAGTAAAATGGTATATAAAACGATGGTCCAGACACTGACTCTATTACTAATGATATAACTCTCACTGTAATCACTTTCACTGTTATATTTTACGCTGTTGAGAATGTCTTTTACGTCGCTGAAGTCCACGCCTCGCAGATCTACCTCGTTCTCGTTCTTCTGGATCTCTGCTTGCAGTTCCGGCAGTACAACAGGGGGTAAAAATGTAGTTGGTAATTGTAGTGTTAGTTACTGCTTTCATGATGATGTCTTCTATCTGCGTCTCACAGTATTTAGCTGGGGTCAATATGTAGGTTTCCTCCAAATTGTGTTTCGAAACCTCGTCTCCGCATGTTTCGGTTATCACTGTTCTTTTTCTGGTGTAAAGAAGCCAATGGTCAGATGTAATCTTCTGTATAACTGTGTCTTCTGTTTTGATGGTTTGCTGGTTGCATTTCGATATGTTATCTTTAAGTAACATCAGTTGTTCTATGCATGCTGCTGCTGGATGTTGTACTACATCGTTGGCCGTGCAGATGTGTTTGTCCTCTTCGATTTCCTCGCAGTATCTTGCCACGGGTCGGAATTTCAATCTATTCATTATAAGGTAGGGGTATTTGGGAATAATGGTAAGTGTCTTTTTGGTTTCGGGGTTGTAAATTGGAACAGGTATAATTTTGTAGTAAATATATGTGTTTTTCTCAATTAATGGGATATCTAGTATAAAAGTTAAGCGATTATGACTAATAAATGACTTAAGGTCTATACTACGTTCTATCTTAACTAGATTTTCCTTTGACACGGGATAAACTAAGGTTGCATGTTTTTCTACTTCATAAAGGACTTTAATGAATTCAGTTGAGTTTATTATGGATTGATGCAAGGTTGACAATTTACTAAAAGCAATAGCTGTTTCTATCTCTTGTATAATATTGTAAATAGTGCGAAAGTTATTTAGAATCTGATACATGCTATTCATTAAGGAAATTAAATTGAAAAGTTTTGTCTCGTCTTTTTGGACTGTCTCTAGTTGTTTGGTTTTATAACCCAAGTGTTTAACGTTAAAATTAATGTCGCTCGAAACGTTTGTTAATTTATCAAGTGCCTTTTGGAGTAATGTTACCTTATTCTCTACTGATATTTCCTTATGTTTCATCTTTTCTATTATCGCATCAAATCTAATAGCATCATTATTATCTAAATTACCTGTTATTACCTTAACTATGGATCCTAACGGGTTGAGAATACCTCTTTTAGTTCTTGCAGTTGGTAAGATCTGTAAAAGTCTATCTCGGGATAGTTCGGTAAATGAATTTATTTGTACTTCTAAACCCATTAGTTCTCTTCTTGTATCTATATTACTATCAATTATATGTTTTAACTTGTTATACTGATCTAAATTTATTTCTAATAGTGAACTTATTGACTCTAAATCTATAGTCTTAATAATGCTCCAGGAGCTAGTCCTCATCAGAGCTGTGCCCATCCTGACTGGAGCTATCCCCGGATTCCGTTCGAGGTTTTGGGTGTTGAGACTGCATCCCTGATGTACCAGGACCATCAGTAATATCACTCGCCACCTGTGGAGGTCGTTTGACATTTTTGAGTGCTACACGAGTATTTCTTTTTCTAACTTGTACGGGAATTATGTTTTTGTCCGGTTTACCTATAACTGTGGCTTTTTCGTACCTAGGTTTTTCTTTAGCCTTACGGATTCTAGTGTCTTTCATGTAAATGGTATCACCCTCTTTAATTTCTGGTGGTACTTCACCGCCTTTCTTGTCCCTGACTTTAATTTTATCATTAACTAATTTCTCACTCACGTATTCGTACAATACCTTTAACCTTTTTCTGTGATCTATAAGTAATTTCTGCATTAAATTTCGCTCTCTATCCGTATCGAATGTATTTCCTGATTCTGTGTGCCCAAAAACTAACTATGACTCCGCTCTATGATATGATGCCTTTCCGGTTTGTCTTTCGATTTATGGCTCTGCATTAAGTTGTTCCCAATGTGTGTTATCCTGCTCATCAAAATCTCTCCTGTTTCGTAGCACGCAGGAGATTTATTTTGCTTGACTAAAGTCAACAGTTTTTCTTGTCAGCGTGGTCGAATGCAATCGCATTACTGGTGAGCCAATTCTGGATGGTCGCTTTAAAATCCTGTGACGTTGGTGTTTTATTTGTTTGCCTCACGTGGTTTTTCGCATTGTCCATTACAATGACGCTAGGCTCATGCAAGTTAGGGATTACATTTTTCTTTTAGCTATTTCGTAAAATTTTGCGCGTTCATGTCGTGATACTCGTGATGATAGTCGGCTGCTTGGATTTTGTACTAAACACTAAAAGTGTCGCCACTTGCAATATATAGTAAATGATTACACATAATATGTCATATTTCAAGTTTCCTGATTTTAGTGTTTTTCATATAAGCGACATGAAGTTGAGTGACTTACGTTGAGAGATTTGATTTGATTTGAGACTTTGATAGCTTTCACGAGCTTACTAAATACAATCGGCGAGAGTCGTGGATAGGTTTTTTATTTTTTGACATCTTGTCAGTATTCTCCGGTAGTTTCCTTTTAAGATACCCCTTTTTATGGGATATCCTCTTGTTGTCCTGCTTTTCTTTCTTCCGGTGGGTAGTTACATGTAATGCTGCTGTAGAAATTTTGTCGCTACTACTTGGGACAGGGCTTTCTTTAGCACTCTACATCGCGGTTATAATTTTTTGTAGGCCGCTTCGTATATTATCTATCTATATTATCCGTCAGCGTTAGTATAAGTGTAACTCATATACCATCTTTTCAGGGAATTTGGATAGTATGGTGCACCTTAAATGATTCCCATTTTATGGTTTCTCCTAAACTTTGAAGGACTCTTAAATGTCTCTTTATCATATTAAAATTTCCTCTGCAGTCCGTGGCATGGTGAGCTGCCCTTTGAAGATTATTGATGCCATCATAGTGTGCATCAATAACTTTTGGAGGTTCCCAAACCTTTCTTTTAATATTTCTAATGTTACGTCGTAATAGAGCTCAGTTATACCAAGGCCTTCCACTGCCTGAAGAGCCTCCCCTTCAAGGCAGCAGACAAGGTATGCCATCTTCTCGGCATCCGGCAAGGCCTTGTCGTGGACATTACTTTTATATCGATCCCAAAACTCTGCCCACCGTAGAATATCTCCTTTGAATTTTGGTAGAGTAAGTTTCGGCAGTTTTGCTGTGCTAAGTGTAACTGAAGACTGACTTTTTATTATACCTTTCATCTCTACACTCCATTCTTCTGCTTGAAACTGCGTTTGGGTAAACGTTGCCAAACTTTCGCTTGGTATTCGACTACAAATACTAATAAAAATGTATTTCATCTGTCAGTTTGGAGTTGCACTAATTATAGTTCTTAGTGTTCACGTTGTAAATTAAACTTGGTTTGAAGGTTACACTTTTATTTAATTCTAAAGGTTACAACTTGTCCCGACAATGCGAGCGAGAGCGACCGTTGAAAAGTTCGACCTGACTTATCCTACACTTGCACCCACACACGTTCATGGTACGCACACATAACACCCCCCTTATCACTCAAAAGACCTTCCCGTGAAGAAGGGCTGACCAGTCGGGGCCAACTCGACGTCCTGGGTCCTTGGGATCGTGGTTGACCGGCGTAGTTTTAGCTTCCCCCACAGTAGTATTCCGGCGGTCACGACAACCAGCACGTATGAGGGTATGGTCCATAACAGGTGGCTATTATCTTTAGAGTCCAATGGATGTATCTGCTGATGTTCCTCTTTTTCTAGTAGAGCTTCGAGTTTATATAATTGTTCTGATGGAATTATTTCCAGTTTCAACGGCTGTGCGGTATTTCGGATTGTTATATTCGACATTAGGAAGGATATAAGTTTGATTGACTCTCCTTTAATTAAGTAGTAACACTACTTAAAATATGTTATAAATTTTAATTTTTTTATTTAAACTAATTTTAGTTTTACACAATATTCATCTTATTTTTTTATAATGTCCGTTTTTTTAGAATAAGTAACAAACGTAATCGACCATCATTTGTCTAATCTTAAAAAAACGGACTTCAAATTGAATGTATTTTTTTATTATAATAACTATTATGCAGTTATACCTTAGACTTATGTGATTTATTATAACATTCACGACAATATGTTTTTCTACACGCTTCGCACATAGTTTCCTTCTTTACTTTATTCCCGGCTTCTTTGCTATTCAATGTTAGTCGTAGTTTGTCATAGCATCCTGAGCAATTTCGTTTTTTTGGGCCCATTTCAAAACTATGGTTTGCATTGCCTGTCGGCGTTGCCATTTGATCAGTTTCTGGCATTATCCTTTGTTTTTTCAGAGAAGTGTTAGACAATTTTTCCATAATTTGTACAATGAACTCCTTTTTTGTCTATTTATTTTCGTTCTTCATATTATAAACAATCAAAGCGTTTATGACAGACGTTCCAAACAATAGCTCCATGACCACCTTTCTGTACCATTTGAGGCCACGCTTTAAAGTTGAGTAGTAAGACGACATTTGGTCGCTGAGATCAATTCCTTTTTTGAATTTATTATAAGTTAGTACACATGCAGGCTTTAACACTTCGTCATCTGTCCCTCTTCGTTTCTTTCCAGTACTTTTTAGTGTTGTATCATGATCTGTGCATGTACTCATCATCAGTACAGGTCGTTTGTCAACCCACTTAAGTACACGTATGCCTTTCTTGTTCATCTTGCCAGTAATGTTGCCCTTCTTTAGCTTTGTACTGATAACAGTTTTTGGTAAACCTTTTCTATTGGATCTCAAAGTCCCGCAATAGAACGTTTTAAGATCGAGCAATGCTTCTGCTAATCCGATTGACGAATAAAAATTGTCAGCAATGACAATCCGTCCCTCATTTTCATAATCTTTCAAGAGTTTCATTACGACGTTCTGACCATGATTCATTTCCCGTTGATTCTCTCCCTCATTTTTGCCGGTGTAAACGATCACGTTTAATGTATATCCCTCTGGCGTGCACACTTTATATAATTTTACACCGTATCTGTGGGATTTATTTTTTATGTATTGCCGAAAATGTAGTCTGCCTCGCCAAGGCACCATACTTTCATCCACTACCAATACTTTACCCGGCTTTAATACATCTTTAAATTGAGTCATAAGCATGGTATAAACTTCTCGAAATTTATGTATTTTGTCATTTTCTGAATTGCTGTCGTCACTAAAATGCCAGTACTTCAGCAAAGCTAGAAATCGATCTCTAGGCATTAATGAACTTATGTATTCATTTCTGTACAATTTATTTTTTTACCAATAGTCACCGATATGTGGCACTTTGACAAGACCCATTGCAAGCAAAATCGCGAAAAATGTGTGCATTTCTTCTTTATCGGTTGGCTTCCATAAATTTGTACCCACAGATTTGTTAGCGAAGTTATTTGTTTCATGCACAATTTTATCAATAATCTCGTCAGTAACAAACAACTTATAATAATCATATGGATTCTCGGTATTTGGCGGTATAGAAATTTTCACTGCTCCCTGAAATTCTTCGAAACTCATCGGGCTGTCTGTAATATCTTCCCATTCGTCATCTTCATTATTGGTAGCCAATAAGGGACGCGAAATAGGATGCGACATTTCGGGATTCACTTCAGTATCTTCAGATGAAGAGTCAGAGGAGTCACTAGAAGAAGAATCGCTGCTTTCATCAGAGTCAGAGTCAGGAGGTAGGGTTTGGGGTATTTTGTTTTGTTTTTGTGATGTTTTTGTAGACAGGTTCATTCCAGAGGTCGATGGTTGGGATAAATAATTATCATTGTCATCACATGCAATTTTAGTTTTAGTCGCAGGTATTTGTTCTTCTTTTTGAGGTGTGTTCAAGAGATTAAACATCTGCTCTTCATTGAACGATGAATTAAGAGATACCATGTTAGATGTCGAAATGTCACTTAAAGATCCACACCGACTTGTTAGTGCGGATGACATGTGTTTTTCTTCTTTCTGACATGGCAAGATGTCATCGTCGTTTTTCTGATGCTGCTTTGTAGTTATTGCAGGGCTTAAGTTAGCACTTTTGGATGAATTTAGTTTCTTACGGCTCTTCGGAGTAGCAAAGGTATGGTTGTCTAAAATATTAGAGTCTGGGAGGTTTGAAGTTTTGTTCTCTTCCGCTAAGTTGACACTTAACTGTTTTTGTCTGACATGACGGTTCGGTGTCGAAAAAATCTCTAACTCGTCATCACTGCTTATAGGAGAATGATTTTGATTTACTGGAGTAATAATGATTGAGGGTTGAATAATCTTATCTTCTAATATTTGCACACGCCGATTGGCAGGGTTGCTGGTAGACGCAGTCGCAGGGGCTGCATTTTGCAGTACTTGCAACGTCTGCCCGGTTGATGGGCTTGTGTAAATATTATTGGCAGATATGTTACGCTTACCAATAATTATCCTCCTGGCAGTTACATCCTCTTTTTTCTTTTTAACCGTTTCATGTTCGTTTTCTTGTTTTTCACTAAAAAACAATGTTTTTCTCGATCGCTTCATGATCGATAATTCACTAATTGTCACACCCACACACTTGGACTGCACTAGCTCAACTAGACTTTCATCTAGTACGGCTATCGGGTCATCGGGCATCGGATCTTGACGACCCGATGGCCGTACCAGATGAAAAAATTTTTCGCCCTGGTCGGCATGGGGTCGAAAGTAACCGATACTAGATATGAGCGCCGATAGGCACTTAGCCGGCGGCGGCGCGCCGGTCAAATTCGGTCGGCGGCGGCGGCGAATCGGCGGCGTGGCCTTGAAACATCTTTGATTAATGAAAAAAGAATTCAAACCAAAATTTTACCGTAAAACATGTTTTTGCTGTAAGGAAGTTATAAAATAAGTGCATTTTTCAATTTTAAGGATAATTTATTGAATAAAGGTATGGTAAAAAGTTTTATATAGTATAAACGGTATCGTGCGGCATCAGAGGCGGTCTTAATCTTGGCGGGAAAATCTTTGTGAGACTCTTATCTTTTGTGCTAAGTAAAAAGTAGTGGATTGACTGTATCAGGGAAACGTCTTGACGACAGTCCAAAGAGCCGAAGTGAGGAAAATCAAGCTCCGTCATTAAACAATATCAACCCAACAAAACCGATTTATGTCAAAAAGTGAGGCCCAAGGTCGAGCTCCACCTAGTGAGAGTAGTGAGCTGCCGGTAAACATACAGCTTATAATCGAACGCCAAGTGTGAGCTTGGCTGACGGCCGAATGCCTGGAGTGCCGATTGCGGCGCGCTTCTGTGCCAGGCCGAAGGCCAAGCTGCAAGAGAGCAGATCGAGCTTGGAATTGAATTAGTGGTCCAGTGTAAGCAAGTCCGAAGACCGATAAAGACCGAGGCCACAGTGTTAAAGACCTTGAGCTTTCCTGTAGGCGCATTCGTGCGAGGCCAAGGGCCGTGCTGCAGTGGAGCTAAGATTGGACAAGAACCAATGGCCAAGCATTTTAAAAGCGAGGCCAATAGTTGAGCTTTGAATAGGGCTAAAGACTTGGAGATTCATATAGCGGCTTACTTTCATGCGAGTGATGCGATACCAAAGATTGAGTTGCGAGAGAGCAAACCTTGAAATTTGAACAATAGCAAAGTTTAAATGAGACCCGATTCCGTTTCTGACGCCCTTCCGTACGAAGCCAACGGCCGGACCTTTGGACGTGAAAACGCTTAATATCTTAAAAAAAAAAACCCCTTTTTACACCTAAGATTCAACCATGCTTGCAATGGTTAAACTCGCGGTGAATGACGGATGAGCTAACCAGCTGACAAAATTAGTAATTTTGTTGCCGTGGTCTACCAGACAGAAAAGTTTGAATTTACCATCGATATTTTTGAATTATATGGACCTAAAATACCTTTTAAATGTCTATAAGCTATTTCGGAGTGGCGCCGTTAAAGATCTAAACTAGATAAAATATATATAATCTGATTCTGAAAGTAGTAGTATCTAACAAGGTCACGCCGATGCCACGCCGATAGCGCAGCGTCGGCGGCGGCGGCGCGAAAATTTTGCCGGCGGCGGCGGCGCGCCGGCGCGGCGCTCATATCTAACCGATACGTATTTTATTACCTATATTGCTTATATTCCAGTAGACATTGTCAAAACACTACCTATCCTTTTTTTACTCTTGCTACATCCAGAGATATCTATCCCGCACCAGCGTACGGAACAGCATATTATCTCTCGCACCGAAGGAAAGTTCTACAACGGTTACATTCGACCCGATGCCGTAGTGAACGTGTTAATCGGGGCCTCCTCTGGTTTAGCGTCAAACCAGTTTTTGAAAACAATTTCTTTTCCATGAACGTATATAAATGGGGATATACGTTTCGGCGCTCTTTCCACCATTTTAATGGATTTTCGTGTCTTCTCACAATTGGCTCTTGGATATATTTATCAAACTCTACAATTCCCGCCGCAACCGGGTTTTGCGCAGTTAGCGACATGTCTGTGTCCCATGTATCCCACAGAGTTGAACCCATACGACGGCCGATGTTTTGGTCACTTGTTTGAGGTGCCGCATTAATAGGCGCAGACGTTTCAGCTCCAGCTCCTTCCGTGGGAAAAGTCACTGCGCCAATCTTTAATCCGAGGGCACTTGCAGCCCTATCATATTGTAGAATATCAATGAAGCCGAATTTTTGAACCTTGGGTCCATAATGGTTGCTTCACTGAGCAATGTGTTTGATTCCACGTCCATGAATCATTGACGCATTTGGGATCTTAACTTATCCAGTAAGTTGGTAATTGATGGCAGAAATGGTGCGTCATTTTGGTATGCTTCCAGTTTTTGTTGGATAAGTTTGTTGTAAACAATATACAATGAAGCCGAAACATAGTTCTCCCCACAGACTTCCATGGTAACTTCATAAAAAATATGAAGTATGGGCAGGGCTTTTGTTATGACATCCCAGTCTGTAACTATTATCCAGAGATAAATCCGGTCGCACCTGATCAGGTCCTAATCACTTAATGCATTATTACATGGACTCACTGTTACTCACTGAATACATCAATACATGGGTTCACATGTCATTGACTCACTGATACTTAATAAATGGACTCACATGTCATATCATTACATGGACTCACTGTTACTCATATAATACATCAATACATGGGTTCACTAGTCATTGACTTACTGATACTTAATACATCATTACATGGATTCACATGTCATTCACTGTTAATCACTTAATGCATCATTACATAGACTCACTGTTACTCATTTAATACAAAATACATGGATTCACATTTATCATTGACTCACTGTTACTTGTTACATTAATACATGTCATGTCATTGGTTTCACTGTTACTCATTTATTATATCAATAGGTACATAATACATGACATTGCCTCACTGTTACTCATTGAATACAAAAATAAATGGATTTACATATCATTGACTATTCATTTACTACATCATTGCAGCTCTCCACCTGCAATGCCTCACTGTTAACGTATGTACCATAGATCGCTCACTCAAATTTAATAATTGCTTGTCTTTTATACTGAATCACTCTTTATTGTTTGACATATTACCAAATTGCTATATTATTCTTTATAAATTCGCTCTTATATCTCCTGTGTTACAAATTATTATACAATACCTTTTTCTCTTTAACGTCACAAAATGTATTATTCTTTATAAATTCGCTCTTATAATTACTCTTGTGTTACAAATTATTATACAATACGTTTTCTCTTTAAGGTCACAAAATGTATTATTCTTTAAAAATTCGCTCTTATTGTTACAAATTATTATACAATAAGTACTTCTCTTTAAGGTCACAAAATTCTCTAACTCACTTTTTAAAAAATGATCATGGATAAGTACCTATATATAAAATAAATAAATATTAGGGAACATCTTCACAGGTCAGGTACTTAACTATCTCTTAATAATATAAGTTTCTCTGTAGTATTGAATTGAATATATCTTTCAGAATTTCATTATATTCATATTACTGTTACTCTTGTAGTGATCTCATCACAATTTCAACACAAAGATAAATAGGTAATATTTTAAACAGTCACATGCATAATTTAAGTTTTTCAGTCTCTTGACTCTCTTGTATTCCAAATTCCAAGTTATTATCACAAATATTAGTTTGCTAAGCATTTAAATTTTGCAACAGCTATGAATACTACTTTATTTTAAATTATGATTAATAAACCTCAAATTGATCATGATCACACCTTTTCACTAGGCTTGTGCCTGCTCATTCACTACAGAGGGTGCTCTGCTCTCGGTCAAAAGAACTATTTCGGTATTTTAGTTCCTATAGTTAATGGCTGACTCAAGCTTACTTTTCACATATATCATCATTATTTTTTTTTTCTATTTAATAACATCTTTAACATTATTAACATATATCAATTGTTATGATAGTTAACATATTTACCCTCTGCTTTCACTCTGAATCACTATGTTTGTAAGCCTTAATACCTTGTTTATTAGTTTAGTACCCTCTCTATTAAGTTCTACATCAACTTGTACCGGACATAAAATTATATCATTGAGCAACTCTAGGTATGAAATCATATTTACTAACTGTGCTGCAAATGGCAATTCAACCATTTATTACTTTAAGGGTCTAGCAAAGTTTATATATTCTTAAATCATCCTAAAGGACACATACACGTAGAAGTACACAACAGTCAGTGTTTTAATAATTTGTAGAGTATAATTTACTTTCATAAGGCGCTAACTGACTGCGACTAAAGTGCCTGCAATAGCTTGTGAGCCCAATGAATAGGCTACATTCCTACTAGTCAAATCAGCTGCTTTTTTAGAACTGTCAAAAAGATTTTTTTTAGTATGGAATTTATATGAAAACAAATATAGTGACGTCACGGTAAACTCACCTACTTTTTATATTTCAATCCGATTTATGAAATACAAATTGTGTTTAAAAATAGCTGCTATCTATGTTTTTCTAATAATTATCTGGTGCTTTATTTCGTGCACGGTTTGAAATATTTTTTTTAAGTACAGGAAATATCCCCATTGTACATAATCCATTAGGAGTAACCGTGTACAACGCTGCAGTCTATACATAAACATTACAGGACTTGAACAGGAAAACATTTTTACTAATTTCATACAAACGTAAGTCATCAATAATTTTAACGACATTCTATAACACACTACAGTAATAAATAAAAAAAAATAATTATCATTCTGACATTGTCTACTTCTATGGTCACTACTTTCCTACCTACATGATTAACTAACAAATTGCATAAACCCCACAATAAAGTTATTAAGGTGACATGGACTGACCGGGTCCATGAGTAAATTTCAAACATCAGTTCTCTCTCTCTTTCTCTCTCTCTCTCAAGATGCTTGGATGCTCAGGCTTTCAAAATCAACCTATGCCTAGTATTGTACCCTGCTAATATAAATTTACTTGAAATTATTACCTTTTTTTTTTCTACCTGTTACCTGAACCAGCCTTTTTACTGAATATCTTTTTTTTTCGCTAGGTGGTTCTGCTACCGCTATCATCCAAAATTACGTCTCGCACTTTTACTTTGATATTTAAAAAAAACTACAATGTTTCGATAAAGAAATATCAAAGCCAGTGAATTATTATCAAACAAACTTTATGCACAAGTGTTATTATAGTGAATCCCGTGATATTTGTGGTGTAAACTTGCCGTAACTTGTGATTTCTGGACCAAAGTGTTTTTGACATTTAAGTGCTTACTTTTCACCCCATTATAAAATTCCATTCATGCACACACTACCCTATTTCTAACTCCTGTAACTGTGATTCAATACAGAATACTGATGTAATAAAATATCTTGGTCTATTAGTAGATGAAAAACTGAACTTCAAAAACCACATTCACAAACTCTCTGCTAGAATAACAAAATCCATATGTATTTTTAAAAAGCTTCATAACACTGCCGATGATTCTGTGCTTAAATTAGTTTACACCGCGCTCTGTCGGTCTGTGATTAGCTACTGCATCACAGTTTGAGGAAGCGCGGCAAAAGACGTCTATGCTGGAAATTGAAAGGGATCAACGCTCTGTTTTAAAAGTGATGCTTAAAAAACCGTTTTGATTTCCAACCATAGATCTCTACGCCGTAGCCAAGGTCTTAACTGTATGTCAGCTATTTTTAATGAAAATCTCTTTACACACACACAAATTCTAAAAAGTGTTGCCTTGCTATAGTTCTTTAATTAATAAACTCATCTTTAACTTACCAATTCCAGAAGTCCGTTCCGCCTTTGGGAAAAGTTAAAATACTTTAAGTTTAGTTTCCATTATTAGCAGACCAATGCGCAGCAGTTGTTCGCGTCGCCGTGGACATGTGAGAGAGCTTGTTGAGGTTACTTACATGTTCTTCAATAAAAACCCAAAATCCATCCAATGCCTTTTTATTATTATATAAATAATAAATTTATCACATTGTGAGTCACGATTGATGTAAAACTTCAATGATTAATTAAGATTAATATTATAAATTTAAATGAGCAATCACGGAGCCATATTTTAGTTGTGGAGGCTTGACAAGAAGTGTCGTCACAGATAGAGTATAGATAGAGTGACGTACATAGATAACACAAATGTCATAGAGGTCCAATGTGCGGTGTAGCGCGGTGTATACACGATATTCAACACTCCTCCTTACGCCTCACATTGGATTATATTAATCCTGAATTTGCTATCTGCAAATATGGCTCTACATATAAAACATGGGCAAGCAAGTATGGTAGAGCTTAAAATTAACACGCATGCTAGACATAAATAAATTAACAGATGATGCATAACATTAATTAAAAGAAAACATATTTTATCACAAGCTTAACGGTTTAAGATTTAATGCCTTCACAAAGTTGTTATGTTTCTGACTACATAATGGCTTAGTTAGTACGTCTGCCACCATATGGTCAGTTTGCAAATACTTTACACTTAGGTATTTCCTTTGAACTAAATCTTTGACAAAATGGTATCTTAGGTCTATGTGTTTAGTTCGCTTATGGGAGTATTCTTTTACAAGAAGCAACCTTTGTGCACTTTGACTGTCGTTAAATACAACTACATTACAAGTTTTGTTTATAATTTCAGAAATGAAACTTTTAACAAAGCAAATGTCTTTGCAAACGTCAGCAATAGCGATATACTCTGATTCACAACTAGATAGAGCTATACAACGTTGCTTTCGGGCCTCCCAATTGATGACATTTTTGCCTAATTTTATGACAAACCCAGTGTAAGATCTACGGTCTGATATATCGTTTGCCCAGTCTGCGTCTGTGTAAGCATTAATATCAAAACTATTGCTTTTGGTAAAGTACAGTCCATAGTTGACTGTACCAGCTAAATAACGCAGAACACGTTTTGCGGCGCGCCAGTGACTTTCATTAAAACAGTTGCTAAACATACCTAACTGGCTGCATGCAAATGATATATCAGGTCTTGTACAAACACTTAAATACGTCAAACTGCCCAATAATTGCCTATATTTATATGCATCATCATTTAAACATGCTTTATCTGGCTTTTCAAATTTAGTATTTACAGGTAATGGTGTGGAAACAGCCTTACAATTTTCCATATTGTACTTAACTAACAAACGTTTTATGTATGCTGACTGATTTAATGTAGTTACTCCATTTTTTCTGTGAACATTCATTCCCAAACAATTATGTAGTTTACCAAAATGACGAACTTCAAAATTGTCTTGCAGGAGTTTTAAAACCTTTTTAATACAATTGCTATGAAAGATGTAAAAATCATCAACATACAGAGCTATTATTACATATTCAGTCTCAGTTTTCTTAATGAATATACATGGCTCACACTTACTTTGAACATAACCATTGTCTGATAAAACTGAATGTATTTTGGCGTTCCACACTCTGCTAGCCTGCTTTAGCCCGTAAATGCTTTTATTTAATAAACAAACTTTGTCAGTCTGGTTAAAACCTGATGGTTGTTCCATGAAAATTTGTTCATTAAGTTCTCCGTTTAAAAATGCAGTAGTAACGTCTACATGATCAATTTCTAATTCTAATTCAGTTGCCAAAGAAAATAAAATTCTCAAAGTGCTGTGCCTTACAACAGGTGAAAAAGTGTCAGTGTAGTCTATCCCCTATTTCTGACTAAAACCACGAGCAACCAATCTTGCTTTAAATTTAGAATCTTTACCTGAATCATCTAGTTTCCTTTTAAATACCCATTTACACTTAACTATATTTTCATTTTTGGGTCGATCGACTAGCGTCCAGACATTATTTTTGATCATAGAGTTATACTCACTTTGCATCGCCTCGAACCAACTATCCTTTTCTGACGAGTTCACGGCTTCTTCATATGACGAGGGTTCATCTAATGAACCATCAGCCATCGTTGATAACATGGATAAATCGTAGTCGTCAAATCTTCTAGGTACAGTACCTCTCGTGCTACGTACGGGGCGTGAGCTAAATGTATCGGCAGCAGCCGACGACATCGACTCCTTACCAGGTGAAGTTGACTCCGACACAGAAGACACAGCGCCCAGCGGGTCACAAGCTCCATTACCTTTGTCATTACTATCAAGTGATGACGCAGGAAGCGAAGACTCAGAGCCCACCGGCACATAGTCTTCATCACGCGCGTCATCATCACCTTCATCGCCAGTACAATATCTTTCAGACAGCGGCGACCACGCAGGTGGCGTCGGCGACTCCGCATCTGAAATGTGACGAGGGCTAATTGAGCAAGATTTGTCAGATTTATCACATTCATTATTAGAATTGGCTTCATTATTTAAATTCAATTCATTATTTAAAATTAATTCATTATTTAAAATTAATTCATTATTTAAAATGCATTGACTAGATTCATTTGAATTTAAATCATTAACATTATTAAAATTGCCAATATTCATGTCAATATTATAAAAATAAAATTCATCTCCACAACTTGGCTTGCAACTGTCATTTTTTCCAGGAAATTTATTCTCTAAAAAGGTCACTGTCCTTGCAAGTATTACGTTACGAGGATTGGCAGGATCACTCAAACGATAACCTTTGCAGTTTTCACCATAACCCACAAATATGTAAGCTTTCGCTTTTGGATCAAGCTTACGACGTTTTTGACTAGGAATCAAAGAATAAGCAAGGTGTCCAAAGACGCGTAAATGGCTAACATCTACATCAGACTCAGACCATAAGCGTTCAGGAATGTCACCGGACAAAGCTCTGGTAGGAGACCTATTTTTTAAATAAATTGCGCACATTACGCTCTCTCCCCAGTAGCGATTACAAAGGCCGGATTCATGTAACATTGCTCTTGCTTTGTCAAAAATCGTTTTCCCTGCACGTTCCGCAACACCATTCTGTTGGGGCGAATAAGGTACAGTGGTCTGGTGAATGATACCGTGCTTCTGAAGATAACTACCGAGTCTATGATTAACATACTCTGTACCATTATCTGTGCGAAGCACTATAATTGGCAAAGTCTTTTGTTTCTCAACTAGGCTTTTGAAATTAATAAAATGGGAGCTTACCTCAGATTTATTCTTCATCAAGTAGCCCCAAGTCTTGCGGGTGTAATCGTCAGTAAATGTAAGCAAGTAACGTGCATTGCCCCACGAGCGCACTTGCATCGGGCCTATGACATCGGAGTGCACGAGCTGGTTAGGGTGTGTGGCGCGACTGGTGCTGATCGGAAAAGATGCACGAGGCATTTTCCCGGTCAAGCACGCCTCGCACGTACCACGAGTGTCTTGATCCTCCTGAAACCGGAAATTCATGCAGTGTTTCCCATCACCCAGCGTGCGCATACCTTCTTCTGACAAATGTCCAAAGCGCGAATGCCATGTGCCCATAGACACATCTGACGCAGCATGAGCCTTCTCTGTCCCTTGCCTATGCATGGGCTTGAGAGTCTCCTCCTCGAAGACACGCCGCCCTTGCACCTTTACTTTATACAACCCTTTCTCTTTCCTAGCTGTCAAAACTTGGTTGCCTGTGATTTTACAATCTTTATATATTCGACAGTCGGCAATGCGTCCCACTGACAATAAATTATTTGTAAGGTCTGGCACATGGAGAACATTATTTAGGCTTATGTTAGAAGATATAGGAACCCTACCAGTATTATTACTACACAGTTTATGACCATTAGCAATAAAGACAACAGAATTTTTACCTTGGGTTTCACTGAAAAGGTTTCTATCTGAGCACATATGGGCCGTCGAGCCTGAATCAACGACAAATTCTTCTTCCTCTTCACTACAGGCTGCATTCGCAGACGCATACATTGACTGCGTAGGCTGATCCCTTTGCTCCTCCCTTCGTTTCTTGAAGCAACGTTTTACTGTATGTCCATTCTTCTTACAAAAGCTGCAGTATAAGGGACTCTTCTTCTTAACATGTAAAGCTGTAGAGTTCTCCTCTCCATTGCGCCTATGCTCCTCCTGTAGCAGGCGCGTCCGGTCCGGACTTCAGTAGTTAATTTACTTGTCAAGCAGGCAGTTTCCAATACAGATACAAGATTGTCGAACTCCTGGGGCAGGCCGGAAAGCAATATCTCAGCTACTTTATCGTCATCTATGGTTTTATCGATGTCTGCCAGATGCTGGACCAATCGCATAACCGCCTCGATGTACTCCGACATTCCACTAAATTGCTTGTACTCGATCTTGTGTAACTGCCTTAGTAGGAGCACTTTTCTATATAGACCCTTCGGCTCGAAAGTATCTGCTAGCTTCTTCCAAGCGTCTTTAGCCGTCTTAGCATCACGCACATATTGATATAAATTTGGCTTAATGGCTAAACAGATACGGGCCAAGGCACGGGCTTCATTGGTGGCGTCGGTGTTGGTACCTTCGACGCACGTCCACAGACCGTCAAGGGTCAATACCATTTGCATGGCAAATTTCCAATTTACGTAATTGTTTATGCCGTCGAGTTTCTCGATAGGGATTCCGTGTGCTTAGTAGACATGTTTTAAGTTTATTGGATGGATCCGGGTGAAGATATAAATGACGGATTGCACGAGGAGATGTGTGCAGATCCGTCCACATCTAACCTCAAAACTCAAATGTATGTAACTATTCTTGCACCTTGGTGTTTTTGTACTTACAATCGCACGGCGTTATATCTGGGCTTAGTAACCTATTAGCAGACCAATGCGCAGCAGTTGTTCGCGTCGCCGTGGACATGTGAGAGAGCTTGTTGAGGTTACTTACATGTTCTTCAATAAAAACCCAAAATTCATCCAATGCCTTTTTATTATTATATAAATAATAAATTTACCACATTGTGAGTCACGATTGATGTAAAACTTCAATGATTAATTAAGATTAATATTATAAATTTAAATGAGCAATCACGGAGCCATATTTTAGTTGTGGAGGCTTGACAAGAAGTGTCGTCACAGATAGAGTATAGATAGAGTGACGTACATAGATAACACAAATGTCATAGAGGTCCAATTAGGGATTGCAAACCGGATTGATTTTCAATCCGGCCGGATCCGGCCGGACCGGATCCGGTTAGGTATAAGGATATTAAGGTTAATTAAATGACATATTTTTCAAGTTTTATGCGTTATATGAGAAACAAAGGTTACAAGTTACAAATGTATTCATAAAACAAATATTTGAAGTTAATAAGAAATAACTTTTTAACAATAAAATAAAACTAAGTGCTGATTTAGACGGCGCGCGAACTCGCATGCGATTTTAGTTACATTGCGGACTGTTGGTTACGTCCAATTCAACCGACCGGTCAAAAACCGCAATGTAATGAAACTCGCATGCGAGTTTCATTACATTGCATCGTCTAATTGAGCCCTAAGTATTAAAAAGTGTCACAATGTCAGTCTCAATTTAAAAATAAAATTTGAAATCTAAGTCATAATTTTATTATATTTAATCATTCACATTCTGCTCAAATTAACGTTTACAATATAACTTATTATAAATTAGATTAGATTCCAAAGCCTGTTAATGGGATAATTATGGGATGGGAATTGGAACTCCTTGAAAGGACAAGTTGTCGTAACTGTTCTGTCTCTCTGTTGATGGAATTATTTGTAACGCTGACATCCATTCTGGTACTTTTAACCAAAATTATATGAAATGCGCTCCAATATTATCTTGCTTAAAAATAGTTTCATAGCCTAAATCATAAATAAATAAATAAATAATCCATGAATAAGTATTTGAGGACAATCTTATACAGATCGACCTACTCGTAGCCCCACGCAAAGCTTGTACTATGGGTACTAGCTAGCTGGGTAGTACTACTAGGTGACGATATATGTACGTACCTATAGTATATTGATAAATACATGCTAATATGTACATAGAAAACATCCATGACTCAGGAACAAATATCTGTGTTCATGACACGAATAAATGCCCTTACCGGGATTCAAACCCAGGACCATCGGCTTCATAGGTAGGGTCACTGAATGGTCACTACCCAGCACTAGGCCAGACCGGTCGTTATACATGCCTTCCATGACATATCTCCATCCTTTAATTTTTACTTCTAAGTATTTAAGTAATCGTCGTATCGTGCCGATTCGTGCCACCAACATGAAAGAAGAGGAAATCCTCTTCTGTTCTCAATCATCGTCATATTAAATATCTTCTTATTTTACTAAATTTGGACTTTTTCATTCGTTCTTTATTCTGTTTAACTTCTTTCTTCTATCCGTCGCCTTTATCTCACCTAAAACGCACAGTAGGTGCTGTGTGCGGTCTTTTTTTCTATTTTCCCGGATCCGGTCCGGATCCGGTGATTTTAACCGGATCCGGTAGCTCCAAAAAAGTGCCGGATCCGGCCGGATTACCGGATCCGCCGGACCGGATTGCAATCCCTAGGTCCAATGTGCGGTGTAGCGCGGTGTATACATACGATATTCAACATCCATAACTTGCAATAAGATTGTATATTTTCTCTTACTTGTATTTAAGTGCTTCACTTTAAGTTTGTTATTTGTAATTGTAACTTTATTGTGTAACTAGTTCAATAATTTTAACTGTAACTGGTTCCCCTCGATACAGGCGTAGCCTAGTGTGGAGACCTGGAGACCCCTGACATATTCTGTTGTGTGTTTTTATTGATAATAAAATTTATTCTTATTCTTATTTTTATCTCACTTATTACCTAATGCCATTCTATCATGATAATAATTTTCTATGCCATGTGAAAATATCTGATGGCAGGCCTCGCTACCATTTATGTGAATGAGATGAATGACTATTACAACAATCCATATCAAGAGACCTACTCACTTGTCTATATTATGGTGCATACTGATATTTGATATAGTACTGCCTTGCCTTGCACTTGACTTTTCCTTACTTCTTCTGTCACATTTTCTACTACAACCATGGAATCTTCCCATTTTTCACTTTTACTGTTTAAACTGACAATATGAAACAAATCCACATACACATAACATGATAGTTACAACCAGTAATTCAGAGTGAAATTCAGAAGTAACAATTATGTACCAGAATTTCTTTAAAATTGATTTCCATTCACAATCAATACGCTCACGAGAAGCCAAACACATACTATTAATCGCTTGGTACTATTACAGCTATTGGAGTTACTGTAAGCATTTCAATAACCAAAAAAAGAAATTACGCACACGAACAAAAGCTAAACACATGAAACATGCTCTTGTTAGTACATTCACGACACAAAACACGCTATGTTATCTTATTCTTTTATTATGTGGACGTCAGTAAGTAGTGTAGTTTGTTCATTAGTTTTCCTTAAACGGATACCACTTTCTCCAACTCCCAGATTTGTTAATGAGTAATCACTTCTCTGACTGCCAAAACACTGTGAAAACAGATGAAAATAAATTATCAGACCTCTAGCTCCCAATTTATAGAAATAGCGTCTTTTTCAACTGGCGGGCGTGCGTCGGTTTCAAAGCAAGCTGCTCCAACATATCCCGGCTTCTGAATTGATAGCCCACCCTGTGAGCCACGTTCTGGGGATTCATATGCTGCTTTCAAATATAAAGACGATGTTCTTCTTGACAGGTTTATAATTAATATTAGTTTTACAAAACAGGTTTCTCATTTTAGCGGTAATCCTTCACAAGTTGACAGGCAAAAGCTAAGAGTCACTAGATAAATGCGGAAATATTTATGTACTAATAGTGTGTAGTGACTTAATGCAATGCGATTGAATTTTGTATGAAAATCGAACCACCTTAAAGTACATTTTTAATGCTCTATATATTGCACTATTACGACAGATATATATTTCAATTTTCAATTTATTTATTTAAAACAAAATGCAACTTTACAGGACTAGCCTAAGTCATTACATTTCTTATACCTAAGTCAATACATAATACATAACAATAATAAACAAAAGACAATAATAAATCTCAAAACCATGATATTCCTACTCATTTACGTGACCCAGATCTTATTAACTCGCATTTTCTCGAAGTTGCAGGTAATCCTGTAGCTCCACAGCCATATCAATCTTACTTTGAATCCAATCGCTACCATGCCTTATCATTTAGCTTAGAGCCAGTAGATGAAATCTCAGTACTAAAAATAATTAGATCACTTAAATCCTCTGCTCTGGGCGATGACGGTATTTCATTAGATATGCTACTTTTAACTCTTCCTCATTCACTAGGTACTATCACTGCAATAATAAATAAATCTATAATATCCTCAGTCTTTCCCGATGCCTGGAAAATAGCATTAGTAACGCCTCTTCCCAAAAAAAGTAACGTCAGTAGTTTTAAAGATTTGCGACCAATAAGCATTCTTCCTTGTATATCTAAAATAATCGAACGACTTGTATATACTCAGTTATCTGCTTTTCTTGAAAAAAATCAAGTTCTTCCTGTTCTACAATCTGGGTTTCGTAAATCGCATAGCACGGCAACTGCACTTCTTGATGTAGTAGACAATATACTATCTGCACAAGATATGGGCAGGGGAACTATAATGGCACTTCTTGATTTCTCTCGTGCCTTTGATGCCATAAATACAAACTTATTGTTATCCAAAATGAAATATTATGGTTTTGAACCGGACACAATTAAATGGTTTTCGAGTTATCTTACTCATCGAACACAAATGGTCAAACTTCAAGATAGTAGCGGTATGATTTTGAAGTCTAAACCATCTATATTATCTAGAGGAGTGCCACAGGGATCGATCCTAGGCCCGCTATTATTTATTTTATATACAGCTGATGTCCGTGATGTAATAAAACATAGTAACTTCCACTTATACGCTGATGATATCCAAATCTACATCCCATGTGATCCTACTAATGTTGCTGTAGCAGTTGCCAAAATAAATGAAGACTTGAACAATATAACAACTTGGTCCTCCTCAAATTCTTTAGTTCTAAATCCCAGCAAATCAAAAGTTATGTTTTTCGGTTCCAAACACCAATTAATACAAATAGATAGCCATAAACCAATAATTTTCATTTCAGGCGAACAAATAGATCGTGTTTTCGAGTCGCGTAATTTAGGTCTTATAATGGACGAGACTCTTAGGTTTGAAAGTCACATAGCAAATGTTGCCAGAAACTCGTTTTATAGACTAAAAATCCTCTATAGAATCCGTGATTTTCTTAGCGAAGACCTTCGAATCAAACTTTGTGATACGCTTATACTCTCAAGATTTGATTACGCGGATGTAGTATATGGTCCACGCTTATTAGCACGGACAGACCGCATCATACAAAGAGTCCAAAATGCATGTGCGCGTTATTGTTTTAAAATTTCCCCGCGAGCGCATGTGACTCCTTATTTAAATTCATCAGGCATTCTCAAAATGGCTTACAGAAGAGAACTCCATCTTTCTTCCTTATTGTTCGGCGTAGTAAAGTTTGCAAAACCGGAGTACCTCTTTGAAAAGTTCACCTGGCGCTCAAACACTTCAATGAAATATGGCCTTAGATCGGTCAGCAGCAAATTAGTAGCTTCACATCACTGCACCACCGCTTTTCGAGGTAGTTTTAAATACACAGCAACTAAGTGCTGGAATAATATACCTCCACCACTACAGATATTAAATGGTCTTCATAGTTTCAAAACCCGACTTAAGCGACACCTTCTTCAGATTCAAAAAGAACTACCTCTTGGCGGTAGAGCAATACCCTCTTACCTACCTTCTTATCTCTGAAAATAGCCCAGCCAAACAATACATTAGACTATATTCTTAACAAATACGTATGCACTTCACACTCAATATATATCCCAATCTATATACACAAAACGTTCCTTTTTTATTATATATATTTTAATATGATACTGTATTACACAAACTAACGAACACACATAAAATACACAGTAGGTACACATATATTTTTTATAACTTACACTCCGCGCTCCGTTCCGTCACATATTTTATTTTCCTCTTTTACCTACTTTAGGTTCTTTATTATTTTATTAGGGTCCGACTGAAAACCAGCGTTGCAGTTAATTTTACTGTAACATCATGCTGAGTCGAGCCCCTTTTTAACATCACGCTGTTTTGTTTATATGTAAACATAAATTTAATTTGTTTTAAAAATTTTTAAGGTTTTATGTTTAAATGCTTAGACTAAATACATTAGATCTATGTTCAAATGTACCATTAATGTGATGTTTGTGATGTTAAATAAAGTTTTTCTATGTCTATGTCTATGTCTATAATAAAAGTATGGAATAATTACATAAGGTCAGGTCATAAAATTGGTACATACATTAAATCCTTAGGTCAGTAATTCGCATAATTTCAAACACTCTCTCAATAACCGTCTAGCCGTCCGCAAACAAATCGCAGGAGTGTTGCACAGCACCGAGCTTATTGGCTCGGCCAACGGGCGAGTTGCGCCGCGAGACCGTGCGGGCGGGAGTGACCGCGAAGAGACGTAGCCGGTCAGCACCATAGACCTGTATAATAGGGACAAGACATATTGTTCTATACGTACAATTGCTTATACAAATAGCACCCATTTTGACGGCACACACATAAATATCTATCTCGTTTTTACTCAGCACTGTAACCCACAGCAAAAAAGGATGACAGTATTTCAGTACGTACATAAAGTGGTTCACGAAAACACGTAAATACCTAATGCGGCCGAAAATCCGCCATGTTTAGCGGCCCAAATGTCATTGTCAGTCAGTTCAGCCGGTACTTGTCCTGTCAAAAAGTCGTGGTGAAAATTATTAATTATCTTTCAATATATTGCTTGTGATTGAAAATAATTGAAGCCAAATGTGAATAATTACGTCGCGAATATGACAGTGTGTAGTGTATTAGGGTGCGGCATAAGAAAACCATTAAATCAGCCATCTATAACCTTACACAGGTACGCTATAATTTACATTAAAAATATTGGTTATTGTTAATGTTCCCGGGAAATTTAAGGATGTTTCACATTATAAATAGTATGGTTCTTCTATACAGTTATAGATCATGAAGTGATTGGATTTATTTAACTATATGTTTACGCTTAGATAATGTAAACATTTCAGCTAGGGTTGTACTTTATTTATCGACTTTGATATCGATATATTATGATTCCTTATTTACATTTTCTTATTTTATCATGCTACCCCGCTTAAAACCAACTAAATTATCTTAATTAAATAATTAAATCACATTTTATAGGTTACCAAGAAATGAACATAAAAAGAAAAAGTGTCTGGAGACGGAGACCCTGACCGACTCTCGGGAGCACTCGGGTCCGTGGGGTCGTTACTCCACAAGCTGCCCTGCGGGCTTTTTTATATTATTATTATAGTTTTTTTATGTAATTCGACAATAAGAGACCATATACATCTCTAAGTAATTGTAATATGTTAGTTTGAACTGGTAGTTGCAGTTAGTTGTATTTTATAAAATTGTTGATGTATTGTTATTATTGCTTGTATGTAAATATGATGATGATATGATGACGTGTAAAAGTACCCTTGTGGCCTATTTGCTGAATAAATGTTGAAGAAGATGAAGAGCGGAAGTCATTCCTTATTTTTGTAATTAAATAAATGTTCTGAAGGTGTTTTGTTTTTTTCACCCGTCGCTTGATAAGTTTGAATTTGTATCGCTCTCACTTATAGGTACGGCGCACCAAGGTCGAGGTGCGGTGCGGTAGTGTGTTACGGACTTTAGGGTTAGCAACACAACAAAATTAATTGTAATAGAGAGGTAAAGTCCAAGAAAAACTTTAGTAAACGTTTATGAATAAGGGGGTTAGGGTTAGACTTTACACATCTTACTCAATCAAAGTATCTTTTCACATAACTATATACTCATAAAGAATATTTAGTTACTTACTTCCTATTAAAATATAAACTCCACAAATAATTCATAATTAGTATTCTAAATAAAATGAGCCCTTCAAAAGTTATCGATGTATCGATAAAACCTAGTAACAGTAAAAATCTTTTGGATAGCACTAAAACCGCCATGTTTAGCGGCCGGATGACGTCACAGTGGCACGCATTTTTCGTTGACGTTTCACTTCCAATAGCTTTCCTATTTCAGTGGTCAGCACGAAACCGCGCACGCCCGTCCGGGACAAATAATCTACAAGCCTCGCCAACTAACTCGGGACAGTCCAGGCGACCACGCAGGATACGGAGCACGGTTATTAGCTGGTCGAACAGTCTGCGGGTCGCTAGTGCGTTGTATCCTAGCGTGCCCTGCAAGTAGGCTGTCGGATACATGAAAGGATAGTAGGGGAGAGGGGGGTAGCCTGGTACACTTTTTACATTAATTGTCATAGTTCCAAATATTACCTATTGATACCAGTTTTAAGCCTTTACACAACAACTTACGTTATTAACCTATGTAATTACTGCATTTGCACTTATATAAAGTTAAAGATAAAAGTACAAATTAGATTTTTGCAACTCAAGGAATAATGTTCGATACTGCCCCAAGAGTGGGTAGCTTTGAACTTACATGGGGCAGATTTGAAAAATGGTCTGTAACGGCAATAATATCGAGATATACGCGTTTTTTTTATCTGTACTTGGTACAATTTGTCACTAGAAATAATCGTGTTAACAGTTTACTCGTATAATTTGCAGTTACAACAAAGATGGGGTAGTTTTGTACACATATGTTTTTTGGAGTGTTCAAAAGTGCCTCAGTGGGGGTACCTATGAAAAGTATTGAAATCTTACTAAAGCTGCCCCCTTGAGGCAGTTTTGCACATACCATTTTTCAAAACTACCCCAGTAATGTTTTAACAGCGGATTGTATGAGTATTTATTATATTTTGATTTTCTTTATTTTTATAGTTCCTTACCATTTTTACCTGTTAACAAATAAATCAATAAACTGCAATGTTTTAATTATTTATAGAATACTAATTTAATATTTTGTAATATTCTACCTAAATACAAAATTCTAATAAATATTATATTAGGTCCTTACCTATGAAATTGGCGTTTTTGTTCATAGATATAAGTCTGATCCTAGTTTTTTTTTTTTTCAAATGTACATACACAATTACAATAAAACTGCAATATGATTTCGCCAAACTGCTTGACAGCAATTAATTGTTATTTTTTATTGTTAAGTGTTCAGAATTAAGCCTTGAAAATAGGTCTTTTCATGTGCTGTCGGTTCGAGTATTAAAATTACTTATATTTTTCTAATGGTACCAATTTTCAAGAAATGGAGATATTGAAAACATACCTTAAAGGTGTCAAAAATTACTGGAAAAATTTTGTTGGTTTGCCATCAAAAAAATATCCGCAAAATTAATTGTATGGAAATTCGTGTTTCGTTGAAATTCTCCGAACAAAACGCCAATTTCATAGGTAATGACCTAATATTAAACATGACTAAACGTAATAAGTACCGAACCACTTAGTTCATGGAATTTAGGTAAATGCATTATTAGCATTTACTAAAATAACTAAAATATTATTACGGTTTTAATTTACATACCTAAATGCCAGTCAATATCGGGGCAGATATGAACATTTCTTATGGCTGGGGTAATTTTGAACAAACTGCTATTCAAAACTGCCTCCTATTTATTTTTCATAACTACCCCAACACCTACTTTAAAAAATAAACTTCGTTATTTTATAGAAACATTGAAAATTTTGATTATTCATCCTTCTTCACTAAACATAATAGATTGTTCTATCTGATAAATTAACTTTCACTGACCAGTTCCTTCAAATACAGCCCGAGAAACCTTACAAATCTGCACAAATACCGCTAACGGGTAGCATCGAAAACAAACTAAGCTACTGATTCGTTCATGTTCTGTCAAACTTCAAATATGTCAGGTGACAGTTGTGTGGGTCGATGTTGCAAGCCCAAAATATGGATTTGGATCATTATTGCATCAAAAATACATTTTTAAACGCATTTGTTCTAAGCTGCCTCCAGTGATAGCTACCCCCCTCTCCCCTACCCGTACAGCTCCTTGAAGAGAGTACGCAGAAAACATTTCTGGACCTTCTCGAGCATTAGCATGTAGGTTGTCTCGTATGGGCTCCACACGCACGAGCTTGCTTCCAATTTGGATCGTACCAGATGTACCATATGAATGTGTTTAAATAAAAAATATAAAGTGCTTACCGTCAGCTATAAGATCCATCACTACAACTTTCAACAATATAATGTTTTACTTGAAAGAGATGTTGTTGAACGCATCACAGATAGGGAATGCAATAACCGGCCAAACTTCATAACCGGTTTCGGTTACGGTTATGCCCGAAAAATAACCGAATATGGGTTATAATCGGTTACGGTTATTTTCGACGAAAAATTATAAATTTAGATAGAAGTAATTAAAAAAATACAAAAATCTTTGTTTTAGTACCTACAGTATTAGGGAATGTGAGTAAAAGTCTTCGTTTTTTAGTAAAACACACCAAATACAGTAAAAGTAAAATATGACATTGGACGTGAAGAATTAGAATATTCAATAAAAATATTTCATAACTAGGGGAAGTAAATTTGGTATATTTTTGTTTTTAAGTCCACGTGTTTTATTTGTGAAGGAAAGACTTGAATATTAATTGGAGTTCTTTATTTTTTTAGGAAGCCATCTTCGATAACATTCTATTCCCCATTCTAAAACATATTCTAAACATAGACAATATATAAAAACTATAACACCATAGACAATATGGCCAGTATGAATCATGCCCCTTTTTTAATAAAAAATAAAACACCTCATTGACGTTGACGTGACAGGTGACATCTGACATGACTGGTCATACTGTAACATAAATTTACAAGTTGTTTTTAATCGAAACAATCTTTATAATTAAATACATCTGTGAATAAATGTTAACACAAGTTAAGTTAAATATGACATCAGTGAAAAAGTGATAAGTGTAAATTATACCATTGATATTGGACGACAAAGCAATGTTATAAGATGTACGGATTATAGAGTAACCCTGTATGGTTGTAATTCCTATTAAAGTTATAAATCTAATCGTTTTGGTTTAATTATTTGCCTTCCTGTTCTAGTAGTATAGTTACCAGTAGGCACTCTACGTATAACAGTGTCAGTTATAGGAATATTAGGAATATTGGGACTATTGGCACAATTAGGAATATTGGGACTGTTAGGTGCACAATTAGGTGGTGAAGATTGAAATGAATGTTGATTTTTGGAACTATTGGCGTTTGGTGTTGAACATAAAAACGAATGTTGATTTTGATCAGAATTAAAAGCATAAGAATCATGGTTATTATTTTCAAGATCTTTAGTATTATTGTAACTTATACACTCACTGTCAGAATCAAAAGGATAAGAATCATAGTTATCATCATTATTTTCAGAATCTCTAGTATTAGTGCGAGTTACACTTTGACTGTTCTGTGGACAATAAATATGTTGCTGATTGCGTCTATATAAAACATTATCACTATCTTTTATGACATATGAACGAGGATGATCAGCCTTAGATACTATTCTACCTTTACGCCATTTATTATCAGAAGGTTTTTTCTTGAAATAGACAAAATCATTATCATTCAAAGCAACAGACATCCTAGCATGTTGATTGTAGTAAGATCTCGTTTTATCTAAATTTACCTTCTTATGTTCCAAATGTTCTTTAAAGTTTACTATTTTAGGCTTTAAAATGGTGGCTTTAGCCGGTAGCTTTGTTCTTAATTGCCGCGACATTAGTAATTGAGCAGGAGAACTAAGATTTCCTCTCGGGGAATTCCTATACTGTAGTAAACCAATATAGGGATCTGTTCCTGATTCATCACATTTTCTGAATATATTTTTGACAATCCTAACACTAACTTCAGCGAGACCATTAGATCTTGGCAAGTATGGACTTGAGGTAATATGTTCAAATTCCCAATTGATTGAAAAAGCTTTGAAAGCTTGAGAGTTGAATGGTGGACCATTATCGGTAAGAAGTTGTAATGGAACACCATGGCGAGCAAAGATAGACTTTAAGTTAGTAATAACAATGTTACTATCACTGCCTTTCTGTAAATGAGCGACTTCAATGTAATTGGAGTAAAAATCCACAACAAGTAAGTACTTTTTGGACTTATAGTCAAACAAATCTGCAGCTACCTTTTCCCAAGGATATATAGGTTGTTCATGCGACATCATTGGATCTTTAGGCTTATTATTCATGAACATAAGGCAATGTTCACATTGTTTTATCTTGGACTCTATATCACTATTGATGTTAGGCCAGTAGACTGTACCTCTAGCCTGACCTTTGGTTTTCTCAATACCTAAATGACCTTCATGTAAAATAGAGAGCATTTCAGATCTCAAAGACATGGGAATGACAACACTTTGACCTTTAAAAACTAAGTTATTAATGACATGAATCTCATCTCTGATGTTCCAATATGGGGAGACAATAGGATCAATTTCCTTTTTAGAATTAGGCCATCCATTTTTGAAATAAAGTTTCAGTTTTTGTAAAGATTCATCTTTATTAGTGTGTTCAAGGATTTTATTCAACTTGTCTTTAGTAATAGCCAAATGAGAAGTTAATAAATTGACATGAATTTCTACATCTTTTTCTAAATCATTGAAATTGAATTCACAATTAGACTCATCTTGTACCGGAGCTCGAGATAAGGTATCAGAGATATACATTTCTGACCCTTTAGTATAAGAAACTACTAAATGATATGCTTGTAAGGCAATCATCATGCGTTGTAGTCTAGCAGGAACCTCGGCTAATGGTTTTTTGAATAAGGTCACCAGCGGTTGGTGATCAGTCTCTACATGAACAATGTTACCATACAAATACTGATGGAATTTCTTAGCACCAAATAAGATAGCAAAAAGTTCTTTTTCTATTTGTGCATAGTTTTCTTGAGACTTGGTAAGGGACTTAGACGCATAAGCTATTGGATTTCTCCCATGAAAAATCACAGCACCGACGGCAGACTTTGAAGCATCAACTGACATTCTTATGGGCTTCTTTAAATCAAAATGAGTGAGGACTGGTGCTTTACAAATTAATGACTTTAGCTTACCAAATTGTTTTTCATGAGATTGTGACCATTGCCAAATATTTTCTTTCTTTACCAAATCTCTAAGAATACTAGTTTCCTCAGCTAAATTTGGAATGTATTGACCTAAGTAATTTACCATTCCTAGGAATCGTTGCAGTTCCTTGACATTTGTTGGATTAGGCATTTCGGTAATGGCTTTTATTTTTGACTTATCAGGAGAAATGCCATGTTTGTTAAACATATGACCCACATAATACACTTCAGACATATTAAATTGACATTTTGACCTATTGAACTTGATGTTCACTTCCTGTGCTCTTTTTAAAAGATTGGCTAATCGTTCGTCATGTTCAGCTTGCGTTTTACCAAAAACTAATAAATCATCTATGAATATCTGAACACCAGGTAAGTCACCAAATAATTGGACCATAGTTCTATGAAAGATTTCAGAACTTGAATTAATTCCGAAAGGTAAACGAAGGAATTTGTACCTGCCAAATGGGGTATTGAATGTACATAAATCGCTACTTTCCTCGTCTAAAGGTATCGTCCAGAATCCTGAGCTAGCATCTAACTTGCTGAAAACTGTCGCTCCAGCTATATTTGATCGCAAATCGTTAAAAGTAGGAAACGTATAGTGAGGTCTTTTTATAGCCTCATTCAAGCTACGTGGATCCAAACAGACACGAAGGGAAGGGTACCATTTGCTTTTTCGACTACGACAATAGAGTTGACCCAATCAGTGGGCTTTTCGATTTTTTCAATGACATTTAATTTTTCCATTTTATTTAATTCATCTTTTAGACGCGTTTGCAAAGCAAAAGGTATTCTTCTAGTGGCACTAATCTTAGGTTTGACACTAGGATCCACATCCAAATGAGCTTTTACGGGTAGACAACCTAAACCTTCAAATAAATTTGGATATTTATCAACGACATTGGGTACTGACCTTGATTTTGAAGATTTTAGACATGACTTTTTAGGATTTTGACCGACCTTTTGTTCTTCAATGTTTAATACCCTTTTGACTATCCCAAATTCATCAATGGTTTGTTGTCCAATAATGGTTCGACTTACAATATCTGCTACCACAAAATAGACCGTTGCTGTTTCATTGTTGGAAAATGTGCATTTTAAGTAGCATCCTCCAACAATGGGTATTTTGTTACCTGTGTAAGAATAAAGTTTATGATTAGCACTAATGATAGGTACATTTTTATCCAAGTCTTCTAGTACAAATCTGGAAATAACATTGATTTCAGCACCTGTGTCAATCTTACATGGCACAGTTTTGTTGTTTACTTTTAAGTTCATTGTCCATTTACTTTTATAGGAAGGGTTATCAATGCTTGCTATGATATAAATATCATTATCCCTGCGGATGCTTACCATGTTGACATTCTTGTTGAAGAAACAGCATTTTTCGTAGTGGTTACTTCGCTTGCAAATTCTGCAAGTGACTCCTTTGGCTGGACACCTAAAACGATGTATTTGCCCACAGCGTGTGCATGTGCTCGTACGCGAGTTGCTGGGACTTCTGTTTTCACGACGGTAGTTGTTGCTGGGACTTCTGTTATCACGACGGTAGTTGTTGCCGTTTGACGTTGACGTTCTTCGAGACTGTGACTGATTTTGAAACTGCATCAACTGTTTGATTTTCATTACTGTTTATCTTAGATGATCGTTCCTGTGATAATTTCATACTCTTTGCAATTTTGAGGCATTTTTCGATTGTTAAGTTGTCTTCTTGTAGCAGTCTTTGTTTTACTTTTTTATCCGATATCCCAATGACAAATTTGTCTTTTATGAGACTATCTTTTAATCTGTCAAATTCACAATAATAACTCAAGTTGGTTATTACCGTGACATACTCTTCGAAATCCTCATCGGAATTTTGCTGTCGTGAGAAGAAGTTATATCTTTCCACGGTTAGGTTTTTAAGAGGATTAAATTTGGCGTCGAATTTTTCTATCACTTCTTTTAGAGTGGCTGTTTTTCTATCTATGGAGAAAGAATTAAATATAGTGAGTCCTTCATCTCCAAGTAGGTTGAGTAATATGGCTACTTTTCTATTTTCTGGGAAGTCGTCGAGCTTGTTTGCTTCCGTGTAAATTTCAAATTTTTGTTTCCATATTCTCCATCTTTCCGGGACTTGACTGTCGATTTTCAAAGGTTTTATTGATCCAATTATTGAAATATCTTTGGCATGGCGTTCATCTTCTTCATTATCCGACTTCTCATCTTCTGACACCATGTTTTATTTGTAAAGGAAAGACTTGAATATTACCCTTCGGCCGCGTACGATACCGGAGATTCGTAACCAATTGCGATAGAAGAAAGAATCTACTTTTTACGATACTAGTTACTAAGCAATAAGTTTTTTTCCTTACACGTTACTAGTATCGAAGTAGGAATTTCTATTGAAATAATGAATTACGTAAGCGTACTTTACATTCTTAATACGGAACTAAAATAAACTTTCAAAATGATATCAGAACCTCTTTAAATATTGATAGCATTAAACCCTCTCTAGATTGTTGGCCGGTTATACTGTCAATGTCTTGTTTATTTCTTTATCGATGTCAATTGCCTGTGTTGAATGAGCATTTAGTTTAATTCTGATATTTCATCTACAAAACCTTAAAAAAAGCTGATTACAGTTAAAGTAAAGTGAAGATAAATAAGAGGACGGAACAAACAGAATTAATATGGAATTAGACTTCATTTCCACAAAGAGGGGTGGGAGATCATTATTGAATAATGGTCGTAGATATCATAGAAAGTAATTCTACGCAAACGGTGGCACTTTTTGGCTTTGTTTTAATAATAGTAGCCTGGGTTGTAAAGGCAGTGTCTCTCTCAATGACAGGAATGAAGTGGTGAAAACTAAAATTCATATCGACACCTGTAAAGAAGATTTTTCTGCCAATAGGATTCTTAAAGAACTGGATACTTTGAAGAGGAACTGTTCTCATAATTTCGAGAGTATTCAAAAACAATACGAAGACATGGTATTTAATTTGGAGGATGAAGGACTTGACCTTTTACAATCGATCCCCGGTTTTCAGAACGTTAAGACTGGGCTTTATAATGAAAGGAAAAGGGTTCTTGGAGCACCTAAATTACGATTTAAATCATGTAAAGAAGTCACAATACCTGAAAAATTCAAAACATTCCTGCTGGCCGAATATGAGGATGACGATAGAAAAATTTTGCTGTTTTGCAGTAAAAAAATTGTACCATTAATCAAAGAAGGAAGATATATGCATATTTTGGGCGATGGTACGTTTAGTTCGAGCCCTAAAGGCTTCAAACAATTATACACCATTCACGGAGTTGACGAGCATACGTCAAATATAATACCATTGATTTATTGCTTACTTCCTGATAAAAAATTTGAAACTTACACCATTGTATTTAGATTAATACAATCTCAATTCGAAGACTGGAAACCAGAAAAAATTACCGTTGACTTTGAATTAGCCCCAATGAAAGCAATTCGAAAAGTCTTTCCTTCGGTGGTCGTCAAGGGATGTTTCTATCACCTTAACAGGTGTTTGTTCCGAAAAGCCAAATTCTTGAAGATGACTACAAGGGTCAAAAGAAGGCACGTAGCAAGATGTGCTAGCCTTGCTCGATTGCCAAAAGAGTACATTCAAACAGGTAAAGCTTATGTGATGTGTAAAAGTCCACATGGGGATGACATAAAGAAATTTAATGAATATTTCCAAAAGCAATGGATGAAAAGAACTGATTTTGTTAGAGTCTGTAACTGTTCTGAGGAAAAAATAAGAACAACAAATAATATCGAAGGTTGGCACAGCCGTTTAAATAGATTTGTTGGGCGAAAGAATCCGACGCTAGCACAACTGCTCGAGATATTATCCAAAGAAACCAAATTATTCAACATATTTAAGAAACAAACGAAAATGTCAAAGGAGTACCAAGAGATCGAGGCTGAAATTAAGCAATCAATTGCACAACTAAACCGAAACGAAATATCGGTGGGTCATTGTATAGAATTGATAGCTCCTTTTCGATTTTAATTTTTTTTGCTTTTGTTCTGTTTTTAGTTAAGCCAGTTCAGCGTAGATGTTTTCTTTACCAACGGCAAAGCTTTGCTGTTTGACCGTGTGTTTAAGTAATTTGTAATTTTTCTTCTTACTGTGATTACATACACATACGTTATGATATAAATTCATAAACTAAATAAAGATATTAAAATAGTAAATATTTTTTTAATTATCACTGATTCACTGGACTTTTCACTTGTAAAAAAAAGTTTGAATCTCTAATCTCTATACTGTGACATATATAAATTATATCTATCTATCTATCTATCTATTGTTAATTAATAACATGTAAAGACAAATACATAACATTTACCGGGTTTAACGGCATTTTATTTATTAAAAAAAACAACCAAGTTAAATGCACAATACGCCATAGATATTAAGAGACATAGAATATACAATTATACATATTACTATCCCGCGTACCCTCGTTCGAAACTAGTTTCGGAAAAAACATAAAAATTGTCGCTCGAAACCAGTTACGAAAGAATTACGTGGTTTCGTTTGAGTAAAAAAAAGCCTTGAGTTGTAACTAGTATCGTAAAAAGTAGATTCTTTCTTCTGTCGCAATTGGTTACGAATCTCCGGTATCGTACGCGGCCGAAGGGGAATATTAATTGGAGTTCTTTATTTTTTTAGGAAGCCATCTTCGATAACATTCTATTCCCCATTCTAAAACATATTCTAAACATAGACAATATATAAAAACTATAACACCATAGACAATATGGCCAGTATGAATCACACGAATGACAAAAAACATAGTCACAGGCGTCCCAGCCAAAAATGGCAGGATTTTGTAGTCATTAGATGATAAAAACATACAATTTAAGTCATAAATAAATAACCGAAAATAACCGTAACCGGTTATTCGAGTTTCCAATATTCGGTTATGAAATTTTGTTAAAATATTCGGTTATAACCGAATATTTCGGTTACGGTTATAACCGATTTGCATTCCCTAATCACAGAATTGCAACTGATTTAATTGCGCGATTGCACTTACCGCGTTAGCTGACTTCGGCGCCCTGTAACTCATAAAATTAGAAAGTTAGGCATGATCTATTAATGGGTTTGGGGGTTAAAGAATGTATTTATCTAATCTAATTACACATCAGTGGAAATTTGATAGTGAATTTGGCCACCTAGCTTGTTCTAGGGTGGATTTCAAAATCCTGCGAAAACTTATGGTTCGGTCTTTATAAAAAAAACTAGTAGGTTGTGCGAGTTGCAACTTTTTTATATGTTTTTAAGAACTATTATCTTCATGTTCCTTCAATTACCATCTCCAATAACTTAATAGTTTTTTTTATATAAAAAAATTTATGTGTCTTAAATCATCACCGTCTACCGGAAAAATCTGAACCTTTTTGTTTGCAGTGAAAATTATAGCATACCTATCGTACAATTGCGATTTTTCTTTTACTTATATCTTTTCCATGTTGTTGTTTAACACATGAAAAAATATGCAATAATTCCTTCACCGAGAAAGTACATTTAAAAATATTTAAAATTTTGTCACGAATATTCGTCAACACCGTCATGGTAATGTCAATGTGAGCTTATCTCCGTTTATGAACAACGAAATACCGCTAAAGGTCCTTGCCCTATTTTTCACTTTAATATAGAATGCCAAAAATGCTTTCACTATAAAGTCACATCATTGAATCGTGAGAAATATTACGAACAAATTTGTAAAACGTAGTTTGTCACAACAGAGCATCATCACCGTTATGCTTTGGTTTAAAAAAGTTACAAATGATATATTAGAAATAATTACTGAAATGAATGGCAAACTACATGAAGTTCATTGTGTAGCATAGACATTAACTACTATTATTCGTATTCTAGAAATAAAAACAAGAATCTCTCAAATCGTCAACACCATACCCATCATCACCGGGAAAAAATGACGACCGGTGATGATTTCATGTGTATGGTGATGACAGTTCTCAGAAACTTTTCTAGTTATTTTGCTATAATTCATTATGAAATTAAGCTGTATGTTTGAAAAACGTTCTCTATGTCTTCTAACACTATATAATGTCTACCTTATAAATGTACAATAAATGTAGAAGAAGATATAACTATTTCTTTCACACTAGAGGATGGTTAGTTTTTAAATAAATTTTGACTGAAGTAGGCAAAATTTAGGTCACTTAGAACTTAGAACATACAAATGTTATTTTTTATAATCTAATAATGTAAATCGTGCAACTTAGAGTCTGTAATTGCATGTTAGTCGTGTTAAAACAAAGTATTTAAACAAGCAACATATATTCAGTTTTAAGCGACCATAGGCTACGGTACTGGCTCTCTATCGGGATGGCCTTATGTTTTTTGATAATATTATATTAATTGATGTATATAATTACAGCAATTAATAATTATACCATTGGGTAGTCACCGGACCCAATACCTAACATTTTTTAACTTATGACATGCATTACAAGTAGGGGTCTTGCAACTTATAAAACACTGATTATATATTAATGTTTAGCTATTAAACAACATATATATGGATTTAAATAATTATAGCTATTTTTAAAGTTAATTTATAAAACAACAAAAATACAATCTTATGCAATGAATCAAATCAAAAAAAAAAGTAATATATCATAAAAATTATGCTCATTGGTAAGCCAATTTTATAATATGATATAAATACCAAGTTATGCAGTAGATAAAAGAAGATGCTGGTTTAAACTGATAATAAGAGTACAATATTGTTAATATGATTTAACATAAAAAACCCAAAAAAATAAATGAATACATAAATTGCCTATTTCGGAATATAAATTATTTAAAATTATACAATAAAAATACTTGTTATATATTTATTTATATGAATAAAATGTATTTTTTATAATTTTCTAAAAATAATGTATGTAGTAGCTAGTCTTATGTTCAAAAACATGTTATTTGTAATGTTTATTAAAGTTCTAAAGCCTTACAATTAAAAAAAGTTTTTGTTTTTTTAATACGTTTTTAATACATATATAAATTAGTTCCCAAATCGTCATTACCGTACATGCAGTGTCATTACCGTCTATAAAAGAGTCATTACCATACCATGGTTGTCATCACCATCTTGCGTTTTTATTTTCCGAAAGCGATAACTCCAAATATAAGCCACAAATGATTGTATAAATACCATAAATATCCTCAATATACAGTCCCCTATTACTTTACCCAGCTAGAATCGTGTTAAATTAAACATTAAAAAATAATATTTTTTTGTATGGTGAAATTTTTTGTGATGAAATCCACCCTCTAGACGGAACACTATGCGTATGAGGGTATGGTCCATAACAGGTGACTATTATCTTTAGAGTCAAATGTTTGTATCTGCTGAAGTTCCTCTTAATCTAGTAGAGCTTCGAGTTTATATAATTGTTCTTATGGAATTATTTCCAGTTTCAACGGCTGTGCGTTATTTCGGATTATTATATTCGACATTTGGAAGGATATAAGTTTGATTGACTCTCCTTTAATTTCGTTTCTGTAGTTTTTAACAGATGAGCTTGCGGTGGTGAAACTACACCCTTCAGGAATTTCGATCAGGTATGTTCCTTGGATAATATAAATACTTTATTAATATTTATTTATTATTCTCTTTATTTATATCTCATCTTAAGTTAGGTTATTTTATAATATGAATATAAAAGTAAAATATAAAAACACTTACAAAACAATAAAAATTAATATAAACTCATTATAAAAAACCTAACCTAGGGTGCCGCCAGCAGCGGGGCAAGGCCCAAGCTACCGGTGGTCAGGGCTGCAGAGAGAGGAACCGGCGGACTATCCGCGCCGTGTTCAAGATCACCGCCTTCTGCATCTGACCCTTGATCCAACCACCTAGCGAGTGTCTCTCTCTCTCATATTTATTTATTATTGTTATTTATTTATTACTAAAAGCTGTGTCAGGTGGAGATCGCTATATGCATATCGGCAATGTTTTCAGTGATAAAGAGATCCCGATACAGCCCATAACATAATAATAATATACAATATATAAGACACGACACCTCTCGACATCCTTGAGCCGCTCACACCGATGTTGCCCTTGAGCCATCCTAGATGTCCCTTTTTGTGGGGGCGAGTCACCGTCTTCCAGAAATAAAATTGCGTACCGGTTTATAAGCAGACGTCCGGTTTCTTATCTCATAGCTCAGTACTTTGTCCATCGCTTTCACCCAATAACCTAGTTCATTTTAGATCCCATCAACTCTCAATAGTCCTTACACCCTGGCGGGTGCTGCCTCTGTGTGCGTCCCATGACACGGGCAAGGGCAGCATTCGCCCTTTGTACCCCTTACATTTTATTAAAGTGTCAAAAGGGCCTCTACGTGCTGGCTTCGGCTCCGCGCACGCCTCCCAAACGTCCGGAACATGGGAAAGATATGCAATAATATTATTTATATTAATATTTCGTGTTTTTTTTAGAGCATGTAACGTTTGATCATTGCTATGATAGACGTCACCAGCATGAAGATCACACCTACTCTAAAGTCAGCTCTTCAGAAATTGCTGGTAGCTAATTATCCATAATTTTGCTTAATTATTCTAATAAGATAATACTATACATCGTCGGGTGACAAGCAAAAGTCACTAACTAACACCATTGAAATTATTGGACAATAAACCGTGTTAAAAGTGTAATAAAGTGCATTGTTACTTTAATTTTTTGATAGTACTTAGTGACTTTTGCTTGTCACTCGACGACATATGCTAGAGCTTTAAACCTGCCCTGTGACCCTGCTTGTGACACTGACCGTCTGGTTCGAATACCATAAGAGCATTTATTTATGTGAGCGGCACATATATTTTGTTCCTGAGTCATGGCGTGTAATTAAGGCTACTCTGGGATTAAGTTCATTTTCAGTGTAAGAATGTAGTTATACATTTATTTATTTAACTATTTAATAAATAGCAAAATATTATTTAAAGTATCATTGTCAAAACAGTTAACTAACCATTTGTAAACCTTATTGCATTGAAGTAAAGTCTACATTGGTAGACTATTGAGTCAAAAGAATATGTGCTGATATTGTCACACAAGATGATATTAAAATATTCCTGGTATTTAGTCTAAGCATTATTTAATAAACATTTATTTATTACAGGCTCATCACTGCAGCAACCTCACTCTGTGCCAGATTCACAGATAGTGCCGGAGCAGCCTACTGCATCAGGTACTATTTTTTTTGTTTCTGTATTATTAAAATAATGTCGAAAGCTTGAATTACCTATAAGTATGTACGAGTATATAAAATAAAATAGTAGTAGGTATATTTGAATAGGATGTATTTTACTTTTAAGGCATATTTTTCCATAACATTTTTTATTCAGGCTCACTGCAGCAACCACACACTGTGCCAGATCCACAGATAGTGCCGGAGCAGCCTACTGCATTAGGTAACTTTTATTTTTTATTTTATTCGTTTAAGAGTCACAAGAGACCGCCGCTATAAAGCCTCTCTCATGCAGTAGAAGTTACGCTTTCATATGCTTATATCATCTTCCTCGCGTTGTCTTGGCTTGTTGCCACGGCTCATAAGACCCTGGGGTACGCCTGGGAACAATGACAACTAATCCCACGAATTGGCGTGGGCACTAATTTTTACGACAGCGACTGCCAAAAGGCCTTCCAACCCAAAGGGTTAACTAGGCCTTATACTTCGGATTAGTTCAGTTTCCTCGCGATGTTTTCCTTCACTGAAAACCGACTGGTAAATATCAAATGATATTTCGTACATAAGTAACCGAAAAACTCATTGGTATGTACAAACCGAGTTTGAACCTGCAAGTTCCGGACCAAAGGTCGCACGCCCTTACCGTTACCGCCTTACCGCTAGGCCACCAGCGCTTCACCTTTTATGTAACATGAAAATATAACATATCGCCTATCAGTGAATAGAATCAGGCGTTACTTTGCGGAAATCCATACTAATGAAAACCAAAAAATTACTTTGCTAATCCGCGAAAAGATAACGTGCTAGTCAATCAGTGCTAACCCGTTATACTTACTTGCGTATTTTTACATGCAATTAATATTCCCACCCTCCCACCGCAAAAATAAATACGCAAATAAATATAACAAAACACCACCAAAAGAATAAACCTCGACACGTGTTTCGCCTCTCTACGAGGAGGAGTTGTTGACGGTCTGACGCCCGGCAACGGAAACCGTTCCCGGGCTTTTTCCTTTTTATTTTGGTTTTAATATCGCCTATCGGCATTACTTTGAAAAAAAACTCGTAGATTGTTCTGTCAATCAAACATCAACATTTATTCAGCAAATAGGCCACAAGGGCACTTCTACACGTCAACATTGAATTTACATACAAGCAAAAATTATAACATCAATAATTTTATAAAATAAAACTAACAATTCAATCTAACGTATTACAATTACTAAGAGATGTATATGGTCTCTTAATGTCGAAATACATACAAAATACAGATACAAAACACAAAAAAAAAAATCTATAATATTTATATAGAGGTGTAAATGTCTCTAGGTGTCAGAACTATTAAGAGAAAAGAAATACGAGAGCAGAATGAGGCGTCTCACTCTAATTAATTAATAAAAATAAAGTTACTAAGTATAATAGCTTGTGTTAGCTCAAACAGACCAGTCTCCACAAACAGCACCCGTTCACGAATATGACGCGTATCTCAGCCATCGCCTCCCTCAACCTTCATTCGGGAAAGTGGCGACCCGATCAACGACGCCAAAAGAAAGATGTGGTTATATCTACGTACCTATGGGATGCATTAGATGCATACAGAGTTACTGCCTTTCAACTTTAAGTAGCAGTGTGAGATACGAGATTTTTCAAAGTAGTGACTATTCTATATCTATCTATGTCTCGTATATTAATAGCAGATGTTAGACATTGTTTTACAAAGAAAATAGAGCAAGTATAAGTTTTATCCATGCACAAATTCTTTCAGTTTTATCGCTTAACCCTTTATCAGGCTAAATTTCCCATATACGGCACTTCAAACATGCGTTCTATTTTCGATGAGTAAGACTGGCATTCTATTGTCATTTCTAAAATGTCAGCCTGGCCCCAATTTCACATCGGTGACAGGTGCGACAATTGTAAAATCATTTTTGCTGACGTCACAGGCATCCATGGGCTACGGTTACCACTTACCATCGGGCGGGTCGTATTCCTGTTTGCCACCATCATTGTATTATTTAAAAAAAACTTTATTATCTCGGAACAAAACAGATTCGGAAATTGTCAGAAACAGAAGTTTCTGACAACTGTCAAGATTTAGAAGAATTGTAGGTAATTATTGACAGGAAATTGTCGGAATTTCGTGACAATTGTGTTTCTTGTGACAATTGTCATAAACTTAGCAAGAGAAATATCTGTTTATTTCCGATATAATAAATTTTTTTTTAATAATACAATGATGGTGGCAAACAGGAATACGGCCCGCCCGATGGTAAGCGGTAACCGGAGCCCATGGATGCCTGTGACGTCAGCAACAGTGATGTTTTACAACTGTCGCACCTGTCACCGTGGTGAAATTGGGGCCTGGTAAAGGGTTAACTAACCTAGGTCAGGCGTGGCTCACTCCGCGATTTCGTCGCTTTGCTACAGGTAGCTAAAAGTACATCCGTTCCACACCAATTTTGGGGAAAGCCCGCTGGCTGCATATTGGGATTTGACTTAAGTGCGAGCTACAAGTGAGCCTCCACTATCATTAGTATAATTAATAAATAAAAACTACCAACTAGTTACCACATTACATTAAGGCACTAGCGGTTTTGTAGTTGTAGGCATATAGACATAGTAGAGCATGCTACAGTAAAACATAACTATTAGTATAACAATAGGTAGCATTACATTATGTATAGAAACACATGTAATATACTAAACAATTAGAATAAATTAGCCTAGCCAAAGATAACTAATATTTTTTTGTTAACATTAAAATGTATTAATTAACCTTAAAAGGGGAGTTAGCTCATTATTAGCTATAGCGACTAGATTACACAACTTAAAACCAGTTCAAAGGAAATCTAGGGTATAATTTTTTTAAGTTAAGTAGCAGAAACCACAGTGTGGTGGCCACACACTGTGATTTCTAACATATAACACATGATAGTCATGGTCTAACCACAACATAGTGTTAAAAGGTAAAAGTGTAAATTGTAGTTTTAGAGAAGTATAATTTAACTTACATAGGTAAATTAAATATAAATAATAATTAGCATACTAAATAAATAAAAATGAGGTTTAGTGTCAAACGATAATAAATATTAAACGCATGTATATATCTGCATGCATAGTTAACGTCGTAATGGACTCCATGATTTTTTTTGAGAAAAGATTTTTTTTTTCTCCGGTTACCCCGGCTGCCTCGGTTAAGCGGTGCTTAACCTCTTTGCCGAGAGAGGGGATATTGTAGCGATGCTACATATTTGCCTATGATGGATACATACTTTATCATACAAGATAACCTGTACAACATGACTGTCGCATTTCCAACAAAATAACATACACCACAGTGTGACACTTATGTAAAACGGTAACGTACCTTCCTAGCTGCAGGTTGATTAACATATCCTGCCTCCTGGCTGACTGGTTTCGAAGGAACAAGTCTGAAGAGCATGCCACTTGAACGGAACTTGTCACCCAGGTTGTACTGAGGTTGCTGAACCAAACCTGGCTTCACGCATATCAAAATGATCCTCGTGATCCACCCTAACTGCTCAAGTAGGTCACATCCTAATTTAATTCGTATTTTGGAATCATTTTCGGAATTTTTATGAAACACAAATCGCGATTTCGACGGTGTCTAGGAGTCGGGATTCTTGACAGATGAACTGTCAAAAAAAAGTTACGCGTTTAGTGACCGCATCAGAAGGAAGATATTCTTTTAGGGCCCAAGATTAAAACATGCTAATTCTTATGAAATATAGTTTTATTTCTCTATGACAGTAATGAATTGACAATTGCGCAGACTTTTCTTCCCCGCGCAGACAATCCTGCGCGGGAATGTGCGCAGCAGCTACAGGGCTCCCCCTCAAGCGAAGCGTACTGGTCACCTGACGGTTCTACCTGACCGAGTACACTTTGCCGGAGGTTCATTAGCATTACCAGGTTCACTCAGATTCACTGTATAGGCGGGCTTTAAGCGGTCAATGGATACTGCGACGACCCGTCCTGGCAATTGTATTGTGAAAACTTTATCACTACGCGTCAATACTGGATAGGGCCCTTTATATGGAGCTTGTAGCGGTTTGCGCACTGCATCTTCACGCAGGAAAACATTCGCAATTCTGCAAATCAGGATGCACAAAAATCCTTCTACTGCTAGAGTGTACCTTTTGCGTAGGCTTGAGATCATTTATGATTTGCCGAAGTTGTTCGACGTAATCAAAATTTATGACAGGATTTACAGAAATGGACGATGAAATGAAATCTCCTGGCAAACGGAGTGAACAGCCATACGTAAGTTGGGCTGCACTGACACCAGAGTCGCTGCGCAGCGCTGAGCGTAGTCCAAGCAGGACAGTGGGGAGTTCTTCGACCCATTTATCTCGATCACACAGCCGCGCCATAAGAGCTGCCTTTAGGCATCTATGCCAGCGCTCGATTTTACCATTGCTCTCTGGGTGATATGCTGTTGTACGTACTCTTTCGATGCCAAGTAATTTAGTCAGAGATGAAAAAAGTTCACTTTCGAATTGACGGCCTTGATCAGTTGTTATAGTTGATGGGCACCCAAAACGTGCGATCCATGCTTCGTATATAGTTTTAGCCACAGTTTCAGCAGTCATATCTCGAATAGGTATTGCTTCAGGCCAGTGCGTTGTCCTGTCTATAATTGTGAGTAAATACCGGTGTCCAGCCGATGAAGTACTCAGAGGACCGACGAGGTCAGCATGTATATGTTGGAAACGTGCGCTCGGTGTGAAACATCCGACGTTGCTGTAAGTATGACGCTGAACCTTCGATTGTTGACATTGGATACAAGTTTTGGCCCAAATGCCGACATCCTTGTTCATTGATGGCCAAAAATACCTCTCTTGTATCATCTTCCTAGTAGTCCTGATACCCGGGTGACTTATATTGTGCACGGTATCGAAGGCAGTGCGGCGTAAATCTTCAGGTATGTAAGGTCTAATGGCTGATGTAGATACTTCACAATAAATCGGCTCTGCTGAGTTTGGCAAGATGATTTTCTTTAATTCTATATTCTTTTTTAGTAACAAATGGTTGATAGACTTGTCATTCTGCTGTAATTGTGCGAGTTTATCATAGTCGAACACGGATGGTGTGGTGATAGTCTCAATGCGTGACAATGCGTCCGCAACCACGTTATCTTGGCCACTTACGTGCCTGATATCGCTGGTAAATTCGCTAATGAATGACAGCTGTCTGGAACGGCGAGGAGTTTCTGACTCAGATGACGTTTTCATAAGTGCGTATGTCAGCGGCTTATGATCCGTAAAAATGATTAACTCACGGCCTTCGAACATTTTCCTAAAATGTTTCACAGACATATATATAGACAATAATTCTCTGTCGAACGTACTATATTTTTGCTGGGCGTTTGAAAATCTTTTTGAAAAATATCCCAACGGCTGCCATTTATTGTTAATGCGTTGTTGGAGTACACTTCCCGCGCTCTGGTCGCTAGCGTCACAAAAAAGAGCTATAGGCGCGCTATGAGAAGGGTGGGCGAGCATCACAGCATTGTTTATAGCTTTCTTGCATGCCTCAAATGCCTCATCCGCTTCAGGGTTCCACTGTATGACAGTTTTATCGCGTTTCTTGCAGTTATGCAAAAAAAAGTTTAATGGCGTTTGAATTTGTGCTGCGTTGGGAATGCTGTCGTGGTAAACGTTGACCATTCCAAGAAACCTTCGTAGTTGTTCGATGTTTTCAGGTTTTGGGTAGCTGTTAATAATTTGAATTTTGTCTTCTGGTGGTTTAATTCCGTGCGGTGTTACTGTGTAGCCGAGGAACTTGACAGATTCTTGACCCAACACGCATTTTGAGGGGTTGATTGTGACACCGTATTCGTTCAGTCGTTGTAGGACTGTCCGGAGGTGATTTTCATGAGTCTTCGCGTCCTTTGATGCAATGATTATATCATCGATGAAGGGGAAAACATAATCTAGACCAGCAAGGACTTGATGAATAAATCTTTGAAATGTCTGTCCAGCATTTTTTAAACCTTCTCTCATCATCGGAAACTCAAAAAGACCGAATGGCGTAATTATAGCGGTTTTGTCGATATGATTTTTGTGCATAGGAATCTGTTGATACGCCCGGTTCAAGTCGATCGTACTAAAAATATTCATACCGTGAAGTTGGTAGGTAAAATCTCTTAGTCGAGGAACGGGGTAACGATCGGGTTTTGTGACAGAGTTTAACCGTCTATAATCTCCGCAGACTCGTATGTCGCCATTTTTCTTAGGCACAACGTGAAGTGGACTTGCCCAGGGGCTCTTGCTAGGTCGACAGGACTGTTGCTCAATCATGTGATCAAATTCCTTTTTGACTGCAAGGTACCGGTGTGGCGGGAGCGGGCGTGGGCGTGCATGTACGGGAGCTCCATTAGTCTCAATGTAGTGCTCGACGTTGTGCTTGGGAGCGCTCTTCATTGAAGATGGTCTTATAATATCGGGAAATTCATTGAGAATGTGATGATATTTTTGTTCGAGATCAATGCTGCAGATCGTCGGCTGCGAGGTCTTACAAATCGGAGTTCTGACAGCAAGGTTGGTTTTCTTATCAATCAGACATCGTCCGTCAAGATCGACGAGCAATTGGTGGTACTTCAGAAAATCAGCGCCGATGATTGGCTTACTAACTGCCGCGATAATAAACTTCCATCTAAATGTACGTTTTAAATTGAAATCTAGGTCCAATATCTTTTCGCCGAAAGTAGGTATTATGCTGTTGTTCGCTGCATAAAGGTTGAAGGAGGTCGGATGGCCACGGAATCCTTTAGGCTTTGGAATGACAGAAATATTTGCGCCAGTGTCAATAAGGAATTTAATTTTGGTGTCTTGATCAGTAACGAACAGGCGGTGTGAAATATCCGATGCGCTAGTTCCCGCCTCAGCTAACGTCGGTACTAGTTTTCCTTATTATTGCTCTTCTTGAAATTACAGGGGATGGTGCACTTATACGCTGAGTCGCCGAAACGTCGGTGATAAAAACAGATGTCGCTCGAGGAAGGTTGGAGATTTTGAAAATTGGAGCGCGTGCGAGAATACGGACGATTAAATCGCGAAGCGTTGAATTGCGGAGCTGAATATGTGTTGCGACGGTACTGTTTCTGTTGAATCTTGATCTCGGCGACTTCACGAACGAGATAGTCCAGCTTGTCTTCTAGCGTTTTCTGCGGCGAAAGAGCTTCACTGGAAGTCGTAGAAGTGGATGGCTGTGCCGAAATTGCGGATATTTCTTTACGTGTCTGTTCTAAAATTTTATCTGCCATCAGTGCTATGTCGTTTAAATTTATGTCTTTCATAATAGTATCGCTGGAGACGACGACGGCTCGAACGGACAAAGGCAGATGATTGGACCACAGGATACGGAGAGCTGTTTCGGAGATATTGCTACCGGCGAGGGTTTTCATCCGACGCAGTAACTGAGATGGCTTTAAGTCACCGAGCTCCATTTCGGATAAAAGACGTTGCAGACTACGTTCTTTAGACTCCTCGTAGACGGTAGTCAAACGGGTTTTCAAGGTTTCGTACTTTTTAGTTTCAGGTGGTTTTAGTAAAATGTCGCTTACTTCGTCCAAATCCTGACGTTCTAGTTTTGCTATTGCGAGTTCGTACATTGCCTGGTCGCCTTTCTTGAGGGGGGCGACGATGGATTCAAATTGCACAAACCAAAGTCTTATTTGGTCGCGCCATATTGGCGGAATACGAATGTTGGTCGCGATACCTGAGAGCTCTAGCAACGGGCTCGAAACTGCAGGTTCGAACTTTTCGGTCGTTTCGTTATCAGACATGTTTTTGGAAGGCTGGGTGCTGCTCTGAATGCGAGGTCACCACTTTAGGGCCCAAGATTAAAACATGCTAATTCTTATGAAATATAGTTTTATTTCTCTATGACAGTAATGAATTGACAATTGCGCAGACTTTTCTTCCCCGCGCAGACAACCCTGCGCGGGAATGTGCGCAGCAGCTACATTCTGAATGAAACAATGTAGAAAACAGCAATAGAAGATGTAATTGTCCATAATTATTATTGACCACTTAAAATATTACAAGTATTAATGAGCACCAATATTTTTCGAGAATCACTTGATTTAGAAAAGATTTAAGTTGGTTTGACGTTTGATGCGTTGATATGGATCGAAACGGAGCGCTGCGGTAGTTGAGGTTTGGTGATGGATGTGTCAGGAATTGGGTATGGCTGGCATTTAGATAGTTCCTAATTAAATATTGGAATAAACCATTTTCGCCCCCTTCCGCCGCCTGGCCCGGCCGGTGGAAGATTTAGATGTAAAGTGCGTGTATCGCCGTGTGTGTGTGTTGTGCGCGAAAAGGGCGTGGCCCCACCGAGTGCGTTCCACGTCACCGGCGAGGGCAGGCATGGCCGATAGTCGTGCTTCTCTGAGCGTCGTTGCGCGCTCTCAACTCTGCTGAGCGTCGTGTTGACGCTGGCTCTCACCGCACTGCGGACTGCGTGTCGAGCGGTACGGCGTGCCATGTTGGCACCGCCACCAAGCCGTAGGGCACGGCCTTGACCCGCGAGCCGTGTGTCGGACAGCCTTGCCGCGGTCCGACGACCCCAAGGTGTCATCGCGCGGGTCCTTCTTGTGGAACTCCGAGCGCCGCGGGTTGTTCTCGCCCTGGCTTGCCAAAGCCGGAGCTTGAGGAACGCCTGCCGCCCACCGATAGTGATCCGCCTGCTGCGTTAAATACCAGTAGGCCTGCGGATGATAGCTACGTTCGGTACCCGTGAGTGCACTAGACTTTTATCTTAGGTTTTGGCCAAAACCCCGCGTTTCGCCCGTCTCGCGATCGTAGGATAGGACTTACCATAGTGTCGGCCCACAGCCGCTTGCGGTTTGTACACACAAATTGTATCCTTGACAGCGCCCGCCCTGAAGCGGAGTGCCTTGTAACTTACCCAGTATGGATTATTAAAAACGCATGCCATATATTTGGTTTTGTCTTTTCAGTATCCTACCAAGTCCCCATTAACCAGGTTAGGATAACAAGAGGACCCTTGTACTCCAAAAGTCCAATGTTTTACGGCAGATCCTACCCGTGACATTATTTCCATTAATTAGCGAAATCAGTCAAAAACATCACTTTTCCTGCCTTACATTCTATCTAGCTTTAAATCATATTTTTATTCACTACAATGTTTAAACCTCATTTTTATTCACTACAATGTAGACATGTGTCGTTCGCGAGCGAGTGATTCAAATGAACTGTATCTTTTGATTGAACTAGCTCACTCTTCAACTCAGTACAGATTTGACTAGCTCATTTCGCTCAGTAACTCTTTTATATCGGTGTTACTTGCTCGCTCTTTCCCACTCATGATCGAATGAGCGGGCCCAGCCAAACGAGTGAGACGATGCGGAGTGACGGTTTCGGAGCGTTTCGGATGAATTCGGAGGGTGCCGGGAAAACATGGCGGGATCCGTACCGTGTGATTTGCTTTCTTCGTCGCACTTATGGCTGTGCGTATTATATAACCATCCCATTTACGCACTTTTATGTACAGAGTACTGTTGGATGTCGAGAGAGCAGACTACGGCTGTCGTTTGTTGACCAATTTTAGTTTAAGATTTAATTGACGGGCTTAGGTAGTGTAATTAATGTAATGATAGTCTAATATTTTTATGAAATGTACACTATATATAGTATCAGATTTTCATCATAATTGAGCACGGCTAGGTTTTTTTATGTAGATAAATAAATGATGGCAGATAAAGCTTCATTTTTCACACGAATGTTCATCGTTACTTTTAGTCTTCAATCTATTTAGGCTTAGTAGTAGTAAAGATAAAGATTAACATTTGCATGGAATGTAAAACAATACATTGCGAATGCGAAATAATTAAGTAGTCTGAGAGTCTCTAACTTCTACTCTACTCTGTTTGTGATGTCCGTGGCTGGCAACGTATTTGAAATTGGCGCGCTTCGCGCGCTCTCGCCCATGCCCGAGTAATTCGATGCAGTTTGACTATGACCTTGTTTGTAAACAAATACGCGATACTTTGCCGGGTTAAGTTTTAAAAGTTTTTCTCGACTTTATTAATTAAACTGTGCATGAAAATGTTAACTAGTGTAAGTGTAAATATAGACATAATTGTGCATATTATTAATAAAGATTGTAAATAAGTATATAAAGTTTTAAGTGGTGCGGACTTGCAGAGCGAACTGCTGAGTGCTGTGCTGACTGTATATAATATAGTGTTAAGTGTTTGTAAATAGTTCGTTGCTAGGATAAGTACTTACTTACATGATTGGCTTGAAACTGTAAGCTGTATAATAAGTGACAATTTGTTTTGCCAAAAATGTCGTCTAGGAAACGAAGTGCAGTGTGGAACCACTTCCAGGAAGTTGAGCCAAAGAAGGCTAAATGCTCTTATTGTTCCAACATACTAGCTATAACATCTGGCAATATCGGCAACTTATCTAGGCACTTAAATACAAAACATCCCACAGTGCCACTTGTACCTCAACGGCAAGAGCCTATTCCTCTAGAAGAGGCGATCGAGCAGTTAAATGCTCCTAGTACGTCATCGCCAGCCGCTGTGTCATCGGAACCATTGGAAGCCCTCGCACCGCAGAGACCACTATGCTCACTGCCATCAGCAGCAGCATCGGTTCGTCCACAGCCTTCCATGGCACAGTTTGTGCATAATACGAAACCATTAGCGCCGCGGCGAGCCGAAATTATAGATGAACAATTAATTAAGATGATTGCGCGCGGCTATCATCCGTTTTCGATTGTGGAGGAGCCGGAGTTTAAAAAGTTTGTAAATATGTTATGTCCAGGATATACTCTTCCAACACGAAAAACAGTGTCGGAGACCCTTTTACCAAAAATGTATAAAAAGGAATATGAAAAAGCTCAAGCAAAAATTGCAGTAGCCCCGTCAATATGTCTTAGTACAGACGCGTGGACGTCTACACATAATAATGAGAGTTTTATCGCAGTGACGGCTCATTACATAGTAAAAAACGATCAAATTATGAAATTAGATTCGACAATGTTAGGTTGTGTCGAATATACTGAGCGTCACACAGCAGCAAATCTGTGCGAATTTTTGAAAATAATCATGCAAGAGTGGAGTATCACCCATAAAATTACCGCCGTTGCAAGTGACAATGCAGCCAATGTCACTGCGTCAATTAGGGCTGGCGGATGGCGGCAAGTTTCCTGCTTTGCTCACTCCCTAAACCTATGCGTGCAAACAGCTTTAGGTGCTATTGCGGACACGTTAACGAAAGTAAAATGCATCGTGGAGTATTTTAAAAGAAGCACACAAGGTCTTACCAAATTAAAACAAATGCAGCAACAGTTGCGATGTCCAGCTTTAAAATTGAAACAGGACGTTCCGACACGCTGGAACTCCACGTATGACATGTTGGACAGGTTAATAAAAATAAAAGCAGCTGTATGTGCCACACTTGCCTTGACAAGACCGGACTTAATGCTGAGTGTGGAAGATTGGGCGACGGTGGAGGCCGCGGTGCCTATTTTAAAAATGTTCTATGACGTAACAAACGAAATTAGTGCTGAAAAAAATGTAACCCTTTCAAAAGTTGTCCCATTGTGCAATATTTTGGGTACAAATATAAAAAAGTACATTGCTCAACCCATTCCTGCAGTCAACTTACTGGTGGAAACTTTAAAAATTGAACTGGAGCGACGCTTCAACTATGTGCAGCACCACATACTAAACACAGAAGCGTCGCTATTAGATCCTAGGTTTAAAGATAAAGGTTTTCGCGACAAACCTTTGGCCGATAAAGCTTTAGCGGCCTTAAAATTAAAAGTCGGCAATACCTTACAGCCACATGCCCGCTCACATCCAATACATCCACCAGCGCCAGCACCAGGAACTTCATCAGCACCAGGAACTGCGCCAGCACCAGGAACTTCATCAGCACCAGGAACTGCACCAGCACCAGGAAATGAACCAGTACCAGCAGACGAACCAACTTCGGTTTGGGAAGAATTTGACAAACAAATTGCTCAGCAAGCCCCTGCTAACCCAACGGCTGCTGGTATCATCGAAATGGAAAAGTATATGCAAGAGCCAATGATCGTAAGAACATCTGACCCTTTGATGTGGTGGCATGAACGCCGTCACATTTACCCATTGCTATACGATTATGTTCAGAGGCGCCTAAACATAGTCGCGACGTCTGTTCCCTGTGAACGAATTTTTTCTAAAGCAGGGAATACTCTGACTGAACGTAGAACAAGACTTGCACCCAAAAAGTTGCAAGAATTACTTTTTATAAGTTGCAACGCAAAATAATAATGCTGTAAAAATTGAGCTGTAAATAATGTAAATATTGTATTATTTGAATCAATGTACATACAGATTTTTAAATACGCCAATCTAGATTAGAGGGGTTTATGTTTAATATGAGGTACGTTTAGGAGAAACTTTGTTTTTCCGTCGTTTTATTATAAACCTAAAAAATCTAGATTGACAGTCCTAAGCCTGTCCAAGTATGAAGGAAAATCTGCTTAATATGTATATTGTAGTAAATGTATGTATAGTATAGCTTATATAACACTAATAATGCATATTTTTTAACGATCAAGTGCGTAGGTAATACAAATCAAACCAAACAATTCAATCAATCTGATTGATTGACATCTCTCTCTACTCACTATTTAGTCTACAGATCTACTGAGCGAAATGAGCTAAATGAGCTAAATGAGTGATATATATCACCGCGAGCGAAAGATATGAATCACTCTTTTCAACTCAGTGAACGATTATGCGCATCTCTACTACAATGTTCAAATCATATTTTTATGCACCACAATGCATTAAACATTATTTCTATACACTACAGTGGTTAGTACCAATACGAATACAAACGAATGAATAGGTACGTACATACGAATTTAGTTACACTGCGGACTATTGGGTCCAGAGCCGAAGTTTGTACTAAAGGCTACTACAATATTGATAACGGGTTTGTTGATCTAACTGCATAGCTGAATAATTAATCTGCAACCTATACCTACGTCACATTACAAATATGAAACGTCTATCAAAACACATTACCGATACTTACGCATAGAAGCAAAAGGGGCTTTTAGTTGAATTTTTAACCTAAAATGCATTACTAAAGTTACTATTTTGTTTCAGAATACGAGTGTCGAGGAGTTTCTAACAGGAAACGTAAACATGATGCGATCAAAGGTACCAATTCCTAGCCCGAACAACGGAAAAGAATTATACCTAGAGTGGCAGATTTACCACCGTACTGTCGTAGAATATACGACGAATATAGAAAATCTAAGAAGCAGTTGGACTTCATGAAAAGAGCCAGGAGGGCCGTGAAATTTTCAATTCACAATATTTTGAAAAATTTGCTACCAATTTAAATCCTATGGCAAAAAAAATGTTATGGATGCAAATAACGCAAAGTAATAAGAAACGAAAAGGCAGGCGTTTTACAGACGAAGAAAAAATGATTTCGCTGGCAATCATGAAACAAAGTCCAAAGGCATATAGATTTCTGCAACAAATATTTATTTTGCCCTCAAGAAATACCTTGAACAAACTGACATCAACTCTGAATGTGCAGCCGGGGATCAATGTACAAATTTTTGATGCAATTAAGGATCAGGTAATTATTACCTACTTAACTCGGACCCCATTGAATTTTTTTTCGGTCAGGTATGAGCGTACAATTCTACTTGCCACAGCTTTATAAACACGTTCAAATCATTGTTGATTACAAGATTTATTAAATTTCACTCGGCGGGTTTTAACTGTGAAGAGGATTCTGGTTCCCAATTATTATATATCAAAAAAATGTTCGAGCCTAAAGAATATAACGAAGCAGTGTGCAGTAATCCTCTTGACAACACAACCATTGAATGCGATTTAGAAGGCGTGCAAGCACAAGTTCACCGTGAGCGCTTGAATGTGCACTCACGGGAGTCACGGGCATACACTGCGGAATGGGTAATCAGAAAAATATTGCAAAAAATGAAATGCAAAAACTGTTTCACTGATCTAACCGCACCTCAAGAAGGATCTTATCACGGTTGGATCAGTGAAAGAGAATATAATTCCATAAAGAATAAAAGACTATCGTACCCGTCAGAGTATGTCGTGACTGTCGTGAGGATGTTTGGAGACATTGTAAAGGAACCCAAGTAGCACAGATAGCTCTATAACTACTCACTTTTAGTTCTATCTAACGCTCTGTGCGTATTAAGACACTTATAAGAGCACACTCGTGGTCCTACAGCTGTATAATAGATCTCAGTGATATTTATATAGCTTAGGGCTGATTAAAAGCTGCATTACGGCTCTGAAAACTACCATTAATATGCAAAGAGTGATATAAAGGTATATTTGCTACGACCCTATACAGCTTTAAGGGTTATCAAATGCTTTAACCGTTATAAGGTCTGTTTAGTGGATAAAATTACGCCATGTGCTGTATAAGGAGGTAATTGTGGACTTTTATTACGTTGACTTATTAAGGGAGCACAAGTGAACTATTATGAAGCTAATAGACGTATAATGGAACACATGTGGCACATAATACAGCTTGTCGCTTAACATGATTACCGCTAAGCAGCTTTTATTACACTGACTTTTAAGGGACCATGAGTGAACTAATATGAAGCCAATAGACGTATAATGGAACACAAGTGGCGCATAATACAGCTCATCGCTGAACGTGTTTACCGCTAAGCAGCTTTTATTGCGCTGACTTTTTAAGGAAGCACGAATGAACTATTATGAAGTCAATAGTCGTATAATGGAACACACGTGGCGCATAATACAGCTTATCGCTGAACATGTTTACCGCTAAGCAGCTTTTATTACGCTGACTTTTAAGGGAGCACGAGTGAACTAATATGAAGCTAATAGACGTATAAATGGAACACATAGGGCATGGGCATAATACAGCTTATAGCTGAACATGTTTACCGCTAAGCAGCTTTTATTATTCTGACTTTTTAAGGAAGCACGAATGAACTATTATGAAGCCAATAGACGTATAATGGAACACATGGGGCGCATAATACAGCTTATCGCTGAACATGTTTACCGCTAAAGCAGCTTTTATTTCGCTGACTTATTATAAGGGAGAACGAGTGAACTATTATGAAACCAATAGACGTATAATCGAACACATGTGGCGCATAATACGGCTTAGCGCTGAACATGTTTACCGCTAAGCAGCCTATTATACTACCATTGGGACTGTCTGCATAGCGGCTGTTTAAACGTTCACAAGATGCCTTATAATTGTTTAGAGGTTCACTCGTGTATCGAAATAACGACTTGGACTGTATAGTGGTTCACTTAAGTATCTTTGTCAGATATATAACAGTCGTATGCTGCATATTAGAATTTTAAAGGTTCACGTTGCTTTTTAACATTGACCGCCATTTTATTGTATATAACCTACAAAATTGAAATTGCTTTTCCAACTTTTAAGGGTAACAATAAGGTTTTGTGCCTGAGTTCTTAACCTAAATCATTAGTTTAGTACTTCCTATAACGTATTATTAACTTTTTATCTCATAATTCTGTCCAAACCACTGAAATAGTTTTTACACATAGCTTATTTATATCATTTATTTAAATAAATACTGATTATTTTCGTGGCGCACTGAAATTTTCTTAGATAATGTATATATATAATGTCAATAAACTTGCATTCCCAAACATCTTTCTCGCATTAATATATAAAAGATCATGTACAAACATTTAACTAAACACTTTAACAAAATGACTTATGGTGTCGTTGCGCTTAACGTTTTTGTTTCAATATAAATATGTTCACCTCTGCGTTCGTCGTCACTATACGAAATATAATAGCTGATTTTTAAGGCAGAGGTGTAAAAGTATGTTATTAATTATCTTTTATTCAGCCCAACGTCAATCTTTCCCGGTATTAGGGCGCACATGTGAAATATTAGCTGAATAAAGGGTAACTGGTGGTCTCTTACCCAGTCAATATACATCTCTTATAACTCCTGTTACCCCTTATAATTCCGTTAAATTGCTGCTACAACGCTCTTAAGTAGCTATGTGAACTTAAGGCTGCCTAATTTGTGCCCATTTAAGAGTTATAAAAGCTGAAAAGACGCTTATACAGCTCTTATGCAGCTTTTATATTCCAGCTTCAAGCGTATTCGGACTTCATTATGCGGCTGCTATACAGCTAATCTGTGCTACTTGGGAAACAAATGAATACCTGGAGAAGAAGCCCCACAAAAATAATATTTCAGAAAAAATTAAAGGGCACATATCCTCTCCAAGTATTCATTTGATTTACTAAAATGCGCGACTCACAAAACAGTTGTGCTTGACATGTTAGTAACTGTCAGTATGAAATTTGCAATATTCAACTGGTGCAACGTAATTAATAAAATATTAAAACGCACAGATATTTGTAGTTTAAGAAAATATTTACCTCAAACACAAAGAAAAGCAATAATAAAGTACAGAAAAAAGTTAAAAAATATACAAAAATAATTATATTATGTTGTTTTATTTCTAAATTTTATTTCCCATGTAAAACCTAGGCAGCAATACATGACTTTACTCCTTGCACATTACTGTGCAAGGTAAGTGTCATGTATTTCTGTATAGGTTTTAAAAATAATTTTCAAAGCGAAACTGGTACTACTACCTAGAGAGGCTCTTTACATTAGCCCCTTTGCCCAAATATTCACCCATTCCAATTAAAAAAAAAAAGACAGTCCGATCGATTCCAACATGATCTTACGGTCTGCTATTGGCCAAAATAGCTCTATGACAGTTGTGCGTCTGATACGTAGTATCTCTTATTAGTCTGTGATAGCGAGCAAGCCGATCCGTAAAATAAAAATAAAAGAAATAAAAATCGTTTATTTCAGAACATTGTTTGTTTTAAAACATGCCGACTAACGTTGCAAACTCGACTGTATTATAGTAGCATAAAGTTAAAATTCAAATTAACGGCATTTTGAAAAGAAGCGGCGTTCGAGTGCCACTTGTTGTGACTTGTTCATGTTCGACTCTGCCCGTCATAATCATTGCAACGCTCGCAGTGATAACACACGTGGTTTTTTTTCGTTTTCGTGGTCCGACGTTTAATGTGTGTCTATGTGTAGTGTAGTGCTACCACAGAATAACTAATAGTACTACTGTGCTCCTGTGGAACAACGGTAAGTTAATTTGTTTTAATATTGTGTTTCGCCCAAAAATAGCTCCATCTTAATACCTGTATCCGCCTAACATATATTCATCATAAAACTATCCTTCTATTTATTGTTGCATTAAAATATGTGCCTTCGTAAGGTTTCCATTATTGGTATTTTTGGTTTCCGTAAAACATCTTGTGCCTGCCACATAGCAGTGCAAACATGGAGCGTTTGTTTCCAGCCATTAACTTGATGAAAACAAATTAAACACCAGCAAAATGCGGGGTAGCGGTTGTAACAACTTTTCCCATTTCAAATGCAAGCGTAGAACGCGAGTTCGCCATGTATAATATAGAAAAAAATAAGCAGCGTATCCATAGAAATGCTGCAAAGTGTGATGATGGTCCCGCTTCACACTACAACACTGATTAGGATCTTGCGCGACATTTACCCCAACAAATAAAATGTTAAAACTATATTAAACAACTGTACCGATATTCGGAACCTAATAATATTATTGAGAATGGCAACACTGCGTAGTCGGTCGTATTGTCCTTTTCTAGCATATACGTCCTTCTCTCTCCCACACTCCCACCACTCAGGCAGGTTGCTTTGACAGTTAAACAAGGCAAATTGTCAAGTCATTGGCTTGCTGTTTTTCCATCTGGAAGGTCGTGAAGCTAAACTGCTGGTGAGTTTTTGAATTTGTACCCCAGTTTAGCTGACTATATTGAAAAACAGTTTCTAACGGTTTTTGCCGTTCGAAATAAATATTTAAATTTAGTTGTCCGATAAACTATCTAGCAAATAAAAACGATCCGGAATAGTGATGTGCAAGTGTTTTCAAAGGCTGCCTGCGCGCACCGTGGCTATGCCAATGAAAATACTAAAACACATATGTTAGAAAACACATCGAGCTGGTAAAGCGTGCACGTGTCACCATTGGAATTTAATTGTATACCTACATTAAGTCTCTTCCGAGTCTTGTTACTTTAAATCTTTGTGTGTGTATAATAACGGTTGAAATTATAATACTTAAATGGTGATGTGTGGAGGCATACCCTTCAGTTTTCAAGTGATTTGTGTTTTCGAATACGAAAGGATCGGATAATTAATACGTGTTAAGTAGAACCTATGTATTGAGGTAGAAGTTTATAGACTTGTAGGTTTTATCTGCCCAAGTATCTATCAGCAATTTGTCTTTTTATCCCGTTCCGGGTTAATATAATATTGCAAAATTATTTTTTTTGTGAATTAAATTGCTGATAAATAAGTGTACCCGCTTAGGAGTCGACGAAGCCCCGCCTTCGCGGGGCTTCTATTTCCGCTCTGAGGGACACAAGGTAACGAACAAACCTACATCGCAAACATTGCATTTATTTTTGTGGAAAGTGAGTACTTCGGCAGTACATAAACTTAAATCTGACTAGACATAGAGAGAGATTAGCATGGCTCTGCGCAAGAATGACATGCGAAATCGTGAAGTATTTCACTCTTGATCTACCAACTTATATCTCTCCAACTAGATATTTAATTTTGAAAAAATTGTTAAAATGTAGGTAGGTTAAAATGTAGGTACCTACTTAAATAAATAACTTAGCAGGTACTTACAGCTTAAAAGGTTAAGGAAAATAACTCTTGCATGTAGTTGCTATATGTGCTTGTGTTATTTTGGATTTGAATAACTTGATTATTAATTCGTTACGTAACTACATACAAGAGGGTCAATTCTTAAGCCTACCTACCTACCTACATAAATAGTACACTTGGCATTAACGATACGGGAATCTTTAGATTGATTCATTGACGAAGACGCATGGTTTGGTTCATATTGTCAAATTATATTAGTTAACTGAAGAGTTAAAGTTTAGTTTTGGCAAATCTGCGCGTCACCGTGAATGACACTTTCTAAAAGTGCCTGTAAAAGCCTGCATAAAACCTTTCACCTTGTCGAGCAAGGAACCCGCAACTAAGGGAATATTACCCATAAACTCAGGGTATTCGATTTGAATGATATTCTTAAACCTACGTCTGTTATGGTTCCACCTGCGTAAGGTGTGCCTAAGAAAATCTTTTATTCGTTCACAAACTAACGTCAAGTTATTTGTGATGAAACCAATATATTATGTACCTATCTAAGGCTGCGCGAGGCTGCCATGTCTCCACCTGCGTAAGGTGTGCCAAAGAATCTTTGATTCATTCACAAACTGACGTCAAGTTATTGATGATAATATTATAACCTATGTAAGCCTGCGCAAGGCATGTCAGACATATTCACAGAAATATAAATGATATGGTCATAACACATGCGAGCAAGTAAGCCGCAATCAGAAAAATATTACAAAAATGAATTTGTAAATATCTCCTTTTAGAGAAAGTAAAAAGGGTTCTAACAAAATCAGTCGAAATAGGCAAGACTTTGTTATTAGTTTTCATTTTTGTTTACCAATCTATTCTAAAAGGGTCCCAAACACCCTATTGGCTAAGCCCAAAATTGGGCTAATTAACTGTGGTAAAAGTGAAAACTGCTTTCCATTTACATTACATTTCTAAAATTATAAGGTATAAAATAACCTATGATTCCAGGCCTATCTCGACTCATTTTTATTTTAAAGATGAAAAAATCTTTGCACCCTAATATAAAATTGTGGTCTGGAGACGCTTAGCCTCATAACTTGGGCGGCATAGAGAATACTAAGAGTCAAGTCACTAAGTCACCTAATTTCGATTATAAGCCCAGGCAGAAAATTGATAATTAGAATCAGGAGTGGTCAATCCACCAAGGTCCAGACAATCTGTGGACTCTAATTTAATCAGACTATGTAAGCTCACGACAGTGCTTACGGTTCCATTCTGAAATAAGCTATGTTTACATTATAATTCAAATTATATTACTCATGGTGTGAAACAAACAGCCTGCTCAAGGTGTACAAAGGGTCCGATTAACGGCCCTATGAATATCTAAAAAAAAAAAAAAAAAAAAAAAAAAAAAAAAACCTTTGAAGTCTAGGCCTGCTAAGGCAGACTAGAAATAAATACATATGATCTCAATATAAGAGCAGCTCACAGTTGCATAAATTATATTTGCCTCGAGAGCACTAGACTTTCAGCTAACATGTTTACGAGTACCTACCTATGTACACGACATGACCAAGGTTACCTACCTATTTAACTATTATATCCCTGACTGCCATGGTATAGGAAAATTATGATGTGCTGGCGGTGCTGCACAAGCATGTTTGAAATAAAATATACAAAACTGGCCTGACGGGCGTTTATCAATTATGTATTTTACACCTTGTGTCTGTATTGTGACCCAGGAAGTTTTAAACCACCTGTATCGTAAGTGCTCCTATGCACGGATTAAGTTTATTTTAAACTACCCATGCCCTAACCTCAAGGGCAAGTGCTTCTATGCACGGACTAGATACTGTTATCACTTATCATGACTTGTCATAGTTTGATACTACACGTTTAACAAATTTAAGACCGTGGAATGTACCCACTACAAAAAGGTTTTTAAAAACAGTGACTGAATGGTTTGCACGAACGGTTCTAGCACAACTTCTGGGCGGTCACGTCTAGGACATGACCCTCTAGTTCTCAATTTATACATAATTATAACATTGTGATACTGTTCGCTTTGCACAATAAAATAGGGAAACAGGAGCACGCCTTGCGAAAAGGCGAAGCTATTTTGAAACGCGAACTTTTCAAAAATAGATTGTAATATATAAATATGTCTTTGATGTGGAACATGTACACCCAAACAAATGCAGTCATTTATTATATGTTAGCAAAACTCTGCCAAAGTGTTAGCCTGTCTGTACAGTGTAACCTGAAGGCATCAATGAACAAAAAATCTCTTGAAATATGGTGGATTAATTAATTTACACCCCGTCTGTGTCTTGCTCCTACCAAATCCACAATTTAAGGACGTCAACTTATCTAGGTACCCTTCTTGCACGAGACCTGAAAAAATGTTCACAATAATCTCATGCAGTCAAGTGTCGGAAAACTAGGTCCACACACTTAGCGCTACCGTGTTAATAGACTAGCCTATATCGTAGGCCAGAGATATAGTATACAAAAGCACACTGGCCCAAATCCAGTAATATTATAATTTCAGAATATAAAATAATTGACAATTCTGCGTATATTTGATATCAAAAAGTTACAGTTATCCTTAGTTCATAAGGAGGATAAGTATACATAAATATCAAATAAATTCGACAAAGTGTTGACTCTAGCATTGGATGAAATAGGTCCCTCTTAAAGGGCCTCTGCACTGTTGGCTTTGGGCCCACGGGTGCCCGGCAAAAGGTAGGGGACCCCATGGTTCCGCACAGTTATTGCAAATAATGTAAAATCACTAAATAAACACACAAATCTGCATTGTGGTTAAAACACATGCGATGAGCTAAGGTTTCGAATGAAGTACCTTATTCTTAATAATTTACACACTGGAAAGAGGAAACTGAATATTCAGAACTATGCAATGTCTATAAATGCTTTACATAAATTAAGCCACTTAAGCGTTCAGAACCAATCAAGCTTATGTCTACTAGTAGGCACCAGATAAGGTAAACTTACTGCATATATAGAAATTAATGAGTACAATTTAGGTCACTTGATGATAGCTAAACATGAATATAATCAGAATGAGCCTGCACCTATACAAATATCATTGATAAGGTTCTGTGGCATTTCTATATTAACCATTTGAACGCCAAGAGCACCAAAAAGCGTCATTATCATTACTAGTCGTGCCAACATGAGTGTTATGTTATGGCTTAAGCTCTCAAAGTAACCTTCACAATTTTAAGTAAGGTTTGTTTAGGTACATTAGCTCGCGTTCGCGTTAGTAAAGCGTACAAAGGATTAAATGCATTTTATAGCTATAACCAAGTATATAGCTCACATTGGCTCACAGTCATGAAAGGAATTCAGTAATTCCCTATGACATTTTAGTAAGTAGGTACCCAATACTAACTTTGTGGGTAGTGATAGTGATATAACGAATATGTACAATATTCGTCTACTTAATCCCGAGAGATTTTGGAAATAAGAAAGGTCTTGTCCTTGTTATATTCCTGCAACTGCTTACTTTACTATTAGATAATTATTATCAAATTTGTTAATAATTGGGAGTTATAAATAAAAACTACTCGAGTACTTTATAAATAATTCTTATCTCTTCATATTTTAATTACATCACTCCTTATCACAGATGTTGTATGCTCCTTGAAGAGTAGACTGACTTAAAATCTCATCTTCTTTTACCTAGTTTCACATACATATAATTAAGTATAGCACCCTTGTGGTGACTCACTTATCCTCTTTGAAAATGTATAAGTACCTACATTAAGTACATAAAATGTAAAGTTAGTATCATAATATTATTTTATATCAAAATGTATGCTTTACTAAATACCTCTCTCCTCACAAGTGTTAAAATAAAGGGTGTACTACATAATTAATTAAACACTCGTAATATAATAATATTACATATACATAATAACTACATGTATAATCACATTGGCTTGGCGTCTTCCCACCACCAGGCGATAACAAACACGTCTCAATAATATTATTAGGTTCCGAATATCGGTACAGTTGTTTAATGACAGCGTTTTACACAAAAATAAAACGCTAATTAAATAACTTACCATATTCGGAACCTAAAGTTTTAATCCTGCCTGGTGTAAATATGAATAATTTTGAGACAATGACTTGACAATTTGCCTTGTTTAACTGTCAAAGCAACCTGCCTGAGTGGTGGGAGTGTGGGAGAGAGAAGGACGTATATGCTAGAAAAGGACAATACGACCGACTACGCAGTGTTGCCATTCTCAATAATATTATTAGGTTCCGAATATGGTAAGTTATTTAATTAGCGTTTTATTTTTGTGTAAAACGCTGTCATTAAAAAATTGGATTTAGCAACCTGGTCGCACTGTTTGACACCTGTCATTTTCAAATTATGACAGTGGAATGTCAAACTTCGTCAACAATTAACTATACTAAACCTATGCGATCAACTTGGAGCACGAGATGTATGACGCGGAAAAACAATCTATTAAGAATTGTTGAACTTATATAAATATTTGTCCTGGCTCCAATTTCACCACGGTGACAGGTGCGACAATTGTAAAACATCACTGTTGCTGACGTCACAGGCATCCATGGGCTACGGTTACCGCTTACCATCGGGCGGGCCGTATTCCTGTTTGCCACTATCATTGTTTTATTAAAAAAAACTTTATTATATCGGAAAAAAACAGATATTTCTCTTCCTAAGTTTATGACAATTGTCACAAGAAATACTACAATTGTCACGAAATTCCGACATATAACTCATTACCTGTCAAGAATTACCTACAATTCTTCTAAATCTTGACAATTGTCAGATACTTCGCAAAAGAAATATCTGTTTTTTTCCGATATAATAAAGTTTTTTTAAATAATACAATGATGGTGGCAAACAGGAATACGGCCCGCCCGATGGTATGTGGTAACCGTAGCCCATGGATGCCTGTGACGTCAGCAACAGTGATTTTACAATTGTCGCACCTGTCACCGTGGTGAAATTGGGGCCTGGTTGTGGGACCTAAACCATTCAAGATATTTAGACAAGGACGCACGCAGCCAATAATTTGAAGTGCTTTTGGAGTGTTATAAAAGGACTTTGTCATAAGCAACGAAGCTTCCGAATTAGAACTCTGTCAGCGGAAGGTAGAGGAGATAGAGTTAGAAGCGAAAGGAGACTTATCTGCGTCGGCGAATGACAGGCTATCCTCGCGTTGCAAATATCTTTTGTGTCGTGTTTCACGGTCACCACAGGAGACCGAAGCGGTACTTTTGTTGAAAACGTTGATTAATTATTTTTGTGGTGTTACCTCTATACATCAATAATCTTTGTTATAACCTTCGTATATTTAAGGAGGAACATTAGAAATATAGTCAGTATTATTCCAGCATTCGCTTGTTTCATTACTCATCCTTTCCGAACCTTACATGGCGACCCTGCCATTTTTGTGCCCCAGAGCACAACCGGATACCGCGTGAAAGTAAAGTCAAAAAATAAAATCAAAACAATCTAGTAGTTGCAATAGTTCAGTGATATTACCTACAACAGTTAAGACTCTTTATAAAAACTTTCCATGTTATAATATAATATGTGCATGTTATTAAGTGCATCTTTCCACGAAATCGCCGCTAGACGTACATTCGACACCGCGGAGCGCCGGCCCACGCGTGCCATTCCTTACGCAGATAAAGTTATAGGACATTGCTAAAGTTAAAATTTAACAACATGACCACTTTGACTGTGGACTTTATTCGATTCGGACACTTCCCAGTTCATATTATTATTCACCATGGGTTCCGGGCAAACTAAGCAGGAGGAGATAGTGATCGCGCTGACGTCCTCGGGGGGCGTCAACCAGGCCACGGTAGAAGAGGTGCTGTCCCACCTCAGCACCATTAACGTGGTGCTGATGATCATAGCACTGACCATAGGCGTCGGCCTGCTCAAACTCTTGTACGGCGCTTATAAAAAGTGCCATGACCAGTGGATCTACCGGGGCATCCATCAAAATGCTCTAAGGCTGTCAATGTACCGGCGACAGCTGCAGGCACACACATCACATCACATTACATTTTTTAGATCGGTTGGGTGAGCAAGGCTCATCTGCGTCGTCTAGTTCGGATGATGATTTTCAATCTCCTAACGAATCTCGTCTTGTTAGGGAGATTATATACAAAACGGATAAAACTTTTAACATAAATTCATTAAATTTGAAATTTAAAGTTATCACGTGCGTTCGTACCTTTCTGTCTCGCCTCGAGGACTTACGAGATGCCATAAGAATTTCAGAGAGCAGATATACAGAGGATTTCCTGAGATTCTTGAAGGTCCTGCGTTGTCGCGGTTCCGGTCTCAACGTACGAAACTCACTACGTACAAAGAAGTCACCGCTGCTTTACAAGAAGAATTCGATATACCTGATTTGGATCATCAGTTGTTGCAGGAAATACGGGCTAGGACGCTAGGACTCAAGCCAAGTCCGTGACTATTGTCTATTTCGTATCGACCATTCTAGGAATGTACGAGCGTCTTACGAAGGAGGTCCCTGAACAAGGGAAGCTGGATACCATGATGAGATGAGAAATATTCGTCCGGAGTATTCCAAGGATTTAGCTTTACGTGATATAGAATCGATTGAGCAACTGAAGAACCTCGGAATAATTCGTTTCCGTCTCGTTTTCCAAATTCTTCTAGAAACTTTGTTGCTTTTGCGGCACAAAGTTCTTCTCAATTAAAATGTTTTCGATGTATTTATCGAATATATCTAAGCATATAACACAACGCAATGAATGACAGTGACAGCTAACGTCACTTGATACATAGTTCCGTATCCGTTACGTAACATTACGGACGGACATTAGTGTCCGTCCTACCGAATACTGTTGTGCGCGATATGATAATTGTATTAATTATAATCAAGGCAATCTTGACCTGCAAATGGTGCATTTATTATTGGAATAAAAGCTCTGTATTTGTGGAACATAAAGTGAAGTTTATTTTGAAAATATTCCTCCAGTCCAGCCCAAGTGTGGAGTACACCAACCTCCACGCCTTTAAGCGGGTTACCTCAAGAGTTTGACTCCCTTGTTTCAAACATGTCTACAGCCTGCCTAACATCGACTATATCTAGTGAGTTTGTACGAGCCAGGCTGATGCAGGAAGAGTCCAGGAAGCTAGCGACATGTTCTTCTGAGACTGCTTTGGTTTCCAAAGTACAGTTCAAAGCAAAGAAGTTTACGTGTACTTACTATCACAAGGAGGGCCACGTCAAATCCAAGTGCTTCAAACTGAAAAGAGATAAGAAGCAGAAAGAGGATCCCATGCCAGCCGCGTTCCTGGTCTCCCAGCAAAACGTCTGCATAGATTCTGTTTCAAGCCGCCCATCTGTAAGCACGTATTACAAGTTAAATAATTAATTAAATGTGAGTTCTCCAAAAATCCGTCAGTACTTTCATTTCATATCAACCACTCCGCCGCGCTCTGCCTGGCACAATTTCCAATAGTATTTACACATAATAACATAGTTGTATTGTATATTAAATGCCAGCTCATAAAAATGAAGGGGTGACGAGATATTAATTAAAAAAAAATATTTTGGGTTGTCACTAACTTTTCTATGGAAATTTAAGGAGTGGAGTTATTATTATATATCATTAAATCACTCATAACTTTTTAAAACCAAAAGGTCAAAACAAATATCTTCACAATTTTTTTGGTTTGTAATAGATAGGCATAATTATGTTGGACTCTTAAAAAATTGTGCTACGCAAAATAACGTTGGGTCATATCTTCGATGAAGGACTTTGCGTGGTATTGGAAAGGGGTCCCTCGTCAAGCTTACCCTAAAACCCAATATCAGTACTCAATGTCCGGAGAAGCGGGAGTGATGCGTCATGGAGCCGGAAAAGACCCATGGCGCTGCTTTGCCTCTGGAGAAATTGTCCCATTCTCCTGGGGGATGTCATTTCGGGCCTCGACTTTTTCTTTTTTCTTAATGCTAGCTAGAGGGGCATGAGGGCGCCAACCCTCATGTTGGTCAACGAGTGGCAGAAATATTGAGGAATGTTGAGGAGGAACCTACAACCAGCTCTGTACAATTAATCCCCTCAACCTCAGAAGAAATGATCAAGTCATTAGAGGCTCCTTCTACTTCTGAGGTTGAGAAGATTATTCGTACAGAGCAGCTGAAAAAATATGATAATCTTAGCGATCGTAGTTAGCGACGTATAAGAAAATCACTGGAACAAGAACTGGAAAATTACCCAACAGACTCTCTGATTAAAGTTATGTCCAAAATTGTTATAGATGAAATAGGTAATAAGTTAAGTAAATCATCGTGACTTTGAATTTATTGTCAATACGGATACAATATAGATCAGATACAACAAAACTGATTCTAAACTAGAAAAACCGTATTGAAGAAGAAATAATGGGAGTACTGGGACCGGTGGGCTTGCTTATCATTTTTGTTGTGTCATTTCAGCCAATGGTGACATTTGTTGAACAGACAGAAACGAAAAAAGGATCGGTATGTTTCCGTTTTATTTTTATTTTTTCTTTTCTTTTCACAGGTTAGAGATGACATCGAATAGACAAAATGAAGATTCATTGCGCATCGACATCGAATCGTTGGTGGTGTCTCTCTCGCTCTTGCATATTAGCGAGACAGGGCAAGCTACGTCTTGTTGGCTGCGTCCCGTTAGTGAATTTTATGTTGCCTACGGGACCAGAGAACAGCCAGCAATGAAAAAAAAGGATCGGTATGTTTCTGTTTTATTTATTTATTTCTTTCTTTTATTTTTTAATTATTTTTGATTTATTTAATTTCTATAACTTCTTACACAGGTTAGAGATGACATCGAATAGACAGGATGAAGATTCATTGCGCATCGACATGACATCGAATCGTTGGTAGTGTACTAGTGTCTCTCTAGGTCTTGCATATTAGCGAGACAGGCCAAGCTACGTGTTGTTGGCTGCGTAAAATTTTATCGAGATGTGTTTCACGAAAACACGAAACTTAAACATTTAGACTTACCCCTTCCTTGCAATCAAGAAATAGAGATTTCGTTCCGGTTTGCATACAAACCAATAAAATAGACAAGTTATTGTCTCCATCAAAGGCTCTAGCCTTAATGACTTCTCTAAAACTTTCAAAATTGCAGTATATTACTTTATGCGATACAGCAAGTGACCAAGGAGTGAATTTATATCCATCATATTACGCATTATCCAGCAAGCGAAGAGGAGTGCTATCCCTCAAAAGAGAATATGGTGATAATTGAAAATGGTGCTAGATTTGAAGCTTATTAGATTTGACGGCAAAAAGACTTTTGAAGGCGATTGGAGGTGAATTTCAAGACCAAACATTAAAGCTACAAAGCAAATGGGGCTTTGATGGAGCTTCTGGACTAAGTAACTATAAAATGACATCAGAAACCGCATTCGATGAATCAAGCATTCTATGATTTTATTATTAATTATTATTAATTGTATTTTTATTATTTTTCAATGTGTCATTTTAATGGAAGTTTAATATTAGATAGTAATTTAAGAATATTTGTACGCCATGTATTATGGTAAATTAAGGATTGGAAACAATATTATGTAACATCAATTTATACCCTTTTTTTACACAAATAAACTATTCTATTCTATTCTATTCAAGCATTTTTATGGCTAGCCTGGTACCATTGAAACTGACTTCTGACGGCGAAAACATATGGGATAATGATAAACCCTCCTCAACTCATTTATGTCGCCCGATTTTGTTCCAGTTTGTAAAAGAAACACAAGTTACAGTCGAAAATCAGGAATTGGAAATAAAAGCTGAGATTAATGCCCTCAATTTCACAGAAATCGTCGAATCTCACACAAAAGTGGAACACGAACTTCATATGACGATGATAGAAGGTAATGTATGGGACCCAATACATTCTACGGTTTGTAGTACTACCAGTAGAACGAGTATTTTCGTATGGTGGTATGACCATGCGTCCACACAGACGCAATATGTTTGATGCTCTTTTTTGACACTAACTTAATTTTGATACTGTTTTTGAACAAATGGTAATGTTAAAAATGTTAGAATGTATAAATAAAGAACACAAATTTCATCTAAAAGTATTTTATTTGAATAAAGTATTTTCACAATAAGTACCTATTTTGCATTTAGTATTTTTAATACAAAAAGCAAAAGTATTTCGCATTTGAAATAGTAAATCAGAGAACTATTTTGTATTAAAATACTTTTTTAAAACTATTTTGTACATCTCTGTTCTCTCAGTTACCTACGCAAAGGTTAACTGAAATAGATTCCTTAAGTGTTTACTACTACTACTAGGGGTCGGTTTGTCTTTGTTTTAAAAAGTCATTTGTTTCAGGATAATGAAGACGAGTATTTTGATGACGCATTGGTGACTTCTTCTTCGCGTTATCCCGGCATTTTGCCACGGCTCATGAGAGCCTGGGGTCCGCTTGACAACTAATCCCATGATTTGACGTAGGCACTAGTTTTTACGAAAGCGACTGCCATCTGACCTTCCAACCCAGAGGGAAAACTAGGTCTTATTGGGATAAGTCCGGTTTCCGGTCCGAAAAGGCTTAGCATTATTTATATGGAGAAATGAAGGAATAAAATTTTGTTGTTACAAGTTTCACCAACTACTTTCATTGTAGTTGCGGTTTTATTCCTGTAAAATAATTTAACCGTTGGTTATTTGGGTGTAAGTTTACTGAGGTGTTAAGCATCATACACGAACACCTAATAGACTTTTTATTTACCTCATTTTATGCTCTAAATATGTTCACACAAGATTATCATATAGTTTTTTATATTTTTCTTTCCTACTACGTACTTACTCTTCATTACATAAGATTAAATCTTCCTCGTCAATAGTACTAAGCGTCATTGTTGCCCCACCAGACCAAGGTTTCAATAGATAGGTTTTGTGCAGGGGCGTATTTACCTTAAGGCCATCCGGGCCATGGCCCGGGGCATTTAGTTTTTCTTCCTTGAGTTCTGGGGCGGCGAAACGTATTGGCCCGGGGCGCCAAATTTCAAAATACGCCCCTGGTTTTGTGTCTTCTTTAGCAATATTATTTCTTAGCTCGACAGATGCATCAGAAGTGTTGGGGATAATCGTTATGCTATGGTTGTACAATGCTTTTTTTTTTAAGATGGTAGCTTCGTTGTATAATTACTGGTGTTGCAATTTTTCAAATGTCTGAATAGGGTCTCTATTGGTTCCCATAATTTTTTTGTTCCGATTTATTCAGTCCATAACGTTTTCCATCATAATTTTTATTAGTCATATTGTCAATAGTCATAAATTTTAACAATATAAATTGCAGTTCCGATTTTTGCAGGTCACTATTATTGTTAGTCATAAAATTTGTTACTCATAATATTCAAAGTCCAGAAGGTATACCATTACATAATATTGAAGGCAATAAACTTGCTTACAATAATCGTTGTAAGGTCTTTTATTGCAGGTTATAATGATAAGTAGGGGATCTATTGCATTCTCTAAATTTTAAGTTCCGATTTTTTTAGACCATATCGTTTTCCATCACAATTTTTATTAGTCATATTGTCAATAGTTATAAAATTAAACAAAACAAATTGCATGCTTGTCTACCTACCTGGGGATTTTTTTTATTTGGCTTACTGATTTCCCCTCCATTTCTTATTTTTCATGTAGTTTATTAAGCCATTTCATCCCGCCAACGAGTCGACGGAGCCCCGCTTCGCGGGGCTCCTATTTCCGCTCTGAGGGACACAAGGTAACTAACGAACCTACCTGAGGAATCAGATGTTTTATTGTTTGGTTGACTGATTTCCCGCCATTTCTTATTTTTCATGTAGTTTATTAAGCCATTTCATCCCGCCAACGAGTCGACGGAGCCCCGCTTCGCGGGGCTCCTATTTCCGCTCTGAGGGACACAAGGTAACTAACGAACCTACCTGAGGAATCAGATGTTTTATTGTTTGGTTTACTGATTTCCCGCCATTTCCTATTTTTCATGTAGTTTATTAAGCCATTTCATCCCGCCAACGATCCCGCCTATTTCCGCTCTGAGGGACACAAGGTAACTAACGAACCTACCTGAGGAAACAGATTTCATTTTTCTTTATATGAAGGATGTCATTAAAAATGGCCCTTTGTTTGACATAATTATTGAAAGTCATAATGTTTAATATTATATCCTCTAATATCCTAAATATTAGAATATTAGAGGATATCATTTTATGACTATCGAAATTCGAAACAGTAAGTTTATGGGAAACAAAGAGACGACATTAAAACGATATGATTAACGACCATTAGTCCGATAAAATATATGCCTTAAAATATTTCTGAATAATTATTGATATACCTTTGAATGTTATACTCAACAATTTTATAACTTTTGTGATTATAGCGTTTACTATTATAGATGTTTAACATTAGAACTATGAAACGTTATACTTAACAAAAATTATGACTATTGATGTTTATGTCCATAAATTATATGGATATCAATTTCTGACTATCGAAATTCGAAACAATAAGTTTATGGGAACTAAAGGGATCCCGTCTGAATAACGTCGATATCTTAAACCTACCCACACAATTTTTGCAAGTTGCGTAAGTAAAAGGACTTGAAGGCGCTAGATTGTTGCGTTTGCTTGGCAAAAGGGTTGATTCTCCATCTCTATCAAAGCTCACTTTGCAGTTGTGTAAGAAGTTCCCCTTGTTTCTTAATTTATCCGTAATTACTTGTCGTTTTTTCTGCATTATTATTGGATCTTCGTCTTATATTGATTTATACTGTATAACTTCGATTTTCTTATTGTGTCCTCTTAAACGATGTCTCGAGAAGTTTGTCACTAATTCCTGGCAGTAAAAACAATTATTTCTTCTGTCCCAAGTACGTTTTCCCACTTTCTTTTTAACATTTTCTTCTTTATTATTATTTTTATTTATACATATTTTCTTCCCTTTGGTTAATAACTCTTTTATAATCTGTAAATTATTATTCAGAATGGGTTGACTACTTTCCTTTTCTTTGAGTATTTGATTTTCAATATAGTTGTTTCAAACAACTATAATTGATTCCCTTGTCGCCTTTCTTTCTTTTTGGTGTTGCTACATCTTGCTCTATATTTTGTATGTACTTAACTTCTCTTTTTTTTACCATCAAGTTTTCTTTTTAGTTTTTTTTTTTCGCATCAGTCACCAATGCGCCAGAAGCGCTGGTGGCCTACAGAAGCGCTGGTGGCCTAGCGGTAAGAGCGTGCGACTTTCAATCCGGAGGTCGCGGGTTCAAACCCCGGTTCGTACCAATGAGTTTTTCGGAACTTATGTACGAAATATCATTTGATATTTGCCAGTCGCTTTTCGGTGAAGGAAAACATCGTGAGGAAACCGGACTTATCCCAATAAGACCTAGTTTTCCCTCTGGGTTGGAAGGTCAGATGGCAGTCGCTTTCGTAAAAACTAGTGCCTACGTCAAATCATGGGATTAGTTGTCAAGCGGACCCCAGGCTCTCATGAGCCGTGGCAAAATGCCGGGATAACGCGAAGAAGAAGTCACCAATGCGTCATCAAAATACTCGTCTTCATTATCCTGAAACAAATGACTTTTTAAAACAAAGACAAACCGACCCCTAGTAGTAGTAGTAAACACTTAAGGTGGTTCTCCTTATGCGAATTTCATACAATTTTATTGGTCAATTTTCTCTTAATACGTAGATTTACAGCACTTACAACCTTGATGTTTAGGTAGTGCATAATCGTCTGTCGTCGCCAAGTTAAAAATAATGACCAATTATTCAATATTTTTAATTAAAAACCATTTGAAAAATGCGAAGATTTTAGTTAAGCGCTTGTTTGTGTGAGTGATCTTTACACTATCCATGTAAAACAAGATGGCGAGATTCAGTTTAATAATAACCAACATAGATGTCACTTTAACACAGGTGACCTAACTAAGTAGTGTCTAATTTACTCAATAGATGGTAATAACGTAAGGGTATATAATTCACAAAATATGTTGTAATAGTTTAGCTTACAAACCATTTCCGTTAAAATTTGATCCCTACATTAGTACATGTAACTACCTAATCGGAGGTCAGGCCAGATTTGCTTTCTAAGGGTTTCTAGGAATTTTCGTTAATCAATTATCAGTTCAAAACTGGGATTGGTAGTAAGGTGATAATTTTTCAATGATTTTAAATAAAAATTATATATTCATAAATTATAAATGAATTTTCATTGATTTTACAAATTTATAAGATCATAACATTTATAATAAATTATTATTAAGTCCGCGAGAGTGTGAAGGGTACTTATTCCATAGATAAGCTGTGCGTTTTTCTGCATACGTTTTTTTAAACTACCTACCTACCGCTCTATTTTTTTCCCGTTCACCGTAAATTAGACTATTGTACGCAAGAGTATTGTGGTTGTGGTTTACTCGCTGGATTTATTTATACGGACGCCTAAACTAAAACTCATTAACAGGCTTTTATTAGGTCGACCTGTATGTAACTAACTATGTACTTACTGGAATCTAAGGTAACTAATTTAACCATCTTCCAAGGATTGTAGCGTCATGAAAATTGGCAGCTGTATGTAGTTCTGATGACAATACAATAATATGGTACTGTCGAACTGATCTGATGATGGAGACAGGAGGTGGCCATAGGAACTCTCGACCTGTATGTAACTAACTATGTAATGGAATCTAAGGTAACTAATTTAACCATCTTCCAAGGATCGTAGCGTCATGAAAATTGGCAGCTGTATGTAGTTCTGATGACAATACAATAATATGGTACTGTCGAACTGATCTGATGATGGAGACAGGAGGTGGCCATAGGAACTCTCGACCTGTATGTAACTAACTATGTAATGGAATCTAAGGTAACTAATTTAACCATCTTCCAAGGATCGTAGCGTCATGAAAATTTACAGCTGTATGTAGTTCTGCGGGCTCAGCACGGTTCCATTTTTATCGACTATCACTATGCGCGTCCCTTTCGCACTTACATACTTGTTAGAACGTGACAGGCATGGTGACAAGGGATAAAAACACGACCGTGCTAAGCCGCCTGATGACAATACAATAATATGGTACTGTCGAACTGATCTGATGATGGAGACAGGAGGTGGCCATAGGAACTCTGTGATGAAACAACGCAACCTAATTGTGTTAGGGGTTTTTAGAATTTATAATGAGTATTAGTTGTCTGCCGTAAAATCCTAGGATTCCTAGTAAAATCAAAGCATAAAAACAAGATCCTGGACTTCATAGGAATATCAAACCGTCTTGCAATACTCCGTATGAAAATACCTGGTAACAGAAAAGAGCTGACAATAATCCAGGTGTACGCTCCTACACAGCAAGCCAGCAAGGATGAAATTAAATTTTTTTACAACATCCTAACAGAAGAAGTAAAAAAATACTCTCGCAACAACCTGGTGGTCATGGGAGATTTCAATGCTCAGGTCGGTCCTAGACAAGAAGGAGAAGAGTCAATTATGGGAAACTTTGGTTATGGCAAAAGAAGTATCAATGGCCACAAATTGATTGGCTTCCTACATGAAAACAATTTAATATTAATGAACTCCATTTTCAAGAAAAAACAAAAAAGCAAGTGGACTTGGATTTCCCCAGATGGCAGAACTAAAAATGAAATTGATTTTATTTTATCAAACAATGCCAAACAGTTTAGCGACACAAGCATAATTCAAAATCTCAACTTCAACACTAACCACCGCATGGTACGCAGCTGTATGAACTATTGCCCACCCAAAAGCTCAAGAAAAATGTTTAACAACAAAACAACATTTATAAATAAGAACCTGACTGAACTGGGACAAAGCAACCTTAAACCTTTAACTGAAATCGTAGAATCTACCAGGCCACTAGCAGAAAAGTATAGAGAAGTAGAAAAAAATCTGACACAATTAACAAATATGAATACAAAAAAGACTAAAACACACGAATTAAGTGAGACTACAATTAAACTCATGGAAGAAAGAAAAGCGATCATCTCAGAAAAGAATAATAAAGACAGGAAGAAGATATCTAATCTTAGCAAAACAATAAGAAATAACATGAGGAATGACAGGAAGTTAAAAAGACTACGAACTATAGAGGAGCATATAATAAGAACAGGCGGTACTAAGAAAGCGCTAAAAGAGTTAAGGGAAAAAGGAAAGGAATGGATTCCCAAACTGAAAAAGGCAGAGACAAACCTCACTAACCGAACAGAAATCCAGAAAGTAGCAACTGAGTACTATCAAGCCCTATACAGCAAAGAAAGTTCAAGCCCAGATCAAGAAAACGTTGAACCACCGACCGGAGCCTTTCCACTGCATGAAAGCGATGTGGTACCACCTATACTTGTACAAGAGGTCAAAAAGGCAATAAACTCTCAGAAGCTAGATAAATCCCCTGGACCAGATAAAATACCCAATGCACTTATGAGAGGAACAGTTGAAGAACTTAGCCGAATCCTAACAGTGGTATTTAACGAAATTCTAAGAACAGGGATAATCCCAAACCAATGGGGAGAATCAGACATCATCTTGATCCACAAAAAAGGTGCGAAAGACAATATCAGCAACTACCGGCCAATAAGCCTCATGTCAAACATATACAAAGTTTTTGCTAAGGTGTTACTAGAAAGAATATCAAGAACACTAGACGAATGCCAACCAATCGAACAGGCTGGATTTAGGAAAGACTATAGTACAATTGATCATATCCATACAGTAAAACAAGTAATTCAGAAGTATAAAGAGTTCCGAAAGCCTTTGTTCATAGCATTTATCGACTACTCGAAAGCGTTCGATAGCCTTAACCACACCTGTATATGGACAAGCCTGAAACAACAAGGAGTACACGAAGTATACGTAGAAATTATCCGAAGGATATATACAATCAGCAAAAGCAGAATTAGACTAGAATCAACTGGCAAAAACTTCCCTATACAAAGAGGTGTCAGACAAGGTGACCCACTATCACCAAAGTTATTCTCCGCTGTCTTGGAACAAATTTTCAGGAAACTCGAATGGGAACACCTTGGCCTCAACATAAATGGCACACGCCTAAACCACCTCAGGTTTGCCGACGACATAGTCTTGTTTGAGGAAAACCCAAAAGAACTAGAATGCATGCTATTGGATCTAGCAAAACAGAGTGAGGCAGTGGGACTGGAGCTTAACTCAGACAAGACTAAATTGATGACAAATTCTAGGAGACAAGAAATTGCAGTTAATGGATTCAGTCTGGACTATGTTGAAGAATATGTATATCTAGGTCAAATAATATCATTCAAGAACCAAATGGATAAAGAAATTGAAAAAAGAATAGCATCCGGCTGGAGCAAATATTGGTCACTCAAAGAAATCATGAAAAGCAACCTTGGTATACGGATAAAAAGCAAAACTTTTAACACATGTGTGCTTCCATGTCTAACCTATGGCTGCGAAACTTGGTCTCTTACTAAAAAACAACGAGATAAACTTGCAAAGTGCCAGAGAGCTATGGAGAGGAGCATGCTCGGTGTAAAATTACAGGATAGAAACCGCAGCTCTGACATAAGAACCAGAACAAAAGTGACAGACATCCTCACCCACATAGACAGGCAAAAATGGAGGTGGGCAGGCCACACTATAAGATGCAAAACAGAGAAGTGGAGCCAAATAATTCTCATGTGGCACCCTACAGATGGATCAAGATCGCAAGGCCCTCAATTAACACGATGGGAAGACGAAATTATACTCACAGTGGGACCACTCTGGACAAGGGTGGCAAGAGAGAGGAAATACTGGAAGGAGTTGGAGGAGGCCTTTGCCGACAGGCACACTGAACCAAGAGACTTCATATAAACATTCAAAACTAAAAACCAACAATCATGTTCAGAATAAAGGGCTATATAAATAAAAATTAGTTGTCTGTCGTAAGAAAAGTATAGTCAGCGATAAAAGCTTGTACCAAAAATGAAATTTTTGCCATAAACTTATTTTACATTTTCGGTAAGTACCTAATACATGTCAAGTCATTACGGTAATTAGTTTCTACGTAAGCATTTTTTGTCTTCGGTACCTACCTGCTCTGCTATTATTATTATTATTTTAAAAAGTTTAAGAGAACATGTCGACATTCGTACTTTTTTGGAAAGCTGAGGAACTCATTTCTGTATTTTGTACGCAAAGTGTCATACTTTTTTTTAAAGTAATGCCTTAAAATGTTACAAAGTTTGGGGAAAATTACAAAAACATTGTGACTTCAAATCCTTTTTTTTTGAAAATTTTGGAAAGTTTTGGCAATCTTTTTTTATTTCACGTAATCAGTAGTTTATTGGCTATTAGGTGAATGTTTTTTTACGTCCAAATTTGAGTAGTTTTTTCACAATTACCACTTTTTAGTCGAAAGGCGGGTTTTGTAAACAAAAAACTAAAAACTCATATAACTTGAAAACCAATGAGTTTTGACCCCTGGTTGACTGGACTTAAATCATTGCAAATGACCCATAGAATAACCCCTTTCAAGGAATACGGCGAAGACTAAGACTCCGCTGTCCGTTTGATCGTCCGTCCGTCTTCCGTTGTCGTCCGACAGTTGAAATTTTCATACAAATTATGTATTTAATATTATAGGACATTTATAGGACATTTTTACACAAATTGACTAAGCCCCACGGTAAGCTCAAGAAGGCTTGTGTTGTGGGTACCTACTCAGACAACGATATATATAATATATAAATACTTAAATACGTAGAAAACAACCATGACTCAGGAACAAATATCTGTATCATCATACAAATAAATGCCCTTACCAGGATTCGAACCCGGGACCATCGGCTTCATAGGCAGGGTCACTACCCACTAGGCCAGACCACACCACCATTCCGGGTATTTCTGTTGCCGTTATAACAACAAATACTAAAAACAGAATATAATAAATACTTAAGTGGGTCCCATACAACAAACGTGATTCTTTTTCCGTTTTTTGCTTAAGGCCGGCGCCCCACTTCTGCGCACGCTACATCCACGGCCCACGTTTTAATACAAACCGTGGGCAAGCCCACGAAATTTTGTATATGGTCTAAGATCCCACATATATGGTCGACCTTCACCAATACGTCTGATGGATGAAACTTATATTTTATGAAAGAAAATATGTTCCAGAACATAAATAAATAGGGTTGCCTAAAGAAATATGGTCATGGCTATTTTTAATAAATTTTTGAAAAAACATTTTTTCGTCAAATTTCACCGATTTGTCTGACGATCGAGATAAGTTTCAATGGAAAGTATACAACTTGTACAACATAAATCAACTAGGTTGCCTATCTTTTTCCGATCACTATTATGTGGTTGCCGTGTTTAAAGAGGTGATTTTATATCGATAATTGCACTCATCTGTCTGAAGCTTGAATTATACATCAAAATGATGGTAATTTTATTGCAAATAGAATGGTATAGGGTTGCCTGCAAAAATCCGGTCAAAAATAAGGGTTGCCAGGCTTTTAAATAAAATAAGAAGGAAGGACTTTTAGCGATAACTCATAAACGGCTTAACTAAGCAAGTTTGTTTTAATTTTATTTGAATGAGTTCTTTAGGCACTATTTTCATGATTTTTTTCATATTTTTTGGACCAATGGTTCAAAAGTTAGAAGGAAAAGCCATTTTTTTTCTTTCTAAACGATTGTTTCCGAAATGATTCACTTTATCAAAAAATGTTGTTTATATACCCCTATTTATTTTGAATGGTCTATCCAACGACACCCCACACTATAAGTTTGAAACGATAAAAAAATTGTCACACACATTTTGTTTCTTTCAAAGCGATTATTTCCGAAAATATTCACTTAATCAAAAAATGTTCTTCCAAAACCCCTATTAATTTTGGAAGACCTATCCAACGACACCCCACACCATAGGGTTGAAACGAAAAAAAAAATCCTCACATACATTTTGTTTCTTTCGAAGCGATTATTTCCAAAAATATTCACTTTAGCAAAAAAAAATTTTTGAAGAACCTTATTCATTTTAAAATTCATATCAAATGACATATCACAACATAGGTATCAACCGAAGAAAAATAAAAAAATGTATGTATCCATTTTTTTCGCTTCAATCCCATAGTGTGACATGTCGTTGGATAAATATTCAAACAATATAATATATATAAACAAAAAATATGAAAAAAATCATGAAAATAGTGCCTAAAAAACTCATTCAAATAAAATTAAAACAAACTTGATCAGTTAAGCCGTTTATGAGTTATCGATAAAGTCTTCCCTTCTTATTTTATTTAAAATCCTGGCAACCCTTATTTGTGACCGGATTTTCGCAGGCAACCCTATACCATTGTATTTGCAATAAAATTGCCATCATTTTGATGTATAATTCAAGCGTCAGATAGATGAGTGCAATTATCGATATAAAATCACCTCTTTAAACACGGCAACCACATAATAGTGACCGGAAAAAGATAGGCAACCTAGTTTATTTATGTTGTACAAGTTGTATACTTTCCATTGAAACTTATTTCGTTCGTCAGACAAATCGGTGAAATTTGACGAAAAAAAATTTTTTTTCAAAAGTTTATTAAAAATAGCCTTGACCATATTTCTTTAGGCAACCCTATTTACGGGTCATCCATTAATTACGTCACACGAATTTCTAGGTTTTTTTACCCCTCCCCCCCTCCTTGTCACACTTGGTCACATTTGGCAAACCCCTCCCCCCTGGTGTGACGTCACATCAACGAAATCGGCAAATATTTATTTAATATTTTATCAAAATATTTTTGACAAAAGAAATATTAGTAATTTTATAACCCAAAACTGATTAGAAATAAAATTAAACGAATAAAAACGATTATCGTTTCTAAGACTTGTTATTTAAATGTATATTGGCGTATAAAATAATTTAAATAAATTTTCGGTTACTGATGAAGTTAAAGTGACGTCACAAAGTTTGTGACTCCTCCCCCTTGTCACAACATGTCACATTTTCTTGACCCACTCCCTCCTCCTAAACGTGTGATGTAATTAATGGATGACCCCTTATTTATGTTCTGGAACATATTTTCTTTCATATTTTCATAGTTTCATCCGTCAGACAGGTTGGTGAAGGTCGACCATATATGTGGGATCTCCTACTAATAGGAACGTGGGTCGTGTACATAGCGTGCGCAGCAGTGGGGCGGCGGCCTAATGGTACGGAACCCTTCGTGCGCGAGTATAAATATGTATAGGAATATATAATATAATCGATAAACGTTTATGGTTTGTCACGATGTGTGACATTCGTATTTAATTCTTTATATTTTTTTGCACCTGGTCCTGTCCTGCAAACTGCATCATGCATATCTACTTCAGATTCTTTTTGACTAGGCTAGGCCGATCATCATTGTTTATTGTGTATTGCATTTCCATGTTGCTACATAAAGGTGTTACAATACAATTTCGAGTACAGTGACATGGACCCTGTAAGGGCACAGCAATTCTTATTCTAAAATAACAAATTAATTCTAGGCATGTCAAACAAATTAAAATAGGTAATAACAAACATTAAAATATATAATAATATGTACATACAGTCGACGTCAAAGATATGTTTACATGTTTGCACCTTACTCCCTTGTAATAAACCGAAAAATGTAAACATATCAAAGACGTCGACTGTACATAGAAAAATTCGCCCTTGCCGCCGTGACCTAGCAGAGGACGCTGGTTCGATTCCACCCCGGGGCACTGGAGGCCTTGGTCACTTTTTCTTAAGCCGCGTCTCGATATCGCGCGGCGGCCGCGCAAGCATTGTTCGACCGCGGCAAATCTGTATTTTGGCTCGCGAGCCATTTTTGGCACCATCTTGAATTATAGCGCGGCAGCCGCGCGCGGCAAGCAATCCGACGATCGACCAGTTTGTACTCAGGAACCATGGACGTACGTCGTCGTGCAGCTGCCGCTTTAATAATTATTTATCATATTGTTCACAAGAAACCAAAACGGAAAGTTCGATGGTGGTAACAACATGGTGGTAACTAGTGGGAATAACCTCCAAGTTACATATGAATGTAAAATTTCAGCTCAATCGGAAATCGGGAAGTAACAGGCCTATTCGGATTTCGAGATAATCACAAGATCTTGCAACGATTTAGAGATCAACTAGATCTACATTAGATATCGACTAGATGTGACTTGGATATCTAAGTCATAACTTGTCGAAATCGTTCAAGAGGACCTCCAGAATCGCGGAAACGTCAAAGGTCATTGGGCGTTTTTGACCCGCTTTATGAACTTTCCCGTACAGAAACCAAACTAGTTTTAAAATAGAGAATTTAATCTCACTTTTTTAAATATGTAATTTTTTTTATGTATCAACCGGCAGAAAAAAGTTATTCAACAGTATGTGTACGAGATAGTGTTAGGGTCAGTTGCAACAAACTGTTCGTACCGTTAAAGAGTTCGCTAATTTTTGATGTATGGAAAGTTTCATAGTAAGGCGCCGGGGCGCGCCGGCTGACGTTGATCAGTCTGTCAAATGTGGTTGGTGCAACTGGCCCTTAGTGTTGTGTGTTGTTATTGGAAGAAATAGTATTCAAAACTATTACTGCTCGTGTATACAAGGCCATCGCACTACCGTCGGAAGGGTTTAGGCGGAGTATGTCACTTTCTTACGAGGTCACTTTCGAGCTAGGTCACTTTCTGAGGACGTCACTGTCTGAGGACGTCACATTCTGGGTTTGTCACTTTCTGTGGTCGTCACATTCTGAGTACGTCACTTTCTGAGAACGCCACTTTCTGAAGACGTCACATTCGGAGTTCGTCACTTTCTGAGTACGTCACTTTTTTAGCATGCACGTGCACCGTGCGCCTGCACGAACAATGGATACCAGAAATTATATTAGCGGTACGGTATAAGGCCACTTTTATGTATGACATACAGAATGTTTTTTCAGTGACCATTGAAGGGAAATACGAATCTATAGACGATAACAGGAAACTGTCGTTGCCGTTTGGATTCAGACGCCCGTTATCCTCTATAGATTCATATTTTCCTTCAATGGCGACTGAAAAAACAACCTGTATATGTCATACATAAAAGCGGCCGTATGCCGTACAGCTGATTGCTGGTATCCATTGTTCGTGTAAGTATACGCTTAAATCTTAGTATAAAAAAGTGACGTACTCAGAAAGTAACGCCCACGAAAAGTGGCGTTCTCAGAAAGTGACGTGCTCAGAATGTGACGACCTCAGAAAGTGACGAACTCAGAATGTGACGTCCTCAGAAAGTGACGTCCTTAGAACGTGACCTAACTCGAAAGTGCCCTCTTAAGAAAGTGACATACTCCGCCTAAACCGTCGGAAGCTGTGCACATGCTGCAAGCGTAGTCTATTTTTTATCATGGGCCAGGCATCAAGAAGTGATTGACGCGCCTGCTGCTGCCTTTTTAGACGAATTAACAATTGATTTTGATCAAGCAGAATAAAAATATTGTTTTTTTAGAACTGGATTTTATTTTTGTTCCTATTGATATCTATACATATAATAAAGCTGAAGACGGTCGAAAGTCTGTACATGGAAGATAATTGAAAAAAAGTTGGCTAGGGATACTTAGAATCGATAACAGAACACGTTCCAAAAGTTTTTAGAATTTTTGTCTGTTTGTCTGTTTATCTGTTTATCTGTTTATCTGTTTGTCTGTTTATTTGAACGCGCATCACGTGAAAACGGCTGAACGGATTTTGATAAAAACTTTACTAACCTGTCGATAAAATCCCCGGCCAGGTTATAGGCTATAAAAATTCAACCCTAAAAAGGGGGGGTAGCCACAATAATCGATTGACTTAAGTTTGCCCCTGAATCGTATGGCGCTACTTAGGAAGGAGGGGCAAACTTTTTTCAAATATGTGCTACCACTATTGAGTACCCTGGTAAACTAACAGATGGAGCTGAATTTAATACGTTGTGACATGAATAAGCCACCGAGGAAAGATTTTGCCAAATTAACTCTAAGTTTAGAAGACACGGATATCAACAAAAATAATTGAATAATTATGTTGATTTAATAAATTAATAATATATCGAAAAATGTTCGCGCTCGCTTCGCTCGCGTTTTCAATAACTTTCTAAGATATGGCGACTGCAGCAGCATTACTCTGTTGCAACGTTGCTGCTGCAGCACTGTCAATTTTCGTGATAAAATGATCTGACTGACTTCCATACTAAAAGTAAAAATGTACAACTGTCTAACTGTCTATCAAATTGGGTTTTTATATAGAAAAATTTTCGCGCTCGCTTCGCTCGCGTTTTCTATTGCTTTCTAAGATATGGCGACTGCAGCAGCATTACTCTGTTGCAACGTTACTGCTGTAGCACTGTCAATTTTCGTGATAAAATTATGTGACTGATTTCCATACTAAAAGTAAAAATGTACAACTGTCTATCAAATTGCGTTTTTATATCGAAAAATGTTCGCGCTCGCACCGCTCGCGTTTTTTATCACTTTCTAAGATATGGCGACTGCAGCAGCATTACTCTGTTGCAACGTTGCTGCTGCAGCACTGTCAATTTTCGTGATAAAATGATGTGACTAATTTCCATACTAAAAGTAAAAATGTACAACTGTCTATCAAATTGCCTATTTATATCGAAAAATGTTCGCGCTCGCACCGCTCGCGTTTTTAATCACTTTCTAAGATATGGCGACTGCAGCAGCATTACTCTGTTGCAACGTTGCTGCTGCAGCACTGTCAATTTTCGTGATAAAATGATGTGACTAATTTCCATACTAAAAGTAAAAATGTACAACTGTCTATCAAATTGCCTATTTATATCGAAAAAGTTTCGCGCTCGCTTCGCTCGCGTTTTCGATCACTTTCTAAGATATGGCGACTGCAGCAGCATTACTCTGTTGCAATGTTACTGCTGTAGCACTGTCAATTTTCGTGATATAATGATGTGACTGATTTCCATACTAAAAGTAAAAATGTACAACTCTGTCTATAAAATTGCGTTTTTATATCGAAAAATTTTCGCGCTCGCTTCGCTCGCGTTTTCAATGACATTCTAATATGTGATAAAGGTGACATTCGGGTGGCGACTGCAGCAGCATTAGGTCCCCTGTTGCAACGTTACTGCTGCGGCACTGTCAACTGTCGTGATAAAATGATGTGATTAATTTCCATTCTCAGCTGTAATGCGGCAATGAACGTCACTCAATTTACCAAAAAAATTCAATGTAATCTTGATGACCCTAGGGAGAGGGGGCACCATGGTCTAGAAATGCTTAGGGCATCAAGATATCTTAATCCGGGACTGGTCGTTTGCGGAGTCAAATGATTTGGGACTCGCATTTTATACGCATTACCATGCATTCCCGAAAACAATCGAATTATTCCCGAAAGTCTCGCAACGCATTGAGGTTACAAGGGGCACGTGTCTTCCTCAGGAGTCTGAAGAAGACCACGGTGAGTGGCGGTCTAGCCACAGGCAGGCCGCTTCGCTTTCGCTCGCGCGCTTATACCTTACGGCTTACTGTATCGTCCGATATACACCTACTACCTACTCTGTCGTTTAAATCACGTGTAAAATTTGAATAAGGGCGAAAAAACTATTGACTTTGGAGTGTAGTTTTATTTAGTGGTACCTAATTGTAAAATATTTTATCTGGACTACAGTCCTCTAGCATATCCATCTGTCAACTTTACCTACTTCAAGTTCCGCCTCCAGGGGAGAGGGAGAGAAATTAGGATTAGAAACTAGCCGCTTACTGACACAGACCGAATTCCACGCGGGCGGAGCCGCGGGCACAGCTAGTTAAACAATATAACAACAGCAACGTAATCTAACAGCAGCTATTCAAAGTATATTTGAAATAATTCCAATAGTTCTGACTTAATTCATTGCAAAAATGCTATAATGATGAGAAATGATTTTTATTTTTTTCTCAATTCTCCCATGTCTTGCAAGAATGCGACTCATACCAGTGGGTAGCAGATACATTTACCTACATACCTAGCCCTATTTCGTTTGTGTACGCTGTGGGTCATATGTCCGAACAAAACGCCCAATGACCTTTGACATATCTACCTTACAAATATCTTTAAATTATCCGTATTGTAACTTGTTGAAGTCTAGTAGAAATCTAATTCATTTTCCGAATCGAGCCGTAAGCCTAAATTTAGCTTTCAAGATTTGACCTAGATACACTAACTAACATACATAGTAACAGGGCAAATTTAATTAATTGTTTTTTTTTTATATAAGTTTTAGTGTTTTGTTATAAAGTTGTATAAATGTTATTAAATAAATAAATAAGCTTAATAATTGTAAATAATATAAAAACTTAAGTATAGTAATTTCATTTTAAGTAACTTTAAAACTATTCCAGTCTCAACTAGATTTTCTTAAAATTTATTATCCTCATTCCTTATTAGTTAATATTATCTATTTTGATCATTTTTAGCTGATCATCAAACACAAACATCCGCTACCGATATCCTGCCTACGGGAGTGAACTCCTAAATATCACCTGGCCACAACAGAACCAGTGAAAATGAAAAAAATAAGTACCTATTTGTAAATATACTCAAATTTGGTAAAACTAGCAAAAAGCAGAGCTTTGTAAGGGCTCGCGGAGGTTTTCTACCTTAACGTACCGAACCGGTTGCTGTCCGGTAGGTACGCCTGTCTGTTACAGCTTTTACTTTGTCCTTTAAAAACATGTCCAGACGACAAAATCAAATTGCCAATATCATCCACACGTAATATACAATTTCATAAGTGCATTAAGCCCGCTCCACACTCGTGCGCGAATCGCGGCGCGAAGCCGCGAACGCGAGTCTGGAGTCGATTTCGCATATCAGCGAACTAGACTCCACACTCGCGTTCGCGGCTTCGCCCACGATTCACGCGCATAGTCTGGAGGGGGCTTTACATCCTACACGGTCGCCCAGTACTTTTTGTAAGGAACCCAACTGGCTTTCCTACATAATGTTGGGTCAGCGAGCCAATGTTCTTGAATTTATTTTTGCGTCCACTCCACACAATTTATCGAAAAACTATCCCGTCTGGACACCTACTGGCGGTAATCACGCTGCTCCGCACATAAACTAACACACACAGTTCCACTAGGTACAGCCAGGGTCCAGCATCAGCTCTATCTTGGGTACTGCTCTTCCAAGTTCTCATTAAGACGTGTCAGATGACCAAAACAGCGTGTGCCCATGTTGCAACAAACCTGAGTTCCACTAGGTACTGCCAGGGTTCTAGCATGAGTTCTATCTTGGGTACTGTTCTCCCAAGTGCTCATCATGACGAGTCGGATGTCCAAAATAGCGTGTGTCTATGTTGCATCAAACCTGATCGAGTTCCACTAGGTTCAGCCAGGGTTCAGCATCAGCTCTATCTTGGGTACTACTTTCCTAAGTTCTCATCAAGACGAGTTGCATGACCAAAACAGCGTGTGCCTATGTTGTATAAAACCCGAGCTCCATTAGGCACTGTCAGGGTTCAGCATCAACTATCTTGGGTACTGAAAGTACTGATCTACCCAGTGATCATCATGACGAGTCGGATATCCAAAACAGCGTGTGTCTATGTATGTTGCATCAAACCCGAGCTCCACTAGGTACTGCCAGGGTTCGGCATCGGCTCTATCTTGGGTACTACTCTCCTAAGTGCTCATCAAGATGAGTCGGATGACCAAACCATAATGTGCCTTTGTTACACCAAACCTGAGTTCCACTAGGTACTGCCAGGGTACTGGGTCATTTTGCTGAACTGCACGCCGACGTTTCGATTGGCGTGCAGTTCCCATACAAGTTGCAGTCGGGTTGTAGTCCGTCTGTATCGGCCCTAAGTCACTGAAGTTTGTATTAATTATGCTTATCTTTATTTATAATTTTAGCAGTTCCAAGCAATAGTAACACTAAAGGCGCCATTCATTAATTACGTAAGACAATTTTTGCCAGCTTTTGACCCCCTCCCTCCCCTATGTAAGAAATAATAAGAATAGGCTGACCCCGTCCAGCCACCAATATAATTTACTTTCAAAAAAATATTTTTATGAATGTTTATTTGGACCTGTACAAAGGTACTTGAGCTCGTTTAAGCTAACTCTGCACCGTGTTTGATAGCATAGAGTGTGGAAGTATTATTTTAAACGTCATAATTTCATAGAAATTAAAAAAAATATCGCATCTTTGTGATCTTACTTAAGAACTATGAAAACCCCCTCCCGCCCCTTGTAAGAAAAAATAAGATATGTTCGACCCCCCTCCACCCCAAAATCGTCTTACGTAATAAATGAATGGCGCCAAAACTGTATCTCGAACTGAAAATACCCGATTTAAGTTTGCTAACACAACATGACTGATCATCACATCGTCAGCGTCACAAAACATACGAGTAAATTGACCTCCGCAGTAAATATACAGCAAGATTGATTGTTCTAGTAGGTATTCACAAAAACTTAAGTGCTAAAATGGGAATCAAACTAAGTGAAGCGAGGTGGGTTGAATCCAAAATTGTACCCACTTTGGTATTCATCGTTGTTAATGGCGTAAGCGCCATCGACATTATTGAACTTGAAAACACCACATAGGTATCGTATTGTCTGAATACCCACAACACAAGCCTTCTTAAGTAGTCAATTTGTATAAGAATGTTCAATATTTATTTATTTATTTATTACTAACGCCATCTGTTAGAGAAAGAAATAATTAACATGTTAATTCATCATTTTGCCAACAGATGTCGCTAGTAGTAATACAAAGTGTTATTACTTTATTTTATTTTTTTAGGTTTATAAAATGATATTTTTATGTTTGATAACACATCTAGGCATGAATTTAAATTACTATGTTAAATTTCAAATCTAACAGTGCAGTAGTTTTTCCGTAAAGTGTACCACAAGAATGCATAGTTCGTCGATTAGTGATAGGGCTCGCTTCGCTCGCCCTAATCATATGTTGTTTTTTTTTTTAATTTAATAGTACAATAAGAAAATACTTTTATTTTCTTTAGTTTACTGTGTTGTAATAGTTATGATTACTTAAACATTACCCAGGGCCTAAAATGAATAAAGTATGGAATAATGTTTCGCCCTGAAAAACTCTGAAATATACTTTGTAGCATGTGGTATGTATAATGAATGATTTATTTATTTGAAACAATATACCCTGTATTGTATTAATCCTTGGCAGTGCTTTTAACAATTTGTTCGAAAATGTGCGGCAATAATGACGTTTATTAAAAGTCAGAATCTTATTAGTGTCATAAATAAGAAAGATAATCAGAAAGGTCGAAGAAGGTTACCTCATAGTTAGGGAGGCGAGGTAGCTAAATGGCGTAATTCAACGGCGCCGTCGAGACCTATCAAAATCGAAAGATAAAATAATTTCGAAAAGAAAAGCTCGTATGGCAAAAACCATTTTAGCGGTGGGTTTGGCGTGTACGGTTTTTCAAAAATGTTAAAAAAAACAGTTACTTGGGCATTCTCGAGCGCGTCAGATAATCATACTACGTATGCCCCGAGTGCCTCTGATAACAACGGTATACTAATCTGCCGGTTTGCGTGGTGGGGGTAGGCATATAAAGTAGTCAAAAATGCAAAAAAAAAAAATTTACTCGAGCGCGTCAGATTTTCGAAAGGGGTGTTAAGTAGGCCCCAAGGAAGCTTCCTTTAAAAAAACTGACGATTTCGGCGTGACGATAAGTTACGATGAATTTTTGAAAATGCAAAAAAAAAAAGTTTTTTTGAAATACTCGAGCGCGTCAGATTTTCATTTATCTCGGTATCCTGAAAGCATATTTTTTTAATCTGACAAAAATGTTGGTGGGTTCTCTTAATCTGACCGAAAAAGGTTTTTTGGTTTCTTTTTTTTCCTTTCTTTCTCCTTGATAAAACGGGGAATTTAAGAATGACAATAAAATTACCTTTTTTGTTTATTTAAACTTTTTTTTTGTAAAATGTATCATTCGCGACTTATATGCCGCAACGCGTTCTTAGGAAGACGAAATGGCTCCTCCACACTTCCGGTCATGCGGAAACCGGCAGATTTTGTATTTTTAGTAAGTTTTAGATTATATTCTTCAAAATAAAAAATAAAAAAATCGCGCTCGAGAATGCCGGATTAACGTTTTTTTTTTACAAGTTCGCGACCCTATAACTCGGCGGCGTCAAGGACTTATCGTCAGATTAGTTAAATTTAGTCTTTAAACACTAAAATCAACCCCCAATATCTTAATCTGAGGCGCTCGAGTATTTCAGACTATCCATTTTTTTTTACTAATCTGATCGTCTATCCTAGACGCGCGTCACTACATATAGAGCTAAATACTTTACAAGGTTGTTCTATTAGGTCTAAGGTATCTCTCATATCTTAAACTGCCACGCTCGAGTATTGCCGAAAATTCCCCTATTCGCCTCCCTAACTATCAGGAGCTACTAACACATACAGGCTGCTCCAAAGTAAAAAATCGTAATTAGTTAATTTCTTCGTAACCACTACCACTACACCGGTTGTTATGATACTGTCTACTGGCTCTAAATACCCTAATGCATGTGTACGTTTCCGTTTTGTCCCATGGCCATACATACAATATTGTCCATGGTATCAGTCAGTATGTGCCCTACATATACATATCCAAACCCAAACAGGCGACGCATGACATAATTATTTAAAAACAAGTATTTCGGTCTTAGCGGCCATTCACGCCATTATTGAGGCAAATCTCAAGAGCTCGCGGAGTGCACTGAATACGCTTAGCCCGCACTTGATCAATCAACATTACGAAGTTTTTAATTTTTTCAAGATAAGTAAATATTTAAAAAAACTATGAAATTTAAGTGTAAAAAAATACCTAGTCAGCATACTATTATACAATAAATAAGTAGGTAGGTACTTATTTGGCGAAGCTAATGACAATTGTCACAAGAAACATGACAATTGTTACGAAGTTTCGACACAGAACTCATTTCCTGTTAAGAATTACCCAAAATTCTTTTAAATCTTGTGACAATTATATAAAATATATATGAATCAAAAAATATATAACCATTATACCATTGCGGTCGAGCGGAGTATCACATTATTATATTATAGTAGACAGTATTCACAGATTCTGCCCCTTTCCAACTTTCTTCCTCTGCTACACGTAAGGTTGGGCAGGGCCGGAACATGGGGCAGAATCTGTTAATACTGTCTACTATTATTATATAATATCGTAATGTGGTACCCCGGTCGACTACAAGGTACTATCGTTATGGTGCGGCACAAACTCATGCGGTATTATGAAGTAGCTACTAAATAGCACGTAAGAATTATAAATTTGTGCATTGACCAATTATTGAAACTTACTTAATATTAGGTCAGGCAACGAAAAGGTATACATACAGGGTGGATTTTCTTCTTGGGTCAGTGAGAGCAGCTACCATATCCCGTGCTGCTACGCGAAAACGCGGTCTTATTAGAAGACCTTCCCTATCACCCCTATCATCCCTATTCATCCCGGTTGACGGTATCTTCTCTTTTCCGCCTTTTATGTCTATAACTTTTGATTTTTTTTGTGTTCTAATAAACGCTTCGAATACATTTTTCTATACATCATCCGAATCCAGGTACACACGTATTTTTAGTAGTATCTCTATTTTTCACCATTTTGAACTTGTCGACTAGACTACACTCTGCATGTATAAGTACTTCTAATATCTATTAGTGATATTAAGCTTTTTGTATCACTTTAGTAATTAACTTGAAATACTTATTCTTTGAAGAAGGAAAGTCGGATCAATCGTTAATTAATAAGCAGGCAGAGTAAAACAAATATCGGGCGAGTACTAGGGAATTGAGTTTCTCTCACCGCTGTCCAACGTAGTGTGAACTGAGTGCCTAGCCAAGATATCAATCGTTTGCGCCATAGCGAACGAAACTCTGACGTCTCTCTGTCGCAAATGATTGGCATCTTGGCTGAACCCTCTAGAGATCTAAGAACTGTGAATAATCGGAAAATACGACCATACTGGTTAGCCCAAGCGGTCATCCCATTCGACGCGCTCGGTAAGCGGATGGAATAGTAGCTTTAAAGCTTGCATTAGGTTAGGTAGGTACTTTCCCCTAAACTAAAACATGAATATTTCAGTTCTGCATTGAAATTTAACTTTGTGTCCATGCACATTTTTGGGCTCATTCTACACCGTCAGCATTCCGTACTACCACTTAAAAAAATGTCCCGAGATGTCCGTTCCATTACGTCACGTTTTAGTACTTCACTTGTACGTGTTTGACGCACGGACGTAGAGAGTAAACTGGATAGTGTACACTGGCCAAAAAGTGTGTCCACATGAGAGGTCAAACCTGAGCCCTCCATCTCTTTCTAATTAGGGTGACCATAAGTCATATGAATGTTAGCATAAGATGGAATGTATAGTTTGGCCAGGATCTTTTCTCATTCGTGCATAATCAGAGAGAATCATACTGTATTTACCCTATGCTAGTATAATTGCCCCAGAAAAGAGATGGATATAGTTTTTTTCTCTTCTGTAAAACGCTTCACACAACCTTACTTAATTTAGTCGTTATAAAGCTTTTAGTCGTTATAAAAGCTGTTACAGATGGGATGGGCGTATTGGATCGCGATCAATGCGATCGTGGTTTATTGTGAGGAAGGTGGTCCGCCGTACGTCCATCGTACGTATTGGGTGAAAACCAGCGTAGTGTCTTACAGACACTGCTTATGCTGAGCGGCATCCTATTTGGTGTATGTTTACTGTATTGTTAACTTTATGGTGTACTTACCGTAATGTAGGTATGTTTTTGTACGCCAAATAAATATTTTCTATTTCTATCAAAGACAGCTATAAGAGAGAGCGAGACAAATATCCAGGGTCAGGTAAAACGTTGTAGTTGTACTTGGTAATTCGCAAATCGTATCGATTAAAAACGCTGCCTTCGGTCGTGTTTTAATTTATCACCACTCGTTGCGAATTTAATTCCTACTTTCAACACTTGCAACGCAAATAAATTTATATTATTACTATGCCCACTGGTTATCGATACTAGTCATTTTGTGAAGCCCTAGCGTAGCGTAACAATTTATGTTTTTACACGAAATTATCTTGATTATTGACTAAAATGATAAAATATTAGCACACGACGAAATAAAAACTTACATTTAACTGTGTAAACCGGCATTCTACACTATTTATGCTCTTCATAATTCATAATTTAACAAAATACCTATCACTATCAATATCATACTCATGGTGTGTTCATATACGTGATGACTTCCCTTTTGCATACTTTAGCTATTCTTTAAGCGTTAGCGTCATCGTAGATCTGTAATTGAAACAACATTTTCAAATTTGCCGCTTTTGTATACTGACGGAAATGTCGGCCCAACCTATATAGAATCGATTACATATATATAAATAGTTAGAATTAACGTTCCAGTAATTAAATACTATGTATAAAAATATGAGTCTGTAATGTCCAATCTGTAATGTAAGGACTTCGGATTTAATTTTTGGCAATTATGTAGCTCTCATTACGTGAACCGAATAATTAAACATGCCAAAATAAGTATATCTTTATTTATTTATTAGTATACTATTTAGGTAAAGTTATTTTTACATTAAGTAGGAAATAACAATTTTGTAAGACCGATCCAAATCGTACCGACATCATGGTGACCCTAATCGTCATCAAGTTGGGGATACCAATTAATATTCAAAGTTACTACAATTTCTACCATATTCAATTTACTGTTTTTTTTGTTGCGCACATGCTTGGCTTAATCAGTTAATAATATTAACATCATAATAATTAACAAATTACTTAAAAGATATCAGAACTGTAATTAGAATATAGCACTAAAATAGTATAAGAAGGTAATGAATTTCAGTAGTATATTGATATAATTTCTATCACAATGGTATCTTTTTAACATTGGCAACATGTGCGAGTGAGACACAGGGCTCAGGTTTTTCTATCTCATGTGGACCGTTTTCTCTAGTCTGGTACGAACAACATTCTGTCTCGGTGATAAGGTTCAAATTAGTATGGCAAAAAAAACTGACAACTCGCTCCAGTTTAAACAATATAACTTCATGGTTTGACGTACCTACTTAGTGGAATCTACAATTTCCATACAAATGTGGCTTTCCATTCAGACAATGCAATGGTCTTTATGTTTCATGTGCAATAAGAACCTTTTTATAAGAATTTCAGTTGGAAAGGACCTTATTGCACTTGAAGTATAAGGACCCATTTGTAATGGAAAGCCACAAATATTTAGAGGATTTTTTTACTATCAGGATTGAATATGCCAGTGATTTTGAGCTGGAAGAACTAGATAAACAAATTATTATAATATATAGGGTCTGTGAGACTCAGGTCTATTTTTTTTTTGGAAAAAGCTCTTTTGGACCATTTGGAAACACTCATCATTCATTGCGGTGTGAAAACAAACATTGTAGAAAGTATGTAATCGTGACCTTTGAAATTTAGAATTTGGAATGTAGGTAGCTTAAAATCGGACCAAGCTAACGCCTCGGCCAGGAGCCACGAAACGTACGCTACGTGCATATAATGTGGGTATTGCTTATGTAGGTAGTATAACAAATGTATGGCAGTCGAAGGCAGCGTCGAGCAAAAAAGAATAATAAAGGTCTGCATACGGTCACGAATTTATTGTATGGACCTCTATATACCTCACCGATAATTGCATGTGATTTCCGTTCCATTCCGGTATTTGTAGCAAGGTCTGTCGAGGCCTTACAGAATATACCGTCCGTGACCATAGACAATCCGCCCATTCTGGTGCTAAATTCAGTTCGTCTGGATGCGCCTTTACCTTAAATTAATCTTGCAAAAAAATTCATCTCTTACACCGCGCCATCTAGTTTACACTTTTGTCCCTAGTTAGCTAATGAGAGTAATCAGAAAAGCCATCTTCTGTACTAGCGACCTCTAGTCTGTTTTGGCTTAATGGTCACAAGACTGACACTGGGGGATATGGTAGTGTGCGTGAATGCATGAAATTGCAATATTTTGCAGTTTTGTCAGATTTTGATGAAATGAGACACTGTTGAGTGGAATATATTTCGATTTAGACGTAATATTTTTTATTGTTTGCGCCAATATTAACACATCTTAGAAAAATGTTTGGGTTTTGAAAGAAATAGTGATAATCCGCAGCTTTGTGCACAATCACGCCATCTTTTGGTGGCTAGTCGGCAGGACAGCCCTACACATCCACCTTAAGGAATCTATTTCAGTTAACCTTTGCGTAGGTACTTGGTTTGATACCCTTAATGCCATCTAGCGAGCGCAGACGTACTCGCGCAGCGCACTGTCGATATCAACATGGCTCGGGTTGATAGATTAAAAATAATTTCAGTACCTTTCTACATTTCTGGTTTTTTTTTAATCGCAGGTCGTTTTTTAAATTAAAATTCTTCAAATACTTTTTTTTATTCGTCGGCGCGTTGTATTCAATATTATTCTAAGCAAACTAAATAAGAAAGGAAACGTTTTTTTTGCAAAGTCACCTAGGATCGCAAGAGCTCGGTTCGGACTGTGGCAACCCCGCCATTCGATTTGTCATCATTCTTACTGTCAAAATGGAGAAAGATCATTTTCTATTGCTGTGTCTTGCAGACAAAAAGCCGTTTTGGGCTAAACCCAATTCCATCGGGAGTCATCTCCCTTTTGATCCGGGGGCGATATCGGTATCCATGCCGATGAATTTCCGGGGCCTATGAGCCCACAATTTATAGACCTCGCGTGTGTTGACATATCGATGCATATCATATCTGCGAGCTGCGGGCCGTTTCTCCACAGCGAGGTCTACACTTAACCTATAAGTGGGCGTTTTCACAAATCGTTGTTCATACGAAAAAGTCGTGTCCCATGACTTCCTTAGCTATTTTCTTGAATATTACCCAGACGTATGATAAAATGTTATACTTTTCAATTAAACAACTCATTAGGCTTTTTATTGGTCCTAAAATAACGCATTTAGCATTGCAAAATTTTAAATAAAACCGAAAAACCTTAAAAAAGTAGTCCAATTTTGACGTGTCCCCATACTACCCAGGCTAAGATCAGAGTAAGAAAAAAAATATTATTCCAAGACTATTTCAAAGTAACGGCTATTTTTCTGATCAACAATAAACTAATCCTCAATTCTAAACCTTAAACTCGAGTAGTACAGTACAAATTTAATTAAAAACAACGTATTTTGTCCTGTCCTGCAGAATAGCGTACAGCGGAATTTCCATACTACGCCACCGCAGTTTTAAAGGCTTGGCAACATTTTTTTAAACAAATACGATCTGATTTTGAATTAAGGCAACATTTCAAGGCAATAGCAGCCGCCATTTTGTTGAAAACTACGGCAGTTGATGCGCATTATGAGTTTAGAGTGGTCGCGTGGCATTCAGTCAAAAACAAAACTTCCAATACGACGCCTGATTTTAATAAGGTAAGATAATCTTGATCATTTTCGATTGATCTTTTTAATTTGTTGAACTTGTTATTTATTCGTTATTCCGAATAAATAACACATTCAATTGAAGATCTAATAGATAATTTGCAATTTACATTTTAATGTTGCGTTGTCGTTAATACGTTACCTCCATTACGCCACCATAGCGTGAATGGAAATAAAAAGTGACGTAATGGAATTCTTAGGGTCGTTTCATAACGAAGCTAATTTGCTAAAGGTAATAAATTTATATATTGTGTGCGTATTATAACCTCGTCAGACCCACTGTACAATGTAAAATTACAAGATGTACAGTCACCATCATAACATCGGAGCTGTGGAGGTGGTCACAAATATATCTGAGCATGCACTCTAACGCCTTATTAACTTTGAGGCGTGCTCAGGTATTTATTGAGAGTCCTAAATGGTCCGACATAATATCTGATAGCGACAGTACTATAATATTTCATTTCCAATTAAATTTTAAACTCTTCAGGCACCAAACAGAATTCGTTTCTTTTATTTTGTACTAGCGGCCCGCCCCGGCTACGCACGGGTGCAATTATTATACATATAAACCTTCCTCTTGAATCACTCTATCTATAATAAACCGCACCAAAATCCGTTGTGTGGTTTTAAAGAAATAAGCATACATACAGACAGACAGCGAAAGCGACTTTGTTTTATACTATGTAGTGATTATAAATTTTTTGAACAAAACAAATTTATTCAACCTTAACTTTAATTTTTACTTTTAAATTTGTCTGGTAATTTTTTGCCTGCTTTGAAAATCAAAAATATTGCGTGGAATTTACAAAATCTAAATAACAATCCACAAACTACAAATGCATGAAATATGTCATTGTAAATTTTATTATGATTATGTGAATTTATACGCACACATATTCGTTCGTCAGCCTGTTTGCTTGCTTATATAAACCAGTCCCACTTGAAAGACACAAGTATGTTTATTTAATTATGGTTCGCGCGTACGAAAGAACGAGATGTAATGTTCTTTAGGAGAAGATTTTTTTAACAACTCACATTAAACAGGCAAATTTTGCTCCTGTGAATGTTATTAACTGTCTTATATTCAGACATAGAAGTTTTGGTGGCACGAATAAAATTTAGGGCCACACGATATTATTTCCTCGATAAATTGTACTTTCTTATGACATGCATGTTATGACTATGAGATAACGTAGGTATATTATAAATATGCAACTTGCATACCTCTTATACAGTATGGTGTAGTGCACCTATTCGTTACATGTCATAAAATTACCCTAAATTGCCTTTGTTGCAGTTGCAAGACACTCTTGGATTCAGTTTACTTTGCATGGAAATCGATTGAATATCATTAAAATAAGTTTTTGTGTAAGAAGAAACATGTTTGTAATAAAAAAAAATTAGTTGTTTAAGTTGATTTTTTAAATTCCTAAAAAGTATATAGGTAACACTGATGGGTAGTAATCAGCATATTTTAGTTAATTTGTATTTTATCCGGTGAACTTAGTTAATATAAAATGTCATTTCGAAATAAGTATTCAGTTATCGACAAATTTAATATCGGAAGGAAGTCCCTAGTTATAATTGACGTTATTGCCACCAAAACTTCTATGTCTGCTTATATTGCTTTATATATACAATACTGCACCGTTGGAGTTCTTCCGTTAACTAAAACAACTTACACATAAATACTTCCTGACATTCGATATTTTCCTCTTACTTAAAATTAATTATAAATAAATATTTTATTTGTTTAAGGCAAAAAAATGCCGTTGACAACTGCCGAAAAATCGAGAAGGTACCGGGAGAAAATAAAAAATGACCCGCATAAACTAGAAATTTTTAAGATGAACGAATTAAGAAGGCAAAAAAAAATCAGAAAAAGAAAAAAGACCTAACCGAAGACGAGCAAGATAAACAAAGAAAACGGTGGAGGGAACAAAAAAGGAAGCAAAAAGAAAAAAAAAAGATTAACCACCCTGACCCACAACCAGCGCAAACTGTACGCCCTCTTGATATATCCAAAACGGCGGCTTTCGTGTCATTGAAAAGGCGATACAAAAAGATGACTAATAACTTTAAAAAGGCTAGCAATATGGCTACTCGGTACAAAACATCACTGGAAAGTTTAAGAAAAAAAATATATAGAATTAATAAACAACACGAAACTGAAATTAACTCATTGAAAGTTGAGAATGATAAACTGAGAGCACGACAAGAGACAATGGAAATAGCATTACGTGATTTGTATGGTAAATGCCAGAAACCGAAACAAAAACAACTACTTAAAAAAGTGATCCACAAGCAAGCCGAATTATTAAAAACAACTTCTCGAGGGAAAATTTTAGGCCTTATTGGACAAGTCAGGATAAAAGATGCAAAGAATAAAAATATAAATAAGAAATGGCAAGATGAAATAGAAGCTTTTTATCTGAGAGACGACATAAGTAGGTGTACGGCAGGTAAAAGAGAGACCAGAACTAAAAACAAAAAGAAAATGCAAATCAGATACTTAGTTGATACACTAAAATCTGTTTTCAAAATTTATAAAGACGAGGGTGGGTTAGGTGGCTTCACACATTTTTACAAATGTAAGCCTCACTACGTACTGTCTCCAAGCATTAATAACAGAGACACATGCATGTGCATCAAGCACAGTAACTTTGATAACCTCTTTACCGCTCTAAAATTCAAAGGTGTTATAACATATGCTAGCACAAAGGAGCTAATAAGTACTGTAGCATGTGATATATACCAATATGAATGTATGTACAATAAATGTAAAACCTTCTGTAACTGAAAGATTTGTTATGATGAAGAAAAACTTGACTCTGATGTAACGTGGTACCAATGGGCCAGAGTAAACCATCAATATGAGAAGTCCGGCAAGGTTTTTATGACAAAAAAAACCATAAAGCAACAAGTAAAAGGAACTGTGCGTGAACTTATTAGAGAAATGCAAAATGCCTTACCTGCATTTAAAACTCATTATTACAACTGGAAAGAACAACAACGTCAATATACAAATTGTATCAACAATATGAAAGACGACGAAATTGTCGTTTTATGTGACTTTTCTGAGAATTTCCAATGCAAATATAGTAATGAGATCCAGTCTATGCATTTCGGTGCCTCTAAAAACTCGATCACTTTACACAGTGGTGTAATGTTTTGGAAAAACCAATCACAGTCTATATTGTAACCATATCAGATGATAATTGCCATGAACCCAACGCCATCTGGGCACATTTAATACCAGTGATCAAATTTGCAAAAGAAATAAGTCCTCAAGATGTCAAGGTCATTCACTTTTTTTCGGATGGCCCCTCGAGCCAGTACCGCCAGAAAAAGAATTTTTATCTTCTGAATTTATTTACCTCAAAGTGGGGATTGTCACATTCAACGTGGTCATTTTCAGAGTCGGGTCACGGCAAGAGTATGGCTGATGGTATTGGAGGTTCCGTAAAGAGACAGCTAGACAAAAGGATTTCATATGGCAATGACGTAACTAACGCTGCAGAAGCATTTCAAGTTTTGCAAAGCAGTATGAGAGTTGTTAAGTGCTTTTACATACCTGACCATGACATTCAAAATATGAGTAAGCTTATACCTGCCAGAATTAAACCTGTTCCTGGAACAATGCAGCTCCACCAAATATCTTGTGCACAAAAGAACCAGATTAAATATGGGCATTTGAGTTGCTTTTGTGGAGACTTCCGTGGCTTGTGCGACTGCCTATGTGCCAAAATACACAATATCGTTACCAATCAAATTGTGTCAAATATCTTGACTGATGCACCTGACTCATTGCCTGAAACCGTTGACCTTTGTGACAAATTACCTTCAACCAGTGATGACAGTGATGTTTCAGCAAGTAAGGTCTCACAACCATGTGTACCACTTAACGAGGAGATCATATTTTCAGATTTGAGTCACGTAAGTGATACTCCTGAAACGTCGTTTATGGAACATCTAAATAATACAATTATAGATATAAATGAACCACTCATAGAAATTACTTCTTCTTCCAACAATTTGAAATTATTTGAAGACCTTGGCCTGGATTTTCCTTTCCCTGAATATTCAGAGTCACAAGGCCCCAAAGAACCTCTTATCAAGATAGAGAGTACAGGGCCCAAAGAAAATAATGATAGGCCTCCTCCGTTGAGTCCTGGATATGAACCCCCAAAGAAAATACCAAAAAAAGAAGTAAATAGTAACATAACGTCAAGCAGGAAAACGGCAGCAAAAGCAACATCACGATCAAAGTCGTCCAGGACATTTCCATGCTATGTTTGCAAAAAACGTCAACTTTTTATCATCTCATTGATGGTTAAATGTATGATTTGCAAAAATTGGGTTTGCACAGAATGCAGCAATACTGCATTTTTTGATTATATATGTCCGATTTGTCTTGAAGGTTGAATTACATAAAAAGATTATGATCTAAAGTTGAAATTTTGTAGGGTTATTCGAATTTGATTATAGAAACGTAACTAAGGAGTGAAATTATTCAACGATACGACGATAATTTAAATAAGAGGAATTGTTCAAAGTCTATCCTAATCGGAAAGTTACAAGCTTAGACTGATACTTTGATAGAATATAGGTACTGTTATAGTAATAAGTAGTCTTAGTTTTTAATTTGATATAATGTGATGACTGTTGTGATCTCATGATGTACCTACCTCTGATAGTATTTAAGATATAAAGTGCAAAAATTAGCAGGGTCATTAGAATTTGATTAAAATAAAACGTAACTAAGGGGTGACATTATTTGATGATGGAGATTAATAATTTCAAGAATCATTCAAAGTCAAGCCAAATCGAAAAGCTATAAGCTTAGATAGACTGATCCTTCGGTAGAAAATACCTTTTATAATTATAGTAGTAGTCTTAGTTTTTCATTATATAATATTTTATAAGATAAGTTGAATAAGAAGAATTGTCCAAAGTCTATCCTAATCGGAAAGTTAGAAGCTTAGACCGATACTTTGATAGAATATAGGTACTGTTATAGTAATAAGTAGTCTTAGTTTTTAATTTGATATAATGTGATGATTGTTGTGATCTCATGATGTACAGTCGCCATCAGATATATCGGAGCGATGGTGGTGGTCACAAATATCGGAACATCGCCTCTATTGTCAAGGCAATAAAGTGCTTGTTCCGATATTTCTGAGCAGCTCCACAGCTCCGATATATCTGATGGCGACTGTACCTACCTCTGATAGTATTTAAGATATAAAATGCAAAGTTTAGCAGGGTTATTAGAATTTGATTAAAATAAAACGTAACTAAGGGGTGACATTATTTGATGATGGAGATTAATAATTTCCAGAATCATTCAAAGTCAAGCCAAATCGAAAAGCTACAAGCTTAGATAGACTGATACTTCGGTAGAAAATACCTGTTATAATTATAGTAGTAGTCTTAGTTTTTCATTATATTATATGATGACTATCATGATCTCAGAATGTTAACAGTTTTATGGTATAAAATAATTCTGGTAGTTTACTTTATTTTTTGAAAATGCAAAGCAGTATGAACATTGCCTTATAGTTCCTAAACGCCATTTTGTGTTCTAGCTTACGCCACTGGGCCGACTGGCCTAATATGTCCTGTGATGTATTTCTTAAGATATTATATACAATATTCTAACGATTTTAAGATGTTAATTTGTAAAAGTTATTTAACTTTATTATGTATCAGAGATTTATTAATATTTCATTAAAATATTAGTCATTCGTCAAGCTGTAGACAATAATATATAGTAAAAAGTACTGAAACGTACGGGAAAGTTTTTTGATAAAAACGGGGTTGTTTTGTTTTATTTAGAAGACGTTTATATTTTTTTTTGAAAGATTCTTTTGTTTATATTTTGATGAATAAAAACTAAAACACTTTAACCCTTCCTGTATTTTTTTATCAATCGCAAAATCAGTGACGTAATGGAACCTTGACCTAGGCTGACACGAGATTAATTGCGATTATTTACTGGAATTGTTAATATATCTCAATAAATTTAGTATTTTTATGCACCTCAAACAATAAACTATCTAATTAGCTACACCATAAAATAATTTAAAATATTTCCCAAAGTGGAATTCCACATACGTCACCAACAACGATTTGTGAAAACGCTCAAGTGCGCCTGGGGCGTGCTTCTTCCCCTTGTGTGTGCCCGGTTGTCAGCGTTGCCTGGCGGTCGGCGAGTGCTTCCTTGGCCCTGTACCTGAGCTTTTAGTGACGTGGCGGCGACAATCTGATACCCTAAACTCTATGGACAAGGTCAGCTCTTTCCAACCTTAATTTTCTTCTACGGCGCCCAACATTCTTGTAATTTAATGTTCACAGTGTTCAATCGTAAGGGTAGGTAGTCGCTAGACCCAAATTTGCTCTCTGGTCCCTAATAAGATTCTGTTAATTTTGTAAGAGCTAGATTTAAATTCATTGTACTGTACCTTGCAAGGCCCTTAAGGCCCCGGGTAGATAATTCTTTTTCCTCCTTGAGAATAAACGTGGTAACTATAGTGTTGGTATTTTCCTGTACAATCTTTTAATTTAAGATCCCTTAAAATAATAGTTGTAACAAACTTCAAAACATTAAGTAGCAACTATGGAACTGTAATGATATACAGGGTGGTCCAAACCTTGACGTCCAAAAATTTTTTTTAGATTGCTCTAGTCGTGGGCTATCAGAATATACCCCATGTATATTAGCCGATTTTTTGTAGTTTTCGAGTTATGAATTTTTGAAGTTTTTTTTTGGTTAAAAATTTGGGGGTGAAGTAATTTACTCATAAAAAAAACTATTAGAGTTTTTTTTTATGTTTCTTTTTGTAACATACTCCTCAATAAATGACGTAATTATTTAAAAAAAAATCAGCGTCCTCACGTTGATACAAGTTGTAAAAAAACATGACAGAAATAAAAATTTTACGCTCCAGCATCTCATGCTTAGATTTTGCAAAAAAAAAAAAAAATACAAGCTGTTACAAGGACTTCTGCTGATTTTAAAAACTGATAGACCCTAAGTGTTTTACAAAAAGGTAAAAAAAAGTGACACTTAATAGTCGAAATTTGACAGAATCGGCACTCAAAGGAACTGAGGTCGAAAGTTCCCAAATTAGTGATTCACAAAAAATAACGGTTTTATTATTCCTAACTTTAATAAAACACAGAAATTACCACGATGAGTCAATGTTGTGACATGCGATAAGCGAATCATCATTTGGGTAAGCTTAATCATTATCTTAACTGGACCCGTGTCGCGGCGGGTTGTTGTCTACAAAGGGTTCATTTTTACCTGCTCCCACCCCGCCGACTACTGTCTCCATACACACTATTGTTTAATAAGTTCACCCCTTTACCTCTAATTAGTATTATCAGTGACAGTTGCTCAATGCTTTCGTCAGATTCGCATGTGTTGCTACTGTATTCGTTACGTTCTGTTTTTGAAATCTTCTTGCTGTGCTAACTGGACTCCGATTGATTTGCCTTACGACCGACCTGTGCTTGTGTTTTGGACTATTGATCTTTGCCCCGTGACTTGGATTAGTTTTGCCCAGCAAAATGAACTACACTCTTAGTGATTATGCAGAAATGCATTATTATTATGGTGTAGCCCAAGGAAGCGGGCATTTAGCCGCAAGACTCTATCGTGAACAGTTAGAGCACCGTGGAGAACCACGAGAACATTACCCGGATCACAGAGTGTTCATAAATACCCACCAGAGGCTGATGGCTGGACGCATACCTGGTCAGCAACCTCGCGAAGGAGTACCAAGAGTAGATCCAGATAGGAGGGAAGAAATTTTGGCGGAAATCCAAAGAGACCCCTCTACGAGTTAAAGGAGGATAGCTCGTAGGACTGCAATACCTCGGACATCGATCCTGAGAACTCTCAAAGCAGGTGAGCTGAATTCGATGTATTATTGAACTGTTCACACTATCCTATCTGTAATTCAGTATAAAAGGTACTTACATAAAACTCGGAGAAAGTTGTAAGCGTAACCTACTCTTACCAAGAAGCCTGTAATTTTTTTTTTCTTTATTTCAGCACGGTACCATGCTTACCACATACAACGCGTCCAGAAACTTCACGAAGGAGATTATGCAAAACGTGTAGCATTTTGCCGAACGATGTTGGAAAAAAGTGCAAGAGACCAAAATTACTTCAACAAAATTTTATGGACTGACGAATTACGATTTGAAAGGACGGGTGTGTTCAACGTGCACAATTATCACTACTGGGCTATTGAAAACCCACACCTTGGGAGAGGTTCAAATTTTCAAGTTCGGTTCAGTGTTAACATGTGGTCAGGTGTTGTGGATGGCCAATTGATCGGGCCCTTTGAATTGCCAGCGAGATTAAATGGTGCCGAATACCTAAACTTTTTGCAAAACGACTTGAATGGATTGTTTGGCGTCAACTTGGCGACAAGGAGAAAAATGGTATTCCAAAATGATGGCGCCCCTTGCCACTATTCCTTAGACGTAAGAAAGTTTTCGGTCAGGTGTCCTGACCGAAAACTTTCCCAACAGATGGATTGGGCGTGGCGGACTAAACTTTGAGTCGAGCTGAGCAGAGGTAATCTTGTACCCTCATCCCGTCTTGGTTGAGTTGAGTACCCTGAGAAGCCACCCTGTGGTTTGCAATACACTTGTTGAGTTGAGTTCCTTGTGGCTGCCGAATATGGCCGAAGTGTTGTGTTCTCGGTTGTGATTCAACAAATGCCACACATAGACCACAATAAAAAAAAATTGTGATGATGTGCAAAAAGTCCAAAACTGCTTTCTTAAAGCATATGTGGCATCGCACCGCCTCACTAGCCCTTAATTATAATGTTAATATTGGCTGCATTGACCCGGCCTTCATTCGAAGACCGGGTCACTGATTGGTCGAGCGAGGGCGAATGACATATCCCGTTCACTCCATTCGTGAGTGAACGATTACCTTATATAAACTCCAACACCATTCGCTCTAGCCCTCTTTCTGCTCTGCCTTCGGGATAGAAACCACATAGAAACTAGACTGTGCTGTACGCTGTATCTGTACCTGTACCTACGAACTAAGCTAAGAAGCTAACATGTAAGTTATCCATGTAATCCATCCGCATCATGGAATACACGATAATCTTCAAGGCTCGTCTTATTACCATCAAAACCACCTACCAGGATCCCCGCAAACCAAACATATTTAAACTAACAGGAGTGTCTAACAGGATTTGAACCTCATAAATTAATTCATCCTTCAATAACCAATAAGCGGATCGTATGAAGTCAACAGGATCCGATTGGTATCTTTGGCAATAAGTTAACCGCGTCGCGAACCGATCGTGAACGAGAGACTTGCGGCTAAATGCCCGCTTCCTTGGGCTACACCATAATAATAATGCATTTCTGCATAATCACTAAGAGTGTAGTTCATTTTGCTGGGCAAAACTAATCCAAGTCACGGGGCAAAGATCAATAGTCCAAAACACAAGCACAGGTCGGTCGTAAGGCAAATCAATCGGAGTCCAGTTAGCACAGCAAGAAGATTTCAAAAACAGAACGTAACGAATTCAGTAGCAACACATGCGAATCTGACGAAAGCATTAAGCAACTGTCACTGATAATACTAATTAGAGGTAAAGGGGTGAACTTATTAAACAATAGTGTGTATGGAGACAGTAGTCGGCGGGGTGGGAGCAGGTAAAAATGAACCCTTTGTAGACAACAACCCGCCGCGACACGGGTCCAGTTAAGATAATGATTAAGCTTACCCAAATGATGATTCGCTCATAGTCTAATAAAACATGGTCTTCCATTCCCAGAGTGACACGGGCCTACGTCACAACAACATGGCCGCTATATATAGCGCTATCGCATATTATCATATAGCGCTGTCGCATGATGACGTAGGCCCGTGTCAGTTAGGTGACCTAGAAAAGACGGGAATGGAGTACCAGGCGGAGTATATTATTATACCATGGATTCGCTTATCGCATGTCACAACATTGACTCATCGAGGTTATTAAAAATTACCACATTTTAAACCCAAAATTGAACGGGTGCGGTTTTTTTTCACGAGAGAACACGATCTTCGAGTGGTCGATGGATGCATGCATGATAAGAGTCGATGTTAGAATGTAATTCTCAATCAGGGTGGATAAAAACCTATTACCGAGACTCAACGAATAGAAAACGACGACAAAACATTGATGGAAATATTGCAAGATGTCATTACATCGCTATCCAAATGACGATATCAAATGAGGAATGAGGGTGATGTTGTAAAAGAGGGAAATGAAGTGTGTTCGACCAATGATTGTTTCAGGAGTTGAATAATGCGATTCCAACATTAATGAAAGGATGATGCTCTCTCTGAAAGATTATATTTTTTCTTTCTTTTTTTTATATTAGGGAACATCTTACACAGATCAACCTAGCCCCAAACTAAGCAAAGCTTGTACTATGGGTGCTAGGCGACGATATACATACTTATATACATAAATATATACTTATATACAAAGATTACAACCATGACTCAGGAACAAATATCTGTGTTATCACACAAATAAATGCCCTTACTGGGATTCGAACCCAGGACCATCGGCTTCGCAGGCAGTCACTACCCACTAGGCCAGACCGGTCGTCTATAACACAATATAACTTTATCGTCAACAGCTAAAATTCATCAGCTGGGCTCCGAGTTAATATTTTATCGCATCTTCGTTCCGATGAAATTTCACTAGTGGTGACAAATAATACAGCATACGGCTCACGACTTCTTAAAAAAGAAAAAGTAGAAAAACGCAGTCTAATATTAATGTAATTTTGGTTTATGTCTATTCATGAGTACATACTTGCCATTTGTACCTACATAATTCTCTATTTGCAGGATGGCTGACAGCATGTATTGGCACTGATACTAAATCATGGTGCAAGGCTTGTAAGTGCTCACTTACGGCTCACATAAAGGATTATAGATCATGTTAACACTAAAAAGTTACATGTGTGCCAAATTTGAACTTAATTGGTCCAGTAGTTTTGGAGAACAGTCTTATAAAATACTACCAAATCATGATTTGGATCAATATACCTAGCTAACTAAAAATAACACGTACCTACTTATGCTAGCTAACTAAAAATAACATGGTTAGTCACAAAGACTAACCTGTGCTGTAACGGTAAGCATTAAGGGGACTTGTCCATATTGTTGTTGTTAGCGACTGGCTGGCGTGCAACCTCTTTTCTATCTTAATTTTTTTTACTTTTTATTCGAATTCCATATTGTGTCAGTCTGCCTAATGTCACCGTAATACTAACATATATTTTGTGCTGTATTATCTTGTTGAACAATTAACCTTTAATGAGTGTTTCCATCACCTCGTCCCATCATACAGTCCACCATTCAAACTTGTCATCAAACATGTCCAACAGATATAAAAACCGGCCTGGTATACCCCAACTATGACCAACCATACCATGACCGTATTACAATATGTGGTGTTTTTTTAAGCTGGACTATGCTAAGCGAGAACATACAAAAATACTGAAGTATTTTTATAATGGATGGCCCTATATGATTATCATGCAAGTAAACTAATCATTGACAAATCTGTGATGGATTCAAAGAAACTTATTAACTGCAGATATGAGTCTCACAATTTTAAGGTTGAAATTAGTAACTGGAAGTAGCTTCATTGGAAAATATAATGAAAATTTAAACTTGAATCGTCTAACTGCATCAGCTGCACTGACAGACATTATCTCAAAACACAAAAGTCCTGAAAAAGATGTATTTTTTCCACCTATCCAAATTCATAATTTTTTTTTACATATTTTAAGTCACTTTGTTAGAATTAGAAAGATGAGCTTGGATGAGAACATTACAAAAAAAAAAGAAATTGGAGGTTTTTTATGTGAGCTATAGTAGAAAGACATATTGACGTTGCAGATGGGCACTAGACAATTAAAACAATGTAAATATACAGGCAGAGGCAATTATATGTTAACTATCTTCCAACTATGTGTATAAAACAGATGCACAGCAAGGCATGTATTGAATGAAACTGACTGTCCACTTCAACACAACAAAATTAAAGCCTGTTATACTATGACAAACCAACAATAATTTAGAGCAGAATTAAAGCCAAAATTATCCAAACCAAAACATTAATCAAAGTTAAACCAGTTTAATATATGAAGATAAATATTTCAGGGCCATAATGGCAATGAAAACGAGTCACAGAAAGGATAATTCCATAATAATTCAATATAGGTGACCCCATTTATGCCAATTACATAGTGGTGATGATAAAACCAATACTCTAACTAAACTATTCCCTGACTCACTCCCTAACCTGAACACTGCGAATAAAATAAATACTCTAAATTAGTATCTACTATCAAGACGAGAAGAAAGCAAACTACAATGTCTACAATACAATAATTAATAAGGAAACTATGATCATAATAGATCACAAATTAGTAAGGAAAGAAGAAATTCGATATTGTGATGTTATGTGTTGCCTGTTTAAATAATATTAATAGTGATGCTGGTAAACAAAAAACTGATAAATCATGGAGTTGGACCAAGTTTATAGTTGTTACGGATAACAGACTACCGCACCGGATCGCAAAATTGATACGGTTCGAGGACTGTTCGATTGAGTGCAATTTTCTTAAGGCCCGTGTACACAATGAGCCAGCGCCGTCCACTCCAAGGGTCGCAGCCATGCGGTAGAATGATATAGCAATATCACTTGCTCCCTCTAACGCATAAATGCGTCCCTTGGAGTGGCCAGCGCTGGCCCATTGTGTACAGGGGCCTTAGTAGTTTGTGATTGAGTGTAAAGGCCCCTGTACACAATGGGCCAGCGCCGGCCACTGATACGGTGATAGCAAGACAGAGATATCTGAATCTGAACGGATTAAGTTCGCGGTCCGGTACGCTCGTCTGTTAGGACTATTAGGCTATACATCACTTGGTAGTACATTAACCCTTTGTTGTAGCCGGCAACACTATCTGGCCCGCTGACACTGTCACTTGCATTGCACTCATTTAGAACCATGGAGCATGAAGTTATAAGATGGAGTGAACTGTCACTTTTTTTGCCATACTAAATTTAACCTTATCACCGAGCCAGAAAGACGTTCTTACCAGACTAGAGAAAACGGTCCACTTGAGATAGCAAAGGTGGGTCGCGGTGTCTCACTCGCACATGTTGCCAATGTTAAAAATATACCATTGTGGTAGTATTTATATCAATATACTACTGAAATTAAATACCTTCTTATATTATTTAAGTGCTTTATTTAGAGTAAGGTTCTGATATCTTTTAACAAATTTGTAAATAATTATGATGTCAATATTATTAACTGATTTAACCAAGCATGTGCACAACAAAAAAAACATTAATTTTGATATGGTAGACATTGTAGTAACTTTGAATATTAATTGGTATCCCTAACGTGTGATGACATGTTATCAAAACACGTGAATGAAAATTTTCTTAAAAATTGTGAATTAATGTTCCGTTAAAGGTTGTAGGAGTGAAAGAATTTCTAATTGTGGAATATTGTTTCACAAGGAAGCCACAATTATTACATTTTGCGATAAAAATACAAGTCAACATTGTCAAACTCATTAGGGTGACCATGATGTCGGCACGATGAGAATCAGTGTTACACAATTCTTATTACGTACTTAAAAGTAAATTTATATGAATAGGTATGTATTTATTTCGGCATGTTTAAATTGGTGAAATGAGAGCCAATACAGAATAAATAATTGCCAAAATTGAAATCCAAAGTCCTTAACCCTTGGGACGCCTAGTGCCATATCCGTACCAGTCCTGTCAACTGCCGGAGGGTCTTCAATTTTTGTACCCGTCAACTGCCTAGTCCCAGATCTGTACAAAGTGTCTCAACTGCCTTGTGCCTTATCAGTCACCAAATTTATTGTATTATATTTTTACAATTTTGAGATCTAAACACTTACAAATAGAGTTTTATATCATTTGCACAATAGCACTTTTTTTTTATCGCGGCAGTTGACGGGTGCATGTACGCGAGCCTATCCGGCATTTGAGGGGGATGGGACGGATCCGGCACTAGGCATCTGACGGGTACAAGTACGTTTGTCGGTTCGGCGTTCCAGGGGTTAAACATTACAGACACATTTATACATTGTTATAATAATAAAAAAACACATTGATAATAAAATAAAAAAAATAGAACCTTATGGTAATTTACTGACTTTTGGGACGATACCAGAAACGTTACTGGGAATTTACCCTCTTTGGAAAATTTACTGGGAACGGCACATCACTAGTTTCTTTACATTTCACGACTCTTCTCTTTTCGCACAGATGGTCTACCACCGTGAACACCGAGGTTCGCAAATTGCGGGCATCTTTTACTTTTACTCCTATAAAGGAGTAATTACAGAGACAGAGAAAGATGCTCGTCAAACGATGCAAACTTCGGTGTCTATGCTCCAGTGACAAGCGTCCTAGTTAAAAACTATAGCAAACGGGCGTAGCGGTCCCACGCGACCCTGTGGCAGTGGCGGATTTGCCCTAAGGCCGAGTAGGCCCGGGCCTAGGGCGGCCAGATATTTTAAGCGGCAGTCTATATGATGGGTGCTGAGAAAGGGGCGGCTAGTGCTTGCTATGAAGGGCCTGGGACCTAACGCGGCAAAGACTGTAAAAAGCTCTCAGGACATTGGGGGTGTCCTGAGAGCCTACCCCGAGCCGCTTTCGACGTGTTGCCTCTTTGTAGCACTTTCGTACGTAAGTGTGACAGAGGGGCGACACGTCGAACGCGGTTCGCGGTAGACCCTCTGGTTCTGTCAGCATATCTGTCTCTCTATCTCTCTCACTCATACCCGTATTCTTGACAGACGTTACGGCGGACCACCTTCCTGAGGATCGACCATGTTCGTGGTCCAGCATCTACGCCTATTAATAACAGTTTTTAGAACAACTAAATTAAGTACCTAAGGTTGTGTGAAGCGTTGTACAGAAGAGAAAAAAAAACTATATCCATCCCTTTTTAGGCCATAATACTAGTACAGCGAAAAGACAGTATGATTCTTTATAACTAATATAACTATGCACGAATAAGAAAAGATCCTGGCCAAACTATATATTCAATGTTATCCTAATATCCCACATACATATGACTTATGGTCACCCTAATTAGAAAGAGATGCAACGGCCCACCTTGACTTCTCATGTGGACACACTTTTTGGCTAATGTACACTATCCGGTTTACTCTCTAGGTCCGTGCCATGGAGTTATAAGAAGGAGTGAACTGTCACTTTTTTTGCCACACTAAATTGAACCTTATCACAGAGCCAGAAAGACGTTCGTACCAGTACAGAGAAAACGGTCCACTTGAGATAGCAAAGGTGGGCCGCGGTGTCTCACTCGCACATGTTGCCATTGTTAAAAATATACCATTGTGGTAGTATTTATATCAATATACTACTGAAATTAAATACCTTCATATATTATTTAAGTGCTATATTCAGAGTACGGTTCTGATATCTTTTAGGAAATTTGTAAATAATTATGATGTCAATATTATTAACTGATTTAACCAAGCATGCAAACAACCATAAAAAACAATAATTTTGATATGGTAGACATTGTAGTAGTAAGTTTGAATATTAATTGGTATCCCTAACCTGATGACATATTTACAAAACACGTGAATGCAAAATTTCTTAAAAATGGTGAAGAAATGTTGCGTTAAAGGTTGTGGGAGTGAAATAATTTCTAATTGTGTAATATCGTTTCATAAGGAAGCCACAATTATTACATTTTACGATAAAAATACAAGTTAGACATTGTCAAACTCATTAGGGTGACCATGATGTCGGCACGATGAGAACCAGTTTTACCACTTCCTTTATGGTTTTACACAATTCTTATTACGTACTTAAACGTAAGTTTTCATAAATAGGTATGTATTTATTTCGGCATGTTTAAATTGGTGAAATGAGAGCCAATACAGAATAAATAATTGCAAAAATTGAAATCCAAAGTCCTTAAACATTACAGACACATTTATAAATTGTTATAATAATAAAAAAAACACATAGATAATAAAAGAAAAATAGAAGTTTATCGTAATTTACTGACTTTTGGGACGATACCAGAAACGTTACTGGGAATTTAGCCCTCATAAGCACGAGCGCTTTTTCAACGCCCGTTACAAAAGGGGTTGAATCCGTTCACACGCTAAATTCGATTTAACGACCAACGCTTAAAGTCGAAAAAACAAAACAAGGATTGATAAAAAGCGCCACCACCATCGTGTGAACAAATACACATGTTTCCATTTGTTTCATTCTAACGCGCTTTTTTAACGCGCGTTGAAAAAGCGCTCGTGCGAATGAGGGCTTACCCTCTTTTGAAAATTTACTGGGAACGGCACATCACTAGTTTCTTTACATTTCACGACTCTTCTCTTTTCGCACAGATGGCCTACCACCGTGAACACCGAAGTTCGCAAATTACGGGCATCTTTCTCTTTTACTCCTATAAAGGAGTAATTACAGTGACAGAGAAAGATGCTCGCAATTTGCGAACTTCGGTGTTTATGGTTTTCGGTGACGCCGAAATAATTTTTAGCTTGTAAGATTTTTACTATTGTACGTATGTTAGTTTGTAAGGTATGTATCTATGGGCCTTAGTCGCCTGATAATAAATGATATTTATTTTTTTAATTTAATTTATGCTCCAGTGACAAGCGTCCTAGTTAAAAACTATAACAAACGGGCGTAGCGGATCCACGCGACCCTGAGGCAGTGGCGGATTTGCTCTAAGGCCGAGTAGGCCCGGGCCTAGGGTGGCAGTCTATATGATGGGTGCTGAGAAAGGGGCGTCTAGTGCTTGCTACAGGGCCTGGGGCCTAGGACGGCAAATACTGTAAATCCCCCACTGCCCTGAGGGCCTACCCCAAACCACTTTCGACATTTTGTCTCTCTGTCGCACTTGTAAATTCGTACGTAAGTGTGACAGAGAGGCAACACGTTGAACTTGGTTCGCGGTAGACCCTCTGGTTCTGTCACCATATCTGTCTCTCTATCTCTCTCACTCATACCCGTGTTCTTGACAGACGTTACGGCGGACCACATTCCTGACGATCCACCATGTTCGTGGTCCAGTGCGCCTATTAGCAACAGCTTTTAGAACAACTAAATTAAGTGCCTAAGGTTGTGTGAAGCGTTTTACAGAAGAGAAAAAAACTATATCCATCCCTTTTCAGGCCATAATACTGGTACAGCGAAAATACAGTATGATTCTCTATAACTAACTATGCACGAATAAGAAAAGATCCTGGCCAAACTATATATTCAATCTTATCCTAATATCCCACATACATATGACTTATGGTCACCCTAATTAGAAAGAGATGCAACGGCCCACCTTGACTTCTCATGTGGACACACTTTTTGGCTAATGTACTCTGTCCGGTTTACTCTCTAGGTCCGTGTTTAGAACGTAGTGATTATATTATATGCTCTTTGCGTCAAGACGACTGGACTGGGTTGGGCTTGGGTGTGCTAGCGTGCCAATTGATAAATTAAATTTTTTAGAGGCTATTAGGTATTTTCGCTCTATTAGTTTTAGAGTTATAGCAGATTTGCAGCTCATTTTCATTGTGTTGCTTTTGTGTTCAACATTGTGATGTTATTCGCCAAGTTCTTACGAAATATGGTTATCTGTTCTAACGAGTTGGCCTGTCGTCCTTGTATATTGTTTTTAGTGAAGTAGTGTATTGCGTTTTCTTTTCTTTATGTTAATATGTTCCACTGTTAATAAGGAAATAAAAATGGTTTTCGTGAGTGATACGATATTTTTGCGTCACCAGCAAATTGCGTCCTAATTTAGGACTCCTAACAAAGAAAGACGCCATTTCATTCATACTGAAGCTGATTGTCATCCAGATAATTTCGAGTTCCTGCGTTGAATCTAGTCAAAGATGAATTTACAAGTGCCTTTTAACAATAATGAGTTACTATTACAGTGATTTCAAGAATATTCTGCATGGAAAATAAGCTCTTTCAAATAAGGTTTAAAGGGCAGAGGTCAGACAAGCTTACGTCATATTATTATTATAAGGCAAATAGCTCACTCTTTCTGGTCTCTGCTTATGAGACTCCTTTATTATCAGGAATTTTTATAACAAGTTTATGTTAATAAATTTGAATGTCAAACAATATTAGAATATGTACTTTCAAAATGTTTATTAAACAAGCAACCAACTCATTCTAGACGTTTGGAAATGGTTAAGAATGTCCAGCGTTGAAACTGAGCTCCTTCAAGATTGCTCAAGTTTATTATGTCCTGCGTTGAAAATAAACAAGGTTTTTTTTTGGGAGGGAAATATTACTAAATAAATAAATATTTTTCATTTCATTTATTTCAGCATATATAAGCATTACAGTGTTATACCAAAGCGCTTACATACTAGTCACATCAATTTACTTACATAAAAAAATAAAAACATTTAATACAAATTATAAACACAGCAAATTAATTCAATAGCAATTCCATAATAAATTCAATAATAATAATGTCTTTTAATAAATACAAATATCAAATCTAGCATTAATTAACATCATTTGCAACAATTATAAAAAGTCCTAACGATATCTATTATCAATTACCTACTTACTTAAATGTTTGTAAGTGGTGTTTGTAAGTAATATGGAACAATTTGTGCAGTGGGTAATCTCGGGTACTTACATTATATCAGAATGAGCAGAAACATGAATAATGAATTACTTGATCAAAATTTAATTGAGGTGTGAAATGTTCTGTATAGATGTCAAATGTATTTGTTAAATATTATTCAAATCATACATGATTTTCTCTGATCATGGTCTCCGTTCCTATTATATAGTTATTATTTGATCATCTCTCGCATCAGAGAGATTTGATCATAACAAATTATTTACTGTAATACTTGTGCTAGTCACATAATTGCTCTTTTACATGTCTGTCTCTACTAGCGCTTCTTTGCCACATTTCATAGTCTTCGCTTTTATCATTTATTTTTGTATTCTATAAATACATATATGATACGAGAGTTCCATTTGAATTTGCATTATATATACACCGACCCTCTTGGAAATCCAGAATATAACTTATTTTGTCAGTATTTGATTTTGTTTTCGTATAAGATTTATTTTCATGAAAACATCTTTGAAATTGTTTTATCCTGTCCATAACATTCGTTAATTAACCATTTATTAATTTTTTTTTTCTCAAGCTTAGTAATTATATCATAAGTTGCATTAACCGGATATGTAAACGTATCATCTTCAACGTAATAAAATATTATTTTATCTGTGCCTATGATATCTAATCGCATTTTGTTATGTTCTTCGTAGTCACATTTTTTTATTATACTTCTATATAATATAAAGGTTGAACACGCCAAAACTGGGGCACACAAAATGTAGTACAAAATTATAATAAAAGTGAAAAAGTATATTATGTTTTACACATTTAATAGCATATTTAACGCTGTTTAAAATAACATTCCATATTTTAGATTTGGTCTACACAGTAAGCCATTTTTCTAACTTTCCTACGTACACGGCTCATAAGACTTTGCACCATGTTAATAGAACACTGTCTTGACGCCCATGTCCACATCTTTTGTAGTTCAGGGACCGATTTTACTCCGCCGCCTTTCTTTTTTAAAATTCCCTTCATAATACTCCAGTACTCTTCAACGGGCCGCAGTTCCGGACTATTTGGGGGGTTGCACACTTTTGGTACCACCACGATCCCATTTGCAGCATACCATTCCATCACTGGTTTTGAGTAGTGGCAACTGGCTAAATCTGGCCAAAACAAAGGTGGTGAGTCATGCTTTCTTATGAAAGGTAGCAAACGTTTCTGCAAACACTCTTTTCTATAAATATCGCCGTTTATTGTCCCGGTAGTAATAAACGGCCGACTTCTTTTCCCACAGCTACATATTGCTTGCCAAAGCAGGTACTTTTTTGGAAATTTCGAACGTTTTTTTAATTTACACTCTTCAGGGGCGTCTACTCTACTTAGGCTGGTATAGAACTCTTGCCCAGGAATTTGTTTAAAGTCACCTTTTATGTATGTTTCGTCGTCCATGACGACGCATGCAAATTTGGTTATGAAATTCTCATAAAGTTTTCGAGACCGTTTCTTCGCGGATGAGTTCTGTTTCGAGTCTCGATCTGGTGCTGCCTGGGCCTTATAACTTCTTAGGCCAGCCCTACGTTTCACTTTTTGAACATAGGACTGAGACATTTTAACTTTTTTAGCAACATCGCGAGACGAAATCTTAGGATTTGAGGCAAACATGTTCACCACCTTCTCGTCCTTTTTTTTATTCTTGACACCCTGCAAGCCTCCACTTCCTGGCTTCCGATATATTGTTAGGTGCGCACGGAACTTTTTTAATACGCGACAAACCGTAGATTGAGGACATTTCAGTCGTTTCGCGATATCTCTGTAGCTCAGTAATGAATTTTCTACGTATTCGTGCAAAATTCGCTCGCGTTGTTGATGTTGTTTGCTCGACATTTTGACAACGAATAAACATAATTTAAAAAAACTTGATAACATTATAGGCCAGTGTCTTGTGACCAAGTAGGTGCCATAAAAGTTTGTATATCTCTATTATTTGCATAGCAATAGTCGATTGTACATGCCCCAGTTTTGGCGTGTTCAACCTTTAGAATCGACATCTAGTAATTTTCTTCCCTAAGAGAAACATCAAAAGTTGAATATTTTGTGCTGTTATTAATGCAATTTGTTAAAGAAGGTAATTTTACATCTGTAAACGATTCATTGTTATGTAGGGGTTTCGGTAGCTTCCAAGTACGAAGCTTCAGTTGCTTGAGTGGGTCATTAAACATAAACATACAATCTGTTTCTTTCTAACAATGCCGGAATCCGTTGAAGCAGACGGGGTCTTGTCTTGCCGTCGGTCTCGTGTCTCTTGATAAATATGATTAAGCTCGAAAATTCTTCTAATTGTCGTCTCGCACTCGTTGATCTGGGCCCTCGGTGCGCGATCCAGCATCTCCTGATATTGAAAATGAATAAATTTAATTAGAATTGCCAATGGTGAATGTTAAGTCTTCTATAATAATATAAGTTTATGGAGATACTATTGACTGAGCCGGAGCCGGGTAAAAGGGTAGTATAGAGGTTCGGAGTAAATAGACGAGTGTAGGTATAGTAATGAACGTCTTTATTTGATGGCTTGCCTATTTGATACATGTGAAGTTATCGCTGATACAAGCAATAGGCGTCTATGTCGCAGTAAACCAAAACGTTACTGCTAAACACTAAAAGTGGACATTTACCACATTACACCTCCCCCGAAAGTTCCTATCACCGCCGGGGTGGCAGAAGAAAAAATTTAAACGCATGTTACTTGTTTACAATTTTTTCTGAAATCAAAAATAAAATGTTAACAAATTGTATAGGTAGGTATAATGAAACAATCTTTATTCAGCTTGGTCCTTATGTGTCGTAAGTGTCGTATTACTATTAAAGAAAAGAAAAAAAAATGTTTTGCTAATAAGAAAATATCATCACTTAAAATGTTGTATAGAACGTTAAAATATTAATTAATTATCTTCTTCCTCAAAAATCTAAACCTTTATCTTTAAATCATCTGCTATCAGTTTTACTTTAATATTAATTGTCGTCTTTCTTGAAAATATAATCTTCGTCTTTAAACATTTAATCTTCATCTTTAAAACATTTACTCTTGAACTTTCAAATATTTACTATTCAACTTTAAAATATTTATTCTTCAACTTTCGTTGTTACGGTACCCTATAAATCTCGTAATAAAATATACTAATGCCGTATTAAGACGGAGTGTACTCCTAACAAAATCGATGGGAATGGTTACCCAGGGCATGGTCACCCTATAATCAATACTTACATCATAATAATAGCGGCATATCAGGCCAGGCTGTACGGCTCTGCCTGTACCTAGAGACACAAATACACTAAAACTTAAAAGTCTCCTACAACTTTCACGGAGGATACTGTATATCACACTATGATTAAGTACGAAGGACTAGTGCTCTCTAGCAATAAAGGTCACATAATGCGAAGTATGAATAAAACATACTTACTTTTAATTTTACATAAATTATGTATGTTAATGGTATATGTGTAGTATGTTTTCATTTTTACAACTCTATGATTGGAGCCTACTTTGCGTGATAATATGTTAATGTTATACATTCTATATAATAATAAAGCCTACGTTTTGGCTTATCTCTTATAAGTTGTTACCTGCTTTCACTGAGTAGGCTTCAGCTACTTTTGGCTCGACGAACCGCATCCGGCGGCAGATATTTCGAAGATAGAGTACTCCACGATATTTTTCTTGACGGAGTGTATAGAGGCGATCTTCTAACTTCTGAACTCTAGATGGACTTAAAAGTTTCTTTTTTAGATTACAATTTTGATTATAAATTTGCACAATTTTTCGGGCATGTTTTCTTTCCCTGTAGGGTGGCTCCCCGTTTTTCCGGAACATTGCTCTCCTCGCCTCCTTCGTCGTGTGTATGGTATGGCTGCGATGAGCTGTTGCCCCGGCTGACGTAGTTGCTAAGTAATGGTTCTTGATTGTGTTAGGACGTGAATGTTATTATTGATTTCTTTCAAATCATTCGCATCATAAAGCATTCTAATAAATGCGTATGAAGACTGTTAATGTAGTCATTATCAGTTTGAGCTCTACTAAACATTAACTCTCCAAAAATTTATATAATAATCTTTATATTCAATATTATATTTAGAATGTAATCTCCAATTTAAACATCGATGCATTAAATATAAATTAAATAATTTTTCATACCGAGTATTACCATCAATGTAATCCCAATTTTTTTTTTTATTAATATCTCTATTTCTTGGTTTTAATATTTTTTCAGTAATATAAAATGAATAAAACATCCTTTAAATTTTACATAAATTATTTATGTTTATGGTATACGAGGGCTGCCTTTTAAGTTCTGTCGTTTGGTAAAACTAAAGACAATATAAGTGTTAATTGGTATTCATTGTTTTTCAAAGTAATCACCGTGATACGTAATACACTTTTTCATTCGATCGAACCAGTTCTCGAAACACTTATTAAAGTCCGAAGTCGGGGTCTCCAAAATGGCCGTTTTGTATGCCTCAACCGCTTCTTCAGGCGCTCGGTACCGTTGACCACGAAGTCGTTGCTTAATTTTTGGAAAAGTGAAGAAGTCATTGGGGCTTAAGTCTGGACTGTACGGTGGGTGTTCCAGATTTTCGACGTTTTGCTCTTTTAAAAACTCAATTGTCTGCCTAGCGGTGTGCGAGCTCGCATTATCGTGGTGCAGTACTATACGACGTCGGGGGTTGTTTTTTCGGAGTCGCTGATAACTTCTGGTAAACAAACATTGGTATACCAGTCAGCATTGACCGTTTTACGATCCTCTAGCACGGTGGTGGCAACGTGGCCACTTTTCGCTACAAACGTGGCGGCCATTTTTTTCGAAGTGCTCCGTGAGCGTATTACTTTGGTCGGTTTTGGCTCATCTTGGAACACCCAAACAGTCTACTGCTGTTTAGAATCCGGATCGTAGGCATATATCCAAGACTCGTCACCACTGATAATGTCGTAAACGTGTTTAGAGTTTCCTCGGTTGAATTTTCGTAGAGTTTTGCGACACCATCTAACGCGAGCCGTTTTGTGATCTTCACTAAGTAAATGTGGTATCCAAAGTGAGATCAATTTTTTTACGCCTAAGTGGTCATGCAAAATATTTTGAACACTGGTCCCTGAAATACCCAATGAAGCTTCTATCTCACGGTAAGTCGCATGGCGATCTTCGACGATCAGTTGCCGTACAGCATCAATGTTCTCCTGAGTCACGGCTGTTTTTGGTCGACCTTCACGATGCCTATCACTAAAACTAGAGCAACCACGTTGAAATTCTAAATACCAACGTTCCACAGTGCGGAGGCATGGTGCTTCATTATTAAAAACAGTAGTCAACTCTTCAAAGCACTGAAGACGCGTTAAACCTCTTTTGAAGTTGTAAAAAATTATCGGACGTAAATTTTCCTTCGTAATTTCCATTTTCACAACTGACTTGTCAACTTTGAACCGACGCTGTTCTGAAACGATTCGGCCGATCTCGAGTCATTCTTTTGTTTTCGAGTTCTAAATTCAAATATTTTACGATGATACTACACTCGGGTGCAAAGAAATCGGACCACCCCAGCATTTTTATCATTTTTTCAATTTCTGTAAAAACTGTATGTGCTACTGTGACATATTATATACCTAATGAAAGGTTGGCTTTTCCTCTATAAATACCAATATTTATAACTAGGCAAGAACATTAAATTATTAGTTTTTCATGTCTTTACTAAAATAAAGTTACATATTTACTTATTATTTAACAAAATATACAACTAAACCTATTACAAATTAAAACTTATACCTAAACACACTCGATCAATTAATAAATTAACTCTAAATTAAACTAAATTAAAACTAATCTACATAAAGCCACAACCGAGAACTCAATCAAACAACCCGTCCCGCGCCCTTCCAGATGCAAAGGTGCCCATCACGCTCGCCGCGTTGCCACGCTGGACCGCGATAAATCTATAAATTGATGTGCTTTTCACAGGTTTACTTCCAATATTTTCAGGCTTTCAGGGCTAAAAACTTTGTCACCCTAAAAATGCATACTGGAGTGAAACTTATGCATAATGGGAAAACTGCGATTCTAAAGATATCAAGTAAAAATTAAAACAATTTTCAGCATTTTAATACCGTATATTGCCTCCTCTAGCCCTACGACATGCAGTCATTCGGTTTTTCATTGATCTTATGAATTTTTTTACAGTGTCTTGAGGGATGCCCGCCCATTCTTCTTCGATCGCAGTCTTTAGCTCCAGTAAGGATTCAGGGGCGGGATTTCTGGCCCGGATTCTTCTTTTCAGCTCGTCCCAAATGTGCTCGATCGGGTTTAGGTCAGGACTGCGGGCTGGCCACTCCATGACTCTGATGCCGACCTCCTCCAAGTACTCCTTAGTGATCCGGGCTGTATGCGGCCGAGCGTTATCTTGCATGAGGATGAACTCATCGCCGATATAACCCGCAAATGGGACCACATGATCAGCCAGGATTTCCTCCACGTACCGACGTGCAGTCAAACCGCCTGAATTCGGTCTGGTACCTGGCCCTGTGATGAACACAATGTCCGTCTTCGCTTCCAAAGAAATACCAGCCCAGACCATGATTGACCCCCCACCATAAGCAACACGTTCCTCGATGCAGCATTGAGAGAACCGCTCCCCAGGTCTTCGGTAGACTCGTACCCGTCCGTCATTGCCAGACAAAGTTATCCTGCACTCGTCGGAAAAAAGTACGGAACTCCATTGCTGAAGGGTCCATTCTTCATGTTCGCGAGCGAAGACGCGTCGTTGTCCACGATGTATTGGGGTGAGTTTTGGGCCATTTGCAGCTCTGTGAGCTGTCAATTCCTTCTCCTTCAGTCGTCTTCTAACTGTCCATCGGCTGATAGACACATTCCTGGTCTCTAGGAGCTTCTGCTGAAGCTGAACGGCATTCAGTCGACGATTTCGTAGCGAGGTAAGAACGATGAAACGGTCATCTCTCTCAGAAGTGATGCGAGTTCTGCCAGTTCCGGGTCTTCTGGATAACGTCTGATCTACGCGGAATCTCTGGAAGACACGTTGAACCGATGACTTCGATAGGTTGAGTTGTCGAGCCACTGCACGTTGACTAAGCCCTCCCTGCAATAGGGCAACTGCTTGGCCGGCTTCAGTCGAGGTAGTATCCATTTTTCTCCAGTTTTTCCAGGTTCAGGCGATGAGAGTAGTGTTCAGGAAGACGTACCAATCACGAATGATGCATAAACAATGATAATGACTGTTTTTATACCTAATGATAAGTGGTCAATTAGTGCATGCGCTAATGAGGCAGTTGGAGGGGGGTGATTTCCAGGCCCATATTTTGCACAATATCCATCCCCACCCCTGAATATTGATGTCATTTGATAGGGCAGAAAATTATCTACCACGTGGTATTTAAATTATCATGATCGAGGTTACAGTTTTTACACAAATTGAAAAAATGTTGAAAATGCTGGGGTGGTCCGATTTCTTTGCACCCGAGTGTAGTTTTTTTATAAAATCGCGGGAGGTTTGCAAACGACAGAACTTAAAAGGCAGCCCTCGTATGTGTAGTATGGTTTAATTTTTACAACTCTACGATTGGAGCCTACTTTGCGTGATATGTTAATGTTATACATCCTATATAATAATAAAGCCTACGTTTTGGCTTATCTCTTATAAGTTGTTACCTGCTTTACCTTCAGGCTTCAGCAACTTTTGGCTCGACGAACCGCATCCGGCGGCAGATATTTCGAAGATAGAGTACTCCACGATATTTTTCTTGACGGAGTGTATAGAGGCTATTCTTAGTTCGCTCGCTGACAATTAAGAACAAACAATTATTCACTGGTTTTTCAGTTCTCTTTCACTAAACCTTTTCCTATTTCTAAATGGCAAGAAAAGTCCTTCAGCAACGCAGGATGCTCTCAAATTTCACTCCTTACGTTTTGAAGATCACGTCTGATAAATTAGCATACCACTCAGAATATGTCCATGAAAAACCAATTGCTATTATTCAACTCAAGGTACAACTTTTACTAACACTTCGATAAGGAACACTAATAAACAAACGTCAAAAATACTGACCTGTCCATTATAACTCAGATATAAGAGCGAATCCGAAAACTATTATAATAAAGATTAACCGTGCACCCCCCTCGGCATAGGGGTGCAGGTCCACGAAGTTCTTGACCGCGGCCAAAATAAAATGAAATAAATGAATGTAAAATACACATTTATTTTGTACGATTTTCATACAAAAATTAAATGAACTTTTGAACGACTCCATTATGGTCACGATCGCAAACGAAATAAAGTCAGGAATATCAAAAACGCTTATTTATCCTGATGGAATACATCATACATGCGGAAGGAAAGAAAGATTCATTGGACGAAAACATTTGGTTCAGTTTTTCAGGTTCTCGAAAAAGTTCAAAGATTCAAAGTTAACTTTTCGGCTATTTATTCGAAAGGTTTTTGTTATAAAAGGGTGGAAACAAGATCCGGAAATGAAGCCTAAAACGTTCTAATCTTTGTGTTTTGTTGTCTAACGCTCGGATATTTTGATGACATGTAATACAATATCATGTGGCTCCAATATTTTTGCAGACATTTCATTATCGGGACACAACGCAAGCCCCAGAACGTCTCTCCCGTCTTTAATCATTCCTATTACCCAATGTCCATCGATATGTCTTCCTCTGTTATATTTTCTTTTTCCAAATTTTGACTCGTCTATTTGCACGGTTTTGTTAGGGCCTTCGCCCTTGCCTTGATTTTCCAGCTCGTACAGCAGGACTGTTTCCCGGCAGTAGTTAAACCAGTCCGCGATTTTGCTTATTTTGGTGTTTCCTTTAGCCCAAAGCTTTACCATTTACGTCTAATTGCCTGTAAATGACCAAAAACAATTAAGTAGCCAATATACCATGTGACTTACCATTGCATACTGATACCAACAGTTCAGCCTTGTATTCCTGCTCCGGCAGAGTGATTTTGTCGACGCCATTGAGGCATCTTCGTAATCCATCATGACACTTGTTAAATTGGTGTTTAAACCTGGTATGCCATCAATTCAAAATTTCCAAATAGCATCATACATTGGATGCGTTTTGGCCTCGCAAAGGATAAAAATAGCTGCCATTTCAATCAAAGTCAAAATCCATATTTGACAAGAGTTGTATGTAAGCTTTTTTTTAAATCATGTACCTTATGTTCAAACTTCATATGAAAGGTTAGGTGCTGTCTTATTTTCGGCCAACGTGGAACACTCTGTAAGTTCAGAAAATAAAACTCAGTGGGATTAATAATTAAGTTACATAATTTAAATAACTTTTGTATATGTCGTTGAAAGATGTTCCTTTCGTCCAAACTACTTTATGAATTTAATAGCCCCCATCAACAACATGCATTTTATCAATAATCTGATTCGGTCGCTAATCCCCAACAGCTCGCCACAAGCTGCCCTGCATTGACTGATTGCACTGGTAAAACCAGCGGGCGATGGGGTCGTCACATCCCTACGCCTTGAATAAAGTTCTCCTCCACCTCCGCCCGCCGCCTCCGTCACGCAAGCCACCCTTGTACTTGCCGCTGCGCAAGCCACCCTTGGACTTGCCGCCGCACAAGCCACCCTTGGACTTGCCGCCGCGCAAGGCCTGTCCGCCGCACCATGTCTTCCAGCATGGCCGCCGCCGGCTGTTCGCCGAAAATTTGTTCCATTAACTCTACTGCTGGTCGTGGTAGTCGTGGGGCCATTTTCCAGTTCGTGACGCCAGATCGATCGCCAATGCAACTGACTTATTGTTATAAAGCCAATTTAGAATAACCATATACAGTGTGGAAAGATAAGTCGGGCCCTGGAGGGAAACTACCTTAAATCCTTAAGCTGGCTCATTTTAGTTAAAGGAGACATTCCTTTATTTTTAAAAAGAAACATACTTATATTATCAATAGTTTTTGTTTCCATTAGCATAATGAATTTCTTAATATCAAACATGGCTAATAGTTACCGAAAGATAAGCAATTGTGTTAAAAAAAACAATTTGAAGGGATAACTACACTATCACATATTAATAAATATTAAAGATATACAAATGTACATTCATTACTCCGGCTCTTCTGAATAATACAATTGGGACTCAGAGATTTTCAAGACTTTTAGAAATCGTTTTTCGAGCCCCATCCCCACTTGAGATTTTTACCTAATCCTATATACACGGTGTGGCCTGTAACACGAGCAAATAATTAAAACATAGATTGTACTCCTCAAACGGTGACACTTTTGTTCAACAACTTTTAAAAATTATGAAGTATTCAGACTCCCTATTTTTCATACAAAATAAATATTATCTTCAATGGACGCCATCGCCACGCCATATCATTGTGATTGACGTTGCTTGTCACGCCTTAAACATAACAAAATTCGCAATACATTGCGTCTTAGAATAAACTTTAAAGTGTATTAAAAATCAAACCACAAGTTATTTTTAAAAGTCGCTGAACAAATGTTGGTCAGTATGAGGAGTACAGCCTACTGTTTAATCTTTTGCTCATATAACAGGCCACACCCGGTATATAACATGCTGCATGCCCTCCCTCCAATTTTTTTCGAAGTAATCTATTATAAACTCTGTCATCGACTTATATGTACGGGTAACCGCGATTTTAAATGGGCTTTGCCCGTAGTGATTCCAGGCATCCATGTTCGCTCCCAGGTTCGATAAGTATTTTACAGCTTCTAGATGCCCTGCTTCCACCGCAAGATGAAGTGGGGTCTGTCCTAGAAAATGAGAAAAAAAAAAGTTAATAATATAAATGCTATGACAAAGCGTTTGAGTATATCTGACCTCCATGAGTCTGACATAATATGAGTATGTCTATAATTCGATTCAAAATAGAATACATATAACTTTTTATTATTCTCGCTTCTCTACACTGTAAAGTTTGTAACTTCATGTAATCGCTGATTTTCATGCTCCTCTCACAGTATTTCCCATTCTTGTTACTGAAAATTACTTAGATGTAGCCGCGCATAGGAAGTATCACTTAGAAAAAAATAGTTACTGACCGTTAAAATTACGCACATGCAGGCCTGATTCAAGGTCAGGCAAATAGGAGAGACGTGTAATAAGTTTCATTTCTTCGAGGCTGTAGGGCGACGTTACAGCCGCGATGACTCCAACGTTCCGCGTCTCGCGTGCATAATGCAAAGATGTCCGTCCTCAGTGATTTCTTAACAGCGGATTTGCCCCTGCACTCATTAGTTTTCGGACTATCGACGGGAAAACGGACATCGCGGCAAGATGCAGGGCAGTGACTCCATCCTTATTTGGAATATCAAGTAAGGCTGGATGAACTGTGATATTTCTCCTGGCAGAGTTTTTCTGAGCAAGACGTTTTACGGTTTAGGCCATAGAAGTCGTCGAAATTTCTCCTGGCAGAGTTTTTCTGAGCAAGGCGTTTTACGATTTAGGCCGTAGAATTCGTCGAAATTTCTACTGGCAGAGTTTTTTTGAGCAAGGCGTTTTACGGTTTAGGCCTTAGAAATCGTCGAAATTTCTCCTGGCAGAGCTTTTCTGTGCAAGCCGTTTTACGGTTTAGGCCATAGAATTCGTCGAAATTTCTCCTGGCAGAGTTTTTCTGAGCAAGGCGTTTCGAGCTTAGCTCTGCCCTGACAGTTACCAACTCCCTTTCCGGACCTTTTTCTGAACAGAACCTGAAGAGTATTCTCTCCAGGTGGTCGTCGTCAGCCGGGAGGCCGCTGTTCTTCTCTTACCCGCCACGTACGAGTTCAGACCTACAGTCAGTGACAGGAGAGCGTATGGTCTATAACTTTACAGTTAAGTATCTAGGCAAGGCAAGGGTCATATTTTCGTATTCAGTGATGAAGATATTAAAGTGCATAGGGATCAAATGCATTTTCAAAAATGTCGACCTGTTATGTATGTGCCACCTTGAAGGTGCTATGAATATGGGTCGAAGTAACAGGTAACATGACTTGCTAAGGCTGCAGCATCAGCATCCAAGCTGGGGCCGAATTATCAGAAACCTACAGCTCACGTTCTCACAGAACGACACTTAGAACGCCTAGGACAAACATACTCCTTGTAGAATTATCTGCTTATCGTTGACATGCAGCGTTCACCTGCATCTCGTAGGCCATGCACCGCTTGCCACTTTTGCACAATGTAAGCATGACGATGGACTGCAGCGCAGCATTCATAGCGGGCACTCACAACACCCACTAATGCTAGAATTGAAGTTAATTTTTCAACAGGACTACTAAAGTGTGTAGATACCTATAACTGTAGCTAGCAACTGGGACATGGCATGACGTGGTCGCAGCATTGTTCTTTACACATGTTCAATTTCCCACGTCGCTTGCTTATCTCAAAGTCGCCCAGTAACCATACAGCTACTTTGTTGGATAAAACCCAATCAATTTTATTTATAGTTTATGTGTTATCAGTACATTCGTTCCAGGGTCGCACACTAGTTGTTTTAACCTACTAGAAATGCATCCGATCTGCATCGTTGTCGTTGTTAAGACATCCTCTTATCATGCACACAATGCCGTATGTACTTAAAAGGTACAGACTTTTGAACTGGTTTTCACAATGAGTCTCCAGCAATTCCTATTATGGACTGCCTAGGTAAGACAATGCGTCTGGTACAGCAATTAAACGTCGTTAACGATGTACCAAATTGGTAGCGTTAACTCCGGGGCTTAAGGAGCGCAGGATCATTTATTTTCATCTATTTCTATAACAATGCAAGTCTGACTGACGTGGTACGAGAATATTTTATTATTTAATTGTTTATATTACGAGCGACGATATGAGCGTACCCGCCGATAACCCGCGGGTTAGGTTGCCCTTATATCGTTTCATTTATCCTGTTTACGATCTACAGGCTGGGTATAAGTAGATGGGCGCATAGTCCATAGCTACACACTGAACGGCGAACGTTCACGAAGGAACATTACTTAGACGTGGAGAAGCCCCGTGACATCGAGAACTCGACATGACGTCCCAAGAAGATCAAGACAGAGCACTTACTTTTCCGGTGGACACCTTCACGATCCGCGGGCCTGCTATACCAAGTGGGGCCCCCTTCAGCCCTGCCGAATTTATGCGTTTTCACACTGCATATCATAAGTTTGTTCGGTCGATGCGAAACCTAGACTTACTTTTCTTAATGGGAAAGCATGCCCCGTCCGCTACAACTTTGATGGAACGAGGCCGGAAGAGGATCGCCTGCTGATAAATTGGGACTGGCTCATGCCCCTATTTTGGAAGCCGCCGCCAGGTGAAAGAGATTTTGTGAGGGTGCCTGAGATAGTGAAGTTCGTCGAGAAAAAGATTCGTTTTCAGAAGTGCAAGGCGGTTGCCGGCGACACCTGCACCTGTGGCAACAATCGACATAAAGTGATATCTCCTGGAAGCGAGTGCACGAACCAACTTCACTGGCATCATTTTTGCACCGCGCACGTCTCTGCGTGGTTGACCCATTATATGGTGCCGGCGATTCTTCTTAAAGAATCTCAAGAGATGTTCCATGCGATGATTGCGAAAGTGCATCAAGACAATCCGGCCATCTTGGAATATTATTCCACGGGTGACGGTACGGACACACAATTGTTGCTCGACTCGGCTCGCAGTATTGGTGGTTCCGGCTCTGGTGCAGCCGCATCTCAATAGTGTTAATAGTGTGAATAGTCTGCATTAGTCTAAAATACCGTAGATTGAAATAATTAGTTGTGTTCAATATGTCTACTTTTATTTGTTTTATTCCTATTAGTAGTGTAGGATGATGCAGAGTTGTGCAGGTAAGGTATTGAGACCGTTCCCTCTTACGTTGCTCCAAGATCAAATTTAGTTTCCCTCATGACAACTCTGTGTTAGATACAATCAAGTCAAGCTTGGACGGCACTAGAGGTAACGGCTATTAGGTAACGTGCTACTAGCGGCCGCATAGCACATAACACCACTATCACTTACAGTTGAGTTGCAAGGCGTGATGATAAGAGTTACGTGCACATGAGTTGCAAAGTTCCGCTATCACAAACAATGCTTATCATATATCTTGAGCAAGGCCTGAATGTGCTTTCGCTTACTGAGTACGTGTAACTGCGACGTTTAGCCGCGGAGCAGACCATACAGGAATGTGAGACGTCTAAATAATGTTTTTCTTGAGTTGCATCATGAGTAGTATCTACGCATAAGCCGCAAACAGTATTACGGAAAATAGCCGTGACAATGAACGTTCTATGTGTAGACATACACGTAGACATAGATTTCCCGATAATACGTTACCGGACGTGGCACACTTTAGTTTAAATATAGAACAAACCACGTGTCATTACTCAGAATATAGGTAATATGTGACTAGTACGAGATCGCGCTATCAAAACGTTGTTATTGGGTGCCTTGAGACAGTTAGTCGGGCTCAGCGTCTTGCGATAACCTTGGGTCAGTTGGCACTTACAAATTTTTTAGGAAAACCCAACGCTATATTTAGGTTATGATTAGTATTCATGTTTAATAAAATAGATCTCCAGTCACAAAGCACTTTCGGTTACTGAACGTTACGGACGTGTCTACGTCTTTGCTGTCTTTATTGAGCTAAGAAACGATAACCGTAAAACAATGTCCGCACCGGCAGAAGCAAGCTGTTCCACACAATTGTTGATAGAGTTAAACGTGAAGACTTTCGAAGCGACATTCTACAATGGAAAAAAGCTGAGCATCGAGTACCTTTTCCATTCCGAAATTATGGGAGAAAAATGTCTGCAAGTAAGCCTCAAGAGCTTGGTACCACTGTTCGGAGGTATCACACCTCCCGGTATACCGGAATTCACCTATATCTCGAAGCTCTCCAATTTCCTCCTGCTCTTAAAAATGGATGACTGTTCACGCGGTCACTGCGCTTCTTGCGCGTGTCGGCACAAGCACAACTTCATTCCAATTCGGGAGCATTACGACGACCGTTGTCAATATAATCACTTGCATCACTACTGCTCGAGACACGTCCATAAGTGGCTGCAGATCTACCTAGAACGTGCGATTCTGTTGAAAGAATCTAGGGAGCACTACGAGTACCGCGTGAGCGAAGTGCACGGGCCAGAAATAGCCATCTTTTATAATTATGCAATCCGCAAGATTGCAACTGCAGAATATTGGCTAAAGTGGGCTGAGAAGCCTTCTAATTGGCGGCGTGTGCAGGATAAAACGACATCGAACCTGATGCGTGAGCGTAGAAAACTACTGGGCAATTCCATAGCTTACAGATTTTGTTAGACTATAATGGTGTAATAAAATATTATTCTAAATATGTGTCCTCTTTATTTTGCCTGTAATGGTTAGGGTATAGTATCACAGATAACTTACCTAGAAACTATGTAACGTGTATCATACCTACCTATCGCTGCATAGCATGTCACTGTGCACCTACAATCCTCTTACAAAGTGTAGTGACCACGGTTATCTATGCATAGGATGCAGATTGTGCAACCTCTTAGTACATAGAACTAGTGCAATATATTATTGTTATTATTATTAAGCCAACTAGCTGAACATTTAGTATCATAGAGGCAACCAGTATGTCTTGACATTTATGAGGAGGTACACGCATGCTTGGCATTCGTTGCTAAGCTGACATGCACTTTGAAATGAAATAGACATGTATGCGAGGAACAAGTTTTTTATTTTTAAGAATAAATACTATTATAATTTATCGCATATTGAGGTAGGTTAGGTTGTCTGGCCGTGTATTACTTCGGCCTGTTCTGTGTCCCGCGCCACGATGCCTGCCGTCGTAAAGCGTCTGCATACCGCAAGAGGTGCTCCTCAAGTTTTCGCTGCTCTTCCCGCTTACGTTTCCTTTCTTCACGCTCCTCGTCTTGTCTTTTCCACTCTGCTTGTTGGTCCTTCCAACGTTCCTCGGCGGCTCGACGAGCGGCGTCTCGATTATTGTTTTCCCACATGGTGATATGTCGAGGATCAAATAGTATGCTGATTGACTATATAGCTCCTGGCGATTGTGTCGAGGATACATATGTTAATGATTGGTTGTATAGGGCTTTACCGCAATTTATACTAATTCGAAACTTACCTAATAAGGACTGGTTGGAATTCCATAACTATCGGGAATTTATTTGTGGTTTAATTATCTCGCTATAGTAAGGATAATTAAAACGTACTGACCGCATGGTGTACCGTAGTAACAATGGAAATTCCATAAAATTCAGGGAAGGAAAAATTAATTATAACTGAAAAAGGAAAAATGATGGCGATAATACATACAGTTTTATATATTATTAAACGAGTGATATCATAGACTGTGTTAACTTTCCTGTTAGGTTGTGCAATCATGCTCCGTATGGAAAAAAAATATATAGGCAATATTCAGGAGCTGCCCGTGACATGCTGAGCATGCATGGAGTCTTGCTACGTGACCTGCAGTCTTACTTGACCGTGTGATGTTCTCTGGAAGTTTGGTTACGCCAAGCTATTCCACTAGAGCGTTGCAGCGTGCACTCATGTCCTCAGAAAAGTTTACGAAGCAAACTCGAGAGACTTGAGTTTATATTGAATCATCTATCCACACCATCGTTAGGTAATGAACACTTGACTACGTCACGCATACGTGTAGCTGTGGTTTACCGTAGATATAACGTCAAACCTTATCGGACAATGGTATATTGTTTTATTTTCCCGTACTATGAATAATTTGATAAATTCCACCGACCGGATAATATCGGTTAATTGAGCCCGATAACCTATTTCATTGGATCAGAAGAAAATAACGGGGTTATCGCCGTCACGGTTGATTGCTCTAATGTTGTAGCAATATGCTGATATGGATATTGCTACCTACAACCAAGGTAAACTTACAGGTTAACAGTAAAGAGTTTTTACGCCTGCATTCGCAGGGACCTAAGTTTAGGAGCTTGAATCGAGGACTCATTGTCACATAGCAAAACCTAGAACTCTTCCAACAGTCATACTTCTCCCGAGTCTACTATGCATTAAAGTCGTTTCTCCACTGCATACAATAGTATCACCCTCCCCTTTCCCTCGTACACCGTTTTTGATTTTCGCCCCGTACGCTCTTGTGTCCCCTACTGTACGACTGCGTCCTTGTTGTGTTTAAAGAAGGCCAGGTGAAGCCTGGCCCTCTGGAAGACTTCAAATTTCATGTGGCTGCTGTTGGCCCTTTCAGGGCTTGTTTGTTTTTGTTACATCGCGTTCCAGTCGCAACCTAGGCTTTGCATTGCCGAATCAAAGGCGCATGTGTTTCGAATATTTACAAATTTGTTGGCTACCTATGCAGGTTTTAATCGGCTACCGTTAGACAGTAAAGGTAACCGAGCACTTAACCGAGGCCGTTTATGGACAATATCCATATCTGGATATGCTTCCAAGTATTTCCCCCTTTTCTTTTTCTCCGCGGGAGGTTTTTTTATCAAAACTTGTGCTTTTATTAAGCCCTCTCCAACTCTCTGATAGCTGTTCAGTCAGCAGTGTCATCATGAACTTTGTTGTGTAGTTTTATAATACCTACAAGGAATGACTGTTGTTCTGCCAGTCGTCAAATTATCTCACTACTAATATGAAAACAAAAACAAAAATTCGTTTAATTCACAATTATTATCAATCAAATTATTTCTATATATTGCACGTGTTACCATTATCATTAGCGATATAGCGCCTACATTGAAAATAGGCTACGACTTCGTCGCAGTCATCGTCGTTGATTAATGTGTGTAAATAAAGAAAATCTTGACTTGAATTCCTCTTATTGTAATATGACATAAACAGAACTGACAGGGCTTAAGTACTAACTTCCACACAGAGATGCTCATATTTAATTCCTGTAATTATTAAATATGATCATCTCTGTGTGGAAGTTAAGTTAGTCTCGGTGGCTAGTGAGCCGTCTATACACAGAAGCGCGGTAGCGTACACCCTCTGCTTACTTCGCTACACGCGGAGGGTAGGGGCTGGAGGGGGCGTACAGCTTGGCAAAAAAGTCACTTGTCTCTTTTTAAAAATAAAGGAATGTCTCCTTTAAGTAAAATGAGCCAGCTTAAGGATTTAAGGTAGTTTCCCTCCAGGGCCTGACTTATCTTTCCACCCTGTATATTAAGAAAACGGGACGACGCTACAGTGTTGCCACTTTTTAATTTCTTCTCTTTTTTGCCAAGCTGTATGTTGTATGTGATGACGCTTCGTATGATTTGGACAGTCTTTTCACCCATTTTTTATATTATGGGTCTTATTACCTGGATTCCGTCTCCAGTTAAGGTTTAGGAAAACATTTGTATTTCCACCGTAAATATTGCAAATTTTTCCATTCCACAAGAAAATTCACAAGGTTTTCGCTCTGCTGAGAATATCTTGTACCACTTGACAACCATTGCCGGAATAAAGATACCTGCGTACGCAAGACAAACATTTAATTGATGGAATCTCTTTGGTTTTCTTTCGAATAATTCTTCCCAGTAGAGTTAAAGATATGGTAATTTTCATGTATTTTAAAGGTAAAAGTGTAAAAGTAATTTAAATGTAAAAATTATCCTTTCAGTGGTTGATATTGTCAAACTCAATCTTCTCGAGCGTCCAACCGCTGTCTCGCTCTTAAATGGAATGTCTTCACATTTTTGGAAATCCACAAGGATATTTGTTCAAAGTACAATGGAAAATCCATACAGTCTTTATGCACATTTTTTGTGTTGAATGACTTTAGATCGCGTATCAGTTTTCAAACACCTCAGGCAAAAGTCTTGAATTATAAATCTGTACTCGCCGAGGGTTTTTATATTGAATTTCGCTTAAACACTCAGAGCGTGGTGGTAGTCATCATATGTTACATGTGAGCTTACTGTAAAACTGTTTCCTTTTTGGCGACGTTTGTTCGTCTAGTTTCTCCCAACGATCAACGTACTCGTATGGGAAGATTCCTTAGCGTGACCTTCAGCATTGGTTTTCACAAAAGTACAGAAGAGTTCTACATTTATTTTTATATTTTTATGTAAATTAATTCAATATCAATCACCTTTTCAAGCTTTTTTCCAATACTCAACAAATAAATTTTAGGATCCAAAATGTCTGGACTCCCGTTAATCCGGTAAATAATAATTCTACATTATACAAAATATCGGCGGCGCAACACTTAATTTCAGAGTCGACGATATCGTTTAAATTGCACAAACTACCTTTAATGTTGCGTGCCTGTTGAATATGGGTGGGGTGATATATCTTGAAATGTTTCTTGAAGAAGTTGAGACGGTTTTCGTAGGTAGACTTTATTTTGATCAAGTATCCGATACGTGCGTTAATACACTCTGAATTTTGGGTAATAATTAGTTCTCTTTCCTCTTGTTTGCTGTATAATGGTGCATCACAATCAACACGAGTTTACTAAATTTTATAATTGTCCGAAAAATATTTGCACTTAAGTCCGTGTAGTGTAGTCACAGTCGGAATGGGAAGCTGTAGTATAGTCACAGTTCATACACAGCTGCTATCAGCTGACACACTGATACTTGATACCTATCTCCCATATATGTATTTTTCTACTTTACAGAACATTAAGTTAACGATGCCATAAACCTTGACTTACTGAAATTTGATATAAGTACAATGGTTAATGACCATTGCCATAACTTCCACTCGATTAAGCCTGACAAAACCTTACTATGCATCAATAAAGCAACAAACACATTAAATAAGGTACAAGTATATTAATAAAAAAAAACACCTCCACCTCCATCCCAAAAGTAATCAACACCACTAAACAAAGACTCAAAGTCCACATCACTAAAATCAAACTCTCCACCAAAGTCGACAGCCTCCTCGACAGCCACTGCATACGGCGCCAAATCACGTGCCAATAACGCCCATCAGGCGTTAACAGGTGATCCACGACCAAGGGCTGACCGTCGGGACCCACCACACGCAGCTTCGTATGAAGAGAAGCCTCAAAATGGGGCGCGGGGTTGTTGGGGCACATCAGGTGATGCCCAACAGGCGCGTCGAAAATGCTCACGTATACCACCTCGTCCGCAGTCCTCATGGTGGAACAGAAAAACGCCACCCCGTTCTGTAAGCTGAAGGACTGACACGCCGTAAATACGGCATGCAGCGTCACGTTGATATCTGACACATTTACTAAATAGAAAGACATAATTAAGGACAGTTCCCAACGAGCAAGGAAGTGAATAAGTAAATCATAAAACTATGAAGTCCAGCGTTTTCTCTCAATATATTCAGTATTTACTCCACTCGTGTGTTATTATTATAACCCCTGAACGCCGAACACTTCATCCGTTATATCTTTCTTTTTTTTTTCATTGCTATTACCACGGTTTGTGTATAAAATATGCGGGATCACCATAAATCTTGTTTGTGCATGGGCCCTATATCGGCCGTATTCGCTAATACGAATTCCGAGTGTATTAGTACCATCTTAAATCCTATCCATGTAAGTGGATCAATCAAAATCCCATCAAACATCCCACTCTTAATTAATCCCATTCCACTCCGGCCACTGTTAGGGTCGAATTTGCTGTGACCTGGACCGATCGGTGCCGTGAGGCGGTGACGGATATCTGCAGACTCTGGACTAAGTTGATTGGTCCGACCAGAGTTAACTTCCACGCCTTCTATGGTGACTTTAAACTCTGCCATCTTCCTAATTGTTTTTTTTTTCAGACGGTAACGCAGTGGTTTCTCGCAGACTAGTTAGTGGTTTCTCGCAGTGATGGCCGGAAGCGGTAGTTAGACTGTAACAGATGATTCTTCTTCGCTCTTCAATGCAGGGTCGCCATGAGATGTAATATTTTTTACGTGTACAGATTTAATGGATTCACTTACCCGATCCGTCGGAGTTCCGCGTTCGACGTATCGTACTTCATGTTCAACTAAGTTGTACCATTGTCACCTCTTGAGCACCTACTAATTTCGACTCGCAGGTCCTCCAGCCGTAATTCCAATTCTGATTTACGCGCTATGAGATTGTCCAGATCCATGTTCACCTATTGGCTAACCGTACAAGACTGAACGCTTGGCATTAGGAATACGACATGACCGAACGCTGTCAACACGGCCATTCACGGTGTTTATTTCTTTGAATGTTTCTTGGAACTTCCGGTGGGACCAAGGTTCGGTTAAACAAAGGAGTTCGTTGTATCTTAATCGTTAAGGCCGTGGTTTTTCTGGCCCGTCACACGCGACCGGCGGCGTCTGGACGTGCGTCGCACGCTGTGCCACACGCCGTCGGTCGCGGGTGCGTGGGTTTTCTGGCCCGCGGCCACCCGTCGTCGGGGAAGGAGCTCAGTCGCATTGTGCCCGCTTTGAGAATTGGTGTGCTGTGCTTTAAATGAAATGAATAGAAAAATACTAACATTTTTATTGTTAGAAGAAGAAGAAGACGATGAAATATTAATATTATCAAAAAATAAAAGAGAGCCAACCGATATATTTAAAAATCGGGAAAATGAAGGTGCATTTTTTAACCTGGTTCTTGGTTGAAAGACTATATATGTTCACCTCAAGGGTCAGTGACATGGCAATTAAATATGGTGTAATTATAGGTACTAAGAATGTAAAATTGTAAATAAACACTCACCTGGAATTTTCATTGTTTCACTAATATTTTCCCATTTTCTGTGCTTTAAATTGTTATTTTTATAATCTTTGTCAGACGCGTCGAACAATATAGGATTACAACGTATTAGATTTATTAATAATTCATCGTTGTCTTTATTGAAATGAGACATTTTCAATATCAAGACGCCACCCGCCGTCCGTCGCTATTCTACAAAAATGATAGCGACCGACGCGTGCAGCGTGTGACCTTCGCCCGTCGACCTACCCGCCGCCGGCGGCGTTTCAGAGAAACCACCCTCAAACATTCCCGAACAAAACATCCGAACGTCGTCGGCGGCGGACACGCGTCGGTCGCCGGCCGCCGGCGACGGGTGGTCAGAAAACCCAGGGCCTAAAGGTTGAATGAGCTCTTGTTCTACGGTTCTACGAAATTTATTCGCCGAACAAAGTTGCGTGGAGCATTGAGATGCATACAAAGTAACAAAAAACAATTGGATTAAAATTTAAAAAAATTAAATTTATGAAACGAAAAAATAAAAACAACATTATTGACGTTATGCTTTTTTTCATATTTCTGATAAATCGGATTATATTTCAACGATGTCAGTGTCATTCTGTCATACTGTGCAACAACACGATTTACCGATTCGCCCATCATCACCATACATCGTTATCGCGGGAGCAAATATAAATTTATTAAAGAAGTGGTAAAACAGACTGCCCGTTTAGTAAAAACAGACCTTTCTGCCTACACATTATAAGCCTCCAAGAAGTTCATCATACATAGCACGAAGTTTTTGTTGCATAATGTTCATAAATCTTGCTTTACACTCTGTTAGTAAATAATGACCCGGAATCGACATATCAAATAAATATTCATGATTTATTTTGTACAACATTATTTAATTTTTGTTGATCTTAAGTGATTTTCGTAATATACGACATAAATTTTCTCTATGTTTTCTACTCTTAATCTGCGGCGTCGTGCAGTAAATATCCATTTTAATTGGCTAAATGATCTTTCGACTGCTACTGTTGTAATGGGTGCGTTTTTAAAACGACGGAAGTAATCAAATGTAGAACGATATATCGTTGAATCTAGTACTATCTCCTTCTCCGATATCAGTTCACACATTTTTTTCATAACTTCATATCCGGCATTTTTCTGCAAAACCACTTTGAACTTTTTAAAAATCTGTTTTCCATCTTTATTCAAAATTAATTTGGATATATGTTTGTATGTATTTTGTACTATGGTCAAACTTTCACTAAGAGATAGATTTTGGCACTGCAGTTTATTTATAGCATCTGGTATTACTTGCAGATACTTTGCTATGAAATTTACATCTTTTCGAACTTTTGCACTGAGTAAAGATTTTTTTGCTTTGACGATGCACTGTGCGTCTGAATTACGAAATGTGTCTATAACGCTTTTTATTTCATCAAAATACTTGTTGTAGTAAGTGGTAGCCTCGATCCATGTTCCCAAGCGAATAATTGTTGGGTTTGGAGGCAAAGGAATTCCATTAAACATTTCTCTTAATGCTTTTACTCTTTTCGGAGATTTGCGAAATACTTTCTTTACATTTGAAATTAATAGGTTAACTTCTGGAAAAAGAACACGAACTTGATCGGCAACTCTGTTAAGAGCATGGGCTAAACATGTAACATGGACAATGTTCGGAAAAACTGTTTTCAAATTTCTGCCAGCTTTCAACATATACCCCACACCATCAGTCAATAACAACAACACCTTGTCTTGCTTATTGTGACCAGGGCCCCACAAATCATCCAGGGCATTTTTTACAGTATTAGTTATACTGATATTGTTCGTTTCATTTAAACATTTGCTTGACAGCACGTGTGGAGTTCCAACATCATCTTCAAGCATAGCACCTACTATAACGTTAGCGATTTGACGACCTATAGCATCTGTGGTTTCATCAACACTTACATATATATACGCGTCTTTTAATTCGTCTCTAATTATATCCATCTCTTTGTCGTATAATTCATTCACGCAAGTCTGCCTCAGCAAACATTCTGAAGGGACCTGAACAGTTTTTTCAAATTTTCCAGATACACAATCTTCAATGAAATTTTTAAATACAGGGTTCTCTATTTGAGACCACGGTATGTTACAGCTTACTAGAAATTTTGTCAGTTCCAACCTAAAATCTTTTTTGAGAGAAGTGTGTCTTTCAGAGTTAAAATGACGTTTCACGGAAGATTTAGTTTTACAAAAACTAATATTGCACTTCGAGCAAAATAGATTTGTATCGCGAGCCTCTAGCTCAGGATAATCCTGTATAAACAACCCCACAAATTCATCACATGTTATTTTCCTTCGAGGCATTTTAAAGGCAACTTCTATTTGATTATGTTGTTACAAATAAAGATCAGTCAAGATTGACAAATGTCTAAATTGACTGATAAGGTTGCGTACCTAATAGGTAATCTTTTTAAGTACCAATCAAGTCAAGTATGGAGGTAAGATAGCATTGATATTCAATAAAATAATTATACATTTTAAGGTCGTAGGTATAAACGTTTCTCTATACGAATGTCATTTCTGTTTTTGACTGTTTTTTATAATCTTTCAGTATTGTCAAATCGTATTTGCTCCCGCGATAACGATGTATGATCATCACACATGTTCACTTTGTACTCCGCGCAATATTTTTCTTTTCCGATATCAGCAAATATAGATAGCGCTCCATCGTATTATTCGTTGCAATCACGTTGAATTGTCCAGCAATGTCATTGCAATGCGACAACGTCAAAGGATGTAGCATCAAATTTGTTCCATGTGATAATGCAACATTGTAATGGAGAAAATATGTACTATTATATTATAATTTATAACTCATGTTCGTAACGACGGGGAGCCGCAGGCCGGGCAAAGACGGGTTATATTTGTTAGTATAATGACAAGCCATGTGTAGGTGTAGGTATGAGTATGATACTTTTATTATGAAATATTCCTTATTTTATATGTACATTGAGGTTACGCCGAGACAAGCAATATGCGTTTATGTCGTAGCAAACTATAGCGTCGCTGCGAAACACTGAAAGTGGACATTTACCACATTACAATATGTCGATTTCAATTTATTTGTTTCTGGAACTCAGGAATTTACGGCAATCGTATAATCTTGTCAAGAGTATCTAAACGATATCTTTTAATTTGCATCACTGTCTCTTGATATCTGAGGACGGGAAAGTGGTCGTTGAGAAGCGATATGCGGCGCAAGCTATCCAAATATGAGTGACAAATGGCTTTGTGTTTTTGCAATAAAAAACTACATAAAATTCAAGGTTTTGTTTTATGTACTAGTTTTTGGTAGGGGGCTGTCCATAAATTACGTCATCGATTTTTGACGATTTTTGACCCCCCCCCCCTATAATCATCCAAAAATCATGCTCCAAATGACCCCATTTCCTCCTACTTCATGCTACCGTCATCCGATGCCCAGACCCCCCCCCCCCCCTAAATTGAAATGACGTAATTTATGAATAGCCCCTAGGCAGTGTTAAAGATATCGACCGAGACGAAAATCTTATTGTAAGTGTAAGTGAAAATCTTATTGTAAGCGCATGTTCTCCATTTTCGTACAATTCCGTTATCACAAAAAGATTTACAAGATTAACAAAAAACACTGTAGGGTTGGGCGTTGAGACAAACAACTAGGTTCGAGTATAGACGTATAATGCATTAAATAACACTTACAAGGCCTTAAATACTATAGTACCTATGCGCATGTATGTGTGTGGGTAAGGTAGGTATAGTATACACACTACAACACAATTATTTCTTCTAGTCCCGCTGTGGGTACCTACCGGGTTGATGTATGGTTCACTGATCTTGCTGCGGTTGTAACAGGTATCCTTTTGTTTTTATAGACCTATGGACTATCATTTATTTTCTCAGGGTTCGTGGGTTTGACGCTTTGCTGTCACACTACACTTTAGTGAAATTGCTAAAAAAAACCTTTATTACCTAAATATATAGAGTAGATTAGGAAGAAGAACTGGGCGCGATCGATATTCTTTATTGTTGTGACTACGATAAGAAATACGATGAATGACAGAAGGTTCTTTAAGAAATACTTTCAAAAAGGAGAATAAAAATAAAACTAGAGAAGGAATGTGTTTAAACAATATTTATTTTTAATCTTTAGTTGCTTTTTGTCGTAAACGGTGCGCTTTGTATTTTTTATACGCAGTAACATGCAACGTAGGTACCTATGCATTTTTTAAATATATTTTCCTCAATTTTTCCATTTCAAATTCTGTTTATGATGTTACACCAGTTGTGAACTTGCAACCGATTACCGTCGTAGTAAATTGTTAGCGGTAAAATGTTTTCATCCTTATACTGTTTGCGTAAATCTTGCCAACAATTCCCGTTTACCAAGTTTCTCAGGGTGACATTATCTTTACAAATAGCTTTTTCATCATTTAATTTATCGTCTAATACGTTCGGTACTTCCAAAGACGATTTGAGACTCTCCATCAACGGAACCATTATAGGAACATATATTTATCAATGTCATTTCCATACTACCATGCACTTTAGTATCTTTCGAAACTCCCAACTGTTTTTGGAACCGGCTTAGTATATGTACCTACTTATGTACCCAACTTTTATAAACATTCGATTCTCGTATAATCAGTTCCCAAGTTTTTAAAAGAATTTTGTGAACACACATTTTGTGGCACATCACTACAAAAAGTTGAACAGTTCCACATCAATGTCTTCAAGGGCACACTGAGAGAAAAATCATCACCAGGAATTAATAAACAGTTCTGTACTGGGGTAAAAAATGAAGTTTTAGTAGTAATCATGGAAGTTTCACTATTTCTGTAAAATTTATTTATTTCTACAAACAGCTCAGTAATACTAAATCTAATTTCAGCAAACAGACTTTAGTAAATGGAGCATTAAACAAAGTTCAGTATTTGTTACAATCCATTTTTATTACTACTAAAATTCTCCGATTTTTACTAGTAAAGTTTGTGATTTTTGGAAAAAAGCATCTGTGATTTCAAGTTATGATTTTAGTACTTAAATGTCTCACTTGCATAGTTTTGTAATATCTAAAAAACGAGTTCGCGGGAATAACATTACCCCATTTAAAATAACAATTCAGTTGTTACTATAGCGACATTACAAAGTTTACTGGTATTTAGTAGATAGACTTGTTGTGTTTATGTTCATTGTTGTACCAATCACTAAACGAGTTTTGTAATACCAACACAGCGAAACGAATGTTAGTGATTTTAGTAAAATTTACTACTTGCTACGTTCATTTGGTTAGAGTTAGTATTGTGTCGGATGTCGGGCGGGCGTGTCTCGTGTCTTCTTTGTTTAAAACATACTTAAGTTAAATAATAAATTTAGGATATATTGTGGGCCATGGACATATTAACCCGCGACCTACTGTGTAGTTGGGGTCTACAGGAATATATTGTTCTGCAACTTCGAGCTAGCTGTTGTTATTCTAGTGATAATGACATCATAGGTAAATCTAAACTGTTTGCAATTCCAACCTCCCTAGCACAGAAGCGCCGCGAGAGCATGTTGCGCGCGTAATAACTACTAGTCTCTTTCTGACTATGAATAAGAAAGGAATGGGTAGAATATCTCGACAGGCTTTTATAGTGCCTCTTTAGTACAGAGATATACTACCAAATGCTTTTTTATTCATACAGACAGAAATAGAGACGGGTAGCTACCACGCGCGCGACATGCTCTCGCGGCGCCCGTTTGCTAGGGGCGGAGGAATTGCAAACAGTTTAGTTTTTGCCTGTGACGTCATTATCTCTAGAATAACAACAGCTAGCTTGGAATCGCAGTACAGTTTAGTAAAACCTATGACGTCATCGTCTCCGATATTGCTAAAGCACCCTTAGAATTACAAAACGGTTAGTTTTCACCCAAGACGTCATCACCTCCGATATTGCTAAAGCACCTCTCGGAATAACAAAACCAAATTTCTGAAATTACTCTAGCATACTTCAAATTACAAATATAGAAGTTGTATTTCCTACTAAATGGAAATTGCAAAAGTCAATTTGTTCCTATTAGTTGACTCTCCTTGTCCCCGGATTAAGTTTTATTTTTGTAATTCTAAGTGTGTTTTTGTTAGTTTTTTGTCTCAGTGCACGTTCCATGGCCCTCGATAGCCACTGCAGGCGCCGCTAGCGGACGAACCAATACCGTCCATCCCCAATTAGCCGAAAGTCGACGTACTTCAGCTCATTGTCCGTGTCATAAAACCCCAGCTCCGAGGCCAAAACTTCTCCTAGCCCGGGCGCAGGGTTAAGAGGACACATTAGCGGATGGCCGACCTCGGCCCCGAAGACGGCAATATATTGCACGATCCTTCACACCGGCCGCACCGCGACCCCGAGCAAAAAAGACCACGAGAGAGCGTTGGTAGCTCCTAGACGCTCTGTTCTGCTTGGCGCGCTGCTGTGCTGCTGTTGTTGCGCATCATCGCGGCGATGGTCTGTCCCTTAATCTTCTTAGTGAGCCGTTTGTGCATTTTTTTCCACAGGCCGTAGGTGGATATAAGGGCTATCAAGACGAGTACTGCCGTAGTCAAGTACGTAGTGATTCTTGTGCTATCGGTCAGGCTGGCGTTGGCGCCGCTCGCTGGTCCGTTTTGCGCGATGATTACGTCTTCTTTTTTGTCCTCTTTTGTGCATCCCGCACCCATGTCGTGGATTTCTTCTTTTGTTTGCTGGACGGCTGTCGGCTGATGAGCTTGCTGGGGCGGCGGTGTTTAAGCAGATGTGAGCTGAGCTGGGCTGCTCAAGCGGCCCGACTGGCACGGGTCGCCATGAAGTGTTACGGGCTAGGAGAAGGAGGTTTATGAGTGATACACGCAACGGTTGGATATCAATTGTATTGTATAATAAAATGTGCGGGTTTATATAGGAAAACATTTCCTTTGTTCTCCACACGAGGCCTAAGTACAAGGTTGAAGGAAATGTAGCATAATTTTTATGTTTGCAATATCGGATTACATGGTGTCATATTACATTCCGAAATGAACAACTAATTTATTAAATCGATTCGCGGTGGGTGGCCTCAGCTGTCTGAGTCACTTCATGCTACATTTGGAGCAGTGACAGCATCGATTAACATTCTGATATACTACTCAAAGCTTTCTTTGATATCAGAATTGGTTCAGATATAAATATACCGGTTACTTATTGTACTATAGTTTGAATTAATGTTATGGGTAAGCGAGAAATACTATATAGTGAGACACAAATGAGAGAAGTAATTTATTCAGTTCAACTTCAAAATTGGATGACAGCGAACTTTCATTGCTATGGTTATTGCCGTTATTGAGTGAAATTGAATCAGACACAGTAGGGTTATCAGTAGTGATGTGGTTAATAATCGTTACTAAATCACATTTTTTCTCTGGAATTTCCGTAATACAAACATTATTTTCGTTCTGAACACTATGATAGCCACGTACTTATATGTTTATTCAAAGAGGATTTTGTATGATAAACTTGCTCACTGTTTTCAAAAGGACATTTAAAATAATCAGATATGTTGTGATAGTAATTCAGGTGAACGAAATAAGTTTTGAAATCCTGGTATTCACTTTACATATTCAACACTGCATCTTATTAAACTTGTAACGTACCTTATTGGCTGACGCTGCCTGAATCTGATTGAGGCTCAGTGAGTGGCCGCCAAGCCACTTTTTCCTAACAAATTAACCTGACTGTACTTTCTGCCTACAAAAAGGTTCAATAAAAAACTAAATAAAGGAGAGGGTACGTACCATTTTTTTTTTTTACGTTGGGGAAATGCGTTTACGCATGCCACCTGGTCAGGGGGAACCAGGGGGGATGACGGACTACCGTCTAAAACCACCAACGAGTGCCAACTCCGCTTTAGATGGGGTGCCGCAGGGTCGCTATCAGCATTCGACCACGTGCAGAGGGTAAGTACCCTAACAGAATACAAAAGAAAAATAAAGCTTTAACTAAAAGTTCGGGCGCCTGGCAGAAAGCACAGAAACAGATTAAACAGCCAGATACCTTGTATGAGCAAAATAGAATTTTAATACTAGGGAGGGTTAGGGAAAAAAAGGAAACAAACTTATTGCCTTACAACTTGTATTGGTGCAAATATGCGGGTTACAGTTAGTTTTACAAGCTTTTGACTTTGCAGTCCCACGAAAGGTGGTTTCTAATTTTAAACTAAATTATCCTAATTGCGTTTTTGAGAAACTAAAATTAAAGGAAGGTCACCGACCTGTGGTTGGGCACTAACATTACCCGGTGGAAGCCTCAGGCGGAGGACATCGCGCGGCACGAGCTTCACTGCGCGGTGACAAAGGTCGGAGAGCCCGGAAAGGATGTTACTAGACTTCCAGCATCAATCTCCTCTGGTACATGTCATAATAAAAGTATCGATGTCTCCTTTCATCATTGCCTTGTTCTAGCCATCGAACTACACCCATCAATTGATCCCATCTGGTCCAGGTATACTGTCTGTTAGCTGTTCGCATTATGTCCATGATGAGATGTGGATCAATACCATTGCCAACAATAAATGCGGCTATGGTACACCTTGCTCGATAATTAAATCTTCCGCAAATCATTTCAAATACTAGGGTCTCAGGTATGTCCCCAAACAATGTTTGCAATAACACAAGACTGCGTACTCCAACGCGCCTATCCATGGTAGCGTCCGCTCCAGTGGGCGGTTGGATTGAGACTGAGCTCCGTTATCAGTGTCAAGCGGCGCGCGCGGTGCGGGGGACGGGGACGATGACGTCACCGGTAGCCGCTTTTCTATGAAAACTGATAAGGTACGATTTGTACTCGTTTCTCTTAACCAAGTAAGAGAAACGAGCAGATAACGGAGGTCGAGCGGCGGGGTCATTGACGTCACAAGTGACTTGATAAGCGACTTAGCGTTCTGAGAGCTATTTTTTTTTTTAAATAATGACAAGACGGAATTCTCTCGAACCATCGATAAGAAGAAATGTTACCAGATGCGAAATAAGAATGATTTTTTTGCTAACCAAAACGCTAAAAATGTAATTAAATATTAAACAATTTTTGACGAATATATTATTAAATATACTATCAAATATTGTCGGATTTATTTTTCCTAAAACAAAATTATTACTTGCGAAATTTAGACGAACAGATGAATTTATCAAATATGAAAACGTTTGAGACAATTTTAAAGACATTAGAATGAAAGTTACCGAAACTGTCAAAGACGACGAAGCTCAAATAGTTCGCTGTCAAACGTCAAAGTGACAAGCGAATGACTCCCTGTAACAAAGATTAGGAATATTTTCGAACTTGGGAATAAATCTAAACAAATGTAGGTTAACTCATGAAGAACTTTATTAAATATGTGTTTAATATGTGACGTGACCTATTGACACGTTACATTACCCCCTGTCTATGAACAAATAAAAAATAGGAACTATTTTTTATGGAAGAAAACAAAAGCTAACCAAAGACAACTACTAGACAAGAGCTGAACTGCAGAGTTTAGAGTTTATTGAGGAATAATTTAGACTGAAAACTAGAACAAACTTGTAAAGGCAATTATTGTAATTAAAGGAAATAGAATAACCAAACTTGCTATCATTAACGGTTCTAATATATAAGAGAGAAAGAATGAGGAACGACGGGCCTCAGCAATTCAATTCACCTCCTACATTAATTTAAGGAAAATTGAAATTAAACAAACTTAAATTTAAAGAATGTAAAATTCTAATTAACCTTCAACTCGACAAACTCTTGATTGGTTAAGCCCCCAAGCCACCAATCAATTAAACTCTACTCGTGCAGATGCAATAAATTCAATTTAACTAACAATTAGAGACAGTTAAGCCCCAAGGCCACTGTCAAAAATTACTATCATGCGAATGCAATGCAAACATAATTTTTTACAATTTAAAAGGAAAATAAGTTTCACTAAAAGAACTATAGTACAGTGAAGCACTAACGCTACTGACTAGTATTAAGATAGCGTGCAGAATAACTACAATTAAATAAGAAACTTAACAAGAGGATAATTAGTGCAGTTAGGCACCTTCGCCACTGATTATTTTAGAAGGAGAAAAGAACTAACATGAGAATCTAAACTAAGTCTATTAGAAGATACTAGAGTTGACTTTGCTCACCAATGGAGCCTCCCCACACTAAAAACTATCTATTTCAATTTTCAAAAGAATCGAATAACGTTTAGAGGTTGCACAAGTTGAAAAGGTAGAGTGAGAACCCCATACATTGCGTGAAAATGAACTATGTTCTAAAATGACAAAATATAATGAACTGATACTAAAATCGAATGAGAAAACTGAATTTTGCGTCTAAAACACGATAAAAGCACTTTTCCTTTGGAAACAGGTGAAAAAACTGAAAAATCTTAATTAGAACATTTATAGAGTAACCAAAATCCAAGTTTATTACTAATTTTAAAATTTATTTATATGTAGAAGGTTCAGTATCACACTACTCTCCGCTTTGATGGTAGCCGCTTTAACCATTTTCTACCCTCCGATGTAGTTTCGTTGGTTATTTGAAAAATCTTTGTTGATGTTGTGCAACCTCTAAATGTTGACCGATTTTAATTTCTTTTAACGTATAATATTTTTTTATCAGTTAGAACAAGAATTCGAGCAAAGTCAGATGAAAATCGAAAATTCGGAATAATGAAACACCCTAGCAGTTAGGCACCCTCGCCACTGACTATCTCCAACAGAAACCAATGAGTGCAGTTAGGCACCCTCGCCACTGACTCAGACAGCCAAAGCTGTAAAAACTCCAAGCATCAAGCTCAAAGATTCACCAATGTGACTGGCACGACTCCACCGGCTTTCCATTCACAAAGGGAAAAAAGAAAAAATGTGCAAAAACACAAAAACTACCACCACTGTGATTGGCACAACTCCACCAACTTTCCACTCACAGAGGGGAGTAAAAATAAAAAATGAGTGTACTGAGCTGCCCTCCTAACGAAAAGTGCAATAACTAGAGTCAAGCTACTTTCGAGAAAAACGCGGTAAAAGATTTTAAATTTGTTTAGTTGATATCTTCAATATTACACATCCTGACTTGAAACTTTGACCAAAAAATAGATAATATTTTTGAGTTTATTTGTACGTACCTAATAATTATTTATTTATTTATTTATACTATAAAAAATGAGCAAACGCACTTATGCTTAGGATGGTCCAATACAGACATGATATAATTACAAGCCATAACTGCAATAAGTAGTCTACTTATTGCACTTATCGTTAGTAATTCAAGATATTACGATTATTTTAAGCAATTATAGTATGGTGCTGTACTGTATGCTTGAATCTTAAGTACAATAAGTAGTTTACTTATTGCAGTTTTAATTAGTAAGACGATGTGTTTAATTTTTTTTTCTATTATGGTTGTTGCAAAAGTGTATTTTTAACAGACTTCTAAATCTAAAAGGAGGAGGTTATCAATTCGGTTGTATTTTTTTTTTATTTTTTTATTTTTATTTTTTATGTTTTTTACTCCATACCTCCGTCATTACAGGACCGATTTTGAAAATTCTTTTTTTAATTGGATGTATATGCGTACAGATTGGTCCCGTGTTTGTCAAAACCCAGTTCTGATGATGGGATCCATGAGGAACTGAGGGAACTCCTCAAATCAAGCATATACATTAAGAAAGGTGACATTTGATGAAGTGGAACTGCTGATGATGATCAGAAAGGAACTCCTCAACGACGCATAGTTCACGTTTGACGATTGGTCCTCTTCGTTATGTTTGTTAAGCAAGTTAAGTTTTTAAGCCATATTTTTGTCAGGCTCGAGTTCTGATGATGGGTTCCACGAGGAACCGAGGGAACTCCTCAAATCTGTAACGTAAATAAAATAAGAATTTTAAGTAAAACAGTTGCGGGATAAGATTGTAAATTTGGAAGAGACGTTACACTAAATACTTACAGATACTTACTAAATTAAGCCGGACAAATCTCTGGAGAGCAACGGACCTTTGGTTCAAGGACCGTCCTATGCTGCGCTGGATATAACTGGAAAGGATGCTTTTGGCAGAAGTGAAAACAAGATGGTCAATTAATACTTGTATTGCGGACCCGCGCACATGGCAGCCTTCGATACCGCTTTGTATAAACTAAGTAGTTGTTTTTATATTACTAAATTTACGGGGCCCCCTATAACTAATTACTAATGAACGTTCGGACGTTGGATACGCGCGCAATCATGGCCATGAAAGATAATGAGAACGACTCACGAGTGTCCCGAAGATCGGCGCTCCACGCCGACGATGCCTCGCGCAGGGAAGGCGATGGCGCAGTCGCAGGGCCCGCGTCTTGCGGCCCTACGCGTCTGGTGTGGTGCACGCCGGCGGGGGTGTCATGGCGGCCGTTATGCGTTTCGTGCCCTCAGGCACGGACGGCAAGGTGGAAGCTTCGCGGCGCGGAGGGGGCGGTGTCGGGCCGCTACCTGGACCCGCGCCGTGTCTCGCGAGAAGCGCGTTGATGTAGATGGGCCCCTTCTGGCCCGTGGGGGCAGGCGATGACGCACGTTGTCGGCCGTAGCTCCGACGCCCCGGTCTGCGATCTCTTGCTGGCCGACGAAATCCGGGTTGCCTCTCTTAGGCCCCGCCCGTCGCCGTCGCGGGCTGCATCGCCCCGTCCATAAGAACCGCACTTTCCCACGATTTTACCCGATTATCTTTTCCACCGCGGATCGTCTGCCACTCGATCCGATCATCGGGGGCGAAGTTCCTTTTTTCACTTTTGACACTTCACTCCTTCATTCGTCTATGGCCGGTCGTTCCGTTTTACTCGATTTCCATCACTGTGTCTATGGTCGGTCTGGAACGGGCGGTCATAGACCAATGTAAGGTTTTGTTGCATAAATGATGAATCAATAATTATCGAGAATACATTAATTTATATCTTAAACATTTTCGAAGCGTTCTCGACAATGGTATCTGCGTGTGAGGCCTCCATTATAATACCGGTTCTAATCGTAAATGTTAAGACAGAAAAGCGCATTCCTACCTCGGTGACTTTGACAAGTGTCAAACCTACGAACGTCGGGATTACGTGGAGGGGTTACTATGCTCAGTGAATGATATCTTATGTTTGTGGAGTGTTTAAGGCGAAAGCAGAAACTACAATGATGAGGACAAGCGCGCCTTCCCGGTTGGTGTTGGTGCTATGTTATTTGGGGTTCCAATCGCAACTCGGAGACAAGCTTGCATGAGAAAGTTTGCCTTCGGTCAGATGTCATTTCGTTAGGTCTCCATTGCACTCGTGGGCCTTTGTATTTGTGACACATACCTGTGAAGTATGTGTTACAATACCGCCGAACGCGAATAAAAACGGCTTGCCTTACGGCTGGCCGTTTCAGCCGGGGGAACCGTGGAAAGCGTGCTTGTCGGCGAAGTGTTATGAAATCGATTGCTGGAAACCGTGTGTCGAGAATGTGTATAAAAGACGAAAGTTTAAAGCATTTTACGACGAAAGTTTATTAATTAATTGGAGGAAAAAAAGAAATGATGAGTTGTTTGGAATTTGAGATAATGTATGTTATTGTGCTAACTATTTGACTTTAATGATAAGAGAAAATTTGATGTAATGGAGGTTGTCTGTTTAATTTAATTACTGTTGTGTTTAAGATTAATGGAGTTAGCGTCCGTAGGCTGGGCTTTGTCGCCGCAGCTCTACGGGGACGCTCTTCCACTGGAAGCCTGACCCTGCGGTCGTTCACCATGGTGACCGGCCGCACGATCAAGGTTCGCAGCGGGGCTACAGCATTTAGCTAAATAAGTTTTATTATTGAAATTATCACATGTTATTAAGGGGTTAATGGGTAACGTTCGCAGGAGTGTGGTTTTTTTAAACCGTGTTCCTGCGGTGACGCTCTTCCACTGGAAGCCTAACCCTGCGGTCGTTCACCGTAGTGACCGGCCGCACGGTCAAGTTTCGCAGCAGGGCTACGGCATATAGCCAAGTGATGTTTCCTTACAAACTAACAAGCGTTGGTATTTACAGGCCTAGCTGTTCATAGCTGAGGTCCTGTAAATTTTATTTCTAATGTTGATAGTACACCATTACAAATTTAAGTTTACAATTGTACGTGCGACATGCATAGCGCCTCTTAACGTGTCTACCAAGCTATGTACACATGCCTTACATTGTAGTTATATTCGAGAAGTTCTAACTTCTAATTTATGAAAAAGATAAAAAAAAAATTTATTGTGAGTTAAACTGTTAATATACAATAATTTTATTCTAATGAAACGTATCTCTTATTCGTATATAACCTATAACTTATAGTTGTTGCTGGTCGTTGCCATAGCAGCACTATATTATTATTATGTCTTTCCCATCACGGAACAATGGTGTTCCGGACCTTTGGGAGGCGTGCGCGGAGCCGAAGCCAACACGTAGAGGCCCTTTTGACACTTTAATGAAATGTAAGGGGTACACCGAGCGGAGGCTGCCCTTGCCCGTGTCATGGGACGCACGCAGAGGCAGCACCCGCCAGGGTGTAAGGACTATTGAGAGTTGATGGAATCTAAAATGAACTAGGTTATTGGGTGAAAGCGATGGACTAAGAACTGAGCTGTGGGGTAAAAAACCGGACGCCTGCCTAATAAAACGGTATGCAATTTTATTTCCGGCATTTTATTATTATTATTATTTTTTAACTAAAAGTTAATTTTATCTATCTCTAACTAAACTTACATTCAATACTTTACAGCTGCCATTCTCTGGCCCTGAGAGGAAGGTTATGCAAGACCTGTTTGGTACTTGCTGTCCTAAGTTGGGAAATAATTGAAAAGTTGCAATTGTCTAAGTCCGAGGCAGGTTTCGCATGAGTATGGTTCTCCCATAATCTCTTAAATTTAAATTATGAAAAAGTTCATGGTACTAAGGTTATGACCTGTAGAGCCTTTGCTTATTCATAAATGTAAGGTTGTCAAATCCGAAATGTTCCGCAATGAGCCATGTGGCTATGGCCGCATTGGGATATAAAAGTAAAAAAAAATAGTTTCCGTTTGAAACTTGTAACAAGCTGCATGGCACCATGGTTTTTACCTATGGAGCCTTCGCTTAGTTACAAAAAATAAAATAAAATAATTGACATGGTCAAATTATTCCGCAATGGGCCATGCAGTTTTGGCCGCATTGGGATTCTAATGAAAAAAATAATAATAATTTAAGTTTCACTGGGAAACTTGTAAGAAGCTCTTGGCACTATGGTAGTTACCTATAGTGCCTTTGCTTGAAAAAAAAGATTTTGTTCCGCAATGAGTCATACAGCTACGGCTGCATTGGGACTCTAAAAAGAAAAAAAACCACCACCACCAGTTGCACCAGTTGTGGTCTTTCCGTGACCACAGCTGGTGCAACTCAGCTGAAACGTCGGAATTAAAGGTAAAAACAATGAAATTATATCGCGGTAGACCCGTTTGTGTAATTAAATATAAGAAAAAAAAAAACAAAAAAAAAATGAATTTAAGTTTCATTAAGAAACTTAATTCTCCAACACAATGTACTTTGAACTTTAGGTATAGGCTGTTGAACAGCTGCCAATAAATTGAAAGATTCTGCAGATACATGGGGATTTTTTTAAACTTAATTTTGTTTGAGAATAAAAAATATTGAGTTTACTTTTATAAGAATTAGTTAGTGAGGAATTGTTTGAGTACTGTTAGAGAAAGAAAGACAAATATTTTCAAGGGTTGGCAATGGTAAGATAAATATTTAAAATTAATTTTCAAGTTTAATTCCTGCAGTCAGTTTACAATATAAGTTAAATAAATGGTAATACAATTATAATTATGTGTTTTGTTTTATACTAAAGTTAAATGTGATAAGGTTCTAATTATTAAGAAGTAGGTAAGTATATTACTATTTACTGTTTGTGTAATGCTAATGTGGTGGGCATGGAATGGAATTTTTAAGCGGGGTGGCTAAGCATTGGGTTAGTTGGTTGCATTTAAAGCGGTTAGTAAGCGGGGTTTAGAGGGTGTTAATAATGTTAGTATGGGGTATGGATTAATGCGTGTGGGATTTGGTAATGAAAATTGTAAGTTTGGGTAATAAGCGTTAGTAAGCAGGCTGTTATAGGTATTATTTTGTTAATTGGAAGAGAAAAAAATATATATATTTGTAATTGAATATGTTGAAAATGTTGTCTTTATTTTATACCTGTCTTTGGACAGATTGTTAAACTAAATTGATGAATTAAGTTAAAGTAAATGTAATATGAAAATGAATATGTAGTGAATTGAACGCTATGTGGCCCAATTCAGTACTATTGTTGTTGCCAACCCTTGTTATAAATAAATAATTGTCTGAGGCAATGTGTGGCATTTGAGGGGTTTGGGTTTTTAAGTGAGTGACTTTGCTGATTTGTTTTGTTTTATTGTTATCAACTTTTAGTCTTATTTTGCAATTGATTTATGATTTGAATATTGGTTTTAAATGAAATTTTGTGTTTATAAATGGATTAAATTAAAAAATTAAATTAATAAATTTTGGTTTAAATTAAAAATGAAGTTAATACTATATTATAGTTTTTTTTTATTCTTGATGGAAGTTCTGAAAAATTGAGGCTGCAAAGTTTTAAATTAGAAAGAAAGAAAGAAAGAAAGACATTTATTGTAAAAACCTTCTACATACAGCGCCACTTCAGTTACAAAAAAGAGAGAAGAACTTACTAACTAAAACACTTAAAGCTAGATACAGAGTAATTGTTAAAGTAAATGTTACACAAAAATAGACAAGTCCACCAGCAAAGTGAAAAATAAAAGAAAAAAGGAGTAAGAAAACTACTAAAATAAAATTTGGCGCCGCTATAGTGGCTACAAAAGGACACCACTCAGCATATGCTCTGGTATAAATACCACAGCGCTGGTTTTCTGTGGAGCCCCAGGCCGGAGGGTAGTTTAGAACTGATTACCTAACGGTAGTGGCAATCATACAATATTGCAAAAAGGAAGCAGAAAAATAAACATAATCATTTGAAAAATATTTAAAAATACAGATAATATAATTACTAATAAAGTTACAAATTGGCTTTAATGTTATGATGTTACAGGGTAGGTATTATATATAGTATAAGACATTATAAGAGGTTGAGAGGTTGAAATATAATAGAACTTATCATACTCATATTCGGAAAATTTGAAAAATCTAGTTTAAATTCATGTAAACTCTGGTAAAAAAAAAAAAAACTTTTACGTCTGACAATTTGAGAAATCCATGGGACGCAACGAGCACGGCAATTGCAGGCTAAAGAGATATTTTCTAAACTGGAGTTTAAATGTGGATAGTGTCTTGGAGTTACGTATAGGCGGAGGTATGTTGTTCCAGCACTTCGTGGCAGAGTAGCGAAAACTGCCACGAAATGCAGCAGAACTGCCGTGTCTCGGACGGTGTACCCTTGTTTTGCCGACAGACATTTCATCGAATATTATTTCATCGACAACGATTCATCGAAACTTTAGTACTCGTAATATTGATTGGCGTTATTTTGTTTCATATACTATTTACTTCAATTATTCTTACTACGTAGAAATACTATTCAACGAATATTACTTGATCGTTGATTCATTTCAAATTATTTTAATTGGCACAACTACAAAACATAGCAATTCATTTGTTCGACGTATTACTTGAATACATTTTTATATGTCGTACTACACAATTATACACTTTTTCTGTTGTAAGTATTTTCAAATTAAGTATTTAATTTTTTTTGTATAAAAGTATTTAAGGTTTACTCGGGTAATGCCGAATGTCGAAAACTGTCGGATAATTTCGAAAAGAGACTTTTATTATGATGGAAATTAGGGTGATTTTCATCTGATTTTCGGAATTATCCGACATTCGGTATTACCCGAATACACCATATTTAATAATATGTACCTACAGAACTTAAGAATTTATTTTTAATTATATCATAGAAATAGGTAATATAATAAAACTAAGAATCATTGATGTAAATCGTTTATTACAAAAACAAAAAAACACACCTTAATGCAAAAACAAAAAAACACACCTTAATGCAGGGATTGATGTAAATCGTTTATTACAAAAACAAAAAACACACCTTAATGCAAAAACAAAAAAACACACCTTAATGCAGGAGCGAGATTAATTTATTGATTCTTTTAATTATACTTTTAAATTTTTTGCTATGCATTTTAGCAACTTCACCTCTGAATATTCCGCTTGATGTTGTAAAATGGTATCTATTCGAGTATCTTTGTCGATGTATCTCCTTTTTTTGCACTGCGGTGGGTCACCACATAGAATCTTGTCAATATCGGCTAAGTTGGATATCGTTTCTTTCATCAGTTCCTTGATAAGAGCATATGTGCCGGGGTGGTGTTTATCTATCAATGTATTTATTTTATGATGCCAAGCCTCGGCTGCATTTTGGGTCCTTGGTATGTTCATCGTGTTAATTAAATGACAGCTCCAAAATTCTGGTGAAAATTTAGCCTGACTTTTAGCAGTTCCAAAAATGTAATTTTCTTCGAACCAACCTGCTATTTACTTAGTATCGTCATCTTGCAAACTTTCTAAAAATTTTTGAAAATAAATAGGAATTTCAGTTTTTTTTAAGTAACTCAACGCTACTAGACATTTTATTTCGAGATTGAATTTTGCATCGTTTGCATATTTTTTTGCAAGGCCAAACTCTTTAACTCTTCTGAAAAATAAATTAATATTATTGCATAATAATATCAAAAATGAACTACATAGGTTAGGCTAGAACTGCGACCCCACAACGGACGCCGTTTAATGTAGGTTAAGGTTAGGTTAGAACTGCGACCTCACACAGAAACGAATGGCTACCAAAGTAGGTTTAGGTTAGGTTAGAACTGCGACCCCACACAGAAACTAACGGCTATCAAAGTCGGTTTAGGTTAGGTTAGAACTGCGACCCCACACAGAAACGAACGGCTTTCAAAGTAGGTTAAGGTTAGGTTAGAATTGCGAACCCACACAGAAACGAACGGCTATCAAAGTAGGTTTAGGTTAGGTTAGAACTGCGACCTCACACAGAAACGAATGGCTACCAAACTAGGTTTAGGTTAGGTTAGAACTGCGACCCCACACAGACACGAACGGCTTCAAAGTAGGTTAAGGTTAGGTTAGAACTGCGACCCCACACAGAAACGAACGGCTTTCAAAGTAGGTTTAGGTTAGGTTAGAACTGCGACCCCACACAAAAACGAACGGCTTTCAAAGTAGGTGTAGGTTAGGTTAGAACTGCGACCCCACACAGAAACGAACGGCTTTCAAAGTAGGTTTAGGTTAGGTTAGAATTGCGACCCCACACAGAAACGAACGGCTATCAAAGTAGGTTTAGGTTAGGTTAGAACTGCGACCCCACACAGAAACGAACGGCTTTCAAAGTAGGTTTAGGTTAGGTTAGAACTGCGACCCCACACAAAAACGAACGGCTTTCAAAGTAGGTGTAGGTTAGGTTAGAACTGCGACCCCACACAGAAACGAACGGCTTTCAAAGTAGGTTTAGGTTAGGTTAGAATTGCGACCCCACACAGAAACGAACGGCTATCAAAGTAGGTTTAGGTTAGGTTAGAACTGCGACCCCACACAGAAACGAACGGCTTTCAAGGTAGGTTTAGGTTAGGTTAGAACTGCGACCCCCCACAGAAATGAACGGCTTAGTAAGTACAATTATTGTTACCAACCTATTTATAATTTGGCCAAAATGAAAATGGCAGCCTTGTAATATTATATTTTCAAAATTAGAGCGCAAACTTAAAATTGCCGCTTTCTCAAAATCAAGTACGCATACTTTCGGAAATATGTTTATGCCATTTTCAGATCCATATTCCAAATTCAGGTCAATCATAACATCGTATGTTCTCTTGTCTTTGTGTGTGCATAAGCAATGGACCAATGGAAAAGTTTTCTTATTTTCAATAAACACATTGCCGTGTATGGTGTATAACTGAGTAAAAATTGCCGGTGATACCTTAAACGTGCCGTCCAACAGCCAATAATGAGATTTACTCAATGTTTTCATTAACTCAAGTGTAGACATTATCAATATTCTTTTTTTACTATCGAATACTTTGTCTTTAATGACAAAATTGTTACCCCTTATTTGAGTTTCTTCCGCATTTAACTCAAAGTTAATATCTGTCGGTTCAACTGCACATGTAATATTTTTTGCTTTTTGTCGATATATTACTTGTTTAAGGGCTGAGGTAGATGGTAATTGCTCTAAAACAGCTTGGTCTGTGTTTGATTTTGCATTTTGAACTATATTGCACACTTTTAAGCCCGAACTTGAATTTTCCTTGAGTTTTTCTTTAAACACCGCTATGTCTTTTCGCAATGGATCAGGTCCGTGGTTGTGATTTTGCACTTGTTTCGTTATAATATGCTTGCCATCCTCATTAACAATGGTATTTACAGTCGCATTGCACTTATAAATATTGTTATGATACATTTCACAGCACCAGTAAAAATTGCCATTTCGGGACTTATTCCTGTTATACGTGAAACCGTCTACAAACAGCTTTAATGCTCCTCTATTTGATTTAAATAATTCGCATACAACTATCTCTTCTGTATCACTCATTTTTCATAACACAATAATATACACAAGTAATGAAATCACTTCAGACCAACCATTCGTCCAGATAAACAATTTTATATTTTAAACTACCTACCCACATAGCTATAATCGCGCAGAGTGAGCCGACCGACGTGATTGCGTTTCGTTTCTATAACGAAATGTTACAAATTGAAATAATTTTACGCGTAGTAAATTTTATTAAATACAATCCAAAATGAAAGAAGAAAACCCGTAACGAAATACCACGATATAAACTATATACCAAATAACTCAAGTACCAATTAAAATTCCCCGATTTAAATTTCCTAGTATCGATTCTTCGACGCAATAACTTGTCGACGAAATGAAAATACTTGAAACGTTGTCTTCGAAATAATATTCGATGTAATGTCTGTCGGCAATTCAAGGGTAAACCGTCTCGGACAGATAAGTCGAATGGCTTCTCTAGTCGGGCGGGCGGAAAACTTTAATTTGTTAAAGAGGTACAGAGGTTGTTGAAGATGGACAACACCGAAAAGCAGAGACGCAAAATGCAACGAACGTCGTGCATCCATTTTCAACATCCTACCACTATTAAGATAGGGAGTCACGTGAGTCCGTGGAGGGATGGGGAAGCAGAACCGAGCGCAGGCATTTTGGATGCGTTGAAGGAGTGCCTTAGAGCGAGCTAGTAGGCAACCGTTAATGACAGTGTCGACATAGTTAAGCCTGGATAATATAAGCGTGTCACATAATTTTATTCTAATGTCAACACTAAGGTATTTACGGACCTGGTAAAGTACTTGCAGTCTATAAAAACAGCTTTTAGCAGCTTGTAGTACATGTTGTTCGAAACGTAGCTGTTCGTCAACGAGTAGTCCGAGATTACGTGCTATGGTGACTCGTTCAAGGAGATCCCTACCAAGTAAAACTTTAGGGTCTATACTGGTGACCTTCTGAACTTGGCCTTTAGTACCAAGCACTATAAATTTGGACTTATTGGGGTTGAGAACTAAGTCACAGTGTCCGGACCAGTCGACGATACAAGCAAGATCTTGATTTAGCAACTCAACGGCAGCTTCAGTCTCTCGGGGAAGGAATGTTTTGTAGATTTGCAGATCATCGGCGTACATGTGATAGTTACAATTTTTTATGCAACATGTAATGTCCGCCACGTACAAAATAAACAAAATCGGTCCTAAAATCGATCCCTGAGGGACTCCGCAATTTACAAAGGTTTTTAGAGAGAAATCTGTCAATCCGGAAGAGTTACGCAGCCCTACTCTCTGTGAACGACCCGAGAGATAACTATCAAACCACTTTATTGTTCCGTTATCAAAACCATAGTACGCAAGTTTGGACAAAAGCAGCGAGACATTTATTGTGTCGAAGGCACGGGAGAAATCGAGTAGGACTAAGATGGATGCTTCTCCCTTATCCTGTGCTGTTAGTACATCATCGATCACGTCCAGAAGGGCCGTGGCTGTGCTGCGCGCTTTGCGAAACCCAGACTGCTTATTCGGCAATATATTATTTGTTTCTAAAAACGCAGTCAATTGCAGGCAAACGATCTTTTCCAAGACTTTTGACAAGAAGCAGAGAATACTTATTGGCCTGAGGTCCTTTAAATCCGTAGGCTCCGGTGTTTTAGGTATTGGTTTAACTATAGCCGATTTCCAGTCGTCTGGAAAAATACCGGAAATTATAGATTGATTAATCATTTTAGTGATAGTGTACAAAGTTTTAGGTAAAGTTAAATCAATCATGTTTAATGTGATGCCATCAGTACCTGCTGCGTTGCTTGAAAAAGATCTAATAACTTTGAGAACAGCGTTTTCATCGACTGGTTTTAACCTAAAACTAATGGGGCCAAATCTATGGAACTCATAATATGTTAGACTGGATATGGTGACGCCTCTTCCCCCTGGAAGATTTAGAAAATGATTATTAATCTGGTCTGGGTTATTGAAATTTGAAGGCAAGTCATTACTTTTTTTTAAATCCGCGATGTTACTTTTAATATTTTGCCAAAGAAGTCGGGGATTATTTTGATTATGATTAATACGAGTCTTGAAAAAGGCCGACTTTTCGGTGAAAAGGGCAGTGCTAACTATGCTTTTTAAGTCCTTATAGTACTGTTTATGGGTTTCGAGTCCTGTACTAACTGTAAATTATGAATTAAGTGAATCAGTATGGGTGTAAAATGGTCTAAGTAAGTGATGTTGGTAAATAGTTGGTCAATTAAATTGAATTTTGCCTCTAGTAAGTAAAATTTATGTCCCCCCAATACCGACACAGCGCGTCAGTTCGTGGCCGTCTGGAATCCCTAGCTCACCTGATTAGGTCGCACCACCATGACCTGGAGAGGTAGATGGTGACACGGGTCCTAATAGTCTGTCTGCTAAAGGCGAGGTATCACACCAGTGCGGGCATGGCCTATATTCGAGCAATGATGGTGGTTTGCTGTGCCCTACCTCTGGATTTGTGGTGAGTATGTGGTTATATGTACTAGTACCATAGTGGTGCTAGTGTTGGTTAGGGCAATTGCCAAAATTGTAAAAAAAAATATAGGGTTACAATAATGTTATGTGAAGGGTTGTATTTATGAATTATGGGTGACCCATGTGCTGCTTAGTGAATTTAAAAAAAGGAAAAAAAATTGAAAACCAAATTGTGGACACTGAACGAAGCGTGGTGCTGAGTTGGCAGTAAAGAATGTAGCTGAATCTAACAAAGTTGCCGCTATAATGTCGTCAACTTTTAGATGCAGCTGTTGCCTTTGTAAATTGCAATGTCTCACTAAGTAAATATAAAATGAATTATGTAACCGAGTCTTTTTGTGTTTTGAACACGTTGAGAAATAAGGTTAATGTTTAAGTACATTGTGCTAAATATTATAAATGTTTTAATGAGTATAATCTGGTGAGTAATTGGGCCAAGTCAAGCGAGGGTCTTGGTCCATTAAATGTAAAATAGGTAGCAAAAACTGGGACTGTCCTACTCTAACATTTGTATCCTATGTTCCCTAGGTTAAGCGGGTGGGCGGGTGGGACTATAAACCATATGTGTTCACTTATATGTTACTGTCACACTCACTCATTACCGTATCACTATTATGTCGAATGCTAGTGTGATGTGCGACTGTCTAAGGGAAACACGGGGAGTGTTTACTGCGGATACCATTGTTTACATAGGACATAATTAATGAGTAGCCCGGTAACATTCTGGCAGAGGATAGTTGTGAAGGTGGCCGGAATTAAAAAAATTTCCTAATGTATTAGGACTTGAATAAGGAACGAAGCAGTGATGCTGTCGTTTATAATAAAATAGGTGTGTCCGCTATACTTAATATAGCGTGACATGCAATATAGATAAAATAAAAATTATGCCAGCCTTGACAATCACCTCAGCGAGAACCCGGGACACACAACACCCAAAGAAAATTTCTTCTGTCAAAAGCACACTCCAGCATATCCAGGAATTATCTTCGGGCGCCAAATGTAACGTAAATAAAATAAGAATTTTAAGTAAAACAGTTGCGGGATAAGATTGTAAATTTGGAAGAGACGTTACACTAAATACTTACAGATACTTACTAAATTAAGCCGGACAAATCTCTGGAGAGCAACGGACCTTTGGTTCAAGGACCGTCCTATGCTGCGCTGGATATAACTGGAAAGGATGCTTTTGGCAGAAGTGAAAACAAGATGGTCAATTAATACTTGTATTGCGGACCCGCGCACATGGCAGCCTTCGATACCGCTTTGTATAAACTAAGTAGTTGTTTTTATATTACTAAATTTACGGGGCCCCCTATAACTAATTACTAATGAACGTTCGGACGTTGGATACGCGCGCAATCATGGCCATGAAAGATAATGAGAACGACTCACGAGTGTCCCGAAGATCGGCGCTCCACGCCGACGATGCCTCGCGCAGGGAAGGCGATGGCGCAGTCGCAGGGCCCACGTCTTGCGGCCCTACGCGTCTGGTGTGGTGCACGCCTGCGGGGGTGTCATGGCGGCCGTTATGCGTTTCGTGCCCTCAGGCACGGACGGCAAGGTGGAAGCTTCGCGGCGCGGAGGGGGCGGTGTCGGGCCGCTACCTGGACCCGCGCCGTGTCCCGCGAGAAGCGCGTTGATGTAGATGGGCCCCTTCTGGCCCGTGGGGGCAGGCGATGACGCACGTTGTCGGCCGTAGCTCCGACGCCCCGGTCTGCGATCTCTTGCTGGCCGACGAAATCCGGGTTGCCTCTCTTAGGCCCCGCCCGTCGCCGTCGCGGGCTGCATCGCCCCGTCCATAAGAACCGCACTTTCCCACGATTTTACCCGATTATCTTTTCCACCGCGGATCGTCTGCCACTCGATCCGATCATCGGGGGCGAAGTTCCTTTTTTCACTTTTGACACTTCACTCCTTCATTCGTCTATGGCCGGTCGTTCCGTTTTACTCGATTTCCATCACTGTGTCTATGGTCGGTCTGGAACGGGCGGTCATAGACCAATGTAAGGTTTTGTTGCATAAATGATGAATCAATAATTATCGAGAATACATTAATTTATATCTTAAACATTTTCGAAGCGTTCTCGACAATGGTATCTGCGTGTGAGGCCTCCATTATAATACCGGTTCTAATCGTAAATGTTAAGACAGAAAAGCGCATCCCTACCTCGGTGACTTTGACAAGTGTCAAACCTACGAACGTCGGGATTACGTGGAGGGGTTACTATGCTCAGTGAATGATATCTTATGTTTGTGGAGTGTTTAAGGCGAAAGCAGAAACTACAATGATGAGGACAAGCGCGCCTTCCCGGTTGGTGTTGGTGCTATGTTATTTGGGGTTCCAATCGCAACTCGGAGACAAGCTTGCATGAGAAAGTTTGCCTTCGGTCAGATGTCATTTCGTTAGGTCTCCATTGCACTCGTGGGCCTTTGTATTTGTGACACATACCTGTGAAGTATGTGTTACAAATCTTAAAGGCATGCGTATAGAGATTTTTTGTATTTTCATCAGAAAATCAAGTATTTTCATTAAAAACTGTCGCATTTGATGAAGTGGAACTGCTGATGATGATCAGAACAGAACTCTTCAACGACGCATAGTTCACGTGTGGTGATTTGTCCTCTTCGTTATGTTTATTAAGCAAGTTAAGTTTTTAAGCCACATTTATGTCAAGCTCGAGTTCTGAACATGGGATCCATGAGGTCGAGGGAACTCCTCAAATCTTAAAGGCATACGTATAGAGATTTTTGTATTTTCAACAGAAAATCAAGCGTTTACATTAAAAACTGTCGCATTTGATGAAGTGGAACTGCTGATGATGATTAGAATAGAACTCTTCAACGATGCATAGTTTGGCGATTTCGATTTTGTGGGTTAGGTTAGGATAGAACTGCGACCCTTAGAGAAACGAAGTGCTACTAGAAAAGTGGGTAAGGTTAGGTTAGAACTGCGACCCTTACAGAAACGAAATATGCTACGAGAAAAAGGTGACGAAGTGGATTACTATATCAGTTAAATACCAGCCAATAATGTATATATGGCATTTCAAACTATTTTGAGAAGTCGGTTTTTTTCTATTAAAGATTATATGACATAACATTACGAGTACAATAAGGTCAATAACACAAGTAATAAAAAAAATTAACATTTATTTTTAGAGTCCTACTTCTGGTAAATAATACTAGTTTTTCATGTCTCACTATTGCAATTATATTATTCGGTAAAAAAATCTAACAAAAATAGGCGACTGATGGATGCTCATGGCACAAAATGGAAACTTATTCCGTACCCTTCGCCCTGCAGTGAACATTTACTACTCATAAATGCGACAACTTGCCATCATATTGCACCGTTATTGGTAAAACTGTACTGTCTGTGCCCCATTGTCCTAAACATAAATGCAATAACTTAGTTGTATTGCCTTGTTATTAAATAAACTTATCATTAAAATTTCGACAATCCTAAACATAAGTGTAACAACTTCACTTATTGCGTTTATGATTAGTATTGGACTAACATTTGTTATCACAATTTTACTAAGCATAAGAGCGATAACTACAGTTAGGTCGTTCTTCATAAGTAAATCACAAGTCATTGCCTCAGATATTGCAGTTGTGATTAATAAAAAACATGTTTACGTTACAGATACCTTAAAACTGTCTAAGAAGAAAATATAGAACTCGTTATGCTCAACGCGAATATGTATATAACTCAACTTGACCCAAAACTCGAGTTATTGCACTTTTCGTTAGGAGGGCAGTGAGACAACCCAATAAAACCAATTGTGACTAGCGCAACACCACTAGCTTTCCTTACACAACGGAAGGAAATAAAATAAAATGAGTGTACTGCGACAACTCAACAAAACCAATTGTGGCTAGCGCAACACCACCAGCTTTCCTTACACAACGGAAGAAAAGGAATTAGCACTAAATAATGTAGCCTTTTTAAACGACCAACTTCACTAAGGAAGTGGTAAATAACAAAAGAATAAAGAAAAAGAATTTAGAATAGTTCCTCCTATAACCTTCAGAACTGGGTGTGCACAGTTAGACGCCTCTTACGTCACGCTTCTGGCTGCGGTAGGGAATTGTATTCTACTACCCATCCCTACATGGGGGGAGAACAAAAAGAGAAGAAAAACTTAAATAGAAATTTCCACGATGTTGCAAAGAAAAATAAAAAATAAAATCGTAGAGAGAATTGAACATCGCAAACAAAAAGTTTAAATGGGTGTGTAATGTTTAATATAATTATAAAAAAACTATCATACATTTGTTATAACGCCATTTGATATATTATTGTATGTAATAATGTAATTTTTATTATACGTTTCCTTTATTATATAGTGATTTCATTTAAACTGTCATTGATATAATGCATAATGTAACATAATTTTCAAATAGTATATAGACATATTTTATAATGACATCTGTTATATTTTATTTTTGTATAACGTAATACTTCATACAATTTTATCAAGTACAAATACATTTATCGTATAATATTTTTTGTCATATTTCATTTACTGATAACGTAAAGTTTAACATACTTTTTATAACTAGTACGCAGGCCTACTGCTTTTGCTAGCTATTTTATTCTAGGGAGGTCGCAGTTCTAACCTAACCTAACCTATTTTTTCACGGTTTTCGTTCTGCGGGGCCCGCAGTTCAAACCTAACCTAAACCACTTTTTTGATGGAATATTTTATTGTACGGAGGGTCAAAGTTCTAACCTAACCTAAACCTCCTTTTGTTAGGTAGTTATTCGTTTGTGCGGAGTCGCAGTTCCAACCTAACCTAACCCATTTATGTCATGTAAATATTATGCTACATAAATAATTATGTGATGTAACTTGTTATAACAAATAATATGCTTTAGAGTATGTAATAATTATGGCAATGTATATTAGACGAAGTGTAAATATACCTTATGACCATTATACTAATAATAACATTATGTATACTGTTAATTAGGTATTACGGTAGTATGCCATTTATTACGTTATTCAAAATAACGATATATCAAATTATAATATATGAAAAGTAGTGATGTACCGACTATTGATTTGGCCGACTAGCCGACTAATCGGCGCTCGGATGGCCGATTAGTCGGCCGACTAGTCGGCTAATCGGCCGGATCATTAGTTTCGTCTAAGTTCGGTTCAGATGCACTTAAAAACAACCGTTTTACCCCTTTCGTCGCGCTATTCTTCATATTATAAATAGTAACGCTGAAAAATGAAATAAATAAAAAAATCCTAAGGCTATATTTTATATGACAACCGGACGGACAATCGGACAAGAAAGAGATCAAGCGGTCAATAATTCTAACAGATGTTTTCGTAAGCACCCTAAATAGGAATTTTCTTTTAAATAAATAAATAAATATTATAGGACATTTTTACACAAATTGACTAAGCCCCACGGTAAGCTCAAGAAGGCTTGTGTTGTGGGTACTCAGACAACGATATATATAATATATAAATACTTAAATACATAGAAAACACCCATGACTCAGGAACAAATATCTGTATCATCATACAAATAAATGCCCTTACCAGGATTCGAACCCGGGACCATCGGCTTCATAGGCAGGGTCACTACCCACTAGGCCAGACCGGTCGTCAAAAATTTGGGTCAAATAGGTGAAAAGCTTATGGTAAATATTTGCTGTTTATTTCTTTTTGCCCTGTTTCCTGTCACTTATAAAGTGCCGACTAATCGGCCATTTTTGCCGACTAGTCGCCGACTAATCGCCGACTACAAATTAGGCCGGATAGTCGGCTTTCCCGACTAGTCGGTACATCCCTAATGAAAAGTAATTATAATAAATGTAATGCACCCAGTTTAAATGTTTAAGTATTTGGTAACTATAGAAACAAAAAATAAATTTTCAAAAAGCTCTACGGTTAATGAACCGTGAGACAAAGACAAAAAAGAAATTCAAAGTCAAAAACAAAAGTTTTCTAGAGTGTTCCAAAACAACCAGTGTGCAACCGAGAAATAAAAATCCAAATATTTGAGAGAACAGGAATTCAACCATCCAAAAAATGTCCAAAATAATTAAAAGTCACCAGCCGAATCACTACACACTTCAAACCGAAATGGTGTTCGACCGCCGCTCGCTTGATTTTGAAACCTCTAACCCTGCCGGATCAGTCTGTCCCGACTTACACTTGTCTAAAGTTAAGGTGGTGATCTCTCTTTTTTAGTATTTGAAACAAATAATGCTTCTTAATATTTAACAATCTTACACTTTAAACAAGTTTGATTATTCGTAACAACCACTAGGTTATACGTTTATACACTAGTTAACCAAAATACAAGCTAAGCGTACAAGCTAAGGGCGTCAGTAATAAAAACATAAACAATATAAATTGTAACCAAAAACTTTGCAAATGTAAAAGAAATCTAAATTAAAAATTTTAATGTTTTAAATTATTCACCCTGTATACAAACAAAAGTCAAAAAGTTTCACTGAAGTACATTCATATTTAAAATAACATAAAAAATACAGATACAAAACACAAAAAAAAAATCTATAATATTTAGAGGTGTAAATTTTTTTTTTTTTTTTTTTATTCATATAAAAAATAATTTATTGACCCAAAAAAGAAAAACATAATAATAACAGCATAGGTACCTTCAGATCCACAGCGCAGGCTTCGTCATCATACAGATAGCTCATCCACCTCAGGTTTCGTCAAAATAAAATGTATACGTTCACATATGTCATCTGCAACATGCATCGTCAAATTTAAAAGGAAATTGGTCATTACAAAACACAAGCAAGCCATAAACCTATATCCTAATCCGGTAAGTACCCGGCACAAACGTCCCCAAAATACCAGCGGCGCTCCCGCGCTGAATAGCCAACGATATACGCTGGACCAGGTACGAACCAGACCTAGGATCGCAACCCCTATCCCGCATGCGTTTTCCCAGGTCCATCACAAAAACCTTCGCTTCGGAACACCAAGGACCAGCCGACTCAACAGCGAGAGGGACAAAATCGTAAACCGGCTTCAAGTTTGAGTACTTGGCATGCTTCTGTCTCGCGGCGTTCTCCGCAGCCCCCCCAGCCGCACGTGTCGTCTGCGCAAGATGCGATGCGGCAAAGGTGCTCACACATGTAGCATCCCACAGCAGACTCCGACCTTTAGCCCAAGGAACAAGAGTGAGACCGTCTGGCCTCTTCCCGTCCGTCCGACTAAGACCCTGGGGTTCTAACATGCACGGCAGGTTAGCCGACACCATCGCTCTGCGCACAATATCATTAATGGCATGATGTCGAGGAAACCTACCAGCACACCGCGCACAACTCAATCCATGGTGCCCGTTTGCCTCCACCATCACCCCACAGACGCACAAATGAGGCTCGCACACAGCACACCCGAGCCTTAAAGCAGCACCAATCCTTAGGGAGTCGTTATCTAACAACGTCCCCAAGTGTGACGACGGCAAGGCGTGCAGCCACGCCCCAGACTCAGGTGCAACCACCGCTTTTAACCGAGCCAGCTCTACCCCCGAAGCGCCTTCCAGCAACCGCTCGTACATCTGACGGCATAAAACATCATCCCAAGACCTCTGAACCCCAAGGTTGTCAGGCCGCGTGTCGTCAGAACAGCGAACAGACCACTCACCCAATGCAGCACCCAGAAAAGGCATGTGAACATCACCCTCACTGATGGACAAAATGCGCGCAACCAGGCCCCGCGACGCATACGAGGAAGCAAGAAATGCTACAAGCCCCACGTCCTGCATGCGACGTACTCCCAAACCGCCATGTCGAATGGGAAGAGCAGCCTGACACCACTGAGATCCCTCAAACCTGACATTGAGGATGCTCTCTAAACCGCTTTGGAGTACCTGATCGAACTGCAATACAACCTGCATATGCATCCACGTCGGCGCCGTTCTCAAAGTGTATGTCACGCGTGGAATCGATAAACAGTTACGCAACAACACCAGAGACACATGCGCCGACAAATGCTGCAAGTGTTTCACAGATTCCGAAAGTGCCACGGTCTTCTCCTGGACCACCTGACTAACCCCTTCCGGAAAAATTGGCGCCCCAAGAAGCGACAGCGATGACCTCTCCACCAACCTCAAGCCGGGCAAAACCGCTTCAAAATCAGCCACCGACCCCCCCCTATCCGAGCTGCAAAGAAACAATTCGCACTTCTCAGCATTTATTTGCAAACCAACGGCCGACAAAGCCTGCACAAGCTTCCGCACATCACCCAACACAACATCCGGCGCTCCACCCAACGTTCCATCATCCAAATACCAGACGTTTAAAGGAGAGGCTAATGATCGTATAACACCCTGTACGGCCAGGCAAAAAAGAAGAGGCCCCAACGGGTCCCCCTGCTGAGCACCCACCCGTGACGCAATCGGATTAGTGCCATAGAAGAGATTGCTCGGCGAGGAATAACACTGATGAAGGAAGGGATATAACGAAGGCACACGATCCTTAACCTCTCTCAAAATTACATCCCTCTCCACAGTATTGAAAGCGTTTCTAATATCTACTTTCAGAAGCACACTAGAAACATTTTCCTGAGCCATAGCAAAAGAACGCACCGCATGAATAGCTGCCTCACACCCCAAAGGCGTACCAAAGCCAACCTGAAATGGCTGAAGATATTTCGCCATCTCTTCCTTGACTGCACGACAAGCAAGCTTCGAAACAAGGCGCCGCAACGTGTTCCCAACAGCAATAGGCCTAATCCCACCATCCCTCTTCGCTAGAGCACACAACGATGCCCCATACAGATACGGACAAGCTTGAGGATTAACCATACCACGCAAAAGGAAGTTGCAGAGCCTTGTAAGAGATTCCAATAGTTTCCTCCCATTGTCACCTGCCGACAAAGAAGTTAGCTCTTTTAAATGCTGAGGGCGCAAACCATCCAACCCAGAAGCAGACCCATTATAAAAGGACCCCAAAGCGCCTACAACCTCCTCCTGTGTCACCGTCAGGAATGGACTAGACAGATCAGGGTCAGGGGGGAAATCCAACTGCCTCGAAGGTGACGGATGTTTTCCGACCAAAGCCTCCAACGTGTCTCCATTAGCCGGCGCGAGGGTGGAATCAGAGAACAAAAGACGGACTGCCCCTCTCAAATCCCCATCATGCACTTTCGCCTCAATAGTACGGTAAACCGAACTTGTCTTAAGACCAACTTCAGCTGGAAAGTACAGACAACAACTGTCAACATTCTCCTTAACCTTCGAAGTTAAAGACCCGTGATTAGCGCCCTCCGGAACCCTCAAAGCCGTGAAAGAAAAGGTGAGCAGCGAAAACCAATCTTTCAACTCATTATTGCTCAAACAATCTTGAATAATTCCACACAACTTTCCTGCGGCCAGATTCCTGGCCCCCCTCGGAACGTGCCGCAACACCCTAACATTCTTCTTCAGCTCGGCCAACTTTGTAATCTCAACATCGTTCCCCACTCCCGGCCCAAGCTCCTCACCAGTACTAGGCCTCACCTGCACACCAATCACATCCCTATGCACACGACTAATATGTACATTTAGGCCCCTAGGTACAACGTATTGTCTTGCAGCGCCAGGACAATATGGACACGCCTGAAGATTGGGGTTGCTCATGCTTGCTCAGTAACACACATTGGAATAATAAAACCCATATAATATAGCACAAAGTAATAAAATAAAATAAAAAGAAATAAAAAAACACAAAATGCAAAATTAGACAAAATGTCATAGATAAAAAAAGCCATGTCAGTAAAATCTGTACAAATTATTAAATAAGTCACGATACAATTCCTTAAAGATAATCATACAGAATTGTCAAATCATAAATACAGCACTAAAAATGATCCCACCCGATTTAAACTATTTTACACTCACAAAAGCAAAATTACGATACAATTTAATTGAATGAAAAAATAAAATCTAACGAAACCAAAAACAATATTAGTCAAAATTATATTAATAACAATAAATTATTCTAAAATTAAATGACATAAAAATTATTAAACAAAAAACAATACAAAAAAAAAAAACAAAAAAAAAAAAAAAAGTGTTCAGCGGGGCTCGAACCTGGCCCACCCGGAGCACAAAAGTTTAGTCAACCGCGAATACCGCGGGACCACCGGAACAGAGCGTGACCCGACGAAAATAGGGTACGATAATCGCCTACACTACAACCGCCGGCTGCTGACTTACTGTCGCGACTGGGCGCAACGGCGCGTCTCGGAGCGCAAGGGCGCAACTCGGAGCACGATGGCACACTCCGGAGCGCAGCGGCGCACTGTCGCGACTGGGCGCGATGGCGCGTCTTGGAGCGCAAAGGCGCAACTCGGGGAGCGATGGCACACTCCGGAGCGCGACGGCGCACTGTCGCGACTGGGCGCAACGGCGCGTCTCGGAGCGCCAAGGCACAACTCGGAGCACAAAGGCGCTAATCGGAGCGCGACGGCGCACCGTCGCGACTGGGCGCAACGGCGCGTCTCGGAGCGCCAAGGCGCAACTCGGAGCACAAAGGCGCCAATCGGAGCGCGACGGCGCACTGTCGCGACTGGGCGCAACGGCGCGTCTCGGAGCGCCAAGGCGCAACTCGGAGCACAAAGGCGCTAATCGGAGCGCGACGGCGCACTGTCGCGATTGGGCGCAACGGCGCGTCTCGGAGCGCCAAGGCGCAACTCGGAGCACAAAGGCGCTAATCGGAGCGCGACGGCGCACTGTCGCGACTGGGCGCAACGGCGCGTCTCGGAGCGCCAAGGCGCAACTCGGAGCGCAAAGGCGCAAATCGGAGCGCAACGGCGCACTGTCGCAACTGAGCGCAACGGCGCACTGTCGCAACTGAGCGCAACGGCGCGTCTCGGAGCGCAATGGCGCGCTGTCGCAAAAAGGCGCAACTTTTCGGGAGCTACCAGTGGACGCGACCGCTCGGCTCCACTGATGGCGCACTGAACATAAAATTTAATTAAAGTCATCAAGTCGAAAATATATTTTTTAAACGTTTCACAGAAATTTAAACCACCCCGTATAACCATCACAACTGCAAAATATTCTAAGTTCAAATTTAAATTTAAGTTAAATACTAAAAATTCCAATTTCAATCTCACCCTGTATACTCAACAATGAACAACACCCTGTATATTCGGGAACCAAAACCGTAAATTATTCTAAGTTTAATTTTAAATAAAGTTCAATACTAATTTTTTTTAGTTTTAATTACATTCTGTATATGTAAGAGGTTGTTGACCTGAAGTAGGTTATATACCTAAAGTCACTAAGTTTATTTTAGTTGAAAATGTTTAACTATTTTTTCACCTCAGCAGCTCGAACAAGGGTACTTTGCTTCTTAAAAACAGTGAGCAAAATGCGATTTTGCTCACTAAGTCATTTTGTCTCACTCAGTGAGCAAAATCGCATTTTGCTCACTGAGTGAGACAAAATGTCATTCAAGTGATCTTTATAGTCAAATGTCATTTCAACATGCGGGGTCTAATACAAGTTCGATATACTTGGGTTCTATTATCTCTGTCCCTCTAGGTATGTTCTCACTGCTTAGGGTGAAAAATTTTGTGTACTACACGAGATCAAAGTTATTTTCATCTCGTGCGCTTTTGAATCCCTTACTACGCTCAAGATTCTAAATTAGATTCACTCGCTACGCTCGTGAATCTATTATAGAATCTTTCGCTTGCACGGGACTCAAAATAAGCACTCGAAGAAATATCAAACTTTGATCTCTTGTTGTACAAATAACTATTATATCACTGTTCTCACTGTATGTAAAACTTTAGTTTTTAAGTGGAAGATGTTTACAAAATAAGCTGTGAAATTCAAGTAAGATTAACACAGTATTAAGCAATACAGTAAACAGTAAACTACAGGTGTCTCAAACTTAAATTTAAAAATACAATACTCTAATGAAAGTGAAAATTAAATTCCCGCTAAGGCAATAAGTTTGAAAAAGCAAGTAAACAAGAAAAAGTCAAGTCATGTCAGGTAAAAGTCATGTCCCTGTTCGCGACGACAAATTATGTAACGTACCTTATTGGCTGACGCTGCTTAAATCTGATTAAGGCTCAGTGAGTGGCCGCCAAGCCACTTTTTCCTAACAAATTAACCTGACTGTACTTTCTGCCTACAAAAAGGTTCAATAAAAAACTAAATAAAGGAGAGGGTAAGTACCCTTTTTTTTTTTACGTTGGGGAAATGCGTTTACGCATGCCACCTGGTCAGGGGGAACCAGGGGGGATGACGGACTAACCAGTGGAGGACTACCGTCTAAAACCACCAACGAGTGCCAACTCCGCTTTAGATGGGGTGCCGCAGGGTCGCTATCAGCATTCGACCACGTGCAGAGGGTAAGTACCCTAACAGAATACAAAAGAAAAATAAAGCTTTAACTAAAAGTTCGGGCGCCTGGCAGAAAGCACAGAAACAGATTAAACAGCCAGATAGCTTGTATGAGCAAAATAGAATTTTAATACTAGGGAGGGTTAGGGAAAAAAAGGAAACAAACTTATTGCCTTACAACTTGTATTGGTGCAAAGATGCGGGTTACAGTTAGTTTTACAAGCTTTTGACTTTGCAGTCCCACAAAAGGTGGTTTCTAATTTTAAACTAAATTATCCTAATTGCGTTTTTGAGACACTAAAATTAAAGGAAGGTCACCGACCTGTGGTTGGGCACTAACATTACCCGGTGAAAGCCTCAGGCGGAGGACATCGCGCGGCACGAGCTTCACTGTGCGGAGACAAAGGTCGGAGAGCCCGGAAAGGATGTTACTAGACTTCCAGCAGGTGTAGGCGGTTAGATTCGTTCCCTCTTCGCTGACCCGGGGGACCGCATGGTGTGTAGAGTTTAAAATGGCATCGTGGGGTCACTCGCCGCGGTCTCGAACCCGGCGCATAACGACCGTAAAATAAGAGGAGACGAAGAAGGTTTTTTTTTTAAAAAAAGAAGGATTATAAGGGATTTAAAAAAAAAAAGTTTAAAAGGAGTTTAAAAGAAGTTTATAAGAACTTTATAAGGGCTAACACGCCCCCAAATGTTAGCCCATCATTATAATGCCGGGATCCGCCGTAGCGGCACTATTTTCGCCCTAGTCCATATCTGAGGGACGGAGGAAAACTCCGGAACAAAACACTTCTTTCTTTCACCAAAATAATGGAGATTCACAATGATTTACTCGGGTCAAAATTTCTATCTGTTTTCCAATGAGAAGGCTGCCAGTAAAAATGACAAGACGGAATTCTCTCGAACCATCGATAAGAAGAAATGTTACCAGATGCGAAATAAGAATGATTTTTTTGCTAACCAAAACGCTAAAAATGTAATTAAATATTAAACAATTTTTGACGAATATATTAATAAATATACTATCAAATATTGTCGGATTTATTTTTCCTAAAACAAAATTATTACTTGCGAAATTTAGACGAACAGATGAATTTATCAAATATGAAAACGTTTGAGACAATTTTAAAGACATTAGAATGAAAGTTACCGAATCTGTCAAAGACGACGAAGCTCAAATAGTTCGCTGTCAAACGTCAAAGTGACAAGCGAATGACTCCCTGCAACAAAGATTAGCAATATTTTCGAACTTGGGAATAAATCTAAACAAATGTAGGTTAACTCATGAAGAACTTTATTAAATATGTGTTTAATATGTGACGTGACCTATTGACACGTTACAAACTATATTAAACGAAACCGAGTATGAAATCCTTACGTGAAATCTAACATTTGGCATTGGAAATCAAGTCTGAAATGTAAGGCGGGATCACGTCGTATTAATACTTATATTATAAACATGTTTCTGAGTCAGTATATATGTACAGATGGTAGCCTGCGTTAATCTATTGAATTTTCAAGGGGGTTTGGAAGCTCTTTTTACAACGTGGGTTGGGTAGCATCAGATTTTGCGGCTACCAAACAATGCTATTGTTTTCTTTAAATTGGAAGGATACAACGAAAAACGATGTTTACCTTTAATAATAAACATAAGATTGAAATCATTTTTTCTCCCTGTCCAAGAGCAGGATTGTGCAACATGATTGGTGAAAATCTTCTCTAAACACCGGATTATGCAGTCCTTACTGGTCGCTCCACCATAGAGTTTGACCAGCGAGTGGCTGCACAAAAAAAAGCGGCAAATTCAAAAAATCTTTAACTGGTAACACGAAGCATAGTGCAAAAAAAGTAATTTGATACTTGGTAATTCATACGTAATTAATTTTTGTTTTGATTAGTGACTGACTGAAGTCTGCAACGTAGCAGACTGTAAATTTAATACAGTAAACAGACTGAGGATATCGTTGCAATGCAATTATAACCCCTGGCTTCTAATTTAGCCCACTTAAAAATTAAAAATATGATTGAATAGTTATCATTATTATCAGAGATACTAAAAAACGAAGGAACGAATTGTTAGTAGACTAATCAGTCAATCATTACAAAAATATGTAGTAAACATAAATATCTTTACTTCAACTGTACAAAAAGTAAGTTATTATATTATCCTAAGATTCCTAAGTTATAGAAAATGATACTTTGTTGTTACAAATAAATTTCAGGACTGACCATTAAACGGCACCCTTTAAATCTCATTTCTTTGGTCGTTGAAGTCAACAACCAAGGCATATGTCATAATATTGAACTTGGTTCTCATATGACATTTATATTTTTGATAGGATTAAAAATTACTTTATTTGTGTTTTATTTTTAAGTTTTGAACTCGGGTTAATTACAGGCGATTATTTATTAAGCATAAATATTTCCCTTGTGCTATTAAAGTAAACCTTCACAAGGGAAATATTTATGCTTCCCGTTGTACTTATAAAGTTAGTAATAATAAAAAGTCACATATTGTATAATGGAGCTGAACTGAAGGTAGGTGAAAGAAAACACAATTTAGTTTCAATCTACTTTTAATATTGTTAGTTTATAAAGAAGGTGCCTATTTATTTAAGAATCATAATCGAAATCGGATTCAAGAAATTCAATTCCTGACAGGGAACTATCACTGTCATTGTCACTTTCCCGAACTTCTATTATGAATGGAGCTAGTTCAGTGTCTGTAATGTTGTCCTTAGACTTGTATTTTCGTTCCACATTTATTACATGGTCTGTACTTTTTTTCCAATCTTCCGGGGTAATCATTGCAAAACATTCTCGGATCAAGTTTTCCGTATCTGAACCCGGTAGCCCCACATTTCTGCTGGCTATTTTTCGCTTTGTGAGGCTCCATATCAACTCAATAGCGTTTAGATCGCAATGGTATGGAGGCAATTTAAGGACCTCATGCCCATGCTGCTTCAATAACTCCTCTGCTGCATATATGGGACCAATTTTATTTTCCTCAACGAGGCACATCAATTCCTCCTTTTTGAAACACTCTTCATATGGGATATTATTTTCCCTTAGCCATTTTTGAATATCAGCCTTTAAGCTGTGCATGGTTGGAGGCTTATTTATTTGTGTTACATGGTAACTGGCATTGTCCATAACAATTACACTGGGCTCAGTCAAATTTGGGATTAACATTTCTCGTAGCCACTTTAAAAAATTAGAACTGTTCATGTCATCATGATAGTCAGCTGCTTTGGATTTTGTGCTAAAAACAAGCAAAGCATTGGGCACAAATCCTTGCTCTGATCCAGCATGCACTATAATATGCCGCTTACCCGAGGAAATTTTTTCAACTAAACCGGAAGTTGAAGGCCCTTGCCATGACTTCTTCGGTCTGTAATTTTGATGGACATATGTCTCATCAAGATACACAATATTTTTTCCTTCTTCCCGTTTTTTATGTATAGCTCTAAGAAACCTTTGCCTCCACCCAGATATTTCAAACTTTTCCATGAGGATGGAGCGCTCTTCTTTATTTTTTTTAAACTCAAATCCGTTCTCGTGTAGTATTTTCCTCAGTGTTTCACAACATCCTGAGAATCCTATAGATTCTTTCAAATCCGCATGTAAGGCTCTTAGAGTAGGTACCTGCTTTTTGACGCAATAAAACTCATTAATTTTATTACGGATGGCTGACACATCAAAATTGTCTAAATTTGACACAGTTGGTGGCCGGGGTCGTTTTTTCCCTGGCGTATTCCATTGGCCTTGGTTAATAGAACCCTCTTTTTTAATTGTGCGTAGTGTACGAATGCTTGCACCTGAAAAAAAAACAGTTTTAACAATAGGAATTTTAACAAAAGAACACTAAAATATTAATAAACCTAGATGTGAAAATATAGATTATTTATATTACCTGTCATAGTAGACACTTTCTCTAAATAACTTGATTCTGATGCGTTATTATCAATAACATTCTTCAGTTCGCTTGCTAGCTTTTGAATAGTTTCTCTAACATTTTCGTCATCTACGCCCGCTGTAATATAAATAAATCATAAGTTTAGTAATACAAACAAATGTTCCTATCTCGTAAATTAAATTTGGTACAAGAAGCATCAACATTGTTTGATAATGACTTACCGGTCGCCTGAATGATTTCGTCCAATATTCGCTTCTTTTCTAGTAATCTCTCATTTTCGTCGTGTCGAACTTGATTATAGTTACAGATTATCTTAAATAACATGCTCCTCACACTGCTTCTAATCGGTTTAGCCATTATAATACGATATAAACTATAAACTTCCGTAACGAATGAACTAACATGAGAATTTGAGAATCTAGGTTATGTGTAAACTCGTTTGACAATATTTTTGACACTTTTGACAGCTAAAATTATTGACATATATAGAATTCTCTAAAAACGCTTGTGCAGCGACTCGCTGGTCAAACATATGTTTGCAAATAAAAACTCACATAAATGTGACACAAATATCAATATTGTTTGGTAACAGAAGCTGTCAACATTTTGACAGTTGTTTGACACTTTTGACAGATAAAATTGTTGCCATATGAAGAATTCTGTAAAAATGCTTGTGCAGCGACTCGCTGGTCAGACTCTAATACTTCAGAAACTGGAGCTGTAAACAATTCAAACCATGTATTACTTCTAGCATAAATCATCCCTAAATCTGAATTACAACAGGAATTTAGGTTCCTAACATACCATTAGCATTTTCAAAGTTTCAGATTTTTTTTAGCTCTTCTTCTAAATCTTGTAAATCTTTGACTGGCAAACAATTCATCAATTTTGTTCCTGCAGAGTTTTTCTCTGTTATGTCACTTCCCACCTGCTTTTCAATTAGATCAACTTTGCGGACTGTACATCACTAAAGCTTTCAGCTCATGTAGAGTTGCAATAATGTAATCTGAAAAGAGAAAATAAATTAAATGTAAACTCGTTTACTATAAAAAAGAAAAATAAGAAATTGCCAACTAAGTTACAGAAATATGTGACGAAGTAAGGTAAAAACGTTGTGGGCCCCGTGATTATTTATTGTTTGGATTATTATTGACGAGTCGATAATATATAATAAATTGCGCATCATAAGTGATTATTTGTAAATTTCAGTAATATTGAATCAGTATATACAGATGGAAGCCTGCTTTTGAATAAGATACGTGAAGTACCAATGGCCTTATAAGCACTTTGGAAAACGTACCTTACTTTATCTATAATCAGATAATAATTTCCCCCAGTATCGTCGCTTGAGCAGCGTATTATGTAAGGTTGTACCTCCTGTCTTGTTTCCCGCTGATACGTCCGAAGAAAAATCATCGATTTTCTTTTGAATATCGCCAGGTGTCTAAAATAAAATGTACTTAATATTAAATACGTAATACCTTTGAAAAAAATCTCGAATGTAAACTACACCGCGTGAATAGTCTTCAATCTTATAGTCTTTATAAAACCCGTAGTTTTGTGAATTGTACTTAAATCCGATTATGTAAACATTGCTTAAACATACATACGTAGGAATACAGACATAGTTATTATAAACATTAATGATTATAGATTATACTAACTTAAATAATACATCTAATGATGATTCGTTGCCGCTGTTGTCATTTCATAGTCATTTTCATTCAATCTGAATAGTATGCAATTCCTCCGCCCCTAGCACAGAAGCGCCGCGAGAGCATGTCGCGCGCGTGATAACTACCCGTCTCCTTCTGGCTGTATGAATAAGAAAGCAATGGGTATCTCTGGTCCACCGATCGTTCACAAGCTTCTGTCTAGGCGATACCGTTTTTATTCTACTGATTTTCAGAACAGACAACTGCTTTATCGACTGGGCGGTCCCTGGCATTTTATTTCCTGTTTTGCGACTTTTTTTCGGCAGTTAAAGCAGGCGATTATTTTTCTGTGCATATTTTTGACCATTTGTCATAGGAAAGCAAACTCTTATACCTGCAAATTCGCGTTTGTACGGGACAAACGGTAGACAATATATGGAATGCTCCCTAAATCGAAAGAATCGGAGACCTTCAAATCTACGGGTATAAAAAAAATCTTCACAATGTATTTATATATAGTATAATCATCTAATCAGCCGTTCATTTTGGCATTTGTGTTTGTTAGAAAGAGACAAAATAACATAACACAATAACATAACATAAATAATATTTGTTGTAACTAATAACAATTATAGATCTATCTATATATGGATTCGAATTAAATAAATAATTGAAAAATAGAACATCGCTAAAAATTACAATTTTCGAAAGGCGTCCGTCGGTTTCTTTTTAGTTGTCTTTTTATTAAAATATTTTTTATTTTTTGTTCCGCGACCAGCTCCTGAAACAAATTTCATAATATTACGTGATGAAACTCTTAAGGATTCTGTTTTTACAATTCTGGCTAGGGATTTTTACATTTTTTTTATTTATTATTTATTACTATTATTAATACAAGAAATAACTTTACGATCTAATTCAGTTCCCTGCAAAACTGTTTACACAGTTTGTCTGCAGGTGCGAGTCTCTTATATAATTACTTACATACGTAATCAATGTAAAATATTATAAAAACTAACATCATACACTTAACTAACTTACATGCCTTAAGGCTAACTTTAATTTTAATAAGATTCAAAGACAGCGTCAAGATACGTGAAAGATAACTTGACATCAAGCTGAGGGGAGGCTTTTCAGTGACGTTTATATTTTACACTAATAAAAGTGTTGTATAGTGTAAGCGTCCTGAATAAATTTAATTTCTTCTTTGTTCTTCTTCTCAATAATAACTAAATAAATTGCACACGACTTATTATAACTAAATAATATAATTTTAATGTTTGGATTATGAATACATGTTTCTATAAATAATTCAAACGGCAAATTTTTTGAGATTATTTATTATAGGTATTTATTATACCTACATTTGTCATACGAATTACTTCTTTTTTTGTACAGTTCAACGAATATGAGCTTTTAATGCTTGTTATAATCTGTCGTAGGGAAACCGCCTATATACCGGTCCCCGGTGCGAAGGTGCCCATGATGCTCGCAGCATTTCCACGCTGGATTACCTTGGACAGCCTTTGCACCAGGAACGACTCGTTTATAAATTTAATAATGCTTAATAATGGTATTTAATTAATTCACTTCCCTACAAGAAGGATTTTCTTTTCTTTCTTTGATAAGAACTTTTCCAAAGCTCAGTCTTTTACCGCAGTTAAATTTGTTCACCAAACTCATGAAATTTTACGCCACGGTTTCAGGTTTTCTTACGTTTTTATAGATCTATTGACTATCAGTGGTTTCCTCAGAGTTCGTGGGTTTGACGCTATGCTGTCACACTACCCGTCTGTGAAATTCCTAGAAATCTTTATTACCTAAGTACAGTGTTGGGCATTCAAGAATAAAATCATTATTTGAATAAGAATTCGTAGGAATAAAATCATCTCGATTTTATTCCCGTCAAAAATATTCAAATAATTTTGGTCGGGAATAATTCGTATGAGAAAAAATTGAATGAGAATAACTTATTCTTAATCAAATAAATATAATCATGATTTTTAATCGAAATAATATTCCACGAATAAAAATGTAGTCCGGGTACCGTATAGGTACTAATTACGTATAGTTAGGTAGATGTAATAGTAGTTAGTCTCTTGTCTAATTTATACCTATTTTATGGAATAAAATCTTACAAATTGACTGTCGCATAACGCATAGTTTCAGTAACCGTATTATTTTTAATTTACTAACCAAATCATTAGGTTCAATTTAGCTGGTCTAAGCGCTTTGTCTCTATCACTCTTACATATTAGTGCGATAGAGAGACGGAGGTAGCGTTCCGTTGACGTAGCGCAAACGATTGGCATATTGGCTACGAACCCAAGGTGCCTAGCCAAGATGACAATTTTTGTTTTTATTTTAATAACCAAATCATTAGGTAAATTTAGTTGTTCTGGAGGCCTAGCCAATATGCCAATCGCTTGCGCTCCAACAACGAAGCGCTTTCTGTCTCTATCACTCTTACATATTAGTGCGATAGAGAGACAAAGATAGCGTTTCGTTATCGTAGCGCAAACGTTTGGCGTGTTGGCTACGCTCCCAATGTGCCTAGCCAAGATGCCAATTTTTGTTTTTATTTTTATAACCAAATCATTAGGTAAATTAAGCTGTTCTGGGGGCCTAGCCAACATGCCAATCGCTTGGGCTCCAACAACGAAGCGCTTTCTTTCTCTATCACTCTTACATATTAGTGCGATAGAGAGACAAAGATAGCGTTTCGTTGTCGTAGCGCGAACGTTTGGCATGTTGGCTACGCTCCCAATGTGCCTAGCCAAGATGCCAATTTTTGTTTTTATTTTAATAACCGAATCATTAGGTAAATTTAGCTGTTCTGGGGGCCTAGCCAACATGCCAATCGCTTGCGCTACGACAACGAAACGCTATCTTTGTCTCTCTATCGCACTAATATGTAAGAGTGATAGAGAAAGAAAGCGCTTCGTTGTTGGAGCCCAAGCGATTGGCATGTTGGCTAGGCCCCCAGAACAACTTAATTTACCTAATGATTTGGTTATAAAAATAAAAACAAAAATCGGCATCTTGGCTAGGCACATTGGGAGCGTAGCCAACACGCCAAACGTTTGCGCTACGACAACGAAACGCTATCTTTGTCTCTCTATCGCACTAATATGTAAGAGTGATAGAGACAGAAAGCGCTTCGTTGTTGGAGCGCAAGCGATTGGCATGTTGGCTAGGCCCCCAGAACAGCTAAATTTACCTAATGATTCGGTTATTAAAATAAAATAAAAAATGGCATCTTGGCTAGGCACATTGGGAGCGTAGCCAACATGCCAAACGTTTGTGCTACGACAACGAAACGCTATCTTTGTCTCTCTATCGCACTAATATGTAAGAGTGATAGAGAAAGAAAGCGCTTCGTTGTTGGAGCCCAAGCGATTGGCATGTTGGCTAGACCCCCAGAACAGCTTAATTTACCTAATGATTTGGTTATAAAAATAAAAACAAAAATTGGCTCTATCACTCTTACATATTAGTGCGATAGAGAGACAAAGATAGCGTTTCGTTGTCGTAGCGCAAACGTTTGGCGTGTTGGATACGCTCCCAATGTGCCTAGCCAAGATGCCAATTTTTGTTTTTAATTTGATAACCAAATCTTTGGGTACAATTTAGCTGTTCAGGGGGCCTAGCCAATATGCCAATCGCTTGCGCTTCAACAACGAAGCACTTTCTGTCTCTATCACTCTTACAGATTATGGGCTGTCCATAAATTACGTCACCGATTTTTGACGATTTTCGACCCCCCCTCAAATTTACCTAATGATTTGGTTATTAAATTAAAAACAAAAATTGGCATCTTGGCTAGGCACATTGGGAGCATAGCCAACATGCCAAACGTTCGCGCTACAACAACGAAACGCTATCTTTGTCTCTCTATCGCACTAATATGTAAATATGTAAGAGTGATAGAGAAAGAAAGCGCTTCGTTGTTGGAGCGCATGCGATTGGCATGTTGGCTAGGCCCCCAGAACAGCTAAATTTACCTAATGATTCGGTTATTAAAATAAAAACAAAAATTGGCATCTTGGCTAGGCACATTGGGAGCGTAGCCAACATGCCAAACGTTTGCGCTACGACAACGAAACGCTATCTGTCTCTCTATCGCACTAATATGTAAGAGTGATAGAGAGAGACTATGCGCAACTCTACGGAGGGTCAACGTTTGGTATGTTGGCTAAGCACCCTGATCGGATGATAGAACTAGATAGTGTATAGCGGAACTCTTCAATGTGCACTATACCTAAACTATAGTAACAAATATCAAATCAATCCGACTTTTAAATAGAAGGGTGAAAATCAACTTACAAAATATAACCGATTGTACTACAAAAATTAACTTAATTCTAAATAACATTTTAATTGAATAAAACCTTAGTTAGAATAGGCCCACTTCTAGAATAATTATTCTGTTTTTTATTCCGCATTTAAAATAAGAGTCACATGATTTATTCACCTTAATTTTATTCTAAAATAACTAGTGCAAGAATAATTCTAATTCAAATCGATTTGAATAAGAATAAAATTTCTGTTTTTATTCTTATTCTTATTCAAGTTAATTTTTGCCCAACTCTGCCTAAGTAGATAGAGTCAATTAAGAAGAATAACTGGGCGCCGCCAGTACACTCTAAAGCGTACAAATGAAGGTAAATCTACGATGAGAAAAAAATTATACTACCCAATCAAGTATTAAGTTTTAATTTAATATAAAAGCTGTGGATAATACGCTGCAGACGCCAAAAGTCCAATACCTATGAGTAAAATATGGTTAAATAGCCCTTTGAGGGATCTCAGCTATGCGATGCCATGTTTACCGCTTGTGCTCGCTAATAGAAGTGTGGGTACATGTTTTAGGCGTGTCCGCCGGAGAAAGCTTCCGACAAGGCATTCAACAACATCTGAAAAATGTGAATGCCTACTTTTTTATACCAACGCGTTGTCTTATGCTCGCAAGTGTAATATGCCTGCATTTCCTGCCTATCAACACCGCTCATATATTTGTTATACTCTGCTACCATTTCTGGTTTTAAATACATTTAGCGATTTGTTTTCTTAGTCGTCGTGAGCCTCTAAGATATCGGTGCGGTGCGATAATGTGTTACTACTTTAAATTCGCAAATTGCAGGCACCTTTCAGCCCGCTCCAGACTCGCGTGCGCCGGTTTTAACATTGTCTGTCCCCTTCTGTTTATGAATGGTTCTAATTGTGGGGGCAGTTTGGTGCTGATAGTCAGGACGTCACGTTTGTCGTGCCATTTGCACACACATATACCTTCTATTATATCTAAAAATGCTGCTACCTTTGCGCAATTTGTGTGTGCAAACATCCTTGGGATTATCTTTTCTTCGGGAACGCAATATTCCTGTGACATTAGTATTATTTCGCAACAGAAACTTTGCGAGTCCGACGCTGTTGTAAAAATTGTCCAAAAATATATGGCGACCAGAGTTCAAATGCTCTTTTAAGAGCTTCACCACCACCTTGTCGGTGTAACCTTGCCCTCCGACTTCTGGGTCTCTTTTACCCTTATACAGATGCACTTGGAGGGCAATGCCAGTAAGTGTCGCTAATACATACAATTTGATGCCGTATTTGTGGCGTTTTCTTTGGTATAATGCCTAATCCCACTGCGGTCTCTCGATAAAATCATGAATGCGTTAATCGATAAATATTCCCCAGGACTATACAATTCAGTCATTTTTTGATGAAAATAACTAAACAATGACCAAATTGTCCTGTCCAAACCTTAATTCATTGCCCATTTAGGGAACCCTATACTCACCAAATGAGTTGGTGGAGTATAGTGTTCCCTAATAATGTACTTGTACCACCTTCACAGCCCGCCGCCACCGCTGGATATTATTATTTAGTTCAGTCTGCGACATTGGCCGCCGGGCCACTTCATTTACCATGAGTGCCCCGTACAGCTTTTGCCGGAAGGACGGCAACCCTGACCTTGTCGCTGGCCGGCTGCGTGCCAGCTCTGGTGCAGGAGGCAGCAAAGGCTGCTCGTCCTCCTTGTACCTAGGCACACATTAGAATTATAATTATAGTCAATATAATGAATCCATGACTGAAAAAAAACAGTGACTAAGCTTAACTGCAATAACACATGATGCTATATCATCATATAGATTTTATGATTACCTTTCTCCATTGCTGCCAGGTCTTATAAGCTCCTGGCAAGGCGTTTATCTAATGTAACCACGATCTCCTCCCATTCCCTTTTGCGCTTTTTTATGAGTAAAGTTTGCAGAAAACTTCCCCGATCTTAACTCGTTTTTGGAAGCACCTAAATTTTGTAAGCGTCTTCGCTTATTAATACTTGGTGTACAAGTTTACCCCTAGCTTGCAGTACCCAGCCATTAGCAGTCATTATTTTAGTCACTTGTGCAAGCTGGGATATAATATGTCGTCGTACTTTCGCCAGGGAAAAGCTCTTTGATTCTATTGGCCCATCTGTAATAGATTCCATTACATTTAACGTTACATTTAAAAATTCAGTTTTAAGAAACACACACATGGACCTTTTCATACCAGTCGTTTGAGGCACGGTTGTGCGACGTCTTGCACATCATTAAAATATTTTTTTTGTTTTAGATTTACTCGGGTAACAGAGCCAGTTTTTATTATAAGTATTCTCTTTTTTTATAAAATTATTGCGCCAGTTATTACAAGTTTTGTCTACCAAAGTTTCCCCACACTGCTTACAGTGCTTACACGTTTTTACAATTTTTATGAAACATTTTTTTACCACCCACCCGCATTCGTAATTGCTTTGACCAGCATCTTTATCTTGTTGTTAAAGATATTGCGGGCTTGGGGGAATCTTTCTTAACGACTCTTTAAAGAACTTATCCTTTACCGAGCGCAGAATATTATCTCGTCTCTGCTGAATAAGGTCAGCACGGTGACCACAAGTTAACTGTAAGACATCGTTAGACATTTTTTGAAAGTTTCCCTCAATAAAAAGTTCTTTTACCTTACTTTGCAACGCCTGAGGGGTCAGTTCTGAAGTGGTTTGGGCCCAAGTAACTAGATTATCAAAGCATGTTTGGGCGGCTTTGCCTTGTTTAATTAGTGCTTGCGTAATAGCTGCAAAGTCCCGTTCAATAACACTTAAATTCAAAAATTTATCGAACGGCTTTAGTTCCTCGTTTGTTTCGGGGTCTGTAAATGCTGGCTGGGAGCAGTAAAGTTTTAGAACTTCCGGATATCGAACATTTGACCAATCCTCCGAATTAAAATGCTGAACTGCGGATACGAGGTCGACGTGAGCGGGCGAGGATTTGGGAATTGATGGCTCTTTCAAACCGGTGTTAAATGCAAATTTTAACGTTTTAGCATTGTCCTTAGGAGGCTGAGCTTCAGTCGCATTCTCATACAACTCTCCGCTTACGTTACCCTCTATTTCATCCTCACAGCAATCGAACTGCGCTAAGGGACCAGCGGATTGATATTGAAACATGTCACTCATACACTGTTGAATTTGGCAAACCTGATTAGCTAATTGTTGAATCGCATCGTCAGTACGCTGCCGCTTACGTTTCGACCCTGTTTTTTTTTGCTTTTCTTTTTAACCCCGCACGATTTGGCGGCGGCTTACTTACGCGACGGCTGCGCTGCACTCGCGATGTGAATCGATCAGGTGTCAGCTATTCCAAACACGTTGACGAACACGAGCTGTCCGTCAAATCCTTTAAATTATTTATATCAAACATCGAACGGTAATACCGTTTTTAAAGAATACTTTAAATTAGTACTTACAAAAAAATCTAAGAATCTAAGGATTTCTAAGAATTTTTTGTAGTGAACCGAACGTTCCGACAAACAGAACGCCAATGAAGGCTCCGTGGCACCGAGCCACGGTCCCTGGTGGTAGGGATTAAAACTGTAAACGGAAGTTGAAGGTGGGGTATGACGGTAGGTGTCAGCCAATTGTGAACCGCTACGTCATCTGTCAACAGTATCGCTCTCTCAAATATTAAATAGGCTTCAAATAACGGTACTGAAGCTTAATAAATTGAATTTCACTCTCTTCGGAAACAACACGAGGGTTTATTTTTTCTTTTAAAAAGAACTCCAGAGTTTGGAGACATTCATTTAAGACAGTGACATTATTCTTCGCAATTAACCCTTGGAATTAACGGTATTGTAATTATTATGGCACCGTAACTCCTTATATTGCCATAAAAAATTTCTAGTGGGTCTTGATTGAAGTTTCTTGTCAGCATGAATGGAAGCCATATTTGTTAGAAAGCATCAGTTTTTTTACTGAAGGTACCACCGTTTCAACTATTCTGACCTTATTTCCATATTTTTTTTGACATCGGTATTTAAAAGCTCCTTCGCCGTATCCCATAGTTGGTGGTGTGGGGAATTTCTCCTTATAGGTCCTTTATAAACTCTGCCATTTGGCACTGAGAGTGTGTTAATATTTAGCGAGTCAAATAAATTATTTATCAGCAGCATAGTAAAATTAACAAATTCCGGCATTCGTCAGGTAACCCAACTAGCAAAATCACGCTAACAACAGTCTCTAGACTACAATTTTGTCGCTCTTATATTGATTTTATATCATCGTATAAGCCCGGGTTTGGGCACAAAGCATAAGCGTATTTATTTTAATATCGTTCTAATATCAGTCTAATTGAATGTTGTTTGCATTCACAGTAATCTTTTTCAAAACTATATTAAGCTGCTTTAGGCTAATATCGCTTTTACGTAAGTATCTTGTAAGCCTACATAGGCTTATATTGGTCGAACGTAAGTATCTTGTAAGCCTATATAGGCTTATATTGGTCGAACGTAAGTATCTTGTAAGCCTACATAGGCTTATATTGGTCGAACGTTAGAATCTTGTAAGCCTAAATAAGCTTATTTTGGTTTGAAACATTCTATTTGTGAGGTATAAATATACGGGTGAAATTAACTGCAACGTGACAAAAACATATTAGTGTAAGTGTTTATCAAACTTTTTATGAATTATGTTTAAATATAATAACGTGCTGTTTATCATCGTCTGTTTATGTTTCAGGGTAAGTATTCACATGGGAAAATATTATTTATTGTAAAGTAGACCCTGTTTTACACTTCAAACTTCATGCGCCTACTCAAATATGGTATTTGAATATTTTTATAATTATTTTATTTCTTTATTTTGTATTGATAGTCAGCCATTGATGTAGGTGTATTTTTCAAGCGCACTATTAGAGTATTTTAAGCATTCTGAATACAAATGATGTGGCCATGTTGAATAAATTACGGTTCCTTGCTTTACTTATACTAACAATAGTGTTCCCAAAAACGATTTAAGATCAAACCATCTTATATTGATCTTCTCTTTTGTGATATAAGTATAGTTATATCACTCTAATATCTTACTAAAGTGCTGCTGTTGATCTTATTATAGCTTTAGTAAGATCAGAAAAGTACGTACTTACAGTGTTCTTATGCTATGTTGATATTAGTCTTACATTCTTACAATAGCATTTAGAAATCTAATATAAAATCAAATGAACTAAGAGAATGAGGATATAAGACCAGGTACTCTCAAGTTCAATGAGACTTCGTAAATGTTGTTGTAAGAGAAAGAGGCTTATAATAGTATTATGCTATGTTGATATTAGTCTTACATTCTTATAATAGCATTTAGAAAGTGTAATATAAGATCAAATGAACTAAGAGAATGTGGATATAAGACCAGGTACTCTCAAGTTCAATGAGACTTCGTAAATGCTGTTGTAAGAGCAAGAGGCTTATAATAGTATTATGCTATGTTGATATTAGTCTTACATTCTTATAATAGCATTTATAAAGTCTAATATAAGATCAAATGAACTTAGAGAATGTGGATATAAGACCACGTACTCTCAAGTTCACTGAGACTTCGTAAATGTTGTTGTAAGAGCAAGAGGCTTATAATAGTATTATGCTATGTTGATATTAGCCTTACATTCTTATAATAGCATTTAGAAAGTCTAATATAAGATCAAATGAACTTAGAGAATGTGGATATAAGACCAAGTACTCTTAAGTTCAATGAGACTTAGTAAATGTTATTGTAAGAGCGAGAGGCTCATAATAGTATTATGCCATGTTGATATTAGTCTTACATTCTTATAATAGCATTTAGAAAGTCTATTATAAGATCAAATGAACTTGTTCAATGAGACTTAGTAAATGTTATTGTAAGAGCGAGAGGCTTATAATGGTATTATAAAATGCTCTTATATACATATATAAGACTAGGTAATAAGACTAAACTTACTAAAGTGCGTATTAGCTTGTCTAAGACTAATATAAGAGCGATGATAAGTTCAAAACAAAAATAAGAGCGCTATAAGCTCACTACTCTTATAAAGTGCGCAATCTGAGACTTTTTTGCTAGTTGGGAAGTCTTCACATGCTACACACAGTACTAGCAAGTCAACATGACGAATTTTACACTGTGGAAATATTCAGTTCATGCAAAATTTGATACAGCCTTAGTATGGTATTATCATCTGTCCGTATGTCACAACCATGTATCTCAAACACTACAATAATATAGTATATGCTACGAAATTAAGATCATAGGTGTATTTTGTAAGGTTCAAAGTTAAAATATACAAAATAAGGTATATGTTTTTAATAAGGGCACTCAAACAATAAATAAGGATTCCTTTTGTACCTTTTTGATATCAAATTCGCTATCATTAATGGTGTTATTCATAAAAGTCTGTCATATCTAATCAGCCGTTCATAATCGTTTGTTCCTCTCAGTCATTTTGGCATTTGTGTTGGTTAGAAAGAGACAAAAATAGAAGATCGCTAAAAATTAAAATTTTCGAAAGGCGTCCGTAGGTTTCTTTTTAGTTGTCTTTTTATTAAAATATTTTTTATTTTTTGTTCTGCGACCAGCTCCTGAAACAAATTTCATAATATTAACCAAATAAATGGCTTTCATATAATATATTTCTAAAAACAATACTTATACTGTTAAGCAACTAACAGATAGACAGACGTGATGAAACTCTTAAGGATTCTCTTTTTACAATTCTGGCTAGGGATTTTTACACGCCTTAAGGCTAACTTTAATTTTAATAAGATTCAAAGACAGCGTCAAGATACGTGAAAGATAACTTGACATCAAGCTGAGGGGAGACCTTTTCAGTGACGTTTATGTTTTACACTAATAAAAGTGTTGTATGGTGTAAGCGTGCTGAATAAATTTAACTTCTTCTTTGTTCTTCTTCTTCTCAATAATAACTAAATAAATAGCACACGGTGCACAAAGCCTACCTTCAGGTGTAGCGTCTGCTGCTTTTGGCCGTCAACAAACTGCAAGGTGGGCTTGGTCGTAGCATCCGGCGCGCGGGCCGGTCGGCGCCGTTTCTTTGCGCGCGGCGTTGTGCCCTGGGTGGCCGCCTGCGCTTGGGTCCCTGAACCGCTGGGTCTCGGTGAAGACTCGATGAAAGGGAGCTGAGGACTAGCCATGAGATTCCCGATCTGTAAATAATAATAATAGAGATGGCGACCAACACCTAGAGAGACTCTCGCTGGGTGGTTGGATCAAGGGTCAGATGCAGAAGGCGGTAATTTTGGACACGGCGCGTATAGTACGTCGATTCCTCACTCTGCGGCCCTGACCACCGGCAGCTTGGGCTCTGCCCCGCTGCCGGCGGCACCCTAGGTTAGGTTTTTTATAATGTGTTTATATGTATTTTTTATTGTTTTTATGTGCTTTTGTATTTTACTTTTATATTCATGTTATAAACAACCTAACTAAAGAAGAAAAATAAATAGAGAGAATAATAGAGATGGTAACTCATTATGAATGAAATAAATAATTTAAGCTTAGGTAATAGGTAATTATGGTTTAAGCATTTAATACATATTCATATTTTTATTATACCTACTTAAGGGTCATTCTAAGTTAAGAGGTATTAACAGTGTCCATGATACATATCCATACTTTTCTTAAACAATTTAAATAAATTATGGTAATTTTCCTTATAAGATTGCATTTCCTCTATAGACAGTCAATCTCAACTAATTAATTAATTCAGTTTTGTCACAATTGCACCTCAAACATCCAAAATGTCTCTCCCCGCCTGTCCCTTTCCAGGTTTTACAATAAATCAGTAATTTTATCCAGATGTAATATTACGATATGATTCGTACATTCGTAACTATTCATTAATTCATTCATTCAATACCTCACGCACACACGCCCGTTGCGTTGATATAGTCGGATGGCTTGAAGGACTTCGCGTCGCGGTCTTTGGTGGGCTCGGTGTTTTTACTTTTGGAGGTGTTGTATATACGTATATGCAAAGCTATCATCACAGTCAGGAAAGTTGATTGTACCATAGGTACTATAAAAAATCAATTTAAAGGATTCGTCGGCTGGTACACCGGCTACATTCATAAGCTCTACAATCTCTCTACTTATATGCTAATTAAACAATGATCCAACACGAATCGACGGGGCTCGTACCGTTCGCGATTCTCTCCATCTGGCGCCGAAACTCGGGCAGCGCGATGCGAATGTCGCCGGCAAACGTCAAGTTGGCATTGGGGAAATCTGTTTGATACAATACCTCATTTGTGTTTTTTGTGAAAGTCCCTAATTTATGCATGATTAATGAAACAAATTTGTGTGGGTTCATTAAATTTATTCATTCAATAATAAATGCGAACACGCTTATCGATTTTGCACCGCCACACTGCGCATCGAGTAATCGCCATAGCGCATTTGGCGTAAGTGACAATGTGGCACGGCACCAAGCACACATTGAGCTCGCCGTCCTGACAAATTTTACACAATCCGTGACGGCCCTCCTCGTATGCCGCGAGTGGAGACGGCAGAGAAGGAGGAGGCGAGGGTTGGCGCTGCGGGGCCGCGGATGTGTCGCGTTCGCGTAGAAGAAGCCCGCGTCGGCTAACTGGGCGGGTGTCTGTTTCATGCTCCGCGGCCAGCTGTTAAAAAAAGGTCGACAAACGGTCGACGTTGAGCTCGCCGTCCTGACAAATTTTACACAATCCGTGACGGCCCTATCCCAATTTTATAGGAATAAACACTAAACATGTGTAACATATCCTCAGATTGATTGCTGAAAATCTTCACTTTAACCAGCGTATGGCTTCGAATGTCGACAAAATCGGTCGCCTCAAGTTGATATTTGCTATTAACACGTGGAAACTCCGACGATAACCGCCGATTACGATTGACTGTCGGATTACCATGCGCTTTCATGCTCCGCGGCCAGCTGTTACAAAAGGTCGACAAACGGGCGACGTTGAGCTCGCCGTTCTGACAAGTTTTACACAATCCGTGACGGCCCTCCTCGTATGCCTTGGATCAATAACCGCCGCAATATTTGTTTCTAATAGCTCATCGAGAGGTTGCAGAGGCCGGCCTCCTCCTGTTTTGTTAAAGTTCTTGTTTATAGCACGTTTTTTGGATTTTGTCTTACTTAAAAGATCTTGCCATATAATATTTAAAACTTTCGCGTTTTGAACACATATTAACTCACATTTATAGACAGGTCTAACGCGAAATTTATTCAATTACCTTTATTTACCGACGTTTCGACACAGGTTTCAGTTTCGCGTTAGACCCGTCCATAAATGTGAGTTAATATAGATCTTGCCTTGACTGAAAAAAAAAACAGTGATTAAGCTTAAATGTAATAACATAGCACATTGCTGTGCTATATCATCATATAGATTTTATAATTACCTTTCCCCATTGCTGCCAGGTCTTGTTAGCACCTGAGGGGCTACCGCCAAAACCAAAATTCGCAAATTGCGGGGATCTTTCTCTTTTACTCCAATGAAGGCGTAGTTAGAGTAACGGAGAAAAATGCCCGCAATTTGCGAACTTCGATTTTCGCGGTTACAGCCCTGGCAAGGCGTTTAATATTAATTGCGATCTCCTCCCATTCCCTTTGCGTTTTTTTATGAATGAAATTTGAAGAAAACTTGCCCGATCTTAACTCTGGTTTGGAAGCCATAATATCTGCTAATCTTTTTTTTGCGAACTCGCCATATTGTATTTGTTTTCAGACATTTCAGGACATTAAACCCGCCCGCTAATGCGCTAATACAAATTTTAAATTCTTTCGAGCCTCTATATCTATATGCTCTCAGACTTCTTTTGTACCTACTTACAGGCTTAGAGCCATGATCTTCTCCGCTTGCGTTAATCTTCGGCCGAACTTATTTTTACTCACTTTCACGGAACTGCATTACCGTGAATAGTGCAGCTGAGTAGCGTTGAAAATTGTATCAAAACATTTTTTGCTACCTCGACCCGATATACATGGATGCAGTCAACTCTTATTCACTTTCTGACAGTGAGGGTTGGATCTAACTTGCTTACCTGTTTCATTTCATAGAATTTTCTCTCAAGTTATTGTGATGTCGGGATGCTCGAATGGGTTTTTATGTATCCGGTAATTAATTAATACCAATACTAAGACTGTTTAACTATTATTTATTGTTATAAATACCACAAAATATACCGCATAAGCCAGCACACAACCTAAAGGTTTACTATTATATTATACCACTATTAATATAAAACCTCAAGGCGCTTTTACTAGGTTGTAATGTAAATAAATAGATGCAGAAATTCAGAAAATCTTTATTCAACACCGGGTCACAGTTACACTTTTTAAATTGTACACTGACGTCGAGTTAAAGTTCAAATTAAGTTTTTAACTACCTAACCTTGGTTATTCCTAAAGCACTCGCGACTATTTATTACACATACGGCATCGTCTACGCAGACGCCGATGCTTTCAGGAAGCAGGTCCAAGGTCAAGTGGTGGTGTGGATGATCAGATGCCGGCCTGAGCTCATCCCTCGAAATCGTGTTCAGATCAACCTAAGGACCCCTACAACAAGGCAAACCAAAGAAATCTTGCAGAGCTAACACTTGCCAGACATTAAAGACATTTAAGGTTATAGAAGAGTGTACTTACCTACAGTCTTGGGATTTTAAGTTTTCATCAAAGCGACGAATTGCTCCAGTTTTTTCTTGTTTTATATATTTATTACTAGCTTTGGTACATATTTATGTTTAAGTGCAATAGATAAAAAAAAGAACAAAAGAAAAGAGTATAGATGAAACGCTGGCTCATAAAACGGCATTTTTTGAGTCATTTCAACTTGATGAATTTGTGGTAGGTACAGTCGCCATCAGATATATCGGAGCGGCCAAGGTGCTCACAAATATCGGAACACGCCTCTATTGTCAGGGCGTTAGAGCGCGTGTTCAGATATTGTGAACACCTTGGCCGCTCCGATATATCTGATGGCGACTGTACTGTTAGTTATGAACTATACCTAAGTTATAAACACTAAAATCTATTAGCAATTTAGCATTTTATGTCATAAATTACACTGTGAATAGTGTTATGAATCTTAATTAATCTCAATTCTTTAGCATAGCATGGATATCTATACAAAGACAAACAAACGAAATATTGAAACACAAAACAAAATTGGCAAACTTAAAAGAACAATTTTTAACACTTATGGGACGTCGTGTTCGTGTATGTTGTATTTGGCATAGTGATTCAGGAGACGTGAGCAGGACTAACACTGCGCATATCGTTAATTATAAGTAACTGTTTCGTATCAGTATTAATGAGGTTAACGTTAATTTTCTAGTCGTGTTAAAAAAAAAGTTATAATTTTTTTTACGACATGCATGGTCACCCTAAAATTAGAATACTAAACTACCGATATTCTGTGTCAAATTGAATGTCATTACTGTCATCACGGTCTGGTTACTTTTGAAAACTCGTATCTCACCCAAGTTTGACAGTTTAATTTCTTCGTAATCAAAATGCCATTACGGTTAAAGAGGTTTTATGTTTATTAATTAGGTCCTGTAGGGTGACCATGATTGTTGAGAATTAAATTTGCCCTCACCAAACAGTTAAAAAATAGGAAAAAGTGTTGTTGTTTCTCCTAAATACGACGGTGATCGATCAGTTATCAGTTACTGAGTGTACAGGATTAGTCCTGCTCACGTCTCATGAATCATTCTGTATAAACAGACGAACTTATTGTTTATTTTCGATCGGAGCGATTCCTCGAAAAATCTCAGATAGTACATAAAGTGTGCATCGGATAGGACCAAATGGCGAGAAAGAGGGGAAGCCTTTGCCCAGCAGTGGGACACTCCTATAGGCTAATGAAAAAAAAAGCATAAAGTATAGATGGTCTCAAACAATTAAAATAAGGTTTCAATAAAGATCAAATCTCAAACTTTATATTAAAGGAAAAAATTGAAAAATTTACGCTTCCGGCAGGACTTGAACCCGCATCCTCCACAATCCGTGTGTTGCTCTTAACCAATTGAGCTACGGAAGCCTACCAGGACATCGCAAATCTTTCCATTCCTTTCTTTATATAAACACGCCTTTGGGGTGGCGTATAGCGACATCTACCGACAGACAATTACATCTTTTAACGGCACTGGAGTCTCAAGTTGCATTGAGAATTCACCAGTAACAATGTGCTAACCCATACTAAATCAATTTTTTAACAAGCAGATACGTCTGCGAGCGATATTCCAAACTTTATATTAAAGGAAAAAATGGAAAAATTTACGCTTCCGGCAGGACTTGAACCCGCATCCTCCACAATCCGTGTGTTGCTCTTAACCAATTGAGCTACGGAAGCCTACCAGGACATCGCAAATCTTTCCATACCTTTCTTTATCTAAACACGCCTTTGGGGTGGCGTATAGCGACATCTACCGACAGACAATTACATCTTTTAACGGCCCCGGAGTCTCAAGTTGCATTGAGAATTCACCAGTAACAATGTGCTAACCCATACTAAATCAATTTTTTAACAAGCAGATACGTCTGCGAGCGATATTCCAAACTTTATATTAAAGGAAAAAATGGAAAAAAAAACTGTTACTGGTGAATTCTCAATGCAATTAATATAAAGTTTAGAATATCGCTCGCAGACGTATCTGCTTGTTAAAAAATTGATTTAGTATGGGTTAGCACATTGTTACTGGTGAATTCTCAATGCAACTTGAGACTCCGGTGCCGTTAAAAGATGTAATAAAGTAAATAAAGTAAATAAAAAATAAAAATAAAATAAATAAAATAAAACTATTTTTTTTAGTTCTGACGGCACATCACTAAAACTACTTTAAATGTAGCAAACCAGTAAGCAACCGATAATAAAGGTTACCATAACTGAATGAAAACCTGTTAAAACCCTTAACAAAAACCCTATCGCGATGGGGTTTTGAGATTAACTCGGTTAAAGGTTAGGGTTACCGTTTCAATAAGCTTACCATTACAATCAGGTAACAGTATGATAGGGTTACCGAATGATAAGGTAACCGAATCGATTGGGTTACCGAATTGATAGGATTAAGCGTAAAGAGGGGTTTTCCGGTCCTTGTTTCTGACTTTATATAATTATTTTGCCACTGACAAAAAAACCTGTTTGAGCACGTTATTTAAACGACTTCTCTTTGGTCAAGTTTAATTTCGTTTTTATATTGTAACAAAACCGGGATCACTACTTTGGGACACTAGTAGAGTCTGGCCATCAAAACGTGATACTGAAAATTACCGCCAAATTTAAAAATTCTAGCACATATTTCATCGCCAGTGAGCAATGACTGATTTTAAATGAATGTTAAGTAAATAGAATTCTGATTGTAGCGAGGAATTGAATTATATTTTAGCGATATGTGTAAACATTGGATTTGGTACCTATTTCTCGTAGTGACATCTATGTTTTTTTTTTAAGTTTAGATCGCGTCGACATGGAGGGATGTACCTAGGGATTGCAATCCGGTCCGGCGGATCCGGTAATCCGGCCGGATCCGGCGCTTTTTAGAAGCTACCGGATCCGGTTGAAATCACCGGATCCGGACCGGATCCGGGAAAATAGAAAAAAAGACCGCACGCAGCGCCCACTGCGCGTTTTAAGTGAGATAAAGGCGACGGATAGAAGAAAGAAGTTAAATAGAATAAAGAACGAATGAAAACATCCAAATTTAGTAAAATAAGAAGATATTTAATATGACGATGATTGAGAACAGAAGAGGATTTCCTCTTCTTTCATGTTAGTGGCACGAATCGGCACGATACGACGATTACTTAAATAAATAGAAGTAAACATTAATGGATGGAGATGCCAAGGAAGGCATTTGTAACGACCGGTCTGGCCTAGTGAGTAGTGACCATTCAGTGACCCTGCCTATGAACTATGAAGCCGATGGTCCTGGGTTTGAATACCGGTAAGGGCATTTATTTGTGTGATGAACACACATATTTGTTCCTGAGTTATGAGTGTTTTCTACGTATATAAGCATGTATTTATCAATATACTATACGTATATATATCGTCGCCTAGTAGTACTACCTAGAGCTAGCTAGTACCCATATTACAAGCTTTGCTTGGTTTGGGGCTACGAGTAGGTCGATCTGTATAAAATTGTCCCCAAATATTTATTCATGAATTATTTATTTATTTGTGATTTAGGCTATAAAACTATCTTCACGGATAAAAAATGAAAGCAAGATAATATTGGAACGCATTTTATAAAATTTTGGTTAAAACTAAAATATCTTGTTAGTAGAATGGATGTCAGCGTTACAAATAATTCCATCAAAGAACAGTTACGAAAACTTGTCCTTTCAAGGAGTTCCATTTCCCATCCCATAATTATCCCATTAACAGGCTTTGGAATCTAATCAAATTTATATTTTTATTGTAAACGTATAAATTTGAGCAGAATGTGAATGATTAAATATAATAAAATTAATAAATGACTTAGATTTCATATTTTATTTTTAAATTGAGATTGACTATGTGACACTTTTTAATACTTAGTTTTATTTTATTGTTAAAAAGTTATTTCTTATTTGCTTCAAATTGTTGTTTTATGAATACATTTGTAAAAATACCCTTTGTTTCTCATATAACGCATAAAACTTGAAATATATGCCATTTAATTAACTTTAATATCCTTATACCTAACCGGATCCGGTCCGGCCGGATTGAGGCCAAAATCCGGCCGGATTGAAAATCAATCCGGTTTACAATCCCTAGATGTACCTCTTCCAGTAACGAAGAAGACGGTCAAGGGCCCAGTGGTTCAAGAGATCTACCTGTGGAAGAGAACGACGGATGGAACCTGCATCGTCCTCGCACTGTACCAGTTACAGTGCCTCAAATCAGCTCCTCCGAAGAGCTGAGAATCCCTGAAGGTACCAATAGTCCCACTGACTATTTCTAATAAAACTATCGTGTTGACAGTTGCAAACAGACTAATTTTATTTTAAATATACCGTTTTTTAACAAATTTATGATGTTTAACAGAAGTCAAACTTTTTGTTAAAACATCTGCTGGCATTTCAGCTGTGGGCATATACTTAATTTTAACAAAATTATTTGCCGCAGCCTCTCGGACAAAATGACAACGTATGTCGATATGTTTTGACCTCCTGTGTAAAATAGGATTTGCAGCCAGTTTTTGTGCACTCTGGTTATCGTTATACAAAACAATGGTATCACAGCTACCTAAAATTTCTGTAATGAGATTTTTTAAATAGATAGCTTCCTTACACGCTTCTGACATGGCTACAAATTCTGATTCAGTACTAGAAAGTGACACAGTTCTCTGTTTTCTACATTCATAGGATATTACACTATTTGACAATGTACAACAAAACCCAGAATATGACCTTCGGTCATTGATATCTGACCCCCAGTCAGCATCTACAAAACATTCCAGAGATGAATTGTCCTTTTTATACACAAGACCATAATTTTTTGTTTTATGTAAGTACTTAAAAATTCTTTTAGCATGTTTCCAATGATTTTCATTGTGACAATTATTAAATTGGCTTAAATAACTTACACTATATGAAATATCTGGTCGGGTCAAAACTGATAGGTACATTAAACTACCTAACAATTGCTGGTAAGGATATTTCTTATCTTTACATACATTTTCTGATTTTTCACACTGTAGATTAACTTCCATAAGAATTTCCGCTAACTTACTGTCAGTCATATTAAATCTATGAAGCAATTCAGTTACATACTGTTCCTGATCTACTGTTATCATACCATTTTTGACCTTGATTCTCATGCCTAAACATTGTTTTAACTGGCCTAAGTTTTTGATCTTAAAATTAACACTTAGCTCCTGTACTAATTGATTAGTAGCTGGTTTACTGTTGGAGAAAACAAAAAAAAACAACAAACAGAGCTATGATAGTTTTAGTATCACCTTCAAACTTAGTAAACAAACATGGCTCAAATTTAGATTTCTTATAGCCAAGACTATGCAAGTACTCCTCTACTCTTTGATACCAAGCCCTAGACGACTGCTTGAGCCCATAGATAGCCCTTTTCAATTTTAAAACTTTATTATTATTATCATCACTGCAGTCAGGAGTAACAGGCTGATTCATATACACTGTCTCATCCAAAAAAACATTTAAAAAAGCAGTAGTTACATCCAAATGACTTACATCTAAATCAAGTTTTACAGCAAGAGCAAACAAAAGTCTTAATGTGGAGTATCTAAGCACCGGAGAAAATGTCTCATGGAAGTCGACACCTTCCTTTTGGGTGAAGCCCTTTGCAACTAAACGCGCACGATATCTCACTTTATTTTCTAAGTCTATTTTATTTTTGAACACCCACTTACACTGAACCACTGTGCTATTCTCAGGATAGTCCACTAATTCCCACGCACTGTTCTCTTCAAAAGAATTTAATTCTTCTCTCATAGCCTCCTTCCAAAATGAAGATTCAGGGCCATTCAGAGCTTCTTTGAGACTAATACCTCCTTCAACTGGGCTTTGACTCGATTCCACACACGCTCGATGCATCTTGAACTGGTGCTTCTTCAGTCGCTGAAACGCTTACCTAGATGGGGTTAGGTCCATGGTCATCTGGGCCACTTGGAACCTCAAAAAACTCTGCCTCATCAGATTCAACTGAGGCATTCAGTTCTTGTCCGCCATGATCTGAAGTCTCGACATTTTGCTCCTTTTCAGCTTGAACCTCTACTTCTACAGAATCCACCTTCTTTTCAGGACATGAAATATCAATCTGCACGCTGCTCTCCTCAACTCCCTCTTCAATTATAATCACATCTCTACTTGTAATTATATTGTTGCTATTAGGATCGTACACTCTATAGCCTTTGATATTTATTATCAGCGTAGCCAACAAGTATGCACTGCTTTGCTTTCTTGCCCCACTTCAGACGACGTTTCTTAGGTATATGGACCATAACTTTAACCACTTTAACCATAAGTTTTTATGAATTGAAGAAGGAATTGCCTTTCATAAAAACTAAATTCCTAAAAGTATTGTCAGATAAGTTCCGTCTAGTTGGCAAATGAATGTATCCAGCTAGTGTAAACAGTTTCTCAACTGGACCGGAAGAGAATAGGCTGGTATTAAATTTAATGAACATTCTTTAACCCCCTTATTCATAAACGTTTACTAAAGTTGTTTAGTTATAGTAATATTTAAGGGTTTTTATGAGTCCGAGACGAAAGTAAACTCCAAGTAAACGACACAACTGATTTATTTAGGGCTTACCCTCAAAGTGTTAATAATATGTCTACCCCACATTTCATACATATATAACACCTATCATATCATATCATATCTCTGTCATTGGTCCACAGACATCGCTGTGCATTAGCTCCAGTGGTCTTGTTGTTTTACTGCTGCTTACCTTTAGGGAAAGGCTCGGCCGAAACCTTAACGTGGTTCGCTTTCCATACGTTATTTTGGTATTGCATTGATAAAAAATATATCATTTTTTTGCGTGATTTCTGTATAAAACAAAGTTTTACTATCAATTTAGCGCAAATAAACATTCGAAAGTAGATAGATGCGCACATATTTATGTAGTAATAGTGTATCATTACTTAAATTAACGTATTGTTTTTTGTATGGAAAGCGAACCACCTTAATGTCCGCTTCACAGTTCTTTTAAATCTTGAAACAACACACCGCATGCCGTAACTTACACATTCCAGTTGAGTAGTATAGTGTGTTTGTGCCGATTTGAGCCTTAAACTTTTCCGCTAGGGGGCGCCACTTTGTATGTGTAAGAGTATTGGTTCCAAAAAAATCTTCAGTGAAATGTATGGTGTATGTATGAGTAGAGGTAGACGGTGTCGTTTACCAGCCACTGTATGTGTGTGTGTAAGTTATTATCGATTCGCTTAGTTCTCTATCAAATGTATAGATGTCGCTGCTAAGCTACCGCCTCGTCAGTAGACGCCGCTAGTTAGTTCCGAAAACCTCCGCTATGAAGGTATAGATGTCACTACTAAGCTGCCTTAAGCTTGCTTAAGTCTGAGTAGTTCTAAAAATAAAAGAGGTATAAATCATAAACTATTTGAATTGGGTGAGTGGACGCATAATAAAATAATGTATTTACTCACTAAACATTTTTATTTCGCCAATAGACTTAAAAGTAAATTTATCCAGTACATATGTAAAATTAATTTAAACTTATATATAGCATAAATCTATAAATAAAGTAGGGGAAACTTGCCTAATTCGTACCCCTTAAGAGAAAATGCTAATTTCTTGGAAATACAACTAATAAATAAAAATCAAATTGTGTTTAAAGAATCTTTATTTAATAACGAACCAACAAAAGTAACAAGTTAAACTTAAACCTCTACAACTTCTGAGAAATAAAAATAAAAAAAAAAGTGGAAAAGGTACGATTTAGGCCTAATTGTCCCTAAAACTACCCGTATATTCGTATATCGTACTACGTAACTCTACGTAAGTACGTACCTATCGTACGTATTGTCTCCATGTCAAACCATGAGATCTTATAATTAGTATCGGTCTTATAATCACAGAAACTGACATAAGTAATCTTTGCAGTCATCACAAATAAAATTATGAGTATTTTTGTCAACCCCAGCACATAGTTCGTGAATCCAGGTTTCACAATATGTGCATTGCATCATGTCTTCTAAAGTACGAAATAAAACAAAGTGTTCGGCAAGAATAAGGCACATGATAACTAACGATTTTAATTTTGCCGCGTAAAAAAATGGCTGCCGGGCTGGTGTCTGTCGTCCATTATTTGAAACCGTAAAAGAGTATATAATTAAGCATAAAACTTCTAATTTCATTTCATATTCAAATTCATATTTTTATGTAGAAGGGCAGCGTAGAGTTGTTGTACGGGTGATGAGACATAGCGAACTAGTAGTTTCATTTTGTAGCACTGGCGTCGCCACTGCAGTTTCACAACTCGAGATCTTGATGGGGTACGTTTTAGGCGCAGGTACGATTAAGGAAAGTTTCCCCTATAATGGGTATCTATCTCCTTTAATGTGTCCTAATGCTAATGTTTGATGTGATTTTGATGGGATTGGGAATCACTTATCATCATTCTTTAGAGCGATTTTGTTGACAGTTTGCGAATATAACTGATGACCTTTACTACGTATTACCTACATTCATGTTCCTATACTGAGGTGGATTGTTCATTATACAGTTGTTGTAATAATCCTCACCGGAAACAGCTTCTCCAACCATGGGTGACCCATGAAGATTTTTTATGAGTGAAATTTGAAGAAAACTTGCCCGATCTTAACTCTGGTTTGGAAGCCATAATATCTGCTAATCTTTTTTTTGCGAACTCGTCATATTATGTTTGTTTTCAGACATTTCAGGACACTAAACCCGCCCGCAAATACAAATTCTAAATTCTTTTGAGCTTCTATATCTATACATATGCTCTCAGACTTCTTTTGTACCTACTTACAGGCAGTGGCGTAGCTAGGGGGGGGCGGCGGGGGCGGCCCGCCCCGGGTGTCACCCATTTGGGGGGTGACACCCGACCGTGAACATCAGTAGTGCCATCTATAAAAATTCGTAAAACTGTGGCAGATTGCACAACCGCCATTAAGGAAATAATATACAACATGCCCACGAGGAACCCGAGAGATTTTGACAGAATATTCCTGATCATATTTAAAGACTAAAATGTCCTATATTTCATAGTCCAGTACCACCAGCATAGCAATGTACAAATTGCAGAACATTCCCAAAAAGCGGAAACGTTCTCGAGAATGTTCTCAGAACATGGAAATTATTGTTCCGCCTTCTTGGATTTTTTCCAAAAAAATGATTTTGTCATAGGTATCTAGAGGCCTCTATCTCCCGCCATGCCAAATCTCAGCGCGCTCGCACCAATATGAAAAAAATTAAAAAAAAAACTCGGCCATTTTTTTTTAATGCAGTTTGTTTTATCTCGGGGCCCTCTATGACATTTGGTCGAGCACCCCCCACCTATCACGCACCGTTTAAAAGTTGCCATACTAAATAAAAGTGGCCAGTTTTCCCGCAATTGTAGTATTTTTCCAAAAAAACAATTTTTCATAGGTATTTAGGGGACCCCGAGATTCCGTGGCCAAAATTTCAGCGCGCTAGTGCAATTTAACTTTAAAAAATTTAAAAAAAAAATCGGCCATATTGAAAAAAAAAAACATGGCGGCGTCAAAAACTACCAGGGTCCCTCTATGACATTTGGTCGAGCACCCCCACCTAGGTCTGACCGTTTGGCCGGGCCGTCATACATTTTTCTGACCGGAAGCGGTAGACCAAAAGCCGGAATTTTCTGGGGGTAAGGATACTACACCTAAACTATCGTGAATATTCATGGTATAAACTACGATAAATAAATAAATACTATAATACTACGATAAATAAATAAAAACTTAATTAAGGTTATTAAAGAAAAGAATAACATGCACTCTAAATGGAAAAAATATAGAAATCCTCTTGATTATGATAGTTTTTCAATATTACGCAAACGTCAAAAACAGCTGCAAGAAATGTGCTGGAAACGTTATCTCCTCTCGGTCCAAGATGGGATAAAAAGTAATCCAAAGCAGCTCTGGTCTTTTATAAAAGCTCGCCGGGGCGGTTCCGCATACCCTAAGTCATTTGAATACCAAGGTCAAACTTTAGATGATAATGCTGAGATTTGTGAAGGTTTTAATAATTTTTTTCACTCCGTATTTAGCTTGCCTCTCACAGTTTACCCTGAGATGCATCTTGCGCCACCCTATTGTAACAGCGAGCAGATTGTCTCGGCAGTAAATATTTCACCCGTAGAAATAGAAAATTTACTATCTAAATTAAATCCCAATGGCGGCGCTGGCAGCGATGGGATCCCCCCCTTTTTTATTAAACACTGTGCATCGAGCCTGAGTCATCCACTTGCTATATTATTTAAAAAGTCTCTATCTGAGGGTTTATTTCCGGAAAAATGGAAAGAGGCCTTAATTGTCCCAATTCACAAGAAAGGACCCAAATCTAAAATAATAAATTATCGCCCTATATCAATTTTAAATCAGTTTGCTAAAACGTTTGAGAAAATTATATTAAATAATATTTACAATGTAATTAACAAAGGTATTCCCCCTCAGCAACATGGATTTCTCAGAAATCGTTCTACAATTTCGAATCTAATAGATTTTACGAACTTCGTGGTTAAAAATATGGATAAAAGAAAGCAGGTTGACGTGATCTACACAGATTTCGAAAAAGCATTTGACAGAGTGGATCACGTCATCCTGCTTCGCAAGCTACACTGGTTGGGTCTCCGTGGTGATGTCTTTAGATGGGTTACGTCATACGTGTCGAACAGGCGGCAAGCGGTAGTCCTCGGTGGATGCAGGTCAAACTTTGTGAATGTCCCTTCTGGTGTCCCCCAGGGGTCGCACCTCGGTCCGTTGCTTTACAACGCATATCTCTTTGATATTTACTCAGTATTTAGATTTTCAAAGTTTCTTATGTATGCTGACGACAAAAAAATCTTCACGGATGTCAGTAGTTTCAGCGACTGTCAACAGCTACAGAGTGATCTGGACCGTTTATCTCAGTATTACATTAACAACCGTATAACTGTAAACATAACAAAATGCGCCCAAATCTCCTTTACCCGTAGTCCTTGTCCAATTAAGTTTCAGTATAGTATCGGAGGTGAAGCTGTAGAACGAGTATACTCAGTGAGGGATCTTGGGGTGACCCTTGATTCAAAATTAACATACGTTCAACATATCGACGATATTGTGAACCGTGCTTATAAAAATCTGGGTTTCGTGTTTCGCGTCTGTGGTGAATTCGAGGATGTCGGATGCATTAAAATAGTATACTATGCGTATGTCCGAAGCGTCCTTGAATACGCTAGCTGCGTTTGGTCTCCCCAGTATATTATTCATAAGGAAAAAATAGAGAAAATCCAGCGCTCCTTCTTGCGCCACCTGGGCTTCCGTATCAGACAATGGGATACCGACTACGAGTCCAGGTGTATTCGTCACCGCTTACTTAGTCTCCAGGATAGAAGGGTTTTACTAGATATTACTGTATTGTACGACATACTCTCGGGGCGAATTGACAATTCTCCTTTGCTGTCGGAGATCAAATTCTCAGTGCCATCAATTAGAACTAGGAATTCTGAGCGTTGTCTTGTCACGTAAATATTCCTAGCCCGGCTGTGGGCTTTCCCTGAGGAAACTCACGGACAATTAAAGTTACTAAATTAAATAAAAACTAAATCTTACCAAAAGCTCAAGCAGGTGCTAAACCTATTTCCATCAACTATTCAGGGCAATAAAGGACATGAATGAAAGTTAGTTTTTGTGACACATCATTTATTACTAATTCGAACACGGGCAGTTACTCTACATGTAAATCATTAAGCTAGCATAAGCACCTTATTTTAATAATGTCAGACGACAGAGCTGGGTCGTGCCAGAAATGGTTCTAAAATGATTTACAAGCAGACCTATCTAAATTTGTTAGTCCCTAAATTATCATTTGCCATCACATATGATTCTACTAAATTCTTTAACTTTAAATTTGGAAATGCTTCTAGGACGGAAAGAAAGCGTACACCAACCTCATAACACTGTTCCACCAGTTCAAGCCCGACGTGTCATCCTCCGCTGTGCCGGAGCCGATTTGCAGCAGCGGGAATCTGACCCGACACCGCAGAGCAACACCGAAGGACTAAGGTCTCAGTTTGAAAGTGACGTCATCTCCATCCAGCAGAAGAGCGAAATTCTTATGGCGAACTGCCCATCCAGACACACTTGAAGTTTTAGGAATATGGACAGACTTCCATACTCTGATATGCGAACTGATTTCACATACGTAGTAACATAAAAACGAAAAAACCCCAGTCAGCTGAAAGAAACAATTCAAGATTAATAACTAGAAGCATGTGCTCTGCTAACCTAAGAGACATTATATGATCTAAGTTTCTCACCAGCTGGAAATTCCTAGAGTGGACTCATCTCGCAGCTCTGATACTCCCTCCCACCAACATTGTTTTACCAGCAGACTGGAAACAAAGCGAAATGGTCAAACAAAGATTCAACAAGGAGTTGCACCTGAGGACATCTATATATTATCATATTCTACTTACTGTTTGTGGCAAAATAACAACAGCATGAGCTCCCTAGCTCATGGATGCAGCGGCTACTGCATAACCAAGCCTCTGATCGATGCTAACAGAGCATGATGTACTTCGCTTCACTGTTCTATGTATAAAAGATGCCCATCCAGGGCGAAAACCAGCCAGGAAATGATCTCAAACCATTCTGTCCCTGGGATGACACAATCAAAATAACAGTAACTAATGAAATTCATGGAATAATTTTATATGCAAGTATAACCCAAAGAAATAAATCATATTCAATTATTTGAATATATTTCAACCTATTTTGTATTTATAAATTAAGTTTTTGATTTAAATATTTATTAATATTATTCCATAAATTTAGGATTTAATTTGAAGTAGCAACACCATCAGCTTCAATTTGTTTCCTATTGGCAGAGTGCCTGTCATGTATATTGTTGCTACATCAAAGACTTCCTTGCCATAGAACAAAACTACACTATATTCGAGACAATCCTAAAAACGTTAAACTGAACTAACCATACAAAGTGCCGTGTCACAATACCCCTCTCCCCGCTGTTGCGTTTTACCAAGGGTAAAACGCTCGCTGTCCTCAGCGACTATCTAAATCTAAATCATGTGTCACAAGAAACGAAAAAAAAAAACACAAACAAAACAACCTCAACCATACTTAGTATGGGAGAACCCTAAACAAAAACCACCACCGAAGTGATTGTCGCAGGAACGAGATCCCTATCCAACAGAAAAGCCAAAGTAAACCACACAACTCCACATACCAAAACCAATAAACTAATAAATTTTGAATTTTCTATCTCGAACCCACACAACCTAAATACAAAAAAAATGTGGTATCCGCCAGCCGGAAAAATCCACACCGCAATATCCAACTAACCAGTTAACCATCCCTTGGTTCTACCAGCACAACTTTACCCAGTTGCGCTGGCAAAACCAAACCAACTGCCAGGACCGATGTTCAGCATACTCAAAATCTTCTCCGCTAGACCGGGCAAAATTAAAATCAAACAATTCCTACTACTAAGTTTACTAATATAAACTAGAGTAGCTAAATAACGAAATTTGCATTCCAAACTAAATTCAAAATATCCAAAATTACTAACCGCTAGTTAGCTAAATTATAATTATTTGTTATGTGCCTGAGAACGTGTGCTGAGAGAAAAATAAACGGACTACATAACCATATCGAAAAACAACGTCCGCGGTATGCAGTGCGCGCCCTGCGATACCTCACAAAATAAAGCCTCTCCTTCTCACACCAAAAAAACAACGCCAATCCACACATGCACGGAATCCGCCACGTATTGGCTAAAACCATCAGCACCATAACACCCAAATTTCTGCGTGACCTCGCACGACAGCAAAAAAATAATCCCACATTAAAGACAACGCTCTTGACGTTAATTGAGCTATGGTTGCGCCGCTCCATACATTCATCGCTTTCAGTTCGTAGCATCCTTCCACGTTCATACTGTGTGGTGAAACAGTTATACCTGTTCGCCACGTCTCTGACAATTGGTGATTAAATATGACTTTGCAATATTTAACACTGTTGCTAAACTACAACCATAAAAACCTGTATGAGCTCTATTGTTCAGTCAACGGTGGCGGCGCGGCGAGCAGTACCCTGTACGCGGGCCGCACGTCCACCGTTCACCCTGTTCAGTCAACGATGGTGGCGCGGCGAGCAGTACCCTGTACGCGAGCCGCACGTCCACCGTTCACCAAACCAGAAGCTGCTACCTTCCCTTTCAGGTCTTTAATGTGCCATGATCCTATACTATGACCATCTTCAGTTTCTAACTCGTAGACTAAAGGCGACAACACTGCCTTTACTCTACACTTAACATATTTCGGGGCGAGTTTCGCCATCCTAAAATTCTGTGCGTCACTCTGCACATAATTACGTTTCCATACTAAATCGCCTACTGCAAATTGTTCTGGACGTCTTCTCAAATTATAATTCCTAGCATTTGTTTCGTGTGCTCTCAATAAACGTAACCTAACCTGATGAAAAATATCCTTTAAAATCCCGAAATTACCCGCATATTCCTCCCTAGGTACACCTGGCTCGTAGTCCCTATCTGTGTCCTTATAAAACGACCCATTGATAACTGGCTCTCTAGCATGAACTAAAAAGAAAGGAGACTCATTTGTGGTTTCATTCACTGCACTGTTTATTGCAAACTGAATTTGGTGCAATTTTTCGTCCCAAGTCCTATGGTTCTCCTTTACGTACGAAGCTACAGCTGTCATGACCGTTTTATTGTATCGCTCAACCAGGTTTACCTGTGGAGTATATCGAGGTCCGTAAAAAACTTTAGGTACGTTATAACGCTTCATTAACTGTCTAAATTCCGATCCCGTAAACTGGACTCCGTTATCAGTAATTACGGTTTCGGGTACACCGTGCTTCAAAATGACATGGTGCTCAAAAGTCTTCGCCACCAACGCGCTGGTTGCGCGGCGAAGCGGAAAAAGAAGCGTATACTTTGAAAAGCAACACGTAACCACAAACAAAAACGTAAATCCTGCACGAGAGCGCGGAAGGGGACCTACCAAATCAATACTTAACGCTAACATCGGTCGATCACATACTTTTGGCTGTCCCATTAGACCTGGAGTCGCTTTCTGTGAATGCTTATAGGCTGCACAGGTATCGCAAGCCTTCACGAAATCGACAACGTCTTTGTACATCCCTGGCCAATAGTATGTCAACGACAACCGCCTATGAGTTTTAAATACTCCAAAATGTGCCGCGGTTGGTTCGCAATGATTCGCGTGTAAAACAGCGTTCCTATCACCCTTGCGCACTACCTCTTTCCAATCAAACTCTCGCAAAAGATTATACTTGTTTTTACTCAACCGGTACAATTTCCCTCCCCTAATACTATAGTTTGGGAAATTGGCCGGCAAAGTTTCACAACCTTTAAACGTCCTGTCATACCATTCGTCAGTCACGTCGTTAGGATTCACTTGGTCCACGGCGTCAACCTTCATGAGCCTGGACAGCGCATCAGGTACGACATTGTCGGAGCCCTTCCTGTGCTCAATATCAAAATCAAATTGAGACAGTCTGCAACCCCAACGTGCCAACCTTCCCGATGGATTTTCCAGGTTCATGAACCACTTTAGTGACGCGTGATCCGTAATCACCTTAAACCGACGCGAGCCTAAATACGCTTGGAACTTCTCAACCGAAAACAAAACCGCAAGAGCCTCTCTTTCCGTCGCGCTGTAATTCCGTTCACACTTGTTCAGAGAACGACTAACGTACGCAATAGGATGCTCCTGGCCATCAATAGTCTGTGAGAGCATGCCACCTACGCCATATGAAGATGCATCAGCGTGTACCGAGAACACTTTGCTAAAGTCTGGAACCGCCAGAATCGGAGCTGTCACTAATGCATTCTTCAAGGTGTTGAAAGCGTTATCGGCCTCAACAGACCATTGAAAAGCCGGGGCGTTCTTCCCCTTTGAAGTTAATTTATTTAAAGGCGCTGCTATACTTGCGAAGTTCCTTATAAACCGACGGTGCCAAGAGCACATGCCCAAAAACGTCTTTACTTCACGAGAAGTCGTGGGTATGGGAAAGTTCAAAACGGCTGAAACCTTCTCTGGGTCAGTTCTTAAACCTAATTCATCAACGACATGACCCAAGTACTTAATGGACTGTCTAAAGAACTTTGACTTGCCGAAATTTATCGTTAAATTAGCCATTTTCAACTTTTCCAACACACGGTTCAAAAGAAGCAGATGTGTCTGAAAATCTGACGAACATATGACAATATCGTCCACGTAACAGAACACCATACCATTCTCTATGTCACTGGTTATGTTGTGGTCAATGAGTTTATCCATGAGCCGTTGTTGTCGCGCACTCGCGCCACACAACCCAAAAGGCATGACTTTAAATTTAAATAACCCACGACCAGGGACACAGAAACTAGTTTTCTCCTGCGAACTTTCATTTAGCGGTATTTGCCAAAACGACGAGCTCAAATCAATGGTCGACAGGTACCGTGCTTCCTTTAAGCTATCTAAAATTTGCGGAATGTATGGCATGGAATACGAGTCGCCCTTTGATACTGCATTTAGTTTCCTACAGTCTAAGCAAAACCGCCAGTCCCCATTTGGCTTCTTCACTAAAAGTGCCGGGTTGTTCCAGGGACTTTCGCACGGAGTAACAACATCTAACTTCAACATCCGGTCTAATTCGGAACTTAAAGCTGCACGCTTCTCAGGAGAGAGCGGATACTGTCGCGTTCTAATAGGCTGGGCATCGCCAGTGTCAATTACGTGTTCGACTAACGACGTCCTACCTAATCCTTTTTCCTCGAACGAGATATCCTTGAACTTCCCTACCACTGAGTCGGCTAGTTCTTGTTGTGCTGAAGTTAAATTGTCGTATGCCTGAATGGTATTCACCGGATTTACTGAAATACTGGACAAACTTAAATAATTGTTTGGTCTTTCTATGTAGTCGATGCTGTCAAATAATTCTGGCGCTAAATTAAATGCGCGCCAGAAATCCACGCCTAAAATAACGTCCGAGACAATACTGGGCACAACATAAAACTGAATAACCTTTGTAACATTTTTGAATGTTACCGGAACAAAAATGTACCCCAGTGACTGGACTACGACGCCATTTGCAACGCTACATGTATTAGACTCCATTCGTTGGAGCTCAAATCCAAACTTAATAAAATCTTTATAAGACTGCCGTCCTAAAATTGAAACGGCGGCTCCTGAGTCCGCCAAACCGTAAATGTCAAAATTACACACCTTAAGTTTCAAATATGGCCGAATGTCACCTTCCCTAGGTGCGAAGAGAATCGTAGCAATCGAATTATAACTTAAGAATTTTTTCATTGAAGCACTCAAATTATCCGGAAAAATATCGCTACAATTCGGCCCTATTCGTTTTTTGTCTGTGAAACGGAACGTATTTCCGCGCTTTGACTTTGACGTTTACGATCTGTCTGTGTTGTCTGTGACTGCCGGTTCGGACAATTCCTCGCTATATGATCTTTTGTACCACATGAATAACAAATAATCTCGCCTTTAGATGGTTTAGCCCTGCATCTCTTAAAATCATGCGCAGTGCCACCGCATTTATAACAAGTAGGAACCGTGGCAGAGTTCTGTGCATGTGTGGATTGCGTGGACGAGCGTTGGACGTTCCTAACAGCGTTACTTTGTTGCCCACTCGATTTCGCTTGCGCTGGCGACCTACTAAATGTTTGTGAACGCTTGCTACTACTAACATCTACTGCGTTCACCTGCTTGGACTTGGCTTTATATGCGAAATCACTACTAAGTGTGTGAGCCGAACCAGACTTGTTGGGCTCAACAAAATACTGCGTACGCTGTGATGCCTGCTCTAATTTCCTACAACAATCCTTCAGCTCGGCTATAGAATCAACCTTTACTAATGCCAGTTGTTGTGAGAAGCTAGGCCTAATGTTATTCATCAAAATCTGCAACTTTTCCTCCTCCGGCAATGGATTCTTCAAGCGACCAAAAAGACAAGACATAATTGCAAAATAAATGTGCACTGGCTCTTCTAAACCCTGTGTTCTTGCAAGAATCTCACACCTTAGGCGAAAATCAAAGTTTGCAGGCTCAAACTCATCTAATAAAATGGTTTTTAAGTCATTCCAAGAAGAAACTTGTTCCTTTATACCTCTGTACCAAAGCAAACCCTGATCAACAAACAATTGAGCTGCCGAGTTAAACAAAACCACATCTGACACACCATAAGCCAACTTGAGTTCATCGACACGCTCTAGGAAAGACCTCGGATCCGTGTTGCCATTAAACTTGACTCCCCATTTAGCCACATTCTTGTCTCCGGAGCAGTGAACTTGCAGCTCCCTAGTAGGGACTGCCTGTGAAACCTGAGTCACTGCTGCCACACTGTCGCTAGAGCTGCTGCCTGCCTGCCCTATACTGTCCAACTGTGCTAACAAAGCGTCAAGCCTATTTGTGAATTCAATCTTCTGAGCCAACTTCCCCGGATCTTCATCCACCTGAACCCGCAGAAGCCTGAAGTACAAATGACTACCCAAAGCCTTCGACCTGTTCCCGGAGTATCTATCCTTCAACTGAACAAACTTAGCTACTAAGGATGACAAATCATTTAACTTATCTGAAATGGTTTTCAATTCTGACTCCGGGTTCAAATCTGTATCCAAAATCTCATCTGGCCGACACTCACCTACCAAATTCCTCAACTGTTTCCTAAGACCCTCAACTGTTGAGTGTGGTGTCTCTGACCTGATCTTAACTTCATAAATCAATTCATCGCGCAGCAAAGAGTGAAATTGCACAGAAGTGGCCATTGTATAATAACTTAACTCAAAATAAATATGATGGCAAAAGATTTACAAATCCAACTCACACTATTGTAGTCTGACAATTATATTAAACAATGTTATATCAATGTGTTTTACTATGTTTTACCTTTTATCTGTGTATGTATATTTCCTTGTCTTTATTGAACTAAATTTTCTGACCCAAAATATAACAGTGAATGCAAAACCAAAATTGTTCACAATTAAAAAAAACGTTCAAAAATCAAGTAAAAGTGTCTGTTCATAAATGTCAAAATTTCACAATTCGTTTTTTTTTTTATACTTTCTAATAAAATATAACAATTTTTTTTTGAATTAGTTTATTTGTGTGTAAAAATAACCTGTCCTATATATGTTTACTGTTATTAAAAAACTTTCGAGTCAAAATGTCTGAACTTATTTATACAAAGCTTCTCAATTTTTAAAGCAATTTCTGCACGAGCTTAAAAGCTTTCCGAACTTCGCCTTAACAAAGTGTCAACTCAATTCAATTGCAATACTCATAAAAGCTCAGCTACAATAAAATAGTGCATGAGTACTAAATTATGCACTAGAATTACACATTATTTTTTTTAATACTCAGAAAATATGTAAAATAACTTAAGTTACAGCCTCTTAAGTCTAAATCTCATGCATTAAAAGTAGCCAAATGGTACTTAAAGTTTGACACTTTACTTCCTGACAAAACGTCAGCACAATGTAACTAACTGAAAATTCGAGCACTTACTTCTAAGTTTTTACAAAATATACTGAATATCGTGCAATAATTTAGGCAAAACTCAAAGTGAAACAGCTAAAGCCTATACTTAACGTTGTCAGAGCGTACACAAGCAAAGCACAAGCTCAAAATTTCACCTAAACGTAAGTACTACTAAAACTTTTTTTTATCTATATGTGATGGCAGTGATACAAACTGATTTATGATGCAAATAGGGCTTTAAGACGGAATCTGTGGGCGCCAAATTGTCACGTAAATATTCCTAGCCCGGCTGTGGGCTTTCCCTGAGGAAACTCACGGACAATTAAAGTTACTAAATTAAATAAAAACTAAATCTTACCAAAAGCTCAAGCAGGTGCTAAACCTATTTCCATCAACTATTCAGGGCAATAAAGGACATGAATGAAATTAAATTAAATCCTAAATTTATGGAATAATATTAATAAATATTTAAATCAAAAACTTAATTTATAAATACAAAATAGGTTGAAATATATTCAAATAATTGAATATGATTTATTTCTTTGGGTTATACTTGCATATAAAATTATTCCATGAATTTCATTAGTTACTGTTATTTTGATTGTGTCATCCCAGGGACAGAATGGTTTGAGATCATTTCCTGGCTGGTTTTCGCCCTGGATGGGCATCTTTTATACATAGAACAGTGAAGCGAAGTACATCATGCTCTGTTAGCATCGATCAGAGGCTTGGTTATGCAGTAGCCGCTGCATCCATGAGCTAGGGAGCTCATGCTGTTGTTATTTTGCCACAAACAGTAAGTAGAATATGATAATATATAGATGTCCTCAGGTGCAACTCCTTGTTGAATCTTTGTTTGACCATTTCGCTTTGTTTCCAGTCTGCTGGTAAAACAATGTTGGTGGGAGGGAGTATCAGAGCTGCGAGATGAGTCCACTCTAGGAATTTCCAGCTGGTGAGAAACTTAGATCATATAATGTCTCTTAGGTTAGCAGAGCACATGCTTCTAGTTATTAATCTTGAATTGTTTCTTTCAGCTGACTGGGGTTTTTTCGTTTTTATGTTACTACGTATGTGAAATCAGTTCGCATATCAGAGTATGGAAGTCTGTCCATATTCCTAAAACTTCAAGTGTGTCTGGATGGGCAGTTCGCCATAAGAATTTCGCTCTTCTGCTGGATGGAGATGACGTCACTTTCAAACTGAGACCTTAGTCCTTCGGTGTTGCTCTGCGGTGTCGGGTCAGATTCCCGCTGCTGCAAATCGGCTCCGGCACAGCGGAGGATGACACGTCGGGCTTGAACTGGTGGAACAGTGTTATGAGGTTGGTGTACGCTTTCTTTCCGTCCTAGAAGCATTTCCAAATTTAAAGTTAAAGAATTTAGTAGAATCATATGTGATGGCAAATGATAATTTAGGGACTAACAAATTTAGATAGGTCTGCTTGTAAATCATTTTAGAACCATTTCTGGCACGACCCAGCTCTGTCGTCTGACATTATTAAAATAAGGTGCTTATGCTAGCTTAATGATTTACATGTAGAGTAACTGCCCGTGTTCGAATTAGTAATAAATGATGTGTCACAAAAACTAACTTTCATTCATGTCCTTTATTGCCCTGAATAGTTGATGGAAATAGGTTTAGCACCTGCTTGAGCTTTTGGTAAGATTTAGTTTTTATTTAATTTAGTAACTTTAATTGTCCGTGAGTTTCCTCAGGGAAAGCCCACAGCCGGGCTAGGAATATTTACGTGACAATTTGCCCCACGTTGGGCGCCAAATAACCGCTAACCGCTGGTAACCGCTCCAGATCGTAACTATGAAGATTCTCAGATCAGCCCTTTGCATAGATGGCAGCTCACCCAGAAGCTCATGCAGCAGTTCTGGCGAAAATGGTCTCAGGAGTACCTAACGACGCTCTATCAGAGGTACAAATGGACTAAGGTCACCCCGGAGCCACAGGTAGGTGACGTAGTGTTAGTTAAGGAGGATGATCTCCCGCCCTCGAAGTGGTTATACGGGTTAGTACAAGAAAAGCACCCTGGTCCAGACAATGTCACTAGAGTCGTTACCTTAAAATGTAATCATTCCAAACTTGTGAGACCTGTTTCCAAATTAATAGTATTGCCTGCTGCCAACTAGTATTGTAATGTAGTTATTGTTTTTTCTGTATTCTTATCTTGCTACAGGTCAGAGCAAGACCATGAGTATGTTATTTTATTAAAATATGTTTAGTTTAGGGTATCCAAATGGTACTGCAATTTTCATGTGGTTGATACTGTTACTGTATAACTTTAGAGACTTATTAAAGTTCCTATAAGGTTTACCAAAATAACACTTTAAACTCTCGCGTTTTGTACACATATTTAATTACACAAACGGGTCTACCGCGATATAATTTCATTGTTTTTACCTTTAATTCCGACGTTTCAGCTGAGTTGCACCAGCTGTGGTCACGGAAAGACTGACGTCCCAACAAATGTCAACGGAGATATTAATAAAACACCACTAAACTACCCGAAATTAGTTTATAAAAATGTTCGGGGTAGACAAAGAAATTGCAGCTACCCGTGTGCAATGAAATTATATCGCGGTAGACCCGTTTGTGTAATTAAATAGGTTTACCAAAGTTTCTATTAATAGTATAAAGTCACAAGTTATGTAAAACTATATCAGTGTACTTAGAAATAAAAGTGTACTTATTAAAAATGACTGATAGGAAAGAGTATTATTATGTTGTACCAATACTTTAATAGGTATACTTATAAGTGTTTAATTTATTTTAATTTTCATTTATGCTATATTGTTATAACAGAGTTGTAAAACCTCTGATGATTGATGATACTCACCTTTGTACGGGTATATTAGTAAATATTAACAAGTGGTTAGTATACAATGTAACTTGTCTTAGTTAAGCCTGTGATCTCTATCTCTATAGATTGTTATCAAACTTGTTCATGATCTCTTCCTTATAGACTGGTGAACAGTGTACCTTGTATTGTTTTCTAATTTAAAACTTTAGATAGAGTTCAAAGTTGTCTATTGATGTCATGTTAGCTCTTGTTAATTTTAGTACTTTATTAAGGTGCAATGCCTAAACCATGTTATGTATGCAATTCTATATGCCTGTTCCTGTATGATGTCATGGCGGGCGGTAGGAAGAACATGCTGTTCTTGGCGGGCGGGATGTTTGAGCGTTATATGTATTATTATAAGATTTATGAGTAATTTGCCATTCATTATGCAAATAGTTTAATTTGAAACCTCAAACAGCTCGGCCTAGATTTATGTCAAAGATATTTTATCTGTGCTTTGTCTCTTGCAAAAAAATGGCTGCACTAGCTAGTTCGCTTTCCTTTATAATAAAACGGAAAATTAGTTATAGTGTCGATTCACGGTAGAAATGTATGTGAAAAGTAATAATACAATGCGTCTTTTCATAAAATCAAAGTTTTATTGCATAATCATCCACCATTGAACCAGATTTATCCAAATCCAAATTGTGCCGGCCAGGCGGTTGGGACATCAGGAATATTCTGTCAAAATCTCTCGGGTTCCTCATCGGCATGTTGTATATTATTTCCTTGATGGCGGTTGTGCAATCTGCCACAGTTTAACGATTTTTTATAGATGGCACTACTGATGTTCACGGTCGGGTGTCACCCCCCAAATGTGTGACACCCGGGGCGGACCGCCCACGCCGCCCCCCCCTAGCTACGCCACTGAATAGTAGTTAGTCTCTTGTCTAATTTATACCTATTTTATGGAATAAAATCTTACAAATTGACTGTCGCATAACGCATAGTTTCAGTAACCGTATTCTTTTTAATTTACTAATCAAATCATTAGGTTCAATTTAACTGGTCTAGGGGCCTAGCCAAGATGCCAATCGTTTGCGCTCCGACAACGAAGCGCTTTGTCTCTATCACTCTTACATATTAGTGCGATAGAGAGACGGAGGTAGCGTTTCGTTGAAGTAGCGCAACCCATTGGCATGTTGGCTACGCACTCAAGGTGCCTAGCCAAGATGCCAATTTTTGTTTTTAATTTAATAATCAAATCATCAGGTAAATTTAACCGTTCTGGGGGCCTAGCCAACATGCCAATCGCTTGCGCTCCAACAACGAAGCGCTTTCTGTCTCTATCACTCTTACATATTAGTGCGATAGAGCGACAAAGATAGCATTTGTTGTCGACGTTGTCGTAGCGCAAACGTTCGGCATGTTGGCTACGCTCCCAATGTGCCTAGCTAAGATGCCAACTTTTTGTTTTTATTTTAATAACCATACATTAGGTATAGCTGTTCTGGGGGCCTAGCCAACATGCCAATCGCTTGCGCTCCAACAACAAAGCGCTTTCTGTCTCTATCACTCTTACATATTAGTGCGATAGAGAGACAGAGATAGCGTTTCGTTGTCGTAGCGCAAACGATTGGCATGTTGGCTATGCACCCAAGATGCCTAGCCAAGATGTCAATTTTTGTTTTTAATTTAATAATCAAATCATCAGGTAAATTTAACAGTTCTGGGGGCCTAGTCAACATGCCAATCGCTTGCGCTCCAACAACGAAGCGCTTTCTGTCTATCACTCCTACATATTAGTGCGATAGAGAGACAGAGATAGCGTTTAGTTGTCGTAGCGCAAACGATTGGCATACTGGCTACGAACCCAAAGTGCCTAGCCAAGATGACAATTTTTGTTTTTAATTTAATAACCAAATCTTTGGATACAATTTAGCTGTTCTGGGGGCCTAGCCATTATGCCAATAGTTTGCACTCCGACAACGAAGCGCTCTTTCTGTCTCTCTATCGCACTTATATATAAGAGTGATAGAGACAGAAAGCGCTTCGTTGTTGGAGCGCAAGCGATTGGCATGTTGGCTAGGCCCCCAGAACAGCTGAATTTACCTAATTTGGTTATTAAATTAAAAACAAAAATTGGCATCTTGGCAAGGCACATGGAAGCGTAGCCAACATGCCAAACGTTTGCGCCACGACAACAAAACGCTATATGTCTCTCTATCGCACTAATATGTAAGAGTGATAGAGATAGAAAGCGCTTCGTTGGCGGAGCGCAAGCGATTGGCATATTGGCTAGGCCCCCAGAAAAGCTAAATTTACTGAATGATTTGGTTATGAAATTAAAAACAAAAATTGATATCTTTGCTTAGCACCTTGGGTGCGTAGCCAACATGCCAATCGTTTGCGCTACGACAACGAAACGCTATCTCTGTCTCTCTATTGCACTAATATGTAAGAGTGATAGAGACAGAAAGCGCTAAAAACAGCTAAATTGTACCTTATGATTTGGTTATTAAATTAAAAACAAAAATTGGCATCTTAGCTAGGCACCCAATCGTTTGCGCTACGAGTGCTACGACAACGAAACGCTATCTGTCTCTGTATCGCACTAATATGTAAGAGTGATAGAGAGAGACTATGCGCAACTCTACGGAGCGTCAACATTTGGCATGTTGGCTAAGCACCCTGATCGGATGATAGAAGTAGATAGCGTATAGCGGAACTCTTCAATGTGTACCTATACCTAAACTAAAGGAACAAATATCAAATCAATCCGACTTTTAAATAGAAGGGTGAAGTTCAAGTTACAAAATTTAACCAATTGTACTACAAAAATTAACTTAATTCTAAATAACATTTTAATTGAATAAAACCTTAGTTAGAATAGCCTCACTTCTAGAATAATTATTCTGTTTTTTAGTCCGCATTTAAAATAAAAGTCACATGATTTATTCACGTTAATTTTATTCTAAAATAACTAGTGCAAGAATTATTCTAATTCAAATTGATTTGAATAAGAATAAAATTTCTGTTTTTATTCTTATTCTTATTCAAGTTAATTTTTGCCCAACTCTGATTCACGGTAATGCAGTTCCGTGAAGTGAGTAAAAATAAGTTCGGCCGAAGATTCATGCAAGCGGAGAAGATCATGGCTCTAAGCCTGTAAGCAGTGGCGTAGCTAGCATGGGTGGCACCCGGGGCGGAAATTGTGGGTGTCACCCCAAAATTCAATCAAAATTGTAAAATATGTTAAATATGTTTAATATGTTTAATATTTTACAATTGTAAAATATGTTTAATATTTTACAATTGTAAAATATTAAACATATTTTACAATTATAAAATTACGTTTAATATTCCATAGCTCACAATTTACTCCATCGCTTTCATTTTAGATTCCATGAACTCTCAATAGTCCACACCCTGGCGGGTGTTGCCTCTGCGCGCGTTCTATGACACGGGCAAGGACAGCATCCGCTCGGTGTAACCCACATTTCATAAGTGTCATAAGGGTCTACATGTTGGCCTGGGCTCCGCGCACGCCTCCCAAAGGTCCGAGTCATCATTGTCCCGTGAAAGATATACAAATAATTTAAGTTAAAAAAAAATTTAAAAACTTTTCTTTTGCCAAGTGCGCGATTTCAAAGAGATTCTGTAAAATCCCATTTCACAATGAATTTCAAATAGTCCAGTGTCACCCAATTAGAAAGTGACATAGCTTCTCAATAACAGATATAATCACATAATAAAAAAAACTTTCTGAATAAAAAAACCTACGAGGCACCAACATATTATTGTTACATACCAGGAACCCCGAGAGATTTTAACCATGCATTTCTGAGAATAAGGACAAAATACTAAAAGAGTTTACGTCAATTTCGCCAAAATAAAATTATTTTTCGATTTTTTGTACATAAAATGTAAATGCTATAATTTGTAAAACTGACGAGAACGAGAATTTTTATTTTATTTTATTTATTTGGGGCATCAACAGCAATACAAAAAGTAAAAATACATGGCACAGTGAGCAAAATACAAAGCCAATAACAGATGTCCACAATAATACAGTTAATATGCAATAACTAAGTGGAAACTATACAAAAATGTTAAGAAAAGAGAAGGGAGGAAAAATACATTTCACAAAGTAGGTGCATGGGCTTGCGTAACGTGTGTGTGTGTTTACGTGCATGTGTTAGTGTTTGTGTGTGTGTGTATTTGTCTGTGATAGAGTGTATGGTGTGAGACGACTACGATGAATGTATGCATTATAATTTACTTATCTATCTAGTTATATTTTGTCAATTGTCGCTAATTTTGGATTTCAGTAGCAGTGACCGAACACGATTCTTTAAAGTTGTTTTTGTGCAGTCGAACAAGTCGATACTACTAAATTGTTTATTATATAGTTTTAGAATACGATTGATGGGCGAATTTTGAGCATAGTTGGTATGAACTTTGGGTAGACTAAACAGACTGTGACACGGCACTTTGTATGGTTAGTTCAGTTTAACGTTTTTAGGATTGTCTCGAATATAGTGTAGTTTTGTTCTATGGCAAGGAAGTCTTTGATGTAGCAACAATATACATGACAGGCACTCTGCCAATAGGAAACAAATTGAAGCTGATGGTGTTGCTACTTCAAATTAAATCCTAAATTTATGGAATAATATTAATAAATATTTAAATCAAAAACTTAATTTATAAATACAAAATAGGTTGAAATATATTCAAATAATTGAATATGATTTATTTCTTTGGGTTATACTTGCATATAAAATTATTCCATGAATTTCATTAGTTACTGTTATTTTGATTGTGTCATCCCAGGGACAGAATGGTTTGAGATCATTTCCTGGCTGGTTTTCGCCCTGGATGGGCATCTTTTATACATAGAACAGTGAAGCGAAGTACATCATGCTCTGTTAGCATCGATCAGAGGCTTGGTTATGCAGTAGCCGCTGCATCCATGAGCTAGGGAGCTCATGCTGTTGTTATTTTGCCACAAACAGTAAGTAGAATATGATAATATATAGATGTCCTCAGGTGCAACTCCTTGTTGAATCTTTGTTTGACCATTTCGCTTTGTTTCCAGTCTGCTGGTAAAACAATGTTGGTGGGAGGGAGTATCAGAGCTGCGAGATGAGTCCACTCTAGGAATTTCCAGCTGGTGAGAAACTTAGATCATATAATGTCTCTTAGGTTAGCAGAGCACATGCTTCTAGTTATTAATCTTGAATTGTTTCTTTCAGCTGACTGGGGTTTTTTCGTTTTTATGTTACTACGTATGTGAAATCAGTTCGCATATCAGAGTATGGAAGTCTGTCCATATTCCTAAAACTTCAAGTGTGTCTGGATGGGCAGTTCGCCATAAGAATTTCGCTCTTCTGCTGGATGGAGATGACGTCACTTTCAAACTGAGACCTTAGTCCTTCGGTGTTGCTCTGCGGTGTCGGGTCAGATTCCCGCTGCTGCAAATCGGCTCCGGCACAGCGGAGGATGACACGTCGGGCTTGAACTGGTGGAACAGTGTTATGAGGTTGGTGTACGCTTTCTTTCCGTCCTAGAAGCATTTCCAAATTTAAAGTTAAAGAATTTAGTAGAATCATATGTGATGGCAAATGATAATTTAGGGACTAACAAATTTAGATAGGTCTGCTTGTAAATCATTTTAGAACCATTTCTGGCACGACCCAGCTCTGTCGTCTGACATTATTAAAATAAGGTGCTTATGCTAGCTTAATGATTTACATGTAGAGTAACTGCCCGTGTTCGAATTAGTAATAAATGATGTGTCACAAAAACTAACTTTCATTCATGTCCTTTATTGCCCTGAATAGTTGATGGAAATAGGTTTAGCACCTGCTTGAGCTTTTGGTAAGATTTAGTTTTTATTTAATTTAGTAACTTTAATTGTCCGTGAGTTTCCTCAGGGAAAGCCCACAGCCGGGCTAGGAATATTTACGCGCCAAATTGTCACGTAAATATTCCTAGCCCGGCTGTGGGCTTTCCCTGAGAAAACTCACGGACAATTAAAGTTACTAAATTAAATAAAAACTAAATCTTACCAAAAGCTCAAGCAGGTGCTAAACCTATTTCCATCAACTATTCAGGGCAATAAAGGACATGAATGAAAGTTAGTTTTTGTGACACATCATTTATTACTAATTCGAACACGGGCAGTTACTCTACATGTAAATCATTAAGCTAGCATAAGCACCTTATTTTAATAATGTCAGACGACAGAGCTGGGTCGTGCCAGAAATGGTTCTAAAATGATTTACAAGCAGACCTATCTAAATTTGTTAGTCCCTAAATTATCATTTGCCATCACATATGATTCTACTAAATTCTTTAACTTTAAATTTGGAAATGCTTCTAGGACGGAAAGAAAGCGTACACCAACCTCATAACACTGTTCCACCAGTTCAAGCCCGACGTGTCATCCTCCGCTGTGCCGGAGCCGATTTGCAGCAGCGGGAATCTGACCCGACACCGCAGAGCAACACCGAAGGACTAAGGTCTCAGTTTGAAAGTGACGTCATCTCCATCCAGCAGAAGAGCGAAATTCTTATGGCGAACTGCCCATCCAGACACACTTGAAGTTTTAGGAATATGGACAGACTTCCATACTCTGATATGCGAACTGATTTCACATACGTAGTAACATAAAAACGAAAAAACCCCAGTCAGCTGAAAGAAACAATTCAAGATTAATAACTAGAAGCATGTGCTCTGCTAACCTAAGAGACATTATATGATCTAAGTTTCTCACCAGCTGGAAATTCCTAGAGTGGACTCATCTCGCAGCTCTGATACTCCCTCCCACCAACATTGTTTTACCAGCAGACTGGAAACAAAGCGAAATGGTCAAACAAAGATTCAACAAGGAGTTGCACCTGAGGACATCTATATATTATCATATTCTACTTACTGTTTGTGGCAAAATAACAACAGCATGAGCTCCCTAGCTCATGGATGCAGCGGCTACTGCATAACCAAGCCTCTGATCGATGCTAACAGAGCATGATGTACTTCGCTTCACTGTTCTATGTATAAAAGATGCCCATCCAGGGCGAAAACCAGCCAGGAAATGATCTCAAACCATTCTGTCCCTGGGATGACACAATCAAAATAACAGTAACTAATTAAATTCATGGAATAATTTTATATGCAAGTATAACCCAAAGAAATAAATCATATTCAATTATTTGAATATATTTCAACCTATTTTGTATTTATAAATTAAGTTTTTGATTTAAATATTTATTAATATTATTCCATAAATTTAGGATTTAATTTGAAGTAGCAACACCATCAGCTTCAATTTGTTTCCTATTGGCAGAGTGCCTGTCATGTATATTGTTGCTACATCAAAGACTTCCTTGCCATAGAACAAAACTACACTATATTCGAGACAATCCTAAAAACGTTAAACTGAACTAACCATACAAAGTGCCGTGTCACAGTCTGTTTAGTCTACCCAAAGTTCATACCAACTATGCTCAAAATTCGCCCATCAATCGTATTCTAAAACTATATAATAAACAATTTAGTAGTATCGACTTGTTCGACTGCACAAAAACAACTTTAAAGAATCGTGTTCGGTCACTGCTACTGAAATCCAAAATTAGCGACAATTGACAAAATATAACTAGATAGATAAGTAAATTATAATGCATACATTCATCGTAGTCGTCTCACACCATACACTCTATCACAGACAAATACACACACACACAAACACTAACACATGCACGTAAACACACACACACGTTACGCAAGCCCATGCACCTACTTTGTGAAATGTATTTTTCCTCCCTTCTCTTTTCTTAACATTTTTGTATAGTTTCCACTTAGTTATTGCATATTAACTGTATTATTGTGGACATCTGTTATTGGCTTTGTATTTTGCTCACTGTGCCATGTATTTTTACTTTTTGTATTGCTGTTGATGCCCCAAATAAATAAAATAAAATAAAAATTCTCGTTCTCGTCAGTTTTACAAATTATAGCATTTACATTTTATGTACAAAAATTCGAAAAATAATTTTATTTTGGCGAAATTGACGTAAACTCTTTTAGTATTTTGTCCTTATTCTCAGAAATGCATGGTTAAAATCTCTCGGGGTTCCTGGTATGTAACAATAATATGTTGGTGCCTCGTAGGTTTTTTTATTCAGAAAGTTTTTTTTATTATGTGATTATATCTGTTATTGAGAAGCTATGTCACTTTCTAATTGGGTGACACTGGACTATTTGAAATTCATTGTGAAATGGGATTTTACAGAATCTCTTTGAAATCGCGCACTTGGCAAAAGAAAAGTTTTTAAATTTTTTTTTAACTTAAATTATTTGTATATCTTTCACGGGACAATGATGACTCGGACCTTTGGGAGGCGTGCGCGGAGCCCAGGCCAACATGTAGACCCTTATGACACTTATGAAATGTGGGTTACACCGAGCGGATGCTGTCCTTGCCCGTGTCATAGAACGCGCGCAGAGGCAACACCCGCCAGGGTGTGGACTATTGAGAGTTCATGGAATCTAAAATGAAAGCGATGGAGTAAATTGTGAGCTATGGAATATTAAACGTAATTTTATAATTGTAAAATATTAAACATATTTTACAATTATAAAATATTAAACATATTTTACAATTGTAAAATATTAAACATATTAAACATATTTAACATATTTTACAATTTTGATTGAATTTTGGGGTGACACCCACAATTTCCGCCCCGGGTGCCACCCATGCTAGCTACGCCACTGCTTACAGGCTTAGAGCCATGATCTTCTCCGCTTGCATGAATCTTCGGCCGAACTTATTTTTACTCACTTCACGGAACTGCATTACCGTGAATCAGAGTTGGGCAAAAATTAACTTGAATAAGAATAAGAATAAAAACAGAAATTTTATTCTTATTCAAATCAATTTGAATTAGAATAATTCTTGCACTAGTTATTTTAGAATAAAATTAACGTGAATAAATCATGTGACTTTTATTTTAAATGCGGACTAAAAAACAGAATAATTATTCTAGAAGTGAGGCTATTCTAACTAAGGTTTTATTCAATTAAAATGTTATTTAGAATTAAGTTAATTTTTGTAGTACAATTGGTTAAATTTTGTAACTTGAACTTCACCCTTCTATTTAAAAGTCGGATTGATTTGATATTTGTTCCTTTAGTTTAGGTATAGGTACACATTGAAGAGTTCCGCTATACGCTATCTACTTCTATCATCCGATCAGGGTGCTTAGCCAACATGCCAAATGTTGACGCTCCGTAGAGTTGCGCATAGTCTCTCTCTATCACTCTTACATATTAGTGCGATACAGAGACAGATAGCGTTTCGTTGTCGTAGCACTCGTAGCGCAAACGATTGGGTGCCTAGCTAAGATGCCAATTTTTGTTTTTAATTTAATAACCAAATCATAAGGTACAATTTAGCTGTTTTTAGCGCTTTCTGTCTCTATCACTCTTACATATTAGTGCAATAGAGAGACAGAGATAGCGTTTCGTTGTCGTAGCGCAAACGATTGGCATGTTGGCTACGCACCCAAGGTGCTAAGCAAAGATATCAATTTTTGTTTTTAATTTCATAACCAAATCATTCAGTAAATTTAGCTTTTCTGGGGGCCTAGCCAATATGCCAATCGCTTGCGCTCCGCCAACGAAGCGCTTTCTATCTCTATCACTCTTACATATTAGTGCGATAGAGAGACATATAGCGTTTTGTTGTCGTGGCGCAAACGTTTGGCATGTTGGCTACGCTTCCATGTGCCTTGCCAAGATGCCAATTTTTGTTTTTAATTTAATAACCAAATTAGGTAAATTCAGCTGTTCTGGGGGCCTAGCCAACATGCCAATCGCTTGCGCTCCAACAACGAAGCGCTTTCTGTCTCTATCACTCTTATATATAAGTGCGATAGAGAGACAGAAAGAGCGCTTCGTTGTCGGAGTGCAAACTATTGGCATAATGGCTAGGCCCCCAGAACAGCTAAATTGTATCCAAAGATTTGGTTATTAAATTAAAAACAAAAATTGTCATCTTGGCTAGGCACTTTGGGTTCGTAGCCAGTATGCCAATCGTTTGCGCTACGACAACTAAACGCTATCTCTGTCTCTCTATCGCACTAATATGTAGGAGTGATAGACAGAAAGCGCTTCGTTGTTGGAGCGCAAGCGATTGGCATGTTGACTAGGCCCCCAGAACTGTTAAATTTACCTGATGATTTGATTATTAAATTAAAAACAAAAATTGACATCTTGGCTAGGCATCTTGGGTGCATAGCCAACATGCCAATCGTTTGCGCTACGACAACGAAACGCTATCTCTGTCTCTCTATCGCACTAATATGTAAGAGTGATAGAGACAGAAAGCGCTTTGTTGTTGGAGCGCAAGCGATTGGCATGTTGGCTAGGCCCCCAGAACAGCTATACCTAATGTATGGTTATTAAAATAAAAACAAAAAGTTGGCATCTTAGCTAGGCACATTGGGAGCGTAGCCAACATGCCGAACGTTTGCGCTACGACAACGTCGACAACAAATGCTATCTTTGTCGCTCTATCGCACTAATATGTAAGAGTGATAGAGACAGAAAGCGCTTCGTTGTTGGAGCGCAAGCGATTGGCATGTTGGCTAGGCCCCCAGAACGGTTAAATTTACCTGATGATTTGATTATTAAATTAAAAACAAAAATTGGCATCTTGGCTAGGCACCTTGAGTGCGTAGCCAACATGCCAATGGGTTGCGCTACTTCAACGAAACGCTACCTCCGTCTCTCTATCGCACTAATATGTAAGAGTGATAGAGACAAAGCGCTTCGTTGTCGGAGCGCAAACGATTGGCATCTTGGCTAGGCCCCTAGACCAGTTAAATTGAACCTAATGATTTGATTAGTAAATTAAAAAGAATACGGTTACTGAAACTATGCGTTATGCGACAGTCAATTTGTAAGATTTTATTCCATAAAATAGGTATAAATTAGACAAGAGACTAACTACTATTCAGTGGCGTAGCTAGGGGGGGGCGGCGTGGGCGGTCCGCCCCGGGTGTCACACATTTGGGGGGTGACACCCGACCGTGAACATCAGTAGTGCCATCTATAAAAAATCGTTAAACTGTGGCAGATTGCACAACCGCCATCAAGGAAATAATATACAACATGCCGATGAGGAACCCGAGAGATTTTGACAGAATATTCCTGATGTCCCAACCGCCTGGCCGGCACAATTTGGATTTGGATAAATCTGGTTCAATGGTGGATGATTATGCAATAAAACTTTGATTTTATGAAAAGACGCATTGTATTATTACTTTTCACATACATTTCTACCGTGAATCGACACTATAACTAATTTTCCGTTTTATTATAAAGGAAAGCGAACTAGCTAGTGCAGCCATTTTTTTGCAAGAGACAAAGCACAGATAAAATATCTTTGACATAAATCTAGGCCGAGCTGTTTGAGGTTTCAAATTAAACTATTTGCATAATGAATGGCAAATTACTCATAAATCTTATAATAATACATATAACGCTCAAACATCCCGCCCGCCAAGAACAGCATGTTCTTCCTACCGCCCGCCATGACATCATACAGGAACAGGCATATAGAATTGCATACATAACATGGTTTAGGCATTGCACCTTAATAAAGTACTAAAATTAACAAGAGCTAACATGACATCAATAGACAACTTTGAACTCTATCTAAAGTTTTAAATTAGAAAACAATACAAGGTACACTGTTCACCAGTCTATAAGGAAGAGATCATGAACAAGTTTGATAACAATCTATAGAGATAGAGATCACAGGCTTAACTAAGACAAGTTACATTGTATACTAACCACTTGTTAATATTTACTAATATACCCGTACAAAGGTGAGTATCATCAATCATCAGAGGTTTTACAACTCTGTTATAACAATATAGCATAAATGAAAATTAAAATAAATTAAACACTTATAAGTATACCTATTAAAGTATTGGTACAACATAATAATACTCTTTCCTATCAGTCATTTTTAATAAGTACACTTTTATTTCTAAGTACACTGATATAGTTTTACATAACTTGTGACTTTATACTATTAATAGAAACTTTGGTAAACCTATTTAATTACACAAACGGGTCTACCGCGATATAATTTCATTGCACACGGGTAGCTGCAATTTCTTTGTCTACCCCGAACATTTTTATAAACTAATTTCGGGTAGTTTAGTGGTGTTTTATTAATATCTCCGTTGACATTTGTTGGGACGTCAGTCTTTCCGTGACCACAGCTGGTGCAACTCAGCTGAAACGTCGGAATTAAAGGTAAAAACAATGAAATTATATCGCGGTAGACCCGTTTGTGTAATTAAATATGTGTACAAAACGCGAGAGTTTAAAGTGTTATTTTGGTAAACCTTATAGGAACTTTAATAAGTCTCTAAAGTTATACAGTAACAGTATCAACCACATGAAAATTGCAGTACCATTTGGATACCCTAAACTAAACATATTTTAATAAAATAACATACTCATGGTCTTGCTCTGACCTGTAGCAAGATAAGAATACAGAAAAAACAATAACTACATTACAATACTAGTTGGCAGCAGGCAATACTATTAATTTGGAAACAGGTCTCACAAGTTTGGAATGATTACATTTTAAGGTAACGACTCTAGTGACATTGTCTGGACCAGGGTGCTTTTCTTGTACTAACCCGTATAACCACTTCGAGGGCGGGAGATCATCCTCCTTAACTAACACTACGTCACCTACCTGTGGCTCCGGGGTGACCTTAGTCCATTTGTACCTCTGATAGAGCGTCGTTAGGTACTCCTGAGACCATTTTCGCCAGAACTGCTGCATGAGCTTCTGGGTGAGCTGCCATCTATGCAAAGGGCTGATCTGAGAATCTTCATAGTTACGATCTGGAGCGGTTACCAGAGCTTCGCCAACTAGAAAATGTCCCGGGGTGAGTGGACTAGTGTCCACTTCATTTGACGGTAGCTGGTACATGGGCCTACTGTTTAAACAAGCCTCCGCCTGGACTAAAACCGTTGATAACTCCTCAAACGTGAGAGTGGTGCCATCTAGGACCCGTTTCAAATGGTATTTAGTAGAGGCAACACCCGCCTCCCAAAGTCCACCGAAATTGGGAGCCCGGGGTGGAATAAAATGCCATTCAGTACCTTCATTAGCTAAGGCCTCAGCGACCTCTTTCATGACAGAAGACTCGCTCTGCTGGAAGAGGACTCGCAGTTCCTTGGATGCACCGACAAAGTTGGAGCCGTTGTCGCTCCAAATCTCCTTACAAGGACCCCGACGTGCGACGAACCGTCTGTAAGCAGCTAGAAACCCTTCAGTGGTAAGTGAACTTACTGCCTCCAGGTGAATACAACGTGTTACCATACATACAAATAGTGCTATGTAACCTTTATAGCTTTTACATCCTCTACCCTTGGATATTCTAATATTTATAGGGCCTGCATAGTCGCACCCAGTGCGATGAAACGGACGAGCAATAGTTACCCTTGTACTGGGCAAATCAGCCATGAAGGGTTGATTTTTGGTAGCCTTGTACTTTATGCATCTTACACATTTACTTAAAATATGCCTAATCAAGCTCTTGGCATTGAGAATTAAAAACTTGGATCTTACATAATTTAGGGTGAGTTGGGGGCCTCCGTGGAGAGTCCTTGTGTGAGCGTCACTCACAATCAGCTTGGATAAGTGATGGTCATGGGGCATTATTATAGGATGCTTAACATTATAAGAATGATCGCTATGCTCAATCCTACCTCGAGTTCTCATAATACCATCCTCGTCCAAGAAGGGACACAATGATACTATTATGCTTCTCCGGGGGATTGGATTAGAATTATTCAAGTTAGTTAACTCCCGAGAGAAAGCTGAAGATTGACTTGCTTTGATACCTACCTTTAAGGCATTATCAAGCTCCCTTGCGGTCAGATAGGACTGAAACGATTCTCCTTTCAATTTTTTACAAAATCTGAGACAGTAAGCTACTACCCTTACCGTCTTGGATAAAGATGAGTATTTAGTCCAAACACTCAACTCTTCGGATGGCTGATCCGTGGATAAAACAGTACATACATGTACTTTCATGGGCTTGGCTTCAAGCTCAGTGGATACGGTTTCGGATGTTGGATGCTGGTAGTTAGGGTCTTGTAGCCATGCTGGGCCGTGGACCCACAACTCGAATTGGATAAAATCGGCTGGTGACATTCCTCGACTGGCACAGTCCGCCGGGTTGCTGGTGGATTCTACATGCGCCCACTGATCATTGTTAAGTATGGATAGAATATCAGTGACGCGGTTGGCAACAAACGTTGTCCAGCGGCTCGGCTCGCCTTGAAGCCAAGCTAGGACTATAGTCGAGTCTGTCCAAGCCCTGCAACAACTGACTGGGATGGATAGAATAGCGGATACTTCTCCCAGCAGTTTGGATAAAAGTACTGCCCCGGACAGTTCAAGTCGGGGTATGGATATCTGGCGGATTGGAGAGACCTTTGTTCGAGCTGCGACTAAATGGACTGTGACATTACCTTCATGATCCACTACCCGAAGGTATACGACTGCTGCGTAAGCGTCGTTGGAGGCGTCACAGTAGCCATGTAGTTGGATATCACTTGCATCTTGCCGGAGACCGACCCATCTTGGCATGATGAAGCTGTTGAGAACTGGCAGCTGCTCCCGGAACTCGTTCCACTCCGTCAGCAAGTTGGAAGTTACTTCCTGGTCCCAGGAGTGACCTGAAACCCACAGTTTTTGCATGTATATCTTGGCTCGGATAATAACTGGGGAAATCCATCCCAGTGGATCAAAGAGACGTGATATGTCAGACAAGATGTTCCGTTTGGTGACGGGGCTTGGCTGTGGAGGTAAGTTAACCTTGTAGTGAAATGAGTCAGTCTGATGATTCCATGACAAACCTAGGATTTTGATCATGTCATCCAGCTTTATGTCTTTGTCAGAGCTAGTAACCGGGTGTGGATAAATTGTGTCCATTAATTTTTGGCTATTGCTTGCCCATTTTTGTAATTCAAACCCAGCTTTACTTAGCAAACTGACCATCTCAGAATAAATTTGGATAGCTTCATCTTCAGTCTCACACCCACTCATTAAGTCATCCATATAGAAATCTGTCAGCACCCTTCCTGCAGCCAATGGATAATCTTGACCTTCATCTTTAGCCACTTGCTGTAAACTTTTGACTGCAAGATAAGGAGCTGACGAGACCCCGAAGGTTACACGTAACATCCTGTAATCCTTTACAATATCATCAGAACTCTCACGCCACAGCAGGCGTTGGAAATCAGTGTCTTTGTCCACGACTTTAACCTGTCTGTACATTTTGATAATATCTGCTATAAAGCAAATTGGATAAATACGCCATTTCATAATGATATGACGCAGTTCAGGTTGTAATCGTGGACCAACCAAGAGATCATCATTCAAGGACCTACCCATTGAGACCTTTAGACGAGCAGTCAAAAACTATGCGAAACTTGGTTGTGGATTTGTCACTGCGAATCACAGCATGAAAAGGCATGTACACACAACCAGGCTTCGCAGCTTCCTGCTGGTCTTGGATAAGTTCCATGTGATTGAGTGATAAATATTCATTGATCACTTTGGTATATTCTTGTTTTAGGAGTGGATTACTATTCATCTTTTTCTCCAATGAGAGAAATCTCCTTAAAGCTACTTTCCGTGAATCCCCGTACTGACATGACGGATCCTCATGACGGAATGGTAAACTAACAACATAGCGACCTGTACTGTCCCTAGTTGTAGTGGATGCATAATGCTCCTCACACGCTTGGTCTTCCTTAGACAACAAGGTGCGAGGCTGGTCAGTTTCAATTTCCCAGAATTTACGGAGAGTGTCATTGATGGAGCTATCCAGAATATGGGCAGTTATAAAGTTATTAGCATGGTTACTCACTTGTGTTTTTCCTGACAGGATCCAGCCCAGAGCGGTGTTTTGTGCTGTCAGGTTGGACGATGGATTCCGTACCATACCCTCTATCAGAGTCTGTCCATACACCTCAGCGCCCAGCAACATGTCCACATGCCCAGGAGTGTCATATCCTGGATCTGCCATCTTTAATTTCTTCAACTCTGGCCAATTATGAATCTCAACTTTCTGTGAAGGAATGGGATTAGTTACCTGTCTTACCATATATGCCTGAACAACACAACTAAAGGAGCCACAAGTGGATTGTATTTTGAATTGAACCTTGTGTTTAATTGGTGTTGACAATGGGATTTTCTCCCCACCCAGTCCTGAAGGATCAACACTACCATTTGCAGGTATCTTGTGTAACTGAAGTAATTGTACAGTATGCTCACTCACAAATGATATTTGAGAACCCTGGTCAAGAAATGCCCTAAGTGTATGACAATTTCCCTTATTTTCTACCTTAACTAATGCCGTAGTTAACATTACCTCACTATTGGGCATACTCGACCCTTCAGCAGCATGAGCCACAATGTTACTAGGTACTGGTTCCCTCTGCTCTGGCTTCTCCTGGATACCTTCACGCTGTTTGCCGTGGATCTTTTCCCCTTCACTGAGTCGGCTTGGTTGCACTGAAGGTGGATGCTCGCTGTCCAGATGCAGCAGGGAGTGGTGGCGACGACCGCAGCGCTTACATGATGTATCTCGCTTGCACTGTGTTGCAGAATGCTTTGCTCCAAAACAATTGAAGCACAACGCCTTATTTTTGACAAAGTCCCGCCGTTGTTGTACTGAGTCCTGGCTAAAACGCTTACATTGGTACAACAAGTGAGCCTCTGCACAGCATGGACAGGATATTGATAACGCTGTTGTAGTAACACTGAACACCTTAGGTCGCTCTGCTTCTTTTGGTTTTGTTTCTCTCTTGTTACTTGGATCTAGGAACTCTAATGCTCTGAATCTGGATTCCAGGAATGTTGAAAATTCACTAAAGGTTGGTAGTGTGTCTGAGTTATCACTGATCTTGTGTTCCCATAGTTTCCGGGATTTCTGATCAAGCTTCTGTATGACCAGGTGGATAATAATGAGATCCCAGGATGAAACATCTATATTCATGTTGGTGAGAGCACTTAAACATTCATTTGTTGTGTCCAATATTTGTTTGACACCATAACAAGATGCTGTGGATAAGGTCTTTTGGCTTATTAATCGATTGAGTATGCACGATGAGATGTAGCGTGTGTTACTGTACCTTTTCTTTAATAATGTCCAACATTGTTCATAATTTGCATCAGTTATGGGTGTGTGTCGTATTAATTGCTCTGCCTCACCTGTCAGATGACCTTTCAAGTAATGGAGCTTTTGCACAGGTGCTAAAGTTTGGTTATTATGGATCACAGATTCAAATAAGTCATGAAAGGTAGGCCACTCTGCATACTTGCCGGAAAACACTGGGATAATAATTCTTGGTAGCTTCACTGCACTGGATACATTGGATTCATTATTGTGTGAGTGAGCTATGGATATTGCCGGCAAGCTTGCTTGTGGTTTGATTTTGTCCAAGGCCTCTTTTAACTGACATTTATATTCGATGTATTTCTCTTCGACTCTGTCATAAGTCTCGGATGTGAAATAGGTGTTGTTGGGATCTTCGGATTCTAACACGATAGCTTGATGATTGTTCTCGAAACATTTCCAGTAGCCTTCTAACAGGTCTAACCTTGTTTCTAAGTATGTACTCGTAATCCGGGCCTTGGGCGATTTTTTGAAGTTAGATACGGCTTTATCTATCTTCTCTTCTATATTTTTCTGTAATTTGGTGTAAGAGTCGACTTCCATGATGATTTTGGTGGTGAACTTTCACTTGTTTTACAAACATCCGGTTCGAAGGACCATGTCCCAACCGCCTGGCCGGCACAATTTGGATTTGGATAAATCTGGTTCAATGGTGGATGATTATGCAATAAAACTTTGATAATATGAAAAGACGCATTGTATTATTACTTTTCACATACATTTATACCGTGAATCGACACTATAACTAATTTTCCGTTTTATTATAAAGGAAAGCGAACTAGCTAGTGCAGCCATTTTTTTGCAAGAGACAAAGCACAGATAAAATATCTTTGACATAAATCTAGGCCGAGCTGTTTGAGGTTTCAAATTAAACTATTTGCACAATGAATGGCAAATTACTCATAAATCTTATAATAATACATATAACGCTCAAACACCTGATCATATTTAAAGACTAAAATATCCTATAAACTGTTTTGGAATTCGCCTAGTTTCATAGTCTTTTTTTATTTTATTTTTTTTATTTTAACAAAAGTACATACACAATTACAATGATATGGTTTCGCCAAACTGCTTGACAGTTTGTTGGCGAAATACAGCACTCTTTACTTATAAAACTATAACTTATATTATATCTATGTATTAAGGTCTAATTTGGGTATTCGCAATGTTTTTTATACACTTTGTATTTTAACTTAACCTATTTTCTTTGAAAAAGGATTTCATTAACCATAATTTAACTTTATTTTTAAACGTATTTACAATGCAATTTATTGAAAATGCGAGGTATAAGGTACTTTCTCGTCCTTTGCCCGTAGTAATTACTCGACATCGGTTCTAAGTACTTTTTACGAGGTTTTAATCTAAGATTGCGATTGTAAGTTTTAGTTAACTTAAATACAGGACATCTGTACTGATCTATAGCTAATAAGTATTTAAACTTGGCATGAACAGGTAATATATTGCATTGTTTAAAAAGTATATTATAGTTTCCGTTACATTCTTGTTTCGTTTTTTTATTCACAATCGTTTTAATCAATCTCAGTTGTAAATCGTAAATCCTATTGAGATATGTTTTAAAAGTACGGCCGTATGCAATAAGACCGTAGCTGAGTATTGAGTCTGCTAATGCATGATATAATATGTGTAGTATAGGTCTACTTAATACACGCTTTAGGTTTTTGAGTTTACATAGTATAGCTTTGAGCTTATTACATACGCCGTCGATATGACACTTCCAGTTAAAATTATGGTCTATCGTAAGTCCTAGATACTTATAACTGTTTACAAATTCCAGAGGGTTACAGTTACATAATGCTAGCCCATTGTGTAAACATTCGTAGGTGTGTCCAATAATTTTAATACTTTCTTCTGGAATTTTAATTTTTGGAGAGTTTATAAGCATGCACTTCGTTTTGGTCACATTAAGTATGATGCCATTGTCGTGGGCCCATTTTAATATATTATTTATGTCGGATTGCATTTTCTGTTCTATAGCAGCTACGTCCCTGTCGGCGCACACCAGGCACGTATCGTCCGCGTACATATACGTGGAACAGTGTTCCACCACGTTACTAATACTGTTTACGTGCATGGTGTACCCGACCGGGCCGTACACAGAGCCAGTTGGTACCCCGTAAACAATATTTGCCTCCTCTCCTGTGTCCCCATTGATCATTGTACGTAATGTTCTGTTTTCCAGGTAGCTACGGAACCACTGATTCATTGGACCACGGATCCCACACTCTTGCATTGCATTGAGTAGCATTTCGTGGTCCAAAGTATCAAAAGCTTTTTTGAAGTCTAGAAACAGTACTACCACAAACAATCGACTATTTAATTTATCATTAATTTCATCAGCGAACTGCACCAGAGCGGACGATGTACTTTTACCCTTTCTAAAACCGTGCTGAGTAGGGGATATTATGCTATGTTTGTCTAGAAATGAATGAATCCTCTTAATAATTACTTTTTCAACTATTTTATTTACAACCGATAATATAGCTATAGGGCGGTAGTTGGAATACTCCATGTGGCTCCCTTGTTTGTATATAGGTCGAATAATGGCTTTTTTTAGCGTATCTGGGTACACACCCTGTTTAATGCACATATTCACAAAGTTCGCCAACACAGGACTTATATCTTTCTTTATATACTTCAGATCTTGCACTCTAATGCCGTCAACGCCCGGCGATTTACGCGTGTTTAATTTATCAATGGTTTTTTCGATCTCGTAAGGCGTTACCTTTTCATATCGCAATGATACGGTACTCTCGGTTACATACGTTGAACGATCTAAGAATTTATAATCACAGTTATGTTTAATTGCGCTTATTTCGTCTGTAAATATTTTCGCGAAATTTGTGCATATGTTCCGTACATTGTCAGTTTTTCCTAAATACTTCAATACAACACTATCCAAACTTTCTTTTTTATTCCCTACCCAGCTATTTATAGTTGCCCATATTTTTCTATAGTCGCCCTTACATTCTAAATTTTGTTTTTTTCTATACTTATTTCTAGTCACATTTATTAATTTATTAGTTCGATTTCTATGCCTAGTATATTCCAGCCTTAAACACACACTTTTTTGACAAGCCTTCCGCCTTCTGAACAATTCATCTCTACGGCTTATCATTGTTTTTAATTTATTGTCAATCCACGGTTGAGTTTCAAGCGATTTTTTCACTACTGAACTGGTTTTACACACACTATAAATTTTATTAAACACACTGTAACGTAATACGTTACATGTTTCGTAAAAATAGACCTTAAGAACTACTACTACTACTAATTAAAATATATTTACAATCCTAAACTAAAGTACATACCAAATTATACAAAGATACTGTCTTAAAACTAGGTAATTTAGATTATAAAATCATCATCACGCTGGTTAATTTAAATATGTCGCGCCATAGTTACAACATTCACTCATAATAATGTTCACATTCGCGAGTGCATGAATGTATGCACTGAACGGAGCGCTGTGTCATCGCGCACGGTCGTTGGCTCGTTCATTTTTACCATTGCAGTTGAGTGGAACGCACGTCGCTTAATTATCGATCTCTGCTACGGATCAAATATCGAAACCGTAATCGAATTTTAACTTCGTCCCTACGTGTTCCTCAACCATAATAAAATCACTGTGGTGTTTAATTATGTTTTTAAGTGTACCCCGAATTGGGGTCCAAAGTCCAGAGTGACTTTGTTGGCTTCCTGCTTGCCGCCCGCTTGCCGTTTTGCTACTGGCGTGCTTCTGGCCCTTTCCCCGACTCAGCGCCACGCAGTTCCGAGCTGCGCTGAACTCAGCGCCGACCAGAAACACCAGCGCCTACCACCACGGCACCGTCAGGGGAGTACTTCGGCTGCAAACGATTAGCGGAATCCGATCCTTATAAAGTATTAGCGCGAACCACGACATCTTACCCGTTTTTACCATCTGAGCTGGTTGTGGTAAAAATAAAATATTTTGCACCGTTCTTCTGCCTATTCATTTATAATTTCCCACACCTAACGGGACATCTAGTAGGTTAGAACGTTCTAGAACGTGACACTGGCGCCCAACGTGGGGCCCGATCTTGAGCCGGGAATGGTATACGATTCGCGCTTTCTTCTGCGCGACCGCTTCAAATCATCATTATATTCATTTACCGCATTCAACTGTTGCTCGGTTGGTCGCGACCGACTGACTGGTGCGAAAGCAGGGTACACGTCGTTAAAGTATGCGCGGTAGTCATTTATTATGTACTTAGCAGGTCCGTTGTAAAATAGTATATTATTTATTACGTACTGTATGTCAAAATGCAAGCTCAACGTTTCTAGGAGCAACTCGCGGTCAAGGCCAGTGACGGAAGAATCAAAGAAGGTGGTACATGCCTGCAGAGTATAGCCAGGGGCACCTGTCTCAAGGTCGAAAACCACGTCCGCCGCGGTCAGGTTACGATGTCCGATGTTAACACTGAAGTCACTCCCATACTGGAGGTTGACGTCTTGGCGTAGGGTGGTGTTATGGAAACAATTGCAAAATAGAAGAGTAGCGGAAGCTACAAAGAATTTTTCGTAAAGGCTTGGCCACACACAGAGCGCGACGCAGCGCCGCGTCCACGCCGCGTGATGCCGACGCGATGCATGGTCACACAGAGCGCGCGCGGATCGCGCCGGCCTCACGCTCTCAACACGCCCTCATCACGCGGCGTTCGTGCGGGGCGCGGCGTCATGCGGGCGTGACTCGCGCGCGGAGGGTCGCTCATTCCTTCCCAAGCCATAGATCAGAGTGTTTGTTTGTTGTTCGAAGCGACGCTACTATACGAAAATGTCGAGTGAATCGGACGACTCTGACATTGAGGACACTCTTTTGTTACTGGCGGCCGCTTCTAGAAAGCGTCCAAGAATGTGGGTTCATCCAATTAATACTAAAAGATTGGAATATGGAGAATATAACAGATTGTGCCGGGAGTTACAATCGGATGAAGAAAAGTTCTTTTCATACTTCCGCATGTCCAAAGGCAGCTTTGAAGAACTTCATAATATTTTGCAACCATTCATAACGAAACAAGACACTAATTGGAGACTGGCAATTAGTTCAAAAGAAAGACTGGCGATTTGTTTAAGGTTTGTATTGATTGTTTTGATTATTACAACATTAACATTATGCCTTCTTTATAATCTCACTTATAACCTGTCTTAATATTGTAAGTACTTTAGAAAATATTTAAATTATAATTTTAAACAATAACACAACATAGGGGCTATTCATAAATTACGTCATTTCAAATTAAGGGGGGGGGGGGTCTGGACATCGGATGACGGTAGCATGAAGTAGGAGGAAATGGGGTCATTTGAAGCATGATTTTTGGATGATTATAGGGGGGCGGGTCAAAAATCGATGACGTAATTTATGGACAGCCCCATAACATAAAACGGCCATTTGCTTAAGGTTTATTTATTGATTGTTTTGATTATTATAACATAAACTTAATGCCTTATTTATTTTATAATCTCACTTATAATCAGTCTTAATATTGTACTTTAGAAAATTATTACAACATTTATAATCTCACTTATAAGTCTTAATTTTCATAGTACTTAGAAAATATTCGAATTATGATTTTAAACAATAACAACTATGGATTGCAGAACCGGTACTGTTTAAAAGAACCGGGATTTTCGGTACCAGGCAAAAATGGAACCGGGATTTCTCGGTATTTTCGGTACTTTCGGGACTGCCTTAAAAAATCAGTTTTTATCTAAATTTTCATTAAAAAAAGCGTAAAACGACCATGAATCTTTCTCTAAACATGATAGGTATTTAATTCTTTACGACGTGTCTTTAAGCCACACGATAATTGCCTACATTAACTGTCGTACTTAATATACAAATAACTAATAATAATATGTATACAATTATTTATTGTAGAAACACTTATGTTCTTAAAGTTTCAAATTACAACAATATAAAATATACTACAAATTAAATTATTTTCTGAAAATATTTTAATTTGTTTTTATCAAGTAGAAACACTACTATATAAATTATAAACTGAAATTAATGCCATATACTAAGAAAAAGTGACCAAGGCCTCCAGTGCCCCAGGCTGGAATCGAACCAGCGTCCTCTGCTATCGCGGCAGGTGCCTGAACCACTCGGCCACCGGGTCACAGCGGCATTAGTCAAATTTTTCCAAGTATATGCGCTTCTTACTGAAGGCTTGGTCACTTTTTCTTAGTATATGGCATTTATTTCAGTTTATAATATAAAATATTATTCATATAATATTTTATTTAATATTATTCATTAATATTATTCATATAATATTTTATATTGTCGGCATTGTCAAACTCATTGAATATTTCTGTTTTGATTTTAATATGTGGACAGCCATAAAAGTATTATAATACAGTAATTTTATACATTTCGCGTTTGCGTTAAATCCGGTAGTTCTGATTTTTGCAGACGTGTTTATGATGTTGGCCCAATGAATAAGACAAGTTGGTGACTTCGAGCGCTGAACAAAACTTTGTCAAATATCGAAAAATCCGCGAAAATTTCGGTTTTCTTTAGATTTGGGCGATTATAACTCTAAAGGACTAGTTTTTGACAGTACCTTCCTTAGACGTTTTTAAAGAAGCCTAAATTTGCTACAATACGAGATTAGAACTGTCTCTATAGATTGAATAGTTTCCGAGATAAAGGCTTTCAAAATTTAGATATTTTTGAAATTGAGCTCGTAAGCTAAGTGAGTGCAGTGTGCACTTTTGACTCAGGCGATGCCGTACATACCGTACATACCCTCCAAAAAGGGAGGGGTTTGGGGGGTAGGCACGGTACGATCTCGTAGCTACTGGGCCAAATCAGCTTTGTTTGACCCTATGAACAATCGTGCCAAACAGCATCGCCTAAGTCAAAAGTGCATACTCACTGCACTCAGCTTACGAGCTCAATTTCAAAATAATCTAAATTTTAAAAGCCTTTATCTCGGAAACTATTAAATCTACAGAGACAGTTTTAATCTCGTATTGTAGCAAATTTAGCCTTCTTTAAAAACGTCTCAGGAAGGTACTATCAAAAACTAGTCCTTTAGGGTTAGAATCGCCCACAACTAAACAAAAACCGAAATTTTCGCAGGTTTTTGATTATTGACAAAGTTGCGTTCGCCGCTCAAGGTCACAAACTTAGATTATTTATTGGGCCAACATCATAAATAAGTCTGCAAAAAAGCAGTTGACTTGACGCAGAAGAGCCACGTTACAAAATTCTACAATTTCACTGGATTATTAGTATTATCAGCCTTAAATTGATATTCTATCAAAGTATGTTTCTTTAAAAAACATGATATTTCACTCTAAGTAACAGAAAACAGTCAAAAATTGTATTGGAAATGTTAGTCCCGAAAATCCCGAAAGTACCGGGATTTGTATTTTAAATTCCCGGTTCTTTGCTTTGCTCAAAATCCCGGGAATTCCCGGTACTTTCGGTTCCGGTATTTCCCGTAACAACATAAAACGTAAACTTTCACAAAAAACATGGAGCATCTAGTCAGATTCAGGTTCTGGATTATTAAAGCGTTCTCGTTCTACAGCTATCTCGACTATATTAAAATCACTGTCAACTTCCCTAGTCGTTTCTTCATGGCTGTCTACGCTGCTGATCATGGAATATGACGGCGACAAAACAAACGATACTTGATTAGTACGCGAGGATTCCTCGCGTAATGATCGCAGTTCTGCCTCGGAAAATAATTTGGCTAACTCTAGTTTTATTTTGGTTTGCAACTCGGGTGAAAATTTTTTAAATGTTTCTGCGTAACTTTGGAAAAGGTAATCAATTGAATCTTTGGCTTTATTAGTTTTGGGTTTATTGTTTAAATAATTAATTATCTTATTTAATGGGTCTTCGCTTTGTCGCGATCCGGATGTTCTACGTTGTGATGAGGGTGGAGTCTCTCTTTGTGAGTACTCAGGCTCCACCGGGTTCGGAGAGAGCGAATGCTGTGATGAAGAAGGCACCTGCGCCACAGGAGATGATTGAGGAGGAGATGGTTGCGGTGAAGGAGGCGGTTGTGGTGAATTTGTGTTGTCGCTGTCCGTTGAATTTGTTTCATTTGATTGTGTTATGTTTGAAGATCGGGGCCGAACCACATTGAAATCATCCAAGAAGCGTAGCTGCTCTGCCCAAATATAGTTGCTAACTATTCTTCCGGAGCCTGTCTTTCCTTTTAATATTCTTTTATTTTTAAAATACCCGTCTCGGATTGTCTTCCATTTTTTCTTTACTGCATCACCTAAAATAATAATAAATAAGCGTTATTAAAATAAAACAATACATTATTCATTAGATCCGTTTTCGAGATCGCGAATAGAGAGAGATAAATTAAATGTAAATTAAACGAAAATTTTAAAAACCGGCCAAGTGCGAGTCGGACTCGCGCACGAAGGGCTCCGTCCGTACCATTATACAAAAACAGCATAAAATCACGTTTGTTGTATCGGAGCCCTACTTAAATATTTATTTTATTCCATTTTCTATATTTGTTGTTATGCAACAGAAATACATGATCTGTGAAAATTTCAACTGTCTAGCTATCACGGTTCATGAGATACAGCCTGGTGACAGACAGACGGACAGACAGACAACAGAGGAGTCTTAGTAATAGGGTCCCGTTTTTACCCTTTGGGTACGGAACCCTAAACATTAGTCTACTAATTTTTTTTTCATTCTCGAAAACACGAGTACATTTCATATATATATATATACTACTACTTGCACAATAATTACGTGGTTTCGGCATTTCGAAGCGAGCGCGGGAAACGTGGCGGTGCGAGCGCTCAGGCGGGCGTTCGGCGGCCCTCTGTCGGTTGTATCGTCGACTATACGCCGAGCGGTAGGCATATAGCGCGCGGCCTTGAGCGTGTGAGGGAGGCCTGGCCGTGCGCCGTCGCAAGTTTCAAAGGAAATGCCGACAAAGGAGCCGTGCGCACTTGATCGCAAGAGACTTCGTATTTGTGCCTACATATTTATACCGACGGACGCGCGCTAGGTTTTCTTGTCTCAGTAAGGGCGGTATTCCACCTGTCAAATTTCCATCCAATTTCTTTGTCCAACGTCAGTGCATCTCACTCTCTCATTAAGCAAAATGTGAGACAAAATATACAAATTGGACAAAGATATTGGACAGATGGAATACCACACTTACACACAAAAAAGTGTCTCAAGATTTTCATACGTAGGTAGGTATTTAACGTATTGAAAATCTAGGGACACAGTTTTTTAGGGTTCCGTACTAGGGTTGCCACCTTTTTACTAAGCAAAAAGAGTAGTTCTCATCTTAATTCAAAAAATAAAAAGTACACACCATAAAAATAAAGTATTTTATTTTATTTTTTTAAATACATACTTTTTGTTCGACTTGGCGCTGTCTAACAATTTTTTATCAGTTTTAAAAATATTTATTGCGTCTAAACAGGGTAAACAGAGGTTTAGGTACACTAATAATTCGTTTCGAATCAGCTTCATTGAAGCTTTGTTTCTGTCGTCCCGCCACTTCGCATTCATTACGGAAAACACCCTTTCTGTAAATGCTGAAGTGGCGGGAACGGACAGTAAACGTGAGATCACTTTAAATATATTGGGAAACAAGGTTTCCTGGGAAAATATTGATTCCCATTTTTTAGCTGTGCAGGATTCTTTAAAACTGCTGTTGTATATCTTTTCCCTCACATCATTTAGAAGGTTTACTTCTGTGTAAAGGCAATCTATATCCAATTTAGATTACATATTCAACATTTCAGTAATTTTTAAGATCTCTTGAAATGATAATGCAGAATTTAAGTCAAAATGACTTATAATAGCTAGCCAGTTATCAGGTTTAAAGTTGAACCATTTTTCTAGGTAACTTACAGCTTTTTCTATAAATAGATCAAAGTTTTTTAAAATTTTATTTTTTAGGCCCTGTGAAGATTGCTCAAGTAATTCTATTTTCTGCATTGTTATAAACCCATAAAATTTATCTTCTTTTCTTTTCAGTAAATCTTTTTTTATATTTGTCATTATGTTAAAAACATCCAATACTGTGATAGAATCACCCTCTAAGCTCTTCACAGTTTTACAAAATACATTTAATACATGGCTACAGAAATTTAAATACACTTCTATTAAATCTTTATCTTCATTCAATAATAATAAATTTTGCATTATTATTGGGCAATCTTCACCTAGACTAATAAAATAATTCCTTATTGGTGCCCAGTTTTTTAGAACTGTATCCACACAAGGCAAGAGTGAAAGCCAGCGTGTTCCTACATGGCGTTTCAGTTCGTGGAAATTACCATCAGCAGCTTCAACAAATTTTTTTAAGTCTTCTCTCCTAACTGCTGAATGAGCAAAGTGACTGTAGATTTTTAAAATCACGTTTTCTATATCATAAGACAGGAAATCCATGGCACGCTTTACACAGTTGTGAATAATATGTGCATGGCAATTGCCTTTTAATACATCAGGGACCTCCTCTCTAATATTAGTAAATAAAGAATGTCGAGCACCAAAGTTTGCATTTGTGTTATCAGCACTAAATCCAGAAACATTCTCAAAAGTCAAATCCAGGTTTTCTAATGACTCCTTTATAGAACTAAACATGCCATCTGCACTTTCATTACTATTTTCATAGAAATCCAGCAACTTAGTTTGAAGACCATTCTTTGCAGAAAAATATTGCACAACAAGTGGAAAAAGCTTAATATTTTTTTTATTAGAGGCATCTGTTTGAAGGCTGAAGTACTGGTCTTCATTTTTTAAATCATCCACAACACCCTGAAGAGAATATGGCCCCAACACCTCAGTCACTAAAGCTTCCATTTTTGTTCGGCCTAACCGTATGCTGGTGGCTGTGCTTGAGTCAACGTAGATAATTTTATTTAATTTCACTAGACAATCCATACTGTTGTATGAAAGATTATGTTTTATAGCATGATATGTCAAGGCAAGCTCAGCCGCTGAAACATTCTCAGTGTTATTGTTGAGACATGCAGTGTTAGATGTAGATGGAGTTGTCAGGAATTTACTTAAGAGCCCAGATGTTTTTTTAATTTCCATTCTTTTTTTGTGTGTATTAGTATTCTCATGTTGCTTTATCTGGAAAAAAAAAAAAAAACAAACTATGTTACCTCCACCTTCACCCTTCACCACCCTCTCAGGCCCTCAATAAAACAAGACAAGTATGTATGATACAAGTACATATTTATGTACTACATTATTCTTACTAACACAAAATTGAACAGAGTCACAGACACACCATGGCAGTAAGTTAGTTTAGTAATTTTAGTATGCACAAAAACACTCAAATAATACAGTATAGTTAGTTAAGTTAAGACTGTTAGAGTTAAAACATGCACCAGTAACTTGACCAAACAACTAACCGTGAATGAAACTGTATATTAATCGGAATTGTATACCTGTCTTTGAAGTGTGTGTAGGTACTAGGTACGGTCAGACGGTCACATCTATAAATATATAAACAGTCATAAATATGGTTACACCCTTATTACATTGACAATAAGGTGTAACTGTTTACATATTTATGTTCCATCTGTACCTATATTTATGGAGCCGACTGTACTACATAAATTATATAATATGTTAATATGTAGTATGAAAAATATTATTTTTGGCACATGGCTTAAAAATTAATGTATTCAAATTCTTCAATAAAAAACCAGTTAAAAGGCTTCATTTCATTAATCCAAATAGGTAAACTAGGTAATCTATGTAGTGTAGCCCGTGAAGGGTAATAGAATAGGTACCAAAAAAAATTAATGCTCACCTGACCTACGCCACCTGTTCCGATAACAATAACAACACCACACGCTGTGCATTTTGCATTAAAATCGTTAGTTTCATCCTTCCTTCTTTAGCCAAGGGAAATCGGCTTCCCATTGAAATTTATATTTTTGTGCACGTTTTTCTACTTTACGTTTTTTTACCACGCGAACAGTCCCATCTTCGTATTCTTCGTCACTTAAGTCACTTTCCATTTTAAATTTAAGGAATCTAACAGTCAAAACACCTTTTAACACTGTTTTAAAACTTATTCTCAACAAAAGTTTAGCGCAGAATCACACACAACACAAGAGACAAGACAGAAAAACGACAGATATTGGGGAATGGGGATACCGCGAAAATTTTATTGACACTATTGACAGTGGCAGTGGCAGCTGTCAATGTCAATTTCAAAATGCCAAGCGGTAATGGGGCCCACAAACTCATGTCCAACCAACGTCGGTAAATGAAAAGGACGCAGCGATGCGTTCATATATCTGCGTCCCTTATGTTTGCCAACGTTCGCGTTGGTCATGCATGTGTGTAGGTAGGCCCCATAAAATGCGAAATGTAATAAAATTTCGTTCAGAAACATACTCTAAAGTATTTTACTGTTCAATTTAAGTATGAAAATTTATAAAATATGTGTGTTTTACTTAAAAAAATACTAATCACTGATGAATGTTGTAAATAAAGTATTTTGGCGTACTTTATGTGTTTCGTAAAAAATAACGTACACACGGCTAAAATAGAGTACAATACTTTATATTAAAGTACGGGTGGCAACCCTAGGATTCCGTACCCAAAGGGTAAAACGGGACCCTATTACTAAGACTTCGCTGTCCGTCCGTCCGTCCGTCCGTCCGTCCGTCCGTCCGTCCGTCCGTCCGTCCGTCTGTCTGTCACCAGGCTGTATCTCACGAACCGTGATAGCTAGACAGTTGAAATTTTCACAGATGATGTATTTCTGTTGCCCCTATAACATCAAATACTAAAAACAGAATAAAATAAAGATTTGAATGGGGCTCCCATACAACAAACGTGATTTTTGACCAAAGTTAAGCAACGTCGGGAGTGGTCAGTACTTGGATGGGTGACAGTTTTTTTTTTTGCATTATGGTACGGAACCCTTCGTGCGCGATTCCGACTCGCACTTGCCCGGTTTTTATTTTCCGTTATTTATATAGGTAAGTATTTATTAATGATACACGTTTTCGTATTTTTTTAGGTACCTAGCTACGGGGGATTCGTACAAAACGATTGCGTTTTCTTTTCGTGTCGGGCGTTCCACGGTAGGCGGCATAGTTGATGAGGGCCTCCTGTTTGCCCACATTTGATAAGGCCATCAGTTTTGACATGAGCTTCGGGTTGCAGGGTCTTATGCTCAGGAGGTCCCGTACCAGACGATCCTTCTCGTGGCTCATGGTGTCAGAGAACAGAGGCTTGACCTCTCGATTGACAACAAGGTCTGGAAGGCCCTCTGCTATCTTGGCTTTTAGGTAGTTTTCTGGTTGTCGTGGCAGGTGGAGGGGAAGAGATTGCGGGTCCTTTATGAGCATCACCGGGTCGGGGTTCTTTGTCAGGGTTGTTGCCACGCGCAGCATGTGTTGTCTGTGTCTGGGGGAGTCCAAGAATGTGCGGATCAGGCTGAGGTTGCAGGTTAAGGGGTCTTGCACCGCACGTGTGCAGAAGTTGGGGAATAGGGTTATGGGGTACCCTCCTAGAATCCGGGAGACGGAGAGCAGAGAGGCCTTGTACTCTGGTGGATAGGACGTCAGAACAGGGTGCCGGGACTCAAGCAGGAACGAAGCTTCAAGTATTGTAACCCAGAATGATGTAACGGGTTGGTGGTCTTTCTGTGCCCCTGCCATGCCCGTAGAGAATAGGCCCGCCAGGTCGCTGTTTATCGAGGGGATGGTTTGGTTGGCCTCGCTGGCGATTCGTGATATCCGTTTCAGTGAGGAGCTCACTTGACTTCCTTTGTAGAAGAACTCCCTACCGTACTCTAGCAGTGAGGTAGAGACCCACGTCTCCTCCAGCTTTAGTGTTATACCCGCTCTGGTGCACAGGTCCCTGAGTACAGTCTGGAACCACGTGATATATTGGTCCTTTGTCATGGCGTATCTTTCAAGGACTTGATGGGAGGGTACACGAAGATAGATAACTTGATTATCCCCCTGGCCAGTCAAGGTGGCTACAGTACCGCATCTCCAGGAGGCCACCAGTATGAGCATTATGGTTGCAAGCGTCCAGCCCTTCTGGCGCATGCCCTCCATCCATGCTTCGGGGCCGTGTATGCATCTGGGACCGTTCTTGGGGAGGCCGTCATCGCCCTGCTCAGGGGGGTGGAATCTGTCCTGGAATAACAGAATGGACTCCAGAGGGAACGTCTGTGTATAGGCAAACACATTATGGAGAGCCATAAGTCTGTCCAACTCCTGGAAGAGGGGTTTAGATGATAAGAACACTAATGTTAATAATAATGTATTTGAGCTGTTCATCCTCTGAATGCCTCTCTCGGCTTTGGCACTGTGAATCGGCATGACCTGAGATTTCGTACAATTTCTGATGATGTTGTAGAAATGTGCTGAGGCACACCGTTTCTGAGTCTGATCTGATTGTTCATCTGTATTTGTGCTGAGCTGATAAAGAACAGGATCCTGAGACTGGTCTGAGCATTCATCAATGTTTGTGCTGAGCTGATTAATAATTTGATCCTGAGATTGGTCTGAGCATTCATCAATGTTTGTGCTGAGCTGATTAATAATATGATCCTGGGACTGGTCTGAGCATATCTGTGCTAAACTAACTGATCTCTGATCTGAGACTGAAAGCAGGATCCTGAGATTGGTGTGAGCGATTGAGCGTTTATCGATGGCTGAGCTGAGCTGAGTAGGATCACGGCTGCGATTTGTCATCTCTGGTCCGTTACTGATCTCTCTGTTTACCTATGACTAATAGTATTTCCCACAATCATGAGCGTTCGGTTCCAAATTGCTCCGAGCAGTCCTTAATTCCAACGTGGCAACACCGATTTGATATCAAATATCGGTGTTGTTAGACAGTGAGAACTCAATTCGCGTTATATTTTATCTATGACTACCATCTGTGATGTTATATGCTGCTTTGCTCTTATGATATCGTTAATAACTTGTTTCACTACTTCAAGGGTCACAACTTCTACTACACGTATACATAATGTCCAGCATAATTTGCGTAGTTAAACAACTGTAACTTTATTAAACACCGCGGCGACCGCGCGATCGAACCATAGTTATTACACAGACAAAAGCGACCGTCTTATCCGAACGTGAAGTATATATGTAACCTAAGTTCCCACTTTTCTTTACTTAATACTACTGGCAGTAATCTACTATGCGAAGTATAAGTAATCTACTTGCTTATTCATTAAACCTACTGCTGACCTAACCATCTCTACGCGTATCTACTTCATGTCCGGCAGCCCTCCCCAGCCAAGGAAGAATTACGCTATTCTCATTTAATCACAAATGAAAATGTAAAAGAAAGAACCTATCTACAACTCGAGAGAGACACATTCTTTTTTATTTTCTTAAACTAAGCTAAGGATATTTAACAGACTTGTCAAATCAGGCACTTATTTCGAGTCAAGTCACCTTTTCTTGTAGTTCATTCTGATTTATCAAATAGATATTGTGCCAAAAATTACTGCAGTTTTTATTTTTCTAATCATTTTCTGATGCTGGTGTGAAATAATCTAGTTTAAATAGGTTGGGACAGTCGTGTCAGCCTCTCTATTAGATCTGAAAGCCATCAATGTATTTAACCTGAGCTACACGCAAATAATATAAACTAAGCACTTTATTTTCATCTTGGTTAGTTACAAAACCTGTCAACAACTCTTTTTTACTGCGTTACATTTACATTCCACATATATATCAGTCATGCTAAGGATCGTAGAAACAGCATAGCAAACTGTACCGAGGTACCGATTCATTACAACTTTACATGCCTATTCTTTAATTGATGTAACCGATCAGATCTTCAAGTGTAATAATCGCCAGCTTCCCCTATTACGGTATTTTCCCTGCTGTGTCTATCAAATTGACCCACTCTGTTTCCTTTATTCACGAATTTTCACTTCACAGCTTTGACAACCATGAGAGACATAGAAGGGTACTCACTCAGTAGCAAATACTCAATGTGTGGCAATTAATAGAGAATACAGTGGGCGCGGCGTCTGTATGCTCTTTAAAGGCTTTCGCAAAGACTTTTGATTTCCTTAACTGGAGTAAAATGTCAGGGTTATGAGCGAAATGGGGATAACACGTCGAGTTATCTTTTTAAAGTTGATCAAGGAGTGCAACTGTTCACTAACATCGGTGAATACATAATGAGTATTGGAAGGCTGTTAGGGTGGTGTCTGATTTGGTATTGGTAGCCAACTTGTCAATAGCCTCAGTTTTGCAAATGGCATGACTATAATTAGATTAAGTGTCTGTGAAAAATAACCTGTGGTTCTGCTTCTAAAATTGAGCATGTCTGATATAAGTCCATAACTCCATTCTCCGGATCCAGACCAGATTCATACCCTAGGATCAAAAGAAATAAGACGAAGTTGATGCATGTCGATCTTCCTGGTAAAATGAAGAGTACCAATGAATTGCACGATCTAGAGGCAAGTTGTTGGTTTACTTGGGATCTTAAATAAGCGACGATGGCGTTTTCGACCAAAGGGTGGTCAGAAGAGTTCAGATGCATTTGAGATGTGGTGCTGGCGAAGAATGCTTGGATGCAGTAGGTGAAATTGCATCAAGTCTCGACGAACTCAACATCAAACCGAGGCTATCCACTATTTGTACTCATCACGCACGTACTTTCTTCTGCTATCGAGGCAAAAGAGGATCCTATAGTCTGGAGAAGCTCATAATCACTGGCCACATGGCAAGGAAGCGTAGGGATAGGGATGGATGTATGGCCACACGGTGGGCGAACAGAAAAATATTAAAGACAAAGCCACATTACAGGCTAGCATATCTAGGTACTGATGGTGAGCACTGGTAGAACCACACAGGATAGGTGTCCAACTGTCCACTGTGACTCATGAGGATAGGGCAACGAATAAGACTGATAACTCTGTCTTGTGACTATTGGTCCTGTAGTAGTCGTACATAAAACAAATACCATGTCCTTAACACTATGATATTTCACAGCAATATTAAAATTAATGAAGAAAGATACCTGTCGAACTTCATTATATGACATCTGATTCTAATTGTGATTCTGATTCTTGTGTAGCTCCAGCCTGCATTTTATATCTCAATATTCTGATTAAATCTGATAATCAAGCTAACACTTGATGCTACGATCATACACCAATAATTATTTGGCTCATGATTAATCTCTTCCTGTTAAAAACAATACACTCTTTTTCTTTGGGCAGTCGTGTAAAAATAATGTTCACTCGCATCACAATGTCTGTTGAGATAGACGACAGACAACCCAACCCTACATGCCAAAGGTATGCTTTTGCCGAGTTTTCAATAACAGGCATTATAACTACATAATATTACAATCACCTAATGTTGGTACACACTGTATTATCCCTACTATTTTATTAACATGTAAGCAAAATTTGTGTTGACCGTCTGTCAAGATAAGATATTTATCCGATACGCTGTTGAGCCTAGAATAAATACTATATGATATAAAAGGCTAATTTCTAGCCTAGTGTTGAAAATTATAAAATTAATTATTATTATTAATGTTTCGTCTAGACCGTCTAGTATTATTACAGTTTACCACACAACATCTATCGTGACCCATTTTTATTGTAAATATGATTTTTAAGGCAAAAAGAAACGTGAACAAAACAACTGAAAAGTATGTGAATTGACAGAAACACTGCTTGCAAACTTGTCATATTTAGCCACATCAAGCGCTGAGTTTGTTTCGGCTCCCCCCACCACTTGCTTTGCACACAGCGAATACCTACTATTCCTTTTCGTTACATAGACATAGGTAATATACTCTGTAACAAATGCTCTTGTGTCTTTGTCATTATGCAATTATTTAATTTCAGAACTACTTGCACAGAGTGGGATAATGACTACTATCATTGCTTACGGTGGCGTCGTTGATCGGGTCGCCACTTTCCCGAATGAAGGTTGAGGGAGGCGATGGCTGAGATACGCGTCATACTCGTGAAAGGGTGCTGTTTGTGGAGACTGGTCTGTTTAAGCTTACACGAGCTATTATACTTAGTAACTTTATTTTTATTAATTAATTACAGTGAGACGCTTCATTCTGCTCTCGTATGTTTCTTTTCTCTTAATGAATGTGTTAATTATACAGGATATTGACTCTTGGAGACCCTATACATCTGTAAGGATAATTTGATAAACTATATAATCTTATAGTTCTGCCACCTAGAGACATTTACACCTCTAAATATTATAGATTTTTGTTATGTTTTGTATCTGTATTTTTTATGTAATTCGACATTAAGAGACCATATACATCTCTAAGTAATTGTAATCCAGTAAAGGATGGTACGGCAGTGTTTGCTTCGCGCTCGACTTGGCGGGGGCACTGCCGTGCCCCCAGATACGTTAGTTTGAATTGTTAGTTGTATTTTATAAAATTGTTAATGACTTGTTATTATTTTTGCTTGTATGTAAATTCAATGTTGACGTGTAAAAGTGCCCTTGTGGCCTATTTGCTGAATAAATGTTGATATTTGATATTTGATTGTTAAAAATACGTTATCACATTTATTGAAATAACCGAATACTTGAGAATTTCTCTTATTCAGAAACCTATCCACCATGGTCTTACTACCGTCTCTATAATTATTATGAGTATTTAGTATCTCGATTGGGTAGGCGATATCAATTAATATGTGTTGCTTGATTCCAATTCATTTAACAAAATCAAATTAGTTATGCACGGCTAATGGCTATTCTTAATATCTACCACTCCCTTATCTATTTCTGTTCGAGTAAAAGTAAAGTATGTACTATGTACTTAGAAGTATCTAAATCAGTTAGCAGATAATATAGAAACCACTAGCCCATTCAATCAGTATGCCTTTCATTGGGAGTCTTTTCAATAATAATTTATTTTAGCATTTTTAACCCTTTAGGTTTGGGTAATCGTATGTACTTACATACAATACACAATTCAGAAGTTTAGTTAATCTTTATCTAATCACTAATCTATGGACTTTCCACACTAAGAATCAATGGTTCAGTAATAATAGGAAGTCATTATACCTTAGGGTATTGCTTAAGTGCAAACATATTAGTGGTGGCTTATACTAAACAGTTTTGCCTTTGTCATTTACAGTTATCTAAGTTGATATTTACTGATTCTCTGATAACAATCTATATTGGAATGTTAATTGGGAATAAATTAAGATAAGGCTTTATTACATCAACAGACAAGTCTTTAGAACCTTAATGTAACGCTGATTAAACGCAATCCATAAAGTAAGTGAATATTGTTTAAATTAATTCGGCAGTTTTTATTCGTTTACAATCATTTTACCTGTTTATTGTTTCAGAACAGAAATATCATGCATGCCAATTGAGTGTGTTACTGTTGGTAAATCTAGCGAGCCCCATTTTTGGCAGTTTGCTGGTAGCATTGGAATGGCTGAGTGATTCTGATTGAGTTCCAATGATGTTCCTGGTCCTTTGAGTTTGAGTAGTATGTACATTGTACATGACAGGCATTGTAATCTGATTTCAAGTGCCTCCTGCATTTTCATTCAGGCACATTACAACTAAATTATACCGACTTCTAAGAAACCAATCCGTTACAATTCCTTACGATTGTAACAACAAACAACGATGAGGCAAGAAATTCCATATTAGCATCTCTTATGAATTATGATATGAGTGGTTCTTGTCCTTCGAACGAGGTGAGTGTTAAATTCGAGTTGTTAATTAAACTCAATGGTTCTGATTAAAGCCCAGTGAAAATATGTTTTGCATACCATTATAATAGCCTGGTTTGGTTGTCTGGAAGATATTAATCTTTTAGCGATAAGTCCGCCCGTTGTGCACCATAGTATAAGTGATGTGTTAAGTTTCTTTACATATTGGTGAGCAATAAAGAATATTGTGTTGTTGTAAAAATATTGATCATATAAGTATAAGGCTCATACGTTAAATGAAAAGATACGCAGTATAAATTGTTGTCAATTCACCACACTTGCGCTCACGACTAGTTTAATCATGGCTGAGCTGATAATTTGTGGTGAAGCGGGTATTCTGCAAGCAATGCATGTTCTAGAAAAGCATGCAATCCAGTAAGAATTAACTTGGCGTGGAACATTATGATCACAAAATATTGTTTACCACCAATGTAACTAGATACCGATGTAATCGAAAATATACAAGATCGGAGGTCAGACCTAAACTGGTTTGTAAGCAACAACAGTTGGTAAGCCATAATATCAACTACCCGCATTAAAAATAAACATTCAATTTGGTATTAAAACTATTCGGCCACACAACAATGAATGTGAGATTATGATTCTTATTATTTTAATATTAAGTCCTGCAACGTTACAAACAAAATTGCAAAGGGATAGATGCCAACAAATTCGAATATAATTATTTTAACAGATCTAATCATTTATGCGATTTCATTTATGTCTTATATTATATTGAATTACGAAAAAGGTCATAATCGTCACTTAAGAACCCAATTTAAAAACAGATGTAATTAGTAATGTTAAATTGTTGATCAACTGCATAATTTGAATCTTCTAGCTCAGGTGTTAAAGTCGCTGTTTGAAAGGATTCATGCTGGTTCACAAATCGACCAGCAAATTTTAATCCAAAATATATTTATATCGACCGGGATATGAACCGTGATTACCTTTCCCTTAACCGTGAATCATTCAAGGCTGTTATTTCATTCAAAATGTCGTAAATTTTTATTAGTGCATGATTTTATCAAAGATTGGTCAGGTAACTAAATCTAAACAAGTAAAGCAACTTGTCAACTACATCATCAAACATAATAAATATCAAAATGAAAACCATGTTCTTGTTCAACATAATCATAACATACACCTAAATATAGATTATGATTAAACCTCCTGTTCAACTTAAACTTGTTAGGCATGAGCAGGTATGGTAACGGTACCAATCATATGATATTTAATAGAACAATAAAATTATTCACAACTTTGAGAAAAAAAAAATCTAGTTATTTTTATCAAATATTGCCATTGGAGGGCTTCTTCACCTTTTCTTTGATACATGACATATATGTGTTTCAGTTTCTATTGGATTATTGCTGATAAGTGTAAAGTTTCTACTGCTTAGGGCGTTGAAAAAATTGGGTTGAATGTCCGTTTCGTCCTCCACGTTTTTAGACATGTTTAATGAAAAATGTACGTAATGGTTGGTTTCAACGTAATGAAATCTGAGACTTAAGCAGTTCCATGGCTCTTGTTAAAGGTAGTGTTACCAAGTTAGTGTTTAAAAACTGATTATAAACACCTCTCTGACAGAATTTATAGTAAGCATACCAATATTGATATCTTTTCTGATGTGACAATCTTAGCCACTCTCTCATTCTTATAACATAGAAATGTTGGAATCCTGAGCGTTGCGAGGGTTTCAAGGCACGTGGGTTAAAAACAAACTTTGCTGCCCTGGTGACACAAACATTTTTATCACATCAACCAGTGACAAATACTGGCTGTAAAACGTTAAATATATAACAATGCTTTCAACTATTTTATCATTCAAAACCATCACTTGAAATTCCATTCTATTGCTTATCATGAGAAATCGACTCCAAATTTGCACTCTATAGGACTGATTGATTAACACACTGCTTTCAAAGATTAAAGCGAGCTTTTTAGTATTTTGTATTCCAAGTAGAATTTTTGAAACTATTTTGCATTTAAATAATATACCACGGATTTTTTTTGTATTTAGATACCTATTTTTTATAAACTATTACTGACATTTGCAATCTCTTGTATATCAAAGAGCAAGAATGTTCAATAAAATGTAGGCACTTAATTGCATATGTGCTCCAGTGAACCACTAACATATACGCCTGCTTAACGCCTTTTTGCAAGAATAGGATTATATAAATATGGGCTTCATTTCATGCCTGAAATAAAACATTAAATTGAACTGAACAAACCAAAAAATTTTACTCTTTAGTTGTTGTACGTGCATATATAAATTGACTTTTCATATGTTACTTTTGATGATGATTATTGATTACAGTGCATGACATCCCAGCATCTCCACCATGTCGTCAAGCTCACCATACTTGTTAACCTATCGAATGAGATGATGCCTTTACTGATACTGGTTAGCAATATGTAATCATACTACATACCTATATGAGGCCTGGTTAGTGAGATGACGATTCACTCATTGCTGGTGTCCTACTTTATTACCTACATACAAAATCAGCCTCACCTGATTATCCACCTGGTTTCTTGAGCCTCATAGTCGCCTCCAAACCTCCCCTTATAGCGACCCCATTCCTCACACTAAGTTTACCATAAGTTCATATTAGCCATCAACAATTCCCTCGGATCACTGTTCACTCTGAATACTGATACGTTGGTCACCATTTATAGGAGACACATCATTAATCTAATAACACCATAAGAAAGTCGTTGAATTGATACAAAAGCAAGATTCTCTCCCCCCGTCGATTTGTTCGCACATAACCTCCTTTTCTTACTTTCGTTCTGCGTCTACCCTCCTGTCTTCCCAATAAAATCACAACAACCTAGAAGCGGTTATTTAACTTAAACGAGACTGCAAGCGCCATCTACTCCATGATGCTGGCAACTATTAGCCGATTCGCGTGTTCGCGACAAATGCCACCTAAAACTTTGCCGGGCACGGATGACTTAGTGCCGCAGGTACTTATCGGTGATGAAGGTTTTGGATTAAAGCCATACCTAATGAGACCCTTTACCCAAAGAGCGGCCCTACAAGACGAAAGTAAAAGAAACTATAATAAGAGGTTGAGCAAAGCAAGACGTGTTGTAGAAAACGCATTTGGTATTTTGGCCGAGAAATGGAGAGTGTTTCATAGACCCATGGAATGCTCAGTCAACACAGCAGAAGCTGTCGTAAAGGCAGCATGTTGCCTTCACAACTTTTTACGCGCCAAGGAAGGCCGTATGCAGATTGTCCCTGAGAACAGCATGGCCACGGGTTCAGCTTTCGTGACCAATACGACGCCGCCTAATAATCAGCCTTCGGTAGAAGCCTTTGAAATTCGAGAAAAATTCCGGCGATATTTCGAAACTAATTGAATTATAAAATATAAAAACATATACTTATAGCTGCTTTGTTACTGCACACCGTTGTATGGGGACCTTGCACTTTGAGACTATGCGCTGAAACTTGGCACAGTTGATTCTTAGCTGGTCTTGAACAGATACAGACCGGGAGCCGTCGAGAGCCACCTCTCATTTAGTGAGGGGGGAGGGGGAAAGTTCGACGCTGCCGCGCTTCACTTGGAGCAACATTTCTCTAAAACTATACCTATTAGGGAATGTAATATATCATTTTCGGATAAATTAAGGATGAGGAATCTAGTTTTGGAACAAAAACAATGCACTTTCTAACAAAAAAAAAAGCATAAAGTAGAAAAGACTAAAAAACGTATTTTTGATTTTTTCATAATTACCAATTTTTTTTTAAAGTGTAGCAGGAATCTGAAAACAAAAAATACAGTCGTAAAGCTACACTTATTACGTTTAAGAAAATATATAGTTTAATATACAAAACTGTTGATAAATGGGAGATAAAATATAATATTAAGCGTGGGTCAGAGTGATCTCAATACAAAATATTATGAATGTGGGAAAGTTACTTATAATTTGTTCTACAATCGTTTATTTTTCTTGTTTTTCGTAAATAACTCGTAAACGGTAGCCCACAGCAAAAAAATATCTTTTACGTAAATAATCTGTTTCAGATTTCTTATAAAATAAGTACTACTGTTTTTCGGTACCATCAATATTAAAAAAAATATTGAAGGGAGAAAATAAATACTTAGGTCCCCTTTTTTAGTCATTCGTAAATAACTCGTAAACGAAGGCCAATAGCAAAAAAATTTTTAGTACATGAATAATTTACATAAAATTTCCAACAAAAAGGTCATTCGAACTTTTTCGCTAGGATCAATATTAAAAACGATATTAAAGAGAGAAAATAAATTCTAAGGTCCCCTTTTTAAATATTGATCCTAGCGAAAAAGTTTGAATAACCTTTTTTGTAGGAAATTTTATGCTAATTATTCTTGTGTTAAAATATTTTTTGCTATTGGACATCCTTTACGAGTTATTTACGAATGACTAAAAAAGAGGACCTTAGTATTTATTTTCTCCCTTCAATATTTTTTTTAATATTGACCTTAGCGAAAAAAGGGAGCACTTATTTTATAAGAAATCTGAAACAGATTATTTACGTAAAAGATATTTTTTTGCTGTGGGCTACCGTTTACGAGTTATTTAAGAAAAACTAAAAAATAAACGATTGTAGAACAAATTATAAGTAACTTTCCCACATTCATAATATTTTGTATTGAGATCACTCTGGCCCACGCTTAATATTATTTTTTATCTCCCATTTATCAAGAGTTTTGTATAATAAACTATATATTTTCTTAAACGTAATAAGTGTAGCTTTACGACTGTATTTTTTGTTTTCAGATTCATGCTACACTTAAAAAAAAATTGGTAATTATGAAAAAATCTAAAATACGTTTTTTAGTCTTTTCTACTTTATGCTTTTTTTTTTGTTAGAAAGTGCATTGTTTTGGTTAAAAAAAAAAATTCCTCATCTTTAATTTAACCGAAAATGATATATCACATGCCCTAATAGGTACAGTTTTAGAGAAATGTTGCTCCAAGTGAAGCGCGGCGGCGTCGAACTTCCCCCCCTCCCCCCCACTAAATGAGACGTGGCCCTCGAGGTCTCCCGGTCTGTATCTGCTCATGACCAGCTAAGAATCAACTGTGCCAAGTTTCAGCGCATAGTCACAAAGTGCAAGGTGTCGTGCAGTAACAAACTAGCTATTACTGTTTTGGTTTAATTCTTCTGCGATTCTCATCCACAACACAGCCTTCATATTTACATTTTTATAATTTTTGTCCGAGAGATCATATATAATTTTATGATCTCTTACGAGATTAATTAATTTTTCTATATCCATAATTACAATCACAGAATAACTAATATTGCTACGCTCGCACTACGCACCGCTCACTGCCTAACGTCCGATCCGACTGATGCCAGCGCGACGCGGCGGGCCGCCGCGTCCGCGCGGCGCAGCGCTGCGCACGCGCCGAGCGGACGCACAGGCCGCGCGGCGCGGGGCGCGACAGAAGCGGGGCGTGATACCGGCGGGACGCAGTCTGTTTGACGTCGGTAACCTGTTAGCATGTGCCGCGGTCGCGCGGCGTGGACGCGGCGCGGACGCGGCGCTGCGTCGCGCTCTGTGTGTGGCCAAGCCTTAAGATGCGAGGAATTGGATGGGGTGTATGATGGTGATATTCTCGTCAAAGGTTCTGAGGTTTTGGAAGCCAGACACTACCCAAGGAATACTGTACGCGATGCCAGTGCGCACAGATGGAGGTAGTCGCTTGTTGAATTCTATCGCTTTTCCAGCGTAATAGAGGGACTTTGCCAGCCCCTTGTTGAGGACCGCCCCTGCGCCGCGCTTGATCCTCCCAGCAGAACGAGCCCTTCTCAAAGCCCCCCAAATGCCTCTTGCGGCGGCGCGTCTTAGAGTACTGCGAGCGACCGGCTGGGCGCCCAGTGTTGCAGGTAATTTTGAAGCTATTTCCGGGGCAACTCGAGACTCAGCAGCAGTCACCACATCCAAGGTACGAGTCGACATTGAGGATAAGAAGGTATTTGTATTAGTGGTGAGGGGCAGATTTGGGGTGGAAAAAAACACCCGCCTACCGAAGGGCCCAACGCGCGCTAGCCCGCCATGCATTGTCGAGGCGGATGGAACATAGCCACGCGCGTGGCCAACGGCAGCTGAATAGAGGGTCACCGCGGAGTCGCTCGAGGTTGTAGATCCTGACAGAGGTGTCGAAAAGCCTGGGGTGATTAGGTGACCTGTAGCTCTGTAGTTTTGCATAGAGATAGATTCGGGGGCAAAAGACATGCCCGCCTCAAATTGTCTGGGTGACAGCCCGCCCGGAGCAGATCCGTACAGCGCTCTATTGTACCACGACACGAAAGACTCTTTAGAAGTGACATAGTACGAACCCAAGTATTTTTGAAAAATGGGGGACACGTAGCGATTAGCTAAGGGGGATATGACATGCTTGGTAGCGAGGTGCGCGCCGGCCATAACAGCCGACTCGACGGTTGCTTGAATAAAAAAGGCCTCTATACGGGGGACGGAACAATTAGATGCGCCACAATCTGTGTTTTCGATAATAAGAGGGGAGTCCAATTTTATTGCGAGGGAAGGAAAAGACTGAATCAAATATGGGTAGTTATACGAGTTTGAAGACATTAGCAAAGCTAGAGACTGCTTGTCGCTATATGAAAAGTTGGGGATGGAGAATCCAGTTCGGATGAGCTGTGGCCTCAAGGTGTATAGCAAACCTTCGACCGATACAGTATGGCTACAGGCGCAATTTATCTGCGGCGAGTGGACGGTGACCATCTTGCATAGTGATATCCCAGGAGGCAGGTCAACTAGCAAAAATCGATTAGTGGTGTTTTGAATGAGCTTTGACCGGATTGTCCACTCCTCGAGATGTATCCAGACGTCTTCCACACGCTGAACATTGTTCACAGACAAGTATTGCGTGGTGAGGTATGAGACCTGAGCGGGGAGCAAATCCGGGTCGTGGGCCTTGTATATATAAGGTAGGAGGTGTAGCAAACTTAGCTTAAAGGCAAAAATCGACAACATAGTTGAACCAGTTATTTTTCGGACTCTATATCCTCATACACAAACTCAAACCGCCAGTAACAATGCTGTTCAATGAGAGATGCCTGATAAGCGCTGACGTATGCGACGGCCCAGGTGAGGTGATAAGCGTCTATGTCGTAGTCAGTAGTATAGCCGCGCGGAGAATGCGCGCAGTCTGGGTCGTCGCGTGGGCGCACGATCAGTACAAAAGCGGGTGTTAAAGAAGTGAGATCTTGTTCCACGTGAATCACCCTGTATGGAGAATTTTGAGAAAAGCCGAGAAGCGGATGCTGTCGGATTTGAATACGGAAATGCCGCTGTATAGTCAATGCCTCTGAAGGAGGAATGGGGTTCTCAACCAGTAAGTCCGGAGGTGCCCTCCAAATGCGGGCAGGACCAGTACCACACTCTAATATGCCGAATACAAAGTAAAAGCCAGTACGCTGAGTAGATATTGTGACCGAGGGTGATTGTGTAACAACAACGAAGCGTGGCGCCACAAAGACAATGCCAGGATGAATCGTAGTACCAGTGAAGTGTTCCAGAGTCAGCAATAGACCGACGTAATGCTGGTGGGCGTTAACACGAAGCGGTCCCAACCTGTAGTACACCATCCACTCATCAGTGGTGGCCCTTGCACGTTCGATAGCCCAGGGCAATTGGTCTGAGGTCGGGGATTGCGACGAAGCAAAAATCAAGTTAAGTATATTTAAAACGTAAGTGACGTCATTAAGCATTTGGAAAAGAATTGGCAGTCAACGACAGAAGGAATCTATTGCTTTTTCGTACATAGATATTTTCGCAAATGCAGTGGTTTCCGTCATAGGTCCTCTCTGCGTGACACTGGCGCCCTTACACGTGGTTAATACTTTATCGGATTCCGTTTTTCTTTGTGCCTTGTAGTTAGTGTATGTTTGTGGTTATTTTTTGTAAAACGTTTTTTTTATTTTGCCTTCTTTTTCTTCCTGGGTTTTTTCCTGCTACTGAGGTGTACGAAGTTTCAGTATTTTAAAATATTCTGCATTTAATATTTTTTACTGTGTACCCACAATCTAAACATTTTTGAATTTAATTTTTACTTTTGAATTGGTTACGAATATCGAAATTGTTTTGTAATTATTACCTTTTGTGAATCATTGTATCATTTTACTGACGTATCAACTAGTACACATTAAGATAAGATAAGATAAGATAATATTTATTCATTAAAACTTATACATTACATTACATTACATTACATTACATTAGTAGCATTTGCTTTTTTTCTCCTAACAGTTTTATTTTTTATTTTTACTAATTTCAATCAAAAAAAAAACCAAACGTTCATCATCATCATTTTCATTGTAACAGAGCGGAGAACTAGTGTTGATTATAGTTTAAATAGTTGCTTTTGCTTTGTACCACTTACCCAAAATATTTATTTGGTTCACCGTGATGTCCGTGAAGTTCTTATCTCTTCAAAAGTCAGAGCTGGAGTATGAAGTTCGTATTAGAGGCGCCTCTCCTGCCTCATCCGTTGAGGAACTTCGCAAACAAATTATAAAACTTTCAAAGGATTTTCCTTCAGAGCATATTTTAGAGTCTCCACTCGAAGCTACACAAGACCTTCATGGCTGTTTGGAAGTTCTCACTAAAATTCAGTCAAATTTAGACAGTGCTGATACCACTGCTCCTGTGTTGATGAGAACCCAAAACATGCTGAACCATTTATATAATCGTATTGCGAGGATAACACGTAGTGATGACATTAAAAGAGAGTACGACGAAGTCGTTAAAGAATTTGACCTTCTTACGAAAAAGTTTAAGACCCTTCAGGCAAATAGACCTTTCGCAAGCACTTCCGGTGCGGGTTCCACCAGCACTTTTGAATCAGGACCTGCGGTCTCCGAGTTGCAGAACGTGATCTCGGTGACATGCGACCGTACCTCAGCTGACCTTGCGAAATTAAAATTTAACGGCACAACTTGCGTGCGCTCTTTCATTCAGCGTGTTGATGAGTTTATAAAAGCCCGTAATATTCCTACTAGTAAGATTTTAAATTATTCCACAGAAATTTTTCAAGACAATGCCTTGCATTGGTATCGATCGGTAAGAGACAAGGTAGATTCTTGGTCCGAATTAGCAGCCCTATTGAGGAAGGACTTTGACCAGTCGGATTATGACTACAGACTGGACGCGGAGATTCGTGCTCGTACTCAGGGAGAACGGGAGAGCATCACCATTTATCTCTCTATCATGGATGGTATGTTTTCACGTTTGTCCAATCCTCCTTCAGAGGCAGAGAAGCTAAGAATCCTTCTTCACAATATAAGGCACTGCTATGCAAGCACTCTGGCATCAGTGGCTTCTATTTCGGACATAGAAACCTTACGTACCTTGTGTCGCAATTATGAAAGTGTTCAAGCTCGTCTTTCACAATTTCAAGAACCGCCTAAGGTCACATCGAACACAGTTGCGCCTGAATTTGCTTACTCTACAGATTCCAATAAAAACAACAATAAATATAACAATAATTTTAATAGGCAAACCTTTACAAACACGAATAATTACAACAAAAATTATAACTACAAACAACAAAATAATAATCAAAATACATCAAAACCACAGCAACAAAATTATATAAATAGTGTTCAAATCAATAAAAATCAACCATACTGCCCAAGGTGTCGTAACAATACGCATCACATTCGTCAATGTCAAGCCAGTCGTGACATTGTTTGTTTCAAGTGCGGAATGAAGGATGTGAAAACACCTGATTGCCCAGTTTGTTCTAAAGGCAAGCAGAAACAAAAAAACTAGTTAAGCAGAGTTGTGGAAATTTCAATAAGGAAGATTGGAATACCTGGCTTAAGTTTATAAAAATATTTACCTCTTCATACAAAATTTCCACAATTCTGCAAACTAAACCTGAACATGACAATAGGCCGTATGTTAATATTAAGATTAATGATATTGACGCCTGCGCTTTGTTAGATTGTGGTGCTGCAGTCACAGTATTAGGGAATAATTCTCATAAGTCTTTAACTGACTGCACTTTCCACCAGGATCAATACAACCCCAGTATGGAAGCGGCTGGCGGTCAACTAATGAATAGTATTGGTTACATGAATTTACCCATTACATTTGAAGGGCAATATCACATAATCAAGGCTTCTGTTGTCCCAGAGATTACATCTCCCATCTTACTCGGCGTAGATTTTTGGCGTGCGTTCGGACTTTGCCCGAAATATGTTGGAAGTGTCAAATTGTCAGACTGCCCCATTTCAGAAATTAAAACGAATCCTGAAGAGACCTTTATTCTCTCTTACGACAATTTGACGCAGCCACGGAAGGATATAGCAGATACCGTTATCAGCCAATTTCGGTCAATATCCACTGAGGAGAAAGGGTTAGGTCGTACAAATGCAATCACCCATTATATTGATACCGGAGACGCCCAGCCTATTAAACAGCGTTATTATAGAATGTCTCCTGAGAAGCAGCGTATCTTGATCGAACAAGTTGATGAAATGTTGGCCCTAGACGTCATCGAGCCTTGTGAGAGCGCTTGGTCGTCCCCTGTTCTCATAGTCAATAAGAAAAATGGACAACCACGGTTCTGTCTCGATAGTCGTAAGTTAAACGCGGTCACCAAGCGCGACGCTTATTATTTGCCATACGTGTCGGAAATTTTAGATAGTCTCCGTGATGCTAAGTACCTAAGTAGCATAGACTTATCAAAGGCTTTCTGGCAAATCCCTATCGCGCCTGAAGACCGTGACAAGACAGCATTTTATATACCTGGTAGAGGCACCCTACGTTTTAAAACAACTGCTTTTGGTTTGACCAACGCGCCTGCGACACAGCAACGGTTGGTAGATCATTTGTTTGGCCACACAGAGTTTAAGACGTTTGCATATCTCGACGACATTATTATCGTTAGTTCATCATTCGAAGAACACGTGTCACGTCTGTTGCGAGTTTTGGACAAGTTAAAACAAGCAAATCTCACGGTGAATTTTGAGAAATGCAAATTCTTTAGGAGCGAGTTGAAATACCTCGGGTACGTAGTCGATAGTCGTGGCTTACGCACCGATCCCGGAAAAATTGAGGCGATAGTTAACTTTCCCACTCCTACTAATAAAAAGGAACTTCAACGTTTTCTTGGAACAGCCACGTGGTACCGTCGTTTCGTGCCCAATTTTAGTACTGTAGCAGGTCCCTTGAACAGGCTAACTTCGAATGGCAAAAAGGCTCCAAAATTTGAATGGACTCAAGAAGCTGATGCGGCTTTTAACGCTTTAAAGGAATCCTTGGTTTCCGCACCAGTTCTATCCTGTCCGGATTACTCCTTGCCATTCGAAGTCCACTGTGACGCGAGTAATTATGGAGTTGGTGCCATGTTAACCCAGACTTTAAATGGTAAAGAACACCCCATAGCCTATATGAGTCGATCATTATCCCAAGCTGAGAGAAATTACAGCATCACGGAACGCGAAGCTCTTAGTGTTTTGACAGCACTGGAGTATTGGCGCTGTTATCTCGAGAACGGTAAGACTTTTATAGTGTACACTGACCATTCTGCGTTAATATGGTTCTTATCTTTAGAAAATCCCACTGGTAGATTAGCACGTTGGGGAGTACGGTTATCAGCGTTCAATTTTGAAATGAAACATCGCCGCGGAGTCGATAACGTTATTCCTGACGCTCTTTCTCGCGCTGTCCCAGTCAATGCTATTTCTTTAACCAATTCCATAGCTAACACGAGTGATGATTGGTATAGACGAATTTACAACGGTTGCCTTAATTCTCCGAGTAATTACCCTAATTTCCAAATTAAAAATAATTCTTTGTTTCGGTTATGTAAATCTAAATTTGATCAACTTACTTCGGAATTTGATTGGAAAGAGGTAGTGCCAAGTGAATTTCGCGAACAAATAATGGAGGAAAACCATTCGGAACCAACAGCTGGACATCTTGGCATCTTCAAAACTTATCGGCGGTTAGCATTAAATTATTTCTGGCCTGGCATGCACCAAGATGTAGTTAAGTTCGTGGGCTCGTGTTCTGTTTGTTTGTCGTACAAATCACAAAATCATACGACCTTGGGAGAAATGGGACGTCCGAAACAGTGTTCACGTCCTTTCCAAATGATTTCTGTAGATTTTATTGGCCCGCTACCCGTCACACGCAAACAAAACAGCTACATTCTAGTCATTACTTGCTGTTTCTCTAAATATTGCGAAATATTTCCTCTACGTCGTGCGACTAGCGATGCAGTAGTTAAGATTTTAGAGGAAAACATATTTTTGGTCCATGGCGTTCCCCAAACTATTTTCCTCGATAATGGTAGCCAGTTCACTAGCTCAGCAACACATGCTCTTTTTAAACGTTATAACGTTCCAAATGTGTACTTTACGCCAAGATACACTCCGCAAATTAATCTCGTGGAACGTTACAATAAAACAATAGTTACGTGTTTATCTACGTTCGTTCAAAACGACCACCGGACTTGGGACACTTTTATTCCCAAAATAAAGTTCGCCATAAATAATTCTGCGAACGAATCGATTCATGGTTATACACCATCCTTTATCGTGTATGGACGTGAACTTGTCTTGTGTGGATCTCACTATACAGATAGTGATCTGGGTGACGAGATATTGTTTTTACCTCGCGATATTTATGTAGAAAACCGTGGTTGTCTAGCTTCTGTGTTTAATGATGTGCAAGCTTCTCTGTGGCAGGCACATGTAAAAAACACTGCTCAGTATAATTTACGACGGAAACCTGCTGATTTTAATGTTGGAGACATAGTCTTAAAACGCACGTACATTTTAAGCGATAAAAACAAATACTTCAGCAAAAAATTAGCGCCAAAATTTATTAAGTGTCGTATAATCGAAAAGAGGTCTCCTCTTGTGTATGTCTTAGAGGACATGAATGGAAAAAACCTAGGTGTCTAGCATATCAAAGATATCAAGCTGGCCAGCAACCTTAGGTCAACGCAAGCCCTGTAGTTAAGACCTTGTTATTAGTATAAGTCATGTGTGCAATATATCACAAATGCCTTTTTGTATGAAAGGACGCGTTGTCAACTTTAACAGTTGCATTTGCTTTTATGTTTGAGATGAAGTCAGAAAGGAAATTATGAGAGATGACCGAATGAAAGTGTAATGCTAATGGCAATCCAATCGGGTTTTCTTTTAGAATAAAACCCTTTCGATGGAGAGGGGAGTATATGTAACGTAATACGTTACATGTTTCGTAAAAATAGACCTTAAGAACTACTACTACTACTAATTAAAATATATTTACAATCCTAAACTAAAGTACATACTAAATTATACAAAGATACTGTCTTAAAACTAGGTAATTTAGATTATAAAATCATCATCACGCTGGTTAATTTAAATATGTCGCGCCATAGTTACAACATTCACTCATAATAATGTTCACATTCGCGAGTGCATGAATGTATGCACTGAACGGAGCGCTGTGTCATCGCGCACGGTCGTTGGCTCGTTCATTTTTACCATTGCAGTTGAGTGGAACGCACGTCGCTTAATTATCGATCTCTGCTACGGATCAAATATCGAAACCGTAATCGAATTTTAACTTCGTCTCTACGTGTTCCTCAACCATAATAAAATCACTGTGGTGTTTAATTATGTTTTAAGTGTACCCCGAATTGGGGTCCAAAGTCCAGAGTGACTTTGTTGGCTTCCTGCTTGCCGCCCGCTTGCCGTTTTGCTACTGGCGTGCTTCTGGCCCTTTCCCCGACTCAGCGCCACGCAGTTCCGAGCTGCGCTGAACTCAGCGCCGACCAGAAACACCAGCGCCTACCACCACGGCACCGTCAGGGGAGTACTTCGGCTGCAAACGATTAGCGGAATCCGATCCTTATAAAGTATTAGCGCGAACCACGACATCTTACCCGTTTTTACCATCTGAGCTGGTTGTGGTAAAAATAAAATATTTTGCACCGTTCTTCTGCCTATTCATTTATAATTTCCCACACCTAACGGGACATCTAGTAGGTTAGAACGTTCTAGAACGTGACAACACTACACAGCTTATCGTATAACATTACCGGACATTCTGTTGCTAATAAATCGCTCCAGTCTATTCTACTTAACTCCAACCGCACGGCTTTATTATTCAATACACATACCTTATTGTTTTGATTTGATGTTTCATTCACTGAGCTACACTTGTCGTCGATCAGGTTTACCCCTACCATGTAGTGGTCCGATATCTTGCAGGTGAGCATGTGTGCCGCAGCGCGGTCCCGGCTACGCACCCACACATGGTCAATGCAGGACTTAGATAACACTCCGGCAACTACCTCTTCTCTCGTACACTCATTAATAGCGCACTGCAGCCCGTGACCACACAAGGTGTTTTTGTACCTTTCGACGATGCCGTCACTGCTCAATGTGTTTATATTCGTGTCCCCAATAACTACAATGTCGTGGTAGTCTGGAATTTTTTTTAATAATGCATTTAATTCTTCTATAAAGGTCACCTTATTAGTGTTTGGTGGCCTATATATAGCTATAATATTGACTTCTCCCGTTTTGTTTCTATTCCGACTAGTTTTTTTAATCTGACAACATAGTACCTCCATTGCTGTTGTTTGCACACTGGTAATTTCACTAATTTCCGGACATAAACTGCTTTTTACGTACATAAGTAGGCCTCCTCCTCTTCTTTCCTCCCTCGTGAATGCAATCATTTCGTATCCGTCGAGCTTATAAAAAGATAGTTCCTGTTGTTTTATGTTTATTTCGCTAAAGATGATTATGTCTATCATGTACTGAGAGCCTTTCAATAATACAAGTACCTCGCTAAAATTCTTTCGCAGAGACCTGATATTTAAGTGTATTATTTGTATTTCCTGTTTTGTATCCTGTATATATTTAGTCCATGTTTCTATTTTAGTAAATTTTCCATATTCTATGTTACAATTGACGCTTACTGTAGGATCGTTGAATTTTGATAAAGTGACGAAAACAACCTAGTGTGTGCGCGCGCTTATCGCAATATGCTGACTCCTTTAGTCGCTAAGTCTGTTTATATCGGCCTCAGAGCGAATGTTTATTATTTTCGAATCTTCGTTTTTTCTAACTAATATTTTCAGGTTCTGCACCCAGACATATTTATATTTTTCTTTTAATAATGTTTTTGCGTTCCATAGTAATTGTCTCATATGCCTGGGTAGGCATTCATTTATGTAAACGCGGTTATTGTTTTAATTTTTTTGAATTTCCTTGTTAGTGATTAGGGTTTTTCTTTTTGCAATCCATTCATCTCTGGCTGCCTTGGTGCGCAGCGTAACGACCACAGGTCTCTGTTTACCTGTGTCTTTTTTTTCCCTGCCTACCCTCTTTGCACTTTCGATATATTCAGGGTTCATATTTAGTTTATTCCCGATAGTTTTAACCACTTCTATTGTAATTTCCTGCTGAGTTTCTTCCAGTCCAATAATTTCAATATTTTTCTCGATTTCTTTTATCTCAAGTAGCGCCACCCTCTCTTCTAGCGCCTCATTTACTTTTTGCAAATACACATTTTTCTTTTCTAATGCACTAATTTTCTTCTCCGCGCCTTCCTTGAACTGTAAAAGCTCCTGATACTGTTCTGCGTAAAAGTCCACTGAATTATTCAAGTCCTGGATTTGTTTTTTCAAATCGTATAGTATTTCCAGCTTGGCGTTTACTTGTGCTAATACTGCTTCAGCAGATGTTTTACTCAGATCTTGTATATTTAATTTCGGTGACTGTGTCTTTGTGTTATCCTGATTTTGGTAGCATCCATCACACAATTCGCTTCTTTGCTGGAATTGTTTTATGTTAATGCATTTTTTGTGGTAAATGCCCTCACAGGAACCCTTACATCTAATCACATCACCCTTCTCTGTTGATAGGAAAAGTTTACATTTTTTACACTGCACCATTATTACTGCACTGCAATCCTTGCAAATCTGTTGTAAGTAACAAACACACGTCCGTAACGCAGAGTGCGCGCGCGAAACTGTCCAGTACCACCAGCAAATTGCAGAACATTCCCAAAAAGCGGAAACGTTCTCGAGAATGTTCTCAGAACATTCCTGCAACATGCAAATGATTGTACGGCCATCTTGGATTTTTTCCATAAAAAAAAAAATTGTCATAGGAATCTAGAGGCCTCTATCTCCCGCCATGCCAAATCTCAGCGCGCTCGGACCAACTTGAAAAAAAAAAAAAAGTCGGCCATTTCGTTTTTTTTATGCAGTTTGTTTTGTCTCGGGGCCCTCTATGACATTTGGTCGAGCACCCCCCACCTATCACGCACCGTTTAAAAGTTGCCATACAAAATAATAGTGGCCAGTTTTCCCACATTGTAGCATTTTTCCAAAAAAAAATTTTTCATGGGTATTTAGGGGACCCCGAGATTCCGTGACCAAAATTTCAGCGCGCTAGGACAAACTTGAAAAAATAAAAAAAAAAGTCGGCCGTATTGAAAAAAACATGGCGGCCTCAAAAACTGACATTTCTATGACATTTGGTCGAGCACCCCCCACCTAGGTCTGACCGTTTGGCCGGGCCGTCATACATTTTTCTGACCGGAAGCGGTAGACCAAAAGTCGGAATTTTCTGGGGGTAAGGATACTACACCTAAACTATCGTGAATATTCATGGTATAAACTACGATAAATAAATAAATTCTCGTTCTCGAGAACATTCTCAGAAGTTACCAAGAAATTCACATGTGGAAAGTTTCGCAACTTTGGAAAGTTTTTTTTTAATTATGTGATTATTTCTGTAATTGACAAAAAAAAGTTAAAATTATTTTTGGGTGACGGTTTTACAAATTATAGCATTTACATTTTATGTATAAAAAATCGAAAAACGAGAAATTCTCATGTGGAAAGTTTCGCAACTTTGAAAGTTTTTTTTAAATTATGTGATTATTTCTGTAATTGATAAAAAGAGTTAAAATTATTTTTGGGTGACAGTTTTACAAATTTACATACATTTACATTTTATGTACAAAAAATCGAAAAACAATTTTATTTTGGCGAAATTGACGTAAACTCTTTTAGTATATTTTCCTTATTTTGGCCTCAGAAATGCATGGTTAAAATCTCTCGGGGTTCCTGGTATGTAACAATAATAATATATGTTGGCGCCTCGTAGGTTTTTTATATTCAGAAAGGTTTTTTTTTATTATGTGATTATTTCTGTAATTGAGAAGCTATGTCACTGTTTCTAATTGGGTGACTCTGGACTATTTGAAATTCTAAACTGAAATTCCAGCCTGGGGCACTGGAGGCCTTGGTCACTTTTTCTTAGTATATGACATTTATTTCAGTTTATAATTTATATAGTAGTGTTTCTACTTGATAAAAACAAATTAAAAATATTTTCTGAAAAATAATTTAATTTGTTCAAATACTTCATAGTATTTGAAATTCAATGAATTTGAAATTCAATGAAATGGGATTTTACAGAATCTCTTTCAAATCGCGCACTTGTCAATTTTTTTTTTATTTACGTAAATTATTTGTATATCTTTCACGGGACAATGATGACTCGGACCTTTGGGAGGCGTGCGCGGAGCCCAAGCCAACATGTAGATGCCCTTATGACACTTATGAAATGTGGGTTACACCAAGCGGATGCTGTCCTTGCCCGTGTCATAGAACGCGCGCAGAGGCAACACCCGCCAGGGTGTAGACTATTGAGAGTTCATGGAATCTAAAATGAAAGCGATGGAGTAAATTGTGAGCTATGGAATATTAAACGTAATTTTATAATTGTAAAATATTAAACATATTTTACAATTTTGATTGAATTTTGGGGTGACACCCACAATTTCCGCCCCGGGTGCCACCCATGCTAGCTACGCCACTGCTACTATTACATCTACCTAACTATACGTAATTAGTACCTATACGGTACCCGAACTACATTTTTATTCGTGGAATATTATTTCAATTAAAAATCATGATTATATCTATTTGATTAAGAATAAGTTATTCTCATTCAATTTTTTCTCATACGAATTATTCCCGACCAAAATTATTTGAATATTTTTGACGGGAATAAAATCGAGATGATTTTATTTCTACGAATTCTTATTCAAATAATGATTTTATTCTTGAATGCCCAACACTGCCGTGAATAGTGCAGCTGAGTAGCGTTGAATACTTTTTCAAAACATTCTGGCAAGTATTATTTTCCGATAATTAAAGCATAGCATAGATACCTAATACAAAGACAAACAAACGAAATATTGAAACACACAAAACAAAATCGATTATTTTTTATAAATAAGACAGAAATTACCTATCTTACTTCCCTCTGATATGAACTTTTTAGGTTTTCTAATTTCCTTTTTACCGTCACTTCGTTAGCGTCGGGCTCAAGATCTTTGTATTTTTAAATAAGAATCTCCGACCCATGTTTTCTGCCTGTTTTATCCAGATATAGAGGGGATGACAAATCCCATAAACATGGTAAGTTTTATGTAATTCTAATAAGTCAGTAATAATTTCGCGTTCTCGCTGAAAATGGATCGCTTATGCCCTTGTTGTACAATCTACTATTAATAGCAGTTACCTTTATTCTGGCAGTTGATTGTGTTGTAGTTGACCTCTTTTGTGCAGACAACTGTTAAGTTTTCTATTTTCTATTTTTGATATACATGTATTTTAAATTTGCCTAGTTAGGTACCTTACTTCGAATAAAACACTCATGTCATGAACATCTCTTTCTTACTTTATTTTACAAATACCTAATTTTCACAACACGTTATCAGCACGAATGCTATAATTTATAATGCAAAGTTTAGTGTAATGTGTATTTCGTAAAATATTGCGTTGTAGTGATTGTGTGATTGATGAAAATAATAAAAATCGTAAAAATGTCACACGAATCGGGAGATGCTTCGAGTGGTTCTAAATCCCGTTCAAGCTCATCTTTTCCATCGTTTTGCCTGAGGAGCAAAGATGGATATCCTGCGTGGAAATTTAAGATGCGCAATTACCTATTGCACGAGGATCTGTGGGAGACAATCGGTGGCTACGCTGAAGGAGACACGACCCCTGCCTCTACAAAGGTACGAAAAGATTCGAAAGCCCTGGCAAAGATATGTTTGACAATAGATGGTGCGGCAATCATTCATGTTAGATGTGCGAAAACCGCAGCCGACGCATGGAAATCTTTGCAGAAAGCTTTTGAGGATAAGGGAATGGGACGAAGACTTTCTTAAGAGCGAAAATTGTACAGGTTAAGTCTGTCAGACTTTTCGAATATGGAACTGTACATTAACGCAGTTATGTCAACCGCACAGGATCTGGCGGATATAGATGTAGTCTTAGAGGATAAGTCTATTGCTGCGATACTTTTGGGAGGTCTCACTCCAAAATATGAACCTCTTATTATGGCTTTAGAAAACTGTAATGTTGATGTGACTACAGACTTAGTTAAGACAAAACTGCTAAATGAAATGTCCAAGGATGCGGCTACACCACTAGAATCGGTTTTTCATGCGAAAAGGAAGCCGAAGTCAAAGAAGAAGGATCTGGTTTGTTACGAGTGCAAAATGCCTGGACATAAGCGACCAGACTGTCCGATGAGAGGCAAGAAGGAGAAAGCCAATGAGGTAACTGTCAACGATACGACATTTACACTTACAGCTCTTAATACTTCTGGCAGCTCAAGTAAGGACATCATTTATGTAGATTCGGGCTGTACTAGACACATGGCTTCTAGACGAGATTGGTTTCAGAGTCTTGGTTTGGTTTCTTGGTTTCTTTTCGGGCATAAATTGTATGCCCGAAAAGGGTAAAACTGTTGATACTCATCAAAACATGTACTTAGTTATAGTTCTTGTACCTACACAGTTTACACAATAAATATTTCTGATTTCTGATTTCTGATTTCTTACGATACAGAATCAAGGTACCGTTACTGTCGCAAACGGAGAACAGATTAAGTGCTGATAACGTGTACTTTAAATTACTCCTTGGTTTACAGGAAGAATGGCGAATCACAGGTGCAAACGTCTCATCGTAGTCTACTCCCTCGACTTGATGAAAGCCTTTCACGACGAGTCTCGCTTTCTACTTGGTTATATTACCGTACGCGTCCTTTTTAATTTTGTATACCCATTTACATGGTATGACCTTTTTATTAGGCTTATCTACTAGGTCCCATGTGTGGAGTTTTTTCAGTGAACTATACTCATTAGCCATAGCATGCTTCCACTTATCTGCATCATCGGCATGAGTAGCTTCATGATATGTCGTAGGTTCTCTAGAATCAACCGTAGACACGTTGTAAGTTCGGAAATCTGGTGGTTTCCTATCTCTTGAGGGGTATCTCGGCTCAGGATGAGATTCCTCTTCCACACTTGCTGGCTCTTCATTCGCACTAGGTAGCCGTGGTTCACTGAAGGGCTCTCGCTCTTCCATAGACACTAAATCTTCGGCACTTTCTAGATTTATCGGCCAAGGCGGTGGTGCAGGGGGTTCCCCTATCTTTAGCATAATTTTTTTTTGTAATAATTCTATTGTGCATAATACCTTTAGGCATAACATACTGTTAGCATAAACTCACTTGGTACTGGATTGTGTTGCGCATACATACTCTACGCATAATTTTTATTGATCGAAGTATCTTTTGGCATAAATTTAATGTCCGAATCGAGACCTGGTATCTGTTTCATTTCGCATAATTTTATTTGTAATAATTTGTTTTTGCATAATTCGCCATTAAGCATAAAGTACTACAAGCATAAAATCTTATGGCATAGAAATATTTTGCATACTTGCAAGAATCATATAGGTTGTAGGCCGAATATTAAGCCGAAGCCTCTTTTTATTAAGCTAGGCATATTAACACTGCCGGCAATAGTCATTCTGCAAGTGGCCGTATATGTGAGAGTGCATCTGGCGTCATTTAAAACATTTAGAATGTTAAGCTTGTACGAAACGCGGAACGCAGATAAAATTGTGGGTATAAGCCGGAAGTTGACCAAGTCATCTAAACTCACTCACGCCATGGGTCCCACTGTCTACAATAAGTTGCCAAAAAACATACTTGATGCTTCAAGCTTGGGCAGCTTTAAATTTCGCTTAAAGCAGTGGCTTATCGAGCAATCCTTTTATAGCTACGACGAATTCATTACGTATAAAGCGCAATAATTATACTGTTTATTATGTTATTGTAATAACTATCATAAGTACCATGTATTTTGGTAAATTACCATAGGTACTATTACTAAATTATTTATTTATTTATTAATGACGTATAAATTGGTTTTATAAATAAATTATTATGATTATGATTATGATTATTTTTTGGCGGAAATTAATTCGCCAAATTTTTCCCAATTCGCAACTATTATTTTATCATAATTTCATTTCAGGCAACAGTTTGTTTTCGTGGGGTCGCAGTTCTAACCTCACCTAACCCAAGTAACCCACTTTTCTGGCAACAGTTTGTTTTCGTGGGGTCGCAGTTCTAACCTAACCTAACCCACTTTTCTGGCAACAGTTTGTTTTCGTGGGGTCGCAGATCTATCCTAACCTAACCCACTTTTCAGGCAACAGTTCGTTTTCGTGGGGTTCCAGTTCTAACCTAACCTAACCCACTTTTCAGGCAACAGTTTGTTTTCGTGGGGTCGCAGTTCTAACCTAACCTAACCCACTTTTCTGGCAACAGTTCGTTTTCTTGGGGGTCGCAGTTCTAACCTAACCTAACCCACTATTCAGACAACAGTTCGTTTTCTTGGGGGACGCAGTTTTAACCTAACCTGACCCACTTTTCAGGCAACAGTTCGTTTTCGTGGGGTTTCAGTTCTAACCTAACCTAACCCACTTTTCAGGCAACAGTTTGTTTTCGCGGGGTCGCAGTTATAACCTAACCAAACCCACTTTTCTGGCAACAGTTCGTTTTCTTGGGGGTCGCAGTTCTAACCTAACCTAACCCACTTTTCAGACAACAGTTCGTTTTCTTGGGGGACGCAGTTTTAACCTAACCTAACCCACTTTTCTGGCAACAGTTTGTTTTCGTGGGGTCGCAGTTCTAACCTAACCTAACCCACTATTCAGGCAACAGTTTGTTTTCGTGGGGTCGCAGTTCTAACCTAACCTAACCCACTTTTCTGGCAACAGTTTGTTTTCGTGGGGTCGCAGTTCTAACCTAACCTAATCCACTTTTCTGGCAACAGTTCGTTTTCTTGGGGGTCGCAGTTCTAACCTAACCTAACTCACTTTTCAGACAACAGTTCGTTTTCTTGGGGGACGCAGTTTTAAGCTAACCTAACCCACTTTTCTGGCAACAGTTTGTTTTCGTTTGTTTAAATGAGCTAAAAATATGTATACATCCAAAATACCAATAATATGTTCCCACCCAAAGTTACAATACAATACAATAATAATGTTTTTTTTTACGAATTTAAACGTAGGCAGAGCTTTTAGTTACGGCTCTGCGTTAATGAGTCAGTCAGCTACATATTTAGGTGTTTTATGCATTGTTAAATATAAATTAGACTTGGATTTTATACAATCTGACGCTTTCTTTAATTTTAACATTCGTCGAAAAACATTCTGCCAAATGTAGCTTATGACAGATGGGTTTTAGGTCATACAAGTTATACCAAATAGAAAGAATCTAAATACGTTTTCTTCGATGTAAATATTCGCCTAAATCCTATTATGCTAAACAGATTATGAAAATCACATTTCGGACATTTAAACAAATGCAAAATAAAATTATTCGTATCAAAATTCGGCCATGATAGTAGTAGTCTATTTAAGATTCGGACTTGGAAACATTCGGGCTATTGCATATTATACAAACTGAAGCTTTCTGCAAATTTAACATTCGTCGAAAAATATTTCTGCCAAATAGGTTATGCCAGATCCGTTTCGGGTCACGGAAGTTATGCCAAATAGACGGAACCCGGTGCAGGGTCATTGCTCTCGTCACAGTCATAAAATTGACAATCTTGACAGTTTTCAGACTCGGTCTCTCTTTTATCTTCGAACAATAAAATAGAGTCTGACTGTACCTCAGGTTCTGGTGACCTCTGCTTCAGCTCTGTAAAACAATTCTCAAAAAAGGTTGCATCTCTGGACATAAACATTCTTCGTGGGCTGGCAGGATCCCTAAAAATATAAGTACCTGGATTTTCTGAATAACCGACGAAAATCGCTTCCTGTGCCTTGATATCTAATTTCCTTCTGTGACACGAGGGTATATGGACAAGTGCTCTACATCCGAACACTTTCAGGTGACTAAGTTCACCTCTACGACCATACCACCTGTCATAAGGAATTTTTCCACCTAAGGCTCGATGAGGAGACCTATTCTTTAGGTACACGGCAACTTGAAATGCGTCTTCCCAGAATGCTTTCGACAGTGAGCTCTCAGCTAGCAACGTCCGCGCCTTCTCTGTAACCGAACGATGTGTGCGCTCCGCGACACCAACCTGTTGAGGACTGTAAGGCGTCGTCGTTTGATGCTCGATACCTTTCGAAGCAAGATAATCAACAAACTCTTTATTTACGAACTCTTTACATCCGTCAGTCCTAACCGCTTTTATTTTCTTGTCTAATTGATTTTCAACAAAAGTTTGAAACAGACAGAATTTATTTTTTACTTACCTACCTCTGTTTTGGAAGAAATGAAATAAGCAAACACCTTTCGTGTATAATCGTCTACTATCGTTACTCATTAGTAGTAGTAGCTTCAAGATATGTCGTAGGTTCTCTAGAATCAACCGTAGACACGTTGTATGTTAGGCATTTTTATTACTGAATCCTAGCATCTTTGCTACAGAGTCACTAGCAGCCCTGAAGGGCAACATGTCTTCCCTACAGACAGTGATGGAATTACATCCTGATTGCAAGCATTTGTACTCTGCCTTGTAGTCCACTTCCCAGTTGTAAGTATCAAACAAGTATGAAAGAATCACCTCATTATCATGACCATTAAATCCTATTGACTTTGTGCCTATGGAAATTACTTCATTAGCTTCAAGAATGATCGCATATTTCACGGATCTTGGACCAGCCACCTGTGATTGTATCAATTCATAACTTTCAGTTCTAAGAGGAAAAAAACAAAAGAGAGTCAATATCAATCTAAACCAGGGAATGACTGTCTTCTTCTCTTGCATGTTTGGCCTATCTCCAATATCCATATTTAGACACACTGATTAACCATTTTTATTATAAGTCACATATGTCTTTGTTGTCATCTTTCCTCTGTTAAAGGATACAGTGTGAGTGGATTTCAATTGGCTGATTCGGAAGATGAAAACAATTACACTGATCAGGAAAGAGAAAGAAACTAAGAACAATCCCAGTAAAACATAAACAATTACATTGGTTGATTGATGATCTTCGTTCAAGTCACATTCTTCTGCATAGTAATTGGCCTTATGTTGAACTTCACAGTTGCCATTTGATATCATAACTTGCACACATTCATCTGATAAGGCCAAAATTGGTCCATGGAAGATTTCTCTTCCCATTTTAGCACAACTTAGTGTTCTCACCTTAGTCAAAGACACAATCAGTGTTCTCCCTGGACAATTAACATATCCTAACCTCCCTTCTTTCACTGACAACCCACAGTCCTGGTTTAGATCAGTCACCATCTGACCTTTTATGGAATAAAGACGAAAGGCATCGACTATAAAATTGGCTGTGGTTTTATTAATTGTTGGAGGATTGTTCTCTAGCATTCTCTCTAAGAACTTCTGAGTTGCCTTAACATTTCCCTTCTTCCATAAGAATTGATTTTGGCTTCTACTTATCAGAGTGAGGTTTCTAGTGGCCAATCTAACTGCTTCATGTTCTCCGTCAAATTGTGGGGGACCAACCCTTCTCCACTGGAAACCTTTGGATTCCAAGTCAAACTTTCCCACACTGGCATTCAAACCAGTGTTCCAGTTAAAAGCTCCCCAACCTATCAGTAAAAGAAGAGTCAACAAATTCATCAAGCTTTTGAGGATAAGGGAATGGGACGAAGACTTTCTTTAGAGCGAAAATTGTACAGGTTAAGTCTGTCAGACTTTTCGAATATGGAACTGTACATTAACGCAGTTATGTCAACCGCACAAGATCTGGCGGATATAGATGTAGTCTTAGAGGATAAGTCTATTGCTGCGATACTTTTGGGAGGTCTCACTCCAAAATACGAACCTCTCATTATGGCTTTAGAAAACTGTAATGTCGATGTGACTACAGACTTAGTTAAGACAAAACTGCTGAATGAAATGTCCAAGGATGCGGCTAGACCAATAGAATCGATGTTTCATGCGAAAAGGAAGCCGAAGTCAAGGAAGAAGGATCTGGTTTGTGACGAGTGCAAAATGCCTGGACATAAGCGTCCAGACTGTCCGATGAGAGGCAAGAAGGAAAAAGCCAATAAGGTGACTGTCAACGATACGACATTTACAGCTCTTAATACTTCTGGCAGCTGAAGTAGGGACATCATTTATGTAGATTCGGGCTGTACTAGACACATGGCTTCTAGACGAGATTGGTTTCAGAGTCTTACGATACAGAATCAGAATCTATCAGATACGTTACTGTCGCAAACCGAGAACAGATTAAGTGCTGCGGAATTGGAAACATATCAATAAACACACCCGAGAACGTGGTCAACAAGATCAGTGATGTTGATTTTGTACCAGATTTAAAAGCTAATTTGTTGTCTGTATACAAAACTATTGAAAAGGGTTTTATATGTGTTTTTGATATTAATGGATGTAACTTTTATAAAGCTGATAACTTTCGTTTTACAGGTGAATCTGTTGCTCATGCCTCGCCCTGTGGTATATTGTACAAAAAAAAATCAGCCATATCGTATCTGGAGGAGCCCAAACTTGTGTTGGGCACAAATGATACGTGATATCTTCATATCTAACCCTGAAAAACCAATTTCAAGAATAATATCATTTAGCTTTTTTTTTTTAATTTCAATTTTACTAAGTGATAAAGTCCTACTTCAGTACCTATTTTACGAGACTTAATGGAACTGTACTGCAGATACGGTGCATATTAATCATAAAATGATAAGTAATATCCATATATCCAACGGGGAATACCTCTTTAACCCTTTTACTGCGCCTTTTCATCAGCTGGTATAGTTTGTTTAGTTTTTCATACAAAACTTATTTGTAGGAAATTTATTAATAAATAATTTAGTCTTTGACCATTTTATCTTAGCTTGTATCGTTTTCCTGAAAATTGAGAAAATCTGTAAAATGGGACACTTTTCAAGGGGGGAGGGGGTGACGCCAACGGGGGAGGGGGCGGGAGAGTAGTGTTTTACTAGCAAAAAGCAGAGCTTTGTAAGGGCTCGCGGAGGTTTTCTACCTTAACGTACCGAACCGGTTGCTGTCCGGTACGCCTGTCTGTTACAGCTTTTACTTTGTCCTTTAAAAACATGTCCAGGCGACAAAATCAAATTGCCAATATCATCCACACGTAATATACAATTTCATAAGTGCATTACATCCTACACGGTCGCCCAGTACTTTTTGTAAGGAACCCAACTGGCTTTCCTACATAATGTTGGGTCAGCGAGCCAATGTTCTTGAATTTATTTTTGCGTCCACTCCACACAATTGATCGAAAAACTATCCCGTCTGGACACCTACTGGCGGTAATCACGCTGCTCCGCACATAAACTAACACCCACAGTTCCACTAGGTACAGCCAGGGTCCAGCATCAGCTCTATCTTGGGTACTGCTCTTCCAAGTTCTCATTAAGACGTCTCAGATGACCAAAACAGCGTGTGCCTATGTTGCAACAAACCTGAGTTCCAGTAGGTACTGCCAGGGTTCAGCATGAGTTCTATCTTGGGTACTGTTCTCCCAAGTGCTCATCATGACGAGTCGGATGTCCAAAATAGCGTGTGTCTATGTTGCATCAAACCTGATCGAGTTCCACTAGGTTCAGCCAGGGTTCAGCATCAGCTCTATCTTGGGTACTACTTTCCTAAGTTCTCATCAAGACGAGTTGCATGACCAAAACAGCGTGTGCCTATGTTGTATAAAACCCGAGCTCCATTAGGCACTGTCAGGGTTCAGCATCAGCTATCTTGGATACTGAAAGTACTGATCTACCCAGTGATCATCATGACGAGTCGGATATCCAAAACAGCGTGTGTATGTATGTTGCATCAAACCCGAGCTCCACTAGGTACTGCCAGGGTTCGGCATCGGCTCTATCTTGGGTACTACTCTCCTAAGTGCTCATCAAGATGAGTCGGATGACCAAACCATAATGTGCCTTTGTTACACCAAACCTGAGTTCCACTAGGTACTGCCAGGGTACTGGGTCATTTTGCTGAACTGCACGCCGACGTTTCGATTGGCGTGCAGTTCCCATACAAGTTGCAGTCGGGTTGTAGTCCGTCTGTATCGGCCCTGTGACTGAAGTTTGTATTAATTATGCTTATCTTTATTTATAATTTTAGCAGTTCCAAGCAATAGTAACACTAAAGGCGCCATTCATTAATTACGTAAGACAATTTTTGCCAGCTTTTGACCCCCTCCCACCCCTATGTAAGAAATAATAAGAATAGGCTGACCCCGTCCAGCCACCAATATAATTTATTTTCAAAAAAATATTTTTATGTATGTTTATTTGGACCTGTACAAAGGTACTTGAGCTCGTTTAAGCTAACTCTGCACCGTGTTTGATAGCATAGAGTGTGGAAGTATTATTTTAAACGTCATAATTTCATAGAAATTAAAAAAAATATCGCATCTTTGTGATCTTACTTAAGAACTATGAAAACCCCCTCCCTCCCCTTGTAGGAAAAAATAAGATATGTTCGACCCCCCTCCACCCCAAAATCGTCTTACGTAATAAATGAATGGCGCCAAAACTGTATCGCGAACTGAAAATACCCGATTTAAGTTTGCTAACACAACATGACTGATCATCACATCGTCAGCGTCACAAAACATACGAGTAAATTGACCTCCGCAGTAAATATACAGCAAGATTGATTGTTCTAGTAGGTATTCACAAAACCTTAATTGCTAAAATGGGAATCAAACCAAGTGAAGCGAGGTGGGTTGAATCCAAAATTGTACCCACTTTGGTATTCATCGTTGTTAATGGCGTAAGCGCCATCGACATTATTGAACTTGAAAACACCACATAGGTATCGTATTGTCTGAATACCCACAACACAAGCCTTCTTAAGTGGTCAATTTGTATAAGAATGTCCAATATTTATTTATTACTAACGCCATCTGTTATAGAAAGAAATAATTAAATTAATAATTAACATTAGCACGAATATCAATTCATCATTTTGCCAACAGATGTCGCTAGTAGTAATACAAAGTGTTATTACCTTATTTTATTTTTTTAGGTCTATAAAATGATATTTCTATGTTTGATAACACATCTAGACATGAATTTAAATTACTATGTTAAATTTCAAACCTAACAGTGCAGTAGTTTTTCCGTAAAGTGTACCACAAGAATGCATAGTTCGTCGATTAGTGATAGGGCTCGCTTCGCTCGCCCTAATAATGTACTCACCTAAAGGTATAACACAGCAGCAATAAACCTTAATTACAAATGCCGTGTTGCCCATACATTAAAATCTAGAATGAATCCATTATATGTATAACTTGAATGAATGCATTTATTTCATTACTTTTTTAAGGCTCCAGTACACAGTGGTCAAGGATGGTCCATGCCAAGCCATGCTTTGCAATGCGCAACAGTAGGCCTATATCACGTAGATGTTCACACAATGGTGCATAGAGTCGGACCAAAAAAAGTCTGCAGCGGATTGTACTGCGTGGGCTATCAAATCCGCTGCAGACTTCTTGGTCCTACTCTATACATATATGTATAGTTGGTCAAGCAGATCTTGTCAGTAGAAAAAGGCGGCAAATTTGAAAAATGTAGGCGCAAAGGGATATCGTCTCATAGAAAATTTGAATTTCGCGTCTTTTTCTACTGACAGGATTTGCTTGACCATCTATACATGTGTTAGAATTACTCTTTTATTTATATTAAGATTTATCATTAATTTGGTTATGTATTGATGTTCGTAATAATTTAATTAGTATTTGAATTGTTATCGAGATTCTAGTCTCCGCCAACGCATACGTCACAGTGGCGACATAGTTTTAGGCACCGTCCGCTGACGCCGGCCGGCGGGAATTTAGAGTTTTAGAGAGAGACAGAAAACGTTGCCAGAGACAGACGCTACGCTTGTTGGTTACAAAAACTATAACTGGAATTTTATGAGCTGATAGTATAATAAATAGTCTTAATAGTATTGTTAGTTATTACAGTAAATAAAAGATATTAAAGTTGCTGAGTCTTTTCCTTTTTGAAGCTCGCCGTCTTACAATTCAGAAGAAAGGGATGTAAAGGAGTTGTAAGTATCCACTCCTTGAGTCGAACCAGTGTCTTGAACAAATAATAAAACGTAAGTATTTGTGTAATTCTATGATAATACTTTGGTTTAATAAATTGTGTTCAGTGGTTTTAAATCCATCAATAAGCTAATAAAACAGTATATGTGTTTACGAGTTTGATGCTTTGTCTTTATTTATCTATTTATGTTGTAATCTTTATTGCACAATACTTATAATGATAGTGAAAATGGCGGATTTGTTTATAAATACAAAAGTAATGCAAAAATATGATAAATAAAAGATGCAAATAAATTTCATATTTTATAATAATACTATACTTACCATGCATTATTTTTCTTTTGTATACAATGTATACTATACATGGTGTATTTATTATGGTATTTGATGGAACTTAGTAAATAGAGAGAGCATGAAGAGGTTTCTTCATGCTACTCAATTGTTCAGCAAGTGACAAGATCTCGTTGACATAAATCTCCATGCTATCGAACTTTTCCAGCTTAATCGAGCATAAAGTTCGCAGTCACGACAATCTCCTGTTCAACCCGGTGTCATCGTACGCCTTCTGCAAGGCATCCCATACATCCTTCGCAGTTTTCGCCTGCGCAATGTGAGGATAGAACGATTTTTCAACACTCAAACATAGCCTCGCTCGAGCCCTCTCCTCTTTACGAGCTAATTTGTTAGCGTTCTCACCTGAGGTTTCGGATTTTTCAGTAATACATTGCCACAAATCCTCGAATACGAGTATGTTTTGCATCTGAAACGCCCAATCTCGATAGTTGATTGTTCCTTTCAGCTTTTCCAACGCAACTTTCGGATTACAAGTATACTCGTCCATAGTGAAATAATAATATTTTCCACAAAATATTCACACTTCGCGGGCTGCAGCACATAACCTCCTATTTTTGTATGTAGCTAGAGTGATACACGCAGTGAGAAGTGAAAACATTTAATAGGTATATTATTATAAAATTACACTATACCATATCACAAGGAAAATTATTGTCGAGTGACAGGAAGAAAACAGAACGCCACAGGCCTTGACATATTTTCAAATTAAAATAATTGATGGCCAGCGTTACACTTCCAACAACTTACCGGGATATCAATAGCAGTATAGTAGAGATGATATAGCCTTTGGGGTCAAAATAATTCCCACAAAGACGGGGTTTGATGTTTTTAGTTCTTTGGGTGTATCTTTTTGACATACTAAAAATATATCAAAATATATGCATGCAAAACGCATTTATTGACATTTCAAATTTGAAAAATCAAAAAAAAATATTAAAAATCGTGTGTGGTATCAAATGACAGGAAATTACACGCTAAAAAAGGTCGTGAGGTTAACTTTACAAAATAAAAATAAAAAAAAACAAAGTGGTGGCTGAAAAACTGTTTTTATTTCAATGTTGAATATTATTTCCTACATTGAAAACTAAACTAAACGATTATAGTTTTACACATCAAAATACAATGTGTAAAAGAAAAGAATATTTAATTAATGAATACCTATTTTTAATTATATTAATATAATATGAAAAATATAGGCTCTATATTAATTTAAAAAGTTTTATCAATAAACTGAACGAACGAATATATAAAAAAAAACTATTGTAAACTGGTCATATTTTTGTAAAACTCGATTTCGACTGGCAAATTATATAACTTTTTGGCAACCGGGTTTTTTACCCTAATTAGACCCCGCTGAATCCGAATTTGCTCGATCGAATTCTTGACCGGAAGTGCGATATTAGATATTAAAGGTTCCTTTTTTTAGTGTGTCGTAAATAACTCTTAAACAGTGGCGCATAGCAAAAATGTTCTTATGCGTAAGTAATCTGCATAAAATTTCCTACAAGAAAGATTTCGTACAATTTTTCGCTACGATCAATATTCAAAGAGATATTAACGCGGGAAAGTTTATTATAATCACTTCCAAGGTCGCTTTTTTTTTAGTTTTTCGTAAATAACTCGCAAACGGTGGCCAATATATTAAAATGTTGTTAAATGTTAATAATCTACACAAAATTTTCTACAAAAAAGATTCAGTACACTTTTCGCAGGGAATCATATTTAAAAAGATAATACAGAGGGAAAGTTAATTATAACTAGATGAAAACCCGGCTTCGCTCGGGTAAAATAAATAATAGTAATAGGTAATACTCATTTTGAATTAAGTAATTATTTACTTTTAGACTTCATACCTTCATCAAGGCGGTTACAAACCTATCTCATCTCAGAAAACTTTAAATCCGTAACATACAATCATAACTCGAAAAATTTACTATTCCTATAATTATATCTAAAAACAAATATGTAATTAAAAAAACCTAATCCGCTTTTCTGGTAGCAGTTCGGTTCTGTAAGGATCACAGTTCTAACCTGACCCACTTTTCTGGTCGCAGATCGGTTCTGTGAAGGCCGCATTTATAACCTAGCCCACTTTCCAATCTCAAAAGAGGGAACCCTTTTGTACCTACCCTTCATGGCACTAAAGTATAAGTATGGAAATTATCACTACTATTTCATTCTTTAATATTAATGCCTATCCGTTAATATTAAATTCGTTTACAAAAAAAAAACTGAATAAGTGCGAGTCGGACTCACCCATCAAGAACGGAACACTTTTTAATATTTGTTGTTATAGCGGCAACAGAAATACATCATGTGTGAAAATTTCAACTGTCTAGCTATCACGGTTCATGAGATACAGCCTGGTGACAGAGGGACAGTGGAGTAAACTGAAATAAAGGTTCCGTCACACCGGCGCGATTTCAGAGCCGGGCCTGAGCGTTTTATATGAAAAAGCGGCGCGCCCCGCTCACGCGCCGCACGCGAAACGCGCCTGTGTGACGGAGCCTGAAATGTCAAACCGGGCAAGTGCTCGCGCACGAAGGGTTCCATACTTTTTAGTATTTGTTGTTATAGCGGTAACAGAAATACATCATCTGTGAAAATTTCAACTGCCTAGGCCTATCACCGTTCATGAGATACAGCCTGGTGACAGACAGACAGACAGACAGACAGACGGACAATGAAGTAAAACTGAAATAAATGTCATATACCTACTAAGAAAAACCGGCCAAGTGCGAGTCGGAATCGCTAATAGGTTCCCGTTTTTTAGTTACCCTTCAGGTACGGAACCCTAGTATGAGTGTAATAGATTTGTAACCGGTCAGCAATGTGAGTCCCTTGGAGAAACAGAGGTCTAGTCTAAACCCCCACTTACCATCGGCATTAACAGCCTTGTATTCTTGTTTGCCACCAACATGTCATATTAAAACATATTAATAAAAATTTACTCGGTCAACAATGTGAGTCCCTTGGAGAAACAGAGGTCTAATCTAAACTCCCACTTACCATCGGCATTAACAGCCTTGTATTCTTGTTTGCCACCAACATGTCATATTAAAACATATTAATAAAAATTTACTCGGGCAACAATGTGAGTCCCTTGGAGAATCAGAGGTCTAGTCTAAACTCCCACTTACCATCGGCATTAACAGCCTTGTATGAGTTGTATGCTTGTTTGCCACCAACATGCCATGTTAAAACATATTAATAAAAATTTACTCGGTCAGCAATGTGAGTCCCTTGGAGAAGCAGAGGTCTAGTCTAAACTCCCACTTACCATCGGCATTAACAGCCTTGTATGCTTGTTTGCCACCAACATGTCATATTAAAACATATTAATAAAAATTTACTCGGTCAGCAATGTGAGTCCCTTGGAGAAGCAGAGGTCTAGTCTAAACTCCCACTTACCATTGGCATTAACAGCCTTGTATGCTTGTTTGCCACCAACATGTCATATTAAAACATATTAATAAAAATTTACTCGGTCAGCAATGTGAGTCCCTTGGAGAAGCAGAGGTCTAGTCTAAACTCCCACTTACCATCGGCATTAACAGCCTTGTATGCTTGTTTGCCACCAACATGTCATATTAAAACATATTAATAAAAATTTACTCATTTCATCAGTCATATCCAGCCTAGCATTGCATTGGCCCCGCTTAAATATTTCTTTAATTTGTTTTTAGTATTTGTTGTTATAGCGGCAACAGAAATACATCATTTGTGAAAATTGAAACTGTCTAGTTAATCTAGTTATCACGGTTCATGAGATCTTGAGATACAGCCTGGTGACAGACAGACGGACAGCAGAGTCTTAATATTTAATAGGGTCCCGTTTTTACCCTATGGGTACGCAACCCTAAAAAGTGACCAAGGCCTCCAGTGCCCTAGGCTGGAATCAAAGCAGCGTCCTCTGCTATTGCAGCAGGTGCCTGTGCCATTCTGCCACCGGGCCACCCACGGCGGCATAGGTCGAATTTTTCCAAGGATACTTATGCACTACTTACTGAAGGTTTATGGAGCCTCGCCATCCCTAAGCCTAAATTAAATATTTTCTGAAAATAATTTGTTTTGATCTAATAACATATTGGAGTCCTCGTAATAGGGGTCCCGTTTTTACCCTTTGGCTACAGAACCCTAAAAATCAACCTTGTTTTGGTACTATGTACTATGCTTCACTATGACTGAAATTTTAGCAGGAATTAATATTTTTTTTGTTGTCACCTGTCAAATTAGAATAGAATAGAATAGAATAGCCTTTATTGACCAAAAAATTAAATTTCAGCACATATTACATTTAAATAAATTCACATTTCATTTATATCAATTAGTTTCAATATTTTTTCCGTAGTAACTTTATTAAATAATTTTTATGTCATTGCTTTTTAATAATTATTTCAGTCTGCCTTCTTGGCATAGGCCTCCCCCAGCTCTCTCCACAGCTCTCTATCCCTTGCCGTCCCTATCCAATTAGGTCCCGCATGCTTCTTTATGTCATCCGACCACCTCATTATTGGTCTCCCTTCTCTCCTTTTTCCATCTCTAGGATACCATTCCGCTTCCTCTCTATCCCACTTATCTTTACCTTCCCTTGCCATATGTCCAGCCCAACCTGTTGCAGTCAAAAGTGTGAACTGGCCAAAGAACTTTTAACCGACAAAAATAGGCAAAACTGCTTTGACTGAGCATGTTGGTCAAAAGTAGTTTTACCTGAAAATCATACCTATTTCTGGCAGCAGTTTCGTTTTTAGGGCGTAGCAAAAAAAAAATAACCCTAACCTACCTATCTCTGGGAACAGTTTAGTTTTTTGGGCGTAGCAAAAAAATAACCCTAACCTACCTATCTCTGCGAGTACTTTTGACTGATAGTAACAGTCACAACACAATTACTATTAACCAATGATTTTCAGGTATAACTACTTTTGACCAACATGCTCAGTCAAAAGCAGTTTTGCCTGTTTTTGTCGGTTAAAAGTTCTTTTGACCAGTTCACACTTTTGACTGCGACATATATACTATCTATATATCTTATTATATTTAATCTTATATTCAACTTACATTGACTCCGGAGATAACTTATTAGCTTTATGCAGTTGACTTTCCAATTCACCGATACACCTCAAATTTGATTCATAGTCTAAAGCACAGTTATTAAATATGTCCACAATACACTGTAGCTTTTTGCACTGTTTCACACTGGCAATGTACTTAATTAGAGTGTGTTACAGTCAGCTGGCACTTAACTCAAAGTTTCTTTGAACAACGTCATTTTCATCTCGCTCACTTATTAGTTTATCACAGCTGCTTCAAGGTTGCTTTCACTTGCATTTCCAGGTAGCTAGTAGTGCCTTGACATGTAAGAATATTTGGAATCATTCTGAAATATTAAAATACAACTGAGAGACCGATGTTTATACTAAACACAATACACCCATGGAACGCTTTGAAGTTCAAATCTCGTTACGTTACGATGGCGTTTGCACTTTGCACTATGTTCGGTGACTATTTTTTATTGTTAACACACACAATACACTATTTAACAGGTTTTTATCACGTCTGGAGTACCGGATAAAGTATTTTCGAATAACAGCCGTCGTTGACGTCTAGGCAGTGTTGCTATCGTCTTAAAAGCCGTAACAGACTATCGCACGTTCTGGCTTAAAAACAAATTTATGTAATAATTATACCGGTATACATATCCATATGAAACGAAACTTAATGCAAATAATAACCATTATACATACCGGAAAGTCATCAAATAAACAGTAATATTCGTCTTGCTTTTTATTAAAAAAAATACGACCAACCTAACTTGTAAGCATGTTTGCAGTTTCTAAACGCAACGCATAGCTGTCAAATGTCAACCAACAAATTGAGCCTTTAGTATTGTTTGTCGAAATTTTTTCACTTTTAAATGCAAAATACGCGACAATACGAATTTTGCGGATATATGTTGTCGATTCAAAAGTGTTATTTTTTTACGCTCTTTTGTTTGAGCATAATTTAATTTGTTTCTACCGTCAAAGCCGCTCGCGTTTATATATAAAGATAAATTCTAAGGTTCCTTGTTTTTATTTTTCGTTAATAATTTGAAGTATGACACAGCAAAAAATATCTTATACATAAATAATAAAAATGAAATTTCATACAAGAAACATATAGAACACTTTTCTCTAGGATCAATATTAAAAAAAAAACAAAGAAGCGGGTAAGTATATATTATTAGTATTATAATAATTTTTAAAGTCCCTTTTTAGTTTTTCGTACATAACTCGTAAACGGTGTTCCATTGTAAAATAGGTTTTTATGAATAAATAATCTACATAAAATTTTTGTCCAAAAACATCTTTAACACTTTTCTCTGGGATCAATATTAGAAACGATATTAAAGGAAGAAAGTTCATTACAATCAATTCACATGTCACTTTTTTTTTAGTTTTTCGTAAATAATTTGTAAAGTATAACCTATTTTGCTATGGGCCACCGTTTACAAGTTATTTACGAAAAACTAAAAAGGTACTTTAAAATTGGACTCAGGCCTCTTTGCCAATCCTTCATGGCGGCCTGGGCATCCGGCTAGTTGTCAGCATCGCCCTCCCAGGTTTTTTGTCCTCTTTCCACAGCACGCAAGATCTCGCCAGTAAAATTTTTTGCCCTCCCGCCGACAATATCTGCATCCAAATACAGATCGAGGCCAAAAATGCTTGGACGCAAGCCTGCCCGGAAAATCCAATCCCAGCCTTCGTTCATTCTCAAAAACTTTGGGATGAGCCCCTCTGCAGAGCCACCTTAAAAGCTCTTATTGATAATGCTCAAAGCCCTGCAGAGCGCGCTCGTCTCTTAGCTGTATCGGAGCCAGAGTCGGGGCTCTCGCTCCATGCATTGCCATCCCCCAACATAGGCACTCTCCTAGAGAGAAAGGCCCTCGCACTCGCTACCAGTCTGCGATTGGGGGTCAAAACCAATGAGCCCCACCGCTGCCGCTGTGGCTCCAATGTTGACGAGCTGGGCCACCACGGCTTGCCCTGCCAGAGAAGCGCAGGCCGCATCTCTCGCCACACCTCCCTGAATGATGTCATCCGGAGGGCGCTTGCTTCCTTTAGCGTGCCGGCCATCCTAGAGCCGAACGGTATCGCACGCGACGACGGCAAGCGGCCCGACGGAACTTCACTTATTCCGTGAAGGCTGGGGAGGACGCTTGTGTGGGACGCCACCTGCGTTGACACGCTCGCGCCGTCCCACCTACAGGCGACCTCCGTCAAGGCGAGACCGGCGGCTACAACCGCTGAACAGAACAAGCGGCGCAAATATGCTGTCCTCGGCGAGGGCTACATATTTGCGCCGTTTGGCGTAGAGACTCTGGGACCGTGGGGGCCTAGCACAAAAAGCTTATTTAAGGAATGTCCCAGCGCCTCATGGACATCTCAGGTGACCGGAGGGCTGGCAGCTACCTCGGCCAGAGGATAAGCCTGGCCATCCAAAAAGGTAACGCTGCCAGCCTTCTGGGCACCATAACTCATGAAGGTGACCTGGGGAGCATTTTTTACTTATAAGTTTAGTTTAAGATTTGTTATATTTTAGTTTTAATTTTAACGTTTAGTTTTTTTTTTCACTTTGTTATTAATAAATAATATCTTTAAAATTTATTATAATGAACTTACTCGCTGCTTTGTTTTTTCAAATTATTAACGAAAAAATAAAAACAAGGAACCTTAAAATTTATTATAATTAACTTTCCCTCTGTATTATCTTTTTAAATATTAATCCCTGCGAAAAGTGTACTGAATCTTTTTTGTAGAGAATTTTGTGTAGATTATTAACATTTAACAACATTTTAATATATTGGCCACTTACGAGTTATTTACGAAAAACTAAAAAAAAAACCGACCTTAGAAGTGATTATAATTAACTTTCCCGCGTTAATATCTCTTTGAATATTGATCCTAGCGAAAAATTGTACGAAATCTTTCTTGTAGGAAATTTTATGCAGATTACTTACGTATAAGAACATTTTTGCTATGCGCCACCGTTTAAGAGTTATTTACGGCATGCTAAAAAAAGGAACCTTTAATATCAAATATCTCACTTCCGGTCAAGAATTCGATCGAGCAAATTCGGGTTCAGCGGGATCTAATTAGGGTAAAAAACCCGGTTGCCAAAAAGTAATATAATTTGCCAGTCGAAATCGAGTTTTACAAAAATATGACCAGTTTACAATAGTTTTCTCCTTTGAGGTGCGTTCAGTTTATTGATAAAACTTTTTAAATTAATATAGAGCCTATATTTTTCATATTATATTAATATAATTAAAAATAGGTATTCATTAATTAAATATTCTTTTCTTTTACACAATGTATTTTGATGTGTAAAACTATGATAGTTTAGTTTAGTTTTCAATGTAGGAAATAATTCTCAACATTGAAAAAAAAAACAGTCTTTCAGCCACCACTTTGTTTTTTATTTTTATTTTGTAAAATCAACTTCACAACCTTTTTTAGCGTGTAATTTCCTGTCATTTGATACCACACACGATTTTTAATATTTTTTTTGATTTTTCAAATTTGAAATGTCAATAAATGCGTTTTGCATGCATATATTTTGATATATTTTTAGTATGTCAAAAAGATACACACAAAGAACTAAAAAAATCAAAGCCCGTCTTTGTGGGAATTATTTTGACCCTTACATACAAATTTTCATACGACTCCTCTACTAGTACCGTTACCATCACTGACAAATTTACAGATCAGACAGTATTTTGCTTTTGCCTTCAAAAAATTAGACCCCGCTACTTAACCCTGGCCAGAGCCTCGAATATTGGAGACTTCACCAATGTTAAAGGTTATTGTAAAAGACAATGAAATTTTAGGTATTGGGGTACCCTATGGGGAGATGAGGTAAACTACCCAAGTAACACACAAGCAGGATAATAGAGTAAAATTATCATCTTATTCAAATTAAGATTGTATAATTTTTGTGTATAAGCGGTGGAAATTACTAAATTCGGAATAAGAAAATATGTGGGCCTAGTGGGGCCATAAATGCTGAATAAATTTTGCATAGTATTGATTTTGTATATTAAAGATGAATAATACTTATTTCTTACACAGTTAGTCAGACATTATTCAGCTTTAAGCATTTGTGGTTACTAAAAGCTGCATAATAGCAGCATTAGCAGTAATTAGCTGTATATATTCTGTGTTGTGAGATATTAAGCAGACAATATTAAGAAAAATGTGATAGTGGCTACTAAATGCTGAAAGAAAGCGTCGGTGGAGACTTTGAACTGTATAAAAGCGGTTGCAGTTTCTGTTTTAATGCTAGTTTTTGAATAAAGGTGGACGCTATTACTGGAAGCTGTAATGAAATCCACATATTATTTGTTATCCAGCAGCTGCATATATGGGTTAATATGGCCTTTTATAGACATAAGACATTATTCAGAATAAAGCATTTGTGGTTACTAAAAGCTGCATAATAGCAGCATTAGCAGCAATTAGCTGTATATATTCTGTGTTGTGAGATATTAAGCAGACAATATTAAGAAAAATGTGATAGTGGCTACTAAATGCTGAAAAGAAGCGTCGGTGGAGACTTTCAACTGTATAAAATCGGTTGCAGTTTCTGTTTTAATGCTAGTTTTTGAATAAAAGGTGGACGCTATTACTGGAAGCTGTAATGAAATCCACATATTATTTGTTATCCAGCAGCTGCATATATGGGTTAATATGGCTTTTTATAGACATAACGTCTGAATAATAAATACTAGAACAACACTTATACCTAAGTTATAGCGATTTTAGTACACATGTACTATCTTTTCTTGCTGAAACCTGAAAAATGAACGCATTGAGAAGTGTTATTCAAACGACTGCTTAACAACAAGTGCGCGGTGGTCATTTATTTCATTTATAACCAAAAAGCGTGATCAAAAACTGTGTCGTACAGACTTGTGTGATTTAAAAAGAATATAAAATGAATCCTTTAAAATGGCAAAATAAAAGAAGAACAGGAGGAATACGACGAAAATGCTTAAAAGAATATAATAAAATAATGACAACTTCAGTAGTACACACAAGTAGCCTAGCACAAGGTCAAGGTAGTTCTACTACAAGTGTCGAAGAGGGTTCCGTAGCTTTTTATAAAAAATATGTTGACGGCAAGTGTGAAGCAAGTAGATGTGATTGTGAAAAGATTTGTCCGACTATGAGTGAAGCGCCATCATGCAGTGTTGAAGAGGGTTCCCTGATTTCAGAAAATGGATGTTGTATTGACGGCGAAAGTGTTTCTAGTAGTTATGATGATTGTCAAGACAATATAACAGAATGGACGAAAAATACCATTTTATGCGATGATCTCCGACAATGGGCATTGAGCAAAAATATATCACATGTTGCTCTAAAGGACTTGTTATGTATCGTCAACAAAAGACTTCCCGGGGCTATCCCAAAAGATCCCAGAACTTTATTGCAAACGCCTCGAAAAATCGCCATTAAGAGTATAGAAGATGGAGAGTACTGGCATAATGGGCTCACTGAATCTTTAAAAAAATATGTTTGTTCACTGGCAGAAGTTCCAGAGGTCAAATAAATTTAAATTTTGACGGCTTACCGATCTTTAAGAGTTCAAAAAATGAATTTTGGCCAATCCTGTGCAACATATATGATAAACCAGAAATAGAACCTTTTGTAATTGGTCTTTATTACGGCCCCGGAAAGCCCAAGTGCTTAAATGAATATTTGGAGGATTTTGTGTCAGAGATGAATAATTTAATCCAAAATGGTGTTGAAATTCGTCAAAATGGCCGGGAGCATGTGGTACTTATAAAAATTAGATGCTTCATCTGTGACTCACATGCAAGAGCTTTCATAAAAGGTAAGTACAATTTTAGGGTTATTCCCACTAATTACCACCAAGTTCTTACCAGTGGTAACTACTGGGAATTTTTTTCCCACCTTTTACTGGTAAAAGGTGGGAATTTTTATTCCCAGTAGTTACCACCAAAATATTGTTAGAATTCAATACTAATAAAAACAGTATAAATAGTATAGTATAAATGTAGCGTGCTGTAATAAATAATTATGTGTCAGTTAGTGATTCAGTAAACTGCTTTAAAAGTGATCAAAAATATTAAAACAGTTTTACCGGTATAAGTGTAAAAACTAAAATAGAAGAGTCTCATTCTAGTTGGGTTATTCCCACTAGTTACCACCAAGTTTTTACCAGTGGTAACTACTGGGAATTTTTTTCCCACCTTTTACCACTGGGAATAAAAATTCCCGGTAGTTACCACCAACACTTTGTTAGTGTTAAACACTAATAAAACAGTAGGTATGAATAGTATAAATAGAGTTATTTTGAATTACCTAATAAAATCACTTGAAAAATCATCTAAATGGATTATTAAATTTATCCTTAAGTACATATATCATAGTTTTTGTACTAGTACCGGTTAAACTGTTTCAATATTTTTGGTCACTTTTAAGGGAGTTTACTAAACACTAATCGACTTATAATTATTAATTAAATTACTCTATATATGTATACTACACTATTTATAGTGTTTTTATTAGTATTTAACTCTAACAAAGTTTTGGTGGTAACTACTGGGAATAAAAATTCCCAGTAGTTACCAGTGGTAAAAGGTGGGGAAAAAATTCCCAGTAGTTACCACTGGTAACAACTTGGTGGTAACTAGTGGGAATAACCCGAAGTTAAGAACCTATTATTAGAAAACTAAAACTTCAGCGTAGGAAGTAACTCAATTTAGTATTGTTTTCAATCTGACTCCACAAGACAGGCGTAGCCTAGTGTGGCAGTCATAGGTTAAGAATATCTTGTAAACTTTTTGGCAAATAAAACTATTTTTATTTTATATTTTATTTTATTTATTTATTATCAAATTAAAAAAAAAACAACATGTAGGCCAAGCAATAAGAAGGTATAGAGGGAAATGCTAGGAACACAATTTTTGACTCCGTAACTTTGTTTGGACTATGTAGTTAGGCGGTGAAACGAATGTTTTCGTTCCTAAAAATTATAAATACTTAGCCCCCTAAGAAGTAACTTGGATTCGTCTTTTCTGCAACAAATGTGTTACAATAATAGCCTTTTCAATGAATGCTTATAGATATACCCTATTTGAAATGTAATCAAAAAACCACGTGACTTGGTCATTCAACCAATCATTGCAACCTTTTGTGTCTATAGTATTAATATTTTATTGGCTGAATGATCAAGTCACGTGTTTTTCTTGTTTACATTTAATCTATACCTATCCAAAAAGGGTCTATATATATTAAATGGAGGGGACAAGAATTGGCTTCATGCATTAAAAATATTTTTCAACTTTCAACGTTCAATAACAATACGAAATTAATCTATAAATATAAAATCCGAAATGTTTGCAACATTTTTGAAAATATATTCGAGCTTGAAACTGTTTACTAATTATTTTATTACAGGTTGTGCATTTAAGTTCTTTAAATAAAACAAATACTTATTTTCAAGATGTATTTTCATTTAATAACAAAGCCCGGTTGCTGAACCAAAACAAATTCACTCATTAACTTATCTCTTTCAGATTTGAAATTAATAAACTATCCCATTTTTTTTATTTGCTCAAAAATACTGTAAAACTAATACTTAATATGCCTTGCTGAGAATTAAAACGAATTTCTGGAATCAAACAGAACCATGCTCAAAAATTCTAATAATTTGCCACATTATTTGGCGTCTTTTAATAAGCGGTACATTGGAAATTTCACGAGCCACAAACAAACCAAATGATGTATTTGCTTCTTTAAGGTAATCCGCGGATTCCAAAAATTCGATTTGAGTACCTACAGACATACAGCTTACAGATTTTTCTTTGGTGATTTCATTTTCACCATTTTTTGTTTGAATGTCTATATTTGTATTTTCTTCATTCTCGTTAGAGCTTGATTTATGTTGAGAATATAATTCATGGACATCCCAGTCTTGAGTATATTGTGTAAAAGGATCAATCGAATTTTCGGCACCACCTGAAAATATCATAAAAATATTATAATGCTTAAGATTATCAATAAACAGAATAACCTAGTACTGTATTTGTTTAATACATGATACCTGAGAGTTTTAGCATTCTAGGCACGTCTAATGCTAAAACTCTCAGGTCAAATAAACAAAAAAAAAGTTTATTAAACAAATACAGTTATTAGAAAGAAAGAAAATACATTTATTCACTGACGTGTTACAAAACCAGTTAAATTAAAACAAGATATAGGACAGATGGACGTTAAAAGGACCTCCCCAATCAGCGTAATGATAATACGGTAAGCCAGCCGCAGCGCTGATTTTCAGTGGGGACCTACCTTATATTTAACTTAAAGCTAATAGGGTATACAAACAATAATAAAATTAAAAACAGACAACACATAGAGAGGAAAAAATAAACATAACAGTAACTAAATAAGTTTTTAGCATAAATTTCATTTTTGGGTCAAGCTTTTATTGCTGACTGTACTTTTCTTACGACAGACAACTAATACTAATCGAGACAATTCTAAAAACCCCTAACACAATTAGCTTGCGTTATGTCATCACAGAGTTCCCATGGCCACCTCCTGTCTCCATCATCAGATCAGCTCGATGGTACCATAATATTGCATTGTCATCCGATTTATACATGCATGCAAAACTTTAGCTCAATCGGAAACCGGAAAGTGGATCAAATTTAATTTGCAAGATTTGATTACAGACAGACAGACAACGGTCAGGTGAAAGTAAATAAAAGCTTGTAAAAATTATGAGGCCTACTGCAATAAAACAAAACATAAAGTTGAAGATAATAAAAATAAGAAAAAAAACAGCCGTATTCGAACAATGAGATACGTCAAATACTAGATATTGAAACGATATGGATTGGATATATCAGTGTCAAACAAGTGTCAATAGTGACGTTTTTGTTTGAAGAAACGTGTATTTTGACACTCGTTTGACACTGACATATCCAATCCATATCGTTTCAATATCTAGTATTTGATGTATCTCATTGTTCGAATACGGCTGACAGTTATTAATTGAACGATAGAAGGTTGATTACTAAGAAGAATGACCAATAAAACCTCAGTTTAACTGCCGTGTGTCTAGATTATTTACTTACCATCGTAAGATTTCTCCTTAATTGCTGGAACTGCATACAGGAGAGACTGTGATTCTTCTTTAATTTCTTTATTAGTAGTTAATACCGCATCTGCAAAATTATTTAAATAATAGTTAATAAACAGGCAGTCAAAAACTATAATATTTCTCCCCGACATTTAGCAATGCAAGAGACTAAAAACTCTAAAATGAAATAATCACTGAAACGTCATTCTGGTCGAAATGGTTACAAGCATAAATATACATATAGATACAAATATAATTTATTACAATATGACGAGTATAATATAACATACAAAAATAGAATAGGTACAAAATAATATATAAACACACACACACAGGTCCCTGAACACGTGCCTATGGCGAAAATTTAAAGAATTAATGTAATGTAAAGCGTTTTACAATACATATTTTACTAATATCATGTAACTTAAATATGATACCTATCGCGTTTAGGTATAATATAAGTAGGAAGTAGGATTTAATATCGCCCGTGTTACATACCTACAATGTTTCTCATCAAACTAAGTGAGGATCGATGGTTTTTACTATTTGTATATAGAACCCTAATAGGCGTTAAGATCGAGAAAACAATTACTATTATACTGATGCTATTCAAAACTTGTTGTTCTAAAACCATTGTTATCTAAAATGTAGCTTAGTAACGCGTCTAATGTGAATGCTTTTTCAGAAATTTAGCACATAATAGCTGTGGCAGCAGCTTATATTCAGCACGGTCGGACGCCATTACGGTTGCTCATATTCTAACCTCTAAAATTAAATAGGAATTTAAAATGAACTGAAAAACCCATTTATATTCATTTATAAAACTAGTTTTATCGTAGCATAACTTGTTAAAGTACATTTTCTATCACTAAAACATCTAAACACCGCAAAAAATTACAAATTTAAAAGTGGAGTACTACATTTTCTATATTTACTTTCTAAACAGTGCATTATTTACGCGGCGCTTTAAAATTTTAAATAAAATGTATATATATATTAACAGTAAAGTCGCATGCGCAATGAAATTGATGTTATGTAAACATTAAATCTGTGTATACTTACCAAATCAGTCACTAATTTTGTATTCACTACAGAAACACTTTGACACCACGAGTTCACAAACTAAAATGGAGGACAAATCATTGATTTAAATACACATTTTCTGTATTTTAGTGCTAATATCTGAATATATTTTCTATAAAAATGCACTTGTGAACCAAAAGCTGAATAACGTCTGAATAACTGATTCATTCTGTACAAAGCTGGATAACTTTGGTTTAAAAGCGGTATAGAAGCTTATGACAGCCTCTATACAAGTGTTATTCAGCGATTCAATGTGTGGGCACACACTTATACAGCTATAACATTACTGTTATTCAGTAATAAGCGGCGTGGGCTAGCCCACTTTGCGCCCAAACCTTCTGTATAACGTCTGTATAAGCGCTTATACAGACGTTATACAGCTACCTTATTCAGCATTCAGTACGGCATGCTCTATTATTCAAACAATATTCAGCTACTTCTGTGTTACTTGGGTAAGGTTACTTTACAACACCGATTTATTCTAACTCCAATTAATTATCTCAGAAGGTTACTAAATAGATTTTACACAAGGTCGGGACAAGGACCAGGCGGCGCCGCGATATCGCACTAGTTAATTAAGTTGGTATGTGCGCACTGTATGCCTTGCGCTGAGCGACTAACTGGGCTAAATGCTCCTTCGAACTGTATACCGAAAATGCTGACTCTAAATTGCGTCACCGCCATGTCCCTACATCATTCCCCCCCTTTTTTGAAGAAAAAAAGGAAAAGAATTGTCAAAATACAACAATACCAAATACATAGAAAAATATCGAAGCTAACAAAACAAACTTACTCGCTTCGAGTGTGACGCATACCTTATCATGCTAAGGTTCAAAGAATGCTTACACTGAATTTATCGTTCACATTGTAAACAAAATCTGTGAAATAATACCCGTACCTATTGTGTATCGTAAGGCATGTGCAAACAAGTGTCATTGTGAAGGATGAGGAATTGGAATTAGTTGATAGTACAGTTTTTCTTGGTATAACTTTAGATTCTAAACTCCAGTGGGGTCCCCATATTGCTACTCTTTCGAATAGACTGAGCTCTGCAGCTTTTGCAGTGAGCAAAATCCGTCAGTTAACTGACGTGAAAACAGCTCGATTAGTATATTTTAGTTACTTCCATAGCATTATGGCATATGGTATTTTACTGTGGGGCGGTGCTTCAGAGATAAATACCATTTTTGTTCTGCAGAAGAGGGCTATTCGAGCAATATACAAAATGAACCATAGAGACTCACTTAGAGATAAATTTAAGGAAATTGACATAATGACAGTGCACTGTCAATACATTTATGAGAATATTCTGTATGTACATAAAAATATTGAAAATTTTAGGAAAAATTGTGAAATTCATAATATTAATACTAGAAATAAACATAAGCTCGCAGTGCCCTTCACTCGGCTCCATAAAATTAAAAAATCATTCATGGGTAATTGTGTAAGATTTTATAATAAACTTCCAAACCATATTACTGAATTATCTATTAATAAATTTAAGAATTATGTAAAGCGTAAACTTATTTCTAAAGCTTATTATACCACACAAGACTACATGAATGATATTACAACGTGGGATTAATTGTTATTCGAAATGATTATTTATTTATTAGGTACATTTGATTATTGATGAGGAAATGGATATTCCGATGTAATACTATCTACTTCTTTTGTTACTTATGCTTTTTTTTTTGACATTTAGATTTTATTCTAGAAATTCTAGACTAGTATTTTTTTATACAATCTTTTTAATGTTTGACGATCCTTTTGTGAAATTCTTAGTGTTAAATTTGATTTGTATAATAATCCAATTTTATTATGGAATAATATTAACATCAATAAATTGCTCTGATAATTAGATTAAGATTAATTACGATTCATAAGAGCTTGTTGCTAGGCCTACATGAATAAAGTATATTTTTGATTTTGATTTTGATTTTGATTTTATTACATTGCGATTACACACTGAAATAATACATTGTTGCTTTATTTATAATGAACATGGTGGTCAACCTCTGAGAACTTGAACAATGATAACAACATGTTAGGTATTACACTTACTTAACTACAACACTTATTGATACACTTGTTGTGGTGGATTAGTCTGAACGGTATGCACCTTTATAGCTGTGGGTGGTAAATTTCCGACAGTTTTCTGCACCCATGATCTAGCACATTGTTTACATTTCACTCTCAAAAAATAACATAACGCCAACAACAAAATTATTCCCAACACGATTAGTCCAATTCCGACATAATTTAGCTTCGATTCCACTTGATTAGATAAATTTTCCACTTTCGCTATCGCAATAGCATTATGCGAGTTACTGTCGTCCTGCTTTCCTTGGGTTAATCCCATTTTTACAATTTTCCAAAATAACTTTACTGACAGGAAATCTGACTCTGACGTCTAACAACGTGCTGTACTGATTGTATATTGAACACGTTTATCTAAACATCTACTTAAATATGTTACAAAAAACTTAAATCAGTATATTTAAATCCTATCACATTGTCACGTACCGCCTCGATACGTGTATAAAAATCAAAACACTGTCGCAACAGCTTTATGACACAGTATATAAACTCTTAACTACGTTGCGGAACTCGTGTTTCAGAGCCCGACTTGAAACTGGCAAAAAATCCGGTATAAATGACATTTGAATGTAGCCATCCACCCTGTGAAGTGGCTAACCATATACTACTTTCGGCAAGTAGAAAGTTTACCTCCCCGAAATAAACTTTCTACCCCCGGGGTCCAGGCTCCATCCAGGAGATGCTAAATTAAAAACAAAGTAGTGGACCCGAATTTCACGTTTTCCAAGAAATCTCAAAACCTTAAAATGCGTCACTCGTGGGCAACCTTTCCGCACGAGTGACCTTATCCGCAATGTAACCCTGCACTACATTCAATATGATGAAACAAGTTGCCCTACTCCTTATACTTTAACTGTGACATATTACACATGATATAACTTTATTCATCAAGCAAAAATCTAACTGGCCTATTTATAACTCGTCCGCTCCGCGTGGTACGAGTCAAAGGCGTTGGCGTTTGGGACACTAATGGCTGTATAGGCTCATTTGTGTTCAAATCCGCATTCCTACTAGAATTATTACTGCTTTCAGGTGACTCGTCTAACAAAAATGCTGGTTTCAACCTGTCAACTGATATTTCTACTTGTCTATTGGGCAACTGAATTTTAAAAGTTTTTGACCTCCTATTCAAAACTAAATATGGTCCATCATAATTGGGAGTAAGTGGCCTCTTTACTAAATCGTTCCTTACAAAAACATGGGAACATGACTCTAATTCTTTGTGTACAAATATTTTTCTCGAATCGCTATTCTCTCGTGACACGGGACGAAGGTTATCTACTACGGATCTAAGTCTCTCTACGTATGAAAAAGGGTCATTAATATTTTTTTCAGACTGAGTATAAAAATCACCTGGCAATCTTAACACATGACCGTAAAGCATTTCAGCTGCACTTACCTCGTTGTCTGATCTGCACGCTGTTCGGAGTCCTAGCAAAACCGTAGGTAGCTCGTCAGCCCAGGATGCGTTGTCAGCTAGCCTGGCTGTTAAAGCACTTTTGACTACGCGGTGCCATCTCTCCAAAATCCCGTTGCTCTGAGGGTGATAGGGTGTTGTACGTACCTTGTGAACCCCTAAAAATTTCATTAAGTTCCTAAACAAGTCACTTTCAAACTGTCTACCCTGATCAGATGTGATTAAACTTGGACAACCGAATCTACATATCCAATTTTCATAAACTACTCTTGCGACTGTCTCCGCTGTCATGTCAACGATTGGTATGGCCTCGGGCCATCTGGTACGACGATCTATCATTGTAACTATATACCTGAGGTTTTGAGCTGTTGTGGGCAAAGGCCCCACAATGTCCACATGCAAATGCCTAAACCTTTCTGCGTCTTGAAATTGTCCCAATTTCGAAACTGTATGCCTATTTACCTTTGCTCTCTGACACTGCACGCACGCTCTTGCCCATGTGCCTACATCTTTATTCATGCCTGGCCAAAAATATCTCTGGGCTACCATCTTGCGCGTGGTCCTAATACCTGGATGACTAATGTGATGAATGGCCTCGAACGCTATCTTCCTGAAATTTTCCGGTAAATACGGTCGAGCATTCTCACCTGATATTTCGCAATATACCTTCGTATCCGAGTTTGGCATACCTAACAACTTATATTTCGCCCGGTTTGCTGTAAACAAGTCCGCGAACTGCTTATCGGTTTCCTGTGCTTGCGCAACTTCTTCGAAATCGATGACTACAGGGCAAGCTATTGTTTCTACACGTGAAAGCGCGTCAGCAACTATATTCTGCGAACCGCTAATGTGTTCTATCTCGCTCGTAAATTCGCTGATGTACATTAGCTGTCTCGCTCGACGTGGCGTCTCTTTTGCTGAACCTACTTTTGTTAACGCTACTGTAAGAGGCTTATGGTCCGTATACACTATCAATCTCCTGCCCTCTACCATATTTCTGAAATATGCTATAGACATGTAAATTGCGGTCAATTCTCTGTCATATGTCATATGTACTATACTTCTTTTGTGCTTCTGAAAACGCTTTTGAGAAATAACCTAGAGGTCTCCAAATATTACCTACTCTCTGTTGTAAAACGCTCCCTGCGGAGGTTCCTGATGCATCTGTCATAAGCGCTAGAGGGACGTCTGAAACCGGAAATGACAATGTAACGGCGCTTTTTAGGCTCTCCTTACACTGCTCAAACGCGGTCTCTGCTGCACTGTCCCACTCAATTTTAGACTGATCCTTTTTCTTTGAATTATGCAAAAACTTATTTAAATGACTGCACATCCGCTGCTTTGCCTAAATGTGCTCTATAAAAATTAACCATCCCTAAGAAACGTCTGAGTTGTTCAACGGTCTCGGGTCTCGGATAGTCTATAATAGCCTTAACTTTATCGTCGCGTGGTCGCAGTCCGTCTGCCGACACCGTATAACCTAGAAAATCTACTTGCGACATTCCAAATCGGCACTTGCTCAAATTAATTGTCAAACCTACTCTGTCAAATCTTTCAAATAATTTGCTAAGATGTTCCCTGTGTACGCTCTCGTTCTCCGAGGCTACTATTACGTCATCTATATAACAAAATAAGGATGAACTCGCGCCTTGCTCATCAGTAATGGTCTCTATGTCTTGTAGCTCAGCGTTCATGAAACGCTGAAATGTGTGCGCTGCATTACGCAAACCGAAACATAATCTAGGGAACTCAAACAACCCAAAAGGTGTGATGATCGCTGTTTTTTCGATGTCTTCCGGCGCGACTTTGATGGCATGATAAGCGCGATTGATATCTAGGGTGGTAAATAGTGACTTACCTGACAATCCGTATGTGAAGTCTTGCAACCTGGGTATCCGGTATCTGTCCGGCTTCGTGACAGCATTCAGCCTCCTGTAGTCTCCGCACGGTCTGATCTGTCCGTCCTTCTTCGGAACTACGTGTAGCGGGCTGGCCCAGCGACTCTTACTCGGCCTGCAAATACCTAAATCTTGCATATTACGAAATTCCTGCTTTGCCTGCTCGTACCTATCTCGCGGCAACGGCCTAGCACGCGCATATACCGGAGGTCCTGAAGTCTCTATATAGTGCTTTACACTGTGTTTAGCAGGCTCTTTAAACGATACAGGTTTTATTATGTCCGCGAAACGTATTAGGATGTCACGGTATGGGTTATCATCCCGAATACATTTTATGGACGCGTGCTCGCAATGTACGATGGATCCAATACATCTTAAATTTGTCACTTTATCCACTAAAATTTTGCAATCTAAATCTACCATTAACTTATGAGTCTTTAAGAAATCCGCACCGAGAATTGGTCGAGTCACGTCGCACACTATAAATGTCCACCGAAAAGCTCTACGCAGTCCTAAATTGAGCTCTAATGATACCGCTCCGTAAGTTTTTATTTCCGTGTTGTTAGCCGCGTACAGTTTATAATTGTTACACTCGCGACGCTCTGTGGCACTAATTCGGTTAACCGGTACTATGGACACGTCTGCACCAGTGTCCACTAAAAAACTCATGCCACTATTGAAGTCTACAACGCACAAGCGGTGGCTTTCCGTCCTCGGCTCCACGCACCCACCAGCCGCCTCAGGGTGCACCGCATCTAGTTTCCCTGCGGTGGCTGCCAAGCGTATGCTGTCGGCGGCGCCACGCCTGCCGACTGCTGCTGCCTCCCCCAGGCACACGGCTGGATGCATCCTCGCGCGTTCTCTCTGAACTTAAAATGATATCTACACAGCCAATTCCGATTTATATCTGGCCCGCGTGATATGGAACGCGGCCGACTCCTCCCCTGGAAGTAATCCTTTTGCTTCCGTATAGACCTGAGCACACATATTTCCTCTCTGAGCCGTCTCAACTCTCGTGCCATGCTCCGAAACTCGTGAACTAACTCGCTGGGTACTGCCCCGAGCGCTGCTGGAACTTGAGCTGCCGGGGTTGCTACAGTCGCGACCACCCCTGAGCCCAATAACTCCAAAATTTTGTCTGCCATTGTCACTGACACACCCGAAATTCAATGTCCTTGCACGGCACTCCGCGGTTCGCGGCCGCCTGGTCTGCCCGAATAATAATGTCCACCTCTAAACACGAAATTTAAAGTCCAAAAACGAACGCGGGGTCACCACTTTAGGTATTGGGGTACCCTATGGGGAGATGAGGTAAACTAAGGTTACTTTACAACACCGATTTATTCTAACTCCAATTAATTATCTCAGAAGGTTACTAAATAGATTTTACACAAGGTCGGGACAAGGACCAGGCGGCGCCGCGATATCGCACTAGTTAATTAAGTAGGTATGTGCGCACTGTATGCCTTGCGCTGAGCGACTAACTGGGCTAAATGCTCCTTCGAACTGTATACCGAAAATGCTGACTCTAAATTGCGTCACCGCCATGTCCCTACAAAATCATTACATTATGAAGTAGATATTAAGACGCTAGGTAGGCCCAATGCCCTTGAAGGGAAGATTTAGGAGATCGAAAGTGTAAAAAAAACTGAAAAAGATGAGTGAGGACGACCGCGAGAGCGGCACAAAAACGGCCTCGGAGGCCAGGGAGAAAAATGGAATCTTGAGCGTTGCGAGGGTTTCAAAGCACGAGGGTTAAACAAAACAAAGGTGTAGATGCCCTCATGGGTCAGGTTGGATATCTGACCCAGTGTTTACAGCACATTGGCGGCTCGTTGTGGCCTGCGGTACCTCCACCGCCGCCGCCGCCGCCGCCGCCGTCGTCGTCACTTTCACCACCACTACAAGGGGGCTCGGAATTCCTTACGGCCCCATCAGGTAGCGCTAAAGAGCTATTTTTCGGAAAACTAGAGAGCGACGTGGATAGAAACGTTAGTCAAAGTGGCAATATAGGAGAGAGTAGCAACAATTAAGGCTATTCAGCATTTTGGCCTAAACTCCTGGAATTATGTGCGATACGCCAAGGCGCTACAGAATTTTATAGCCACACCTGCGTTCACAGACTTGTGGGTAAACGAAGAGCTTTGCCGGTTCACCAAAGAATAGGATTACCTTCAGGGAACGGAGAAGGTTATGGCAGGGCTCTCGAATGTCATTTTAGACCAAAGGGAGCTAGTTCGCTCAGGCCTGCAAGAGATAATAGATTGGGCCTTTAAATGCTGACAGGAGTTTAACCCAGACACATTATTCAAAAAATTAACTGACAGATTTAGCAGTGGGTCAACATACGAAAAGTGCATAGAGGACAGTTTGAAGGTAATTTGTGGGAAGCGTTCAGAGTGTATTGACACCCGAAGGGAGAGACTCTTACAATAAATACACGATAAAAATATTCAGAGAGCTATGAGGAGTATCCCGCCTACGGAAGAATACTTATTTGATAGACAGAACCTTTCTCAACTGGTCCAGTCGCTGGGCGGTCCGGCCGCATGGCTGAATATGCCAGCCATACAAGTCTTCTCTGAAAAGGAAATCTAATGAACCCCAGCAGATTAGGTTAGGTTAGCTGTCAATGTCATATGTCGAAACGTCATGTCCAAGTGACATCTGTCAATTTAGTTGTGGAGGGAGGATTACTGTTTCGAGTCAAAAGAGAATAGCGATGATTATCATAATGAAATGAATGCAAAACATTTTGAAGAGTGGCTGACTACTATTCTGCCAAAACTGAAGCCAAACTCCGTACTTATTACGAATAATGCTCCATACCACTCGAGGAAATTAGAGATTGGACCCACAAAAAAATGGAACAAGGGCCAAATTATTGAGTGGTTAGAAGGAAGGGGAATAGTGTGATACAAGTTTGCTTAGGATGGAGTTGAGTTGGTTGAAAAAGAAAAGCCAAACTATTTACGTGAAATTCGCAGTTGACGAAATAGCTGCCGCTCATAATGTGACCATTTTAAGATTTTTAAGACTCCCTCCCTACCATTGACTTGGTCTGAGCACAGGTCAAAAGGCATGTAGCCGCAAACAACGAAACTTTTAAGATGGCAGAAGTAAAACAATTATTTGAAGAACCGTAACACCGGAGCGATGGAAAGCAAGTGTTGATCATGTGATCATTGAGAACACAATGTGCCAATTAGACCATCTAATTGATGATGTGGTCGAACCTTTTATCATTCATGGGGCCTTCAGAGGTTATGGTACGAAGAACATAATATTCTCCCTGAAAATAAGTAATAAAACAATAAGCACTGAACACGTCTCGAACAATTTGATACGTAGATCAAGAAAAATACTTACGATTAAGCGTTTTAAGCCGCGATTTAAAAACAATGTGGCACACTGGCCTTTGAAGAAAACGGTGTATATCAGATGATGATCATTCTATGCTGATAATTTGCTATACACTTCTTCTTTAGAAGACAATTCATTGTCAATAAAAATGTCAATTTCAGGGAATTTACTATCAAAATTGCCTCCATAGCATGGTAACTCTAGTAGAGGACTTGTGAATATTGCAACTGTCAAATAAATGTACTAATTCAACCGCATTTTGAAGAATATACAAAGTATTTCGAAGCGACACAGAAGGAGCTAAAAGGTTAGACAAAAATTGACTATTTTGAGAATACAATTTCAATATATATTTTTCTTTTAAATAATTCAATCTAATAGCAATAGGAGGAAGATTGCACTCGACTTGCAAAGCATTTATTGGCGTGCTCTTAAATGCACCTGTTATCACACGCATACATTTGTTTTGTAATTTATCTTAAATATCTACATGTTTAGTACTTACACAAAACCTTAAACTAACAACTAAAACTAAATATAAAATATCTCTCCCAAGCTACCCGATTCTGGAATGGACCCTAGAATGCTGGCGGCGTTGCCCCTTTGAACCGCCAGACTTAATCATATATTTATATAAAAGAAGTAATATTTTGGGATCTGAGCCCCAATAGGTTGAAGTTAAAGATCTTAAGACATTAAGAGGTTTGTTGGATTTTTTAACTATATGATCAATATATTTCTTCCAGGATAAATTATGAGTGAATATAACACCTAAAAACTTTGTTTCAAGCGAGATTGGAATAACAACATTATAAAAAACACTAGGAACTGATGCGCTGTTTTTTCCAAAAACGAGAAGTTTTGATTTGAGAGGATTGACACTAATAGATAAATATGAGAAATATTGTAATAAGTTTTGTAAAGCATTATTAATAATGGTCACCATGTTATCTATGTACTGGAATAAACAACCAAATCATCTGCAAACTGTAAATTATTAACTTCTGGTCCCAAAATTAAATTCAAACGTCGTATGTACAGTATAAAAATTAATGGAGACAAAATTCCTCCTTGACATACCCCTATAGAGGCAAGTCTAGGACCATAAAATGACCATTATGCTTAACAAGAACTTTTCTGTCAGATAAGAAATTGGTGATCCATTGTATCAATTTCTTTGGTAACCCAATTGACTTAAGCTCAATGGATAGAATATCAATGTTAACACTATTGAAGGCCCCTGCTATGTCAAAGAAAACAGAAACTAGTGAGTGTCCATGACCTAGACTATTTTGAATATCAAGCTGAAGCTGACAAATACTTTCTATAGATGAATGGCCTCTACGAAAACCAAATTGGTTTGATGGTAATATTTGATGCAGCTTTTCAACAAAAAACTCTAGCCTATGTTTCAAAAGTTGTTCAAATATTTTTCCAATACAAGATGTAAGAGCTATAGGACGATATGAATCTTTATTTAAACTTGGTTTGTCAGGTTTGAGAATGGGAACCAAGCAATCAGTTTTCCAAAACGAAAGAATTTCATTGTTATCCCAAAGATAATTATACATGGGTATGACGCTAGGCGCGCCGTTTCAGTTTCAAGAAATTTTAGTCGCCATGGAGCCGTATACGGGAGCGCAGCGTGCATTTTGTGTCCGAGCGTTTTACGAAAACAATAAATCGGTGACTACTGCACGACGGTTGTATCGACACGAACACGTTTTACGCAACATGAGTGAAGTTCCAAGCGCCAATTTGATACGCAAATGGATCAGAATGTTCGAGACAACCGGATCGACCGTAAAAATAATGTGTCGCGGACGTCCGCTTTCTGCGAGAACGGCCGACATTGTGGAGCAAGTTCGACGCTCAGTTCGACAAAATCCGCAACAGTCAACCCGTACAAGAAGTCAGGCTTTGGATGTGAAAAGATCAACTCTGCAACGAATTTTGAAGCGTGATTTGCATCTGAAGGCTTACAAGGTTCAGCTCGTCCAAGAATTAAAACCAAAAGATACGGATAACTGGCTTCGTTTTGTCAATGAAATGCTTGACCGGTTCAACAATTTCCACAATGTGATGTTCAGTGATGAGGCGAACTTTCACCTCAACGGTCACGTGAATAGTGATGGCTAGGACATCAATTTAAAATGAGTTTGTATGAGTACCTCATTTTCTAAAATGAGGTGTTACAATGTCTTACTTCAAATGAGGTGAGGTACTAGCATATTTTCAGCGTCGACTATTCTATTAATCCAACGGGCCAATGGTGACAAAAATATTTAATGTATATACATATTTATGTATTCATCACTTCCTTTATAAATAAATAAATAATAATAATTAAGGAGTGCAATTCTGGAGGTTAAGAATATAACTTATAGGAGAAAGATCCCACATAGTAACTTAATTTGCTGCTTTTATGAAACTTGTTCTAATTTAGCTCTTTTTTATTGTTAGATTGTTTAGTCCTCCTCCTTGCTACTTGATATAATTTTAAGTATAATAATCACTAGCGAGAGCGACCCGCTCTGGCTTCGCACTGGTTAGCAAATTATACATACACCTAAACCTTCCTGAAAAATCACTCTATTGATAGGTGAAAACCGCATGAAAATCCGTCCAGTCGTTTTTGAGTTTATCGCGAACATACAAACAAACACACATACAGACAGACGCGGCGGGGGACTTTGTTTCATAATATGTAGTGATATATTTCATAAGTCTTGTACCTATTAACCATAAAACTACCACATTTTTAACAAACTAAGGAGAACAAATTCAATATTTTCACAAGTCATTATTATATAGAAGTGACAAACTTACCACCTCAGATAATTTAACAGTAATATCATCAATATGATATTAAACAAAGCACCATTCGCGATTTCGCGCCGGCCGCCGCCGGCTACATTTACATTTCATTTTTTCATGCAAAAGGCACCAAGGAAGATCCGCGGGTAAATTTAATGGCGAAAACGATGTCCATATTTTGTTATTTTGGTATAATTATAAGAATTATCACTAGGTATTAGAGAACTAAATAAAATTAGCTACAACGACGTACGAACAAAATAAATATAAATATGTCAAAATCATAAACGTTTACAAATAATGTTAATAAAAAGTTTTGCAAATTCAAATCGTTATAATTTACATCTACATGTTTATTTTACCTATGCAAATTATACTTACTTTTTATTTAATAAACTTGAAACTTATTGAAATGATCATATATTGTGTACGCTACAGTAATTTATTTCAATAATATTTTAGTCACTAAAGGATTACTGTTTCTAAGCAAGCTTCGTAAATGCCTGTCTGGTATAGAGAGTGCGTACCGCGATCCATGTTCGTCATGTTGCCTCCCTGTCACACTTACGTACGAATTTACAAGTGCAACAGAGAAGCAACACGTCGAACTTCCTTTTGGTGACTGATTCCTCGCGCCATTTTGACAAGTAAGTTAGGATCAAAAAGGCTTAAGATGTATGAAAGCTTGCAGCGCTTACGCTTGTTGTCTTTCGTGTTTAATTTTTAACGTATTTTCGGTGGTGACGCGAGGCGATATTGAAGTACGGCGCGTGTCTGTCTCACTCCCTCTTTGGGTATTTCTAATTCATTGTTTCATTTTGAAAGGATTTTTGAGGTGTTCATGTCACAGAGAGGCAGTGAGTGGTACAAACTCAACGCATTTCTCGGTGGACCTTTTGTCGTTGCAATAAGGTTTGTAGTTCGGCAGTTGACAGTGTGGGCCATTACTCGTTTCTTCATTTGAGACATTTTGAGTTTTGAATGTCGGCGAGCAGGCGAGCACCTCGTGCCATCCAGGGACTCTTTTGCGGGTCTATATTAATTCGCATAACGTAATACTCCTAATTGGAATTGGCATAACGTATGTTACGCATAATTTCTAAATCGCATAACATTATTCCGCATAACTCATTACGCATAATGTTAATGCGCATAACGATGACTTGGGATAAATATAATAAGCATAAAGTTACTTTGCATAATTATTAAATGGTATAAATATAAAAGGTAAATAAATAAAAATGTAGACAGAGCAGCTCGAATGAAGGTTCAGTAGGTTCGGAACAACGAAGTTGTAAGTTATAATGTAGCGCTTTCTTAGATCACAAATATGACAATACGGTTGCCAAAAATTTTATTAGTAATCTTGCGGCCTTTCTCTAGGGACTTCAGCGATTCGAATCCTGAGTATTTGACTTTTGCTCGATAAAAAAAATCACTAAAATAGGTCTAAAAAGCACATTAAAAAAATTTGCACAAACAAAAACAAAATATGAAAATTATTTCTAAGCTTTAAAATTATTAAAAAAAAAGAAGAACACGAACTTACTACGTTTTAATAATGTTTTACAGCAAAAAGATTATTATTTGTTACAACAGCTTTGCTTCGTTTCGCTCGATCCTGTCTTAGCCTTGTGAACCTGACCAAACCGAGTTGGTTTTGCCTAATCCGATGAATAATCCTAATCCATCTAATTCTCTTGCTTTATTAAATTATGCTAATTCATTTTGTGCCAAATAAAGTTATAGTTAATAATGTTATGCATATTTAAATTATGCGGATTCATTATTATGCGCAATAAGTGGTATGCTTTTTTAATATTATGCCTGTTCAATGTTATGCACAATTATGCTATGCCAAACCTGTTATGCGAATTCATATTATGACAATTAATATTAGGCGTATTAAGGGGCACCCCTCTTTTGCAAGTTGTGAGGAGTGTGAGTTTTTGAGGTTCGCGAGTGAATTTGAAAGGATAAGAGTTTTTTGAAATTTGAAGTGTGTGAATGATTTGTGTGGCAAGAGGTGTTTGTGATGCGCGCGAGTAAATGAGTAAAATGAATAGAGGAGTGAAGTAAGACATTTTTGCGGTATGAAGTACTGCGACAAATTAACAAAATGAGTGGTACAAATGAGGTGCCTCGCGAGTGAGCGACTCAACACTAACGTGAACAAACAAAATTGTCGGTTCTGGTCCGAGAACAATCCACAACGCTTGCACAAACGTCCACTTCACAGCCCTAAGGTCGTCGTGTGGGCTGCAATATCGTCAACTGGCATCGTGGGGCCATACTTTTTTGAAGACAAAAGAGGGCGTGCCTTGACGGTTAGAGCCAACAATTATTGCGATATGATAAGGGAGTTTTTGGTACCAGCTTTGCAGGAATTTCAAGGCAATACCTCGAGGTTATGGTTTCAACAGGATGGGGCCACATGCCATACGGCTAAGGAGTCCATAAGCCTGCTTAAAAATGTTTTCCCCGGAAAACTCATTTCAAAAAGGGGGGATATTGAAGGCCCCCACGCAGCCCGGATCTCTCCCCATGTGATTATTTTCTATGGGGTTACCTCAAATCAGTAGCCTACGAGAATAATCCGAAGAATTTAGAGCAGCTCAAATGGAACATTATACGGGAAATCAACAATATTCCGAGAGCAACGTTTTGCCGAGTTTACCAGAATCTGCGAGTTCGGTTTCAAGAGTGCCAAGCAGCCGAAGGACGACATTTGGATAACATTATTTTTAAGTCCTAAAAATTTCTAAATGTCTATTTTTCAAAATTACGAATAAAAATGTGGTACGATTTGTAGTAATTTTTTAATTTAATTTTCAAACCGCCTTTTGGACCACCCTGTAGATATTTAATAATATTAACAAACCATTTTCCTTTAGGTTCTTGATCATTTTATAGGGAATGCCATCTAAACCAAAAGCACTATCCTTTCTAGAGTTAACAGCAGATTTCAACTCTTGCAATGAAAATGGTTGAATTAAAAAGAAATTATTAGAGTTGGATACATCTGCCCAGGAATCAAAACTGAAGCTATTAGAAACATGATCTGGGGTATATTTTTGCAAAAAATTCATCACCCAACTATCATCACGACTATGGTTAGGTACATAAGATCTATTAAATTTGCGCATGTGTTTCCGGATGACAGAGAGAGGAGTACAACCATGAAACGAATTACACAATGATGCCCAGCTCTTGGTTCTTTCCTGCTTTAATGTAAGTTTTTTTTAGTGCTTGCAAACGTTTTAATTCTAAATAAGTTTGCTCAGAAGGATCAGTTTTAAACCTAATATAAGCATCTTTTGAATTTTTAACAACTTCAGAGCACTTTGAATTCCACCATGGTAAAGGAAACTTTCTCTTTGATTTCCTAGAAGGTAATGAATTAAGTGGAAAATTGTGATGGAATGGTACTGATGGTAAAGATGATTTAATGGCACAATGGAGAATTTCGCAAAATAAAGTATATGCTATTAAAGGAGTATGAGATGAAATATTAAAGTCAGACAGCAAAGAATCTGTTTTTCCTTGATATTTTTTCCAATCTACTAAATTATAATTTGGAAACTGTTGACACTGAAGCAAATTATTTTGAACAGGATTAATACCAATCAAATTATCTATTGTGAAATTTATTATTACAGGAAGATGATAACTTCCAAGTGGACAGACCAGTCACAAGATAATGCTAAGGATGGACTAACTAGGGACAAATCAAGAGCATTGGGACTCCAAGTCAGAGAACCTACAGTAGTAGGACGACCATCATTCAGAATCACAAGATTGTTATCCTCCTTCTAGAATATCTCTACCTCGTGGTGCAGTAGAATTGCAACCCCATGAGATGTGATGGGCATTGAAATCACCAGCAAAAACCATTGGCTCCGGAATAGATTTAATTAATGTATCAATTTTTTTTTGCTGAAGACAGGAGTACAATTAGTAGGGCTGTAAAAACTAATTATGCTTATTTCCTTATTACCTATAGAAATGCGAACACCAATATTTTGCACAGAATTATCAAATGTTGTTACCAACCTAGAGTAAGCAATACTATTATGAAGTAAAATAGCTACACCATTATGCTTATTACCTGTATCATTCCTCTCAACTCTGTACCCTCGAATATTAAAATTTTGATGTGGCTTTAGCCAGGTCTCAGAAATAATAGCTATGTGAATATTGTTGTTATATAGAAAATTGGTTAATGCTAGTCTATTGCAGACTAAACTCTGTGCATTCCATTGCATAATATTAATTATATTATCCATAAATATTATGAAAAATAAATTAAATGAGAATAGTTTTAATTTTAGAATTAATATTTAATTAGACTAGTATAGATAGTATAGTATTATGTTGACTTAAAATCTTTAACTCAATAAATTATTTACTTGCTTTCTTTTTGGTAATAATGGTTTCTAGGAGAATGTCTGTAATACTTTGATTACAAATTGGTTTTTCATTGCCTTTATTTAAACTAATAATTATGACTACTGCTTCGTCCTTCGATTAGTAAATTCATAACCGTGTTAGAACTTATGATAGAACTTATGTTGTCTGGTCTCGAGTTTAATTTTGGAAATTTAGCGCTATCAAAGAGATCTGTGAACATTTGTGTTTTCTTCTCAACTTCTATTTTATTCTCATTGATTTTTTGTTGATTGACAGGACAAGTTGTTGAAATTGAAATGTGGTTTCCAGAGCAGTGGACACATTTGGCAGATTTTGGGTCAATTTGGCATTCAGTAAAATTGTGGTTGTCGTGGCATATGGAGCAGCGCAGTACCATGTCTTCGTTGGCTCTTCAGTAATATGTCCTTCCTTGTTCCCCTTTAGCATGAACCGTCGTACACAAACGATGTTTTTGTTAGACATGCAAGATGACACCAGTCACCACACTGGCCGCCGCAGGTATGGATGCTATAAACTTATATTGCTCCAGAAAGTTTTTATTTGCCAAGGCGGCATTAGCCTGCCCGGGTCGTTCGAAGATCACTCCAATTTTGTATTTATTAATTCGAAGTAATTGTCAGTGTTGCCAACTTGGCATAAATGATGCCAGTTTTGGCATATTTTCACTCGCTTTGGCACCAAAATTTTCCATTTAGCATCTGGCATATTTTTTAGCATAATTTTGTCTAAGCTAAGTTTGCACCAACTTGGCAGTTGGCAGCAACAATATGCGCCATCGCCTTATGTGGTTCATATGAATTTTGACTTTTGTGGGCGGATGGACGTCGACGGATGTATATTTTTTTTTAATGGCAAATAAATTCAGTTAAATTGACCTCTGATTTTTTTGTGGATTGACATACTTGAGTTCCGTTTTGCAGATTTGATCAGACAATTTAATCAGGTTGGGCGAAAATTGTCCCATCTGCACCTCTAGCACAACTGGCCGCGACAGGCGCGAGAAGAGACAGATCGGCGCGACTTGGCGGCTTGTCGCGTGTTGGCAGCACAACTCACGCGCGAGAGCCGCGACAATCTCGCGATCAGGTGTCACTGTCAGAAAATGACAACGATCGCGACTTTGAACTAAAATCCGTAGCACAACTGCCTATTTTGAGACAAAATATTCTCTCGGCTTTATGTCAATCCGCGAGTTGAAGTCTACGCGACTTTATAACGCGACTCGCTCTCGCGGGTGGTTTGCTTGTACTTTTTTAACTGAACTCATGATAATTATAACTTAAAAACAAGTTTCATATATTATGTACCTAATAATATAATTTGTATAATTACTTATTGCCCTAAGGGATAAGGAAGTATGGAACAATCACTAAATGAGCTTTACGCACTCTTATATCGATTATGCACGGTGATACCTACAAGTACCACAACACACCCATCATGTTTACAACTTTAATTTCAAACAGCTAGCTTGTAGGTACTCAATTAAGTAAATAGGTACATATGTAGGATTTTTTAAATTTCAATTCAGGTTCGTAAGTTTGTAAAAGTAATCCTAAGACTTCCTTACACAAAACTTTCATCAACCTAACATCGGAGCCCGCTTGCTTGTACATAAACGAAGCCGATGAGGTGGGTAGGTACAAATGTTCAAAAAAAACTATCCAACTTATTAAGTAAGCCATAGTCTTAGTAGTAGTATTTAGGATCACGGTTAGATGTCTAATTTCAACAATCTCTTACTATTTAGGTACCGTTTGGAACCTTCCTCGACTTCAACAAAACATACCTACATGTGGCCTGTGCCCGCTGCATCGTACTGTAACAGAATGATGTACTTAATACGTGGCTGTAACAGGATCATGTCCGGCTCAAAATCATGCTTTGTATGAAATATTATCAGTCATCACCCACTAAACCATTCCGTCCCCTGCCAACACCATACCGTGACGTGACTGGACCGACCCGACCAACAATATTTTGAAGGAGTCGTTACGCTCATGTCATAGTCTGTGTAGCATAGGTACGGTTATCATATGGTCTACCATATTGAAACTCCTCTAGATCATACCCGCTTTCTAGATGTTTCACTTCATGTTTGACAGGGCCTGATACGATCATGCTATGATACGTTGCTGTCAGCATTAGGTATGAAGTGGGCCTTGGGGAGCTAATCATGGCTTCTAGGAGTTGTAGGTACCTACCTACTTTATGTTTGTTTAATTTCAGGTAAAAAATACAGGAGTAAAAAAAAAAGCAATATTTAAATTAATAGTATATTGCTTTGCCTTATATATTCTTGCAATATTCGACTTCTTATTATTAAACCTAATATATTATTAACATCTAGAACCACAATAGAGAAATTGTAAGAATCTTCTTTATTACCCTTGAAAAGTATTTTCTCTCTTCCTTTTTATTCGACATGCGGCGTAGGACAATTAAATATCACCCTGGAAAGAAAATTGGTTTGTAAACAAAAAAATTAAATATGGTCGTGACTTCATCGAGGACTATGAAATAAGCTTTTCATATCAATTTGTCAAATCATAAACAGTTACACAGTACACACACATGCCATCCATTATTGGCACAATATTTGCTTATGAAAGCAGAAAAATATAAATGATCGTATTAGATTCATAATTGTTACATATTTGCTGTAACTTATTTTTAAAATGTGTTTTTCAATTAAAAGACACATCAAGATTGTTTACCTTATTTCTAATGCTAAAAAAAAATGAACTATAGATAGGTACGCCATAACCATTATGGTTATTATAATAGTTCACTTCCTCGGTGGTGTTCTTAAAGCTAAAGCGCTTCTCACATCTTAGTGACTTTAGAAACGGACAGCTCCGCGTTTGAAACCTACAAGCTTGCCTAGTGTGTTTCTTTTCCTGACTCTCCACTTCGGGTCCCGTTGGCACATTCCTGTTAACAATATTTTCCTTTGGGTGCTGGGATATCAATCGTGTCTAGGATAATGCTGGACTTCATCATCATCATCATCATCTCAGCCATAAGACGTCCACTGCTGAACATAGGCCTCCCCCTTGGACCTCCATACGTGCCGGTTGGAAGCGACCCGCATCCAGCGTCTTCCGGCGACCTTAACAAGATCGTCTGTCCATCTTGTGGGTGGACGTCCTACGCTGCGCTTGCTAGTCCGTGGTCTCCACTCGAGCACTTTTCGACCCCATCGGCCATCTTCTCTGCGTGCAATGTGGCCTGCCCATTGCCACTTCAGCTTGCTAATCCGGTGGGCTATGTCGGTGACTTTAATTCGTCTACGGATCTCCTCATTTCTGATTCGATCACGTAGAGAAACTCCGAGCATAGCCCTCTCCATAGCTCGTTGAGCGACTTTGAGTTTTGAGATGAGGCCGATAGTGAAAGACCACGTTTCGGAGCCGTAAGTCTTAGCACCCCTGACCCCGCTAATGCCCTGACCGCTACCATAGCCAGAGCACCGAGAGTCGCCGGAACCTCGGGGCCGCGGTTTTATTGTGCTCATCATGATGGGGGGTGAATGCCATAATCGCCACGCTTGGCAGGCGGGTTGGCGATCGCAGTCGAGTACACCGAATTTGAGGGACGCTGCTGCCCGTCCACCGGTGGTCTTGGGCGTAGTTTAAGGACATACCCGGGTCCGGGACTTATTCTGAAAAAAAAAACACAATTTACAACAGGAATATGAGAACCAAACCAATAATAGCAATTCCATTAATTATAGTTATTTACAAAAATATTTTATTTAAAAGGTTTATTAAACAGAAATTAATAAACTATATATTATATATTTTAAGGAATATTATCAAAATTTAGTATATAAGGCTCTATTACTTACATTTTTTTTCTCGTAATTAAATGTTGACAAAATTTGAAAGTTCCTTGACTTTGACAGGAAAAACTTAACCATCGACAATAAACTAGATTTTTTACCACCAAAGAACGAATGAAATAGCGCAACCCTGTTTCCGATTCAGTGTTGTCACATGTAAATAGCATTTATGTTTAGACTTTGATTCCATCGGGGAACACTGATGAGTCGCGCCGCGACTTTGAGTTCTCTACGCGGCTGTTGCAGTCGCGGGTACAAGTTGTGCTACGGAAATCGACAGATTTGACAGCCGCGGGAATGTCGACTCGAGTCGCGGTCTAAGTCGCGGATGCAAGATGTGCTAGAGGTGCTGGACTGGCCTTCACTGATCTTGTAGGTACTAGGTACCTACTTACATAAATTTAGCCAAATCTCTGTTTTGCTATTTTGCTGGGATGGGACAGCAGCAGTCGGCATTTTAGTCCTAGCTGAGGGCCTACCACGAACGTCGATAACGAAAATGACTCTTTTACTCCAATTAAGGCGTAATTAGATTGACAGAGATAGTTCCTGGGAAATTTCCCTTTTTGCTGTAGAATGGGATTAATTAAGAGTGGGATGTTCGATGGGATTTTGATTGATCCACTTACATGGATAGGATAGATAAGATGGATTACATGGATAAGATAGGATGGATAATACACTTACGTGTATTAGTACCATCTTAAAGATGGTACTAATACACGCGGAATTCGTATTAGCGAATACGGCCGATATAGGGCCCATGCACAAACAAGATTTATGGTGATCCCGCATATTTTATACACAAACCGTGGCATAATAGCAATGAAAAAAAAAAAGAAAGATATAACGGATGAAGTGTTCGGCGTTCAGGGGTTATAATAATAACACAAGAGTGGAGTAAATACTGAATATATTGAGAGAAAACGCTGGACTTCATAGTTTTATGATTTACTTATTCACTTCCTTGCTCGTTGGGAACTGTCCTTCATTATGTCTTTCTATTTAGTAAATGTGTCAGATATCAACGTGACGCTGCATGCCGTATTTACGGCGTGTCAGTCCTTCAGCTTACAGAACGGGGTGGCGTTTTTCTGTTCCACCATGAGGACTGCGGACGAGGTGGTATACGTGAGCATTTTCGACGCGCCTGTTGGGCATCACCTGATGTGCCCCAACAACCCCGCGCCCCATTTTGAGGCTTCTCTTCATACGAAGCTGCGTGTGGTGGGTCCCGGCGGTCAGCCCTTGGTCGTGGATCACCTGTTAACGCCTGATGGGCGTTATTGGCACGTGATTTGGCGCCGTATGCAGTGGCTGTCGACTTTACAGGCTTAATCGAGTGGAAGTTATGGCAATGGTCATTAACCATTGTACTTATATCAAATTTCAGTAAGTCAAGGTTTATGGCATCGTTAACTTAATGTTCTGTAAAGTAGAAAAATACATATATGGGAGATAGGTATCAAGTATCAGTGTGTCAGCTGATAGCAGCTGTGTATGAACTGTGACTATACTACAGCTTCCCATTCCGACTGTGACTACACTACACGGACTTAAGTGCAAATATTTTTCGGACAATTATAAAATTTAGTGAACTCGTGTTGATTGTGATGCACCATTATACAGCAAACAAGAGGAAAGAGAACTAATTATTACCCACAATTCAGAGTGTAATTACGCAAGTATCGGATACTTGATCAAAATAAAGTCTACCTACGAAAACCGTCTCAACTTCTTCAAGAAACATTTCAGGATATATCACCCCACCAATATTCAACAGGCACGCAACATTAAAGGTAGTTTGTGCAATTTAAACGATATCGTCGACTCTGAAATTAAGTGTTGTGCCGCCGATATTTTGTATAATGTAGAATTATTATTTACCGGATTAACGGGAGTCCAGACATTTTGGATCCTAAAATTTATTTGTTGAATATTGGAAAAAAGCTTGAAAAGGTGATTGACATTGAATTAATTTACATAAAAATAAATGTAGAACTCTTCTGTACTTTTGTGAAAACCAATGCTGAAGGTCACGCTAAGGAATTTCCCCATACGAGTAGGTACGTTGATCGTTGGGAGAAACTAGACGAACAAACGTCGCCAAAAAGGAAACAGTTTTACAGTAAGCTCACATGTAACAAATGATGACTACCACCACGCTCTGAGTGTTTAAGCGAAATTCAATATAAAAACCCTCGGCGAGTACAGTTTACAATTCAAGACTTTTGCCTGAGGTGTTTGCAAACTGATACGCGATCTAAAGTCATTCAACACAAAAAACGTGCATAAAGACTGTATGGATTTTCCATTGTACTTTGAACAAATATCCTTGTGGATTTCCAAAAATGTGGATGTGGAAATTTTGTGGATGTGAAAAATGTGAATTCAAGAGCGAGACAGCGGTTGGACGCTCGAGAAGATTGAGTTTGACAATATCAACCGCTCACAGACTCCGGTGGTTGGGCCACCTTGAGAGAATGGATGAAGATCGGAACGTGAAAAGAGCATACCTGGGCCGTTCAGCAGGAAGACGTCCTATCGGACGCCCCAGATATCGCTGGTGCGACATGGTGGAGGCGTACCTGCGCGAACTTCGAGTCAGCAATTGGCGAGAGGTCGCACAGGACCGAGAAAAGTGGCGCTGTCTTGTGTCGGAGGCCAAGTCTCATTTTGGGTCGCTGAGCCAACGGAGTAAGTAAGTAACACTGTAGCGTCGTCCCGTTTTCTTAATATACAGGGTGGAAAGATAAGTCGGGCCCTGGAGGGAAACTACCTTAAATCCTTAAGCTGGCTCATTTTACTTAAAGGAGACATTCCTTTATTTTTAAAAAGAGACAAGTGACTTTTTTGCCAAGCTGTACGCCTCCTCCAGCCCCTACCCTCCGCGTGTAGCGAAGTAAGCAGAGGGTGTACGCTACCGCGCTTCTGTGTATAGACGGCTCACTAGCCACCGAGACTAACTTAACTTCCACACAGAGATGATCATATTTAATAATTACAAGAATTAAATATGAGCATCTCTGTGTGGAAGTTAGTACTTAAGCCCTGTCAGTTCTGTTTATGTCATATTACAATAAGAGGAATTCAAGTCAAGATTTTCTTTATTTACACACATTAATCAACGACGATGACTGCGACGAAGTCGTAGCCTATTTTCAATGTAGGCGCTATATCGCTAATGATAATGGTAACACGTGCAATATATAGAAATAATTTGATTGATAATAATTGTGAATTAAACGAATTTTTGTTTTTGTTTTCATATTAGTACTGAGATAATTTGACGACTGGCAGAAGAACAGTCATTCCTTGTAGGTATTATAAAACTACACAACAAAGTTCATGATGACACTGCTGACTGAACAGCTATCAGAGAATTGGCGAGGGCTTAATAAAAGCACAAGTTTTGATAAAAAAAACCTCCCGTGGAGAAAAAGAAAAGGGGGAAATACTTGGAAGCATATCCAGATATGGATATTGTCCATAAACGGCCTCGGTTAAGTGCTCGGTTACCTTTACTGTCTAACGGTAGCCGATTAAAACCTGCATAGGTAGCCAACAAATTTATAAATATTCGAAACACATGCGCCTTTGATTCGGCAATGCAAAGCCTAGGTTGCGACTGGAACGCGATGTAACAAGAACAAACAAGCCCTGAAAGGGCCAACAGCAGCCACATGAAATCTGAAGTCTTCCAGAGGGCCAGGCTTCACCTGGCCTTCTTTAAACACAACAAGGACGCAGTCGTAGGTCTGAACTCGTACGTGGCGGGTAAGAGAAGAAGAACAGCGGCCTCCCGGCTGACGACGACCACCTGGAGAGAAAACTCTTCAGGTTCTGTTCAGAAAAAGGTCCGGACAGGGAGTTGGTAACTGTCAGGGCAGAGCTAAGCTCGAAACGCCTTGCTCAGAAAAACTCTGCCAGGAGAAATTTCGACGAATTCTATGGCCTAAACCGTAAAACGGCTTGCTCAGAAAAACTCTGCCAGGAGAAATTTCGACGAATTCTACGGCCTAAACCGTAAAACGCCATGCTCAGAAAAACTCTGCCAGGAGAAATTTCGACGACTTATATGGCCTAAACCGTAAAACGCCTTGCTCAGAAAAACTCTGCCAGGAGAAATATCACAGTTCATCCAGCCTTACTTGATATTCCAAATAAGGATGGAGTCACTGCCCTGCATCTTGCCGCGATGTCCGTTTTCCCGTCGATAGTCCGAAAACTAATGAGTGCAGGGGCAAATCCGCTGTTAAGAAATCACTGAGGACGTGAGGACGGACATCTTTGCATTATGCATGCGAGACGCGGAACGTTGGAGTCATCGCGGCTCTAACGTCGCCCTACAGCCTCGAAGAAATGAAACTTATTACACGTCTCTCCTATTTGCCTGACCTTGAATCAGGCCTGCATGTGCGTAATTTTAACGGTCAGTAACTATTTTTTTCTAAGTGATACTTCCTATGCTCGGCTACATCTAAGTAATTTTCAGTAACAAGAATGGGAAATACTGTGAGAGGAGCATGAAAATCAGCGATTACTTGAAGTTACAAACTTTACAGTGTAGAGAAGCGAAAATAATAAAATTTATATGTATTCTATTTTGAATCGAATTATAGACATACTCATATTATGTCAGACTCATGGAGGTCAGATATACTGAAACGCTTTGTCATAGCATTTCTATTATTAACTTTTTTTTTCTCATTTTCTAGGACAGACCCCACTTCATCTTGCGGTGGAAGGAGGGCATCTAGAAGCTGTAAAATACTTATCGAACCTGGGAGCGAACATCGATGCCTGGAATCACTACGGGCAAAGCCCATTTAAAATCGCGGTTACCCGTACATATAAGTCGATGACAGAGTTTATAATACAGGGTGGTCCAGAAGTCCGTTAACATTTGAATTTGCCGCTGTGTCAGTTTTGGCGGGCGGAGGGGAGTGCGGGATATGTCAAATGAAAGAGCAGCCATTAGGAATTTAGTACGATGGCGTCCTTTACCGGAGAACAACGTGCGTTTTGGGTCCGCGAGTATTACCGAAACCACGATTCTGCAACTGTGGCCAAGAGAAAATTTTGCAATAATTACAATGTACGCAATAATAATTTTGCCCCATCTGTTCAAACCATAAAAAAATGGGTTCAGAAGTTCGAAACGACGGGTTCGACATTAAATATGCCTAGATCCGGCCGGCCAAGAACGTCGCGTGACCCTGAAACCGTAGAGCGTGTTCGAGCGTCAGTTCAAGGTCATCCTGATCTCTCAACTCGGAAGCGTTCTACAGTCCTAGACGTATCCAAATCGACTTTAAACAGAATTTTGCACCATGATCTACACCTGCATCCGTATAAAATACAAATTATACAGAAAAGGCTCGCCTTTGCTGATGAAATGCTTGGTAGGTTTCGGGAGTATAACAACATATTCTTCTCAGATGAGGCACATTTTCACCTTAATGGCCACGTCAACAGGCAAAACTGCAGGTACTGGAGTGACAGTAACCCGCAACTAAAGCATCAAAGGCCATTACACTCGCCCAAGGTAACTGTGTGGGCAGCAATTTCTGCCACGGGAATAATTTGTCCCTATTTTTATGAAGATTGTCGACAACGTCCCATAACTGTAAATACAGTGCGTTATGTTGAAATGCTGCAAAATTTTTTTGCTCCTGCACTGCAAAACTTTAAGGGCTTCAACAAGCGGACTTGGTTTCAGCAAGATGGTGCAACTTGTCACACCTGTAATGATGCTCTTGCCGCCGTCCGGGAATTGTTTGGAGAAAAAGTGATCTCTAAAAGAGGTAACATAAATTGGCCACCACGAAGCCCAGACTTATCCCCAATGGATTTTTATCTATGGGGATATCTCAAAAGTAAAGTTTATATCAGCAACCCGAGTACCATAGAAGAATTAAAAGAAAATATTCGCTACGAAATGCAAGCAATTACTCAGAACACTTTGCGGGCAGTGATGAAAAATTTCCAATCTAGATTGATTGAATGCCAGGACAGGAAAGGGTTGCATTTAGATAACGTTATTTTTAAAAAGTAAAACCCCAATCTGTGTACTTTCATAGTAAATAAACGTTTTTATACTATCCACATGTTTTATTATTCAAAACGACTTCTCAAATGTTAACGGACTTCTGGACCAACCTGTAGATTACTTCGAAAAAAATTGGAGGGAGGGCATGCAGCATGTTATATATATAGGATTAGGTAAAAATCTCAAGTGGGTATGGGGCTCGAAAAACGATTTCTAAGTTTTGAAAATCTCCGAGTCCCAATTGTATTATTCAGAAGAGCCGGAGTAATGAATGTACATTTGTATATCTTTAATATTTATTAATATGTGATAGTGTAGTTATCCCTTCAAATTGTTTTTTTTAACACAACTGCTTCTTTCGGTAACTATTAGCCATGTTTGATATTAAGAAATTCATTATGCTAATGGAAACAAAAACTATTGATAATATAAGTATGTTTCTTTTTAAAAATAAAGGAATGTCTCCTTTAAGTAAAATGAGCCAGCTTAAGGATTTAAGGTAGTTTCCCTCCAGGGCCCGACTTATCTTTCCACACTGTATATGGTTATTCTAAATTGGCTTTATAACAATAAGTCAGTTGCATTGGCGATCGATCTGGCGTCACGAACTGGAAAATGGCCCCACGACTACCACGACCAGCAGTAGAGTTAATGGAACAAATTTTCGGCGAACAGCCGGCGGCGGCCATGCTGGAAGACATGGTGCGGCGGACAGGCCTTGCGCGGCGGCAAGTCCAAGGGTGGCTTGTGCGGCGGCAAGTCCAAGGGTGGCTTGCGCGGCGGCAAGTACAAGGGTGGCTTGCGTGACGGAGGCGGCGGGCGGAGGTGGAGGAGAACTTTATTCAAGGCGTAGGGATGTGACGACCCCATCGCCCGCTGGTTTTACCAGTGCAATCAGTCAATGCAGGGCAGCTTGTGGCGAGCTGTTGGGGATTAGCGACCGAATCAGATTATTGATAAAATGCATGTTGTTGATGGGGGCTATTAAATTCATAAAGTAGTTTGGACGAAAGGAACATCTTTCAACGACATATACAAAAGTTATTTAAATTATGTAACTTTAATTATTAATCCCACTGAGTTTTATTTTCTGAACTTACAGTGTGTTCCACGTTGGCCGAAAATAAGACAGCACCTAACCTTTCATATGAAGTTTGAACATAAGGTACATGATTTAAAAAAAAGCTTCTGCAAACGTCCGCGTCCATACGTGAATCAAAGTTCGTATCGTAGACGTCGATCGATCAACAAAGAAGATCTACAAAGCGCAGCCTGGATGGAGTTAAAGAAAAAAAGTGCATCGGAAACCAAAGGCGTGGTCATAACCTTGCATAACCTTGGCACCTGTTGAAGCTCGTCCATAAAGGTGCCCGCAGACAGACGGATTGCGTTATAAGCACTCACTGTCAACTTGCCGTCAATCGCCGAGACCGCATCATTCTCATCGGCCAGTGCGGATCGCCTTACGAAACGTCATACGTCAAACTTGACATACGTCGTATTGGGTAAGGAAAACTATAGGAAGTGAGAACATTGTTCGCGCCTACCCAGGTTGTGCACACCTGACGCAACACAAGTAAAAGAACAGCCGATGTCCTCCACGGAGAACGTGGTTTCGGCCCAGTGTCAACATGTGTAACATCAAAAAACATTCTCTACACCACCCCAGTGTACCGAGCGGAGGTGGTGTGTGACCTAAATCTTGGCTCAGCCGGTTCCTTGCGGTCTGATAGGATTCTCGTAAGGTTCACGAGACTCGCGCCTTAAAGTATAAAATAATTTAATACCATAATTTAATACCATAAGAATTACACCGAGACACGGCACCCATCACCATGTTATCAGTCTTTGCATTTAAACTTGCTCTCATCCACTTCATTCCGAATCTCGTATATCTTGACAGTCACCGAGACTTATCCGGCATCGTATCACGGTTTACCACACTTCCATCTGTGACTTCTGTGACGTCCCACCGCCTCAATTTGCCTATGTGGGATTGTCGTGTCCGCACCGTATCTAACGACACACACACGTTCGTCTTGGCTGACCTTCCGTCTCCTTCTGTCCGCGGAGCACGAGTCGGCGTTTTCGGACCACGCGGCATCGTTTCCGGACAACGCGGCACCGATCTACAGAGCACGTGTCGGCTAGCGCCACGTGCCTGCGACCGCCACGTGCCTACGACGGCGCGCAGACTCCGCAGCGACTGCGGGAACACACCCGGCGCGCCCAGTCCCCGGCGCTCCAGCAGCGCGGCCCCCACGTGTTCCGTGCTCGGACGCGATTTCGTCGTCCGCGCCACGCCCACTGCGCGCGCACGTGCTCACGCGCGCACCGACATTCTGCGCGCCCGCATCGGCGCCGCCCCACCGAGTCGAAAAATATCCTTTTCTTGTTTAGTTAGTACAAATTAGCATATTTCAAAATGTCATTAGAAGAACTAGAAGCCAAATTAACTGCTCTACAAGAGCAGAATAACGCTCTACAGGAACTCGTAGCCAAGCAAACCTCCACTGATAGTAACCTAAGTTTTGTAAATAAACTGGCCGTCCGCCTACCTCCCTTTTGGACCGACAAGCCCATCGTGTGGTTTGCTCAGGCCGAGGCACAGTTCGCCCTGGCTGGAGTAACCAGCGAATCTACCAAATATAATCACGTAATAGCACAGCTGGACACGCGGCTGGCGGCGGAGGTGGAGGATATTATCGTTAATCCTCCCAAGGAAGGCGCGTACCAAGCGCTGAAGGCGGAACTGACCCGGAGGCTGTCGCGCTCGGACGGCGAGAGGGTAAGACTGCTGATCCGAAATGAGGAACTCGGCGACCGGCGACCCTCACAGTTCCTGCGCCACCTGAAATCCTTAGCTGGTGAGTCCCCTGATACTAGCATGCTTAAACAATTGTGGCTAACCCGCCTGCCTAACGACGTCCAGGCCATACTCACCAGTCACTCCGAGTTGGCCCTGGAAAAGTTGGCTGACCTCGCAGATAGCATCCTGGAAGTGTCACCTGCCAACCCCATGGTTCATGCAGTACAAGGTACAGGTCAGACCAGTCCCGACTCATCCCCGGAGGATTTCCCCTGGATACAAAACTTAGTCGACAAGGTCGACCGACTCTGCGATCAACTTGCAGTGGCCGCAGTCAATCCGGGCAGAGGCCGTTCAAGGACCCGGTCACATTCCAGACAGCGCTCTCAATCCCGGGGACCTCCGCCAACTATATGCTGGTATCACAGGCGTTACCAAGCCCAAGCTCAACGCTGTACCACTCCATGTACTTGGTCTCCCCCGGCTGGCTCAAACCAGGCCCAGTCAAACTTTCAAGGCAGCCAGCAGTAGCGGCAACTGACTGCCCTACCAGCAGCCGCTTGTTTGTAATTGACCAGTCTTCCAAAATTAGATTTTTAGTAGATACAGGCTCTGATTTATGCTGCTTTCCAAGAAGGCTTTTAAAGTCTTGCAGACTAGCCACTGACTACCACCTAAATGCCGCAAATGGGACTTGTATTAACCTACGGTATACTCCCTATATCACTAGAAATCGGTTTCAATAAACTACTAAAATGGAATTTTGTTGTAGCAGACGTTGACACACCCATAATAGGTGCAGACTTTCTTAGCTACTACCATCTATTACCCGACTGTCGTGGGAAACAATTAATAGACGGGACCACTGGCGCAGCCGCCCCTGCTACTGTAGCTTCCACCTCACAACCAAGCATAAAAGCCATCCAGTGCGATAGTAACTCACACTTCGCCCAAATTCTTTCAGAGTATCCGGAGATCCTGAAGCCGGCTGGGGTGGTGCGACAGCAGAAACACAACACGGTGCACCACATTAACACAACTCCCGGCCCTCCGGTGTCCTGCCGGCCACGTCGCTTGGGCCCTCAAAAACTGGCCGCAGCCAAGAGAGAGTTCGCTGAGATGGTGCAATGCGGGACAGCTCGCCCATCGAAGAGTCCCTGGTCCTCACCGCTCCACCTAGCCCGAAAAAAGGATTCATCATGGCGGCCGTGTGGAGACTACCGGGCTCTCAATGCCCGAACCATCCCGGACCAATATCCAGTCCGACACATTGGTGATTTTAACCAAGAAATTGCAGGTAGCAATATTTTTAGCTCGATCGACCTAGTGAAGGCGTATCAACAAATCCCTGTTTTCCCGGCAGATATTGAAAAAACGTCCATCACCACGCCTTTCGGTATGTACGAATTCCCATACATGAGCTTCGGTCTCAGGAATGCTGGACAAACTTTCCAGCGTTTCATCGACGAAGTCACTCATGGCTTAGAGTTCACGTACGCATATATCGACGATATTTTAGTTTTCTCTAAGGACGCCACTCAACACGCAGAGCATTTTCGCATCCTCTTCCGACGACTGCAGGACTATGGAGTAGTGGTAAATGCTGCCAAATGTAATTTAGGTGTAAACCAACTAGTTTTCCTAGGTTACCTCATTAGCCCAGAGGGTACTAAACCACCTCCAGAACGTATCCAGGCGCTCCATGACTACACGTTACCGAAGACCATCCAAGGACTACGCAGATTCCTCGGTATGATCAACTAGCGTAACAATAGGAAGTAGAATCCTACGTTGCTAGGTCCCGCACGAGGGTCCGGAGTCTGGTGTAAACCCAGGCACGCAAACGTACATTTGCACCCCTTACTCGAACAGCCGAGTCTAACTGCTGACGTTTGTTCTACACGTAATTATTACGATCTTAACTGCACACGTATTGGGTAAGGAAAACTATAGGAAGTGAGAACATTGTTCGCGCCTACCCAGGTTGTGCACACCTGACGCAACACAAGTAAAAGAACAGCCGATGTCCTCCACGGAGAACGTGGTTTCGGCCCAGTGTCAACATGTGTAACATCACCAACTTGTTGACGGTGTTGCAATACATCCATTCTCTTGACGTCGACAGTCTGGGCGTCGAGCGCGTGACGTTCCGTACGGACGGGTCGACAGAAGTAACTACCTTGCACGGACCAACAAAATCTGGTTCTCCTAAACCCGCTTTCGCCGGAGTAGAGGTGTCACCCTTGTGCTGCGACCACTCTGGTTCGCCGGAGTGGAGATACTTACACCGGATTGGGGGGGAAACGGGCCGGGCACGTACGCTTACACCTTGCCCTAAAGCCTCTGCATCAACATTGACCCAAATCGAGAACGCGGTTAGTGTCGTTCCTAACTTGAGGGTCCAGCTTGGCCGCGTGTGCCCTACGGGCTCTACCGGAGCCCCTGAGTACGAGGTGCTCGTCTTGGGCTACCCCCCTCCCACGGCAGCGGCGTTGGCGGCGCTAACATCAAAAAACATTCTCTACACCACCCCAGTGTACCGAGCGGAGGTGGTGTGTGACCTAAATCTTGGCTCAGCCGGTTCTTTGTGGTCTGATAGGATTCTCGTAAGGTTCACGAGACTCGCGCCTTAAAGTATAAAATAATTTAATACCATAAGAATTACACCGAGACACGGCACCCATCACCATGTTATCAGTCTTTGCATTTAAACTTGCTCTTATCCACTTCATTCCGAATCTCGTATATCTTGACAGTCACCGAGACTTATCCGGCATCGTATCACGGTTTACCACACTTCCATCTGTGACTTCTGTGACGTCCCACCGCCTCAATTTGCCTATGTGGGATTGTCGTGTCCGCACCGTATCTAACGACACACACACGTTCGTCTTGGCTGACCTTCCGTCTGCCATTGGTGTATGCGAACTGGCGAGTTACTTCACCGACGGGTTTGTGTGTTCTGACTCCGATATTGTCTTGCGTGACGATTTTTTCAAAAAATACAGTGATCACCTCCTTAAGGGAGTTTTCAATCTACCGTCCTTCCGGCTCTCAGAACCGAGTGACTTTTATGCTTTGTTCATTACTAATAACTTTAATTATGACTATATCTCACAATCCTTCATGACACTGGCCGTAAACTCTACTGTGCCAGTTTATTTCGACGAATTCTGTAAGGCCGAAGCTGGATGTCGAACCGCCCCTGATGTGTTATCATTTTTCGGGGCGGGCATCAGGGATACCGTCTTTTCTTTCGCTCTGGAGTATGGCGGCCCGATTCTATTGAGCAGGGCTCGAGCTCTATACCAGTCCACCCGTCTAACAATGACCGCAACCCGCGGTATGAGCGTGGTGTCTCTGGCCCGTACTGGCGACGTCGTGTTGGGAGCGGGCCAGGCCGGGGCCAATATGACGTGGCGCCTCCGGTTTGTTCGGAGGCGCTCACGCTACACACGGGCAAGGTTCCTTACGCTGTCGTCACACTCGGCTGGATTACCTTTTTAACCAACAGCCAGCCGGGCGTAGATGTTCTAGAAAAGAGAGACTGGGTCGGAGTGCGACCGTCTCAGCCGGGTTTGCACTTCCACATCGCCGGTCAGGACAATATCGTGGCAGACGCTATGTCGCGAGTAGAGGCAATCTCGCTCGTCGACGACTACGCCGCCCTTGCTAACTTCCACATCGCCGGTCAGGACAATATCGTGGCAGACGCTATGTCGCGAGTAGAGGCAATCTCGCTCGTCGACGACTACGCCGCCCTTGCTACATCGCAAGAAGCGGACGAGGAGCTCTCAAGCCTGCGCCAAGCCAACTCGTCGCTCAGGCTGGAGCGCATAAACATCCCAGGTACAGACGTCATCCTGACTTGCGACACGTCTACCGGTAAGGCCCGCCCATTCGTGACCCTCCCATATCGCCGAGCCATTTTTAAGAAACTACATGGCCTGAGTCACCCCGGCCCACGGGCAACTGCCAAACTGGTCAGTGACCGATATGTCTGGCCTGGCATCAAAAAAGACTGCCACAAATGGTCACGCCAGTGTGAGGACTGCCAACGGAGCAAGGTGAGCAGACACGCCCACTCGCCTCTCGGTCAGTTTCCACCATCTGAAAGGCTGAGGCATGTCCACATAGACATTATTGGACCGTTGCCACATTGCAACGGGTTCAATTACTGTCTCACTGCTATAGACCGTGCTACCCGCTGGCCCGAGGTATGGCCAATGCGTACCATAACCGCCGAAGAGGTTGCAGAAACATTCACCCAGGGGTGGATAGCTCGGTTCGGTGTTCCAACCACGATCACCACTGACCAAGGTAGGCAGTTCGAGTCCAACCTTTTCCAACGCCTCATGGAAATGAACTCCATCACAAGGAACCGGACCACCAGCTACCATCCCCAAGCGAACGGTATGGTGGAGCGCTCTCACCGTCAACTCAAAGCTGCCCTAATGTGCCACCACGACACCTGGACCAAGGCCCTCCCCTTGGTGCTCCTCGGGATGCGCTCCGCCATCAAAAGTGACTTAGCCTCGTCAGCAGCGGAGATGCTATACGGTGAGCCGTTGCGGCTCCCCGGCGAACTGTCGTGCCCTCCTACTACAACAGAGTTTCACACAGACCCAGCAGATTTTGTTCAACAACTTCGGGCGAAGATGGCGCAATTCCGCCCTTCCCCGGCATCCAGCCACAACCGCGACAGGTTATTCACATTTAAAGACCTGCCGACCGCAACCCACGTTTTCCTCCGGGATGATTCCGTACGGCGCCCGCTACAGCAACCATACACCGGACCTTACCCCATACTCCAAGTCAGGGAGAAAACTGTCACACTACTCATAAAAGGTAAGAGGACAGAGGTTAGCATCGACAGAGTTAAGCCCGCCTATGTACTGACAGAGGAGGACACCACGAGCACACCCAGCCCGGCCGTCACAACTGTGCCCCCGCAGGTACCGACCGCCCCCTCCTCAGCTCCGTCGAGCCAGTACCCCTTAGCTTCGACCTCTCCGCCGCCTGTCGTGCCTCCGGCTGTTGCTACACCGCCACCAGCCGATCCTCCTCCGGTAACTGAGCCTCCACCCACGGAGTATTCCACACGATCGGGTAGAAGGGTCCGTTTCAAACTACCATATGATATTTAATTCGCCTCTTTTAATATCAATTTAATTTATATTCATTAACTAATAACTGTGATCTCATTCCCTTAGGTATTATTATTACTTTAAGTGTTACTCTCACATATTTTCTATCAAAATAAATCCTTATGGCTACAAGTTCCTACCCATGTAATTACTGTGCAATATTTCACTTGTGAAGTGTACTTTTAATTTATTGTAACTTAGCTTTCCATGTCACTACATTTCACAAAGTGTAACTCAACAAAGTGTAACTACTTATTTAACTTATGATGTACCTACTTTGTACCACTAAGTGTTATTTTTCTGTATTCCTAAACTTTCATAGGCATTCTCTATTTTATCTCACCATTTAACAACAATGTTACGTGTAATATTAAACTGTGTAAAATTACTCTAATAACCATTTTTAATTTCATAAAATTAATATTGTATTGTAAAGTATTAAGACTTTGTCTGTTGATAAATACTTGTATATTTTAAAGCTATCGACCTACAATAATAACACATGTATCTGTAACAACCATGTTTAGCTGTGTATTTTTTTTTTTTCGATATAATGCATTTTTTAAACTATTAATGTAATTATCATTAGGCTTAATAGTTTCCCCTCCCTGGGGGGGTGATGTGGCGCCACTGTGCGAGCGCCGCACTTTTCTTTATCTGTGGCAGTACCTATATACTTACTGCCCTATATAATCTGTGCTCTCTTCCCTGTCAAGAACTCACGGTACCGGTCAGACATTTTGTACGCTTAGGAAAAAGCTGTATCTTTGAAGAAATACACAATTGATTCTACATCGGAGTTTTAATGTAAAAGCCCCTCAACGCTAGGAAGGCTAGGGCTTCCAACACGCTTGATCACTGGAAGATTCCGTGACAAGATGTGAGACGTAATTTCGATATTATGTCGGTAATTAATTCATGGGGTATGTATTTTATTTAAAGATTGTATTTCCTAAAACTCTGTTAAATTCGGTGTTCAATGTTGTAATCGTTGATATATTTTGTTCCAGCTTGGCCCAAAATATGCTTAACTTAGCTTCATATGCGTCTGTAATGGCGGCATAACCTTTTTCACCTCTTTCAAACCAACGTGGTGAGTTGTTCACACTTTCTAAATATACGGAAGGAAAGGCGAAGTTGTTTAGTGTCAATTGCAATTTAGCTAATGTCGTGTTTTGGTGTGGATTTCCAGCAACTCCTTGACAAAGATGAGACATCATCTCGTTTCACCGCGTAGGCATACGTCGCCACGGCTGGTGTCTAATATAAGGGACTCGGCTTAGAAACCGGTAAGGATTTCTTAATCTCATTATTTCCTCAAGCTAAATCGCGCTTTGTCCCAATTAAATTTAAAATATAACTTGTTATAACATAACCTCTCTAAAACCTAGAACATTCTCTTTGTTTCTAGGGTCCCTTCTGCCCCTTGGCGTGGCCCTTGGCCCTTGGTCCCTTCTTGGCCCTATGGCTTCTGGAAGATCTAGGATGGTGTCGCACCATGCTAGTTGGGAAGCCGTCTTCTCCACTTAATTTTTGGACCCGAGGTGAAGTGTCTATTCGATAAAACTGTGAGTTAAAAACTTATATTTACATTAGTGACTGTGTTCCTTTGCTGGAAAGGATAAACAATATTTAAGTCTTAATTTTTTTTTACGTGAACTTTCTACATGGTAAATTCTATTATTAATATGAAACCTGTAATTCCTATGTAGGATTTTGTGTGTATTACAGGCCCAAATATGCCTGAGATGTACTTAAGTTAAATTTAATTAGTAATAGTTACGGTACGTAATTTAAATGTTAAGTCTCGAGGCCGTATCAGGTCTTATTGTGTGCAAAGTGAATAAAAGCATTTAGTAAATAAATTTGTATTTTCATTTGGATATGTCATACGTTTGATGGGTATAGTATCCTGGCGTCCTATTTTAAATATTTGGATATCTATTCTCACTCCATAGGGGTAGAAACCACGACCCTGTCTATGTCCGTAGTTAGCCGTAAGCATTTTTGGATTTTTAAGTAGGTATATCTTGGGGGTTCTGGACCACTTCATGGAAACACGTTTCCGTTTGCGGAAACCGTCTTAAAAATATAAAATATAATTTTCTCTATATCCAGAGCTCACCCTCACCTAATACAAGAGTACGGTGTTTTTTTACTGAATATTTTTAGACACCATATTATTTCAAGTGACATTTTAGCATTTTTTTTAACATATTTCAAAAAACTTTGGCATAATTTTGGCATAATCTAGACATTAACCTAGCATTTTTTCAAAATCCGAGTTGGCAACACTGGTAATTGTTTCACTCCTTTGTTGTACCTTTTAATACAATTGGATAGCGACATCATGTCTCGATTCCCTATGGGTTGTTCCGAGACGGAGCTTTCCAGGAAGACGATGTATTCAAAGTTACCGCCATTTTCGGGATAAGTTCTTGAATAGTTAGGTACTTTAAATATAGCCACGGACTAGTCTACTAGGACGAGCAATCGCCATATTGAGTAGCGTACCCCGGAAGAAAACATTATTTTTGTATTAAACTTAGATGGCGTTTGTCATTCAGCGGGCTGTAGGTTGTGTAGTGTATTCCGCAAGAGGTCGCTGCCACTAGAAGAGTTGTAGACGTTGTAGTTGTTAGGTGTAGTTCTTAGTTTTTCTTATACGAGCGGATAGATGGCGCAATAATTTGTATACTACCGCATCATTTGCGTTTCTATGTGTGAACAGCGCATCTGTACACGTGTCATTGTGTGAGTTAGTTGCTTTGCTTTGCAGTAAACATTCGATGTTTTAGATAAAAATGGTCTTCACTTCACAGCAAGATGTGTTATTGTTAATCGTGTAAACACTAGCAGAAGTAGTGACTGCAAATTTTATAGATTTCCAAAAGTAGTGTGGAAACAAGAACAGCGCAATAAATGGATAATTGCCGTAAGGAGAAAAAAAGTAAGTCACCTAACCTAACCTCTAAAATCATATTACCTTCCTTAAATACGCAATCATTTGATTTATGTTATAATCGTATGAAGTTTTAACGGTGAATTATTTTGTTACAGTCCCGATGGATCTCTATGGCACCCAATTTGCAGTGCTCACTTTATCGGTGGTAGAAAGGCTGATGAACAAGTCAGTCCCAGTTATGTTCCAAGGATATTTCCCCCGCAGTAAAAAACAAAACGGATTGACGAAAATGCGGCAATATCGAGGTTTCAACGTTATATGGAACGAAGAAACGCGAAAAAAATAGAAGCAGTTAATGCTATTAATACAACTAAGTAATACAAGTGACTTTGAATTGCTGGAAAACAGTGTCAAGAATATTCTGCTCGTATGTTGAAGAAATAGCAGCTGGTACATCGTGTGTATTGCTACTCACTCTATAAAAAGTGCTTATTAGTATTACTCCAGGAGGCTTCATTTCGTTCAAGTCAAAAGTAAGTGGTGAAAGAAAAAGTGTCTCCCAAATAACGGTAGTCATGATTAGTCGACTACTTAGAAAATGGGGATATTGTATTGGCTGATAAGGGATTTCCGGCAATAAAGAAGGTAATTGATGAAAGTGGAAAAGAAAGTGCTATTATTATGCCACATTTTCTCCAGAATAAAGGTGAATTTACAAGGGAAGAGACCGATGCAACTTATAAAATAGCTCGAGTCAGAATTCATGCCGAAAGAATAATGCAGCACTTATATATACCTGTAAATTTATTTTATCATATTGATGATATATTACATGTTTGTTGTGTACTGGTAAACCTGCAACCACCTATATTTTCAAACAAATAAAACAACAGTTATTTTTTACAATATTTACATTATTTAAAAAGCTATTAAAACATTTTTAATTTAAATTTGTTTTTATTTCACACATAAAACCTGTAAATGTTATGTGACTTTTCATGTCTGAAGGACCCTTATGCACATGGAGCATAAGGAACCACAGACATTGACCGCCACATATTTATAACATGGGCCTGTGGACCTATGAAAATGTGTCAGTCAGGTTAGGGTTTAATATGACCAAGCACTGGACTGATCAACATTTTCATAAGTCTAATGTACAGTTGAATTGAAAGGCGAATACAACAAACATGGAACAAGTACTGGAGCCTAAAAGGTATATTTAAAAGTAACATGCCAATAGCCATTAAAACTAAAGTCCTAAACTCAAGTGTCTTGCCATGTATGACATACGGAAGCCAAACTTGGAAATTCACGGCAAAAGCTCAAAGAAAAATCATTACATGTCAACGGGCGCTAGAAAGAAGCATGCTCAATATAAGAAAAATAGATAAAATAAGACACTCAAAAATAAGAGAAAAAACAGGAGCAACAGATGCCTTGAGCTATGCAAAAAGACTAAAATGGAAGTGGGCAGGCCACACAGCAAGGCTTACAGATAAGAGATGGACATTAATAGTCACCAAATGGAGAGGTCCACTTGGCAAAAGAGGCCGGGGCAGACCACAAATGCGTTGGGAGGAAGACTTAAAAAGAACAGCCGGCACAGAGTGGATGGCGACAGCACAAGACAGGGACAAATGGGCAGCAATGGAGGAGGCCTTTACCCACTAGGGATTCATTAGTACCGTGTTCCGTAAGGATAGAGCAGGCGACGCGGGATGGGGAGGAGTTCTACTAGCAGTGAAAGATATTTACAAACCTCAGTTAGTAATGCAAATTGATGGCTTGACACCAGACATGGAGATATTATTTGTAATACTTCATATTAAAAATAATAAAATTCTTATATGTGTAGCATACCTACCGCCAAATTATAATAGAGATCAGTATCTTCGCGTACTAACGTGTATTGAGAATGCAATTTGTACATTTTCTACCATAAAATCCATTATTATTGGCGATTTCAACCTCTCCTCATGCACAAAAACTGTAGTTGACCAATTTAACTGTTTCACCGAATTTTGCAAACTTAGGCAATTAAACAAAATTTGTAACTAATATGGAGGCATTTTGGATTTAGTTTTAACTAGTCTCAGTGACGTGTGCGTGGGTAGCGATGTCGAGTCGTTGATACCAATAGATCCATATCACCCACCTTTAGGAGTGACTGTCACCCTGCCAAGAGGACAGACAAGACGGACCACATTATCTTCACCGTCACGTAGTGTTGAACATAGTGATGCTCCGACCGGATGGAATTTTTTTAAAGCTGATTTCCCTGCCTTGTATACAGAACTAGAGTCTATTGACTGGTCTGATGTTCTTAATTCAAATAACATTGATTCTGCGGTAGACGTTTTTTACAAAAAACTCTACGGCGTTTTCAATGTTACTGTGCCCAAACGTTTACCCAAAACTAAAGTATATACATATCCATCGTGGTACACACCGGAAATCAAAAAATATATCGAACTAAAATACTATCACTTAAAGAAATTTAAATCATTAGGCCTACAATTTAACCTCGAAATGTTTAAATACTACAGGTCTCTCGTAAAGGAGTTAATTAACAAATCTTATAAAAAATATCTTCATGATATTGAATGTAATATAAGTAAAAACCCTCAAGAATTTTGGAAATATGTAAAAAGTAAACAACAGAATAGAAACATAATATCTGAATACATATATAAAGGTAAAACAGTCGTTGATCAAGAAGCAGTCGATGCTTTTGCGTCCTTCTTCAGCTCCGTATTCCAGCCTGAAGCTCCGCAACTAGATCCCAAAAAAGCGGAACTGGAGGCTGGTAACAACAATGAATCTATGATTGCTATCCCAACTATCAGTATTTCAGAAATCAGAGCCGCTATTCGGAAACTCAAACCTAAGTCGTCAGCTGGGCCTGATGGTATACCCCCGTTTCTAGTCAAGGACTGTGTATGCTTGTTAGAACACTCGTTACTTCACATATACAACCTATCACTCAAGCTGGGCGTATATCCATCCCAATGGAAGGTCTCAAGAGTGACCCCAATTCCTAAGATAAGTAAGTCCTCCGATATCACAAACTTCAGGCCCATTGCTGTATTGTCCGTGTTTGGAAAAGTGTTTGAGACCATTCTAAACCACTGCTTACTTAATCAGATAAATCGTAAATTAGTAGATTGTCAACATGGATTCCGCGCTTCTCGATCCACTACTACCAACCACATTTGCTTCTTTGATAGCGTTTTGCGCCAAATGGATACTGCACGACAAGTTGATGTTGTTTATTTCGACTTCAAGAAAGCTTTCGACTTAGTTGACAACGATACTCTCCTATGCAAACTGTCAGCCTTAGGTTTCACCCCTCAACTTCTTGTTTTCTTCTCTGACTACCTCAGGAATCGCACACAATATGTCCAATTAAATTCTTACCAATCTGAAAGGTATTACACTCGTTCCGGGGTTAGTCAAGGTAGCACTCTGGGGCCTACTCTTTTCTTAATCATGGTCAATGATCTGCCAAGTAATATATCAGGCGTGGAATCACTATTTTATGCGGATGATCTTAAAATAATTCAACCGGTCGTAAATCCATCCGACTGTACGGTACTCCAACAAACAATCAACATGGTTGACAGCTGGAGTAAAACAAACCGCTTGTACCTAAATGAATCTAAGTGCAAAGTAATAAGTTTTAGCCGGTCTGTAGATTATATCCTCCAGACATATACTCTTACTAACATTCCCCTTGACCGAGTAACAGAAATAAAGGATCTAGGGTTAACACTCGACACTAAGCTAAACATGCACTCACACATTATAAATATTTGCAAAAGTGCCTACAAAATTTTAGGGTTCATTATTAGAACGACTTCTGAATTTCGTGACCCTAAAATCGCAATAATTATTTATAATGCCTATGTTCGCAGCAAGCTTGAGTACAATTCTATCGCATGGGACCCTCGGGAAGCAAAATATACCATAATGGTCGAGCGCGTCCAACGTAAATTTGCTAGACATCTTTACAAAAGGTATTACGGATACTACCCATACTTATTTCCGTCATCCTTTGTATTGGGAATGGTAGGGTTAGAGTCTCTCGAGCTAAGGCGTAAGCAAACGCTTGCCTTACACTATTGTCTGCTTTTAAGAAATCGTATTGACAACCCATCCGTTCTGGAGCGTATGCGTATTTTTACCCCAGACAACTACATAGCTGCAGTAGGGCGTAGCGCACGTAGAGCCAGAAACCTTTTTGCATATCCAAATGTTCGCACCTATCACGGTTCAAACGCACCCACGTACCGAGCAATAGAATTACTAAATAACTTCATAGCTACAGTCCAAAACGCAGACATATTCGCAGACAAGTGGCCGACCCTACAACGTAGTATCAGGATTTTTTTAAACTCTACCTATGTTATTTAATATCAGATTCTTTTTTTTATCTCTATGTAACTTAGTAATACATAATATGTATGTTCAATTATAAAGATAAGTGTGTAATACAATAAGTGTACCTACTAATTTTATGATACTGACTGATACTGACAACATATATGTACCTAATTAACAGTATAAGTGCCTTGGCTGGAGCTGTAAACTTATACATAGTGTTTGAATAAAGAATAAAGAATAAAGAACACATATTATAAGTCATAGTTTTATTTTAATTTTTTTTATGTAAACACGTTACAATGAATAAAGGGCTTTTTTATTTTTATTTTTTATAATGTACCTACAGTCAAGTTCATAAATGTGTGTACATTTTTTCACCATATTACAATGGATAAAGATAAAGAAATTTATACATATTTATGAACTCGACTGTACATACCATTTGTCATATATTTCTTTATTTCAGTCACATGCATAAACTTACAGCTAAGGATGCCAAAACGCTTATGCGATAGGGACAATACATACATCAGAATCAAACATAGTCTAAAGATTCAAACATTAAAACAAAACAAAAACAATCAAATAAGGTCAGGTTAATATTTAGGTATGCTAGGATTCTAAGATATTAAAATGTTGAGTTCCTTACTTACAGCTAGGTATGTGTATTGCTAATTTTAACAAAGTGTGATACTGCAATATTCGGCTACTTTACTATACTTACATATAAAAAAAAACAGTAATAAACATTTTGAGTTAACAACATTTAAACATATAAATTATTATTTTTAACTAAACTTAATTAATCAGTATGCTTCATGCCTGTATGACAATGATGCTAACTGTACTTATTGAGATCAGTAGTACCTTACCTTTTATTACATATTTTAAAAGTTAATTACCTAACATTGTATTGATTATATTTTTACCTGTAAAACTATGCTTTGGCTGGTTTTTCTCACTCAAAGTTTGGTTTGTTCTTGTAGAATACAAGAGCGGTAGATAATGAGCGAAGTAAAATTCTTCACTTTTTAGAATTGCTGCTTTAATAAAGTCTTTGTCTCTGTCTGCTCTTACTATACAATACAACTACCTTTTGGTGAATATATAAAGAAATCACACATATAATAGTCATACCAGTGTCATACACTTGCACTTGAATTTGGGTATAATATAATATGGTTTGCTTCTTTTTAGTTCTGGTTGATCATTCACAAACTGCAAATATTACACTAATTATATTGTTGTTTATCAAAATCTACAATAGGTTGGTTTTTACAAGATACAGGACTTCTACTAACATTCTGACACATTCATTGCATATGTATAACAACACCGTCTACACTAGTGCACAACCAAGGCTGATCTTTGCGAACAATCACTCTGACACAAGAAATTCTTAGTCTCCTCGCCGAGTTCCACTCTTGACACATTGATTGTTCTATTGTGTCACTACATAATTTAAAAATTTCTTTATCTGCCAACACAACATTTGCTTCATAAAAGTTTTTTAATGTTTTTTCTATAACTAGACTAGCTACACTTTGGTACACATCAAACTCTTTTCTAAAAATACTAAAGTTTTCAAGACATGTAACACAATCTTCTTTTTGAATATTAATATCAGTGTGTTCTACTACATTTTGGATAACTTTGCTAACGGAAATTTCAATATCTTCTGTACAATTTATTTCAGCAGCTTCCAGTAAGTACACGTTTTAAGGCACAATCTTCCTTTAAATCTGAGACATCGAACTGAAAAGCTTCACACTTGTGTTTCTTTGATGTAGGATACATTTGGTGGAAGTATCTCCCTTTGGAATACTTTTCGTTCGTAAATTGTGGGACACTTGGCTTGCCCCATTTTTGTTCCTGGCTGGTTTTAGTGGTGGTGATTGATGTAGTAAATTAGTGCTGCAATGTGCTTGCATTTGCCACTTTTGTAATAAACACAATCGCATGTTACACTAGTAACATGACGATTGATATTAAGAATTAAGGCTGCCTTGTACGCAGTCGCCGTCACAGAGGCTTGAAGAACCACTCGGGCTTTGATTATGTAGCTCCTGGCCTGGCGCCTTGCCAAATGTCTTGCACCTCCAGTACGTGCCCAGCTAACACCAAATTTTTGCCCTTATTCATTGTCTCGAGCTGGAAGACAATTTCATGGGTTATGGCACGAAACCCTGTTCCCGTCACAAGCACGTTCATTTTAACTGAAAACCACAATGCTAATGTAATTGTCAATACAGCCATCGTCCAAAAATGTCGAATATACTGTAACATCATTAGATTTCATTGAAATGATTACGATGTTTACTTACTTCTCGTTTGAAAGTTTTGTGCCAGAATATCTCGCGAAAGAAAGATAGAAAGTTGCGCTCGCTAGGTGGCGCTGTGGTCGTGCATGGTCGGTCCCAAATGTCCGAAAACATGACTACCTATTCGATTTTTCGAAGATATATTTGATACGTAAAGGTGTATCCAGATTAAACAATTTTTCGCCAATCTGATTAAATTGCCCGATCGAATCGAGAGGTGCGGACGCAAACGCCAATTTGGCTCGCCGAATTCACCCGCCGATAATGAACGATATTACCGATAAAATGAGGTGCGGACGCAAGAATACCAATTTGTGAGGCCAGTATTTTCGTTCTGGGACATTTTTTCAATTTAGAGGGCTCTAATATCACCATAAATCTAAACTTGGAGATTGACGCCAATTACATTTCTGATCAAATCGACCAATTTGATCAGGCCCGACAGGATAAATCACTTTTTGAAGATGTCAATAGGTATTGTAATTTGTGATGAATTGTATACATAAGTACATATTGTATTCATTTTCTTTAACATGACTACCTAGAGTCAGACCGAGAAAAGTCTGCAGCGATTTTGATAGCCCATACAGTGCAAGTGTCATTTTAAGGCACACAATAATTGCACACCGGCTCACAGTGTGGGATTTCCGATCAGTTTTGACTATCTTCATTTTTTAATTCATCGCATTAACCTCATCAAATTAATGCTCAAAGTGAAGGTCCAAAATTTTATCATGCATAGTTTTGGAGATAATCAAAAACTCGAGAAATGTCCATAGAAACCTAAGAAACATAATTTCTCATTTTACGTGCATCTTTTTTAAATATTCTATTTTAGATCTATTAGGGCTGTTCTGAGGCATTCCATTCATCAAAAAAAAGTTTAATCTATGATCCAGAATGGCGATATATATATTTTTTTACATATAGAAAAATAATTTTTTTTCTCGATAATCCTACAATTCTAGCATTTTATTTCTAAACAAAACGGTTCTATGCTACGATAGGCAGTACTGAAAAAAAAATTGAACGAAAATAACGCAGGATTGCCGAAATATGTATTTTTTTATATTTGGGTCAGGGCTGTGACCTTTATCTCCGGTGGTGTACCTACATAGTTAAAATGTCTGTAAATCCAAATGAAACACAAGCGGCCGTATCTGAAAACCGTAGTAACACAATAAAATATTTATTGTTGTAATAATTAAGCATTTATTTGGTACATCAAGTATTTAGATTGTTTAGTGTGTTTTTGTTGTTGTTTGAGTGTAGAGTATTTTGTTGTTACGCTTGCCTGAAAAGTATTAACTCTATAGTAGAACGAACGGCCATATCAGGCCACTGTGACATATCTCTGATGAAGAATATGATGTGGTGTTGGCAGGGTTGCGCAGTATTTCAATTACATGTATTTGAAATACGTATTTGAAATACATTTTAGTATTTTGTATTTGTATTTCAAATACTACCTGGAAAAGTATTTTGTATTTGGTATTTCAAATACTGCACTCACATGTTTTTTGTATTTTGTATTTCAAATACTTCAAGCTTCAAAATACATTTCTACAAAATACATTTTATTAAATTCTATGATCCTAAAATGGAACATTTTTTAAAATATAATGTACGACTTGTACGAGCGCAAATAGGTACATTGCGCGAGCTATTCTGCGCAGAACTTTTCGTCAACAGCCAGGGGATAGAGTCATTGTAGTAGTTTCCGTCCATGCTCTAGTTTTCGACCACTTGACATATTAGCATATAATATATTTCATTTTTAATTTACTATTTGCGAAATATATGTTTTATATGTAGACAGATATATTTTTTAGTTAAGGATTGAAATAAGTCCAAATTTGTGCAGCAATGTAGGTTTATATTCAAATTTCGTCAAGTGGACGAAAACTAGAGAAGGACGAAAACAAGCGCAATGACCCTATAAGTTTTTAGGAAAGGATATTCGTTAAAAAAAACTAAATGATTAAACAAAAAAAAAGAAAAGTATTTTGTATTTTGTATTTGAAATACATTATTTTAAACACTGTAATTTGTATTTTGTATTTCAAATACCAGTCACCAAAGTAGTTTGTATTTGGTATTTCAAATACTTTTAAAAATGTATTTTGTAATTTGTATTTTAAATACGTGGAAGCCAGTATTTTGCCCAACCCTGGGTGTTGGGAAGGCGTCCCTCGTATATGTATTTTTTTATGTGAAACGTGAGTGAAATGTCTTTAAAAACCCGTAGGGGTCAGATCAAAAACTAAGTAATTAAGTCCGACTTACGCCTGACTGCATATTTCTAATAGGTTTTCCTGCCATCTATAGGTAAAGACCTATTTTGTGTATTTTTTTTTTCAAAACTTTAGACCCAGTAGTTTCGGAGCTAAAGGGCGGGGGGAATGGTCATTTTTTTAATCGTCTCATTTACCCCCCAAAAGTGCCCCCTATGTTAAAAATTAATTTATTTACGTTACATGTCCGTCTTCGGGTGACAGACTTACATATGTGTACCAAATTTCAACTTAATTGGTTCAGTAGTTTCGAAGAAAATAGGCTGTGACAGACGGACAGCCAGACACACGAGTGATCCTATAAGGGTTCCGTTTTTTCCTTTTGAGGTACGGAACTCTAAAAAATTGTTATCAAGTTCACACATGACTGTGAAGAACGTTACACAAATTGCTGTCGAAACATGTCATGGTTTTGTCAAAAGCAGCAAGATAGAAGAAGAAATTCTTATTCATTCGGATGATGATGATAATGATGATGAATTATGACAATTCTCAATAAAGAGTTAAATTCAAAATTTTCTTTGTCAAAAACTATACCTATTGAAGTATTATTTCTTAACTTCAAACTTGACAACCCTATTTCCATAGAAATCGGAAAAAAACTTAGAAATGTTATAAATCCTAAATCCCGCAAGATTAGCTTTTGAAATTTTGAGGAATTATAGTTTATAGTCTATTTTAGTTTAGGAATTATAGTCGGATACGTCATTACCAAACTCAAGTGGAGCTGGGCGGGACATGTTGCCAGGCAGAGTGATGACAGGTGGGCCAAAATGTTAACGGAATGGTGGCCGCTTACAGACGAAAGGAGTGGCTGGCGTCCGTTGGCTCGTTGGGTGGATGACAACCGGAAGACTGCGGGTCACTTCTGGATGAGATTGGCTCGGGACCGGGATAAGTGGCGTACTCGAAGAGAGGCCTATGCTCAGCAGTGGGCGATAAAAGGCTGATATGATGATGATGTATGATGATAGTTTACCTTATTTTAATTACACTCTATAAAAAATAAAAGGCTAATATTGGAAAATATATGAGAAATAAAAAAAATGTTAAAAAAATTTTAGCATCTTATAACTTTTAATTCAAAGGCACTATTAAGATGCTGATATTTTGTACAATTATTGAGTATCTTTCACTTAAACTCAGTAATAAAACTTGCGGCCACATTGACAATACTTTAGGAAATAAACCGATAAACATGATTTCTTAAGGTCATTGACCTCATCTACAAAAAAAAAATATTTTACGTAAACTAAGCAAGATAATCACACGGGAGTTTTACAGTGGGATGTAAAATATTATAAAGCATATAATAAAAATATAAAACGAAGGTGGTCAAAACTGATCGAAAATCCCACACTGTGCGGCTGCGTGTGCGTGACGACCACGTGCGCGTTCGGCGTTGTAGTATACAGATCCTTATGAGAGACGGCACACCGCTTGCATGACGTGTGCGTGTGCGCGGCGTACGCGCACGTGCACGTCACCATAGATATAATATACTTAAAGATTACGTCTAAGCGAGCTGTCACTGTAACCACTTTTGTTTAGTGTACGATTAACAATGTAACTCCACCTTGCTGTAGCCATGTCGATAAAGTCACAACACTCATAACGATAAACTATCGACATTTCTTGCAATTTTAATTTTACTTCAAAGGTTTAACGATACCTAAAATGAATAAAAACGCTTTTATTCTTTATTGTGGTTATCAGATCACAATTTTATCGTCACGCCCCAGCAGGGAACGAAGGGAAAGTTCAGATATTTAATTAAAATACATAAATACCTACTAAAATATGTGTTCCGCAATAATTGAATTATTTTATTATATTCTAATATATTGCGCTGACACGCTAGCGGCGTCCTACGTCCCATCGACCAGCAGGCGTGCTGGCGCGGCGGCGGACACTCGGGAGCGTCAAAAGGTAGCCAAGTACAGCTGTCTCGGCGCCCAATACGACTTCGTCGCGTTTGGCGTCGAGACGCTTGGTTCGTGGGGCAGAGGCGCACAGATGCTCCACAAGGCGCTCGGCAAACGGCTGACGGCCTGGCCACGACATTGGTCTAAGGCGACTGGCGGGGCGGCTGGCGGCGCGGCAAACGCGAGCGACCGCCAGGTATGCCACGTACTTTTAGTAGCGGCGGCAGCGACTAGGAGCGGCTGGGACGTAGACGTCTTTAAAAACATGTTTTTTTTTTCAAAAGTGGCACTTCAGTGCCTAGTATATATTTAATTGTTTGTCAATGGGTGCATGGGCTAAATACAGGACGACAAATTTATTTACATCTAGTTTAGTATTTTATATATTGTGTATAGAAAGCACCCAGAAAAAAACGAATACACAAGAATGAGTGTGGAGACGTTACAACATACTTAAATACGCGAAAGTACATTTAAAATTTCAATAATATACGCTTCCGTGTCCATGTCGCTCGAGAAAAAAACAAAGTCGTGGCATCGCCTGCGCTGCCCGATACAAATGTTCGAGTCGCGCCCCTCCCCGCTCGCCGCCGCCGCTGGTCGCCCGGTGCACGCCGCGCGCGTTGCCGCTCGGCGACAACTCGACAAGGCTCATGGCATGCATAATGCGTCGCCGGGTTATTGTTTTTGCGACTTACCGCCGGTCGCCGCCGCCGATCGCCTTAGACCAATGTCGTGGCCAGGCCGTGAGGGAGGCAACGGGCGACCCCCGCGCGGGCAGCTTTCTCGCGCAGAGAATTTCAATTGCAATCCAGCGCGGGAACGCTGCCTGCGTGTTGGGCACCCTCCCGAGGGCACCAAATTTTGATAGGTATTTTTAATTTTTAGTTTTAGTTATTTTAATTGTAGTTAGTTTTAGTTTTATATTCTTATTGTTTGTCTTCTAATATATTCAGTATCCATTAGCATTTTAATTATGTTTATGTTTAACGAAGATATTGAAGCTTCAATTAATAGCTATTTCGTTCCACTGTGTAGCGTTTATCGATATATAACATGATTAAAATCGACTTTTCACATCCCTATAAAGAGCACACATGGGCCATTTTATTTAAAGTTGTCCCCTACACTTTTTTTTCAAAATTGGGATTTTTTGTGTTATTTCTACTCAGAATCATGTGCTCTTTTGATCCTAATAGGAGAAAAAAGTGTCCAAAGATTTCCATACATTTTTCGATCTTTCCATTCCGAAACCGCCATACAAATTAAGTCTATGAAAAAATGGTAACGGAATGGGAAAAAACCTTGGGACACTTTTTTTCTCCTATTAGGATAGAAAGAACTCGTGATTCTGAGTAGTTCATCTTGTCAACAGTATGGTTGTCCTTTTTTGACAAATGGCATTGTTAAAAGAGCGAGGAGAGAGAAGTGATGCTAGTTGCTGCGCCGTCAAAGTGAACAGACAACGTTGGGGCCTTGCAAGTCACGCACACGCAAGCCGAGTTGCAAAGGCCTTTAAATGTCAAAGTTCTATGAAATTATGACGTGTAAATAACACTTGCACTGCATGGGCTATCAAAATCGCTGCAAACTTTCCTTGGTCCAACTCTATTCGACTTTTCGAAGATATCTATCACTTTTTTGTAGGTAGTTAACTGTTACTATATCCAGCATTACTTACCTTTTTATTACATATTATGTTACGAGTATAATATTTGAGGTTGTCATGGTACCCAGTGTAAATAAATAATTATGTCAATAGAAAAATAGAACTTTAATTTGCGAAAAATTATCAAATATACTTGGTCAAGCAGATCTTGTCAGTAGAAAAAGGCGACAAATTTGAAAAATGTAGGCGCGAAGGGATATCGTCTCATAGAAAATTTGAATTTCGTGCCTTTTTCTACTGACAAGATTTGCTTGACCATCTATATATTACAAATAGGTAAAAATACTTAAATGTAATGTATCGTGTTACCGCGCGTCGGTAACATTAATATTATGTGAAAGAAAAATGTATTACAGTTATTAAAATTAATAAGACATCGCTAATGCTATTATCCGTATGAATATATTTATATATTTTTTTAATATCAAACAGCTTCAAAAAATATGCGTCAAACGAAACGCATTCAGAGGGCCTACTGCGAACCACGTTCGACGTGTTGCCTCCCTGTCGCACTTACGTACAAATTTACAAGTGCGACAGAGGGGCAACACGTCGAACGTGGTTCGCGGTAGGCCCTCAGTACGGGCAAGTACGGGTATGGTCGAAGCGCCATCTCACGAAATCTATTATCAACATTGAGGCAAGACGAGAGCATGACGATAGTTGTCATTCAAACCCGTCAGATGACATTAATACAGAATCACACTTATTGCAACCATTTGCAACATTTGACACTACTAGAGACATCTGCTGTACTTTTGGGAACTAAATATAAAGTCACGCTACTCAATATTGCGATTGCTAGTCCTAGTAGACTAGTCCGTGATATAGCGTACTTATCACTTTCCATTTCTAATGACTTCACCGAACTGAAATCAGTACTATCATCTCCTGAGACAACGTCCATGTCACCATTCTCACCATTTTTCTTTTTCCGCTTTTTAGAGTTCCTCCCCATATTTATTTACACTTTATATATATTTATTTACACTCTTAATTATATTTACAAACTTATTTACAGAAGTAGCAATAGAAAAAGCCTGTAAAGCGCCTTTAAAATTAATTATTGTTTAAAAATGCCGCCAAATCATCGGACGTTCCCGCGCTTTTTCTCACCCGAAGATACTCTCACTGCTGCGTTTCGTTTCGCGCACGATGTAGATCCAGCGATGTAGTGTACTCGTATCAGTAAAAAAAAAATAATAATTTCCAAAAAGGAAAAAAGAATAGCAATAAAACATTTAATTAGAGTTAATTTTTGTAAATTAATAAAAGAACACCTTTTATTTAATAAAATGCAGATAGCGAGCTAACTCACACCCTCTGTCGATCCTTTCTGCAACTAACTAGCCTTCAGACCGAGTCAATACAATCAAATACCTATGAGGCTTAAAAAATATTGTTACAATGTAAACGAGAAATATTTGTTGAGTAAACTCTTGGTTTTACAAATTGAACGAATAGTCAAAATCGTCATTATGTAATCTCGGCATGACAACACTACTATGGAACTACCTCGAATTGCCGCCTTTTCGGTTGTCAAAGTTGTCATGAAAATTTTGCTCTCTGGTGGTCGAGTATTTAAAGGGAAAATAACTTTCAATCAGTTATCCATTCTAATTGGATTATTAGTGTTTTGCGAGTATATTTCGGTGTGACAGTGATTGGTTGTTGATAGAATACAACGATTAATGAGAAATATATCACGGATCAAGGTAAATATGCATCATGATGCCGACGCGTTGCAATATTTCGGCGGTGCCAAGAAGTAAAACTATTTGTTATTTGTTCATTTCAGTTCGTAGAAGATAAAACACGAAGTCAGGGGGTTCGTGTGATGCATACGTAAGGATAGTGATACATTGTACCTATTCACAATGGAAGATATCTTGGCTAACATGCTCCAAATGCGACAAAATAAACTGAAAACGGACATCGAAGACATTCTGTCAAATGACGCCGGCAATCTTATAATTGAAAGTGCGTCGAATATAATATAATATAATATAATAAGCCATTTAAAAATCTGATGGACAAACTGCAAAACGATATACGTCACTATACAACTACCTCGTCGAACCCTAAATTTACCATAGTTAACAATGCTATGGATCTTCAACTTGCAACTTGAATTTAAGAAAATATTCATGACACAGTACCTGATGAGTCTGAAGGAGATATACCAAAACTCTCCTAAACAACCAAGAATTGTCTCTGATTGCGAACCTAAACTGGGGGACATCGTTCAAATAAAATCAAAACCGAGAGTTATGGAAAGTCGGGAAGATAGCAGAGCTCATATAAGGAGTGCAGATGGTAAACATAGGGTCGCTAAAGTTAAAGTTGGAGACTCCATAATGACTCGGCCTGTAGGTCATCTCTACCCGCTGGAGACTGAAACAGACGACTGTCCACAAACTGGAGCGACAGAGGAGGAACAAACTGCACCACCCCTAGACACGCCGATTGAGTATCTGGACCTGGATGCTGCCCCAAGTGGAAGCGATAGCATACATCCACCACAAACCAATCCGTCGTTACGTTTTGCGTCACACCGGCCAGCCACCGATGAGCACCGAGCGCGCACGACGATCGCCGACCGGACGGTATAAAAGCCGCTGTCGCGAATAGGTATTAGTAAAGTAAAATATAAAGAACGTGTAAATAAATAATTATAATTTCTGTCGTGTATTTTACTGTGTGTTTATTGTCATTATTTTTACCATGTAACTTGTGTCTTATTTTTTATTATTTTATTATGTCACGTGTCTAGTTATAAGTCTTTATTGTTCCCCAATTAAATATTACCTTTTTTCCCTAATTTTGTAAACATTTGTAATACGCTACTGTGATTGGTTCAATAAATAAAATACTTACTCTGCACGTAACACCCACGCCTTGAGTAGGCGTGGCCTAGAGTACCCACGGTGGGGATCGCGCCGAGCGCGCCTATATATACGCGCCCACCCTGGGTGCTTGTCACTCACTCATCAATAGCCACAGAGGCACCAGCCTCCCAACACTCTCCAAAGTTTTCTTATAAATCAACAAATGTGTTTTCATTAAACACCCTACACAGCCCCGGTAATGGTGCGGTAATCTGGAGGTAATCTGCAGCAGCCAGCCAGCGCGTTCCAGCCATCGTGTACGAGTTCCTGACTTCGGAATCTGCGAGCCCCACAGTAACTACGCTCGACAGCCGCAGTCCGCGCCGCATCAGATCACGGTCCCCTAGGGGATTGCGCTCCGCGCATGCGCCCGTCATCGCGCATGCACTCGCCAGGTTGGTGTCTTGTCCGCTTATAGTGCTCTCAGTGATTGTGCGATTACGAAGTTAATTGTTATGAAGATGGACTTTCGTGGAGATAGTGACTCTAAGTAATTTTAGTGTATAGTGTTCTTTCGGCAGTGACGATTTTAGTTTTTAAGTGTTAATATTGTGCTCAGTAAAATGGATGTTGTATTTCAAGGTAAGATCAGGGCCAAACTAGCCTCCCAAGGTGTAGACTGGGATGAGATTTGGACGGAGGTCCAAAATGAGGTCAATAATAGTGTACAGTCAAGTGTGCGAATTGTAATCAGGATCATACGGGTAACTACCGGGGATGCTCGGAGTGTCCCAGACCCAAGCGTAGGGTGATTTGGGGAAATAACCAAAATGGGGAAATACCCAATAATGCCCAAGACGCCACGTTATCGAATGACAAGGACTTCCCTTCAATGAGGAAGCCCAGAAAGTCTTGGGTAAATACCCAATTCAGCCAGGCTAACCCAAATCCCAGTGGGAAATGGAGGTGGTTATTAACCCGCCTAGTCAGACCCCAGGGGTGAGTGAGTCCCCCTCGCAGCCCAACAAGTTGGCAGATATGGCAGACTTGAGTGCTGATCGATCTGGCAATCAAGGTAGACATAACACAGGTTCGTCAAGTTGCGGCTGAGCTCAGAAGCGTATCTGAGCCCTCCCAAATGCTTAGTATTATGCTCCAACATGAGGGGCTCTTTAGGCAACTTAAAAGCTTTATCAACCCATAATGGCTAGTGAACTACCTAGAAATTGTTTCACTTCCAATGCCAGAACAGCCCCATGCACGCTCTCTATCTTTAGGAATTTTTAATGCAAGTCGTAAGTCCTAAAACTTATGCTCGAATTCGGATATTATGCCATAGACATAAGGTTTTAATTATGTTACCAACTCAAAGTTTTTTACTTCGGTTTGCACAAGAAACGTTGACCAATCAGCTTGAAGATTTATCTGTGTGTTATTGTGATAGTGCGTTTTGGCGACATCGATTCTCTTATTAAACGGATCATAAGCTGCTTCCCTTGTTTTTTCTGTTCCGTGATACTACCTCAGGTTTACCTTATAGACTGATTTATGACTGATTAACGTTATGTAGATTTTTTTAATAAGGTAACATATGATATCCTGTTGAGATATATAAATTACTACATTAGCAAATGTGTGTTACAAGAAGAAACTTATGTTTATTTTGTTAATTTAGAAAAATAATTGCTAAATATTGAGTTTTATGTTTATTTTTTTAAGTTTTGTTTCAAATAGACAAGTTACAAGTTGTAAAATTTTTGATAAATATACGCTATTATTAAATTACACATTTTATTGCTGTTTTAAAACCCAAAAAGTCTACTTTAACATATTATAAATATAAGCGGCACAACTTACCTCATCATCGACACAACCCGCCCCTTGATGGGGTAAGTTGTGCTCCTCTGACTTTTTGTATAACATTGCTCATAATTTAATTAACTACGCATATGATTAAAGACAGCCTATTGTTTCAAAAACTACATAAAATTTCACATAACATACTTCAAAAAAGATATTATTTACATAGATAATGCGGAAGATATCTTGCGTTTTAGTGAAATCGGCACTTTGAACCCCGCCCTCCCCTACTATATTCTCTAGGCTGAATTTATAGCCCCTTATTTTAATGTTCTTATGGTACGGGAGCCCAAGAGGGGATTTTTGTGTTTACTCGAGCGCGTCAGATTAAGCTATGAATGATATCTTGCTACCCCGTGTACCCCGTGTAGTCTACCTTTACCCTTTTTAGCCATCTATGTTGAGCCCTTGGTTGGTGGGGGGTTCAACAAATTGTTAAGCAGATTGTGGATTTGGTCATATTAGTCCAAATTAACGCTATAATAAAATTGTGCTATTACTAAATCTGATATGTAATTGTTTGCACGCATTTCTGAATAGATCGACGTCTTCGAACGTAGTTTACTCACAGTTTTGCATGCCTGATATACCTCTGTCGGGCATTTCGCTTCCATCATTTACAGGAGATGTCACTAAATGGACAAATATCATAAATATTTTCAAAAGTATAATTGACGAGAGTACTACCATCAAACCTGTGAGAAAACTACATTATCTGATATCATGTTTATTTACCAAATTTTATGTTAGTAACAGAATAATCAGAGAACAAAATGGACTCGACGAATAAAAGGGAGTTTAAAAAACAGTACCTGGCCAGTGAGAAAATTTACTTGGCAATCCCGCTGAACTTCTAAAATCTTCTTTCTCATAGTCTGTATAAATAGGATGCGGAAGGCAGAAAAGACTGATATTTTGATTTTTAAACAAAATTGCATAAATTCATACCCTAGCCGTTTTTGTAGGTACGTTCTGTGTATTTAAATACCTACTGTGAGAAGGATAATAAAAAGTAGTCAACTTTGCAGAACGGTTTTATTATTGCTAACTGAAGATCGTTTGATCCCGACTTCCACACTGCCCGTGTCGACGAGAAACTGCATTTTTGACGTGCACAAAAACAAACGACCTGAAGAACTAGGCCAATAGTTCGTCTCCATTACTGACTGCCCGGCAAGTTTTCCGACGGAAAGTCGCATGGTTTGTCGCATCTAGTCGCATTCTTGCCAAATTTTGCATGGAACCAGCAAACGGGTAACCTTTGATAGCTAGACGACGAACATCGGGTGGACTTGCTACGCTGACGTTGACTGTGTGGCGCCACTGTGCCAGCGCCGCACTTTTTATCTCATTTCCTAATTGTACCTGTCTGATTTACTTTAGTATTATCATTGATAAAATAGGAAATAAGGATGTAAGGCAGTATTTAATTAAGACCAGTTAGTTATTGCTCCAAGTAATGTATTTATTATAGGGACAACTAAGGTGGGGTCTTGTAATTGCAACTATTCGGTAAATGCAACTAACTTCAATAACTCCCTCTAGGGTTACTTTATTGTAAAACGACAGACTCGTTCAATTTAATACTAAAAGTTCTACCTCAAAAATGTAGATGGCGCTGCAAGCTCAAGAATTGTGGGAGTTATAAAGCTTTTTGTCATCCGCCATTTTGAGTCTGCTGGCGTCGGATGGACACGGTGCGCATTTTTATTCTAAAAAATAGTTTTTAGTGGTTCCTCGCAAGTTTTTTCACAAGAAAAGTTGTAACTAATCACGGTAAGTCATTTTGTTTGTATTTGTTTTATTCTACGATGAATATTTTCCGAGTTTTCTCTGTAGTTACATTTACCAGACAAAAAATGCAAAGTCTGGTAAATGCAACTATTTTGCAATTTTTAGGTTAGTTACAATTAGCTGCCAATTTTTGTATGAAATTTGAAAAAGCTAGTGATGTGGCAGTGAACACGAATATATCGGTACAATCACTAATAACATAACACACCGGCACATTTAGCGTAACTTAAGAAAAGGGTGGTTACAAGATAATTACGTTTATTTTTCATGAAAATGTTATCAGATACAACGTACCAAATTAATATGTTTAATATTAAATTTGTTGTATGATTTTGCTTATTTTTATTAAAAGCATGGAAATTTAAAAATATGCAATTAGCTGATATGAACAGTTTCACAAAAAAAAAGATCCAAAATTGGTAATATTGTTAAATTTTGTTCTTCTTACCCACGACGGACCGGGTGTACATTATTTTGGGGTACAAAGATTCCGCTAATTGTGCCGGTATGTATACATATTTATCCGCCTTTTTATTTGTATCCGCGTATCTTTTATTGCCTTTTCACTTACTTAGTTCTGCTGTAACAGGTTTTTTTGTAGAAATAAGCAGGGCCTGCTGTGTCGTTTTTCTACATGTAGTTTTTGTTCATAAGTTTATTGTGTACAACGAATGGTTAAATAAATAAATAAGTATCGCCTGTTTGCTATTTTCTATGTTTCTACCGCTTAATGATCGAATGGAATTTGATGAAACTAGGCACTATACTTACTTGATTCATACAACTGGTTTTTAATATATTATAAAAAATATTTTTTTAGATGTCAACACGTAAAAAAAAAGCAAAATATTCTCTTAATGACTTAATGGAAGCAATCGAAAATGTACAAAACAAAAAAATGAACAGCTATAAAGCTTCAGAAAGATATAATATACCAAGATCAACTATAATTCACCGTGTATACGGAACGCGTGGTGCCAAAAAAACGACGCCTGGCAGGCCTACTGAATTATCTACAGCTTGGGAAAGCAGAGTGGCTGCTCTTATTCACGAAATGGAAAAGTGTGAGTTTCCGCTTACATCAAAGGAGATTAAACAATTAATATGTGCTTATATACAAAGGAACGGACTCATAACTCGTTTCAAAGATGATTACCCTGGCAAAGAATGGTTTCGGGGTTTTAAAAGGCGACACAGATTAAGTGTCAAAAAACCACAGTCCGTAGAGGTTGCCAGGAAAAAAGCCTGCAATCCTTTCACTGTTAACAATTATTTTGATTTGTTGGAGCGCATAACGAAGGAACTGGAACTAGAAGACAAACCCCAACATATATATAACTTAGATGAGACCAGCTTCTGCAACGACCCCACCAAGACTAAAGTTGTTGGCCTGAAGGGGTACCCTTCTACTAGAACAACTGCGTCCCCTGGAAGGAATAACACCACTGTACTGTTAGCTTCAAATGCGCTCGGTAAAAAGATCCCTCCCTTGATAGTATTTCAGGGGAAACAACTAGGGTCGAATTGCTTTTTCGAAAACGAAAATGTTAATACAGCGTATGTTGGAAGCCGTAAGGGGTGGATGGAAACCAAAATATTCGAAAATTATATCGCAAAGGTTTTCATACCAGCAATTGGACCGGAAAGGCCAGTCTTATTAATATTTGATGGCCATTCAACACATGTAGACTTGAGTGTTATAGAACTTCTAATGGCCAACCAGATAACAGTTCTTAAACTGCCGGCTCACTCATCCCATATTCTGCAACCATTAGACTGCAGCACAATGAAACCTATGAAAGACAACTGGGACAGTGAATTGGTAAAATGGCAAAGACTCCATGTGGGTGCAAAGCTTCCAAAACCAGAATTTGCCAGAATCATAACTAAGATATGGAATGATTTGAACCCAGTTATCATTCAAAATGGCTTTAGAAAATCTGGTATATATCCGTTGAATCGTGATACAATTCCAAAAGAAAAGTTTGACAAGCTTTCATGGTCAAAATGGGAAGAACATATTCGCCAACAAAATGAACAGTCTCATAGCGTTGCCAATAATAATGCTGAAGAAGGAAGGAAGGTAGAAAATGGCACTCAGGAAGATAAAAGTCAGGACAGAAATGAAGTTCCAACACTCACGAGTATGTGCACGAGCATGTGGCTTGAGATCCTTAATCGTGGGAAGAAAGAAATAGATCTACCCAAACGCGTGAAAGACCCTAAAACGTTTTTAATTTCACTTTCTAAAAATACCAATTCCAATATTACCAACAGTGGCTCTGGTAACGTCAAAATATTGAGCAATATCGAACTCACTTCAACTAGCTATCAAAAACAGAAAGATGAACATGTTTCATTTGAAGAACTTCTTTTGGAGACCATTTCACGTAGTGACATACCTAAAACTTCAAGAAAACGCGTTAGTCAAGAAGCAGAGATATTAACTTACAAAGAAGCTATTGATCGTATGAAAAAAAAGAAAGATGAAAAAGAAAAGGCGGAAGAAATTAAAAGACTCAATAAACTTAAAAGAGTAAACAACAAAAAGAAAAACGAGAAAAAGAAACAGAAAAAGTTGATTGACAAAAAAAGCAAATCTAAAAAAAGAAAGAATTTGGAATCGGACAGTGAAAGCGATTGTTCATACACACCGATGGATGATTCTGATGATGAAGATTTAGCTGCCTTTGCTCAAAGATTGTTGTGTGATGAGAGCTTTGACGAAGATTTGCAAGAGCCATTACTATCAACTACTAACGAAAATTTAGAGAAGAAACCTAAACTAAAAAGCGAAAGAGTAAATAAAAGACGAAAACAAATATCCGGAGAAAAGGATGTCAATATAAACGTAAGTCGTATTTTAGGCAAAAAAAAATAATTACCTACTTCTCTTCATATTTCATAAATGTTAGTAAAATAAAATAGGATAAGTACTTTATAACCTTAAATATATAATAATTATAAATATGTAGTAAAAAAAGTAATTTATGTATTTAATTTATTTTAGTTATTTGATATACAACTTACATGGTTGTTTAAAAATTTTCAGAAGGAAGTGAATTTTACCAAAAAACTATCTACTTTGGAAGATGCTTGTGAAGAAGAATTGCAAGAACCGCTACAATCTACATCGAAAGAAGAAGAGAAAGATACACGTAAAATGAAAAAAGAAAGAGTGAACAAAAGAACTAATAACAATAGGATGGTGGAATCATTAAGAGGGAAGGAAGTAAGTATATTTAAGTTATATACACAATAAAATAGGATAAGTACTTACTGTATAACGTTAAATATATATTATTATAAATATGTGATGATATAAATGTAATTTATATATTTATTTTATATTACTTATTCATTATATAACTTATAGGGTTGTTTAAATATTAAACTAAATTTTCAGAAGGAAGTGAATTTTACCAAAAAACGATCTACTTTGAACGACGCTTGTGAAGTAGAGTTGCAAGAACCGCTACAATCTACATCGAAAGAAGAAGAGAAAGATACACGTAAAATGAAAAAAGAAAGAGTGAACAAAAGAACTAATAACAATAGGATGGTGGAATCATTAAGAGGGAAGGAAGTAAGTATATTTAAGTTATATACACAATAAAATAGGATAAGTACTTACTGTATAACGTTAAATATATATTATTATAAATATGTGATGATATAAATGTAATTTATATATTTATTTTATATTACTTATTCATTATATAACTTATAGGGTTGTTTAAATATTAAACTAAATTTTCAGAAAGAAGTGAATTTTACCAAAAAACGATCTACTTTGAACGACGCTTGTGAAGTAGAGTTGCAAGAACCGCTACAATCTACATCGAAAGAAGAAAAAGATATGCTTAAAATGAAAGAAGAAAGAGTAACGAAAAGATCTATTAACAACAGGATGGTGGAATCACTAAGAGGGAAGGAAGTAAGTATATAAGTTATATATACAAAAAATGCATACTTATATAAGATCGGTTAGCAAGTTTTTTTTTTCAGAACGATATGCCGAATTCCTCCGAAGTAAATAACGATCTCAACGAGGGAGACTTTATTCTTGCTGCATTTCAGTCGATCAAAGGCAAAAGAACCTACAAATACGTTTGCCTTATTGATCAAATCAACCAAGAAAAAATTGTAGTAAAAGGACTCAAATCTTATAAAAATAACAGAGAATTTAGGTTAGTTGAAGATGATATTTCAATTATAGAAAAAAAAGATGTGATCTCACGTTTACCAAAACCTGTGTTAAATGAACAAAGAGACACTGTGATATTTCCTTATAAGGTAGAGATATTTGAATGTAAGTAAACAAGTTACCCTTTCTGAGAGAATGGACATTTGGGAAATGTAAACAATTATTCATATAGTATTAAGTACAAAAACGTTATTTAATTTAAGTGTTAAAACTAATTTCATGTTACTAATAGAAGCTTATAAACGTAATAAATTACGTTACGTTACGATTTTTCATATTAATTAGTATGGTATTCAGTACAAAAACTTTATTTAATTTAAGTATATACCAAAAGACTTATTTCTTGTTAGTTACTAGTAAATAGTTTCAAAATATAACTAAAAAAGACTGTATAAATAAACATAAAATATTTTATTATTATGATTAATAAAAATAAGCTAGACAAAATAGTTTAAGTATGCATAAAAAACTTTTTTCTTGGCATTAATTAAAGCTAGGAAACGTAACTTTGCAACCTTACTAATTAGTAAATAGTTTGATAAAAGTTAAAAAAGGCTGTTTGATTAAGTTACTTATTTAGATTAATAAAGATAAAGCTAGATAAAATAGTTTAAGTATGCATAAAATACTTATTTCTTGTCATTAGTTGAAGCTAGGAAACGTAACTACGTAACATTACTAATTATTTAGTAGTCTGATAAAAGTAAAAAGGCTGTTTGATTAAGCATAAGTAAACTATTTTATGATGATTAATAAAAATATAGCTATTATTTTTTAGTCTGTTTAACAACTAAAAACATTGCATAAAAAATATATGATTTTAAAAATAACAGTTTATCCCTGAGTTTTATTTCTGCTACCATGGTCTTCTTGGCGTGTCGATGGCAGACACTACATGACTGTCGATAAAATTGCGGTAAGGTTCCCATCACTATTTTTGAGAAATTAGTTGCAATTACCAGACCCACGGCAAAAAAGTATGTTTATGCGAAATTGGTCGTAGTTACAAGGAGATATGTGTCACAATCCTATGAAGATTCTCTTAGTCTTTGTGTTTAAAATACACACATAGACAATACACATAGAAAAATGTGGAGATAAAACGATTAGTTGCAATTACTGGTCAGGAGGGGTAATTGCAACTATTGCTGCCTTTGTCAGAACTATTGGCAATAGCTCTTTATTCTTCAGAGTTTTTCTTTGTTATGACAGTAGAATAAAATCTACATAAAATTTGACTTATGCATAATTTTACAGAAAAACATATTTCCCTATATATATATAGAATTATCAGATGATGAAGTTATGACTTCAATATTTTTAGTTGCAATTACAAGACCCCACCTCAAGGTTTATAATATGAAAAATGGTAAACATTATTTAAGTAATATATTTATATAAGCAGATTGTAAGTAAAAGTATATTATAGATTTACGGAACAATTAATCGGCTTTATTATCACATAATTCACAAAAATATTATTTTATTTGTAATAAATATTGGTGGCTTATAGTTAGTACTGGCTACCTTAACGTACACACTTGGCATAATTTAAAATAGTAATAAAGATCGAGCAATAAGCCACATGATGTATTACACCGTAATCGGTTGGAATATACGTTACATAGCAACTATTAAAAACTCATCAAAGGGTTATATTCACATTAAAGATTGTAACGTACATACCATCAGACTTATAACACAAAGAAAACATACAGAAATTTATAGCAAGTCATAAAATCACATTTAAATAAAATTGACACTTAACTTCGTTCGTCGTCGTAGCTCTCCAACTGAGAAGTGACCCACAACTGTCAGACACCCGCTTATATTAGATTAAACCAGGGGGGGGACACTAGGAATGTAGTTAACGTTAGTAAAGATACAGGCGACTTCTATATCTTGCTCCCGACAACATTAGTTGACTTCCGATTACACAAACTACGTCACCAGATGTCACTATAAAATTTATATAATTTTAGTGGCATTAATATTTAAATTAAAATAAGTACGAATTAATATTTGTAATTATTATAATTTTCAATTAATTTTGCGACAAAATAAGAATTTTGTTAAAATGTGATTAATTATGCTGTTTGTTTATGCTGGCAACACATGCATAATTGCCAAGACCATGCCAAGACATGCAATTTTTTTGCTGTCACTGGAAGAGGGTACCTAAATTTAAAATATTTTAGTGATGGTTGAGCCATTTTATTCGTTATGATTCTGGAGGAAATTCGATTATAGCCCGAATGAAAACACATGCCCTGTTGTGAAAACCCCCAGAAAGTGCGTTGAGTTGTACATCTCTGTTGCTCCGCCTTGTCGTTGAGAAGTAATTCCAGTTCTCTGCATTCGCTGATTTATGTGTTGTGTATTGTGTTTGTTATTTTGTGTCCTGTGTTATTTTGTGTCCTGTGTTATTTTTTTATTAACATGTATTTTCTTGTGTGTGAATGCTTTTTTACCTCACGCTTTCTTTTCTATTGTTTACCTAAAATTGTACTTTCCTAGCGATAATGTGGTGTAAAACATGTATTACTCTCGGCAGCAAAGTTTGCTCGCTTCTCGTGACTCTGCAACGGTCAAGATTCCACTTTTTTAATCTCTCTATACACTACTAATTCTGGAATATTTCGCATGTTTTGACCTCGATATAAGCACGAGAGGTAAAGAGAACCTCTGTTGTCTCTGTTACTATTTTCCCTGCACTTATTTAATTACTTACGCTATCAACAAAATTAAAGCAATAAACATTTTACTTTAATATTCTGTTTTTTTTTTATTCCATTATTGATAACATTAACCTTTTCCACATAATGTTAGGTCTACTTGGGCGGTTTACACGTACATTTTTTGTTTATTTTCTTGTAAACAATTAAAGTTATTTGTTACAAGAAACCAAACAAAAATGGACTTGTAAACCGACCAAGTAGACCTAATATTATGTGGGACGAAAGTACACGTATGGATGCATATGTAGTTGTGCACGCACACATACATACTTAGTTTCGGGGGACAATCAGAGATGGCGCTTTCAAATGAGTTTCCATAAAATGTTTCAAGAGGGCTCTCTTTACCTATATACTTACTTTACTCTTTGGATTAGACTTTACCCCTTCCACTACTTCTTGGTGGGAATAACAAGTAAGGTGTTTCCTGCACATCCGGTTATCATAAAAATTAAATTTAACAAATGTATTTGCTACATTTAATTTAATTTATTGTAGAATAACTAACGCAAACCAAAACAAATTTAATATCATGGATTATTGTTATAAAATACTTTATTTACATTACTTACGTTCTGACAGTTATGGTCAAGAAATATACATCGAGGGTAGTTGTGTTATTGAACAGCAGGTCTAACTTATTATTAGGGTTCCGTACCCAAAGGGTAAAACGGGACCCTATTACTAAGACTTCGCTGTCCGTCCGTCCGTCCGTCCGTCCGTCCGTCCGTCCGTCCGTCTGTCACCAGGCTGTATCTCACGAACCGTGATAGCTAGACAGTTGAAATTTTCACAGATGATGTATTTCTGTTGCCGCTATAACAACAAATACTAAAAACAGAATAAAATAAAGATTTAAATGGGGCTCCCATACAACAAACGTGATTTTTGACCAAAGTTAAGCAACGTCGGGAGTGGTCAGTATTTGGATGGGTGACCGTTCTTTTTTTTGCTTTTTTTTTTTGTTTTTTTTTGCATTATGGTACGGAACCCTTCGTGCGCGAGTCCGACTCGCACTTGCCCGGTTTTTTCGATATACGTATTACCTTAGCAAAAGTGAACCAATTAAGTGTGATCTTTGTTTTTATACTACGTATCTCACATACCCATTACTTACGCATTTTGTTTATATCAGTGCAAACTTCAATTCGCGGGACCAATCAGGGCCTGGTTTCCTACACAAGCCACCCCTGATTGGCCGCGCGATTCACTATTACCAACATAGACATCTAGTAGACTATTTTCCCCAAATTTTGTAACTGAACATCCTCCTTCTCTTCTGCTCTCAACCACCGTCGCAAACGCACGGTGTCGCTTAACATGCTAAACGTAAGACTCTTGACTTAAACGTTGTATTGATTGTACCCTGGAAGAAATAAACTACCTCTCGTCGCATCGGAGTTTCTCTTGTCGATCCCCGTCTTACAACTGGATCCGGAACGGTAGGGCGTGAATTGTTCCTGCCGCAGCAGAGCGCTAACAGTATTTAGATTTAAATAAACGATCAGGCAAAATAATATACGTTCAGCTAATTTTCTTGACGTGACAGAACGTAAGACAGATGAGACAGCACCGGCCTGCGCGATTGCGCGCATCAGCCAGTGCTCGCCACAGATGCACAAAAGGACCTCCAACTGTCAACTTTCTTCTTCAAAAACTGTTTTGTTTCTTTTAAAGTAACTAATAAGGAATTAAAGTTCTCTTCGCTCATTTTATTATTTTACATTAACTCACTCTGTTTTCTTTTTTTAACAGCTTCTGGACATTCAGAATCCCACCATGGAGGACTGGGAATATTAAATTTAGAGGAGAGGACTTCTTACGTAGAAATACTTCATCAGCTATGTAAAACTAAAATCTTTCGAGAGCAGTGAGACGACGGAAAAAAATGTTCCAATTACAAACAACCTATTAGATATTTTTATTTCGAGAAACCTACACTTTTTGGCTATAAAAAAGCGTTGAATGAAAATAATGCTAGTGAAATATTTCAGTTTTTGAGACAGGCCACACTATATTTGTCTAAATTGAAAATGGAAAACGGAACTTTACTGATCAACAGCTTAAGAAAAACCGGATTTCTGGGAGTTTTAGGCTGTATAGAGGTTTCCCGTCACCGGGCAGGGATGACGTGGGAGATGAATGAGAACTGCAGTCACTTTGTATACTTCGTGTAATATCCTTGCACGTTTCACAATATAAAAATACGTTGTAGTACTTAATTTAAACAATTAGAAATAAAAGATCAGAGAGCGGCGTGTACGCCGGTGCTAGTCTCAGTATTCACTATGGCGTGTAGGGGGTGGTGTTGCCAGCCTGAGATAAACTATTTGAGCTAGGTGTTCACACGCCACACCACCCCCCCACGGAGAAAGATAACAAACAATGACGTTAGTAAAACTACAATTTAAAAATAACAGTATTCGTCGCTGTCCTTAAACCTAACGTTACGACCTGACCGTGTGGTGTAAGGTCGTGAATTGCTTGTGGTATCCGCAGGTATAGTAATAGGAGGAGCGGGCTTAGCCGGCTGCGCCTGAGGTACGTCCTGAGGCTGCAGAGCCGCTGGAGCAGGTGTACCAGAACTAAGGATTTCATCTGAGTCCACGAAAGCTGGTTTGACACGATCGACGCTCACTACAACGTATTTTTATATTGTGAAACGTGCAAGGATATTACACGAAGTATACAAAGTGACTGCAGTTCTCATTCATCTCCCACGTCATCCCTGCCCGGTGACGGGAAATTGGTGACTCTGACGTGATTAGAACACGCAACCTCGTTACAGCTTACAGGGTTAAGCATTCCCTAAGCTACAAACTTCGAATACACCGGCCTCGACTCGTCTTGGATCATGGTGCCGGTCAGGCAGTCTTTTCTAAGCATGCGCAGTGCTTTGGCTTATGTGATCAGTTTCGCAACCTCGTCCTTCACGAATGGGACAGTGAACTACTATTCCTGCGGTTCCTACCGCAACGCTGAAGCCCAACAGATTCCAGCCAACCTGACACTTTTGCCGAGTGCCAACTGCGCCTACATACCCGGCGTTAAGAACATCGCGCTGGTACTGATGGACTGTTCCCAGACTTCCGCTCCGGCTCGCGTGTCGTTGGGGGGTGACCTGGGCGTTCCGGTTATCAGCTTCCCAAATGCTGTCGCAGATGCCGACCTGTCTGCAGGCTGGTACCAATACTACACGAATGAGAACCTCTACCGTATACAAAGCGATTTCATGGGAGCATTTACGGAGATGGTCGACCTGTTCTCAACTCTGGACACCACTGGCCGGGCCCTGTCACTTGCGGCCGAGCTGTCTCACGCAACCGGTCCGGGGCTACTTCTTGCTACTGATGCTGCCGGCGTTCCTGACCCTGCCATCTCGGCTCACGGAGCGTGGACATTCGGCGGATACCGCGTAGGTCCTACGAACTATCAGGTTGCCACTTCACCTTGGCCTGCTCAGCCCAACTCGGCTGACGCCGCGCGCGCATTAACCGGCCACTCATTTAGATCATTCACTCCTCTTCACCGGCTGAGCACCTCCCGTGTTGCACAGTTATTTAACCTGGAGGTGGAGGAGGGCCACGAGGTTGTGTCTGTGACGTGGTCAACCCGCGTCCCCACTCACATCTTTTTTGGGTACAGCACAACGTCGATGCCTAGCGCCATGCGGCTGTCCGTGGCTAGCCACCTGATCGAGACCGGAACGAGCAGGTACGACTACGGCAGCGCACCGGGCCTTGCTTCTTGGCTGGTTACGGATGCCGTGGCGATATCCTTGTCTACTTCAATCGTTCTGACCCAAGAGCCGTTCTCTCTCAAGGACTGGGCACACATGCACACACAACATGACGACACAACAATGCAACAGCTGGTCAAGGAAAGTCTCCTGACCCTAACGGGTGGTCTAGTTATCCAGGTGTCCCTTGAAGTGCTGGTCGAATCCATCCCAGCTGGCGCTTGGTCTACAATATACGAATACGACACCACAGACGCGCTGTTGAGTGACGACTATGGGACCTATTCCCCTGTCCCTCTTGTGTGCTTCCTCCAGTGGAGACAGAAGCTGGAGTTATCATTGGGCGCAGACGAGATGATCGAGCGCGCTGTGAGAGTCGGAGCCGCCACAGAGGCATTAAAATACCTATATTCCTCCCTGATACAGACAAAAATTTGAATAGGTATGTCACATTTTATAAACTTCAGGACCACTTAGAGCTTTTATTTTGCAACATCCGAGCACAAGGAGGAAGTCATAATAATCCAACCACGCGACAATTTGTATCGGCCTACAAAAAAATGCTGGTACACATCCAATTAAAAGACTCAAACAGAGGCAACTGCTGCGCCTTGGAACAACTATCGATATATATTAATTATAAACTTAGCAAAAGCATCAGAAGTTTTAAGCAAATGTTCACGAGATACATTTTGGGCAATCCTCTCAACCTCTCATCCATATGTTTGCGAAACTTATCCCAATCTGCATTTTGAAGTTTATATGCTAACAGTGGATATCTTTTAAGTAAGTAATGGTTTGTTTTGAATAGGAAAAGAAATGAGAATTGGAAAATGATCACGAGTGCAATGGCATAATCGAGATAACCTGGAAACGAGAATGCGACGTGATGAGGACTTTGCCGCGGACTAGGTACGAAGCCCAAATAAATAAATAAATATTATAGGACATTTTTTACACAAATTGACTAAGCCCCACGGTAAGCTCAAGATGGCTTGTGTTGTGAGTACTCAGACAACGATACAAATACAAATACAGAAGTTGTTGAAGAAACTTACTTTGCTAGAACTACGAGAAGAGAAAATAAATCCCGATGTTATTTGTTTGTCGGAGACGTTTGTCAGAAGGGGTTGTGAATCCAACGTGCAAATAAACGGCTATAAACTAGCTTCATACTTCTCAAGGGAAAAAAAAAGAGGAGGAGTATGTATTTTTGTAAAATTAGGCATCCCTTACAAAGAATTAACAAATATTAATAATTTTGCCCGTGAGAATGTTTTCGAGTGCTTTGCAATAGAAATACCGTATAATCAACTCATAATAGTCACTTTGTATCGCACTCCAAATTCAGACGTAAATGAATTTCGAAAGAGAACTTGATCCACTCCTATTCCTTTTGAACAAAAAAAAGAAAAAAATTGTTCTAGCGGGGGATTTTAATATAAACATTTTAATTGAAAATAAAACAACGTCTAATCTTCGTGATCTGGTTCAGTGCTATAATCTTAAATTTCATATTACAGAGCCTACGCGTCTTAAGTCTTGTATAGATTACATTATGAGCAACGTCAAGGAAGCTGAAGGTGAACTTTTGCCGCTTGGTCTGTCTGATCATGAAACAGCTCAATTACTGAATATTCCCGTTAAAAGCAAGCCCACCCAAAAAACCATATCATTCATGATTAGACGCGACTATAGCTTGACTAACATATGCAAGTTTCAAGAATGTTTAAAAAGCTTGAGTTTTTCGGAAGCACTTGAGGCTTCAGACATGAATGAAGCCTTCAATAAATTTCATGATCTTTTCTGCCTGTTCTACGATCTTTGTTTTCCATTAATAAGATGTAAGGTTTCATCTAATTATAGAGCACCGAAATGGATAACAAAGGGTCTTAGAATAAGTTGTAAAAGAAAGAAAACGGACCCTACGCTTCAAATACTATACACATAGAACGCTACAAAACAGATGCCAATACAAAACATACTCTAGTGTTCTACAGCACTGTATAAATAGGGCTCAAAGACTATACAACCATAAAGTTATACGGAACTCTGCAAGCAAAAGCAACGTGTTGGAATATCATTAAAGACGTACCGGATACTTACGCACCTGATAATGCATTTATTAATCAAATAAATAAAGACGGCAACATTATAGAGAATCCTGACAAAATAGCAAACGAATTTAATAAATATCTGATAGAACTTACAAAAACTGATGAAAAGACAGCCTCAAGGAACACAAATACCACATTCATAGCCTCCTACCCCTTCCTTACCCCTGTAAGCTACAGTGAAGTGAGTAATATAATTCGATCATTGAAAAACACTAAGTCGACGGGGTATGATGGAATAACAACCCAGATTTTAAAAACATGCATTGAAGAACTAGTTCCTGTTTTGACCCATTTAGTGAATGTTTCTTTTGAGTTGGGAAAATTTCCAGGTGCTCTAAAAGTTTCCGTAGTAGTGCCGCTATTTAAAAAGGGAGATAAAGCTCTCATGAATAACTACAGACCAATAACACTGATACCGATTATTTCGAAGCTATTTGAAAAGGCAATTCACTTATTAATTAAAAACTGAACAGAATGGGTTTCAAAAAAACAAATGCACTACGCTTGCTACATTTAACTTAATTAATAATGTGACAAGAAATTTAGATAATAATACACCCACTGCTGTTATATTTTTTGACATGACAAAAGCCTTTGACTTCGTGTCGCATAAACTTTTAATTCAAAAGCTTCATAATTATGGAATAAGAGGTCCAGCATTAGGTTGGATTACATCCTACTTATCAAATAGACAGCAATGTGTCGAAATCAGGGGCTATAATGCATCAACGTTAACTCATCATAGGTCCTCGTATCTAGTGAACACCGTAGGGGTGCCGCAAGCCAGTGTACTTGGACCGCTACTATTTTTATTATATATTAATGATTTACCTGACATAATGACACATAAATGTACGCTGTTCGCGGATGACTTATCTTAGTATAAATCTAAGTCTAGCTTTAAGATTACTTTGCATGCTATTGTATAGCAAAATATGTCTCTGTACTGGATTTTTTCTATTTACTTACCACCTATTACTGTACCATATTTTATGCGAATAAAGAACTTTACTTTACTTTAAAGGATACGCCGAACGCGAAAGCTTTAAACAAATACGCCGATTTAACTTCGGAGACAAGAAAAAATTAAAAGTATAAATTTTATGAACCCGCAAAATATTATTGAACAGAATATCGTCCCTTAGCAGTGTTGGCCGAACGTTAATGCAATTGACCATTAAAAATTAACCATTGAAAAGGTTAATTGCCATTAACCATTAACCATTGAAGGGAAATTAATTATCAATTGCATTGATCATCAATTTGCATTAATATTAATTTATTTCGAACCACTAACAATTAAAAATAATTAATGGTTATTGCTTTACAAACCATTAAAAATTAAATCAATTTTGAATGAAAATTAAAAATGTGATTGATAATTAACAATTAACAAGAATAAACATCGTAATTTTTGTCTCTGTATTTTTATGCAGGGTTTTCCCATATGTTCCCCGCGAAGACAAATGGGAATTCACCCATTATTGGTAATTATTGTTAATAATGGGTGCTTATTGGTGTATTCCCATTTGTCCCCGATTCGCGTGACCTACGCCATGCATGAAGCTCGGACAAATGGGAATGTTTTATGTGAATGAATATGAACGGCGGGGAACAAAAGGGATACACCCGATATTAGTGTTCCCATTTGTCTCCGCTCCAATGAGATGGGGAAAAATGGAAATATTTCTGTGCAGCTTCTTTTCCCATATGTTTCTATACACTCATTATAGGTGTATTCCTATTTGTCCCTGCCATATGTGAGTTGGAGACAAATGGGAAACGGGGACAAATGGGATTTATATGCAGAGCCTATTCCATCTGTTCCAGGTGGGAACAAATGAGAAAACAACGGAAAATGAAGTGTTCCCATTTGTCCCCACCTTATTGGTGTGGAGACAAATGGGAAACGGAGACAAATGGGATTTATATGCAGAGCCTATTCCATCTGTTCCAGGTGGGAACAAATGAGAAAACATCGAAAAATGAAGTGTTCCCATTTGTCCCCACCTTATTGGTGTGGAGACAAATGGGAAACGGGGACAAATGGGATTTATATGCAGAGCCTATTCCATCTGTTCCAGGTGGGAACAAATGGGAAAACATCAGAAAATTATGTGTTCCTATTTGTTCCCACCTTATTGGTGTGGAGACAAATGGGAAACGAGGTAAATGGGATTTATATGCAGCGTCTATTCCATCTGTTCCAGGTGGGAAAAAATGGGAAAACATGGGAAAATGATGTGTTCACATTTGTCTCCACACCAATAAGGTGGGGATAAATGGGAATGTTTTATATGAATGAATATGAACGGCGGGGAACAAAAGGGATACACCCGATATTAGTGTTCCCATTTGGCTCCGCTCCAATGAGATGGGGAAAAATGAAAATATTTCTATGCAGCGTCTTTTCCCATATGTTTATATACACTCATTATAGGTGTATTCCTATTTGACCCTGCCATATGTGAGTTGGAGACAAATGGGAAACGGGGACAAATGGGATTTATATGCAGAGCCTATTCCATCTGTTCCAGTTGGGAACAAATGGGAAAACATCAGAAAATAATGAGTTCCCATTTGTCCCCACCTTATTGGTGTAGAGACAAATGGGAAACGGGGACAAATGGGATTTATATGCAGCGTCTATTCCATTTGTTCCAGGTGGGAACAAATGGGAAAACATCGGAAAATGATGTGTTCCCATTTGTCTCCACACCAATAAGGTGGGGACAAACGGGAAATATCTATATGCAGTCTTTTCCTATATGTTCCCCGAGGGGACAAATGGGAATACACTCATTATTGGTTATAATGGGTGCATTATTGGCGTATTCCCACGTGTCCTACGCCATACATGAGAGAAGGGACAAATGGGAACACATCATTTTCCCATGTTTTCCCATTTTTTTCCCACCTGGAACAGATGGAATAGACGCTGCATATAAATCCCATTTGTCCCCGTTTCCCATTTGTCTCCACACTAATAAGGTGGGGACAAATGGGAACACTTCATTTTGCGATGTTTTCTCATTTGTTCCCACCTGGAACAGATGGAATAGGCTCTGCATATAAATCCCATTTGTCCCCGTTTCCCATTTATCTCCAACTCACATATGGCAGGGACAAATAGGAATACACCTATAATGAGTGTATAGAAACATATGGGAAAAGAAGCTGCACAGAAATATTTCCATTTTTCCCCATCTCATTGGAGCGGAGACAAATGGGAACACTAATATCGGGTGTATCCCTTTTGTTCCCCACCGTTCATATTCATTCGTATAAAATATTCCCATTTGTCCCCACCTTATTGGTGTGGAGACAAATGTGAACACATCATTTTCCCATTTTTTCCCACCTGGAACAGATGGAATAGACGCTGCATATAAATCCCATTTGTCCCCGTTTCCCATTTGTCTCCACACCAATAAGGTGGGGACAAATGGGAACACATTATTTTCTGATGTTTTCCCATTTGTTCCCACCTGGAACAGATGGAATAGGTTCTGCATATAAATCCCATTTGTCCCCGTTTCCCATTTGTCTCCAACTCACATATGGCAGCGACAAATAGGAATACACCTATAATGAGTGTATAGAAACATATAGTGTAGAGTCTCATGTTAAAATATGTATCACGATCTGATAATTCACTGAAGCTTGTATTAATGGTTATTTTTATTTATAATTTTAATAGTTCCAAGCAAAAGTAACATTAATTATTAGTTTATGAAATAAATTATTTAATTCCATTAAACGTTAATGCACATTGACAATCAATGTAATTAAACGTCTCAAACTTCAATTCTAACTAATTTTAATTATATTGATGCGTAATGCAATTGATTAATTGCGGAATTAATGGTTAATGCAATTGATTAATTGTTAATTAGAATTAACCATTACGGCCAACACTGGTCCCTAGTATTGCTCACTCAGGAGTTGTTTCCAGGTAAGTTTACACAATTGTATACCCCTCCTTAATTTAGTCTCTACTTTTTAATTAATTACCTAAAGCCCCCTCCACACTCGTGCGCGGATCGCGGCGCCACGCGAACGTGAGTGTGGAGTCGATTTCGCACATCCGCGAATTAGAATCCACACTCGCGTTCGCGGCTTCAGACTCTACTTTTCATTTCGAATACGAGGAAAGTAAAATACATGTGTTTTTAGGGTTCCGTACCCAAAGGGTAAAACGGGACCCTATTACTAAGACTTCGTCCGTCCGTCCGTCCGTCCGTCCGTCCGTCTGTCACCAGGCTGTATCTCACGAACCGTGATAGCTAGACAGTTGAAATTTTCACAGATGATGTATTTCTGTTGCCGCTATAACAACAAATACTAAAAACAGAATAAAATAAAGATTTCAATGGGGCTCCCATACAACAAACGTGATTTTTGACCAAAGTTAAGCAACGTCGGGAGTGGTCAGTATTTGGATGGGTGACCGTTTTTTTTTTGCTTTTTTTTTGTTTTTTTTTTTTTTTGCATTATGGTACGGAACCCTTCCTGCGAGAGTCCGACTCGCACTTGCCCGGTTTTTTTTTAAAAACATGACTAAGTATAAATTTTTATAGTATTTTTAGAGGGTACTTTCAATTAATTATTTAGGCAAAACTGTCGTTATTTATGGTATGGGGAGTCAAATATCAGAATGGAAATTATATGACAAATCCCAAATTTTATACCCAAATTTCAATTACTTATCGTAAAAAAAATAATAAAATCTTACTTGGAATCTAAAATGCTCTAGTGCAGAAACGTATCATTTTCTGCACACCTTTTAGAACAACAATGATCCTCTTTCAGAGCATGAAAAACTATTTAACGTTCATATGTATGATCATAAAAATGACGAACCGGTTGAAAATGATTTAGTGTACGAAATTCTGGAAAATGTATAAATAAGGAATTAATTAAACGTATAATTTCCTATATTTTTTATTTAGTGGGTTTTCCAAAACAATAGTACATACAGTTTTAGCCTCCCGAGTCCTGTTGTCCTTTTCAAAGGACATATAAATCAAACAATTATGAACCTTAATGGCGTTTTTTCGTATACATGCCGGGCCCAGTCCGTACGTACACCTATATAAGCATGACGGACGACTCTGGCTCGTCAGTAATGGAAAAAAAGTGCAAGTCGTGCGGTGGTACAGACCACCATCGCAGAAGCTCTGCGAAGTGTACCAACTACCTGCCTCCGATTCGAAAACGTAAATTGAGTGATGGCGCAGCGCAAACCCTGGATATCTACGTCGTCAAACGCGGTCTGTGCTCCGCGTTGTGTCCTCTTCTCTCGCCTCAACGCCGATCCAGACTGCTCGAAGAGATCAGACGGGACGTGCGTGACCTGTCGCGCATCCACGTCCAACTGGGCATATTTTACAATCTCTACATGAAGACTGCCCCCGTTCTACCTGACATACCGGATGTGTTGAATTTCGTTTACGCGATGAAGGGCAAAGGACCGTACGCCGAATCATACACTAGGTACTTTGGCGATCACCGTCGTTACGATGGTAAGCTGCGCTCGTTTATCGTGCAAGAACTGGCCAAGCGGTATGAGACCACACTGCGCACCAACATAACTATGCACGCGTATTCGAGAATGGCTCGCTACTTCAAAGTGAAGCACAACGACGAACGTCTCTTTCGAGCCTACTATAGCAGAATTTTGCCCGACGGCGACAACAATACGAGCCGGGAGATTGCTCGCGTGTGTACCGTCATCAACAAGGACACCGTGGAGGGTTCGCGGTGGTGGAAAACCATACCCGAATGGATGCGCATACAGCAGGGAATGGAGACGCGCAGTTTCCGTCTATTTCCACAGCCGTCGCACGGACTCAAGCACGTGATGTATACAGCGACAGGATGGTTCGAGCTGCTGCGTCGAGTCGCTCCCGATACCGTCCCCGGAACGTGGAACAAAATTACCGATCATCTTAATCTATGGACACCGTGGTTGGACGTGCCGGCCGCCAAATTCGGCTGTTGTCTTCAGACGGACGGCGTGAGCGTGAGTCTTTCGGTGCGCCAAGCCACAGATGACGGAGAAAAAGAAGAAGCGGTGCGTCGAATACGACAGAGTTATAGCGGTGGACCCCGGCTCGCGCGTGCCCCTGGCCACCGTCGAATCCAAGCGGTACTCCTTCAAACGGGTCACGCGAAAATATGTACGTTCTCACACGCTCGAATGGAAGAGAGATCGCGTACGCAACAAACTCATCGCTCCGATACTGGCTGAGATGCAAAAGGGTAGAGAATCACCTAATTTTTCGGTCTCTTCCAAAAATACGGATCACGTGATCGAATACACCGTCTTTCGCATGAAGTGGTTCGCAGCAATGCAAGTACCGTACGAGACGCACTCCAAACTGACGCGACTCGGATTGGACAAGTACATTCGCATCGCCAAGTGCGAGGAACGAATCGTGAGGGAAGTGTTTGACGGAGGAGGGGTGAGCGACGTGCTGGTACTGTACGGCGCCGGGAGCAAGTTTATGAACACGGCGTCGTTCTCGGGGCGCAAGTTTCGACACGACTCGTTGCTAAAGAGATTGCGCAGTAAATCCAACATCCGTGTCGAAATTGTGGATGAGTCGTACACGTCACAGGCGTGTTCGGCGTGCAACCAGAGAACGGGAGCGTTTCAGAAAATTGGCATGACTCACCGACTGCGCTGGGGAGTTTGTCCGACGTGCCACAGCGAGTTTGATCGGGACAAAAATGCCGCAAAAAACATACTGATCAACCATATTAGGTCTACCATCTGTAGGCCACGATGTCTTCCGGAGAGGGCATCGTAACCTCCCGAGAGAAAAATAAAACTCGGACGCAATAAGGTTGAAATTTCGATTTCAATTAATTTGTGTCTGGGACTCAGGAGGTTAGGGGTTTTAAGTTGAACTCTAGGGGTAAAAAAAATTGGAGATGGCAACCCTGGTTTTCAGAAAATAGAATGTTCCAAGCATATGTTAAGAAACTACAACGGCAATAACATTAACTTATTATATCTATAAGTGACTATCTCATTATACCTGACATTGTCAACGTCAACTAAATTATTTTCTCTCGATAATTATTTATTTTATTTTTGCTTATAAAATAAGATATTTCTATCATTTATTAACCAAAACAAGTACAAGAAAACATGGTAGTTCCTTTCAAGTGAGGTAAATGTGATAGCAAAGTTCCTGCCAGGCGATTTTTGGATTACTCCGCCTGTATAGATTGGTTTTATTTTTCATAAAATCGATTTCGACTGGCAAATCATATTACTTTTTGGCAACCGGGTTTTTTAACCTAATTAGACCCCGCTGAATCCGAATTTGTCGGTTGCTTGATCGAAATCTTGACCGGAAGTGAGATATTTGACATTAAAGGTCCCTTTTTTTAGTTTTTCGTAAATAACTCTTAAACGGTGGCGCATAGAAAAAAATGTTCTATTACATAAGTAATCTGCATAAAATTGCCTACAAGAAAGATCAAGTACAATTTTTCGCTAGGATCAATATTCAAAGAGATATTAACGCGGGAAATTTAATTATAATCACTTCTAAGGTCCCTTTTTTTAGTTTTTCGTAAATAACTCATTAACGGTGGCCAATATCAAAAAATGTTGTTAAACGATAATAATCTACACAAAATTTTGAACAAAAAAGATTCAGTACACTTTTCGCAGGGATCAATATTTAAAAAGATAATAAAGAGGAAAAGTTCTAGTATAATAAATTATAAGTTTCCTTGTTTTTATTTATTCGTTAATAATTTGAAAAGTATGACTCATAGCAAAAAAAAATCTTATACATAAATAATAAACATAAAATTTCCTACAAGAAACATGTAGAACACTTTTCGCTAGGATCAATATTTAAAAAGACAAAGCAGCGGTTACATTATAATTTATAAATAATCAATTTTAAAGTCCCTGTTTTGTTTTTAGTAAATAACTCGTAAACGGTGTCCCATAGCAAAATAGGTTTTTAAGAATAAATTATCTACATAAAATTTCCTCCAAAAAATATCTGGAACACTTTTCTCTAGGATCAATATTTAAAGCGATATTAAAGGAAGAAAGTTAATTACAATCAGTTCACAGGTGACTTTTTTTTAGTTTTTCGTAAATAACTCGTAAACGGTGGCCCGTTGCAAAACAATATTATACATAAACATTAAACATAAAATTGTCCACAAAAAAGGTTCTGTACACTTTTTCGCTACGATCAATATTTAAAGAGGTATTAAAGGTGATAAGTTAATTGTAATCAATTTCCAGGTCCCTATTTTTAGGTTCTCGTAAATGACTCGTAAAATAAGGCTCATAGCAAAATAAGTTCTTAATGTTCTTGTAAATAAATAATGTTTTTTTTTTTAATTTTAGACCCAGTAGTTTCGGAGATAAAGCCCTCCCCCCCAATAACCAAAAAATTACCATTCCCCCCCCCCCCCCCTTATCTCCGAAACTACTGGGTCTACAATTTTGAAAAAAAAAAAAAACATACAAGATAGTTCTTTACCTATAGATGACAGGAAAACCTATTACAAATATTTTACAGTCAAGCGTGAGTCGGACCAATTACTTACCCAACTAGCAAAATAGTCGTATAAGAATTGATTTACTCAGCCTGTAATCGTATAACAGCCGAGTTACGGTTGTTGAAGCACCAATATATCGTATAATAGCGGTTAACTCGACTATTTAGCAATTTTCGCTAATTAGTGCTATAATCATGTCGTATAAACGTTTATAGCACTATCTTTTAGGACTTTTATTCCACCTTTTAATAAATGCTGAGTTAGCGCTACTAAATCACTTTTATTCAGCATAATTGTTCTATTAAAATCATATAACAGCTATAGATTAGCTAATTGTCTGAATAAGGCGCTTTAATACAACCGTTACTTAACTCTCTTCTCTGTTGCTATAAAAGCCTATTAAAAGCAATCAAATAACCATTTGGCAACAATGCTGCTGTAACAGCGCGCTTATATCATAATTCGGGTAATGGGGTTCAAACCGCTGTTATAGGAGCTGAAGTGTATTTACAGGTTTTATTCAAAATGTATTCAGCTTAGAGTACTTTTAAAGAGTTTTGAACTACATTAACAGCACAAGTCAGCCATGTTGACGTTTCAATATAGTCCGGTGGCCAACTGCATGAAACCCTACCTGACAAAAAAATTGAATAATCCTACTCTGTAGGGGTAGCTGACTTTTAGTAGCATCAACTGTTCTTGGTCGGCCGCGGCTTAATTTGGAAAATTTTGCGCTAATGGCAAAATAGTGGCACAAAAATTCATAAAAAAAAACCCCATCGTATAATAGAATGAAACTTGCATGGTAGGATAGCTGCCTTTGAGGACAGCAAAACAAAACCGGTCAGCTACATCCTGTGTTGGCAGGTTCTTGTGTCCGACCGAATTTGTGGTACCACGTGACAGCTACAATTTACCTCATCGAAAAATAGAATCAAAACAACTGATTGTAATACCTACATTAAATTTGTTGACATATGTCTTGGTCGGCCTCACCTTAGCCTGACAGCGTTTTCAGTCCGTCCGCATTAAATAAAAAAGTCAATGGCAGCTATCCTACCATACAAGTGACATTCTATTTTTCGATGAGGTAAATTGTAGCTCACTTGGTACCACAAATTCGGTCGGACACAGGAACCTGCCAACACAGGATGTAGCTGACCACTTTTGTTTTTTTGATGAATATTTGTACCACTTTTTTGCCAGTTGCGCAAAATTTGCCAAGTTAAGCCACGGCCGACCAAGAGCAGTTGAAGCTGCTAAAAGTCAGCTACCCCTACAGAGTAGGATTTTTCAAATTTTTTATCAGGTAGGGTTTCATGCAGTCGGCCATCGGACTATAAATCCATAAACATGGCGACATCATGTGCTATAAGTGTAGCAGTAAACGCAGTTACTCGACTTATAGTCGAATTAATGAGATATAACAGAAACTAGATCGTGTAAGCAAATTTTTACTTATTTTTATTAATATTTTTTTATTGAAATTTAAGAAAATAGGCGGCCCATTTTTCGCGCTGGGTTTTACTGTATTACGTGTACTTACAGATAGTAAAAACTTATGTACACAATCACGGTAAAAATAAATGTCATGGATGACAGCAGTAAAAAATACTTAAGTACCTTTTTGTTTTATTAGACACGTGAAGACGATTAGGCCTCAAACTTAATCAAATAATTGAAATATAATCGCTTACCTGAGATCGTTTTTAGCACATATTAGTTGAATAGAAGCATTTACTGCACTCGTACACATTTAAAATGCCGAGTAAAAGCAATCCGGCTACCTTTACGAAACATTTTTGCTGAGAAAACGCAGTGCGGCTGCTTTTATAGAACACTTTTACTGAGTAATAGTAAATTGCTAATGTTTATAGAACAAATAGTCGAGTAAAAGCACTATCGTTGCTATTAAAACACTAGATGTGCTTTTATCCACTTTTACTCAACTCTTACAGCATCGATTTGCTTCTTATACAGCGCTTACTCGATTTTTATAACACTTTTAGTCTGTATAAGTGCGCCTTTTCGCGTTGAGTAAACGCTTACAGGACTTTTACTCGACTGTTTTTACACCGTTTATAGCACCAAAAAGCGAAAATAAAAACGTGCTCTCAACTTTTATAGCACATAGATTTGCTAGTTGGGTAGTTTATGATCCGACCCCTACGGATTTTTTAAAGGCAATTCACTCGCGTTTCACATATAAAAAATACATTGTTAAAAATTGGGTAATGTACCTACGGAACCCTTGCAACGCGAGTCCGACTCGCGCTTGGCCGGTTTTTTCCTTTTGAAGTACGGAACCCTAAAAACTAAAAAGAAGTGACATGTGAATTGATTGTAATGAACTTTCTTTCTTTAATATCGTTTCAAATGCTAAGAAAACTAAATGCATTCGATTTTCTTTGCAGAATGTTAAACCAGTCGATACTAAGATACTTTTGAATAATGAATGCTTAGAGACGGTAGATAAAGCACTGTTTCTTGGTTTAACATTGGACAAAAATCTACAATGGAGTCCTCATATAAGAACACTAGCAAACAAATTAAGTTCGGCCGCTTACGCTGTGAGGAGAATTAGACAATTGACTAATGTTGAAACAGCTCGCCTTGTTTATTATAGTTATTTTCATAGTGTAATGTCATATGGTATTCTGGTTTGGGGCAAAGCAGCTGACATACAGACTATATTTGTCTTACAAAAGAGAGCCATTCTATATATAATTTAAGGGTGCGTGAATCATTAAGAGAACTATTTAAAGAAATTAATATTTTAACTGTAGCTTCCCAATACATATATGATAGTATTATTTATGTTGTTAAGAATGTAGACTCCTTCACTAAGAATTCTGATGTCCATAACTATAATACTAGAAATAAAAACAAGCTTGCTATCAGAAAGTTTCGTGTTCGTAAAGTACAGAAGTCATTCGTCGGGCAATGCATTCATTTTTATAACAAGTTACCTGAGGATGCTTTAAGATTACCCTTTCCAGCTCTTAAGAATTACTTAAAAAGGTCATTGATGTTGAAGGCTTATTACAGAGTCGAGGACTACTTGACAGACAAACATGCATGGTCCAAACCAGAAACTGTAATAACGACGAGTAGCAATTAAAAGCATTGTATTATGTGTAGAGTTAAAGGTGACTCAGCTCAGGTAAGAGTGCACATCAAATTGTATGAAAGCATCTCATAACAATCAGTCAGATTCATATAATATGTATTCTCATTTCTTTTATTGATTTTATTTTCTTTTCCTTTTGTAAGAATTTGATATGTTTTCTGAAAGAGCTACGTATTTGTATAAAGTTATGTACTCACTGAGTATAATTGCATGAATTCTATGGTAATTTAAATTGTATTTTTCTTAATTACTCGTAATGCATGTTAATTATAAGATGTAATAATGTTTTGAAAAGATGTGTCCCGCCGAGTTTGTTGCCGGTCCCATATTGGGATACCCTCCTCCAATTGAGGGGGGATTTAAATCTTCTCAGGGCAGAGGTGTACGGTTGGAGCCGGTAAAGGTTTATTTGACGTTCATAAGCGCATTGTAATATGCCTACTTGAATAAACTATTTTTTATCTTTTATCTTTTAAATATTGATCCCAGAGAAAAGTGTTCAATATGTTTTTCGTAGAAAATTTTATGCCGATTATTTATTTACAAGAACATTAAGAACTTATTTTGCTATGAGTCTTATTTTACGAGTCATTTACGAAAACCTAAAAATAGGGACCTGGAAATTGATTACAATTAACTTACCCCCTTTAATACCTCTTTAAATATTGATCGTAGCGAAAAAGTGTACGGAACCTTTTTTGTGGACAATTTTATGTTTAATGTTTATGTATAACATTGTTTTGCAACGGGCCACCGTTTACGAGTTATTTACGAAAAACTAAAAAAAAAGTGACCTGTGAACTGATTGTAATTAACATTCTTCCTTTAATATCGCTTTAAATATTGATCCTAGAGAAAAGTGTTCCAGATATTTTTTGGAGGAAATTTTATGTAGATAATTTATTCTTAAAAACCTATTTAGCTATGTGACACCGTTTACGAGTTATTTACAAAAAACAAAACAGGGACTTTAAAATTGATTATTTATAACTTACCCGCTGCTTTGTCTTTTTAAATATTGATCCTAGCGAAAAGTGTTCTACATGTTTCTTGTAGGAAATTTTATGTTTATTATTTATGTATAAGATTTTTTTTTTGCTATGAGTCATACTTTTCAAATTATAAACGAATAAATAAAAACAAGGAAACTTAGAATTTATTATCCTAGAACTTTTCCTCTTTATTATCTTTTTAAATATTGATCCCTGCGAAAAGTGTTTTTTTGTGTAGATTATTATCGTTTAACAACATTTTTTGATATTGGCCACCGTTTATGAGTTATTTACAAAAACCTAAAAAAAGGGACCTTAGAAGTGATTATAATTAAATTTCCCGCGTTAATATCTCTTTGAATATTGATCCTAGCGAAAAATTGTACTGAGTCTTTCTTGTAGGCAATTTTATGCAGATTACTTATGTAATAGAACATTTTTTGCTATGCGCCACCGTTTAAGAGTTATTTACGAAAAACTAAAAAAAGGGACCTTTAATGTCAAATATCTCACTTCCGGTCAAGATTTCGATCAAGCAACCGGCAAATTCGGATTCAGCGGGGTCTAATTAGGTTAAAAAACCCAGTTGCCAAAAAGTAATATGATTTGCCAGTCGAATCAAGAAGGAGAGCGTTTTTGAATTTTTATGTCTTGTCTAGTACTGGGCATAAGAGTAGGATAAGTTTTTTAGTAACAATAAATAGCTTGAACTGTTAACACGTGTTCGTCTCTTCTACAAATCACTCAGCGATCCCTACATGGCGACCCTGCCAGGATACTGGGACTGGCGACCTACAGCCATACGAACGCTTATCGCCGGCGGACGGACGCATTGCGGAGCGACTGCGCCGCGCGCATTTCGGACTATTCAGTGCAATGATCATGTTCAGTTCAGTTTTAAATTTTGAAGGATGCATACGCCGTGTTTTATTTAACATTTTACTAAAAAATACCCATCTGCGTGTGTCGAATCAAGTGTGCCGAATCTACGAGAACGTGAATACATTTTGTGAAGATAATGAGCAAGTCGTACTCTAAGCAAGAGGAGAAAGAAATTATAATTACGCAAAATGCGGCAGGTTCCAATGGAAGACAAGATATCTCGGAACACACCGAACATCTTCGCATAAACAACATATTAGTATCATGCGTAATGGCTATCATCGCCGTAGGTGTTCTGATCTACGCTTTTCATCAATATAAAAGATGCCACCGCGAATGAATACTCTATGAACTCAAAACGAAAACGGCCGTTTTAACTTTGGACGCATAGATTAACGAATCCAGCAACATACAAACTAGCTTGATGTATTCAAAAGGGACTCAAATACAAAATAGGTACAGTACGTAGCGGCCCCCTTTTTTAAATACCTATCGTTAAATTTAAACAATCACGATTATTTAGCAGTGGCGCTAGTGTGTACGTTGATGGGCTCTTAAGCAGGAGAGGCTAAAATGGCGCCAAGTTTGTGAAAATACAAAAGTAGGGCCTTTAGTCAAACTTAAGGAAGTTAGCTGTCAACAAATCAAAACTACCTAGCTAAGCTTTCCATTCTTTTCTGGAGACAAACTAAGGAACAGTTCCGATACAACAAAGCTATTTATTTTGCAAAAACGGTGTCTTAGAACTATTGCTAACATAGATATTATGACAAGCTGTAAAGAATACTTCATCAAACACAACATCTTAACTCTACCGTCGATGTACATTTTAGAAGTCGGCACTTTCGTTAAAAACAACATTTCGTTTTTCCCACAGTACTCTCGTCCATCTAACTTACGACCCAATACTAGATTAGCCCGCCCTAACTCCAACATGAAAATGATCCACTCGGGTCCGTTTGCCATGTGTGTCAATATATTCAACAAAATTCCTAAGACAATACAGGTGGAAACAAATATACATAAATTTAAATTGCAATTAAAGCGTTTTTTAATTAGTAAAGCATATTATTGTATACAGGATTTTTTAAGTGAGAATTAGATGTTTTAGAGTTATTTAGAAATACCTACTGTTATCAATATTTAATTTGTTTTGGTAGTTTATGTTGCTATACCCTTGCAGAGACTGTATATACATACGTAGGTTGCCCTGAAAGTTTCGGGAATGGGACACTTAGAAATAACATAATAGAAAGAGGCATATAATTTATAAAAATGTAACTCTTTATAAAACTTTTAAGGTATATTCCATTTGGTTGTCATTTGTATTTAAGAATTACTGGCAATTTGAAAATTGTATGTCGAACATTATTTGAATTTTTGGCCAAGTGATTTTTCGGATCATATTTTTAAACGGTTTTCAATATGCCCTCAGCGAACAAATAAAAGTTACAATGGGCTTCTGTTATTTTTTTATGAACTAGAGTTCATCGTACGCTCGTTTGCAGTTAAAATTAAATATGAAAGTCACTTTCATTTTATCCCATGGGTGATCTTAAAGAAGCATGTCATTCCAAAGCGACGTCAAAAATTAAAATCGCATTTGTGCTGTTAATTAAAGACTGCCAAAAAAGTTGCATATCGGCAGATTTCGACATTCCTAAATATTCATATGACAACAGTAAAAAAATCTTTTATATATATATATATATATGTAAAAAAACTTCAATTCCGTTGGCTACTCCACGAATTTCATACAAAACCACTAAGGCCCCAAAATCGCCATACAAAAAGGACTTTGGGATTATGAGCCGTGTGCATTACAGAATGATTACTTTCAAAAGAAAATTTATATGCGTGGTCAGTTTGAGTTTAAGTATGCATTACAATAAAGATTGACTGTCTAGATGCGACAGTTTTCTCTATTCCCGAAACTTTCAGGGCAACCTACGTATAAGATTCTCTGTACACATGAAACGCAATAAAATATATGAGTATGAGAAGTGGTGTGAGTTTTGGGACCGATGCGCTGCCAAAAGTTGATCTCAGAAATTTACTGGAGTCCGAGAAGCTTATGTACCTCCTGTGTGTAACATGTATTTCATACACGTTACCTACCTCTTAAAATCAAATGAAACTGTTACAGATTACAACAAAACCGTGCTCAATTTGGATAAGTAACCACTACAAAAGCAATACTCCGATTCAGAACTTACATATCTACATTGCAAGTTACTTAAATAAAAACTTGTAAAAATGTTTACAGACATGAGTCCAAGAAAAAAGAAGCTGATTGAAAGACCAAAAAGACAACCCATCTGCACCCTAGCGTCGTTACGACAAAGTGCCGCCGGAATAGAAAATATCGAATCGCCAGCTTTGAAAGAAATCATAATAAATGCCAGCAAAAAACCTATCCCGCAAGCCAACTGGACGACGGTGGACCACTAAAAACAAAATTTCTTGCTTGGCGATTCTGAAAAGATCCGCCAAAACATATAGATATTTGAGGCATATTATTCCTCTACCGAGCGTCAAAACATTGCAAAACGTTTAAAATACTTATGGAACACTTATGGAACCAGGGCTCAACACATCGGTTTTAGATCATTTATTAATGACAGGCCAACATAAATAAAAATGAAAAAGTTTGTGCCTTATTATTAATTATTATTTGGCGAAACCGCATTAAAACCTAGGTTCTTATATAATTCGTCTACCGAAAATATTGTGGCCGTACTTTACAATGATGTCGGAGGGGTGTGGAGTGAGTGTGGTCGCACATTCGCTGCAAAAATTGGCTGTCAGTCACCTGAGAGCGCACCAGCGACGCTCTCAGCGGTAGAACGCAGCTGCTGTTGCCGAAATCGGCTAGGAGATGATGATGAGAAGGCTTCCGAGATTTTGGATCTACTGATATGGTTGACCATGCTTTGGTATAAATTTATGCTCCAAGGAATATATCGAAAATTCAAGCAACCTACGCCATTTTACATTGTGAGAGGAACTATTTACTCTGAAAAATAGTCAGTGTTTATAAAAGAATAAAACCAAATAAAAAAAACAAAGCCAAGACGACCAAGCCAGAACTGTCAAGTTTTAAAATTGACTTTACTACTGACTAGGTACCTAAAGTATTGTTGATGTTTGTCCTAGGGCACCCCAGAGGTGCATAGGGCCTCCACCTAAGGTATTACTAACAAAAAAATACAATTTAAGCTGAGGGATATACATATACTGTATATAGATAGTTCAATGGCAAATAAAATTTAAGTGTCAGTAAAATTAATGGGATCGATAGATTTTGATGGACCATCCACATCAACATCAGAAGCTGCATTCATGCCCGGTACCTCCAAAACCCCAAAAACTAAAGTTATTCAAAATTATGATGATTAGAAATAAACTGCTACTAGTACCAAAACCTGCACCAAGACAGCCGTCTCACTTAATCTTAAAAATTACCCACATCTACTTCCACAGTTACAGATTCTGTTTTAAATGAAATAAATTTGTTTCAAATAGTTAACCCCAATAATGCTCCTGTTATAATTACAAAACATATAAATAGTCATAGGTATAATTTATTTCCAGAAAAGGAAAAGAGGAAGGCCTACTCTTCGATGGTCAGATGACATTAAAAGGATAGGAGGAGTGGACTGGCCCAGGAAAGCAAGAGACCGCGGTACCTGGAAGGACTTGGAGGAGGCCTATGTCGGAAGACAAGCTGAAGTTGTCGATGGGACTTAGAAAATAGTAATATATAATATTGAAAAATAAGGTATATTTTTAAGTACTTAGATAAGTATTAATGTTAAAACTTCAGTAATAAAGGCTATTTTTATTTATATTTTTACTTTATTATAATTTATTTCCATGACTTATAATTGAATGAGAGAACCATATTTTCCTTGTTTAATGAGCAATATGAGCATGTGTACACCACAACGGGCATCATTCTGATTATTATTTTAGACTGATCTCTTAGTATCTCTAAAGATGGAGAAGAAAGAATAATTTTAGACTGATCAACCAACTGAACAAAAAAAATGGTTTATTCCCAAATGTGCCCGTCCCATGTAACTATCACAAAAATCAAGCTGATGGAAATGATTATCTATGAATGCACCATTGCCATCTGTGCCCAGCGGGAACAAGGAATATATCAAAACAATATTGGACAGAACAACCAGCTAACAAAAAAAGAAATTGATATGTGGATTTGTATTAAAGGCAGAACATATGATATTTTACTTACAAAGTAGGACCTATTCAAATTGTAGGGCACAACAAGATGCAAAAAATATTTCTAGACTGGGCAACTATTGGGAGGAAATTATTACCGAAGGCAAGTAGGCAATTTTTTCTGGTTCCACAATGACTGATTTAGTCAAAACCGAAACAAAAGATTCATCACCACATAGTAGGAAAAAAAGCCTATTAAGTTCACAATCTATTGATATTTTCATTCCCTCTTACGTCAACTGCCTGGCTGTTCATACTATCCTTGTTAAAATGCCCCACGCACTTAATGCTGAATAATTCCAGGATATTACTTAATAATATTAACTGATAGCTGTAGCATAACCCCATTAGAAGTAAATGCTAACAAATGAATACTGCGAATTGGCCAGGGCTTGAAGGTAAAATCACCGGTAAAAGTAATAATGCCTTCGTCGACAGCACTTATGAGTTGTATATACAACACTTTTCAATTTAAATCTATCGTGTTAAATTATGTAACATTTTTATTTACAGCACAGCTATAACCGTTTTTTTGTTTTACTTTACTGTACAGCGTCAGTGACAGGTGACAGTGACAGTTCATGTGCATATTTCATAGTGATTTCATATTATTGCGTCCGCACCATGTCCGCACCTCCATCTCCATTTTATAGGTAGAGTCTGGCTAGCCAAAAATTGTTGACAGATATTTCGTTGTTGTATCACCAATTGTCTATGATTTAAAAAAAACCGGGCAAGTGCGAGTCGGACTCGCGCACAAAGGGTTCCGTACCATAATGCAAAAAAAAAAACGAAAAAAAAAAGCAAAAAAAAAACGGTCACCCATCCAAGTACTGACCACTCCCGACGTTGCTTAACTTTAGTCAAAAATCACGTTTGTTGTATGGGAGCCCCATTTAAATCTTTATTTTATTCTGTTTTTAGTATTTGTTGTTAATGTTGTTATAGCGGCAACAGAAATACATCATCTGTGAAAATTTCAACTGTCTAGCTATCACGGTTCGTGAGATACAGCCTGGTGACAGACGGACGGACGGACGGACGGACGGACGGACGGACGGACGGACGGACAGCGAAGTCTTAGTAATAGGGTCCCGTTTTACCCTTTGGGTACGGAACCCTAAAAAAAGCTAAAAGTCAGTTGTCAATCAATTTATGTCATTCATTCAAATTGTTTGCGGTTTTTAAAGGGTTTATTTTAAAAATATTAATAATGTCTATAGGTACTGAGTGAGGTTCGCAAACTATTATTTAAGCTCGTAAATAATTACGACAATGTGCGAAGTCGACGTGTAGCGTTGTATAACGCAAAACTGCAATGTTTACAACTCCTAAACAAATGGGCTGCTATTTAACTGATCACCAGATTTAGTAAAATTTAATACCAAAAAAATCTATTTTACCACCCTAAAATAATGAATGATCACCAAAATTATAACACCATTTTAATGTGAAATGATTACCAATTTTATTACACTTTACTTTTACTTTTAAAGGAAATGACACCAAACTAATCATTATTAACCCAAAAATACTAAATGATTACCAAATTTCAAACCCCATTTTAATGTGAAATGATAACCAAATTTTTACATCTTGCTATCCTATTAAAGAAAATGACACCAAAATAATCATTGTAAACCCAAAAATAGTAAATGACCACCAAAATTTGAACTCCATTTTAATGTAAAATTATAACCAAATGTTTAAATCTTGATATCATATTAAAGCAAATGACTCCAAAATAATCATTGTAAACCCAAAAATTGTAAATGACCACCAAAATTGTAACCACATTTTAATTAAAAATGTGCAAATATTTAATATAATTACCGTTATCCTATTAAATTAATTAATCCACTTCGTCACCTTTTTCTAGTAGCATTTTATTTCTGTAACAGTCGCAGTTCTAACCTAACCTAACCCACTTTTCTAGTAGCATTTCGTTTCTGTAAGGGTCGCAGTTCAAACCTAACCTAACCTAACTCACTTTTCTAGTAGCATTTCTTTTCTGCAAGGGTCGCAGTTCAAACCTAACCTAACCCACTTTTCTAGTAGCATTTCTTTTCTGCAAGGGTCGCAGTTCAAACCTAACCTAACCCACTTTTCTAGTAGCATTTCTTTTCTGCAAGGTTCGCAGTTCAAACCTAACCTAACCCACTATTCTAGTAGCATTTCGTTTCTGTATGGGTCGCAGTTCAAACCTAACCTAACCCACTTCTCTAGTAGCATTTTTTTTCTGTAAGGGTCGCAGTTCAAACCTAACCTAACCCACTTTTCTAGTAGCATTTCTTTTTTGTAAGGGTTGCAGTTCAAACCTAACCTAACCCACTTTTCTAGTAGCATTTCTTTTTTGTAAGGGTTGCAGTTCAAACCTAACCTAACCCACTTTTCTAGTAGCATTTCTTTTCTGTAAGGGTCGCAGTTCAAACCTAACCTATCCCACTTTTCTAGTAGCATTTCTTTTCTGTAAGGGTCGCAGTTCAAACCTAACCTAACCCACTTTTCTTTTCTGTAAGGGTCGCAGTTCAAACCTAACCTAACCCATTTTTCTAGTAGCATTTGGTTTCTGTAAGGGTCGCAGTTCAAACCTAACCTAACCCAATTTTCTGATAGCATTTCGTTTCTGTATGGGTCGCAGTTCAAACCTAACCTAACCCACTTTTCTAGTAGCATTTCGTATATGTATGGGTAGCAGTTGAAACTTAACCTAGCCCACTTTTTAGTAGCATTTCGGTTCTGTGAGGATCGCGGTTCTAACCTAACCTAACCCACTTTTATAGTAGCATTTCGTTTCTGTAAAGGTCGCAGTTCAAACCTAACCTAACCTACTTTTCTAGTACCATTTCGTTTCTGTAAGGGTCGCAGTGCTAACCTAACCCACTTAACTGATAGCAGTTTGACTTACTTTTCTAGTAGCATAACGAAATGCTACTAGAAAAGTAGATTAGGTAAGGTAGGTATGCGGTGCGGGGTACGGGGGGTTGAGCGGGAGGGGCTAGTAATTTTGGCATCAGTTTACTTTATTAGGTGAAAATATCGCATTAATTTGGTCTTCAAGATTTGGTGATCATTAATGATTTTTGGTGATCATTCAATATATTTGGTATTTGAATACAATTTGAAGTGCAGTCGTAATTAAAATGGTGGTACTTTTGTATTTTTAGGCCTTATTTTTTTGGTGTTCAGTAATTTTTTTTGGTAAGCATGATTTTTTTATTTAGGGTACCAAAGTATTTTTTGGTGGTCATTATATTTGTAGCCAAACAAATGTAAACAAATTAGGAGGTTGGTGCTCTATAAATATTTTGATACTTAGCATTTAGCATATTTGGCATAGTACTTATATGTATTTTGTTGGTGGTGGATTAATATTACGGTATTATCGAGCTAGGTCTTATTTACACTAGGTACATTTCATTTTTCGCCTTGTTATAATGGTATATGGTGAGAAAGTGTTAACATATGTGTTTATCGTTGACTGTACTTTGAGTGCACGTCAACGTATATTTAACTTATATCCTTAGGTACCTTACGTGTGCACAGAAAATAAAAAAATGTTTTCTAGTATCAAACTATAATTCCTACTACACAAAGTGTGACCAGCCCAAGATTTTTTGAATTTCCCGCCAAACATTTGTGTAATATTTCAGTAGCCAGACTTTTTTTCATCGGTCATAATCGGCGGTCAAAATCGGACCCGTCTGGCCCACAAACTTCTAATAAGGGCTATAACCGCGAAAATCGAAGTTCGCAAATTGCGGGCATTTTTCTCTGTCAGTCTAATTATGCCTCAATTGGAGTAAAAGAGAAAGATCCCCGCAATTTGCGAATTTCGGATTTCGCGGTAGCCCTCTGATACTACGTCTAAATACTAGCGCGCACTCGGAATTCCGTTCCGTCGCATCAGTGGCGAGTCTTAAGGCCGTAACAGACTATCGCACCGCACCAAGGTCATTGTGCGACGCACCCATAAGTAAGAGCGAGAAAGCGATATCTCTTTGGTGCGGTGCGATAGTCTGTTACCACTATAATAGTCTTTATAATAGCCTTTAAGCCCCCCATTCACACTCCTACCGTGTAGGCCGCCTCGTTGGGTAGGATTGTGTATGGGGGTTGCGGACTACGAGCCGTCCTACCGTTTAGCCGTTTGTAGGACGGCTCGTAGTCCGCAACCCCCATACACAATCCTACCCAACGAGGCGGACTACGAGGCGGAGTACAAGGTAGGAGTGTGAATGGGGGGCTTAATCGCATGTGATCTACAATACATAATCGTATGCCATTTGTTGTACCGTCTGTAAAAGCTTTAAGCGAACATCAATTATTAAGCTGCGCATTGTTTGGTTGGATATTATGTGAGTGTGTTGTGGATTCTGTTATCTGTGGAAGACTGTCACGTACACGTAGGTACACGCCGTACACGTCACACGTCACTTTTTCACGTTCTTGGTGTCGACGCGACACCGGACTCTCAGTTTTCATCTCGTGGCTCGATTCACTCATTTGTTATTGTATAGCATAGCGTGCTTCTAATCAAAAGCTTGCATTTTAGTAATCTTGATATCTTTTCGGTTCGTTGTGTTGTAGCTTCCGTTGTTCATCATTGTCGTGTCTTACATTCTAAAAATCAGTGATTGTTCAATGGCTTTTTACCGATGCTAACTACATTGCTGTAGATAGTGCGGTCTCTAGTGTTCCCCATATTACGATGTCTTGCCAAGAAATTGAAAGTCAAAGATCGAGAAAGTTAAATAATAGACGCATTCGAAATGTTGTTGGAGACGAATGTTGCGAGTGCCCTGGGCACAACGCCGCACAAACATCTTCATACTTGAATCGAAGGTGAAAAAGAAGCTCTATCATTAGAGTATGTTCCCTCAAATACTTCTGGCATGTAATGCTATGTGGAATGCATGCCAAAAGACTTATTCAGGGATGATGGATGTTCAGAGAAGAGGCGTGGAATTATTGTTAAAGGGTGGTCATTTCAATAGAAATAGATCATGATACTCCCCTGGGACCAAATAAAAGTGGTAACCGACAATTCTCTCAACACATGCCGAAGTAGAATCTGTCTTCCATTGTGAACATAACTAATTTTACAAATGTAACCTGACCAAGAAGAACTACATTACTTTCATCTTGTCAAATTTACTTAGTGATATCCTGTTTCTGTAGTGTCTTTTCAATCTGCACAAGTGACTGTCTTTTGTAATGTTAGTTAACATCTGGTAACACCAACTTTTCAGATCACAATAACTTCCGGGTTGTCAATCTCTGTATAATCTAAAAACACAAGCAAGTAATTTTTTTAAAATTTACAAATTAAAAAAATAACAGTAATTCATGTTTGAATTTTTTGAACAAAAACAATAATAAGATTATAAATTATTACATTAGCAATTAAGTATGTAATTATAACAAATGATATAATAAATATTTTAGCATCAATATAAATAATAAAATAACTAATTTTTAGAGATAGTGGGGCATTTTAGGCATCCTCATGGCTTAGTCATTGTTTCTAAAACATCTTATTTAGTCACTTTTTGTCTTTGAGCATGGCTCTCCTGTTTTGTGGTCAGATGGTTTCTTGAAATGCAGTTGCATAGCTCACTTCGGAGGTTCAGTCAGTTTTGTTAATTTCTTGGTGGTGTGTTCCGTTGATCAGTAATATAACATTTTATTTAAATGAACTCTCTTTATTTTTTTTAAATGATGTCTCTGAGCATGACTCTCCTGTTTTGTGGTCAGATGGTTTCTTGAAATGCAGTCACATAGCTCACTTCGGAGGTTCAGTCAGTTTTGTTAATTTCTTGGTGGTGTGTTCCGTTGATCAGTAATATAACATTTTATTTAAATGAACTTTAAAAGACTACACATACCCTATTCTTCTATGTTTTTGGAACATAAACTAACAACGATTTAACTTGCCTATTTACTAGGTTACTAGGTGTAATTCTGTATATCTGCCTGTTTTAAGTTAGTTAAGTCATCTTCTAGTTCTTGTTTGCGTAAGGAATAGAATATACTTTATGAAAAAGAGGGGCTTCGTTCGATAGCTTTTATATAAGAGTAGAAATGGAAATTAATAACTCGAGCAGTTTACTTTATAGTACCAGATTTTATTGTGAACTGAAGTTAAAACATAAATAAACAAATATACTTCAAGTATTTAAATATGGAAACCTAGCAAAAAATAGATAGAGTCTGTGCGGAAAGAGAAGAGTCGTAGAATGTATTGGATCCCATACATTTCACGACTCTTCTATTTCCGCACAAATATAAAGGTTTTAGAAAAAAAGTCTGCAAGGAAGCATCTTGAAAATTCCTACTTGGGTATTGTAACTATTGTAGTCGTTTTTGGACACGGTCGATGGAAGAGAGAATAATATTTCAAAATCCTAATTCGGGAAATGCTCTTACTCTGACGCATCCTGCTGTGTAATTTTTTACTAGGTGGTTTTTGCACTCTATTTTGGCTACTTTGTGCCCATATCGTACGTTTTTTTTTATATTTGCATAAACCGACGAATCACCATCACCAATGAAGGCCAAATATTGAAGTCCGTGTGTATCTCTTCGTTTTTTCTAAAGCCTTCTACGTTAATGTCTGCTTCCATAGCTCTCGGAAAAAACGGCATCATCAAACCCAACATTGGAACGAGTTGACACAAACACCGATACCATGTTGTCTACGGAACGCAAGGGTTACCTTGCGTATAACAGATGTTAATCTGTGAACTCTTCTGGGTCGATGGTACAAATGAACGCTTGCACCAAGTTATTGGAGTCTTGGTGGCCGCGGTCAACTTCTCTAATTCAATAAATTTATCTGAATAACGGCAAGTTCCTGTGAAATCTGCCCAACAAATCCTCAATATCGTCCGATGATAATTCCTTTGCTAACTTCCTAATTTGCTTAACCCTTTCACATCCTCCGCGGCAGCGGCATCTCTCATCGCTACCTCATATTCGAATTCATCGTTATGCAACAAGTTAAAATTAATGGGACGGTCCTCCATTTTAAACAAAATTACACCACGGTCGCATAGATCAGGGATTTGGTTCGCTTGAGTTTTTGTTAGTAACCCTATATCTACGATAAACAAACAAATAATACCTGCTTGATTTCCCGATGGAAATACAATTTGTCACATATAATAGTCAAATATGTTTACCACGGTTGCATGGTTTAGCGATTTATTTGAATAGAATTTTGGTTGGTAACCCTGTATCTATGGGCAACTCCATCCATTGTACGAAGGTTGATTGAAAAATTCGCGGCTTGAATATTAAAAACAATACAGAGATTTTTTATTTTTTTCTACGTAGTCTTATTACAAACAAGGTTTTTGTGTTGTGTATGCGTTATTAAAAATAGGTATAACGCCACAAATCGGTATTTTTTTTATCAGCTTGTAAATTATTAATTAAGATCAATAAATTAATATAATCATAAATTTGAAAATAATACCTTGATTTCCCGATGGAAATACCATTTGTCAATATATTTACCACGGTTGCATAGATTAGCGATCTGGATCGCTTGAATTTGGCAAATTCAAGCGAACCAAGTCGCTAATCTATGGGTCCATCCACTACAAAGGTTGATCGAAAAATTCACGGCCTGCATATTAAAAACAAAATGGTTTTTATTTTATTTTTGTACGTAGTCTTATTACAAATAAGGTTTTTGTGTTGTGTATGCGTAGTTAAAAATAGGTACGAGACATATTGGGCATTTTTTTTAATCAGCTTGTAAATTATTCATTTAGATCAAATGAATCTAAACATAGTGAAAATAATACCTGCTCGATTTCCCGATGGAAATACTATTTGTCAAATACATATATTTATACCGCGTTCGCATAGATTAGCGATTTGGTTGGCTTGAGTTTGGGTTAGTAACGAAGGTTGATTGAAAAATTCGCGGCCTGAATTTTAAAAACAAAACAAGAGACTTTTTAATTAATTTTTATTTTTCTACGTAGTCTTATTACAAAATAAGGTTTTTGTGTTGTGTATGCGTAATTAAAATAGGTACTACGACACAGATCGGTATTTTTTTTTTAATCAGCTTGTAAATTATTCATTTAGATCAAATGAATATAAACAGATTTGAAAATAATACCTGCTTGATTTCCCGATGGAAATACTATTTGTCAATTATATTTATCACGGTTGCATAGATTTACGATTTGGTTGGCTTGAGTTTTGGTTACTAACCCTATATATATGGGTATCTCCATCCATTCGACGAAGCTTGATTGATAAATTCGCGGCCTGAATATTATTAACAAAACAGAGTACCAAATGAACAGCTAACGTCGAAGATCGCGAACAAGGTCGCATCGACATCCCAAATGGGCACCAGATACAAGGACATAATTAAAACAAAACAGGACAACTACAACACAACAACTATTTTATTGTATTTAATATTATTTTATTTTTTAATATGAAATAATAAGTATTCAAATTTAATGTATTTCGACAATTACGTGGACTAGTTCGGATGTACTTTAAAATTAATTACCTACTTATGGTCAACTGGTGAATATATATATTTAACATATATTCATGTTTTGTTTTTCGTCATCGAGTAGGTAGTTATCGCAAAACTAATAATAATATGATCTATATCCCCACGCAAGCCTATCAAAAGACCGGGATTTATAGGCCCGTGAAATCCAAAATGGAGTACAAATAATAATAATAGATTATACATTAATAAGTTTATAGATTTGATTAATAGATTACACTTAATGGTAATTTTGAGAAAGAAAAAAAAATAAAGAAAGACTATTCGGTTTACTTTGATGTAGGTACCTTTGTCCAGTCTTCATCCTGGTCTTCTATTGTAGTGTTGGTGGTCATGGTCGCTTGGCTGTGGCATTTGGCTCGCCCTCGGTTCTGCTTCCTGGAAGTGTTGGTAAAATCTCTGCTTTGTCCGTGCCTGCTTTGGGAACGACGATAAATACCAGGTTGTTTTATGGTCCACTGGACTGATCTTGCTGCAGTTTTCTGTCCTGTGGTATCTACCGTTATCGTTATCATTGTCACTGTGCCGCTGTCAGCTTGGCTAGTGCTTGCGTTGTTGGACGTCCCGTTCTGAGCAATGATGTCCCCTTCTTTTTTGTCGTCCTTTGTGCACTGAGTTCCCATATCTTGATGGAACTGGCTCTCGCCGGTGCAGTAGAGCTGGCTAGCTGGCTGGTTGGCTGGCTGGCAGCCCGACTGGCAGGGTCGCCATGAAGTGTGCCCAGGGGTATAAACACAACACAAGTGTGGAGTAAAGAATGAATGCTTTATTGGAAAAATGCATGCCTTATATACTAGTTTATCATATGTTATATCATATGTAAATTATTGTTCACTGGTGCGTGAATGCATCTCAGGAAAGCGGCAAATGATTATTATAAATTAATTGTCTATTTTATGGGTAACAGCTGATCAGCTGTGATCAACTGTGTGGCCCCACTGCAGTCTTATTGCAAATAAGGTTTTTGTGTTATGTATGCGTAGTTAAAAATAGGTACGACAATAATCAGTAATTTTTTTTAATCAGCTTGTATCATTCATTAAGATCAAATTATTATAATCATAAATTTGAAAATAATACCTGCTTGATTTCCCGATGGAAATACCATTTGTCACATATATGTATTAGTCAAATATGTTTACCACGGTTGCATGGTTTAGCGATTTGTTTGAATAGAATTTTGGTTGGTAACCCTGTATCTATGGGCAACTCCATCCATTGTACGAAGGTTGATTGAAAAATTCGCGGCTTGAATATTATAAACAAAACACAGACTTTTTAATTCATTATTTATTTTTCTATGTAGTCTTATTACAAAATAAGGTTTTTGTGTTGTGTATATTAATTAAAAATAGGTACGAGACAGATTGGTAATTTTTTTTAATCAGCTTGTATTTCATTAATACAAAAATGGATATAAACACAGATTTGAAAAAAAAAAAAAATACATGCTTGATTTCCCGATGGAAATACTATTTGTCAATTAATTTATCACGGTCGCATAGATTAGCGATTTGGTAGACTTGAGGTTTTTGGTTAGTAACCCTATATCTATGGGTACCTCCATCCATTCTACGAAGGTTGACTGTAGTAAGGACGTTATTTTTAACCTGGAAGCGGGTTATTCTGCTCGTTGGAAATGTTGCGTAGTTTAGGGCGACGACTGTTTTCTTTACGTTCTGGAGGTCGACAGACCCTACAGCATACACCGAAACGTACTTTCCAGACGTCGAAACAGCGCTCGATCGTGTGGTGATATGGGCCTAGTTGTATCGCTCAGAAGCAGCAGAAGAGTCTGCAGCTATTTAAGGCCTCATGAGAGGCGTCAGGAGGTAGGGTTGCATTTGTACCCAAAGTCCTTCTCCCTGAACTCGCCCTCTTCAAACCGCTCATTGAGCGAGCACTCATTAAAGATACTGGCACCACTAGCGCTGCCGCGCCATCCGGTCACATCTAAGCAGCTGCTTGCTTTTCGAGCCGGGCGGAAGGCGATCCGCCATGATTCCACCACTTTCTTGCACAGGGTAAGTAACGCGTCTCTGAAGCCAATAATTGATTGGAAATGCCAGAGCGCGGCGGAGTGGATGATCCATCATCATGAATGATAAACTCCGTCCTTGGTCTTTTTTACACTTATAAGTATTTTCATGAAATTTTATAAAATTTGTTTTGATTGTAATAAACTCCGTCCTTGGTCTTTTTTACACTTATAAGTAATTTCATGAAATTTTATAAAATTTGTTTTGATTGTATAATCTCCGTCCTTGGTCTTTTATACATTTATAAGTATTTTCATGAAATTTTATAAAATTAGTAAATATCTTAAAAAATCATATCAAGTGATGGCGGGTTAGCATAAGTCCATTGCACAGGTTGCATCGGCTGACCAAAATTATGTTTGAATACACTCGGCGTCACGGAAATCGCACACCCACGGATTTTTGTTTCAAGCCGTTATAAACCTTATGTTGTTGAAGGTAAAGTATGAGTGTGTGGGATCATTTTAAAGAGAATTTAACCCTTCATTTAAAAACAATGCAATAGTTACTAAAGAGTAAAAAAAAGGCACCTTTTTTTAATAAGAAATAAAAATCGTATATTCATGCAAAAAAATCAACAAATTAAAACACAATAAAATCAACAAATATCGGAATACAAATGCCTAAAACTAAACTTAAAACCTAGTGTTGCCTCCTCTGGCCTTAATGAATGCCTCCATGCGAGCCTTCATGGACCTCACGAGAGACACGACGTATTCTTGAGGAATAGCATCCCACTCTTCAATGACGGCATCTCGAAGCTGTTCCAGGGTCGCAGGTGCAGGATTACGTGACCGCACCTTCCGTTTTAGCTGATCCCAAAGGTGCTCTATGGGATTCAGGTCCGGACTCCTTGCTGGCCACTGCATGACGGTGATCCCAACCTGATCAAGGTAGTCCCGAACAATCAACGCTGTGTGGGAGCGGGCGTTATCCTGCATGAATGTGAATCCAGGACCGACAAATTCGGCGTATGGAACCACATGGTCCTCCAGGATCTCTGTGATGTACCGATGAGCAGTCATGGATCCCTGGCCTCGACCACCACCAGTGCGGGAAACACAAACGAGCTCGGTTTTGCCGGCGAGGGAAATGCCACCCCAGAACATGCAGGATCCTCCTCCGTATCCGACGGTTTCTTCAAGACAGGCCTGTGAATAACGTTCCCCTTGCCTCCTGTACACTTTTCTGCGCCTATCGTTGCAGAACAGGCACACCCTGGTCTCATCGGAGAAGAGGACAGCCTTCCATTGGTCGACCGTCCAATCCTTGTGTTCGCGAGCAAACTCACGTCTGACTCGCCGATGCTCTGCCGTCAATTTGGGACCCGTAGCCGCTCTATGGGGCATGATCTTCTTCTCCCGCAACCTTCTTCTTACTGTAGAGACACTCACCACCGTTCTCCGAACTGCTTGCAGCTGTTGCTGCAGCTGGACAGCGTTGGAGAAACGGTTCCGCAAAGACGTCGACACAATAAAGCGGTCGTCTCTTTCGGAAGTGCAGCGTTGTCCTCCGGATCCAGGCTTCCTGGTGAAGCTTCTAGTCCTCTGGAATCGATGAACTGCTCGGAGAACTCGGAAACGGCTTATGTTGAGTTGCCGAGCAACCGCAGACTGCGTCATTCCTGATTCCACCAGGGCTACTGCTTGAGCTGCTTCTGCTTCCGTGGTATCCATTTTCTTGGGGTGTTTTCTTTCTCCAGCTGTTCCGGTGTGACCTCTGTGAACTCTGGATACCGAATGACCCATATTCCACTTTTACCCCCCCTTTTAAACCTATCCAAGGTAACGCAACTAGCGACCCTTACAACGCGTATTGTAGGTGTTCTTTCAGAACGCCGTAATTTCGTGATTATTATTATTTTTCCCAAAAATGCTTTACTCATGTTTTAATGCTTATTAATTGTGCTTTTAAATGATGTATATATTGTGAGGGTATAATACATATGATAAGAGCTATATTCGCTTAAAACAAAAATCGGTGGGTGTGCGATTTCCGTGACGCCGAGTAGTACAGGTTTCCTCATTAATAGACATACATAATAATAACTAGGCAGAATCTAATACGCAGTTAAAATTTTTGCTCCATTATTAGTCAAAACGGCCACACAGCTCCCGGAGCCGCGCCGGTCTACACCGCGCGGGCAGGACAGTTCCTATCGACAAAGTTAATAGTTATGCAGTTGCTGTTGATTCCTCATTCAAAATTCCATCGCCTTATACCGTTTCGTTTACATTAATTCGTTTAACTTTGCCATAGTGGACTTGTCTGACTTTTATGCTGATACGTCTATTACTGCAGTAAGCTCAATAGTGTATGGTGAAGGTTTCTGAATTTTTTCTCATATATATGGCTCATGTGCGACAACTAACACTTGTTTCAGAGTCAATGTCCGGTTCATCTAAGCGTACTGCATCATACACTTTAAAGCGTAATCAACTTCATAAACATCTTCGTCTAATTCCTGCTCCTACGGAAATAGGCGATCACATAATTTTAATTAACGTTTCAAATTGTAACATTAAATATTCTTAGATATCTTCTTACATAATTGAGTAATTGGGACACATTTACACGTCAAATTTTGAAACTATTGACGCCTATCGTGACGGTATAAAAATCCTCGCTGAGAAGAACTGGCAAGAAACTCAATGACATATAAAAAAAACCGTCGAGATGTAGATACTTAAGTAGATGCATGTAACTTTTATGATTATGTGTGTGCCTCTATATCCTCAGTTTTACAGTAGAACAGCTCAAGTTCAAGCTCTCCTAAGCGGGAGCTTGGAACAAAGTGGGTAGCCGTGCCGGAGAACATTACGTCCTTAGGCCGGTTGTAGACCTCCGGTGTTTTCGCCGGAAACCGGACCGTGTTACGCGACTACGTCCAGATTTGTATGTGGCTACCGACAGCTACACCCAAGAAAACATGACATCGTCACCGAACCCGGACAATTGTCCGGTGAAAACACCGGACGTCTACATCCGGCCTTACTCTTCAAGCGTTTGCCAGTCAATGCCATGTAGAATCCTAAATGATATTCAGTATTGGTAATAAATGTGGCATGCCGGCGATCCAACCAATACGCGCTTCGGGCATGGCAACTACAATTCGCTCCGTGGCGTGGCGTGGAATTGCTTGTCCAAGTCGAGAATTAAATCCCCATTTTGTCGTCGTCAACTATTGACGCCTATCGTGACGGTATAAAAATCCTCGCTGAGAAGAACTGGCAAGAAACTCAATGATATATTTTTAAAAACCGTCGAGATCTACCCACCCCATGACCCAAGTACTTAGACAAGGAATGAATGTCACGTCATACAGTAGGGGACACAAGAGCGTACGGGGCGAAAATCAAAAACGGTGTACGAGGGGAAGGGGAGGGTGATACTATTGTATGCAGTGGAGAAACGACTTTAATGCATAGTAGACTCGGGAGAAGTATTGACTGTTGGAAGAGTTCTAGGTTTTGCTATGTGACAATGAGTCCTCGATTCAAGCTCCTAAACTTAGGTCCCTGCGAATGCAGGCGTAAAAACTTTTTACTGTTAACCTGTAAGTTTACCTTGATTGTAGGTAGCAATATCCATATCAGCATATTGCTACAACATTAGAGCAATCAACCGTGACGGCGATAACCCCGTTATTTTCTTCTGATCCAATGAAATAGGTTATCGGGCTCAATTAACCGATATTATCCGGTCGGTGGAATTTATCAAATTATTCATAGTACGGGAAAATAAAACAATATACCATTGTCCGATAAGGTTTGACGTCATATCTACGGTAAACCACAGCTACACGTATGCGTGACGTAGTCAAGTGTTCATTACCTAACGATGGTGTGGATAGATGATTCAATATAAACTCAAGTCTCTCGAGTTTGCTTCGTAAACTTTTCTGAGGACATGAGTGCACGCTGCAACGCTCTAGTGGAATAGCTTGGCGTAACCAAACTTCCAGAGAACATCACACGGTCAAGTAAGACTGCAGGTCACGTAGCAAGACTCCATGCATGCTCAGCATGTCACGGGCAGCTCCTGAATATTGCCTATATATTTTTTTTCCATACGGAGCATGATTGCACAACCTAACAGGAAAGTTAACACAGTCTATGATATCACTCGTTTAATAATATATAAAACTGTATGTATTATCGCCATCATTTTTCCTTTTTCAGTTATAATTAATTTTTCCTTCCCTGAATTTTATGGAATTTCCATTGTTACTACGGTACACCATGCGGTCAGTACGTTTTAATTATCCTTACTATAGCGAGATAATTAAACCACAAATAAATTCCCGATAGTTATGGAATTCCAACCAGTCCTTATTAGGTAAGTTTCGAATTAGTATAAATTGCGGTAAAGCCCTATACAACCAATCATTAACATATGTATCCTCGACACAATCGCCAGGAGCTATATAGTCAATCAGCATACTATTTGATCCTCGACATATCACCATGTGGGGAAACAATAATCGAGACGCCGCTCGTCGAGCCGCCGAGGAACGTTGGAAGGACCAACAAGCAGAGTGGAAAAGACAAGACGAGGAGCGTGAAGAAAGGAAACGTAAGCGGGAAGAGCAGCGAAAACTTGAGGAGCACCTCTTGCGGTATGCAGACGCTTTACGACGGCAGGCATCGTGGCGCGGGACATAGAACAGGCGGAAGTAATACACGGCCAGACAACCTAACCTACCTCAATATGCGATAAATTATAATAGTATTTATTCTTAAAAAAAAAAAAACTTGTTCCTCGCATACATGTCTATTTCATTTCAAAGTGCATGTCAGCTTAGCACCGAATGCCAAGCATGCGTGTACCTCCTCATAAATGTCAAGACATACTGGTTGCCTCTATGATACTAAATGTTCAGCTAGTTGGCTTAATAATAATAACAATAAATAGGCGTAGGGATGTGACGACCCCATCGCCCGCTGGTTTTACCAGTGCAATCAGTCAACGCAGGGCAGCTTGTGGCGAGCTGTTGGGGATTAGCGACCTCACGTACCCGAGTGCTCCTGGAGAGTTCTGTTACCCGCAAGGAGGGTGGGTGGGACAGGATTCTCTGCCTCTGGCTTGCCTTAGCCGGCCGGCCAGAGTGGAGTCGTTAGAGCTATAAGCTCCACGGGTGGAAGTGAAATATGCATAAGACGCGAGTTGGCACAGTGGCTGTTAACAGCCACTGGGTAGAAAGCGGCGCACACCTCTCGACACCCCTGAGCCGCTCACACCGGTGTTGCCCTTGAGCCATCCTAGATGTCGCTTTTTGTGGGGGCCCATCTTGTGAGGGCGAGTCACCGTCTGCCGGAAATAAAATTGCATACCGTTTTATTAGGCAGGCGTCCGGTTTTTTACCCCATAGCTCAGTTCTTAGTCCATCGCTTTCACCCAATAACCTAGTTCATTTTAGATTCCATCAACTCTCAATAGTCCTTACACCCTGGCGGGTGCTGCCTCTGCGTGCGTCCCATGACACGGGCAAGGGCAGCCTCCGCTCGGTGTACCCCTTACATTTCATTAAAGTGTCAAAAGGGCCTCTACGTGTTGGCTTCGGCTCCGCGCACGCCTCCCAAAGGTCCGGAACACCATTGTTCCGTGATGGGAAAGACATACAATAACAAAAAAAAAAAAAAAAAAAAAAAAAAAAAATGACGCTGTCAACGTCAGTCGTGTTTTTATAAATTTTCTCAAATTATTTTCTAGATTTTGTATTTACATGTTGCTTTCTACATTATTTTTATGAAAAATATAACCCAAGACTGCTGCGTACTATTACATATATATAAGGGTTATAATTGGCCATAGAATATGATGTCCTAACATGTACGACAAAACTCCCTGTGAAAGAAAATGCAAACGAGAAGCAAAACACGAGCTCAACTAGCGTCTCCACGAAACGCACGCCCACCACCCCCGTCCGCATCATCCGTCTCCTCGCAATCGTCGTCGGGCGATGAATTCGCCACCGCGCCCGACACCAGCGAGTCGAGCGATGAGTGCGGGCCGCCGCCACCGCCGTCACGACCACCTGCGCGGCGCGGGCGGCCACCGCTGTCGGCACGCTTGGGGCCTGCGGGACATCCTGCCCCGCCCACGGCTCCCGCTGCCGGTGGTGTAGTGCGTCGCATGCGATGGTCTCAAACCATTAATGAGAACGTCATGCGCGCCTACTATGGGGCTACAGAGGGGGGAACCAACTTATGCGCGTACCGTGTCCGAATGCTTCCACTGTTTCAGGCCCTCGAACCGACCATCGACGTGACTGCGCAACGACTATCGGATCAGGTGCGAGTCATCCAGCGGCAAAAGCGGTTGGATGACTCGACACTTGATCGGCTTCGCCTGGAGGCTCTCTCTGCTCGCGCAGCTTCTACCTCGGCGCGGGATCCGCCCGCCACGTCGCCGGATCCGGTGCCGGCACCCGACCAGGCACCGGGGGCGCCGCGGGTAGATCTCAGTGCCGACGAGGAGGAGTTCGCGCAGAGTGTGGGTAGTACAGCCAATGAGCAACTGAGGAGGACTCTGGACGAGGCGATTACGCGGTACCGCTCCACACCCGATACTAGGCCACGATTACCACGTTTGCCTATGAATAGACACAATCTAGCGCTAATGGGAGCCCTAAACGCTTTACTAGAGCCATATTTGCGGACTAGTAAAGATTTAGATGATACGCACGCGATCATGTATTGCGGAGCCATCGCGGCGTGCCGTGTTGCACGAGTCAAGTTTCCGGACTCTGAACGTGCACCTAGGACCGCCGGAGGTGCCCCCGCATGGCAAATACGGATCGAGCGACGTATCAGCTCTTTTAGGACTCTTATCGCAAAGCTGATCTGCTTCAGGGGGGGCAACAATCGCCCCCGAGTAATGCGCTTTGTAAACCAGGCATTCGTGGGGACGGATATCAGGCCCCGCGACTACATGGCCAACGTTACGGAGCGCATCGACTTTCTAAAGCAGAAAGTCTATGCATGGGCAAACCGTATTCGCCGCTACAGAGAGAGTGTGGACCGATTCCAGCAGAATCGTCTTTTCCAGAGTGACCAAAGGAAGATGTACCGAAAGTGGGAGGAAACCAACCTTCGTGCATCCGACTCGCGGCCACCGGATGCTACTATCATGAATGACTTCTGGCGTAGCATCTGGTCGGTGCCTGTCGGACACACCGAGGGGAGTTGGATGAGTGTTGTCGAGCGTGAGTGCGAGTCCATTGAACCTATGGGGGCAGTCACCATCAGCCCCGATGACGTAAGTTGTGCCATCCGCACGGCCCAGAACTGGAAAAGTCCTGGGCCGGATGGATTGCACAACTTCTGGCTAAAATGGTTCCGATGCTCGCACTCCTACTTAGCAGCACAATTTCAACAAGCCCTCGAACTTGGTTCTCTCCCACCTTCCTTAACAACTGGTGTCACCTTCCTGCTCTATAAGTCCGGTAGTACCACGGAAGCGAAGAACTACAGACCCATCACATGCTTGCCTACACTCTACAAGCTCCTTACATCCATTTTGAGAGCAAAAATCAACGCGCACATTGTCGCAAACAATATTTTGGCCTCTGCTCAAAATGGATGTAGGGTTGGGTCCCGTGGTACTAAAGAGCTCCTCCTCATAGACATGACCATCTGCCAACAAATCCGGCGGACCAAGGGGGCCCTCTCAGCCGCTTGGATTGACTACAAGAAGGCCTATGATTCGGTGCCTCATTCATGGCTGGGGAGGGTCTTAGAGCTGTACAAAGTTGATGCAGCTTTGAGAGCCTTCCTAAGCGCGTGTATGGGGCAGTGGACCACAGTCCTTCGTCAACCAGGAGGCGGGGATGACCGACCTGGCCCACAGGATTTTATAAGGATTGAGCGAGGAATATTTCAGGGCGACAGTCTGAGTCCGCTATGGTTCTGCCTAGCTCTGAATCCCCTCAGCACCTTGCTGAAGGATTTGGGACTAGGTTGCCGGCTTCGGAGAGAGGGTGAAGTTATTTCTCACCTTCTGTACATGGATGACCTCAAATTATTTGCACCAACTACCCAAGGCTTGTTGGAGCTACTGAAAACCACCGAAGTCTTCAGTAGTGCCATCAACATGGAGTTTGGTGTCGATAAATGTGCGGTTATGCATGTACAGCGGGGGAAGGTTGTAAATTCAACAAATTTACAACTTTCTGAGACAATGTCTTTCAGGTCTATCTCTGAATCAGAGACCTATAAATACCTTGGTATGTCACAGTCGTTGGGTATTGAGGACGAGGGTATTAGACGGTCGGTGAAGGAGCGCTTTTTCAGTCGGCTCACAAAAGTCCTTAACAGTCTTTTGTCAGGAGGCAACAAAGTGCGCGCCTTCAACGCCTGGGTAATGCCTCTTCTCACATACTCCTTTGGCATACTAAGGTGGACTCAGACCGAGCTGGACGCCCTGGATCGGAGGGTCCGGTCACTGCTCACCACACATCGCATGCTACACCCACGCTCGTCAGTTATGAGATTGTACATCCCACGGAAGTGTGGAGGCCGAGGCTTCCTAAACGCCAAGGATCTCCACAACCGCGAGGTGTACAATCTCAGGAATTATTTCCTTAACAACGAGTGTGGGATGCATCGTGATGTGGTGGCAGTAGACAGGAACCTCACGCCGCTCTCCTTGGCAAACGAGAACTGGCGCAAACCTGTGGTACTAAGTACTGCGGATCGCAAGGCGGCATGGGAGAGTAAGGCGCTACACGGGCGGTTCTACAAGGCCCTCACGGGACCCGATGTGGACCTGCTCGCGTCGGTGAACTGGTTATGATTCGGGGACCTCTTCGGAGAAACCGAGGGTTTTGCCTGTGCAATTGCGGACGAAGTGATGATGACGAACAACTATCGGAAATATATCCTGAAGGACGGTACGGTCGACATTTGTCGGGCATGCCGCCGTCCCGGAGAGTCACTCAGGCATATCATTTCCGGTTGTTCTCATCTTGCTAACGGTGAGTACTTGCACAGACATAATCTCGTAGCCAGGATTATTCACCAGCAACTTGCTCTTCTATACGACCTTGTGGACCGCGAAGTACCGTACTACAAGTACTTACTCGTACCTGCGCCTGTTCTCGAGAATGGTCGTGCCACGCTCTATTGGGATCGATCTATCATCACTGACAGGACTATTGTCGCCAATAAGCCTGACATCGTGCTGATAGACCGATCGCAGCGCCGGGCCGTGCTCGCCGACGTCACCATCCCCCATGATGAGAATCTCGTGAAGGCCGAGAAGGACAAGTCCAGCAAGTACCTAGACTTAGCTCACGAGATTACCGCCATGTGGGATGTTGACTCGACGATCATTGTTCCGATAGTTGTGTCAGCGAACGGTCTCATAGCGAAGAGTCTCGACCAACACCTAGAGAGACTCTCGCTGGGTGGTTGGATCAAGGGTCAGATGCAGAAGGCGGTAATATTGGACACGGCGCGTATAGTACGTCGGTTCCTCACTCTGCGGCCCTGACCACCGGCAGCTTGGGCCAAGCTCCGCTGCCGGCGGCACCCTAGGTTAGGTTTTTTATAATGTGTTTATATGTATTTTTTATTGTTTTGTAAGTGTTTTTATATTTTACTTTTATATTCATATTATAACAAACCTAACTTAAGACGAAAAATAAATAAAGAGAATAACAATAATATATTGCACTAGTTCTATGTACTAAGAGGTTGCACAATCTGCATCCTATGCATAGATAACCGTGGTCACTACACTTTGTAAGAGGATTGTAGGTGCACAGTGACATGCTATGCAGCGATAGGTAGGTATGGTACACGTTACATAGTTTCTAGGTAAGTTATCTGTGATACTATACCCTAACCATTACAGGCAAAATAAAGAGGACACATATTTAGAATAATATTTTATTACACCATTATAGTCTAACAAAATCTGTAAGCTATGGAATTGCCCAGTAGTTTTCTACGCTCACGCATCAGGTTCGATGTCGTTTTATCCTGCACACGCCACCAATTAGAAGGCTTCTCAGCCCACTTTAGCCAATATTCTGCAGTTGCAATCTTGCGGATTGCATGATTATAAAAGATGGCTATTTCTGGCCCGTGCACTTCGCTCACGCGGTACTCGTAGTGCTCCCTAGATTATTTCAACAGAATCGCACGTTCTAGGTAGATCTGCAGCCACTTATTGACGTGTCTCGAGCAGTAGTGATGCAAGTGATTATATTGACAACGGTCGTCGTAATGCTCCCGAATTGGAATGAAGTTGTGCTTGTGCCGACACGCGCAAGAAGCGCAGTGACCGCGTGAACAGTCATCCATTTTTAAGAGCAGGAGGAAATTGGAGAGCTTCGAGATATAGGTATATTCCGGTATACCGGGAGGTGTGATACCTCCGAACAGTGGTACCAAGCTCTTGAGGCTTACTTGCAGACATTTTTCTCCCATAATTTCGGAATGGAAAAGGTACTCCATGCTCAGCTTTTTTCCATTGTAGAATGTCGCTTCGAAAATCTTCACGTTTAACTCTATCAACAATTGTGTGGAACAGCTTGCTTCTGCCGGTGCGGACATTGTTTTACGGTTATCTTTTCTTAGCTCAATAAAGACAGCAAAGACGTAGACACGTCCGTAACGTTCAGTAACCGAAAGTGCTTTGTGACTGGAGATCTATTTTATTAAACATGAATACTAATCATAACCTGAATATAGCGTTTGGTTTTCCTCAAAAATTTGTAGCTAGTGCCAACTGACGTAAGGTTATCGCAAGACGCTGAGCCCGACTAACTATCTCAAGGCACCCAATAACAATGTTTTGATAGCGCGATCTTGTACTCGTCTCATATTACCTATATTCTGAGTAATGACACGTGGATTGTTCTATATTTAAACTAAAGTGTGCCACGTCCGGTAACGTATTATCGGGAAATCTATGTCTACGTGTATGTCTACACATAGAACGTTCATTGTCACGGCTATTTTCCGTAATACTGTTTGCGGCTTATGCGTAGATACTACTCATGATGCAACTCAAGAAAAACATTATTTAGACGTCTCACATTCCTGTATGGTCTGCTCCGCGGCTAAACGTCGCAGTTACACGTACTCAGTAAGCGAATGCACATTCAGGCCTTGCTCAAGATATATGATAAGCATTGTTTGTGATAGCGGAACTTTGCAACTCATGTGCACGTAACTCTTATCATCACGCCTTGCAACTCAACTGTAAGTGATAGTGGTGTTATGTGCTATGCGGCCGCTAGTAGCACGTTACCTAATAGCCGTTACCTCTAGTGCCGTCCAAGCTTGACTTGATTGTATCTAACACAGAGTTGTCATGAGGGAAACTAAATTTGATCTTGGAGCAACGTAAGAGGGAACGGTCTCAATACCTTACCTGCACAACTCTGCATCATCCTACACTACTAATAGGAATAAAACAAATAAAAGTAGACATATTGAACACAACTAATTATTTCAATCTACGGTATTTTAGACTAATGCAGACTATTCACACTATTAACACTATTAAGATGCGGCTGCACCAGAGCCGGAACCACCAATACTGCGAGCCGAGTCGAGCAACAATTGTGTGTCCGTACCGTCACCCGTGGAATAATATTCCAAGATGGCCGGATTGTCTCGATGCACTTTCGCAATCATCGCATGGAACATCTCTAGAGATTCTTTAAGAAGAATCGCCGGCACCATATAATGGGTCAACCACGCAGAGACGTGCGCGGTGCAAAAATGATGCCAGTGAAGTTGGTTCGTGCACTCGCTTCCAGGAGATATCACTTTATGTCGATTGTTGCCACAGGTGCAGGTGTCGCCGGCAACCGCCTTGCACTTCTGAAAACGAAGCTTTTTCTCGACGAACTTCACTATCTCAGGCACCCTCACAAAATCTCTTTCACCTGGCGGCGGCTTCCAAAATAGGGGCATGAGCCAGTCCCAATTTATCAGCAGGCGATCCTCTTCCGGCCTCGTTCCATCAAAGTTGTAGCGGACGGGGCATGCTTTCCCATTAAGAAAAGTCAAGTCTAGGTTTCGCATCGACCGAACAAACTTATGATATGCAGTGTGAAAACGCATAAATTCGGCAGGGCTGAAGGGGGCCCCACTTGGTATAGCAGGCCCGCGGATCGTGAAGGTGTTCCCCGGAAAAGTAAGTGCTCTGTCTTGATCTTCTTGGGACGTCATGTCGAGTTCTCGATGTCACGGGGCTTCTCCACGTCTAAGTAATGTTCCTTCGTGAACGTTCGCCGTTCAGTGTGTAGCTAGGGACTATGCGCCCATCTACTTATACCCAGCCTGTAGATCGTAAACAGGATAAATGAAACGATATAAGGGTAGAACCAAGCAATTTGGAATTCCCGCAACCTAACCCGCGGGTTATCAGCGGGTACGCTCATATCGTCGCTCGTAATATAAACAATTAAATAATAAAATATTCTCGTACCACGTCAGTCAGACTTGCATTGTTATAGAAATAGATGAAAATAAATGATCCTGCGCTCCTTAAGCCCCGGAGTTAACGCTACCAATTTGGTACATCGTTAACGACGTTTAATTGCTGTACCAGACGCATTGTCTTACCTAGGCAGTCCATAATAGGAATTGCTGGAGACTCATTGTGAAAACCAGTTCAAAAGTCTGTACCTTTTAAGTACATACGGCATTGTGTGCATGATAAGAGGATGTCTTAACAACGACAACGATGCAGATCGGATGCATTTCTAGTAGGTTAAAACAACTAGTGTGCGACCCTGGAACGAATGTACTGATAACACATAAACTATAAATAAAATTGATTGGGTTTTATCCAACAAAGTAGCTGTATGGTTACTGGGCGACTTTGAGATAAGCAAGCGACGTGGGAAATTGAACATGTGTAAAGAACAATGCTGCGACCACGTCATGCCATGTCCCAGTTGCTAGCTACAGTTATAGGTATCTACACACTTTAGTAGTCCTGTTTTTTTTTTTTTTTTTTTTTTTTTTTATTGGAAATGTTGAAAAATTAACTTCAATTCTAGCATTAGTGGGTGTTGTGAGTGCCCGCTATGAATGCTGCGCTACAGTCCATCGTCATGCTTACATTGTGCAAAAGTGGCAAGCGGTGCATGGCCTACGAGATGCAGGTGAACGCTGCATGTCAACGATAAGCAGATAATTCTACAAGGAGTATGTTTGTCCTAGGCGTTCTAAGTGTCGTTCTGTGAGAACGTGAGCTGTAGGTTTCTGATAATTCGGCCCCAGCTTGGATGCTGATGCTGCAGCCTTAGCAAGTCATGTTACCTGTTACTTCGACCCATATTCATAGCACCTTCAAGGTGGCACATACATAACAGGTCGACATTTTTGAAAATGCATTTGATCCCTATGCACTTTAATATCTTCATCACTGAATACGAAAATATGACCCTTGCCTTGCCTAGATACTTAACTGTAAAGTTATAGACCATACGCTCTCCTGTCACTGACTGTAGTTATCCTCTTTTCTGCGAATATTCCTAACTTTTGTACGATTACCGTCGAGATGTATATAGGTACTCAAGTAGACAAGGAATGCATGTAACTTTTATGGATGTGTGATTTAATTGCGTGTCCATGTCGAGAATTAATTCCCCATTTTGTCGTTGATATGTAGATGAGATGAAAGTGGTCGTTCGGGGCTTTTGTATGTTTACTGATATATTTCCAAGGAAGAAAAAGGAAAAAAACACCGCGTTGTAGGTATGCTTATTAACACATAAAAAAGATATACCTGGTAATAATAACTGTGGTTTAGGTTCATAACCAATACAATATACATCGTCGTTAATGTCGTTATTTTATTTTCAACAAAACTTATTTCCTCGAGTTTAGCTGCAGTTTCAATGGTTTCTCGACTCCTTTTTAGTGATGGGAAGCATTTTATTTCGAAAAAATCATTTTCATCAATAACGATACTTAAAATAAACATCCAATACCTGAAAGTTTCTTCTAGTTCTGAAACAAGAGGCCTGCATGTTCACTTCGCCTGCTACTGTTTCGGCTTAGTATGCACAAAGGATATTAATACCAATATGTTTATCAAGAAATGGACATGTGCGTAATGGAGAAGATTATCTGCATCGGCCGCGTCGTGAGTAGGTACGTACACAATTATAACAGTTGTGTAGGTACCTACTTACGACGCGGCCGATGCAATTCATCTTCTCCATTACGCCCATGTCCATTTCTTGATAAACATTAAAAATATTGGTATTAATATCCTTTGAGCATACTAAGTCGAGTCTTTAATAGAAGGGACTAGTAAGTCCCTACCATTGAACTGTTCTATTTAATTGTACTTTTGTATTCGTCTAGAGAATTTCTACGATTAATATACAACCTCAAGACCTTCACCAACCTCACCTCTTATATACTCCGTTAGATATTAAGTTACTGATTGTCTCCTACCATTTATTTGGTATAGTACTCAATATAGTTAAACTAGAATTTTGGGCCACATTCTATTCTGGTATGGTTCATCATAGAAGAAATTGCCACGCAGCCTGTCCATCAAGTTGAGCAATTACTGATATGGAAGATTGGTCATTCAATTGTGGTGTGAGCTACGCCTTACCCTCACATGTGTATACCGCTCCACTATATAAGCTGCTACTTATGTTATATTTGAAGTGTTACCGGCTAGGAGAAGGAGGTTTATTAGTGATACACGCAACGGTTGGACATCAATTGTATCTGTTTCATTATCATGTATGTTTTTGTCTATACATTATCAGAGGTTTTGCTTATGGCTATGGGCTACATTATATATTTCAATGATATTGGATTGTACATAAGTTGATTTTTTTAGTAAAAAATAGTTTTCTTCAACAAACAAGAGTAGACAACTGACCAACACCACAAGGTAGCAAGGCAATAGTTATAGAAAAGAGCGAACTTTAAACACTAGACTTTTAGAATCAGATATCAACCCAAATACGAAAGTGCTATCTTCAGTATAGATCGTTGGTAGCTGCTAGACGCTCTGTCTGTTGGCGCGCTGCTATGTTGCTGTTGTTGCGCATCATTACGGCGATGGTCTGTCGCTCAATTTTCTTGGTGAGCCGTTTGTGCATTTTTTTTCCACCGGGCGTAGGTGAAGATAAGGGCTATCAAGACGAGTACTGCCGTAGTCAAGTACGTAGTGATTCTTGTGCTATCGGTCTGGCTGGCGTTGGCGCTGCTCGCTAGTCCGTTTTGCGCGATGATTACGTCTTCTCTTTTATCCTCTTTTCTGCATCCCGCACCCATGTCGTGGATTTCTTTTTTTGCTTGCTGGACGGCTGCCGGCTGATGAGCTTGCTGGGGCGACGGCACGACGGTGTTTAGGCAGATGCGAGCTGAGCTGGGCTGCCTCACGCAGCCCGATTGGCACGGGTCGCCATGAAGTCGGTAACACCGACTAGGAGAAGGTGGTTTATGAGTGATACACGCAACGGTTGGACATCAATTGTATTGTATAACAAAATGGGCGGGTTTATATAGGAAAACGTTTCCTTTGTTCTTCACACGAGGCCTAAGTACAAGGTTGAAGGAAATGTAGTATTATTTTTATGTTGAAATATCGGATTACGAGTACATGGTCTCATATTTCATTCGGAAATGAACAATTAATTTATTAAATCGATACGCGGTGGGTGGCCTAATGGCCTTAGCTGTGTGAGTCACTTTATGCTACATATTCTTTGTTGGCATTTTCATCGACATTCCATATTGAAATATCTGAATTGCTGACCTGACAATATTGACTCGTACTCGTATACTCACAATTATTTGTATTTGCTATATTACTTAACATTCTTCCTTTGCGATAATTCACACGACCATATGTTGTTTTTATATATTTTTGAGTTTATGTATGTTAGCTAAATACATAATTTACACACACACACATTTAAAATATGGATAACCACATATGTATGAATCTGAATCTTCATTATATATTAAAGTGTTATCTTCGAAAACATGCGTTTCGTTAATTAAAATTATATCTGTATATTCTACTATATACTATACTTTGATCCGTATTTTTTAAATTAATGTGCGTTAGAATTGTTAAATATCAAGGGAGCGGCGCCATCTGTTCGGAAGTAACTTTGTCTTGATTTCCGAGGGTAGGGGTTTTTTTGACTTGTCTTATGGGAATCACATCTCTTTGCTAAAACTACTCAAGATTGGTACTCGAGTTTAAAGGAAAGAAATAACAAAGATCTTATATCGAAGTGCGTCTAAGGCGTCGAACGCGTCTCCTTAATGTCTTCTATGGTTCTAAATACCTCCACTCCAAGCTGGGATCGGTTTATTATATTTTTGTCCGTCGGATTGTCACGATCTCTGGCTCGCCCGTAGACTTTAAAACAAAAATGTATGATAGTAGAAAGAACAGAGTATTACTTACATCAAATAGAATCATCCATGTCGTCTAACAATCCGAACTCATTTATGATGGCCTAAAAAAAAAAAAAACATTATTAAGTTTTTATGGAACTTGAAAGTTAAATATATGTAATTCAAATTAAAACAACGTACGTTGAAGTCCAGGGGAGGTTCCTCGTTTTCAACTACTTGCTCAGGGATATCAAATAGTAAATTTTGTTGTTTTGCGCTGCACTCGCGATGTGAATCGATCAGGTGTCAGCTATTCCAAACACGTTGACGAACACGGGCTGTCCGTCAAATCCTTTAAATTATTTATATCAAACATCGAACGGTAACACCCGTTTTTAAAGAATACTTTAAATTAGTACTTACAAAAAATTCTAAGAATCTAAGGATTTTAAGAACTTTTTGTAGTGAACCGAACGTTCCGACAAACAGAACGCCAATGAAGGCAAACTCCGTGGCACCGAGCCACGGTCCCTGGTGGCCGATGGAGGGGACTAAAACTGCAAATATAAATTGAAAGTGGGAGTATTGACGGTAGGTGTCAGCCAATTGTGAACCGCTACGTCATCTGTCAACGGTATCGCTGTCTCAAATATTAAATAGGCTTCAAATAACGGTACTGAAGCTTAATAAACAAAATTAAATGAGTGATCAATACAACAACAAAAATATTAAATTTAGGTTATTGATTTGATAATCATACTTCCTTCAACGGCAATAACGGCGTGGTGTGTAGACTCCGGAGCTGGTTGAATTATTGCGATTACATATTGGAAATGTTGTCCGTTTGCGACTAGTTTTTTCTATCACAAGAAATGTTATTATTTTAGCGTTAAACAGTTTTGTGATAATAATTAAGAGATTATTAAATACATATAATCATGTAATATAAATATAATTAAATAAATGTATACAAACTAAATTATTAACCCTTAATCTGCGGTGACGGTCCTTGAAATTCCTGATTTTCTTGTTTAACATTTTAAAATTATAGTGAGGTTCGTCATTCATACACAGTATCAAAAGATCTAGACGGGCAAGTTCGGTTAGAAATTCATCACCATGATATAAATTATTACTGTCCCAAATTATTGGGAATCTCAATATTTTGTAGTCATTTTTTTTGCTTTTTTGAATGGTGTACACTTCACAAACACAAGCATGCACTTCAAATAAGGGTTGAGGTACAGTCTATCAAACTAGTTTAGCAATTACTGATATGGAAGATTGATCATTCGATTGTGGTGTGAGCTACGCCTTACCCTTACACGTGTATACCGCTCCACTATATAAGCTGCTACTTATGTTACATTCTTTGTTGGCATTTTCGTCGATATTCCATATTAAAATATCTGAATTGCTAACTTGACAATATTTACTCGCATAATCACAATTATTTGTATTTGCTATGTTACTTAACATTCTTTCTTTGCGATAATTAACACGACCATTGGTCGTTTTTATATATTTTTGAGTTTCTGTATGTTCGCTAAATACATAATGTACACATTTAAAATATGGATAACCATATATGTATGAATCTGTATCTTCATTATATATTAAAGTGTTATCTTCGAAAATATGCGTTTCGTTAATTTCAATGATATCTGTATATTCTACTATATTATGTTTAATTTCATGTTTAAGATTACAATAGTTCAAACACATACCTGCTGGTTCTGTACACATATAATCAATTCTTGTAAACAACACGGCACCTGTGATATATGGTATTTCATTTAAAGTTCTCAATTTTAGTGTCGCCTTTATTGGTTTGATATTTTCACAGTTGAGTATATCAGGTAAAGTTAAACTTATATCTATTTCGTCTCAATTTTGGACCACAGTCTGTTTTAATATGGTTAATCATAGAAGATATTGCCACGCAGCCTTTCAATCTAGTTGAGCAATTACTGATATGGAAGATTGATCATTCAGTTGTGGTGTGAGCTACGCCTTGCCCTCTCACGTGTATACCGCTCCACTATACAATGTGTCCGGTCAACCATGTCGGAGCCGTTAAGGGCGTGTAGTACAATCGATTTCATCGATAAATCACCACGTGTTTTTCTTTTTAAGTCAACGGTAATGAAATGGCGGCATTTTTAATTTTTCAAACACCTGAGCACGGGTGCACGTGGTATTTTTGGCATTATCTGTAAATTTTTCGTCCTACGAATACAAAAAATATCTCATTGGATAGCTAAACATGTAAGTAATCGATTAAAGCTAATAATTGTATGCAAACATTTCAATAGCAAGGCAAAAGAAAATATTAAAAGTAAATAATTAGGACAGAAACGCATTACTTTTTCAGTTTTTATTTTTTTATGTAAAAACTAGGTCGTTTACCTACATTTTTTTTGCTCTGCGTTTGTAGTACAGGATATTGGATAGACATCAATACCAAAATTACGTATCTGACATAATAACTTTAGAAGTTACAGAGGTTCCAAGATGTACCTAAAAATGTTGTTTTTTTACAAAAGGAGAAAAAATAAAACAAAGCGCTAATAATAATTTAAATTTTAATAAAAATCATAACAAAAGTATCTTAAGGCTAAAGATGACTAACTAGTTGAGTAACTGCTCAAAATAGCCCCCTCGATTTTGTAGACAAGCAGTTGCTCTTATCGCAATATGCTGCGTAGACCGCCGAATCATCTCCTTATCTTCTCTTAACATGTTTGCATGTTCAATTATTCTTTGCACTAAATCTTCCCTTGTTCCCGGTATGTCGACGTACACTCTTTGTTTCAAGGTGCCCCATAGAAAATAATCGAGTGGAGTTAAGTCCGGTGATCGAGGTGGCCAAGCGACATGTCCGTCACGTCCAACCCACGGGACATAATGCTCATTCAAATAATTTCGCACATCTCTTGCAAAATGTGGAGGAGCACCATCCAGCTGCAAAATCATCCTCCTCCTGTATGCTACAGGCAGCTCCATTAATGCGTCATGGAACTGTGTTTGGAGAAATTCTAAAAATCGTGGGCCATTCATTGTCCCAGGTAGAATAATTGGCCCAACTAAAATATCGTCAATGATTCCCGCCCAAACATTTACTGAGAATTGGTGCTGGAATGAACTTGGTCTCACAGCATGAGGATTCTCCAACTGCCACAGATGCTCGTTGCGGTGGTTTACGTATCCCAAACGCGTAAAAGTGGCCTCGTCAGTCCACATAATACGTTTCAAAAACGTTTGATCCATTCGTGCTCTTCTTGTTATCCAGGAACAAAAACTGATCTTGCAGCGTAATCTGGTCCAATAATGTCTCGTACTCGTCTGAAATGGTATGGGTGTAATCCTTCTCTATTTAATACTCTCCAGACTGTCCACTTGCATAAATTCATCCTGTTGGCTATTCTTCTAATGCTCAGTCTCGGGTCGTGTGTGACTAATCTTAAGATCTTTTCTTCGTCCTGGGGTGCTACAAGTCGAACACGTTCATCGGCGGGTCTTCTTATGCCGTTCTCAGCGAGCCGTGCATGAATTCTTATGAATGTGCGAGCATTCGGAATGGGTCTGTTAGGAAACCTCCTTGCGTACTCTCGAACAGCAGCATTAGCGTTCCCGTTGCAAAACCCATAAACGAAATGTATGTCAGCAGTGTGCTGACTAGAATAGTGGCCGTCTTCCATTTTAACAAAAACGGAAACAGCAGGTCCAACAACTAACAAAAGTTTCAACAATAACACAATCGAACTGAAGTAAGCCGAAGATAGCAGAAGTTTGTTATCACAACGCAGAGCGAGGGATGACTGATTGACCTGGCAGCACCCCTTGACTTATCTACCTGCTTGTAAAAGAAAAACTGGGAGTGGGGATGATAATTCTTGGGATTATCTCAAGTTATTAATAAAGGTAATTAGCAGGGTCATATTTGAACACGTGTTATTTTTGAAGTATCAAAGATAGAGCTATGATTTTGGTATGTATTTCTAGTTAATATCCTGTACTACAAATGCAGTACGAAAAAAATGTAGGTAAATGACCTAGTTTTTACATAAAAAAATAAAAACTGAAAAAGTAATGCATTTCTGTCCTAATTATTTACTTTCAATATTTTTTTTTGCCCTGTTATTGAAATGTTTGCGTACAATTATTAGCTTTTATCGATTGCTTACATGTTTAGCTATCCAATAAGATATTTTTTGTATTCGTAGGACGAAAAATTGACAGATAATGTCAAAAATACCACGTGCACCCGTGCTCAGTTGTTTGAAAAATTAAAAATGCCGCCATTTCATTACCGTTGACTTAAAAGAAAAAACACGTGGTGATTTATCGATGAAATCGATTGTACTACACGCCCTTAACGGCTCCGACATCGTTGACCAGACACATTGTATAAGCTGCTACTTATGTTATATTTGATGTGTTACCGGCTAGGAGAAGGAGGTTTATTAGTGATACACGCAACGGTTGGACATCAATTGTAACTGTTTCAACATCTTTGTCATGTCTGTTTTTGTCTTTACATTATCATTTTTTTTTTTTTTTTGCTTATGGCTATGGGCTACGTTATATATTTAAATGATATTGGATTATAAATGTATACAAACAAAATTATATACCCTTAATCTGCGGAGACGGTCCTTGTAATTCCTGATTTTCTTGTTTAGCATTTTAAAATTATAGTGAGGTTCATCATTCATACACAGTATCAAAAGATCTAGACGGGCAAGTTCGGTTAGAAATTCATCACCATGATATAAATTATTACTGTCCCAAATTATTAGGAATTTCAATATTTTGTAGTCAATTTTTTCGCATTTTTGAATAGTGTACACTTCACAAACACAAGCATGCACTTCAAATGAGGGTTGAATTACAGTCTGTCAATCTAGTTTAGCAATTACCGATATGGAAGATTGATCATTCAATTGTAGTGTGAGCTACGCCTTACCCTCACACGTGTATACCGCTCCACTATATAAACTGCTACTTATGTTATATTCTTTGCTGGCATTTTCGTCGACATTCCATATTAAAATATCTGAATAGCTAACCTGACAATATTTACTCGCATAATCACAATTATTTGTATTTGCTATATTACTTAACATTCTTTCTTTGCGATAATTAACACGACCATTCGTTGTTTTTATATGTTTTTGAGTTTCTGTATCTCATGCTTTCTTTCGGGTTATCCGAAGCTCAGTAACGGCAATTTTGTTTGTTTACATAGCCGTCAAGATGAAAATGAGCTTCGTCGCTGAAGAAGATGTTTCCCATACGACGATTTGACGCAAGCTTTTTCTATCACAAGAAATGTTTTTGTTTTAGCGTTAAACAGTTTTGTGATAATAATTAAGAGATTATTAAATACATATAATCATGTACTTAATATAAATATAATTGCGGTGACGGTCCTTGAAATTTCTGATTTTCTTGTTTAACATTTTAAAATTATAGTGAGGTTCGTCATTCATACACAGTATCAAAAGATGTAGACGGGCAAGTTCGGTTAGAAATTCATCACCATGATATAAATTATTACTGTCCCTAATTATTGGGAATTTCAATATTTTGTAGTAATTTTTTTTGCATTTTTGAATAGTGTACGCTTCACAAACACAAGCAAGCACTTTAAATGAGGGTTGAGGTACAGTCTGTCAATCTAGTTAAGCAATTACTGATATGGAAGATTGATCAATCAATTGTGGTGTGAGCTACGCCTTACCCTTACACGTGTATACCGTGTAATGTATACACGTGTTTACGTGTGTTACCTCAGGACGGAGCGTAGGTTAGTTAGGTACATTAGACCTCTAGTGTAACCTACCGAAGATTACTAATTGAATATTTTCACTCATAATAGATATCAAAAAGTCTCAAGTTACTGCAGTTTTGTTGCGCTTAATTTGCGTATTTCTATTCTACACGTTTGAGAATACGGTTTATTATTATAAATAGAAAATGCCTCTTGGCATTAAGTTCGTCTTTTGTATATTAAGTTTTTCTTTTGTGCAAGAATGTTTACACGGTTGCATGCTTCAGCGATTTCATTTGCTTGGGTTTGGTTCATTAACCTTATATCTATTGGGAATTTCATCCATTCTACAACCTTACTCTCTTGGTACCATCCATCTTCATATTGTTGGTCCTCTACTATCTGCAAAGTACAAGCTAGAGGAGACATGTGGTTGAGAGCCTGGTGGTTACTCCGAGCTCTTTGAGTACATTCCGTTCCGTATATTGCGTAGATTCCGTAACTACAGTTTCCAATTGCTCGTTTTTTATCGGCTTTGGGACAATAGACGAACAATCAGATCTTGTGTACGTTTGGGTGCTTACAGTTTTATGTTTTTTCTGATATTGCTTCAGATTCAGGGTTTTCGCAATCTCGTGCGAAATGTTCTTGTTGGTGTTTAGCTTTTTTAAGTCCCTATTAATCACTGTCACGAATTCGCCCCTATTGTGACAATTTTTATCCACAAAGAATCGAGGGAAAATGTGGATATTCTCCTCGATGTACTTTCGGATACCCTCTTGTGTGCATGAAAGTACAAGCTAGAGGAGACATGTGGATGAGAGCCTGGTGGTTACTCCGAGCTCTTTGAGTACATTCCGTTCCGTATATTGAGTACATTCCGTTCCGTATATTGCGTACATTCCGTAACTACAGTTTCCAATTGCTCGTCTTTTATAGGCTATGGGACAAAAGACGAACAATCGGATCTTGTGTACGTTTGACTGCTTGCCGTTTTGTGTTTTTTCTGATATTGCTTTTAAATTTAAAGTTTTCGCAATGTCGTGCGAAATGTTCTTATTACTGTCCAGTTTTTTCAAACCACTGTCACAAACTCGCCCGGTTGGTGACAATTCTTATCGACGAAGTATCGGGGGAAAATGTGGATGTTTTCCCCGATGTCTTTTCGAATGTCCCTGTGCATGTATGTAACTGATGCACACACAGTTTCGTTATTTTAACAGCCAAACAACTCGGCTGCACATGGGATTTGATTGCTGCATTTTTATTTTTTGTAAGCTTGTAATAATCCTTGTCGTCGAACGTCAGACAGCCAAGGACAGCCTCGTGTGCAACAAAATGTTGGGCAGCCGCGAGCACTCGAAACAGATGGTCGACCGACAGATGGAGGACAAAGGTTCCGGTGAAGCTAGAAAGTTTGGATGTAGTATGGATGGGGATACAGGGCGATTCGACACGTACTTGCCTATCTTGCTTTGCACGATACGTTTGGGCGGGCTTTTTGCAGCTTCAGTTGGCAGGTTTGCTGCCAAAACACTAAACGGAATTGGCGCATCAGCACTCACCGGCTTTAAAAATATATTTCTTGACACTCGTATTGCCGACGAGTGCGCGATTTCTGTTCCGGGTAATGTAATATCCGCCGAAGAAGCTGCAATTGCTGCAGTTTCTACGGCTTCTGCGGCAATTTGTTTGTAGTCCAATACCACAGGATCCAATTGCTCGTCTTTTATCGGCTTTGGGACAATCGGATACTGTGTACGTTTGGGTGCTTACAGTTTTATGTTTTTTCTGATATTGCTTCAGATTCAGGGTTTTCGCAATCTCGTGCGAAATGTTCTTGTTGGTGTCCAGCTTTTTTAAGTCCCTAATCACTGTCACGAATTCGCCCCTATTGTGACAATTTTTATCCACAAAGAATCGAGGGAAAATGTGGATATTCTCCTCGATGTACTTTCGGACACCCTCTTGTGTGCATGAATCTAAGCCATGCACACACAATTTTGCTATTTTCACAGCCAAACACTTCGGCTGCACAATTACCTCTGAAGTCGACACCTGGGATTTGCTTGCAGAATTTTTATTTTTTGTCAGCTTATAATAATCTTGGGTGTCGAACTTCAGACAGCCAAGGACAGCCTCGTGTGCAACAAAATGTTGGGCAGCCGCGAGCACTCGAAACAGATGGTCGACCGACAGATGGAGGACAAAGGTTCTGGTGAAGCTAGAAAGTTTGGATGTAGTATGGATGGGGATACAGGGCGATTCGACACGTACTTGCCTATCTTGCTTTGCACGATACGTTTGGACGGGCTTTTTGCAGCTTCAGTTGGCAGGTTTGCTGCCAAAACACTAAACGGAATTGGCGCATCAGCACTCACCGGCTTTAAAAATATATTTCTTGACACTCGTATTGCCGACGAGTGCGCGATTTCTGTTCCGGGTTATGTAATATCCGCCGAAGAAGCTGCAATTGCTGCAGTTTCTACAGCTGCTGCAGGTTTTGCAGCTGTTGCAGCTGCTGCAGTTTCTACGGCTTCTGCGGCAATTTGTTTGTAGTCCAATACCACAGGATCCAATTGCTCGTCTTTTATCGGCTTTGGGACAATCGGATCTTGTGTACGTTTGGGTGCTTACAGTTTTATGTTTTTTCTGATATTGCTTCAGATTCAGGGTTTTCGCAATCTCGTGCGAAATGTTCTTGTTGGTGTCCAGCTTTTTTAAGTCCCTAATCACTGTCACGAATTCGCCCCTATTGTGACAATTTTTATCCACAAAGAATCGAGGGAAAATGTGGATATTCTCCTCGATGTACTTTCGGACACCATCTTGTGTGCATGAATCTAAGCCATGCACACACAATTTTGCTATTTTCACAGCCAAACACTTCGGCTGCACAATTACCTCTGAAGTCGACACCTGGGATTTGCTTGCTGAATTTTTATTTTTTGTCAGCTTATAATAATCATGGGTGTCGAACTTCAGACAGCCAAGGACAGCCTCGTGTGCAACAAAATGTTGGGCAGCCGCGAGCACTCGAAACAGATGGTCGACCGACAGATGGAGGACAAAGGTTCTGGTGAAGCTAGAAAGTTTGGATTTAGTATGGATGGGGATACAGGGCGATTCGACACGTACTTGCCTATCTTGCTTTGCACGATACGTTTGGGCGGGCTTTTTGCAGCTTCAGTTGGCAGGTTTGCTGCCAAAACACTAAACGGAATTGGCGCATCAGCACTCACCGGCTTTAAAAATATATTTCTTGACACTCGTATTGCCGACGAGTGCGCGATTTCTGTTCCGGGTTATGTAATATCCGCCGAAGAAGCTGCAATTGCTGCAGTTTCTACAGCTGCTGCAGGTTTTGCAGCTGCTGCAGTTTCTACGGCTTCTGCGGCAATTTGTTTGTAGTCCAATACCACAGGATCCAATTGCTCGTCTTTTATCGGCTTTGGGACAATCGGATCTTGTGTACGTTTGGGTGCTTAGAGTTTTATGTTTTTTCTGATATTGCTTCAGATTCAGGGTTTTCGCAATCTCGTGCGAAATGTTCTTGTTGGTGTCCAGCTTTTTTAAGTCCCTAATCACTGTCACGAATTCGCCCCTATTGTGACAATTTTTATCCACAAAGAATCGAGGGAAAATGTGGATATTCTCCTCGATGTACTTTCGGACACCATCTTGTGTGCATGAATCTAAGCCATGCACACACAATTTTGCTATTTTCACAGCCAAACACTTCGGCTGCACAATTACCTCTGAAGTCGACACCTGGGATTTGCTTGCTGAATTTTTATTTCTTGTCAGCTTATAATAATCATGGGTGTCGAACTTCAGACAGCCAAGGACAGCCTCGTGTGCAACAAAATGTTGGGCAGCCGCGAGCACTCGAAACAGATGGTCGACCGACAGATGGAGGACAAAGGTTCTGGTGAAGCTAGAAAGTTTGGATTTAGTATGGATGGGGATACAGGGCGATTCGACACGTACTTGCCTATCTTGCTTTGCACGATACGTTTGGGCGGGCTTTTTGCAGCTTCAGTTGGCAGGTTTGCTGCCAAAACACTAAACGGAATTGGCGCATCAGCACTCACCGGCTTTAAAAATATATTTCTTGACACTCGTATTGCCGACGAGTGCGCGATTTCTGTTCCGGGTTATGTAATATCCGCCGAAGAAGCTGCAATTGCTGCAGTTTCTACAGCTGCTGCAGGTTTTGCAGCTGTTGCAGCTGCTGCAGTTTCTACGGCTTCTGCGGCAATTTGTTTGTAGTCCAATACCACAGGATCCAATTGCTCGTCTTTTATCGGCTTTGGGACAATCGGATCTTGTGTACGTTTGGGTGCTTACAGTTTTATGTTTTTTTCTGATATTGCTTCAGATTCAGGGTTTTCGCAATCTCGTGCGAAATGTTCTTGTTGGTGTCCAGCTTTTTTAAGTCCCTAATCACTGTCACGAATTCGCCCCTATAGTGACAATTTTTATGCACAAAGAATCGAGGGAAAATGTGGATATGGGTGGTTCCATGAAAGTTGGGTAACTATTGGACAATTTTTGCAAGAGCTGTTTTTTAAATGCCTACAAAAAACATTATCATCTATTGGCCAAGTGTAACCACCCATAATATCGTCCTATTACTGCAAATACCTATTAAGTGCAAAAATCGTGTTTTGAGATAATGACAATTGAATGTTTGGATGTTTTTTTCTATGTAAAAATATGAACAAATTTACACTGTATTTATAAATTCTTAAGCATAATTTTATCTAGTTTACTACCAAATCATGCAAAAGATTCAGGTTGTGTATAATTGACGATAAAAACAGGATTAAAATGAAATAGTCGCGCACTTAATAGGTTTTGCCTGTAGAAATACACTTTGGTATATATCCCTCAGGAATGCATTTACACCTACATATCTATTAGATTTGGCTTTACTTTACATAAAATGTATCTACCAGCCACAAAATAATAGTAAATACCTATAGGTTTTCCTTTTTTTTTCGATTTAACTGAAATTCGACCAAAGTATAAGTGGTTTTACCTGTAAAAAATATTGGAATTTCTTATTGTTAGCTCCATCGTTTTACTGAATATTACTGATTGCAGTGTTTTGACAAAAGAAAATAGTTGTTTGCACGTAGTAATAATTTGTTGGTATTTGAAATGAATAAACTGAAATTTTATCAATGTATCTTGGTTATTTAATCATAAAATAATATGCTACAAAAAGTTAACAATCGTCTTCATCACTGCTGGATTCTAATGCTGCAACATCCGGAATTCGGTCAATAACATCATTTTCACAGTTAAGCGAGCGAAATCAACCGTGATATTCTTCAGGAATGACGCCTTTATCGCAAAGACTGAGTAAATCCTTTTTCTTTGCTGCAGAGATCGCCGAGAGTTTATCGTATTTTTTTTCTAAACCCCGACTAAGAAATGCTTCAGGAGTCGGAGGTGGTTCCACAGAGTTGGGATTCGTTGCGTTGGTACCTTGTCCTGTACCGAGAGCCAGATTAGGGAGTCGCCGTAGCATATTATTTTATGATTAAATAACCAAGATACATTGATAAAATTTCAGTTTATTCATTTCAAATACCAACAAATTATTACTACGTGCTAACAACTACCTACTTTCTTTAGTGATAACACTGTAATCAGTAATATTCAGTAAAATTATGGAGCTTACAATAAGAAAATCCAATATTTTTTACAGGTAAAACCACTTATACTTTAAGTTAGCTACTGTGCGAAGCTAGTATTAAGCGCACTTAGTAGGGTCTGCCTGTACAACTACATGTTAACATTGGAATAAAGTTACATGCAAAACCTACTAAGTCACTGTACAGATTTTTGGCAGAAAGATATTGCAGTTTAATGAACACGTAGATCTTCAGACAAAACAATATAAAGATGTTTAGTATATTTAGCTTGGCAAAAATAAATCATTTGTTGGATAATCTTTTACGCAAATACCAAATATGTATACATAGAAGCTACTTTTAGAATATACAACGGTTATAATTTGATAAAATGATTATAGAAAAACACGTTAAAACCTGGTAACAGTTTTTACTTGGAGGAGAACACATGAATCATTGTGTTATCATACACATTTCAATTTCTTCCAGTACATAATGCTACCAAATCATCAATATGTTGCCTTACGCTCGAGCTATCTTCGGAACGAAAGGTAGTATCAAAAAATGGGTTTTACCAGTTTGTAAAGCTTGAAAAATTAATTCTAAAGGTCTAATAAAACCCCTTTCGTCATAAAGTCACTTAATAGGTATTTGCAGTAATAGGACGATATATATTCAAAGGGGCCAGTCGATTTAATAAGGATTTAAGGAGAAATTAAGGATTTTCTAAAAACTGCGATCTAGGGACTGACGGTCTAGGATAGGGACTGACGCTTTTTTTATAAAAACACATGTTTGCTGCTTTGAAACACTATTTACTTAAAAAAAAAGGAAAGGGTACTACTATACTGTAAGTAAAGCAGTTAAAAATCAGACAAACGTATATTAATAATTACTTATATCTATTGAGATCACGTTTAGGTGAGGTAAAGTTATCTGACACATTAAGCACCGTCTTAATTGGACAATTAACATTAAACAACATTTCTTAGATGTTTGTTGAAATGGATGAAACTTAACGTTATCTTCTAATTCTTATTATTACAAATTACAACATAAAGCATCTTCTAAAATTAACTTAAAGACATTTCTTTAAAAAAAAAACAGAAACATAACATTCTTAAGCTCTTCTCATAAAGATAAACAGGATTTTTGAGTTTGTACTTTATAATTACTCTCTTAGCAATCAAAATAGTGACTAAGGTAAAGTCTACATATTTCTCATACACATTAATAGGGTTTTCAAATTTATACAATACTGTTTTTCGTTTCAGAGTTCTGATCGGAACTGGCAATTTTCCCACTACATCTTCATAAGGCACATCAGCCACATCACATCATTTTTGTTAGTATAAACAACTACTGTATGTAGCGATATTTGTGTACGAGAACCACCAAAGTGGTACGCTTGAATTTCTTGGTTGCATTTTGTTGTGTAATTTTCAGAGAAGTCCATGTGAATAACGACGTCTTTTTCTGTTACTGAATCTTTAATAGATTTCATAGTAGTGTATTGATGGGTAATGTTCCTTTCATGTTGAAATAATTTTGGAAGGTCCTGATCTTCTAATTGCATGATTAAATCAAGAGGTTTTATGCTATGTGCTTCTGTTTTGTATTTGGTGACATATCGTTCTTTTTTAGTTTTTATATCCGTAATCAACTCCTTAACGTGCTTCCATTGCTTGACCTCAATTTCGTTACTGTTATCGAATTCGGCATATGGTAAAATCTTCCTTGAGCAGCCATCGCACATTCTTGTCAAACAGTCCTCGGAGTAACGATCACAGCAAGTTGCTTCTAGTGCACATTGATAGGTTGAAAAGCTCAAAATGTTGTTGGTTTTTAAAGCCTCCAATTTCAAGTCAATATTCGCGTGTGTAACACAAACACAAGTGTCACAGTCCTTAAGCTTCGGCACGACAACCCAAAACGGGCGCAGTTGGCAGAATAAAGAATACCCAATCACCATAGCGTTTGTCTTGAGAAACTTTTGGTGCAACCTCTTTAAGGAATCATGCAAGTACCGCTTTTGCTTTTTGACATTTTTGCGAGTGATACATTCCTTTTTACCTGCTGCACACCAGCTATTGATGTCCTCTTCGTAGAATCTGTGAATAATCTCTACCACTCTATTGTGGTTCTTTTTAGCAACGGATTTTGTACGATTGAATCCCATTTTTTTGTATGTCACAGCTTTGTTTCCAAATCTCCATATTTTATATTTTTTTGACACTTGCCCTGACCAAATATTCTTCAAATTAGCCTCTTCCTTAAATGTTCTGGCCTCAACTTGTTTATTTAGTATTTCAGTTTCAATAACCTCACCAAACAAAGCTTTTTTCACCAATTCTGCCTTCTTACTAGGATCGTTTGCTAGTTGTTCAATTTTACTTCTTGGTGATAACACTTTGTTTACTTTCTTCAGTGAGTTTTTTAGCCTGTGCATTTTTTGTCGTTGGTTGGCAAGTCTTTTTCTTAAGTTAGCGATTAAGGAGTTCTGCTTCTTCGCTATCCTATTTCTCATCTTTCGTTGATTAATGCTTCTTCTTTGAGCTTCGGCTTTATTAGACTTAATCGCGTTTTGAAAATTATCGGGTTGTTGATTTAGAAGTCCTAATTCTTCTTGAATACCTGGCTCATTTTCTCCTTCAGATGATGGTGGCGTATTGTGATCCATGTATTGTGAAGTATTCTTGTGAACTTTTTGTTTTGCTCTATAATTTGATGTGTGAATCAGCCAGCTTTTTCGTGCTTTTCTATGTTCACGTGGAGTCATAACCTTTACACATTTTCTTTGGCCATTTTCTTTTTTTTTTAGATACTTTAATCGCTCTTTTTCTTTGTATGCCGCTAATAAATCTGGGTCATTTTTTACTTTTTCTAGCCTTTTTTTTGCGTGTTCAGACTTCTTTTTCACTTTGTCTTCTTTAGATATAGGATTTTTCTTTCTTGACGCCATATTCTAGAAAGTGTTAGATTTTTTGACTAAATTTTTATTAAGTCTGCCTAATATAAACGTGATTTAATTTTTATGCCTAATAAATTGTGTGAATTATCACAGAAATGTTACAATCGTCAGTCCCTAGTCATAACGTCAGTCCCTAGCCAGTTACATGACCAGGGACTGACGGTCTAGGGACTGACTAATACAAGCAAAATCGCACATAACTTGTGATTAATCATTTTCAACCAAACCAAAGGAGCACTCACACAACAATGCACACAATACAAGTAACATGCAATAGATAACGGGAATAATAACTCATTACTTCAGATTTAATAACTTACCTAGGGACTGAAAAAGCGACTGGAACAGCACGTGTTTACGCTCCAATGACGCCGATCGCACTGACAACAAGATGGCCGACGCGCTACGTGTCATGTACGCGGCTAACTTCACGTTGATACTTTTGAATGGCGTGGTGGTACGGAACGGTTTTGGCTTGAGTGCCGCGTATTTTTAAATTTTAGTAGTGGCTAGGGACTGACATTAATTAAATATGACAATATTAGTGCACAAAAATTGTAACGATAAATATTACTTTTATTTAATAAAATGTTACGAGGTGTTACGTTATGTAATGTAAAGTGATATTAGCACAAATAAACGAGCGATTTCGGCGTATATCACCAAATTAAAAAAGAACATAATCTAAAATTTGGAAATGAGACAGGGCTAGGGACTGACATTTGAGACATATGAACATTATTTTCTATAATAAATAACATAGTGATCAATTAAAAAACGAGTGACCCGAATAAACAGCTTTTATATTGAATCCCTATTACATAAAATATCTAACATGTTTAATATGAAACTATGAAAACTTCTGAAACACAAAGTTAACCGGGTTTCATGGAATCACCCATATTCTCCTCGATGTACTTTCGGATACCCTCTTGTGTGCATGAATCTAAGCCATGTACACACAATTTTGCTATTTTCACAGCCAAACACTTCGGCTGCACAATTACCTCTGACGTCGACACCTGGGATTTTATGGCTGAATTTTTATTTTTTGTCAGCTTATAATAATCTTGGGTGTCGAACGTCAGACCGCCAAAGACAGCCTCGTGTGCAGCGAAGTGTTGGGCAGCCGCGAGCACTCGAAAGAGATGGTCGACTGTGTTACTATCTGGCCTCTGCGTACCAAGCTCCTTGTACAGTCAGCGTCAGAGAGACGTGACCCCCCTAATAGCAGTATAGAAACTGTACAATAATTTCGTCATCACACGTAGTGTTTGCGTAGCTGTGTGGTTTCATAAGCGGACTAAAGATCCTAAGAAACCGGGTTCGAGACCGATCAAAGCACTTAGAATCTTTTTGGTTTTTTCTTTGTTAGCATACCTGTATTATTAAGTTCAGAACTATTGAAAACTGAATACGGGTAATATCAAATATTATAGTAAAAATAGGAAAAATTAAAATAAAAACAATCTTAAAAACACTGTATTTTATTGGTATTTTACTAACGTTAAGCACAAGTCATTACACCAGTTTCTTTTTTCGAACTGTCAAAACGATTTGCCGCTGTGGAATTTATATGAAACATTATAAAATGACGTCACGGTCAATTTACCTACTCTTTATTTTATACTTCTATACGATTTATAAAATAGAAAGTATGACTAAAATAACTATGCATAACAGCTGCATTGTAAGCATATTTGTCTTTTAATAGTAAATAAACAACAATATTATAGTGCGAGTTAATTAAAATTGTGGTATGTTACATGGGCTGCGAATATAGCTGTCTTAATAAGTAATAGCAAGTAACAGGAAGGGAACCGGAGGGGAAATCCCTAGGATACTGTCTATTGAATATAGGCTAGTGGCTGTATGTTGTCTTTGCCTTACAACATCAGAATGACTGAGTCATGAAAGTCCAGACAGGATCATAATCATAATCATAATCATTTATATATATTTACTGGATATATTTTGAATGTCGAATCTCGCGTGATTAGTAGTTACTAATATCTGTTATGCAGTTGCATAACAGATAACTATATATAAATATTGGGTTCGATAAATAATGGTTATGTATAAAACGCGAAGATATTCTAACCTTGCGAGCCATGAACTACGTTTCAGAGAGAAACAGCATGTTATCGGCCAGCGATAACAATATTCATCTCCTGTCACGTTACCACAATTTTAGGAAACACAACACTTACTACCTATACCTTGTTTTTAGCATTAGAAAAAGGGTTAACAATTTTGACAAGTCTTTTTATAGAATAACGCTTCTAACAAAAAGTAACTATTACTTATGAAACCAAAATAATGTAATACCTATATGGACATACCTATTGCTACATAACTGTAACATATTTACTAGGACTTATTTTTTTGTGTTTCAAAAGTGTTTTAAATGTAAAGACACGTTAAGCTTCCACCCTTTTTGTAATGCTAAAAAAACACAAGGTATAATCTGGAACAATATCAGTAAAACTTTTGCATGCCCATCAAAGAACAATATATTCAAATCTTACACTATATTTCACTAGCTGTATTTTTTTTCTAATACCGGAGAGGGTAACCGTTATTCTCTTCTATTTCTTTCAGCCTCCTTTTCATGCTAGCTACCAAGTTTGAGCATATGTCAGTATTCCTCATAAGTTCCCACGTTCTATAGACTTCTTCATCAAGGTTTTGTTTTGATTTGACCTGATCGGGGTCCCAGTTGAGCACCATTTGACCCCATAAATTTTCAATTGGGTTCAGGTCAGGGCTCTTAGATGGCCAGTCGAAAACTGTAATGTCTGGTTGAGATTCTAACCACTGTTGGACTATCCGTGAGCGATGCACTGCACTATTGTCTTGCACAAAAAAGATTTGCCCTTCAGGGTATGCGACACGAACTGATGGTAGCATCACGTCTCGTAATATTTCCAGGTATCGTTTGCTGTTCATCCGCCCTCCAACTTCCACGAGCTCACCTGGACCCATAGACGACATCCACCCAAAATACGCTGAAAAAAGCAATATATTGTAATACTTATACAACAAAATGTGTATAAAAATTGATGAAATATATGAGATTAATTAATAGGGACCATCTAAAATGCGTCATAAATATTTGTGGCTTTCCGCCACAGAAACCCTTGTGCTTCAAGTGCCTCATTTCAACAAAATTCAGATAAAAAGCATAAGGACCTTTCTATGCTGGAAAGCCACATTTTATTTATACTTCTAGTCAAAACGAGTTATTTGAGTAAGTTGTAGAATGAGTTATTTACCTAATGTTATTCTTCCGCTTGTTCTCAAGTCTAGCACGTTTTTGGGGTTATATCGTTCCCCTCTCCTTCGCCACAAAATTTTTCGTCCATCTTTGTCGGATTTGAAGCATTTTTCATCCGAAAAAATTACGATCTGGTTCTCCCAGTCGAAATCCTCATATTTTTTGGCAAAACTAAGACGATCGTCGCGATGCTTATTAGACAAACTTATTTTTTTTGCTGGTTTATAATGGTGTATCTGGGCAGCGTGCAAATGTCTTCTGACAGTGCTAAGAGATACCCCAAATGTCTCAGCTGTTGAGCGAGTTGTAGTAAATGGAGCGTCGGTATGAATTTGCACAATACTACGGTGCCGCTGAGATTCCTCTGTGTAGGCAGAAGGACGAGGGCCTTGCCGATCTTCTTTAACGTCACCCGTTCTTTCATACCGCCTTAGCCATTTGCGAACCGTGTTCCTCTGCCAATAAAAAAACACAATTTAAACGTAATAGGTCTATTAACAAAACATGGCCAATGAAATGGAGTAAACTCTAAGTAACTCACCGCTATATTCATTTCTCGTGCAATTTTTTTAATACTCTGGTTTAGTTCCCGAAGCACTACAATTTTCGATCTCATAAAAGACTTTAATCGAACCATTTTAAAACACAGTTGACACAAGTTTTCGGACAAGTCGAGAATAATATGTATAAAACAACGTTACTACTTCGGCACACCTAGAATAGACGTAAAGATAACGGTAATGATTTGCGGCGGATGCGAATTATTACAAAGTTACCCTAAAACTCAATTGTAATTAAAAAAATGCGAAACGGGATATTCATACTAAATTCAACCTAAACACATATTTAGTTAAAGATGTTATTATTCACTTTCGGATTCGGATATGAGGGTAGAGAAATAATAATAAACAAAGACAAGACTATATTAAGTATCTATGACTAAGACAAGGACGCATCGACATACGAGTAAGTATTAACTTCCACCTTTACGATTTGACGATAGTGATTCATATTTTCGCAAGTAATAATATGTGTTCGGTGGCTCAATGGTATTAGTGACGGACTAATGTAAGAACATGTAGTCTTAATAACAGCCGTGAGGTCCGAGGATCGATTCCCAACAACGGTTGGAGACAAAAGGGAAAAATGACTTTTTGAAATAATATGATGCTTGATACAGCTGTGGCGATGTTGAACTAATGTTTCGACGTTGCCGTGTGAGCTATAGTTTTAACACCAGGGGGGTCACGTTTCTCTGACGCTGACTGTACACATTTAAAATATGGATAACCATATATGTATGAATCTGTATCTTCATTATATATTAAAGTGTTATCTTCGAAAATATGCGTTTCGTTAATTTCAATGATATCTGTATATTCTACTATATTATGTTTAATTTCATGTTTAAGATTACAATAGTTCAAACACATACCTGCTGGTTCTGTACACATATAATCAATTCTTGTAAACAACACGGCACCTGTGATATATGGTATTTCATTTAAAGTTCTCAATTTTAGTGTCGCCTTTATTGGTTTGATATTTTCACAGCTGAGTATATCAGGTAAAGTTAAACTTATATCTATTTCGTCTCAATTTTGGACCACAGTCTATTCTGGTATGGTTCATCATAGAAGATATTGCCACGCAGCCTTTCAATCTAGTTGAGCAATTACTGATATGGAAGATTGATCATTCAGTTGTGGTGTGAGCTACGCCTTGCCCTCTCACGTGTATACCGCTCCACTATATAAGCTGCTACTTATGTTATATTTGATGTGTTACCGGCTAGGAGAAGGAGGTTTATTAGTGATACACGCAACGGTTGGACATCAATTGTAACTGTTTCAACATCTTTGTCATGTCTGTTTTTGTCTTTACATTATCATTTGTTTTTTTTTTTGCTTATGGCTATGGGCTACGTTATATATTTAAATGATATTGGATTATAAATGTATACAAACAAAATTATATACCCTTAATCTGCGGAGACGGTCCTTGTAATTCCTGATTTTCTTGTTTAGCATTTTAAAATTATAGTGAGGTTCATCATTCATACACAGTATCAAAAGATCTAGATGGGCAAGTTCGGTTAGAAATTCATCACCATGATATAAATTATTACTGTCCCAAATTATTAGGAATTTCAATATTTTGTAGTCAATTTTTTCGCATTTTTGAATAGTGTACACTTCACAAACACAAGCATGCACTTCAAATGAGGGTTGAATTACAGTCTGTCAATCTAGTTTAGCAATTACCGATATGGAAGATTGATCATTCAATTGTAGTGTGAGCTACGCCTTACCCTCACACGTGTATACCGCTCCACTATATAAACTGCTACTTATGTTATATTCTTTGCTGGCATTTTCGTCGACATTCCATATTAAAATATCTGAATAGCTAACCTGACAATATTTACTCGCATAATCACAATTATTTGTATTTGCTATATTACTTAACATTCTTTCTTTGCGATAATTAACACGACCATTCGTTGTTTTTATATGTTTTTGAGTTTCTGTATCTCATGCTTTCTTTCGGGTTATCCGAAGCTCAGTAACGGCAATTTTGTTTGTTTACATAGCCGTCAAGATGAAAATGAGCTTCGTCGCTGAAGAAGATGTTTCCCATACGACGATTTGACGCAAGCTTTTTCTATCACAAGAAATGTTTTTGTTTTAGCGTTAAACAGTTTTGTGATAATAATTAAGAGATTATTAAATACATATAATCATGTACTTAATATAAATATAATTGCGGTGACGGTCCTTGAAATTTCTGATTTTCTTGTTTAACATTTTAAAATTATAGTGAGGTTCGTCATTCATACACAGTATCAAAAGATGTAGACGGGCAAGTTCGGTTAGAAATTCATCACCATGATATAAATTATTACTGTCCCTAATTATTGGGAATTTCAATATTTTGTAGTAATTTTTTTTGCATTTTTGAATAGTGTACGCTTCACAAACACAAGCAAGCACTTTAAATGAGGGTTGAGGTACAGTCTGTCAATCTAGTTAAGCAATTACTGATATGGAAGATTGATCAATCAATTGTGGTGTGAGCTACGCCTTACCCTTACACGTGTATACCGTGTAATGTATACACGTGTTTACGTGTGTTACCTCAGGACGGAGCGTAGGTTAGTTAGGTACATTAGACCTCTAGTGTAACCTACCGAAGATTACTAATTGAATATTTTCACTCATAATAGATATCAAAAAGTCTCAAGTTACTGCAGTTTTGTTGCGCTTAATTTGCGTATTTCTATTCTACACGTTTGAGAATACGGTTTATTATTATAAATAGAAAATGCCTCTTGGCATTAAGTTCGTCTTTTGTATATTAAGTTTTTCTTTTGTGCAAGAATGTTTACACGGTTGCATGCTTCAGCGATTTCATTTGCTTGGGTTTGGTTCATTAACCTTATATCTATTGGGAATTTCATCCATTCTACAACCTTACTCTCTTGGTACCATCCATCTTCATATTGTTGGTCCTCTACTATCTGCAAAGTACAAGCTAGAGGAGACATGTGGTTGAGAGCCTGGTGGTTACTCCGAGCTCTTTGAGTACATTCCGTTCCGTATATTGCGTAGATTCCGTAACTACAGTTTCCAATTGCTCGTTTTTTATCGGCTTTGGGACAATAGACGAACAATCAGATCTTGTGTACGTTTGGGTGCTTACAGTTTTATGTTTTTTCTGATATTGCTTCAGATTCAGGGTTTTCGCAATCTCGTGCGAAATGTTCTTGTTGGTGTTTAGCTTTTTTAAGTCCCTATTAATCACTGTCACGAATTCGCCCCTATTGTGACAATTTTTATCCACAAAGAATCGAGGGAAAATGTGGATATTCTCCTCGATGTACTTTCGGATACCCTCTTGTGTGCATGAAAGTACAAGCTAGAGGAGACATGTGGATGAGAGCCTGGTGGTTACTCCGAGCTCTTTGAGTACATTCCGTTCCGTATATTGAGTACATTCCGTTCCGTATATTGCGTACATTCCGTAACTACAGTTTCCAATTGCTCGTCTTTTATAGGCTATGGGACAAAAGACGAACAATCGGATCTTGTGTACGTTTGACTGCTTGCCGTTTTGTGTTTTTTCTGATATTGCTTTTAAATTTAAAGTTTTCGCAATGTCGTGCGAAATGTTCTTATTACTGTCCAGTTTTTTCAAACCACTGTCACAAACTCGCCCGGTTGGTGACAATTCTTATCGACGAAGTATCGGGGGAAAATGTGGATGTTTTCCCCGATGTCTTTTCGAATGTCCCTGTGCATGTATGTAACTGATGCACACACAGTTTCGTTATTTTAACAGCCAAACAACTCGGCTGCACATGGGATTTGATTGCTGCATTTTTATTTTTTGTAAGCTTGTAATAATCCTTGTCGTCGAACGTCAGACAGCCAAGGACAGCCTCGTGTGCAACAAAATGTTGGGCAGCCGCGAGCACTCGAAACAGATGGTCGACCGACAGATGGAGGACAAAGGTTCCGGTGAAGCTAGAAAGTTTGGATGTAGTATGGATGGGGATACAGGGCGATTCGACACGTACTTGCCTATCTTGCTTTGCACGATACGTTTGGGCGGGCTTTTTGCAGCTTCAGTTGGCAGGTTTGCTGCCAAAACACTAAACGGAATTGGCGCATCAGCACTCACCGGCTTTAAAAATATATTTCTTGACACTCGTATTGCCGACGAGTGCGCGATTTCTGTTCCGGGTAATGTAATATCCGCCGAAGAAGCTGCAATTGCTGCAGTTTCTACGGCTTCTGCGGCAATTTGTTTGTAGTCCAATACCACAGGATCCAATTGCTCGTCTTTTATCGGCTTTGGGACAATCGGATACTGTGTACGTTTGGGTGCTTACAGTTTTATGTTTTTTCTGATATTGCTTCAGATTCAGGGTTTTCGCAATCTCGTGCGAAATGTTCTTGTTGGTGTCCAGCTTTTTTAAGTCCCTAATCACTGTCACGAATTCGCCCCTATTGTGACAATTTTTATCCACAAAGAATCGAGGGAAAATGTGGATATTCTCCTCGATGTACTTTCGGACACCCTCTTGTGTGCATGAATCTAAGCCATGCACACACAATTTTGCTATTTTCACAGCCAAACACTTCGGCTGCACAATTACCTCTGAAGTCGACACCTGGGATTTGCTTGCAGAATTTTTATTTTTTGTCAGCTTATAATAATCTTGGGTGTCGAACTTCAGACAGCCAAGGACAGCCTCGTGTGCAACAAAATGTTGGGCAGCCGCGAGCACTCGAAACAGATGGTCGACCGACAGATGGAGGACAAAGGTTCTGGTGAAGCTAGAAAGTTTGGATGTAGTATGGATGGGGATACAGGGCGATTCGACACGTACTTGCCTATCTTGCTTTGCACGATACGTTTGGACGGGCTTTTTGCAGCTTCAGTTGGCAGGTTTGCTGCCAAAACACTAAACGGAATTGGCGCATCAGCACTCACCGGCTTTAAAAATATATTTCTTGACACTCGTATTGCCGACGAGTGCGCGATTTCTGTTCCGGGTTATGTAATATCCGCCGAAGAAGCTGCAATTGCTGCAGTTTCTACAGCTGCTGCAGGTTTTGCAGCTGTTGCAGCTGCTGCAGTTTCTACGGCTTCTGCGGCAATTTGTTTGTAGTCCAATACCACAGGATCCAATTGCTCGTCTTTTATCGGCTTTGGGACAATCGGATCTTGTGTACGTTTGGGTGCTTACAGTTTTATGTTTTTTCTGATATTGCTTCAGATTCAGGGTTTTCGCAATCTCGTGCGAAATGTTCTTGTTGGTGTCCAGCTTTTTTAAGTCCCTAATCACTGTCACGAATTCGCCCCTATTGTGACAATTTTTATCCACAAAGAATCGAGGGAAAATGTGGATATTCTCCTCGATGTACTTTCGGACACCATCTTGTGTGCATGAATCTAAGCCATGCACACACAATTTTGCTATTTTCACAGCCAAACACTTCGGCTGCACAATTACCTCTGAAGTCGACACCTGGGATTTGCTTGCTGAATTTTTATTTTTTGTCAGCTTATAATAATCATGGGTGTCGAACTTCAGACAGCCAAGGACAGCCTCGTGTGCAACAAAATGTTGGGCAGCCGCGAGCACTCGAAACAGATGGTCGACCGACAGATGGAGGACAAAGGTTCTGGTGAAGCTAGAAAGTTTGGATTTAGTATGGATGGGGATACAGGGCGATTCGACACGTACTTGCCTATCTTGCTTTGCACGATACGTTTGGGCGGGCTTTTTGCAGCTTCAGTTGGCAGGTTTGCTGCCAAAACACTAAACGGAATTGGCGCATCAGCACTCACCGGCTTTAAAAATATATTTCTTGACACTCGTATTGCCGACGAGTGCGCGATTTCTGTTCCGGGTTATGTAATATCCGCCGAAGAAGCTGCAATTGCTGCAGTTTCTACAGCTGCTGCAGGTTTTGCAGCTGCTGCAGTTTCTACGGCTTCTGCGGCAATTTGTTTGTAGTCCAATACCACAGGATCCAATTGCTCGTCTTTTATCGGCTTTGGGACAATCGGATCTTGTGTACGTTTGGGTGCTTAGAGTTTTATGTTTTTTCTGATATTGCTTCAGATTCAGGGTTTTCGCAATCTCGTGCGAAATGTTCTTGTTGGTGTCCAGCTTTTTTAAGTCCCTAATCACTGTCACGAATTCGCCCCTATTGTGACAATTTTTATCCACAAAGAATCGAGGGAAAATGTGGATATTCTCCTCGATGTACTTTCGGACACCATCTTGTGTGCATGAATCTAAGCCATGCACACACAATTTTGCTATTTTCACAGCCAAACACTTCGGCTGCACAATTACCTCTGAAGTCGACACCTGGGATTTGCTTGCTGAATTTTTATTTCTTGTCAGCTTATAATAATCATGGGTGTCGAACTTCAGACAGCCAAGGACAGCCTCGTGTGCAACAAAATGTTGGGCAGCCGCGAGCACTCGAAACAGATGGTCGACCGACAGATGGAGGACAAAGGTTCTGGTGAAGCTAGAAAGTTTGGATTTAGTATGGATGGGGATACAGGGCGATTCGACACGTACTTGCCTATCTTGCTTTGCACGATACGTTTGGGCGGGCTTTTTGCAGCTTCAGTTGGCAGGTTTGCTGCCAAAACACTAAACGGAATTGGCGCATCAGCACTCACCGGCTTTAAAAATATATTTCTTGACACTCGTATTGCCGACGAGTGCGCGATTTCTGTTCCGGGTTATGTAATATCCGCCGAAGAAGCTGCAATTGCTGCAGTTTCTACAGCTGCTGCAGGTTTTGCAGCTGTTGCAGCTGCTGCAGTTTCTACGGCTTCTGCGGCAATTTGTTTGTAGTCCAATACCACAGGATCCAATTGCTCGTCTTTTATCGGCTTTGGGACAATCGGATCTTGTGTACGTTTGGGTGCTTACAGTTTTATGTTTTTTTCTGATATTGCTTCAGATTCAGGGTTTTCGCAATCTCGTGCGAAATGTTCTTGTTGGTGTCCAGCTTTTTTAAGTCCCTAATCACTGTCACGAATTCGCCCCTATAGTGACAATTTTTATGCACAAAGAATCGAGGGAAAATGTGGATATGGGTGGTTCCATGAAAGTTGGGTAACTATTGGACAATTTTTGCAAGAGCTGTTTTTTAAATGCCTACAAAAAACATTATCATCTATTGGCCAAGTGTAACCACCCATAATATCGTCCTATTACTGCAAATACCTATTAAGTGCAAAAATCGTGTTTTGAGATAATGACAATTGAATGTTTGGATGTTTTTTTCTATGTAAAAATATGAACAAATTTACACTGTATTTATAAATTCTTAAGCATAATTTTATCTAGTTTACTACCAAATCATGCAAAAGATTCAGGTTGTGTATAATTGACGATAAAAACAGGATTAAAATGAAATAGTCGCGCACTTAATAGGTTTTGCCTGTAGAAATACACTTTGGTATATATCCCTCAGGAATGCATTTACACCTACATATCTATTAGATTTGGCTTTACTTTACATAAAATGTATCTACCAGCCACAAAATAATAGTAAATACCTATAGGTTTTCCTTTTTTTTTCGATTTAACTGAAATTCGACCAAAGTATAAGTGGTTTTACCTGTAAAAAATATTGGAATTTCTTATTGTTAGCTCCATCGTTTTACTGAATATTACTGATTGCAGTGTTTTGACAAAAGAAAATAGTTGTTTGCACGTAGTAATAATTTGTTGGTATTTGAAATGAATAAACTGAAATTTTATCAATGTATCTTGGTTATTTAATCATAAAATAATATGCTACAAAAAGTTAACAATCGTCTTCATCACTGCTGGATTCTAATGCTGCAACATCCGGAATTCGGTCAATAACATCATTTTCACAGTTAAGCGAGCGAAATCAACCGTGATATTCTTCAGGAATGACGCCTTTATCGCAAAGACTGAGTAAATCCTTTTTCTTTGCTGCAGAGATCGCCGAGAGTTTATCGTATTTTTTTTCTAAACCCCGACTAAGAAATGCTTCAGGAGTCGGAGGTGGTTCCACAGAGTTGGGATTCGTTGCGTTGGTACCTTGTCCTGTACCGAGAGCCAGATTAGGGAGTCGCCGTAGCATATTATTTTATGATTAAATAACCAAGATACATTGATAAAATTTCAGTTTATTCATTTCAAATACCAACAAATTATTACTACGTGCTAACAACTACCTACTTTCTTTAGTGATAACACTGTAATCAGTAATATTCAGTAAAATTATGGAGCTTACAATAAGAAAATCCAATATTTTTTACAGGTAAAACCACTTATACTTTAAGTTAGCTACTGTGCGAAGCTAGTATTAAGCGCACTTAGTAGGGTCTGCCTGTACAACTACATGTTAACATTGGAATAAAGTTACATGCAAAACCTACTAAGTCACTGTACAGATTTTTGGCAGAAAGATATTGCAGTTTAATGAACACGTAGATCTTCAGACAAAACAATATAAAGATGTTTAGTATATTTAGCTTGGCAAAAATAAATCATTTGTTGGATAATCTTTTACGCAAATACCAAATATGTATACATAGAAGCTACTTTTAGAATATACAACGGTTATAATTTGATAAAATGATTATAGAAAAACACGTTAAAACCTGGTAACAGTTTTTACTTGGAGGAGAACACATGAATCATTGTGTTATCATACACATTTCAATTTCTTCCAGTACATAATGCTACCAAATCATCAATATGTTGCCTTACGCTCGAGCTATCTTCGGAACGAAAGGTAGTATCAAAAAATGGGTTTTACCAGTTTGTAAAGCTTGAAAAATTAATTCTAAAGGTCTAATAAAACCCCTTTCGTCATAAAGTCACTTAATAGGTATTTGCAGTAATAGGACGATATATATTCAAAGGGGCCAGTCGATTTAATAAGGATTTAAGGAGAAATTAAGGATTTTCTAAAAACTGCGATCTAGGGACTGACGGTCTAGGATAGGGACTGACGCTTTTTTTATAAAAACACATGTTTGCTGCTTTGAAACACTATTTACTTAAAAAAAAAGGAAAGGGTACTACTATACTGTAAGTAAAGCAGTTAAAAATCAGACAAACGTATATTAATAATTACTTATATCTATTGAGATCACGTTTAGGTGAGGTAAAGTTATCTGACACATTAAGCACCGTCTTAATTGGACAATTAACATTAAACAACATTTCTTAGATGTTTGTTGAAATGGATGAAACTTAACGTTATCTTCTAATTCTTATTATTACAAATTACAACATAAAGCATCTTCTAAAATTAACTTAAAGACATTTCTTTAAAAAAAAAACAGAAACATAACATTCTTAAGCTCTTCTCATAAAGATAAACAGGATTTTTGAGTTTGTACTTTATAATTACTCTCTTAGCAATCAAAATAGTGACTAAGGTAAAGTCTACATATTTCTCATACACATTAATAGGGTTTTCAAATTTATACAATACTGTTTTTCGTTTCAGAGTTCTGATCGGAACTGGCAATTTTCCCACTACATCTTCATAAGGCACATCAGCCACATCACATCATTTTTGTTAGTATAAACAACTACTGTATGTAGCGATATTTGTGTACGAGAACCACCAAAGTGGTACGCTTGAATTTCTTGGTTGCATTTTGTTGTGTAATTTTCAGAGAAGTCCATGTGAATAACGACGTCTTTTTCTGTTACTGAATCTTTAATAGATTTCATAGTAGTGTATTGATGGGTAATGTTCCTTTCATGTTGAAATAATTTTGGAAGGTCCTGATCTTCTAATTGCATGATTAAATCAAGAGGTTTTATGCTATGTGCTTCTGTTTTGTATTTGGTGACATATCGTTCTTTTTTAGTTTTTATATCCGTAATCAACTCCTTAACGTGCTTCCATTGCTTGACCTCAATTTCGTTACTGTTATCGAATTCGGCATATGGTAAAATCTTCCTTGAGCAGCCATCGCACATTCTTGTCAAACAGTCCTCGGAGTAACGATCACAGCAAGTTGCTTCTAGTGCACATTGATAGGTTGAAAAGCTCAAAATGTTGTTGGTTTTTAAAGCCTCCAATTTCAAGTCAATATTCGCGTGTGTAACACAAACACAAGTGTCACAGTCCTTAAGCTTCGGCACGACAACCCAAAACGGGCGCAGTTGGCAGAATAAAGAATACCCAATCACCATAGCGTTTGTCTTGAGAAACTTTTGGTGCAACCTCTTTAAGGAATCATGCAAGTACCGCTTTTGCTTTTTGACATTTTTGCGAGTGATACATTCCTTTTTACCTGCTGCACACCAGCTATTGATGTCCTCTTCGTAGAATCTGTGAATAATCTCTACCACTCTATTGTGGTTCTTTTTAGCAACGGATTTTGTACGATTGAATCCCATTTTTTTGTATGTCACAGCTTTGTTTCCAAATCTCCATATTTTATATTTTTTTGACACTTGCCCTGACCAAATATTCTTCAAATTAGCCTCTTCCTTAAATGTTCTGGCCTCAACTTGTTTATTTAGTATTTCAGTTTCAATAACCTCACCAAACAAAGCTTTTTTCACCAATTCTGCCTTCTTACTAGGATCGTTTGCTAGTTGTTCAATTTTACTTCTTGGTGATAACACTTTGTTTACTTTCTTCAGTGAGTTTTTTAGCCTGTGCATTTTTTGTCGTTGGTTGGCAAGTCTTTTTCTTAAGTTAGCGATTAAGGAGTTCTGCTTCTTCGCTATCCTATTTCTCATCTTTCGTTGATTAATGCTTCTTCTTTGAGCTTCGGCTTTATTAGACTTAATCGCGTTTTGAAAATTATCGGGTTGTTGATTTAGAAGTCCTAATTCTTCTTGAATACCTGGCTCATTTTCTCCTTCAGATGATGGTGGCGTATTGTGATCCATGTATTGTGAAGTATTCTTGTGAACTTTTTGTTTTGCTCTATAATTTGATGTGTGAATCAGCCAGCTTTTTCGTGCTTTTCTATGTTCACGTGGAGTCATAACCTTTACACATTTTCTTTGGCCATTTTCTTTTTTTTTTAGATACTTTAATCGCTCTTTTTCTTTGTATGCCGCTAATAAATCTGGGTCATTTTTTACTTTTTCTAGCCTTTTTTTTGCGTGTTCAGACTTCTTTTTCACTTTGTCTTCTTTAGATATAGGATTTTTCTTTCTTGACGCCATATTCTAGAAAGTGTTAGATTTTTTGACTAAATTTTTATTAAGTCTGCCTAATATAAACGTGATTTAATTTTTATGCCTAATAAATTGTGTGAATTATCACAGAAATGTTACAATCGTCAGTCCCTAGTCATAACGTCAGTCCCTAGCCAGTTACATGACCAGGGACTGACGGTCTAGGGACTGACTAATACAAGCAAAATCGCACATAACTTGTGATTAATCATTTTCAACCAAACCAAAGGAGCACTCACACAACAATGCACACAATACAAGTAACATGCAATAGATAACGGGAATAATAACTCATTACTTCAGATTTAATAACTTACCTAGGGACTGAAAAAGCGACTGGAACAGCACGTGTTTACGCTCCAATGACGCCGATCGCACTGACAACAAGATGGCCGACGCGCTACGTGTCATGTACGCGGCTAACTTCACGTTGATACTTTTGAATGGCGTGGTGGTACGGAACGGTTTTGGCTTGAGTGCCGCGTATTTTTAAATTTTAGTAGTGGCTAGGGACTGACATTAATTAAATATGACAATATTAGTGCACAAAAATTGTAACGATAAATATTACTTTTATTTAATAAAATGTTACGAGGTGTTACGTTATGTAATGTAAAGTGATATTAGCACAAATAAACGAGCGATTTCGGCGTATATCACCAAATTAAAAAAGAACATAATCTAAAATTTGGAAATGAGACAGGGCTAGGGACTGACATTTGAGACATATGAACATTATTTTCTATAATAAATAACATAGTGATCAATTAAAAAACGAGTGACCCGAATAAACAGCTTTTATATTGAATCCCTATTACATAAAATATCTAACATGTTTAATATGAAACTATGAAAACTTCTGAAACACAAAGTTAACCGGGTTTCATGGAATCACCCATATTCTCCTCGATGTACTTTCGGATACCCTCTTGTGTGCATGAATCTAAGCCATGTACACACAATTTTGCTATTTTCACAGCCAAACACTTCGGCTGCACAATTACCTCTGACGTCGACACCTGGGATTTTATGGCTGAATTTTTATTTTTTGTCAGCTTATAATAATCTTGGGTGTCGAACGTCAGACCGCCAAAGACAGCCTCGTGTGCAGCGAAGTGTTGGGCAGCCGCGAGCACTCGAAAGAGATGGTCGACTGTGTTACTATCTGGCCTCTGCGTACCAAGCTCCTTGTACAGTCAGCGTCAGAGAGACGTGACCCCCCTAATAGCAGTATAGAAACTGTACAATAATTTCGTCATCACACGTAGTGTTTGCGTAGCTGTGTGGTTTCATAAGCGGACTAAAGATCCTAAGAAACCGGGTTCGAGACCGATCAAAGCACTTAGAATCTTTTTGGTTTTTTCTTTGTTAGCATACCTGTATTATTAAGTTCAGAACTATTGAAAACTGAATACGGGTAATATCAAATATTATAGTAAAAATAGGAAAAATTAAAATAAAAACAATCTTAAAAACACTGTATTTTATTGGTATTTTACTAACGTTAAGCACAAGTCATTACACCAGTTTCTTTTTTCGAACTGTCAAAACGATTTGCCGCTGTGGAATTTATATGAAACATTATAAAATGACGTCACGGTCAATTTACCTACTCTTTATTTTATACTTCTATACGATTTATAAAATAGAAAGTATGACTAAAATAACTATGCATAACAGCTGCATTGTAAGCATATTTGTCTTTTAATAGTAAATAAACAACAATATTATAGTGCGAGTTAATTAAAATTGTGGTATGTTACATGGGCTGCGAATATAGCTGTCTTAATAAGTAATAGCAAGTAACAGGAAGGGAACCGGAGGGGAAATCCCTAGGATACTGTCTATTGAATATAGGCTAGTGGCTGTATGTTGTCTTTGCCTTACAACATCAGAATGACTGAGTCATGAAAGTCCAGACAGGATCATAATCATAATCATAATCATTTATATATATTTACTGGATATATTTTGAATGTCGAATCTCGCGTGATTAGTAGTTACTAATATCTGTTATGCAGTTGCATAACAGATAACTATATATAAATATTGGGTTCGATAAATAATGGTTATGTATAAAACGCGAAGATATTCTAACCTTGCGAGCCATGAACTACGTTTCAGAGAGAAACAGCATGTTATCGGCCAGCGATAACAATATTCATCTCCTGTCACGTTACCACAATTTTAGGAAACACAACACTTACTACCTATACCTTGTTTTTAGCATTAGAAAAAGGGTTAACAATTTTGACAAGTCTTTTTATAGAATAACGCTTCTAACAAAAAGTAACTATTACTTATGAAACCAAAATAATGTAATACCTATATGGACATACCTATTGCTACATAACTGTAACATATTTACTAGGACTTATTTTTTTGTGTTTCAAAAGTGTTTTAAATGTAAAGACACGTTAAGCTTCCACCCTTTTTGTAATGCTAAAAAAACACAAGGTATAATCTGGAACAATATCAGTAAAACTTTTGCATGCCCATCAAAGAACAATATATTCAAATCTTACACTATATTTCACTAGCTGTATTTTTTTTCTAATACCGGAGAGGGTAACCGTTATTCTCTTCTATTTCTTTCAGCCTCCTTTTCATGCTAGCTACCAAGTTTGAGCATATGTCAGTATTCCTCATAAGTTCCCACGTTCTATAGACTTCTTCATCAAGGTTTTGTTTTGATTTGACCTGATCGGGGTCCCAGTTGAGCACCATTTGACCCCATAAATTTTCAATTGGGTTCAGGTCAGGGCTCTTAGATGGCCAGTCGAAAACTGTAATGTCTGGTTGAGATTCTAACCACTGTTGGACTATCCGTGAGCGATGCACTGCACTATTGTCTTGCACAAAAAAGATTTGCCCTTCAGGGTATGCGACACGAACTGATGGTAGCATCACGTCTCGTAATATTTCCAGGTATCGTTTGCTGTTCATCCGCCCTCCAACTTCCACGAGCTCACCTGGACCCATAGACGACATCCACCCAAAATACGCTGAAAAAAGCAATATATTGTAATACTTATACAACAAAATGTGTATAAAAATTGATGAAATATATGAGATTAATTAATAGGGACCATCTAAAATGCGTCATAAATATTTGTGGCTTTCCGCCACAGAAACCCTTGTGCTTCAAGTGCCTCATTTCAACAAAATTCAGATAAAAAGCATAAGGACCTTTCTATGCTGGAAAGCCACATTTTATTTATACTTCTAGTCAAAACGAGTTATTTGAGTAAGTTGTAGAATGAGTTATTTACCTAATGTTATTCTTCCGCTTGTTCTCAAGTCTAGCACGTTTTTGGGGTTATATCGTTCCCCTCTCCTTCGCCACAAAATTTTTCGTCCATCTTTGTCGGATTTGAAGCATTTTTCATCCGAAAAAATTACGATCTGGTTCTCCCAGTCGAAATCCTCATATTTTTTGGCAAAACTAAGACGATCGTCGCGATGCTTATTAGACAAACTTATTTTTTTTGCTGGTTTATAATGGTGTATCTGGGCAGCGTGCAAATGTCTTCTGACAGTGCTAAGAGATACCCCAAATGTCTCAGCTGTTGAGCGAGTTGTAGTAAATGGAGCGTCGGTATGAATTTGCACAATACTACGGTGCCGCTGAGATTCCTCTGTGTAGGCAGAAGGACGAGGGCCTTGCCGATCTTCTTTAACGTCACCCGTTCTTTCATACCGCCTTAGCCATTTGCGAACCGTGTTCCTCTGCCAATAAAAAAACACAATTTAAACGTAATAGGTCTATTAACAAAACATGGCCAATGAAATGGAGTAAACTCTAAGTAACTCACCGCTATATTCATTTCTCGTGCAATTTTTTTAATACTCTGGTTTAGTTCCCGAAGCACTACAATTTTCGATCTCATAAAAGACTTTAATCGAACCATTTTAAAACACAGTTGACACAAGTTTTCGGACAAGTCGAGAATAATATGTATAAAACAACGTTACTACTTCGGCACACCTAGAATAGACGTAAAGATAACGGTAATGATTTGCGGCGGATGCGAATTATTACAAAGTTACCCTAAAACTCAATTGTAATTAAAAAAATGCGAAACGGGATATTCATACTAAATTCAACCTAAACACATATTTAGTTAAAGATGTTATTATTCACTTTCGGATTCGGATATGAGGGTAGAGAAATAATAATAAACAAAGACAAGACTATATTAAGTATCTATGACTAAGACAAGGACGCATCGACATACGAGTAAGTATTAACTTCCACCTTTACGATTTGACGATAGTGATTCATATTTTCGCAAGTAATAATATGTGTTCGGTGGCTCAATGGTATTAGTGACGGACTAATGTAAGAACATGTAGTCTTAATAACAGCCGTGAGGTCCGAGGATCGATTCCCAACAACGGTTGGAGACAAAAGGGAAAAATGACTTTTTGAAATAATATGATGCTTGATACAGCTGTGGCGATGTTGAACTAATGTTTCGACGTTGCCGTGTGAGCTATAGTTTTAACACCAGGGGGGTCACGTTTCTCTGACGCTGACTGTACACATTTAAAATATGGATAACCATATATGTATGAATCTGTATCTTCATTATATATTAAAGTGTTATCTTCGAAAATATGCGTTTCGTTAATTTCAATGATATCTGTATATTCTACTATATTATGTTTAATTTCATGTTTAAGATTACAATAGTTCAAACACATACCTGCTGGTTCTGTACACATATAATCAATTCTTGTAAACAACACGGCACCTGTGATATATGGTATTTCATTTAAAGTTCTCAATTTTAGTGTCGCCTTTATTGGTTTGATATTTTCACAGCTGAGTATATCAGGTAAAGTTAAACTTATATCTATTTCGTCTCAATTTTGGACCACAGTCTATTCTGGTATGGTTCATCATAGAAGATATTGCCACGCAGCCTTTCAATCTAGTTGAGCAATTACTGATATGGAAGATTGATCATTCAGTTGTGGTGTGAGCTACGCCTTGCCCTCTCACGTGTATACCGCTCCACTATATAAGCTGCTACTTATGTTATATTTGATGTGTTACCGGCTAGGAGAAGGAGGTTTATTAGTGATACACGCAACGGTTGGACATCAATTGTAACTGTTTCAACATCTTTGTCATGTCTGTTTTTGTCTTTACATTATCATTTGTTTTTTTTTTTGCTTATGGCTATGGGCTACGTTATATATTTAAATGATATTGGATTATAAATGTATACAAACAAAATTATATACCCTTAATCTGCGGAGACGGTCCTTGTAATTCCTGATTTTCTTGTTTAGCATTTTAAAATTATAGTGAGGTTCATCATTCATACACAGTATCAAAAGATCTAGATGGGCAAGTTCGGTTAGAAATTCATCACCATGATATAAATTATTACTGTCCCAAATTATTAGGAATTTCAATATTTTGTAGTCAATTTTTTCGCATTTTTGAATAGTGTACACTTCACAAACACAAGCATGCACTTCAAATGAGGGTTGAATTACAGTCTGTCAATCTAGTTTAGCAATTACCGATATGGAAGATTGATCATTCAATTGTAGTGTGAGCTACGCCTTACCCTCACACGTGTATACCGCTCCACTATATAAACTGCTACTTATGTTATATTCTTTGCTGGCATTTTCGTCGACATTCCATATTAAAATATCTGAATAGCTAACCTGACAATATTTACTCGCATAATCACAATTATTTGTATTTGCTATATTACTTAACATTCTTTCTTTGCGATAATTAACACGACCATTCGTTGTTTTTATATGTTTTTGAGTTTCTGTATCTCATGCTTTCTTTCGGGTTATCCGAAGCTCAGTAACGGCAATTTTGTTTGTTTACATAGCCGTCAAGATGAAAATGAGCTTCGTCGCTGAAGAAGATGTTTCCCATACGACGATTTGACGCAAGCTTTTTCTATCACAAGAAATGTTTTTGTTTTAGCGTTAAACAGTTTTGTGATAATAATTAAGAGATTATTAAATACATATAATCATGTACTTAATATAAATATAATTGCGGTGACGGTCCTTGAAATTTCTGATTTTCTTGTTTAACATTTTAAAATTATAGTGAGGTTCGTCATTCATACACAGTATCAAAAGATGTAGACGGGCAAGTTCGGTTAGAAATTCATCACCATGATATAAATTATTACTGTCCCTAATTATTGGGAATTTCAATATTTTGTAGTAATTTTTTTTGCATTTTTGAATAGTGTACGCTTCACAAACACAAGCAAGCACTTTAAATGAGGGTTGAGGTACAGTCTGTCAATCTAGTTAAGCAATTACTGATATGGAAGATTGATCAATCAATTGTGGTGTGAGCTACGCCTTACCCTTACACGTGTATACCGTGTAATGTATACACGTGTTTACGTGTGTTACCTCAGGACGGAGCGTAGGTTAGTTAGGTACATTAGACCTCTAGTGTAACCTACCGAAGATTACTAATTGAATATTTTCACTCATAATAGATATCAAAAAGTCTCAAGTTACTGCAGTTTTGTTGCGCTTAATTTGCGTATTTCTATTCTACACGTTTGAGAATACGGTTTATTATTATAAATAGAAAATGCCTCTTGGCATTAAGTTCGTCTTTTGTATATTAAGTTTTTCTTTTGTGCAAGAATGTTTACACGGTTGCATGCTTCAGCGATTTCATTTGCTTGGGTTTGGTTCATTAACCTTATATCTATTGGGAATTTCATCCATTCTACAACCTTACTCTCTTGGTACCATCCATCTTCATATTGTTGGTCCTCTACTATCTGCAAAGTACAAGCTAGAGGAGACATGTGGTTGAGAGCCTGGTGGTTACTCCGAGCTCTTTGAGTACATTCCGTTCCGTATATTGCGTAGATTCCGTAACTACAGTTTCCAATTGCTCGTTTTTTATCGGCTTTGGGACAATAGACGAACAATCAGATCTTGTGTACGTTTGAGTGCTTACAGTTTTATGTTTTTTCTGATATTGCTTCAGATTCAGGGTTTTCGCAATCTCGTGCGAAATGTTCTTGTTGGTGTTTAGCTTTTTTAAGTCCCTATTAATCACTGTCACGAATTCGCCCCTATTGTGACAATTTTTATCCACAAAGAATCGAGGGAAAATGTGGATATTCTCCTCGATGTACTTTCGGATACCCTCTTGTGTGCATGAAAGTACAAGCTAGAGGAGACATGTGGATGAGAGCCTGGTGGTTACTCCGAGCTCTTTGAGTACATTCCGTTCCGTATATTGAGTACATTCCGTTCCGTATATTGCGTACATTCCGTAACTACAGTTTCCAATTGCTCGTCTTTTATAGGCTATGGGACAAAAGACGAACAATCGGATCTTGTGTACGTTTGACTGCTTGCCGTTTTGTGTTTTTTCTGATATTGCTTTTAAATTTAAAGTTTTCGCAATGTCGTGCGAAATGTTCTTATTACTGTCCAGTTTTTTCAAATCCTTAACCACTGTCACAAACTCGCCCGGTTGGTGACAATTCTTATCGACGAAGTATCGGGGGAAAATGTGGATGTTTTCCCCGATGTCTTTTCGAATGTCCCTGTGCATGTATGTAACTGATGCACACACAGTTTCGTTATTTTAACAGCCAAACAACTCGGCTGCACATGGGATTTGATTGCTGCATTTTTATTTTTTGTAAGCTTGTAATAATCCTTGTCGTCGAACGTCAGACAGCCAAGGACAGCCTCGTGTGCAACAAAATGTTGGGCAGCCGCGAGCACTCGAAACAGATGGTCGACCGACAGATGGAGGACAAAGGTTCCGGTGAAGCTAGAAAGTTTGGATGTAGTATGGATGGGGATACAGGGCGATTCGACACGTACTTGCCTATCTTGCTTTGCACGATACGTTTGGGCGGGCTTTTTGCAGCTTCAGTTGGCAGGTTTGCTGCCAAAACACTAAACGGAATTGGCGCATCAGCACTCACCGGCTTTAAAAATATATTTCTTGACACTCGTATTGCCGACGAGTGCGCGATTTCTGTTCCGGGTAATGTAATATCCGCCGAAGAAGCTGCAATTGCTGCAGTTTCTACGGCTTCTGCGGCAATTTGTTTGTAGTCCAATACCACAGGATCCAATTGCTCGTCTTTTATCGGCTTTGGGACAATCGGATACTGTGTACGTTTGGGTGCTTACAGTTTTATGTTTTTTCTGATATTGCTTCAGATTCAGGGTTTTCGCAATCTCGTGCGAAATGTTCTTGTTGGTGTCCAGCTTTTTTAAGTCCCTAATCACTGTCACGAATTCGCCCCTATTGTGACAATTTTTATCCACAAAGAATCGAGGGAAAATGTGGATATTCTCCTCGATGTACTTTCGGACACCCTCTTGTGTGCATGAATCTAAGCCATGCACACACAATTTTGCTATTTTCACAGCCAAACACTTCGGCTGCACAATTACCTCTGAAGTCGACACCTGGGATTTGCTTGCAGAATTTTTATTTTTTGTCAGCTTATAATAATCTTGGGTGTCGAACTTCAGACAGCCAAGGACAGCCTCGTGTGCAACAAAATGTTGGGCAGCCGCGAGCACTCGAAACAGATGGTCGACCGACAGATGGAGGACAAAGGTTCTGGTGAAGCTAGAAAGTTTGGATGTAGTATGGATGGGGATACAGGGCGATTCGACACGTACTTGCCTATCTTGCTTTGCACGATACGTTTGGACGGGCTTTTTGCAGCTTCAGTTGGCAGGTTTGCTGCCAAAACACTAAACGGAATTGGCGCATCAGCACTCACCGGCTTTAAAAATATATTTCTTGACACTCGTATTGCCGACGAGTGCGCGATTTCTGTTCCGGGTTATGTAATATCCGCCGAAGAAGCTGCAATTGCTGCAGTTTCTACAGCTGCTGCAGGTTTTGCAGCTGTTGCAGCTGCTGCAGTTTCTACGGCTTCTGCGGCAATTTGTTTGTAGTCCAATACCACAGGATCCAATTGCTCGTCTTTTATCGGCTTTGGGACAATCGGATCTTGTGTACGTTTGGGTGCTTACAGTTTTATGTTTTTTCTGATATTGCTTCAGATTCAGGGTTTTCGCAATCTCGTGCGAAATGTTCTTGTTGGTGTCCAGCTTTTTTAAGTCCCTAATCACTGTCACGAATTCGCCCCTATTGTGACAATTTTTATCCACAAAGAATCGAGGGAAAATGTGGATATTCTCCTCGATGTACTTTCGGACACCATCTTGTGTGCATGAATCTAAGCCATGCACACACAATTTTGCTATTTTCACAGCCAAACACTTCGGCTGCACAATTACCTCTGAAGTCGACACCTGGGATTTGCTTGCTGAATTTTTATTTCTTGTCAGCTTATAATAATCATGGGTGTCGAACTTCAGACAGCCAAGGACAGCCTCGTGTGCAACAAAATGTTGGGCAGCCGCGAGCACTCGAAACAGATGGTCGACCGACAGATGGAGGACAAAGGTTCTGGTGAAGCTAGAAAGTTTGGATTTAGTATGGATGGGGATACAGGGCGATTCGACACGTACTTGCCTATCTTGCTTTGCACGATACGTTTGGGCGGGCTTTTTGCAGCTTCAGTTGGCAGGTTTGCTGCCAAAACACTAAACGGAATTGGCGCATCAGCACTCACCGGCTTTAAAAATATATTTCTTGACACTCGTATTGCCGACGAGTGCGCGATTTCTGTTCCGGGTTATGTAATATCCGCCGAAGAAGCTGCAATTGCTGCAGTTTCTACAGCTGCTGCAGGTTTTGCAGCTGCTGCAGTTTCTACGGCTTCTGCGGCAATTTGTTTGTAGTCCAATACCACAGGATCCAATTGCTCGTCTTTTATCGGCTTTGGGACAATCGGATCTTGTGTACGTTTGGGTGCTTACAGTTTTATGTTTTTTTCTGATATTGCTTCAGATTCAGGGTTTTCGCAATCTCGTGCGAAATGTTCTTGTTGGTGTCCAGCTTTTTTAAGTCCCTAATCACTGTCACGAATTCGCCCCTATAGTGACAATTTTTATGCACAAAGAATCGAGGGAAAATGTGGATATGGGTGGTTCCATGAAAGTTGGGTAACTATTGGACAATTTTTGCAAGAGCTGTTTTTTAAATGCCTACAAAAAACATTATCATCTATTGGCCAAGTGTAACCACCCATAATATCGTCCTATTACTGCAAATACCTATTAAGTGCAAAAATCGTGTTTTGAGATAATGACAATTGAATGTTTGGATGTTTTTTTCCATGTAAAAATATGAACAAATTTACACTGTATTTATAAATTCTTAAGCATAATTTTATCTAGTTTACTACCAAATCATGCAAAAGATTCAGGTTGTGTATAATTGACGATAAAAACAGGATTAAAATGAAATAGTCGCGCACTTAATAGGTTTTGCCTGTAGAAATACACTTTGGTATATATCCCTCAGGAATGCATTTACACCTACATATCTATTAGATTTGGCTTTACTTTACATAAAATGTATCTACCAGCCACAAAATAATAGTAAATACCTATAGGTTTTCCTTTTTTTTTCGATTTAACTGAAATTCGACCAAAGTATAAGTGGTTTTACCTGTAAAAAATATTGGAATTTCTTATTGTTAGCTCCATCGTTTTACTGAATATTACTGATTGCAGTGTTTTGACAAAAGAAAATAGTTGTTTGCACGTAGTAATAATTTGTTGGTATTTGAAATGAATAAACTGAAATTTTATCAATGTATCTTGGTTATTTAATCATAAAATAATATGCTACAAAAAGTTAACAATCGTCTTCATCACTGCTGGATTCTAATGCTGCAACATCCGGAATTCGGTCAATAACATCATTTTCACAGTTAAGCGAGCGAAATCAACCGTGATATTCTTCAGGAATGACGCCTTTATCGCAAAGACTGAGTAAATCCTTTTTCTTTGCTGCAGAGATCGCCGAGAGTTTATCGTATTTTTTTTCTAAACCCCGACTAAGAAATGCTTCAGGAGTCGGAGGTGGTTCCACAGAGTTGGGATTCGTTGCGTTGGTACCTTGTCCTGTACCGAGAGCCAGATTAGGGAGTCGCCGTAGCATATTATTTTATGATTAAATAACCAAGATACATTGATAAAATTTCAGTTTATTCATTTCAAATACCAACAAATTATTACTACGTGCTAACAACTACCTACTTTCTTTAGTGATAACACTGTAATCAGTAATATTCAGTAAAATTATGGAGCTTACAATAAGAAAATCCAATATTTTTTACAGGTAAAACCACTTATACTTTAAGTTAGCTACTGTGCGAAGCTAGTATTAAGCGCACTTAGTAGGGTCTGCCTGTACAACTACATGTTAACATTGGAATAAAGTTACATGCAAAACCTACTAAGTCACTGTACAGATTTTTGGCAGAAAGATATTGCAGTTTAATGAACACGTAGATCTTCAGACAAAACAATATAAAGATGTTTAGTATATTTAGCTTGGCATAAAATAAATCATTTGTTGGATAATCTTTTACGCAAATACCAAATATGTATACATAGAAGCTACTTTTAGAATATACAACGGTTATAATTTGATAAAATGATTATAGAAAAACACGTTAAAACCTGGTAACAGTTTTTACTTGGAGGAGAACACATGAATCATTGTGTTATCATACACATTTCAATTTCTTCCAGTACATAATGCTACCAAATCATCAATATGTTGCCTTACGCTCGAGCTATCTTCGGAACGAAAGGTAGTATCAAAAAATGGGTTTTACCAGTTTGTAAAGCTTGAAAAATTAATTCTAAAGGTCTAATAAAACCCCTTTCGTCATAAAGTCACTTAATAGGTATTTGCAGTAATAGGACGATATATATTCAAAGGGGCCAGTCGATTTAATAAGGATTTAAGGAGAAATTAAGGATTTTCTAAAAACTGCGATCTAGGGACTGACGGTCTAGGATAGGGACTGACGCTTTTTTTATAAAAACACATGTTTGCTGCTTTGAAACACTATTTACTTAAAAAAAAAGGAAAGGGTACTACTATACTGTAAGTAAAGCAGTTAAAAATCAGACAAACGTATATTAATAATTACTTATATCTATTGAGATCACGTTTAGGTGAGGTAAAGTTATCTGACACATTAAGCACCGTCTTAATTGGACAATTAACATTAAACAACATTTCTTAGATGTTTGTTGAAATGGATGAAACTTAACGTTATCTTCTAATTCTTATTATTACAAATTACAACATAAAGCATCTTCTAAAATTAACTTAAAGACATTTCTTTAAAAAAAAAACAGAAACATAACATTCTTAAGCTCTTCTCATAAAGATAAACAGGATTTTTGAGTTTGTACTTTATAATTACTCTCTTAGCAATCAAAATAGTGACTAAGGTAAAGTCTACATATTTCTCATACACATTAATAGGGTTTTCAAATTTATACAATACTGTTTTTCGTTTCAGAGTTCTGATCGGAACTGGCAATTTTCCCACTACATCTTCATAAGGCACATCAGCCACATCACATCATTTTTGTTAGTATAAACAACTACTGTATGTAGCGATATTTGTGTACGAGAACCACCAAAGTGGTACGCTTGAATTTCTTGGTTGCATTTTGTTGTGTAATTTTCAGAGAAGTCCATGTGAATAACGACGTCTTTTTCTGTTACTGAATCTTTAATAGATTTCATAGTAGTGTATTGATGGGTAATGTTCCTTTCATGTTGAAATAATTTTGGAAGGTCCTGATCTTCTAATTGCATGATTAAATCAAGAGGTTTTATGCTATGTGCTTCTGTTTTGTATTTGGTGACATATCGTTCTTTTTTAGTTTTTATATCCGTAATCAACTCCTTAACGTGCTTCCATTGCTTGACCTCAATTTCGTTACTGTTATCGAATTCGGCATATGGTAAAATCTTCCTTGAGCAGCCATCGCACATTCTTGTCAAACAGTCCTCGGAGTAACGATCACAGCAAGTTGCTTCTAGTGCACATTGATAGGTTGAAAAGCTCAAAATGTTGTTGGTTTTTAAAGCCTCCAATTTCAAGTCAATATTCGCGTGTGTAACACAAACACAAGTGTCACAGTCCTTAAGCTTCGGCACGACAACCCAAAACGGGCGCAGTTGGCAGAATAAAGAATACCCAATCACCATAGCGTTTGTCTTGAGAAACTTTTGGTGCAACCTCTTTAAGGAATCATGCAAGTACCGCTTTTGCTTTTTGACATTTTTGCGAGTGATACATTCCTTTTTACCTGCTGCACACCAGCTATTGATGTCCTCTTCGTAGAATCTGTGAATAATCTCTACCACTCTATTGTGGTTCTTTTTAGCAACGGATTTTGTACGATTGAATCCCATTTTTTTGTATGTCACAGCTTTGTTTCCAAATCTCCATATTTTATATTTTTTTGACACTTGCCCTGACCAAATATTCTTCAAATTAGCCTTTTCCTTAAATGTTCTGGCCTCAACTTGTTTATTTAGTATTTCAGTTTCAATAACCTCACCAAACAAAGCTTTTTTCACCAATTCTGCCTTCTTACTAGGATCGTTTGCTAGTTGTTCAATTTTACTTCTTGGTGATAACACTTTGTTTACTTTCTTCAGCGAGTTTTTTAGCCTGTGCATTTTTTGTCGTTGGTTGGCAAGTCTTTTTCTTAAGTTAGCGATTAAGGAGTTCTGCTTCTTCGCTATCCTATTTCTCATCTTTCGTTGATTAATGCTTCTTCTTTGAGCTTCGGCTTTATTAGACTTAATCGCGTTTTGAAAATTATCGGGTTGTTGATTTAGAAGTCCTAATTCTTCTTGAATACCTGGCTCATTTTCTCCTTCAGATGATGGTGGCGTATTGTGATCCATGTATTGTGAAGTATTCTTGTGAACTTTTTGTTTTGCTCTATAATTTGATGTGTGAATCAGCCAGTTTTTTCGTGCTTTTCTATGTTCACGTGGAGTCATAACCTTTACACATTTTCTTTGGCCATTTTCTTTTTTTTTTAGATACTTTAATCGCTCTTTTTCTTTGTATGCCGCTAATAAATCTGGGTCATTTTTTACTTTTTCTAGCCTTTTTTTTGCGTGTTCAGACTTCTTTTTCACTTTGTCTTCTTTAGATATAGGATTTTTCTTTCTTGACGCCATATTCTAGAAAGTGTTAGATTTTTTGACTAAATTTTTATTAAGTCTGCCTAATATAAACGTGATTTAATTTTTATGCCTAATAAATTGTGTGAATTATCACAGAAATGTTACAATCGTCAGTCCCTAGTCATAACGTCAGTCCCTAGCCAGTTACATGACCAGGGACTGACGGTCTAGGGACTGACTAATACAAGCAAAATCGCACATAACTTGTGATTAATCATTTTCAACCAAACCAAAGGAGCACTCACACAACAATGCACACAATACAAGTAACATGCAATAGATAACGGGAATAATAACTCATTACTTCAGATTTAATAACTTACCTAGGGACTGAAAAAGCGACTGGAACAGCACGTGTTTACGCTCCAATGACGCCGATCGCACTGACAACAAGATGGCCGACGCGCTACGTGTCATGTACGCGGCTAACTTCACGTTGATACTTTTGAATGGCGTGGTGGTACGGAACGGTTTTGGCTTGAGTGCCGCGTATTTTTAAATTTTAGTAGTGGCTAGGGACTGACATTAATTAAATATGACAATATTAGTGCACAAAAATTGTAACGATAAATATTACTTTTATTTAATAAAATGTTACGAGGTGTTACGTTATGTAATGTAAAGTGATATTAGCACAAATAAACGAGCGATTTCGGCGTATATCACCAAATTAAAAAAGAACATAATCTAAAATTTGGAAATGAGACAGGGCTAGGGACTGACATTTGAGACATATGAACATTATTTTCTATAATAAATAACATAGTGATCAATTACAAAACGAGTGACCCGAATAAACAGCTTTTATATTGAATCCCTATTACATAAAATATCTAACATGTTTAATATGAAACTATGAAAACTTCTGAAACACAAAGTTAACCGGGTTTCATGGAATCACCCATATTCTCCTCGATGTACTTTCGGATACCCTCTTGTGTGCATGAATCTAAGCCATGTACACACAATTTTGCTATTTTCACAGCCAAACACTTCGGCTGCACAATTACCTCTGACGTCGACACCTGGGATTTTATGGCTGAATTTTTATTTTTTGTCAGCTTATAATAATCTTGGGTGTCGAACGTCAGACCGCCAAAGACAGCCTCGTGTGCAGCGAAGTGTTGGGCAGCCGCGAGCACTCGAAAGAGATGGTCGACTGTGTTACTATCTGGCCTCTGCGTACCAAGCTCCTTGTACAGTCAGCGTCAGAGAGACGTGACCCCCCTAATAGCAGTATAGAAACTGTACAATAATTTCGTCATCACACGTAGTGTTTGCGTAGCTGTGTGGTTTCATAAGCGGACTAAAGATCCTAAGAAACCGGGTTCGAGACCGATCAAAGCACTTAGAATCTTTTTGGTTTTTTCTTTGTTAGCATACCTGTATTATTAAGTTCAGAACTATTGAAAACTGAATACGGGTAATATCAAATATTATAGTAAAAATAGGAAAAATTAAAATAAAAACAATCTTAAAAACACTGTATTTTATTGGTATTTTACTAACGTTAAGCACAAGTCATTACACCAGTTTCTTTTTTCGAACTGTCAAAACGATTTGCCGCTGTGGAATTTATATGAAACATTATAAAATGACGTCACGGTCAATTTACCTACTCTTTATTTTATACTTCTATACGATTTATAAAATAGAAAGTATGACTAAAATAACTATGCATAACAGCTGCATTGTAAGCATATTTGTCTTTTAATAGTAAATAAACAACAATATTATAGTGCGAGTTAATTAAAATTGTGGTATGTTACATGGGCTGCGAATATAGCTGTCTTAATAAGTAATAGCAAGTAACAGGAAGGGAACCGGAGGGGAAATCCCTAGGATACTGTCTATTGAATATAGGCTAGTGGCTGTATGTTGTCTTTGCCTTACAACATCAGAATGACTGAGTCATGAAAGTCCAGACAGGATCATAATCATAATCATAATCATTTATATATATTTACTGGATATATTTTGAATGTCGAATCTCGCGTGATTAGTAGTTACTAATATCTGTTATGCAGTTGCATAACAGATAACTATATATAAATATTGGGTTCGATAAATAATGGTTATGTATAAAACGCGAAGATATTCTAACCTTGCGAGCCATGAACTACGTTTCAGAGAGAAACAGCATGTTATCGGCCAGCGATAACAATATTCATCTCCTGTCACGTTACCACAATTTTAGGAAACACAACACTTACTACCTATACCTTGTTTTTAGCATTAGAAAAAGGGTTAACAATTTTGACAAGTCTTTTTATAGAATAACGCTTCTAACAAAAAGTAACTATTACTTATGAAACCAAAATAATGTAATACCTATATGGACATACCTATTGCTACATAACTGTAACATATTTACTAGGACTTATTTTTTTGTGTTTCAAAAGTGTTTTAAATGTAAAGACACGTTAAGCTTCCACCCTTTTTGTAATGCTAAAAAAACACAAGGTATAATCTGGAACAATATCAGTAAAACTTTTGCATGCCCATCAAAGAACAATATATTCAAATCTTACACTATATTTCACTAGCTGTATTTTTTTTCTAATACCGGAGAGGGTAACCGTTATTCTCTTCTATTTCTTTCAGCCTCCTTTTCATGCTAGCTACCAAGTTTGAGCATATGTCAGTATTCCTCATAAGTTCCCACGTTCTATAGACTTCTTCATCAAGGTTTTGTTTTGATTTGACCTGATCGGGGTCCCAGTTGAGCACCATTTGACCCCATAAATTTTCAATTGGGTTCAGGTCAGGGCTCTTAGATGGCCAGTCGAAAACTGTAATGTCTGGTTGAGATTCTAACCACTGTTGGACTATCCGTGAGCGATGCACTGCACTATTGTCTTGCACAAAAAAGATTTGCCCTTCAGGGTATGCGACACGAACTGATGGTAGCATCACGTCTCGTAATATTTCCAGGTATCGTTTGCTGTTCATCCGCCCTCCAACTTCCACGAGCTCACCTGGACCCATAGACGACATCCACCCAAAATACGCTGAAAAAAGCAATATATTGTAATACTTATACAACAAAATGTGTATAAAAATTGATGAAATATATGAGATTAATTAATAGGGACCATCTAAAATGCGTCATAAATATTTGTGGCTTTCCGCCACAGAAACCCTTGTGCTTCAAGTGCCTCATTTCAACAAAATTCAGATAAAAAGCATAAGGACCTTTCTATGCTGGAAAGCCACATTTTATTTATACTTCTAGTCAAAACGAGTTATTTGAGTAAGTTGTAGAATGAGTTATTTACCTAATGTTATTCTTCCGCTTGTTCTCAAGTCTAGCACGTTTTTGGGGTTATATCGTTCCCCTCTCCTTCGCCACAAAATTTTTCGTCCATCTTTGTCCGATTTGAAGCATTTTTCATCCGAAAAAATTACGATCTGGTTCTCCCAGTCGAAATCCTCATATTTTTTGGCAAAACTAAGACGATCGTCGCGATGCTTATTAGACAAACTTATTTTTTTTGCTGGTTTATAATGGTGGGCAGCGTGCAAATGTCTTCTGACAGTGCTAAGAGATACCCCAAATGTCTCAGCTGTTGAGCGAGTTGTAGTAAATGGAGCGTCGGTATGAATTTGCACAATACTACGGTGCCGCTGAGATTCCTCTGTGTAGGCAGAAGGACGAGGGCCTTGCCGATCTTCTTTAACGTCACCCGTTCTTTCATACCGCCTTAGCCATTTGCGAACCGTCCCAAGTAACATTTTAGTCCTATAATTTTAGTTTTTATCGCTAAAAGCTTGTATAGACGTCGTATTAAGGTTTCAGAGATGACCACCTGTCGTATAAAAGCGCTTGGCAACACCTTTTTGCTCTATAGGCTTATACAGCTAATATATTCTATAAGCAATTGATGTAAAGGTTTACATCATCATTTTATAGAGCCGTTACAGGCGTGTACTATAACAGGTTCAAATATAATCACTATAGAGCAATATTACTGTATAATAGTATTTGGAATCACTTTTATGCAACTAATTTGCGCTATTAAGGTTCCCTGCCAAGCCGCTATAGTTTTGTGTTTTAATAGTGACAAAAACCCAACTATACAACGATTTTAGGATATAGTGGCTTTAGAGATGACTGCTATAGTACATAATACTTTAGTAGTTTGCGCTATTAAGGTTCCCTGCAAGCCGCTATAGTTTTGTGTTTTAACAGTGAGAAAAACCCAACTATACAACGATTTTAGGATATAGTGGCTTTAGAGATCACTGCTATAGTACATAATACTTTAGTAGTTTGCGCTATTAAGGTTCCCTGCAAGCCGCTATAGTTTTGTGTTTAAACAGTGACAAAAACCCAACTATACAACGATTATAGGATATAGTGGCTTTAAAGATCACTGCTATAGTACATAATACTTTAGTAGTCATATGAACACTATTATAGAACTGTTTTGCTCTATAGTAGCGTTTTTGGGACATATTTATAGCGTTAAAAAGCGCTTTAGTAGTTTTTAAATCCCTATTATATCTCATCGCTGTAAACGTCACAATGACTCTTTTATATCACAAAACTGTTGTATAGTGGTTTTGTTTTTTCTTTTAAAAGACAACAGCGTTATAGCTGAGTTTTTATGTCTTTTATAAACCGAGTTAGATACATAAAGGTAGAAAACGACTACTTGTAAATGATCAATTTGATCTGTAATGGCTACTTATATCTTGCTTATATAAGTTCAGGCCTAAGCCACATAATGTGGTTCCGTACAAAATATTTTTATATTTTAATGAATTGATAAAAAACACCCCAGTGATATTAGTGATTGTAGGTGAGATTTATCATCAATGATTTAATACAAGCATAAAATCGTGACGGTTTAGATATTTATCGACATCCATTATTAGCACATTTTTTTTACCAATCTCATTGAAAAAGGAAACAACAGTAATGACTACATCTAAATTAAAAAAAAATCCTATATCTTTCTAAAGAGTTTGTAGGTGCAACTGGGTCACAGCAAAATTCTTTTGGAACCCTAATTTTAATCATGATGGCGGTGAATATTTCGTCCTAAGTTCTATAGTTAGCCTATAAAAGCGTCGGATTTACTTCTTGGCTGTATAGTAGTAACTATGGTGAATATCATAATATTTTATTAAATTATTTTATTAAAAACATAAATAAATCGAGGGGGCATTTAAAATTCCTCATTAACCTAATACTATTCTAACGGTAAAACTTCCGTCCCATATACTTTTTGCACTAAAGGCCGAATTATTCGACATCTAAATGGCGCATATTAATATAACGTCTTTATTTATCACCATTTTACTTAGTACCGTTTTTGTGAAGTAAACACACAACAAGTAGTAAAGGAACTATGAATTCTACAATAGTATAAAAAAGCACTATAATAGAATTTCAAATACTACTATAGTATAAAACAAGCACTATAATGGAATCTCAAATGCTACTATAGTATAAATTAACACTATAATGGCGTTTCTGACAACAAATTAGCACAAGAGTCATGCATTACATCACTTTTATAGACCTAAAACGTCACGGCTGACACTGCTACAGGTCTACTATATCACTGAATGGCACTAAAGATGCGCCATTTCGGCTTTATACAACCTTCTTAGGTCTTTTATAGGACCTTAGGTGGTATTTAGGAAACGTTCTATTGACCACTATAGTACCACAAATTGTTACTTGGGGTGTTCCTCTGCCAATAAAAAAACACAATTTAAACGTAATAGGTCTATTAACAAAACATGGCCAATGAAATGGAGTAAACTCTAAGTAACTCACCGCTATATTCATTTCTCGTGCAATTTTTTTAATACTCTGGTTTTGTTCCCGAAGCACTACAATTTTCGATCTCATAAAAGACTTTAATCGAACCATTTTAAAACACAGTTGACACAAGTTTTCGGACAAGTCGAGAATAATATGTATAAAACAACGTTACTACTTCGGCACACCTAGAATAGACGTAAAGATAACGGTAATGATTTGCGGCGGATGCGAATTATTACAAAGTTACCCTAAAACTCAATTGTAATTAAAAAAATGCGAAACGGGATATTCATACTAAATTCAACCTAAACACATATTTAGTTAAAGATGTTATTATTCACTTTCGGATTCGGATATGAGGGTAGAGAAATAATAATAAACAAAGACAAGACTATATTAAGTATCTATGACTAAGACAAGGACGCATCGACATACGAGTAAGTATTAACTTCCACCTTTACGATTTGACGATAGTGATTCATATTTTCGCAAGTAATAATATGTGTTCGGTGGCTCAATGGTATTAGTGACGGACTAATGTAAGAACATGTAGTCTTAATAACAGCCGTGAGGTCCGAGGATCGATTCCCAACAACGGTTGGAGACAAAAGGGAAAAATGACTTTTTGAAATAATATGATGCTTGATACAGCTGTGGCGATGTTGAACTAATGTTTCGACGTTGCCGTGTGAGCTATAGTTTTAACACCAGGGGGGTCACGTTTCTCTGACGCTGACTGTACACATTTAAAATATGGATAACCATATATGTATGAATCTGTATCTTCATTATATATTAAAGTGTTATCTTCGAAAATATGCGTTTCGTTAATTTCAATGATATCTGTATATTCTACTATATTATGTTTAATTTCATGTTTAAGATTACAATAGTTCAAACACATACCTGCTGGTTCTGTACACATATAATCAATTCTTGTAAACAACACGGCACCTGTGATATATGGTATTTCATTTAAAGTTCTCAATTTTAGTGTCGCCTTTATTGGTTTGATATTTTCACAGCTGAGTATATCAGGTAAAGTTAAACTTATATCTATTTCGTCTCAATTTTGGACCACAGTCTATTCTGGTATGGTTCATCATAGAAGATATTGCCACGCAGCCTTTCAATCTAGTTGAGCAATTACTGATATGGAAGATTGATCATTCAGTTGTGGTGTGAGCTACGCCTTGCCCTCTCACGTGTATACCGCTCCACTATATAAGCTGCTACTTATGTTATATTTGATGTGTTACCGGCTAGGAGAAGGAGGTTTATTAGTGATACACGCAACGGTTGGACATCAATTGTAACTGTTTCAACATCATGTCTGTTTTTGTCTTTACATTATCATTTGTTTTTTTTTTTGCTTATGGCTATGGGCTACGTTATATATTTAAATGATATTGGATTATAAATGTATACAAACAAAATTATATACCCTTAATCTGCGGAGACGGTCCTTGTAATTCCTGATTTTCTTGTTTAGCATTTTAAAATCATAGTGAGGTTCATCATTCATACACAGTATCAAAAGATCTAGACGGGCAAGTTCGGTTAGAAATTCATCACCATGATATAAATTATTACTGTCCCTAATTATTAGGAATTTCAATATTTTGTAGTCAATTTTTTCGCATTTTTGAATAGTGTACACTTCACAAACACAAGCATGCACTTCAAATGAGGGTTGAATTACAGTCTGTCAATCTAGTTAAGCAATTACTGATATGGAAGATTGATCAATCAATTGTGGTGTGAGCTACGCCTTACCCTCACACGTGTATACCGTGTAATGTATACACGTGTTTACGTGTGTTACCTCAGGACGGAGCGTAGGTTAGTTAGGTACATTAGACCTCTAGTGTAACCTCTACCGAAGATTACTAATTGAATATTTTCACTCATAATAGATATCAAAAAGTCTCAAGTTACTGCAGTTTTGTTGCGCTTAATTTGCGTATTTCTATTCTACACGTTTGAGAATACGGTTTATTATTATAAATAGAAAATGCCTCTTGGCATTAAGTTCGTCTTTTGTATATTAAGTTTTTCTTTTGTGCAAGAATGTTTACACGGTTGCATGCTAGCGATTTATTTTGCTTGGGTTTGGTTCATTAACCTTATATCTATTGGGAATTTCATCCATTCTACAACTTTACTCTCTTGGTACCATCCATCTTCATATTGTTGGTCCTCTACTATCTGCAAAGTACAAGCTAGAGGAGACATGTGGTTGAGAGCCTGGTGGTTACTCCGAGCTCTTTGAGTACATTCCGTTCCGTATATTGCGTACATTCCGTAACTACAGTTTCCAATTGCTCGTTTTTTATCGGCTTTGGGACAATAGACGAACAATCAGATCTTGTGTACGTTTGGGTGCTTACAGTTTTGTTTTTTTCTGATATTGCTTCAGATTCAGGGTTTTCGCAATCTCGTGCGAAATGTTCTTGTTGGTGTTCAGCTTTTTTAAGTCCCTATTAATCACTGTCACGAATTCGCCCCTATTGTGACAATTTTTATCCACAAAGAATCGAGGGAAAATGTGGATATTCTCCTCGATGTACTTTCGGATACCCTCTTGTGTGCATGAAAGTACAAGCTAGAGGAGACATGTGGATGAGAGCCTGGTGGTTACTCCAAGCTCTTTGAGTACATTCCATTCCGTATATTGAGTACATTCCGTTCCGTATATTGCGTACATTCCGTAACTACAGTTTCCAATTGCTCGTCTTTTATAGGCTATGGGACAAAAGACGAACAATCGGATCTTGTGTACGTTTGACTGCTTGCCGTTTTGTGTTTTTTCTGATATTGCTTTAAAATTTAAAGTTTTCGCAATGTCGTGCGAAATGTTCTTATTACTATCCAGTTTTCTCAAATCCTTAACCACTGTCACAAACTCGCGCGGTTGGTGACAATTCTTATCGACGAAGTATCGGGGGAAAATGTGGATGTTTTCCCCGATGTCTTTTCGAATGTCCCTGTGCATGTATGTAACTGATGCACACACAGTTTCGTTATTTTAACAGCCAAACAACTCGGCTGCACATGGGATTTGATTGCTGCATTTTTATTTTTTGTAAGCTTGTAATAATTCTTGTCGTCGAACGTCAGACAGCCAAGGACAGCCTCGTGTGCAACAAAATGTTGGGCAGCCGCGAGCACTCGAAACAGATGGTCGACCGACAGATGGAGGACAAAGGTTCCGGTGAAGCTAGAAAGTTTGGATGTAGTATGGATGGGGATACAGGGCGATTCGACACGTACTTGCCTATCTTGCTTTGCACGATACGTTTGGGCGGGCTTTTTGCAGCTTCAGTTGGCAGGTTTGCTGCCAAAACACTAAACGGAATTGGCGCATCAGCACTCACCGGCTTTAAAAATATATTTCTTGACACTCGTATTGCCGACGAGTGCGCGATTTCTGTTCCGGGTAATGTAATATCCGCCGAAGAAGCTGCAATTGCTGCAGTTTCTACAGCTGCTGCAGGTTTTGCAGCTGTTGCAGCTGCTGCAGTTTCTACGGCTTCTGCGGCAATTTGTTTGTAGTCCAATACCACAGGATCCAATTGCTCGTCTTTTATCGGCTTTGGGACAATCGGATACTGTGTACGTTTGGGTGCTTACAGTTTTATGTTTTTTCTGATATTGCTTCAGATTCAGGGTTTTCGCAATCTCGTGCGAAATGTTCTTGTTGGTGTCCAGCTTTTTTAAGTCCCTAATCACTGTCACGAATTCGCCCCTATTGTGACAATTTTTATCCACAAAGAATCGAGGGAAAATGTGGATATTCTCCTCGATGTACTTTCGGACACCCTCTTGTGTGCATGAATCTAAGCCATGCACACACAATTTTGCTATTTTCACAGCCAAACACTTCGGCTGCACAATTACCTCTGAAGTCGACACCTGGGATTTGCTTGCAGAATTTTTATTTTTTGTCAGCTTATAATAATCTTGGGTGTCGAACTTCAGACAGCCAAGGACAGCCTCGTGTGCAACAAAATGTTGGGCAGCCGCGAGCACTCGAAACAGATGGTCGACCGACAGATGGAGGACAAAGGTTCTGGTGAAGCTAGAAAGTTTGGATGTAGTATGGATGGGGATACAGGGCGATTCGACACGTACTTGCCTATCTTGCTTTGCACGATACGTTTGGGCGGGCTTTTTGCAGCTTCAGTTGGCAGGTTTGCTGCGAAAACACTAAACGGAATTGGCGCATCAGCACTCACCGGCTTTAAAAATATATTTCTTGACACTCGTATTGCCGACGAGTGCGCGATTTCTGTTCCGGGTTATGTAATATCCGCCGAAGAAGCTGCAATTGCTGCAGTTTCTACAGCTGCTGCAGGTTTTGCAGCTGTTGCAGCTGCTGCAGTTTCTACGGCTTCTGCGGCAATTTGTTTGTAGTCCAATACCACAGGATCCAATTGCTCGTCTTTTATCGGCTTTGGGACAATCGGATCTTGTGTACGTTTGGGTGCTTACAGTTTTATGTTTTTTCTGATATTGCTTCAGATTCAGGGTTTTCGCAATCTCGTGCGAAATGTTCTTGTTGGTGTCCAGCTTTTTTAAGTCCCTAATCACTGTCACGAATTCGCCCCTATTGTGACAATTTTTATCCACAAAGAATCGAGGGAAAATGTGGATATTCTCCTCGATGTACTTTCGGACACCCTCTTGTGTGCATGAATCTAAGCCATGCACACACAATTTTGCTATTTTCACAGCCAAACACTTCGGCTGCACAATTACCTCTGAAGTCGACACCTGGGATTTGCTTGCTGAATTTTTATTTTTTGTCAGCTTATAATAATCTTGGGTGTCGAACTTCAGACAGCCAAGGACAGCCTCGTGTGCAACAAAATGTTGGGCAGCCGCGAGCACTCGAAACAGATGGTCGACCGACAGATGGAGGACAAAGGTTCTGGTGAAGCTAGAAAGTTTGGATGTAGTATGGATGGGGATACAGGGCGATTCGACACGTACTTGCCTATCTTGCTTTGGACGATACGTTTGGGCGGGCTTTTTGCAGCTTCAGTTGGCAGGTTTGCTGCCAAAACACTAAACGGAATTGGCGCATCAGCACTCACCGGCTTTAAAAATATATTTCTTGACACTCGTATTGCCGACGAGTGCGCGATTTCTGTTCCGGGTTATGTAATATCCGCTTAAGAAGCTGCAATTGCTGCAGTTTCTACGGCTTTTGCGGCAATTTGTTTGTATTCCAATACCACAGGATCCAATTGCTCGTCTTTTATCGGCTTTGGGACAATCGGATCTTGTGTACGTTTGGGTGCTTACAGTTTTATGTTTTTTTCTGATATTGCTTCAGATTCTGGGTTTTCGCAATCTCGTGCGAAATGTTCTTGTTGGTGTCCAGCTTTTTTAAGTCCCTAATCACTGTCACGAATTCGCCCCTATTGTGACAATTTTTATGCACAAAGAATCGAGGGAAAATGTGGATATTCTCCTCGATGTACTTTCGGATACCCTCTTGTGTGCATGAATCTAAGCCATGCACACACAATTTTGCTATTTTCACAGCCAAACACTTCGGCTGCACAATTACCTCTGACGTCGACACCTGGGATTTTATTGCTGAATTTTTATTTTTTGTCAGCTTATAATAATCTTGGGTGTCGAACGTCAGACAGCCAAAGACAGCCTCGTGTGCAGCGAAGTGTTGGGCAGCCGCGAGCACTCGAAAGAGATGGTCGACTGTGTTACTATCTGGCCTCTGCGTACCAAGCTCCTTGTACACAAACTCTGCGTACCGCTTGGCTGGTACGCAGAGGCGGGCCTCAGAGGTTCGAAAAGTTCTCAGAGGTCAGTGGCATATCTCTCTTTGTTATCACTCGGACACCGTCTAGCGGCCTCTCCAAGAGGAGCGGTCGCACAATCTCTAACATATTTGCAGTATAATGCGTACCTAGAAGTGCCATCCCTTGTGTTCCACAAAAAAGTGTTTTTGCACTTTGGCCCGACAGATCAATTTCAAGTACTACGTACCTACACGCGACGAGGCCTATGCAATTAATCTTTTGCATTACGTACTGTCAATTTCTTGGTAAACATTCAACACATTCCACAACACACAACAACAACATTTCTTGGTCATCATCATCTTGGTGGTGGTTTTAATATCCTTTGTTGAAACTAAGCCGATCCTTTAAAATAATACGCTATTTGATACGGTCAAGTTATGTTCTGATGTATGGTGCAGACAAACAAATTTTATCCAGCTTGAAAAGAATGTAGTATGATACCCAGGGATCGGATATTCGGATCGATATTTACCTGAACTTGGCAAAATCCCGGAAATTGTTGGGAAAATATGGAGTCTGCTTCTTTTTTATTATAAGTTTAATAAATATGCTCCGGGACTCCGGGATCGCACGAAATGACATAAGATGGTACAAATTTACCTACATGTTTAGTTTATGGCTATTTTTGACTATTTTTGTAAGGAAATATGTTGTTATATAGATCTAACAAAAACAGTGTATGTAGTGTAGCCGCAGCGTGAATTGGCAAAATAATGTAAGCATTTCTCTATACATATCTTACATAACTATTTACTACTTATTATAGTAGATTCAAGGGTTCTGTAATATAAGAGAATAATAAAACATTTTTTTTGTATAACACATATATGTGACGTTTTCAAGCAAAAGGTACAATTTTGTCAATTGTACATAAGGTTCACGTCTAGTTAAATCTTGATGGTATTCGCGACACTATGATTTGCGACAAAGCCTTTTGCTTGAAAATGACACATATGTTTATTAATAAATTACATATTCAGCAAGAGTTTTATGGAACTGATTTCACATTACAAACTTAAACACTACGCGTTTTGAACACCTAAACTATATTTAAACGTGTTGGTCGCAAATAAACTTATTTTAGTACCTTTCACTCCAATTCGATGTTTCGATACAGATTGCAAATGTTGCAATGGTGTAGTTCGTAAATAATTAATGAATGTGTAAGCAAATACCAGTGCGTCTAAAAGTCTAACCGAAAGGTTAAGAAGTTTAAGCACGATCTTTATCATCTATTCATTTGAACTTTGCTTAGAATTATAATAAATAACTACAATTTTTCCAAATTCGACATATTAAGTCTGTTTCTGGATGCTGTAAGTATCCATTTGTACATAGAAAATGATCTTTCTACATCTACAGAAGTTAACGTTGCATATTTGTAAATATAAGAGTCACTTTCCTTATTCATTTGCTCACACATTTCTCGGAGCACATCAAAATCGGGATTTCTGTCCATGACTTGGTTGAGTTTATTTATGAATTTGTTATTTGCCGTCCATTCCAAGGCTATCCTTACTTCATCGAATATTTCGAATGATTGAATTATAGACAAATCCCTACTTTGCAATTTTGTTATAGCAATTTGTATGATTTCAAAATTCTCATGTATATACTGTAGGTCAACACATAAATTTGGTTTGGCTAAAACTTTCTTCGCTTCTCTAATAGAAACAGCTTCGTTACTATTTAACATTGAAACCACATTGGATATTTTTTCTAAATGTTTAGAATAATAGGATGCAGCTTCTAACCAGGTTCCCCACCTAGTTATTACGGGCTTTGGCGGCATGGGTAAATTTGGGTACATTTCTTTTAACAGATTAACCCTGTTAGGAGCCTTTAAAAATATTTTTTTAACATTATTTATTAATGTATCTACGTCACTATAATTTAATCTTATTGTCTCTGTCAATCTGTGTAAGGCATGAGCCATACAAGTAAAATGCTTCATGTTAGGACAGGTTTCTTTCAGCATTTTTCCGGCCAGTAACATATACGCGACACTATCAGAGCTGAACAGTAAAACATCATGCACTTTGTTATGGAATTGGTCGCCCCACAAGTCTCTTAGACACTCAATTACGAACTCATATATACTACGACCATTCACTTTCTGTAGCGGCTTGCAGGCTAACATATATACTGGTCCCGAAAGTCCTTCATATAATGGCTTTACCAAGAAATGCACGACGTATCTTCCCAAAAAGTCAGTCGTTTCATCTAAAGATATCCACAACTTCTGGTCTTTGATATCATTTTTAACGGCTTGCATTTTGGAATCAAACACTTTATCAAGATGTGTTCTTAAAGTTTTCTCGCATGGAATCGTTCTGTCTTTATGTTGGCACGTACAGATGTATTTTTCGAAAAACTGTCGAAAAACGGGATTTTCTACCTGTGTCCATGGTATGTTGCACATAATGAATAAATAAGCGAGATCATAATAAAACTCAGTTGGGGGCTCGACTCTCGTTCCTTGATGGTTCTTTGACTTCAAGTGCCGATTTAAAATACCCTTTTGAGCCTTTAAATGCACTTCACATTTAGTACATGTTATAATTCCACTTGCCGCATCGTATAACATCTCCGGGAGATCTCGAATCCATGATTGAGCTATATCTTCTTTCTTCGTACTATCCGCCATTGCAATCGCCACAGACTGAGGAGTAAAAAAATAGTCTGATTGTAATACGCGACTCAATCTACCATACTGGGAGAAGCGTGGTTCAGAAAGCAACAAATAACGAACGTATTCGTTTTGTGTTAGCTTTTGACCGTTCTTATCTAACATATCCTTATGCCATCCAGGCGTGCCATGAGGATATAGTAAGGGATATTGGAAAGTTTCGTATAGGTTATTCATATAATCTACGGTGTGTGGTTTGCTACCCCCAATTTTCCATATGGCAATGCACTTTGGAATGCAACGTTCTTTGTCAGTACTAATAAGTGCCGCGACTTCATTGCCAACTGGAAGATCCCCCATAATGTTCCCATGTCGTGAACGCGACGTGGGTTGGGAAATTAAATGGGCATGTTCGGAGGGCTCGCGACTCAAACGTTTGAATAGATTTATGTAGGGATTGACTTCATGCATGAAGTGTGAAATAGATCGGATCACCTCCGTATTGAGGTTTCTACCTAGAGCGATTCTTTCACGCTTGTTATCGTCTTGAATGTAAAGACCGATGGGATTCGTTGAGTCAATGAAACTCGGATCGAAAACTCTATGATAAACGCGGCCCTGGACTTTAACAAAGGAAATTCCCATTTCGGGATATTGGAAACCGTGAGAAGTTCCCAAAGCGCTAAAAGCGAATAAATTGTTATAAGCCCGTGCATGTTGTAAAAAAGATGGATGGGAATAGAAATCCTCGGTAAGAGGAGGAAATTGTTTTACATTGTTAGCGTCTTGCCTGACTTTGTAAGCACCCTCACCACAGCACCACTTTACGCGTCCTTTCTCTTCTTCAAAAAGGGGCGAGAGTTGGAACTCAATAAAGACTGTTTTCTCTTTTTGTCTTTAAAGTATAGGTGTGAATTTTATTTAATTCATCACCGCTACTTTCGCCTATAAGTTTATCAGCATTGCGTAAATTCACATCAACATTCCGTTTAGTTCGTTCTTTCCTAGAAACTTTATGAACTTCGGGATTTACGCACAGCGATTCTGTGAATTTCCGGGTTCGTTTCGGTAAATAGTTTTACCGAAGCGAGACGTCGTTCCGGGAGGTTAGTTGTGTATTTTTTAGCGGCCTTTAATTTAGCATTCGTTACGCTACCCGCCCTACGCCTTACATTACTTTTGTGTCGCCCTCGTGGTTTATTCCCCATAATATCGGTAGCTAACGTTTTTTTTTATGGCAAACGTTCCAAAACCACCGTCGGTTGTAAATATGACAATTTCAAATCTGGTGCGTATCGAGAAATTTGTTCGGCCGATAATTCCGATATAGGCAATTTTTTCAAAACAACAACTGGATGGCGATATGATAATGTAGCATAATATTTCCAAATGTCTTTAATATGAAGTTCAGAAATTGGCATTCTGTGCAATTTTACAATCGGTTTAAGGGATGTTAATTTTGGATCAGAATTCACAGTTTGTGGTATATGTGGTTTAGTTACTGGAATTCTATCCAATACTACAACTGCAGTACGAGATGGTAATTGCACTCGAGATGAAATCAAACTTATTTTATTTATCTCGTACTCGACATGTTGACCATAATGTAGGTATTTAGGTTAACAATAATTTAGCTTAAGCTTTCAAACTTGAACATAAACGCACTAAATGAGCATTATTACTGTCAGGCCATTGAATTGATCCACACCATGACTATTGAAATAATAAAATTCATTTTGGTGACGCCAGAATGATACTGTGTTACTGAATCCGGTAAATATATAGCTATCACTATATCAGAATGATTGGCGTTGAAGACAGAATTTCTGAGTTTAAATTCTAAATCATTTAATCGCGCAATAAGGTCTTCAGGGGATTTTGGATACACGCCGTTTCCTATCCATTGTGTCCCTATATCTACTGAACGGTTTCCTACGCGAAGAGTTGTGGGCAATTCATCGACAAACAAATAATTATTTATTGTACGATCATTCCATGTTCCCTCAGCGGCTTTTCTAAATACAGATTGTGTCCACTATGTAGAATAGAATCAATATTTTGTGTAGTAAATATTTCGCGAATATTAAGAACAGAAATAAAATGTTGAGCACTTTAGTACGATGTGAAATTAAATTATAATGAATCATTTATGACATTGACATGTTATTATAAAAAAAAGTTTCAATATGACAAGGTTCTAAGTTCGTGATTCAACTTTCCCGTCCAGTTACACAGAACTGCTAAATTGTTAGTAAATAGCTTCTCTAAAATTCTTCTTATGATAACTGGTATCTTGTTTCCACCTACAGGGCTGAGATATGTTACCTGAAAATATAAATAACAAATTCCTGTTTAATGGAAGTCGGATCGGAACTCGTGAGCATCATTGAAAATCACAACAGAAGTCAGTCAGTCTCGGTTGATGCCAGGGATCTACTTAGCATTTATTTTAAGTCAACAAGTTACGAATATAGTTAGTTGGTAAGCTTGCGCTTTGTGATAGTCTGCATTACGGGGGTGACAAAGTTTTAATGCTAAAACCCCTAGATGAAAAAAAGTCAGTTTAGCGGTCTGGCTAATAGTCTTCTAATATTTGACCTAGGATGAATTTATTAGTAAATTTACCAAAAGTTTCCCATTTTCTGGAATTGCAATTTGCAATCCAGGATTCGATTTTGGATAAGTCCTCGCTGTCCTCACACGGTACTTTTATGTCCGCCGTCTTTTATGCATATGCTAAAAAAGTGTTGCTCCTCTGGCGAAGACTGACGACTATGCCTTTGTAATAAACTTTGATGCAAGTTCTTTTCTTTACTAATAATGTGTCTCATTATTTGATTCACCGAGCTAGTTGGTGAATTCCCACTGAATCGCATGACTGTACAGTCAGCGTCATATAGTACGTATGTTAGGCGCAGGTCTTTAAAGGAAACGTCAAGATAATTTTTAAATTAAGACTATATTTCCACTTCCATATGTACCAAAGGTTACTGTTAAACTAACTTGAGAATTTTGTTACTCTACCTACATATCTAAATGTACGGTATGTATCGTACAGCATGCAGCTGCGACTTCGTCGGCTTGTGTTAGGTTGAGTAACCCTATATTTATGGGAAACTTCATAAATTCAACCACGTTTTACGTTCTTGATGCCATACGTCTTCGAATTGTTGGTCCTCTACTACATGCAAAGTACAAGCTAGAAGAAACTACTAGTATTTACTCGTTTACATCCAAATTAGTGGGTATAAACTATTTAGTGTGTTGAAAAGGGCATATAAATTTGAAATACAGGTACATTATGTAAGCCACTACTGGTTTAAGTATTAGGTACTCGAAATCGTAAGAAATGTATTTTAAGAGGGGCACTTCATACATGTAATTAATTGTCACAAAAAAAATGAGAAGAGTCAAATCCTGAACTTTAATTACACCCCAAGCAAACTAGAACTTGACATCCATATAGATCTCAATTCTTCCGGCGAAGACAACAACGACGAATATTCTTAATATTTAACTTGGCTCTCGTTTCACATTTATGTTTTTGATGGGATTAATTTCCACCACAGCAGAGGGCAGGTGTTCTTAAAAGATTCACCAAACATACATTTGGGAAACGGCTGAGCCTTTGCTGTTAGTTTCATTATAAAAGACATCAACTTCTTTAGCCACAAAGTCATATGCTTGTTTCTTTTGAGTATTGCACACGTGAAGTGCCATTTCCTTGTGTTCCACAAAATAAAAATGTTTTTGTACTTTGGGCCGACAGATCAATTTCAAGTACTACGCGACGACGCCTATGCAGTTCATCTTTTGCATTGCGCATATGTCCATTTCTTGATAAACATTCCTTCAACACATTCCACAACATCAACATTTCTTAGTCATCATCATCTTGGTGGTGGTTTTAATATCCTTTGTGCATACTAAGCCGAACCTTTAAAATAATACACTATTATGCTATTTGATTCGGTCAAGTATGGTGCAGACACCAAAATTATATCCATCTTGAAAATAATGTAGTATGATACCTTTGGGGATCTATATCCAATGGTTTTTCAACCACAAAATCGAGCGAAAATTTAATCTTTCTGCTAGGGACATAGCAAACAATAGTATGTGCGATAGAACACTCGTCGTGCAGTTCATCTTCTCCATCACACACATGTCCATTTCTTGGTAAACATTGGTTTTAATATCCTTTGTGCATACACTAAGTATTAGTATGCACTAAGATTCCATATAGCAACAGCTACGGCTATTATAGTGGTATTACGTTGCATTCTGTCAAGAGCTATTGCTATAAGCCCTAAATATTCGTCGAAGAGTCTAAGGTGCAGCGTAGTGGCCCCTCCGTGTCGCCATATGGTGTCCCTTCTATGGCTGGTTGCGTAGCTGCTGGTCCAGCTGCTGGACATTCTTGAGTTTTTTGAGACCCTTGAAGTAGACTTGTTGGTTGGTTTTGCTTGTAATTATGTAAATTCATTTGCTTGTAATTATGTAAATTCAATGATGACGTGTAAAAGTGCCCTTGTGGCCTATTTGGGTAATAAATGTTGATGTTTGATGTTGGTAGATTGCAATGTAATCTCGTTTACTCATTACTGATAATTGCGTATAGTGGCAGCACTATCGCGCTCTTTACTGTGTGAATTTATGGTGGCGGATTAAGTTAAGTACTGTGAACTTGAAATAAAATACATTTCTATTTTTGGGAAAAAACACTTTTTGTACTTAATTTCCAATAAAACTTTCAGCCTGATTGTTGATGGCCGACTCGACTAACATCTTCAATATTCTTATTGATTGCACCATGCGTAAATGTGAACGCCTGAACGATGAGTTCTACCATTGCGCCCGGGCAAGACGTGCAGTATGGTTCTTTTTTTTGATGCGGAGTTTTTCGCCTTTTTGAAGTAACCTTTCAGCCTCTGATTGTCCAGCAGCTGGACATTCTGGAGTTTTATTACAGCTGAAAAAACGAACCTAGGATGATTTCGAAACCTATTTTTAAATTTATGATTTAGCCAAAATAATACTGTTAATTTTTTTTCTAATTTTTACCTAAAGTGCAGTTAATGGTCTTTTTGAAAAATTCTTGAGTTTGGCATTTATTTTAAATCTTGGCTTTGCACCAGAGATCCCATTGTCCATAATTTCCCAAATCTTCTTCAAACTGTAAAAATATTAATAAAACATAAGTAATAAGTACTTATCCAAATATTCATTATCCATATGTTCCCTGGTATTTGCTGTGGGCAATATAATACATATTAAGTATTGGCATAGGCACACATTTTTCTAACTGGAGGAAATTAGGCCTTGGTTGGATCAGTCGGGTTGCCTCGTGGTGTTTTTCATTCACATGAAATAACAGTAGGTAGATATTCATATATTTTTTCTTTACCAGATTGCCTTCAATATTTCAATAACTTCTAAAACATTTTTACAGAATGGTAAACAAGAAAAGGTATCATACATTGAAGTGATCCTCACAGCAAAACAGTGCTCCGTTAGGACGGTTCCTGCCGACCAATTGACAACAACGTTCTTTCAGCTCTTTTCTTACAGTAAAAAACTTCTAATCAGTTTTGGAGCACGTTGGTATAAAGCATGTTTTTGGATCTTTATATCGTTGATAACTATTTGTATTCATGGTGCTGAATACGGCACAAAGCCAATAGTCGAATTTGTTGTAGTGTTCGTCGAAGGTGCTATAAAACCACGTGTAGCAACAGGATAGTTGTAGGGTGACTGGAGAGGGTTAGAAGTGATAGGCTCGGTGTCTAGTATAATAATTCCATTTATTCTATTCGCTTATGCGTATATATACATGTATTTTATCGCTGATACAAGCAATATGCATTATGTCGCAGCAATCCATGAAGTTACTGTTAAACGCTAAATGTAGTTGTTTACTACATTACACCTCCCCCGAAAGTCCGTTTCCCCCCGGGGTGGCAGGAGAAAAAAAAATAATGCATGTTACTTGCTTACATTTGTTAAAAAAAATTTAAGAAGTTATTTGATCTGATTGTCTTTTAGACAGGTAAAATAATTAAAAAAAAATTGATTCGTGGTTCAAACTTTTTGCTCTTTCTAGTGTCACTGTGAAAGGTAATGTATTAGAGATATGATAATATTGTTTTAAGAAGATTTTATTTGGAAAGAAGTATACTTGTCTAATGTTATCACGTTTTAATGTTACAATATTACTTTGATGCTTGGTTTTGTATTTTCATTCCGTTTTGGTATGCCTCAACGATAGCTATAATATAATGTTTTAACTAATGCCGGTCGGAGTCCAATGCTCCTAAACAAAAAAATGTGGGCATGGTCACCCTACAAGTGTGGGTATGGTCACCCTACAATACCTTGTGCTACGCCTCTGTGCGTACACAAATTCATGGGAACCGTTCCCTAGGGCATGGTCACCCTTAAAAAAAAACACGGCATATCAGGCCTATCCTTTAGGGATATCCTGTACCTAGGCACATCTACATTAAGACAAAAAGGGTCTCCTACATCTTTCACGGAGGAATACGGTTGTTCTCACCATGATCAAGTATGAAGGACTTGTGCTCTAGCTGTATGAGGTCATATAACTTTGATGTGCCTCCACGTTTGCAGAAACTATTTAAGACCTCGTCTCCAAATTGTTGATTTTATCTAAGAAAAAGGACTAGTTACGCAACGCTAACCTATCTGTATTCAACGATTATTAAGTGCTATACCGTTCCTAAGTGTATTTTTGGTGAAATAGTTATTTTAATTATTGTTTCCAAGCTTAATGAAATTACGTATTTATTTAGTTATTTCATATTCAATCACTGGGTAGCTAATCCAATAATTTCATAGAACATAACTTTTCATCGATAAGTTAATTGTAATAAAATATTTGTTGCTAAGAAAATTTCTAAATGTGAGTATCATATTTCATTCATTGATTAAATAAATAATGTTAATTCGCGGCGAAGTCACGCGACCTAGTTAAATTTCAGCTGACGCGCGCGGTCGAACGGTGGCGCGTGCGACGGATATTGTGAAATTTATTGCGATGGACTACATTCGACACTGCAAAAATGAATGTAATCGGCTGAGAGTTTAATTATATAGTTTTTTAAGTAATGAAAACGAGTTGTTATATTTTATGCATTTTACATGTGACACTAGAATTACGCATGTTATCTGTATTTAGTCAGCGATACGAGGGTAGTCCCAGAAGTGACCGACCTGACAAAGAAAACAAAAGAAAATCTAAACTTTTTTTTATTATTTTTCTACATAATCTCCTTTTAGTTCCATGCACTTAGCCCAGCGATGTTCGAGAGCTTCAACACCTTGTTTGTAGTGAGATTTGTCGAGGTCTTCAAAATACCCATCAACCGCAGCCTCCACTTCATCATTGCTGGCAAATCTTTTACCACCAAGCCATTTTTTTAAATTAGGAAACAAAAAATAATCGGAAGGGGCCAAATCAGGCGAATAGGGTGCATGAGGAAGTAATTCGAACTTTAACTCGCGGATTTTGGTCATGGCCTTGGCACACGTGTGTACTGGTGCATTGTCTTGGTGAATCAAAATTTTTTTTTTCGCCAGATGTGGTCGTTTTTGACAGATTTTTTCACTCAATTGATGCAAAAGGTTGGCATAATACTCGCCATTGATAGTCTTTCCTTTCTGAAGATAATCTATGAAGATTATCCCACGGCAATCCCAAAAAACGGAGGCCATGACCTTTCCTGCTGATGGAACTGTTTTAGCCTTCTTTGGGGCCGGTTCTCCTCTTCGAGTCCATTGCTTCGACTGTTCTTTCGTCTCTGGTGTGAAATAATGCACCCACGTTTCATCCATAGTAATATAACGCCGCAAAAACTCCGCTTTATTGTTGTGAAATTTTGCCAAACACTCGGTCGAAATATCTTCGCGATGTATTTTTTGTTCGTCTGTGAGCAATCGCGGCACCCACCTTGCGCACATCTTTTTCATATCCAAATTTTCAGTTAATATGCGATGTACAGCACTTTTTGAAATACCTGCCATGTCTGCTAGCTCGCGTACTTTCAATCGACGGTCATCTAATACCATTTTCTGGATTTTTTTTACAGTTTCTGGCGTAGTCACTTCATTTGGTCGACCACATCGATGTTCATCTTCACAACTAGAGCGACCTCGTTTAAACTCTGCCACCCAATATTTTACTGTTGTAAACGATGGAGCAGACTCCCCCAAAATAGAATCTAGCTCCGTTTTAATACTAGTTGGACTAAAACCTTTCAAATGAAAGTATTGTATCACATAACGATGGCCAATTTTCTCCATGTCGGAAAATTTGTTCACAGCGTTCACTATTGATGGCTACTAAACAAAAGACAAACGACGCTATGTGTTCGAATTTCAAATTTAAACTTTATAAAGAGGTATTCTGTTTTAAAAAAGTATTTACTCAAAATAAAAACCTCTTTAAGTGTGTCAGGTCGGTCACTTCTGGGACCACCCTCGTATCTTAAGAAAAAGAGAAAAAAAAAATTAACATGATTTACCTCTACATTTTGATAATTAATAAAAAAAAATCTACTATCAACCGTTACAGCTGCGTTACCGTCCGTCGCCATCCTCTTCCTCGTCCTCGTGGTGGGCTCCTTTCGTGCCGTTGCGGGATGTAGTGGGGCCGGAGTGGCTGGTACCTTGGTGGCAGCGGTTCTACGACTGCTACTGGTCTTGCGGTGGTCCCTGGTGGCTGCGACGGGCACTGTGGCTGCGATCGTGGCTGTGCTGGGGAATTGGCTAATATGCCATTACAATTGGGCAATGGGCATTGCGGCTGTGGTTGTGGTTGCGATGGGTGTTGCGGGGCATCGGGCGGCGTCGTCGCGCTTGGTGGCGGTGGTGCCGGTGACGTGTCGGTTGTCTCCGTTACTGTACATGATCTGTCTGGGGCCATGGCAATGTTCACGGTGAAGGTGGCATTTAGTGTCACCTCCACTTTCCTGCTTCCATCATTATTCACAGTCACCCTTATCGACTGTTGGTACTGCACGGGGCAGGTCATCGTGATGTCGTCGCCCTCGACCGTGATGTTTACTTGTTTCGTGGCCATTTTTCTTCGTAATTGCTCTTCTTTCTTCTTAACTCGGCTTCGGTTTCTTGATTCTTGATGCTTGACTTCACTGAAGATTCTTCACTGGTACGCGTTGGGCAGGGTCGCCATGTACTAACAGGATCGTTGTAGGGTGACTGGAGAGGGTTAGAAGTGATAGGCTCGGTGTCTAGTATAATAATTCCATTTATTCTATTCGCTTCTGCGTATACACCGTGTTTTTATTGAATTCCGTTAACTTCGGGGTATAGTTAAGTACGTTTATAAGAACTAAATGGCATAGTTAATTAAAAAAAAAAAACATTTTTTTTGTTTTCTTTTTTGTTTTTTTTTTGTTTAAAAAGTAATTAAATGTAGCATATAGCGTTGTTGTAACACGGGCATTACATTTAACTCAACCAAACAATTGAAATCTGTGACATATCAATGTCATTTCGTACATCAATCGACCGAGATTGTACTTAAGTTTAGTAGCAAATGTATGAACTCATTCTAAACACTAATCAATATGTAAGCCGGCCCTAAGGCAAGTGTACACGCTTGTAGAGGCCTTATAGGAAAAAAATAAATTATGGATTATCTCCGAAATGGACTTAATTAGAACATCGGTGTCTTTGAGAAAGTTACTTGATTTAAGCTCAGGAATGCACCCTTGAAATTAACGGAAATAAAAAAAAACACGGTGTATATACATGTATTTTATCGCTGATACAAGTAATATGCATTATGTCGCAGCAATCCATGAAGTTACTGTTAAACGCTAAATGTAGTTGTTTACTACATTACACACGGAACAGAAAAAACAAGGGAAGCGGCTTATGACCCGTTTAATAAGATAATCGATGTCGCCAAAACGCACACTATCACAATAACACACACAGATAAATCTTCAAGCTGATTGGTCAACGTTTCTTGTGCAAAACGAAGTAAAAAACTTTGAGTTGGTAACATAATTAAAACCTTATGTCTATGGCATAATATCGGAATTCGAGCATACGTTTTAGGACTTACGACTTATCGGATTCGATTATTATCACTTGACTGGGAGACCAACGTCATTTGGCGTCGAATAGAGAAACTAATTGCAAGAGATATTATTTAACGCCATCTAGCGTCGAAGAAGTGTTTAGGGGTGTGCAAAGCTTTTTTTATAACATCGATATGGGGCTATTCATAAATTACGTCATTTCAAATTAGGGGGGGGGGGGTCTGGACATCGGATGACGGTAGCATAAAGTAGGAGGAAATGGGGTCATTTGAAGCATGATTTTTGGATGATTATAGGGGGGGGGGGGGTCAAAAATCGTCAAAAATCGATGACGTAATTTATGGACAGCCCCTATCGATAAAACTGCATATGGACAATGCGTTGTGTAAGTAAGATACAGGTAAGTATACAGGGTGATTTTTTTTTGTAAAATCAAAACATTTAAACATAGTTTTACACCATACCTACATTTCCAAAACTCATGCAAATCGGTCTACGTTTATGGGGTGTCAAAATTAACTACTCTAATTTCTACACGTAAAGGCCCCAGTACACAATGGGCCATCGCCGGCCACTCCAAGGGACGCATTTATGCGTTAGAGGGAGCAAGTGATATTGCTATCTCATTCTACCGCAAGGCTGCGTCCCTTGGAGTGGCCGGTGATGGCCCATTGTGTACTGGGGCCTTAAGATAAGGATTGTAAAAATAATTCCACACAAAATGTCCTTTAACAGAAATCAAATTGATTTTTTTTATTTTCAAATTAGAAAATCAATACAAGTTTGAATCAATACAAAGTATCATCGTTCATTCTTTGGTTCCCTATTAACCAAAATGTTAAAAATTATGATTTACAAAAAAGACAGTATAACTAATATTTCGCTGGCCCTGAAACAACACATATTTATTTAGTAATTAATGATGTATGCGCACATTGAGGTAACGCACAATAACAGCTTTAATTAAATCTGTTACATGGTTAGACGCCGGAAACTCTCCTAACTGATGGTATGAAATTGAATCAAACACATTGGACCCAACGAACTGCCTCCGAATTTTAGCAACTAGTGCATCTCTCTTGATATTCGTACTATCCCAGTCTTTGAGAAATGACTCTGCGACAGTACATATTTTTATTACATCCTTTGATGGATACTGTAGACCTCTTTATCTTTTAGCAATGTTAATTTATGGACATCTGAATCTTTTTCCGCAATAAGCGCTTTTGCACAAATATCACACCTTATGGATTCTATCATCTTTTTTACTATGAAACCGGAAATGTGCACTATGGCATGGTGTTTTTTTTGTTCTGTGTATAAAACTCGGGTCCGGTATTCACAAGCGAAGGCCGTCGTTCGCAGGGGTAATATCAGAGGGCCAGGAAACAAAGAAAGCAGTTCACAAATATTTTTAAGACTTTGAAAAATGTCTTAACACTCTTAACAGTTGGTAGGGGCCGGACGCGCGGTAGGTAAATCAAAATATTCTTATTTTTATAAAATGTATGACGGAACCGAAAAATCTTTAACCTTAACCTTTACCTTAACCTTTAAAGAAATGATTATTCCTATATTTTCATATAGCACTTTTAATATTTTCTTCCATTCCCGATTGTTAGCTTAATCTTACTGTATAAGAACTTTAAAACTATTAAAATGAAAATAATTACGTACCTTTTCCTGTACGTCTACCATCAGTTTTGACATTGACATATACGCTCACGTCTACGTAATTTACTTTATATGCATCTCGCTCGTACTCGCATATGCGAGCAATAGTGCAAGCGAGATGTACAGAAAGTAAATTACGTAGACGTGAGCGTTATGTCAATGTTAAAACTGATGGTAGAGGCTCTGTACCAGTTGATCGTTTAATTTTTTGTTTTTCCCTCCTCAATGATGCCAGTAAACTGGTCATTTTCATTTTACACGTTTCTCTTTCGCTGTCGAGTAACGAAGCCAATCTATCCCAAGCGTCTTCTTTCTTTAATTTGTTATAATGCTCTGGATGAGCTGAGTTCCACAACATGGTTCTTCTGTGTATTTTTCTATAAAATACAGAGTTTTTGCTTAGTTCCACTCCATGTTTAAAGAAATAAATGAAATAATACGAGAGAAACGACGTGTGATCAAGTGCGACGCACCGCGTGCGCTCGGGACGACTTGACAGCGTACTGACTGAACCGCGTAAGGGTCTCCCCAGATATATCGACGCGCATTCGGCAAAAGCCGATAGGAAAAAGCTTTATGTCCACGCAATAAGAGCGAAAAAGTCGTCGTTCGGCTCGGCTCGCATCGGCCGCCGCCTGCCGACGCGTCGACAGCTTTTTCGCTCTTATTGCGTGGACATAAAGCTTTTTTCTATCGGCTTTTGCCGAATGCGCGTCGATATCTGGGGAGACCCTAACAGTCAAAGGGTTCGCCAAAAAACCGACAGCCGGGTGGATCCTTACAGCAAAACAGTGCTCGGTTTGGACAGTTCCTGTCGACCAATGACAACAACGATCTTTCAGCTCTTTTCTTACAGTAAAAAACTTCAAATCCGGGTTTTTCAAATCAGTCTTGGAGCACGTAGGTATAAAGCATGTTTTTGGATCTTTATATTTATGGTGCTGGATACGGCACAAAGCTAATAGAGTCAGACCAAGAAACGTCTGCAGCGGATTTGATAGCCCACGCAGTGCAAGTATTATTTTAAACGGCAAACTTCTATGAAATTATGACGTATAAATAACACTGGCATTGCGAGGGCTATCAAAATCGCTGCAGACTTTTCGTGGCTTAACTCTAGTCGAGTTTCAGTGATGCCATTAAACTTACTTTTCTTTTTACACGTTTCTCTTTCGCTGTCGAGACGACGCCAATCTATCCCAAGCGTCTTCTTTCTTTAATTTGTTATAATGCTCTAGATGAGCTGGGTTCCACAACACTGGTTCTTCTCTGTATTTTTCTATAAAATACAGAGGTTTTTTCTTTGTCCCACTCCATGTTTAAAGAAATAAATGAAATAATACGAGAGGAACGACGTGTGATCAAGTGCGACGCACCGCGTGCGCTCAGGACGACTTGTTACAGCGTACTGAGTACTGACTGAACCGCGTAAGCAGAGGCGTAGCGTGGGGGGGGCTAGGGGGGCCATAGCCCCGGGCGGCACATAAGCGGGGGCGGCAAACACGGAATTTAAAAAATAAAAAATTAAGAAATCACGATTTTCAAATCGCACCGATGGCGTGAACGTCGCGAGGCGGCGGTGCGGATGTCGAGATTGCTGCCGGCCGGAGCGCGGCGTTCCGAGGGCCCGCCGAGCTTACACACGAACGGAAGAAAGAGCTTAAGGGTCTGTTTTACTATATTGTACAATATTACTCCTTATTTTTATAACTTTAAACCTTATTTTGGAATGTGTGCGTTTTTTATTTCTCGAACTTATGTCAACTGTTTACTGAGACAGTAGTGACAACAAACAAATTAGAAGTTCGTCATTTGTTTCAATTTTGAGAACAGGTGCAACTAGTGCAAAGTGCAATACCTACGGAAAAAAAATAGATTCGATTTGCGAATTATGACTGAATTATTGTCGAAAGGTAACTACCCAATTATTCTTATTGTATTTAAATGTTGAGTAATTTAAATGTAATTATATTTCTAGTTTGATAGTTTTAGGCGTATATGTGCGTAAACTAGGTACATATCTACCTTAGTTAGGTACCGATCTACCGAGTAATTAGTAATAGGTACCTGTACCTACATAATATTAATCCGATTTATTTTGGAAATACAGTGTAATCTCGATAACCCGAACCTCGTTAAGTCGTAATTCTCAGTCATTAATGTATATCTTCTCAGTACTTAAAATACTTAAATCGAAAAAACGCGGAAAAATATAGAATTATTTCGACTCCGTAACTCGAACACAATGTTAATTCCCTGTGAGCTATCGATAGTAGTTACTTATTTCTAATCGAATTTCAAAGAGCAGACTCCGTAAATCGTAATTAGCAAAATTTATAATGACGTCTTACTAGGAATCTCCCGAACTCATAGCAATAAAATCCAAAAGAAATGTTTGGGTCTTCTATCTATTGTTTGTGCCTTGCACAAGTTGTACACGTGCAAGGAATGGACATATTTATTAAACTTTCTAAGTAACACAGCTGTGTTCGTTATTTTTATTCACTATCGGTCAGCTATCGGTCAGTATTTATTTTACTGTTAGCTTGATAACAAATAAAGAAGCCAGAGCAGCAATTAACACTATGAACTTATGTTGAAAGGTGTAATGAGGAGTTTTCAGAAAATAGTGTCGAATTAGCGAGAGTAGAGTTTGGCTAATGAAAGTTGAACCTGCAAAAACGCGGCAATTTCAAAATAATCTACAGCAGGCATCTCTATGATTACAAGGACTGCATAATTTTTATACTTTTTATAATAAAACATAATTGTATTTGAACTGTACCTATTTTAATTGTATCTTAATTTTAAATGTAATTTTAATTTCAAATTTTAATTAATTTATTTTATAAGTAATACATTTTGCAATATTGAATTAGATTGTCGTTATCTTAGACATTTTGTATGCCAACTGGCAAAACATAGTGTTCAAATATATATAACATAACTATCTAAGACCTATTGTGTACCTATGTTTTACAAATAAAGCATTCTTATTCTGGTTTTTAAGTAGGTAATTTTTTTTTGTTTTGTAATTTGCAAGTAATTGCATTCAGTTCTCAATAAATGATAGCCAGCCATGAAAGAAAAAAAAATTTTTAAATTTTTTACCGAACTTTGTCATGTCTGACCACTAAGGTTGATCATAAACGGGGCGGCATATTTCTGATGGGCCCCGGGCGGCAAACACATATGCTACGCCGCTGCGCGTAAGAGCGGTTTTGCACAATGAAAATCACTACTTATAATTCTAAAATTAAGGCCATCACCATTTTACAAAATGATAAAGTTTTCTTAGCGCTTAAGTAGCGCTCGACAGCGGCGTAGCATATGTGTTTGCCGCCCGGGGCCCATCAGAAATATGCCGCCCCGTTTATGATCAACATTAGTGGTCAGACATGACAAAGTTCGGTAAAAAATTTAAAATTTTTTTTTTTCTTTCATGGCTGGCTATCATTTATTGAGAACTGAATGCAATTACTTGCAAATTACAAAACAAAAAAAAATTACCTACTTAAAAACCAGAATAAGAATGCTTTATTTGTAAAACATAGGTACACAATAGGTCTTAGATAGTTATGTTATATATATTTGAACACTATGTTTTGCCAGTTGGCATACAAAATGTCTAAGATAACGACAATCTAATTCAATATTGCAAAATGTATTACTTATAAAATAAATTAATTAAAATTTGAAATTAAAATTACATTTAAAATTAAGATACAATTAAAATAGGTACAGTTCAAATACAATTATGTTTTATTATAAAAAGTATAAAAATTATGCAGTCCTTGTAATCATAGAGATGCCTGCTGTAGATTATTTTGAAATTGCCGCGTTTTTGCAGGTTCAACTTTCATTAGCCAAACTCTACTCTCGCTAATTCGACACTATTTTCTGAAAACTCCTCATTACACCTTTCAACATAAGTTCATAGTGTTAATTGCTGCTCTGGCTTCTTTATTTGTTATCAAGCTAACAGTAAAATAAATACTGACCGATAGCTGACCGATAGTGAATAAAAATAACGAACACAGCTGTGTTACTTAGAAAGTTTAATAAATATGTCCATTCCTTGCACGTGTACAACTTGTGCAAGGCACAAACAATAGATAGAAGACCCAAACATTTCTTTTGGATTTTATTGCTATGAGTTCGGGAGATTCCTAGTAAGACGTCATTATAAATTTTGCTAATTACGATTTACGGAGTCTGCTCTTTGAAATTCGATTAGAAATAAGTAACTACTATCGATAGCTCACAGGGAATTAACATTGTGTTCGAGTTACGGAGTCGAAATAATTCTATATTTTTCCGCGTTTTTTCGATTTAAGTATTTTAAGTACTGAGAAGATATACATTAATGACTGAGAATTACGACTTAACGAGGTTCGGGTTATCGAGATTACACTGTATTTCCAAAATAAATCGGATTAATATTATGTAGGTACAGGTACCTATTACTAATTACTCGGTAGATCGGTACCTAACTAAGGTAGATATGTACCTAGTTTACGCACATATACGCCTAAAACTATCAAACTAGAAATATAATTACATTTAAATTACTCAACATTTAAATACAATAAGAATAATTGGGTAGTTACCTTTCGACAATAATTCAGTCATAATTCGCAAATCGAATCTATTTTTTTTCCGTAGGTATTGCACTTTGCACTAGTTGCACCTGTTCTCAAAATTGAAACAAATGACGAACTTCTAATTTGTTTGTTGTCACTACTGTCTCAGTAAACAGTTGACATAAGTTCGAGAAATAAAAAACGCACACATTCCAAAATAAGGTTTAAAGTTATAAAAATAAGGAGTAATATTGTACAATATAGTAAAACAGACCCTTAAGCTCTTTCTTCCGTTCGTGTGTAAGCTCGGCGGGCCCTCGGAACGCCGCGCTCCGGCCGGCAGCAATCTCGACATCCGCACCGCCGCCTCGCGACGTTCACGCCATCGGTGCGATTTGAAAATCGTGATTTCTTAATTTTTTATTTTTTAAATTCCGTGTTTGCCGCCCCCGCTTATGTGCCGCCCGGGGCTATGGCCCCCCTAGCCCCCCCCACGCTACGCCTCTGGCGCTCGAGTTTACAAGTTGTAAACATCTTTACAAGTCAACATTTCAGAAATAATAATATATACTTATAGGTAATTAGGTATATATCTATAAAAATCAACAATCGCTTATACAGTGTGTAAGTCTAATACGGGCGAATCTCTTAACGGTGGTTAGTATAGGACAAAGTAAAGGTAATTAGATAACATTTACTCAAAGTTGCAACAATAATTTTGTCCATACAAAATAATTCAGCCCGCAATGTAATGCAAACACACTCACGTTAAACGCTCGTTGACAGTTACTTTCAAAAACTCCTATTGCGTATGTAATGTCATTAACTGTCATGAGTGGGTAAATAATAAATAAGTATGATGTTTTTTATCTGACGAAATGACTACCTAGTTTAAAATCAAATTACATCAAAAAATCTTATTCAAAAGCAATCATTTATTTTAATAACGACCCATTGAAATTACAACTGAAATGTACTGAAGTTGCTGAAATACTTCTAAAGAAAACCAACTAAAAAAGAAAACTAAAAAACACAATTTACAACAATACAAATTCTGAGAAACCTGAGTTTAGTTTTGCCGGTTTCGCCGCAAATACCTATTCTCGATGTGCCTTCCTTGTATTTCAGAACAGGTTTCGCAACGACGTTTGATTGACTCCATAAAATAACAACTCGTATTAAATCGTCTTCCTGCATCCCTTGTACTACTTTCAGGATTAAGTGCAAAATGGCGAAGGATTCGGTCTTGCAATGGAACTGGAAGCTCATCGTGAATAGCTGCTCCCTCCACCCTTCCAGTTACGGGCAATCCTTCGCGAGCTCGCTGTATCGCGTTTACAATTACTCGAGCGTTTCTTGGTACAACCCGATGAGGGAATCGCTCTCTGTACACAGCTAGCGCTCGATGACCATTTTGTAGTGTTTTACCGTAAATTAAAATCATGTCCATTAATTCAGGAGCAATAAAAGTTGTTAAACGAGGCATTTTTATAACATACGATTACTTTTGAATCGAAAGACTGACATTGTCAAATCAGAGTTGAAATAAAATAAGAAACTTGCAATTCCACCAAAGAGTTTGCCACGTTTTCACACAATGTACCAAGTTTTGTGGTGTTTAGACGGTTTAGTTAATTCTCGAAATAATTTTGGTAATAACTGTAAAACTATTAGGCGGGCCGTATGCTTATTTTCCGCCATCCTGGTATAAAAAATCAGGCAAATTAAATACGAAATGAATACACAATAATCACTTATGAGATACTGATATTAAATGAATTTTCAAAAAAGGTGTGCTATCAAAGGTGCTTGTCTATTGCTCAGATTAGAAATAATCACGTCAAGTGCTGTTATCGTGACTGATTAAAATGAAGTCAGTTTCTTGTTGATAAACATGATAAATAAATAAGATTTAATATCTTTTAACACGACTAGTAGTACTTTAATCTACCAAAATAACTACAAAACATTAAACGCAGTGTAATGCTAACATGTATTGTGAATGTTCCTCCAGATAGGTAAGTTTGTCAATGCTATTGTTGTATTGCTAACGAACATTTGACATTTCGGTACCGCAACCATGTTTACAGTACATTGCTGCTGAGAATTTTTTATAAAATTAATTATGGGCTCGTAATGAACTGCAACTTAAAAAAACCTTTTACTTCATGATTACACTAATGAATACTATGTCCGATTTAATTTATCGCCCGTATTAGACTTACACACTGTATAATATGGCTATAATGATTAGGTACGTCCTAATTCACCAACTTACATACAGGCTTAATATATCTTAGAAACAATCAACAGTTGTCATATATAGTAGAGTTCAAAAACATATTACAAGTCAACATTTCAAAAATAATTTATACACCTCTAAAGGCCCCAGTACAGAATGGGCCATCGCCGGCCACTCCAAGGGACGCATTTATGCGTTAGAGGGAGCAAGTGATATTGCTATCTCATTCTACCGCATGGCTGCGTCCCTTGGAGTGGCCGGCGATGGCCCATTGTGTACTGGGGCCTTAAGACAATGACAATCAGGTCGTGTAGGTATACATAGGTATTTGGACTGTTGATTTGTAAAGCTGTTTGTGAACGCAACTGTACATGCGAGTATAAATAAAACTCTCAATAAAAATAATATAATCTACGTATTATACTACAGAAAATTATCTTTTTTGTATAAACAACAAAGTCTTAATAAAATCAAATTTTAGTAAAAGTACGTACTTACTCTAATTTACCTATATGTGCTTTCTAATTTTTTTTTACGAAAAGTCAAATTCATATTATTTTTTTCTTGATTCGCTTGAGTCGCTTTCGTTGGACACCGGTTCTACAGGTGTTTGTAAATAATTAGGACCTGATGATGGGACTGTTGGTGGATGATTATTAAATGTTTTTTGATTGTTGGGGTCTTTGGTAACCAGATTCGTATGCTGACGAGTGGGGTCTTGGGTAACCATCTTGGTAAGATGAGTGTACTTGGTAAGATCTTTGGTAACTATTTTGAAATGAGCTATGGTAAATATTTGGTGACGGTTGGTGGAGATCAGTGAGTACTTGTAAGACGCGACTTTGAAATATAAGTTTGATGATCGTCTTAATTTGTTTAGCGACGTTAAAATAGCTTTGAAAAACGACAGATGTTTATTTTCTGTCTCTTTTAAGGCCTGAAGTATGTCGGACTCAAATTGGTCGGTTGTTTTTCTTTTCCAAGAACAAGGCTGGTACCGAGATCTTGCAATTTCATTTTTCTGGCCATCTTCGTCACTTTCTTGGTCCACAACTATGCTCGAGTCCCTTACATTTGCAGCATTTTTTTTTTAAAACATATGAGTTGCTTGTAGAAATGGTATTCTTTGACTCTTGTTGCACCAGCGCCCGATTTATTTAAACTTTCAAATAGTGAATAGAATCAGGCGTTACTTTGCGGAAATCCATTCTAATTAAAACCAAAATTATTACTTTGCTAATCCGCGAAAAGATAACGTGCTAGTCAATCAGTGCTAACCCGTTATACTTATTTGCGTATTTTTACATGCAATTAATGTTCCCACCCTCCCACCGCAATCGCATATCGTCAGGTGACAACAAAAACTCATTAATTAACACAAGTTCACAATCATAAACATAGTGCACCATATTAGTACCAAAATAAGGTCGATTTTTGTTTAAATTATTTCGTAATTAGTGAGTTTTGTTGTCACCTGACGATATTAAATATTGTATACAATCGTATTATAATATGGGAGATCACGAGCTAGCTAAAGCATAGAAAGTTGACTTCCGGTGGTAAAAATCGTAGTGTGCGTAGTAGTTGATTCATTCGTGATAAGGCGGCACTGAAAACTTCCATTAAAAACTATGCGCAGCTTTGTAATTTTACTGTGCTCATTAAATACAGGTGATGCGGCAGAAAAAAGACCGCGTCATTTTTTAAGTCATACTTTGAAATGGCCCAAGTCAATATATATATATTGATTAATAAAATCTTTATATTTTTTATGAAGTACATCATCTTTAATAATCTTATTTCTAAATTTAGAAATTGCTGCAATGCGCTAGAAAGTGAGTAGTCTGCCTACTAATTGGTAATTTTAAAGGCAACGCAACTTGAAATTTGCCATTATTTAAAATAACCGACTCCTTGAAAATTGTTTCAACAAGCTCCTGCACTGTATTTCCTTCAGGCAGTATCTCTGGAACTTTTTGTGCCTCCCAAAACCATATTTTTTGACGGTACTACCGACGAGTAAGCGATTTCTGCTGCAGAAGCTGCAGCTTCTGCGGCTTCTGCAGCCATTGTTTTATATTCCATCAGACCATCACTACAGGATCCAATTGTTCGACTTGTATCACCTTTGTGACGGAATCCGAAATCCTGTAGTTGTTTGCGTGGTCGTTTTGAATTTATTCTTGAACTGCTTTAGATTTAACGACTTCGCGATTTCCTTTGAAATAATTTTGACCATCTTAAAGCCGTTTTTGTCAACGAAGCTTGTGGGGAAAATGTCAATATTTTCCCCGATGAACCTTTTGATAGAGAGAGAGAGAGTGGTCCAGTGTTGCCACAGATACTACAATTTACAAATAGCATACCTGACATCCCCCTTCTTTACCTTATCTAAAAGTAAGTATTCTAATAGTAAATCAGGTAGAGTTATGAAGGTACATCACTCAGATATCTAGGTTTCTTAATAGCTCTTCCTGACCGTGACCTTACATCATTATTAATTTATATTAAAATTATTTTCATTAGGCATATCAGCATTATTTATATTTTCATTAATTATTACATGTTCAGTTTCATTATTATCATTTACTTTGTTGAACACATTCCCATTCTCCTCTGTTTTAAAAGTTACATGTTTACTAGCCAAACTATAATTTTCACCAGGTGACCCTCTGAACACATGATACCTATTTCTTTTAATTATAGAGTCTCCTGTGTCTATCATATAATTTCTATAATTATCTTCATCTGAAAATATCCTTCCTTTAAGTTTTTTATCATCATTTTTATGATAGAAAATGGCGTCCCATACAAAAGTTTTCTCTATTTGTCCCAATAGTTTTTTATTTGACATACTGTTATGATTCTTATGTCCGCAGCGCCATGTTATGTGTTTTATATGTTAATTAAATCAATTACTTATTTGAAACACATTTGTGTTAATTATTAAAGATTTATGAAGTACAATTTACACAGCCATGATTAGCAGGAAACCAGAGAGAGAGAGAGAGAGAGAGTTGAACAGTGTTGCCATATTAAAGGTTCAGGAATGGATTTAATCAAATTATCTAAATTGTTTTTATTAAAAGATGGATTTGAATTACATGGACTGTAAAAACTCACGACACTTAATTCCTTGTTATTAATTTTAATGCAAATATTTTGTATAGAACTACCAAAATTAGCAGACGCCGTCCCTAAAGAGGGACAAGTACTCCGGGCTGTCAAATTTCTTGTTCGTTGCCCTTGCCGTGGAGACGTCTGGGTGCTGGTGCGCGGAGGCGAAAACTTTTCTTGGGGAGCTGGGGCGTCGCCTGCAGCAGAGGGGTCTCGACCCCCGCTCCGGGTCGTTCCAGCGCAGTGGTTTTCTATCGCGATTCAACGCGGAAACACGGCTAGCGTGATGGGCACCTTTTCGCCGGGAACGATGCAGGGTGGGTTGTTCGAGTAGGTAGTTAGTAGGCTTAGTATAGGTTAGTTTAGGTTTAGTTTTACTTATAGTTCTTTGTAGTATAGGCTTGTAAGTATTATAAATCCAAGATCCTTGGTGATTATGTTTTGTACTCGCTCATAGGAAATGCCAATTGTCTCCGCTATCTCTGTAACTTTCAACCGCCTGTCATTCATAATCATGTCTAGTATTTTATTGACATTTTCGTCTGTAGAAGCCGTTATTGGTCTACCACACCTAGGTTCATCTTCAACTGCTTCTCTGCCGCGTTTAAAATCTGCTTCCCATCGTTTTACAGTGGGATATGATGGAGCGGATTCTCCTAATATCTGGTACATATCTTCAAAAATTTGCTTGGCGTTAAACCCTTTTTTTGTATGTACCTACTTTATGACAGAACGGTGCTCAATTTTAACCATTCTAAAGGAAATTGCGAACCTCGTTTAGTAATTCGATCACAAAATTGTGCAATTGTGACAGAAGAAAAACAAAAGATAGTGCATTATGATAAAAAAAGATGTAAGTCTTACGTGCCAGTATTATTTTTCCTTATTAATTTCATTATCAACTTCAGGCTCAAAACTTTTCAATTCACGTAATTCATTGTGACGTTCCACGGGTAAAGGTACCTTATGGCGGCTGGCGCTTACGTCGCATAGCGCCGCAATAATATTGGAGCGGCGTTAATTATTATTAACGACCGCTATGCGACGTAAGCGCCAGCCGCCATAAGATACCTTTTGCCGTGGAACGTCACAAAGTAGCTTGTAATTTTTTAAGAATTACGTTTGCATTGTTAGGGACATCAAAGGTGATTCTAATTTTGAAGGCATGAAGGCATTAATTGACCTCAAGTGCATTACACCAGAGATGCAATGTTTCCTGATTCCGTTAGATAAGGCCAACTTATCCTTATCAGAGAATTTAATATTGTCTTCCTCACGATTAAGGAAAACAATAAATTCTTCTTTCTGTGAATTTTCGTTATACAACCTGTTGTAGTTTCCTGCTTTATATGGCGTGTACTTATCCTTCTCCCGTTTCTTCGCCATAGGACGTCCTTTTTCTTTGGTTTCAGCTTCGGCATCAGAATAAGAACATAATGATGAATAAGAAGAAGGCAAGTCCTGATCCATACCCTCCTCCCCCTCCGGTGGTTTTACACTCGCAATGCGCGACCTTTTCCAGCCGTTAGGCTTAGCACGCACTGCGGTTTTTTTCTTGCGGTTGCGGTCTGGCCGAAAACGCCGAACCGCGGAGGAACTCGCACTGCGGTTGCGTTTCCGCGGTTTTCACGTTCAGTATGACAATGGATTTCCTCAGAGCAGTATGTGTTGTGGCCTTAGTTTTAAGAAATAAAAAAAATAGAAAACGCCTTCGCCAACATAAGTACTGGGTGCATCCTCTAACAGATCAAAGATATTTGAAGGGATATTTTTGTAAAATGTACAGTGATGTACGAAACAACAAAGACAAGTCGTAGTTAGTGGTGCATCAGTTTTTAGTGAGTGGGCTACTGCGGACTTACATCAAAGAAGACGTGAACTGTATGCCTTATATGAGGAACGGCGGTTTAATCAGAGTGATGAATTTAAAGAACATGTGAAGGAGTATTCGAAGAAGTTTAAAGTAGATTGTCATATAGCTAAGCGAAATTATCTAAGTCAGAAAATAAAAAGTAGTTCCGACATTGTTAAAGCAACCTGGAAAGTTATAAATGTGGAGACTGGTCGCTCGAAACATACAATTAAAGAACTTAAACTAAACATTGATAACAAAATTATAGATTCCAATTTAGAAGTAGCTACAGAATTTGAAAAATTTTTCACCGAGGTACCAGTATCCACAACTAAGGATTTAAATTCATCACCCTCATCTGCTGTTACATTATTAAAACATAACGCTCCAGAGTGTTGTGGAGACCTTCATTTTGAACATGTTTGTACCTCAGATGTAATAAAGGCGTTTAAATCAATTAATGTCAAAAAAACTAATGACCTCTGGGGAGTCTCTGTCCATGCTGTCAAATCCTTAGTAGAAATTGTAGCGCCTGACTTGGTAGTTATATTTAACAACAGTGTTGATTGCGGCGAGTTTCCTGATCTAATGAAACATAGTAAAGTAATTCCTTTATTTAAATCTGGTAGTAGCTCTGACCCCACTAACTTTAGACCGATATCTGTGCTACCAACATTTAGCAAGATTTTTGAAAAATTAGTTCTTTCTCAATTAGTACGACATTTTAACGTTAATAATTTGATGCATAATAAGCAGTTTGGTTTTACACGGGGTCGCTCAACAACCGATGCCGGTGTTGAGCTAATTAAGCATATTTTCGATGCCTGGGAGGAGTCACGAGATGCTTTAGGTGTCTTCTGTGATTTATCTAAGGCCTTCGACTGTGTTTGTCATGAAACATTAATCAGGAAACTTCATTATTACGGAGTTAGAGGATCGGCACTGAATTTACTTAAGTCCTACTTAAATGGTAGAATACAAAGGGTCGATGTGAATGGACAGCGATCACCTGGGTCATTGGTCTCTATGGGTGTACCACAGGGGTCAATATTGGGGCCTTTCCTGTTCCTTATCTACATAAATGACTTGCCATTCCTTGTTAAGACCCACCATGATATAGTATTGTTTGCAGACGACACCTCACTTATTTTCAAAGTCAAACGACGGCAACAAGCTTACAATGATGTAAACAATGCCATTTCAAAAGTAGTAAATTGGTTCAATGTTAATAATTTATTGTTAAATGAGAAAAAGACTAAATGTATTAAGTTTGTCACTAGTAGTAACGTAAGGCATGTGCAAACAAGTGTCATTGTGAAGGATGAGGAATTGGAATTAGTTGATAGTACAGTTTTTCTTGGTATAACTTTAGATTCTAAACTCCAGTGGGGTCCCCATATTGCTACTCTTTCGAATAGACTGAGCTCTGCAGCTTTTGCAGTGAGCAAAATCCGTCAGTTAACTGACGTGAAAACAGCTCGATTAGTATATTTTAGTTACTTCCATAGCATTATGGCATATGGTATTTTACTGTGGGGCGGTGCTTCAGAGATAAATACCATTTTTGTTCTGCAGAAGAGGGCTATTCGAGCAATATACAAAATGAACCATAGAGACTCACTTAGAGATAAATTTAAGGAAATTGACATAATGACAGTGCACTGTCAATACATTTATGAGAATATTCTGTATGTACATAAAAATATTGTAAATTTTAGGAAAAATTGTGAAATTCATAATATTAATACTAGAAATAAACATAAGCTCGCAGCGCCCTTCACTCGGCTCCATAAAATTAAAAAATCATTCATGGGTAATTGTGTAAGATTTTATAATAAACTTCCAAACCATATTACTGAATTATCTATTAATAAATTTAAGAATTATGTAAAGCGTAAACTTATTTCTAAAGCTTATTATACCACACAAGACTACATGAATGATATTACAACGTGGGATTAATTGTTATTCGAAATGATTATTTATTTATTAGGTATATTTGATTATTGATGAGGAAATGGATATTCCGATGTAATACTATCTACTTCTTTTGTTACTTATGCTTTTTTTTTTGACATTTAGATTTTATTCTAGAAATTCTAGACTAGTATTTTTTATACAATCTTTTTAATGTTTGACGATCCTTTTGTGAAATTCTTAGTGTTAAATTTGATATGTATAATAATCCAATTTTATTATGGAATAATATTAACATCAATAAATTGCACTGATAATTAGATTAAGATTAATTACGATTCATAAGAGCTTGTTGCTAGGCCTACATGAATAAAGTATATTTTTGATTTTGATTTTTGATTTTGACAATTTTTTTAACTACTACAGGATGTCAATTAGTAGTTTTGATAAATTATTGCGAATGGTTGGCCCACATCTACAACTTCAAAATACAAGCTTTCGTAAAGCTATATCACCAGAGGAGCGTTTGTCTGTAACCGTGAGGTAAGAAAAAATACAATTTAAATGTTTATTAATTGTTAAATTTTAATTACATAAATTATTTATCTGAGAACTGTGGTGTGAATTGTGAGAAATAAGTAGCGGCTCCGGGTACAATAATTTCGTCACTGATAATCTGCACGTTAGAAATAGTTGCCTCTTGTTGTGGTGATGGGGATGGTTGCGGCGTGGTCTGTGGAGCTGGCGAGCGAATCAAATCCAGAGATGATGAATGTGGAGAGGGGTCTGAATATAGTGAAATCTTTGAGGCTGAGAAAAGTTTTGAACATACGATGGCGAATCGCACGTAAATCCTCTTGGGTCCCGAAAAAATGATTGATTATTCATACTGTATTGAGGAGACTGCATCGTAGACAGTGTTTTGGCTTTCTTTAAAACATTAAGGATTTCCACTTTTGCATAATGCTTTTGGTCATCATTCAGTTTACGTAACATAGGTACTAACATTAAGGCAAAATTTTTTTCTTCATCATCATCATCATTTTTTCCGCGTAGTATATCAAGTAATTGTTGCTCGTAATCAGTGGAGTTATTAGCCTCTCGAAAACAGTTTTTTTTTGTGTGGTTATGATTATGACTAAAGTAATATTTGCTTCATAGGTTGCTCACAACCATACATATTTATTATTCATGCTTTGTAACATTTATGAAAAAAACATATTATGACCATATATATATTATGACCATAGTCATATATGACTTAATTTTTTAAGTCTATATTAATACTATGCACTGTAATACTTCGAACGAAAAGCAATTATGGATATCAAGCAGATGACTTAAAATTTTATGCGAATTAAATTTATGACCATAATAATTATGACATAACTCATTTATGACAAAAACCCAGTTATGCTCAGGAATAATTCTGACTAAAGATTTTTATAACTTACAATTTTATGCATAAAGTGTTATGACAATTAAAAATATGACAAAAGTTGTTATGCGACCAGAGGGAGTCCCCTTTAAAGGGCCATATGTACTGTAAAACGTTGTACGATTCTGTCTGTTTCTTCAGTTTCTGAGTTGTTAGTCATGATGTCGATTTCGGCCTCATCTTCATAGTATGATTTTATGTTTTTGCGTTTAACTATACATTTGGGTCCATTACTTTTATCTGCGACAGAATTTTATTTTTTTCTTATGGGTTATTGATTTTGGCCAATATAGTACGCCATTGTTTTCCCAGTGGTGTGGCACTGTTGTGAGCTTTTTTGTGCCTTGTTCAATAGTTTGCACTATTTATATTAAAATCTGTAACAGCAAGAATCTATATTATACTACTTACTTACTAAAAAAAGTTTGTTTTAACAATACCTACAACCAAACGGTACCGAACACAATAAAACTTTACGAAACGTGGATTAGTGCAACGACGGACGTGCGTCTAGATGTAGTGCGCGGCGGCCACTGAGATTCAAGAAAATGACCGCGGCCGGTTGCCTGCATGTAGGTACTAGGGCTCGCGGTCGTGTCCGGGTTTCGGGTACCCGTTGCCGGAGCCCCGTTCTCGTGCTACACGGAACTGGATTTATGGCCCGTTCGGAACGGGTAATTAGGGTCCGTGTATTTAAGATCCGTGTAGCCGTGTAACCCGTGTGTCCGGATCCACGGATATTAATTACACACGGGTCCGGCCCGTTCTCGACGTATAGTGACGATCAGACGTGATCTTTAGGTATAAGAACCAATAATAAATATTTAATATTGTAGGCGGGAGGCGGGAAGAAATAAATATTATTTTTGAGGGAGGCTGACACAACAAAACAACTCAGGTAGTATAAATATGTTTATTAAATTATGAAAAAATAAAAATCAACGTTCTTACTAAGTACAACATTTAAAAATCAACATTAAATGAATAATTTCTTATTCTAAGTGATTTATGCCCCTATGCACTATTGAAAACTTATAAATTTAAATATGTATTTAAAACATTAAAAAAAATATCCAAGACAAATTAAATGAAATGTATAATATTATTATAATTGAAATAACTTTTTGATAGTGTAAATGTTTATGTGGCGAGACAGTTATACATATACTTATGTAAATAAATTCAAATATCGTCTACTTAAACTAAAAATAAAAATAATACTTAAAATTATGACAACTATTTAAAAATTCCGACTTTCTCAGTTAAAAATCAACCAAATTGAACTATTTATAGCACATATAACAAAGTAACATATCATAGTTATCATTTATGATTTTAATCAACTAATTAACACTTTGACACTATAATTTTTAAATCAACAATAATTTGCTTTGCAATCTTGATTCGATTGTTAATCTAATAATTTTTTGTTTTGGAATAAAGATACCAATAGGGAAACGTTTTTCGGAAGAAGACAGTTTCGTTTTGCGGTGACAATGTTACCCGCAGTTGAAAATGTTCTTTCTGAACTAGCGGAGGTGGCTGGTATACAAAGATACTTCCTAGCAATATCTGCCACCGCTGGATATTTCGTTGCTCGCAATTTCCACCACTGAAATGGGTCCATGTCGAATCTTATCTGTGGTTCTGCTAAATATGAGCTGAATTGCTCTAAAGGATGCATATTAGAGTAACTTTTTGTTTTATAAATGTATTCCAATGCACTTATATTACGGCCATCGGCTTCTGCAGATTGTTCTATCGCTTCGATGGGCACGCAGTTTTGTATTTTAAAAAGGACTTTGTTCCTTATGAGCTGTCAAGCATCATCAGTTTCATCGCATAAATCCTTATACCTCGGATCGAGCAAAGATGCGATTTGCCGAGCATTAACTTGGCTGTTTTGATTCTAGATTAGTTGAAATCTTTCTTCTATTTCTGCCTTTATTACTGTTTTCACACGTTGAGCGGTTTCGGAATCACTGTCTTCGTTATTTAAATGGTTTTTAATCAGTGTTTGAAGCAGTGGTCGCACCATAGACACCGGTGAATGTGTCTCTGAGCAAATTAAATTTGTAATCAATTGCAGTGGTTTTAAAATTTTAACCAATTCTTCGATTAAAAGCCATTCCACTTCGATTATTTCTAATCGATGCGCGGTGCTTGTTGAAGTCTTTGTGCGATCATTCAACACATTTATTACAGGGATTCTATTTTCCAGTAGACGATCTAGCATCTCATATGTCGAATTCCATCGTGTTTTACAGCTTTGAATTAGATTAAGCTGTTTCAGCTCTAGCTGTTCTTGCATCCCTTCTAATGCTTTAGCTGCTACATTAGAATGACGAAAATGCCCAACGATTTTGCTCGCCTTGCTGCATACATTTGCCACATCTTCTATAATTAAAGATTTGTTAACAGCAAGTTGAATGCTGTGAGCAGCGCAGGTCAAATTGTTTTTTTCTAATGAACTAGTCGATGAAACAGCGTTGACTATATTTGAGGCATGGTCTGTCACTACTGCGGTGAGGTTTGGTGATATTCTCCATTTATCGGCGATTTCATTTATTTCTTTCGCGATATTTTCAGACGTATGCCTTTCCTCCATCTCGTGTGTACTTAGTGTCACTGTTTCACAATTCCACTCATCATCTATAGTGTTTGCTGTGCATGTAATGTAAGATTCCTGGGAGCGAGATGACCAAATGTCTGCAGTGCACGCAATGCTTTTCGCTTTCGACAATTTTTCGCGTATTTTGTCTGTTAAATTGTCAGATAGAAGATTAAGCCTGCGTTTTAACGCATCTTCTTTAATTATTTTATAGCCCGGTTCAACAACAGCCATAAACTGCCGGAACCCTTCACTTGCTGTGAATGATAGTGGTAACTGATTCACAGCAATCAGTTTTGCTACGGCTTGGTGAATTTTCTCAGTTCTGTCAATGCTACACGATGCACGGTCGCAGGACTGACTCTGACGAAAACGTCTTCGTTTTTGTGCTTCTGGTGGTACTTCAGCATCTTCATTTTGCTGACTGCTACTGGGAATCGCTGCATCGCTTGGCATTGTACCATCGGCGACGAATGAATTTCTGCAATAAAAATAAATTGGATGAAATATTTGTTTAGCTGACAAAATTCATTCTTACTATTCACAATATTCCTAAACTTATAGGCTTTATTTATTTTATTTTTTATAGGCTTTTTTTTATAGTCTATATCCTGAGTCTGACCTTGCTGGCATCCGGGTAGGATAGCATTAATTTTAATCAGAAAGTAGAAAAATACAATAAAATGTGAGACGTCATACAAAGCCGCATACTTCAGACAGAGCATGTGCGTATGTTTATCTATTAATATTTTATGCAATGGTTTATCCGTACTTACTTATCAAAGTTGCAACCTTACTGTCAAGTTAACCAATAGAAGAGACAGTAAGATTACCTATAAAAGTGATAGGTAATAAAATATTTAATGGAATAAGTTAAATCCCAACAAAAACATTACATGTAAAAAGATGCAAGTCTCCCCAACAAACAATTAGGCGACACTTAGCACTTATTTTATCACCTAAAGACATATAACGGTTGGAGAATAGCTATATACTCTAAGCTTACAGGCTCTGGTGACATCAAGGTCTTTAAGAAGTCCATGTATAGCTTTAAGATCCACAGTAGCCGTTTTGGCCGCTATAATGGATCTTAAGCAGCTAGTGTTATAGCTCAAAGTGAATTCTACCACCTTAACATCTATATGAGTAATAAGCAGCTGCAATTTTCACTTAAGGTTCTAAACAGGCGATAAAAACTCTTTTATAGCTCCGTTACTCGCAATCGCTTCTTAACTCTCTTGTCTCACTTACAGTCGAAAAGAGAAGTTATGAGTCACTTTTATAGATCATGTAGTCGCAGACGGGCGTTATTCAATACCTTAGTACATCTTATAGTGTTATTAGAGTCTTACTTACAACCTAAGCCTATAGCGCCATGTTAATATGACCGATGAATCAATAAGCAAAACAAAAACTGTTAATTAGAACGTAAATACTTAATAAAAATCGATAATTTTACTCAATATAGACATAATGTTAGTATTGTTGTATTTAAAACCGGACTTCACGTATATTGTGTAATTTTGCGAAAATTAAATACGGTGGACCACAATTTAAAAAATATTATATTCAGATAAATATGCAAAGGATCAGAGGCCCTTTAAAATTTTGTTAGTAATACATATAATTATTGACAGTGTAATTAATTTCGCCATCATAAATCCGCAGATAACACCGGCATCGGTGAACTAAAATAATTATTTGCTTTTATTTATCCGCCATTACATTTCACTTCAAGCTGTCACAGTGCAAGCTTACAAATAATAATACAAAATGGAAACATCTGCAACCAAAGCAGTCAGGGCTAAGGAAAAAATGTGCAATTACCTTCTTGAGTGTTACAAATATTGACTTTAAATGCTAATATACCATCTAAAGCTGAAAGTATCATCTATATAGCTCTACACTACTACTCAAACAGTTAGTAGTCGCTTATTTGGCACCCTTTTAAATCCTAAGTTGTTAATCAACGCTATTACAGCACTACTTTAGCGCTCTTCTACTACAACAGTTTGTAGTCACCTATATGCAACCCATATAGCTCCTAAAGAATTAATTAACACTATTGTAGCTCCACTATACCGCTCTTATGTCTCTTTTTTTATCCCCTAACCCTACTGTAGCACTGTTATAAATCTTACGGTGATAAAATTTGTGCCCAATCCGGGGTTAAAACGGGGTTATAGCCGGCTATAACTCCTATTTTTAGAGTACTAACAACACCTAAAGAGTAAATAGGCGCTTATATAAATCTCTTGTAACCCTTAAATTTAGCGCCTAATGTTAGTTGGGTCGCAACGCAATTCTTCTACTACAAAAAAGTTTTGAGATATAATGTGAATCCTTGTCGGTTATTTTAGTCAGTGCCAGGGGGTGTTAACACCGTATCAATATTCGATATCTTTAATTTTTAATACATATGATAATGACTTAGCAATCGCACATAATGCTTTACTCGTACCGTTCTTGAAAATACCTATGTGTAATGCGCAATCAAACTGCATGTGATTAGCGCTGGCGTTATCTTCAATTAGAATTGTTGCGTTGCGAGACTTGCATCTTTTTACATGTAATGTTTTTGTTGGGATCTCATCTCTTCTTTTCGGGTACTACTTCTTGTACGTCAGCTACCACTTTTCTCAAAGTTCACACTCATCTCATACCCATCCCACACTATACTCGTACTCATACCTATACAATACTCATACTATTCACATATTATAACTACTTTTGGCGTAGAGACTCTGGGACCGTGGGGGCCTAGCGCAAAAGCCTTATTTAAGGAAATGTCCCAGCCTCTCATCGACACCACAGGTGACCAGAGGGCTGGCAGCTACCTCGGCCAGAGAATAAGCCTGGCCATCCAAAAATGAAACGCTGCCAGCCTCCTGGGCACCATAACAAACGAAGGTGACCTGGGGAGCATTTTTTTACTTATAAGTTCTGTTAAATTTTAGTTTTAATTTTAATGTTGTTTTTATTATTATTTTATTTGTTATTGGTAAATAAACTTAATATTATTATAACTTAATCATACTCACATCATACATCTTAGAACTTTACTTTACCTACTATTTGTCGGAACTGCAAAAGTAACTTTGCTGTCGCATATATTTATATGTAACTACAAACTTACTTATGCAGTTCTTAAATCTTTAAAACGTGACTGCTATTTCAATATTTTTAAGTTTTCTATGGCTAGATAAGCTGAAAACTACTTATGTTTAAAATTTGAAGCTTGTGGGTATGCTAGGAGTACCTTAGAATTATGATTATCGGTGAGTGAGCGAGTGAGTGAGTGTGTCAGTTGAAACTAAGGAACTTTGACGTACAATAATTCTTAAACTACAAGTTCAAATTGAATGTTTTTGAGACTATATCTAAAACATGTTAAGCCCTATATGTCACTGAAAATTCAGGGTTCTAGCTTTAGCCAGCACAAAATTACAGGACGTCGAAAGTGGCCTGAATCGCTTCGAAAAAGGATGGTACGGCCGTATCTCTTTGTTTTTCTCGACTTGGCGGGGGCACTGCCGTGCCCCCAGATTATAAAAGTAGTAATTAGTGCAAATTAGAGATTCGGCATTCGGCCATTTTACGGAATATTCGGTATTCGGCTGAATATTACTTACTATTCGGCCGAATACTAAATATATGTTTCACCTATCTAAAAAGATTAAATAAATTATATAAAATGTACTTACTCGTTGGAGTTAGGAGACTTTAGGTGAACAGTTTTTAGATGTTTTCCTATACATCCCGTCGAACCACCTCGGCACGCTGCTATATCTGCTGTATGAGCTGTATCACCAACTCCGGTGGCATAACTCCACACCCAACTTCTTTTCATTTTTCACAGTTTATAACGAACATTAACAATAACAAGCAAAACGAAAACAAAAACAGAACAACAACAACTAGGTATAATTATAAATTAAAACAGCAGAATTAAGATTAGAAACGTTGACCGACGGTGTGGCAAACTAAAACCTTAATGACTAATGAGTACTTGTGAGTTCAAAAACTGCCCCCTCCGATATAACTGGAAAAAATACCACTCTTGTTTGTAAAATAGCACGGCTACTTCTTTTACTTTCCAAACAAAAGGTATGCCTGGTAAAATACCAATGTCAAAGGGAATCAGGGTGTCAGTGTCAATATTATCTGTAAAAATTGCCACGGCTATTTTATTGCATGTGCCGCCCGCAAACCATTGTTATCTTTATCTGAACGTGCGACGTTAATCCTACTTAGTTCTTTACTACAAAAGGCTGCTGCCCTAATAGATAACGAATAACTCAATAGTCATTTGACTTAATTAATTCACGACTTCAAAATTGTTTTATTTATTTAAAGTGGGTATCTCTTACAATATTTAGTATAGGTAATTAGGTACGTAAATACCATCAAAATAATTATTTAAACGATATCCAGTTGCATCTGTCTGTCTCCCTAATATAGTAGTAGTCGAGGTATTTGCCACATATACTGAATAGCCTTCTTAGACGTGGTAGTAGACAACCTAAAGGGGAAACATCATAAGATTAAACAAATACTAAAAAATCACTGTAGGTACATAAATAATAGGCGTTAAAGCTGAAACATAACTAGAAAAAAATACCTTTACCTATCTTAGGTGTAAATGTAGATTTTGCTAAGTTAATAGACATAAAGTTGTCCTTTTCTTAAAATAACTGTTTTTTTTTTTTAATAAAACCAGTACTGTGCTGAATTATGGTCCTACGAGAATACTATAGGTACTTTAGTTTTGTATTCAATAATGCCCTTACTCAAATAACTGGAACCGCTGCAAAAATATAACTTGACATTGATTCAAATAAATTTAACTACCTAAATCCTATGATTCCTATGCAATATAACATAATTTTTAACATTTAATAATGATGGGTGGGCCCGCGTGGGTCGGTCCGCCGGCGCCGTGTATTCAATACCCGAACGGAGCCGAGGACCGCGGCTCCGGAGCCGAACGCAGATCCGGAGCCGAGCGCAGATCCGGAGCCGAACGCACTACACGGCAACGGACCTTGACGGATTCGTGTAATTCGGGCGCTTAGGACCGCCGGGGCTAAGAACACGGATACACGGGTTGGCGTGTAGCACGGATATCGGGAGCCCTAGAGGTACTTACAGCTATAACGGGACGCAGCAATATACTGGGGTGAGAGGTATGAATACCTATCTCATTCTAACGTATTGATGCGTCCCGCAGTTAGTGCACTAAAGTTAGCGTAATATTGTATATGGAATACTTAATAGAAAAATGCGGCTTTTTAGCGACATCAAAGTACGTATAGCAGCGGCTGATAGCGACGAATGTGGCAGCGCAGGCAGCTGCTGCTATTTCAGTGTGAATTAACGAATATAATTATCTATACCTGCCTTAGTACTTAATGCGATGAAGTTACCATTGGTTGGATGTCGTAGCAAAATTCACATTCATCATCGATGTAGTGGTCATAAATAGTGTATAAAAAGCAATAGTCACACCAAAAAAAACTGTAGTTTAACAGTTTCCGTATGTTTTTTTTTATTTAGAATGAAATGTTTAGGTTTTGTAATAGGTGGGGGTGAGCTCCAGATATAGAGAAGATTATATTTTATATTTTTAAGACCGTTACCACAACAGGAAACGTGTTTCCATAGAGTGGTCCAGAACCCACCAGATTTACCTACTTAAAAATTCAAAAATGCTTGCGGCTAACTAAGAGCATCGATAGGGTCGTGGTTCATGCCACTATGGAGTGAGAATATATATCCAGATATTTAAAATAGGACAGGTCCAAATGAAAATCCAAATTTATTCACTACACACTTTTATTCAATTAAACTACTATAGGACCCGCTACGGCCACGACACATAAAATAACGAAACTTAATCTGAGTACATCCCAGGCAAACTCGGGCCTGTAATACACACCATATCCAACATAGGAATTACAGGTTTCTCTTTATGCATAGAATTTACAATATAGAAAGTTCACTTTAAAAAGGTCAGTCTTAAAAATTGTTTTTGCTTTCACACAAAGGAATACCGTCACTAATTTAAATATAAATTTACAACTCACAGTTTTAGCGGTTAATCACTTCACCTCGAGTCATAACCTAAAGTGGAGAAGACGGCTTCCCCAACTAGAATGATGCACCCTAGGTGCTCCAATGGAACAGCACAGCCAAAAGTCTGGCGCCTCCAAAAGGATGGCACTCCCAAAAAGACGGTACATCCAAAAAGATTGGGACTTCCCAAAAGGACCCTAGAAAAAAAGAGAATGTTCTAGGTTTTAGAGAGGTTATGTTTTAACACTTTAAATTTTTATATTTATTTAGGTATTTTCAGCGCAGTATGTAGAGTTCATAAAAGTATTACAAATTTACCGATAAGAGACCTCATAATGAGCAGACGTATATACAGAGTCCCGGTACCTGCTGTCCATACATCTCACGCCAAGAGGTCTGCTTCCCATATGCACCCATTTATATATAACTCTGTTTGCAAAATTATCGATCTAAAAACATATATGTACCTTATCAAATGTTAAATCTAAACTCAAAAAATGGTTTGTGACCCTATCCTACAATGATACGGAAAATATAATATGTTCTTATGTTTAGGTCTGTCATCTTCTAGTCCTGACTTACTCGCTCTCCTACACCTTTCACTCACACACACCCACACACACACACACACCCACACACACACACACATACACACACACAGGAGGAAATTAAGACATTTACTCGGAAAACTACTTTACTACGACCCATACAGACAATTGGTGTATGCAGATTTATGAACCAGTCCTTCCTTAATATCAGTGGAACAATACATTGTATAATAGTAATAACATTTATTAATTATTTCAGTTTTCCTCGACATCTGAAATTGTACCAGTGGAGAACTGGCGAAATTTCGAATGTCCCATTGTATGACTATGAAAAAAAAATGTCGTTGACCCAGTGTTTGACATGGAGGTGCATCAAGTTTACCAATAAATAAGTAAAAAAAAAGTAATACATTTTTTTATATAAAAAAATTATATCAAAAATTAATTTAAGCTATAAAAATACACTTTTGCATCTTAGTCATTTTCATATACAGTATAAAATAAATAAAAGTATACAAAAAACATAAAATTTACAGAATATGAGAATACTTTTATTATCTATTCGGCTCAGCAGCCATTAATAATTCCATTGCTTCGCTGGAAAACGTCTTGTGTGCCCTTTTGTTTTTGGTCCTCGTACTGCTCAAAAGTGGGTCCGAGGTTAGCAGTAGCCTGTGGCAAATGTCCAGGTTACACGCTTCCCTAGAAAACTTTCTCGCATAGTTTTGCCTGTAACTCCGAAAATGCTTATTCCGGGCTTCTGCCGCTTCCTCAGACAGTTGACCGATTGGCAATATCGCGTTTTCTATAATTTTCGCACCATGTATTAATACTTTGTGCATAGTTGGCGTCATGGGATGCCAACCATATTCATTAACGTACAGCTTAGCCGTGTCCAAGGCATATGCGTCGTATTTTGCTGCATCAATTTTGTGCCCACTTGAAATTGTCTCCAAAATACCTTTACACCTATGAATTAATTCGTGATGAAAAAATCTTCGACTTGTGTTTCCGTCGTTAGTATTTCCAAAGTTTGCCTTAGGCATATCTATCAACAGGCCAGCTTCTGCCCGAAATCTCTCCTGAATTTCCGTTTTTCTTTGCTTTTCTAACTCTTTTTCTTCTTGAGTCTTCCTTTCTCTGTACTTTTTTACAGGTAGCCTGTACGCCAAATGTAAAATGCTTTCAAATATACGTATTCTCGCATGTAATACTGAAATGCCAAACTCTATGGCCTCGGCACTTGTAGCTTTACTTTTCGATAGGTCGTTAAAATCGTTTGATGTGGCTCCGTATATGTAACATTTTATGGTAGACTTCGTGTTTGTGGCCGCGTTGCATACTTTGCCATCAACCATTGTCATTTTTAAAATGTGTCCAAAGACATATTCTTGGCCGTTCAGGTTTACTTTTGTTGGATTAAGGGACTTGGCAGAATTTCGTATGTTCCTTATTTCTTCCTTGGTCACATCAGTAGATTCCTTCACAAACCGAAATCTTATAGGACGGCAAAATCGTTAAGATGAAGGAGTTGGATTTTGCCACAAGACTTTACTGTTTTCTTCTCCACAAACAATTTGCAAAGGTACAAAAGAACTTAAAAATATGTTTGCGTCTGAGTCGGCATCGTCGGAAAACGTTTGTTTGAATCGTGCTTGTTGTGATCCGTCACAACCCCATTTGCAAATTATCCTTAATGATTGCCTTTCACTTTCACTGAGTGTTATCAACACATCTTCTAAATATATAGATAAGCGCGTAATAGTATGATCTAATAGGCTTTGAAGTTCCATTTCTGTGCAGGTAGCAGAGACACGCAACGCACTTTCTGGTGGATAACATTCCTGTTTTGCCTTTAACAAGAGATCATAACACGGGTAATGTATTGGGTTAGTAGCCCTTATTATTTCGTATTGTCGCCGAGTAAGATCGGCTTCCACAAACATCTGGAGTGCTTTCAAAAGGAGACAATGGTGCGATTGATTCTGATTCCTGATTACAGCATTTCTTGTACTTAGTGGCTCGTGTTGGAGAATTCGTTATTTCCTTGAGGACTTTTGAAGCATCTCTTTTTCCACCTGTTTGTAAACACACTTGTGCAGCATGGACTATGATATCATCATCTACAGTAGCTCAGATTTCTTCTGTTTTCCTCCTTTTGGTCCGTTCACTCGATTCCGCAAATAATTTGTTGGGACGACCCTGCCGATGAATCGTTTCACAAGGGATTTCGAAGGTTCCTTCCAACCAAGCCTGATTTTGAGTTAAAACCAGATCTTCTCTCCTCTTTGCAGTTATCCACCTTTTCTTTATTTGTGCCTTAAAGTTCGAAAACTTACGTTTGAGGTTCTTTTTACTTTCTTCGGTGTGGCCATAACACTCCAAGAGATTATTTTCCAATTTCTCCAAATTTTCACTGAAACTTGGTAAATTCTGTTCTTTTATCTGTTCATACAAATATTTACGAGTCACTTCTTTAATACCAGAAGCACTGGATAACTCTGAAATAAAAAAAAACGAATTATGTTAAAGTAGAAAAATGTGAAGACGTTTTAGAGTTTTTGCCCTGTTAACTTAGATTGGTTTAGAAATTGCGAGTAGCACGTAGTAGCAGCCGTTTTCACCGGTTTTGTTATGTTTAATATGTAACCAAAATTTTTAAATATTAATGGTCGCTGAGACGGACTAAAATGCATTTCAAAACAACCTTTAAACTTTGATAACTAACAAAAAGTATCATTAAAAAAGGTCTCAACTTTAACTTATCATTTAGTATGAAAATAAGGTGAAAAGAATAAATTTTATGAAGCAAATACATAGATTCTTACCTGAATTATTAGAATCCATCACGTTAACGTCACTTTAGATAGTAAAAAAATAATTATGAACTTTGTAAGTAAGAGTAAATTTAACGCGCTTAAAACTGATATGCACACTGCTAGCGATGATCTAGTTTTGAATACCTGTTGATAAGCACATGCTTTATCAAATAAGTTAAATAGGGTGGGGGTGGGTCCCCAGGAATGTCAACTATATAAGGTAATTAGTAAATTATACCGATAATGAATTTCACTAATTGGACTTTTGGCCGCCTAGATTGGGGAAATCTACGTATGTGCGACGCTAAGTTACACATATTTTTGGCCAAGCTGGAACAAAATATATTAACGATTACAACGTTGAATTTATCACAGTGCGAGGACATAAAATCTTCAAACAATATACATACCCCGTGAACTGATCGCCGACGTGAAAGCAAAATTAATCTTCACATCTTGATGAGAAATCGAGCAATGACCAAGGGAAAAATGAGACTAGAAAAACAACAGACAAAGTGGTGAATGAAAAACCTCCCATTCAATGACATCGCAACTAACCGGATTCAACTTAAAGAAAAAACGTAATTCAAAGAAAATAAAAAAAAAAAATAATTTCGAAAGCTAAAAATATGGACATTATTTATAACTACGAATTGCAATAATATAAAAGAACAACTACTGAATGTTCATTAATAATACTCATCATGCTCGACTGATTGTCTTTGCAGAACCATAGACAACAAACCAACTGACATTGACAAACATCATTAACCATCACAACGATACACAGTACATCGGTTTCAACAAACTTTACCAACTTTAACGTTATTTGAACGCAGTATATCAATGTTACGAATGTATTTAGATTGTGCAATGTGTATAATAATAATAAATATTGGGGACATCTTACACAGATCAAACCTAGCCCCAAACTAAGCAAAGCTTGTACTATGGGTACTAGGCGACGATATACATACTTGTATAGATAAATACATACTTATATACATAGAACCACGAAGAAAACAAAGTGTTCATGTCCCAGCTCGACGCAGGAACGAGAAATGGACGCGCTAAATGCGACTGTTATTACGTATACTTTGACCTACCGCTTCGGTAAGTTTTATCCTCTAAATATAGCTAAAAGCGTATATGTGAACCTTAAAAACAACATTATAGGTCTTAACCCTTTACTTATTTACCATAACAACCTTGTTGAACGCATATTAACTACCAAATTCTTATCAAACAAACATCTACTTTTTTAACCTATAAAGTGCCTATAAACTACTACATTCAGACATTTATAACACTGGGTGAATACCCCAAAGTGTTACAGTTTGTCATCCACGTTATTTTAATGACCACATCCGGGACATGTTTCACTCAACTAGAAGTGCATTTCTTCCCAAGACCATGTTACGTAAATGTTTTAACATGCGGAAGTCTTTCTTGATCAAGTAAGGGTCTATATCCATAAATACAACCATTTCGCAACACCAACCTTGTCACTTAAATAAAAAGACATTTAGTTTTAGTATGTGTCGAGTGTTCAAGTAAGGATAAACAAATATATTTAGGGTTTTAGTAAGTAAATGCAAATGATATGGCCATGTTGAAATAATTAGGGTTGCTTCCTAATTATTTCAACATGGCCATGTATCATTTGCATTCAGAATGCCAAAGTTAGTGTAAATAATCTTAAAATACTCTAATAGTGCGTTTGAAAAATATACCTACAGCAATGGCTGACTATCAATACAAATAAAAAAATAAAATAATTATAAGATAATACAAATACCATTATTTGATCAGGCGCATGAAGTTTGAAGTGGAAAACAGGGTCTACTTTACAGTAAATAATATTTTGCCACGTGAATACTTATCGTGAAACATAAACACACAGCACGATGATAACGAGCACGTTATTATATTTAAACAATTCATAAATAGTTTGATAATATACTTACAATAACATTTTTTTAACACGCTGTAAAATTTTACTCGTACACGCACTTCACTTCACAAGTAGAATGTTTCAAGTCTGTGTGATATTACAAAAAATCAAAATACTTAAGCTTTTTTTAGGCTCACAAGGTTCTAACGTTTGACCAATAATTATAAGCCTTTGTAGGCTTACAAGATACGTAAAAGCGATATTAGCCTAAGGCAGCTTAAATTAGTTTTGAAAAAGATTACTGTGAATGCAAACAGCATTCAATTAGACTGAGATTAGAACGATATTAAAATAAATACGCTTATAATTTGTGCCCAAATCCGGGCTTATACGATGATATAAAATCAATATAAGAGCGACAAAATTGTAGTCTAGAGACTGTTGTTAGCGTGATTTTGCTAGTTGGGTTACCAGTGAGAAACAAATATTCAATTGGTGAAAGTGTGCAAATTATATGCTTCAAACGGTTCCGAAATTAAAACATACTGTTTAAGGACTTTAGAACTTAACCTTGGTTTAAGAAGAGCATATAAATGGACTTTCATTATTGCTGATGTCAGACAGCCAATTATAGGTGCAGATTTTTTAGTTAATTATGGCCTTCTTGTAGATTTGACATCAAATTGAACATTGTTTTATTTTAATCCGTCGATCAGAGTTATTGACGAAAATCACCCTTTTCATGACTTGGTAAGTAAATATCCGGATATTACGAAACCTGTAAATTTTAGAGAACCGCCTAGTCACAACGTTGGGCATCATACTGAAACCAAAGGACCTCCGATATTTGCTAGAGCTAGACCACTCCCTCCAGATCGTTACAAAAAAGTTAAAGAGGAATTCAGAATAATGCAAGAAATGGGTATCTGCAGGCCTTCCAAAAGTCCCTGGGCAAGTCCATTGCATGTCGTTCCAAAAAAGAACGGCAAACTTCGCCCATGTGGAGATTATAGACGGTTAAATGCAGTTACTAAGGCAGACAGATATCCAATTCCGGTATAGGTAAAGAACAGTTTTGTGTATTTTTTTCAAAATTTTAGACTCAGTAGTTTCGGATATAAAGGGGGGGGGGGATGGTCGGTCAGACAGACAGACGCACGAGTGATCCTATAAGGGTTCCGTGTTTTACTTTTGAGGTACGGAACCCTAAAAAGCGCCATTATTACCCCTTTTGGCTTATTTGAATTTCCGAAAATGAGTTTTGGATTGAAAAACGCAGCCCAGACTATCCAGAGGTTCATGAATACCACAGTTTTTCCAAATTTTGACTTTATATTTGTGTACATTGATGACGTTCTCATAGCTAGCGAGACAGAACAGGAGCATGAGCGACATTTGCAAGCCAGTTTGGAATCACCATCAATGTGTCAAAATGCTGTTTTGGTAAGTCGACGCTGGATTTTCTAGGTTTGGAGGTGTCAACAGAGGGCATTCGGCCGTTACTAGAGAAAGTGCAAGTAATAACGAACAACCCGAGACCATCCAGGACTTACGCCGTTTCCTAGGTATGGTAAATTTCTATCGTGCTCACTTACCTACCAAAAGCAGCATCTTACCAGGCAGAGCTTAATAAGTCCCTGCACAATAGCAAGAAAAGGGACAAAACAAAGATCCAGTGGACTGCCGAGTCAACGGAGGCTTTTGAGAAATGTAAGCAAAGCTTAAAAAACACGGCTACTGTTGTGTATCTGTGGTTAAGTAGACTAGGCTATCTGTGGTCCTGTGTTACACTCACAAGTTTTTAATAAACAGTTACTCTTATAATTATAAAGTGTATTATTAAACTAAAACATGGCGCAGCCTGTAAAAAAATATTTTGTAAACACGTGCAAAAAGTTATATAAGCTTTTAAAGATGGAGCATTCCATCAAGCTGCCACCAAAGCTGATTTGCGAGCTGCAAATGCGGCAACAGAATGGCGGCTATGGCGTCTCTGTTTTGAGGACTACTTGGTGGGTTCAGGGCAAGATAATGTCGCTGGTAAGGTAAAATTGGCCCTCTTGAGAAATATGTTAGCAATGGAAGCTGCCAGAATAGACATAACGTCCCTACAACTTTCCGGATATACCAAACGTAATAACTTGGTTTGATGATATTTTAATAATGGGCGAGACAGAGGAAATCCATAATGAAGCTTTGAGTAAAGCTTTGTCTAAGGCTAGGGAGATTAGAGCAGTCTTCAATAAAGATAAACTACAATATAAACAATCTGAGGTCAAGTATGTGGGCCAAATATTTAATGGAACGGGTATGAGTGTGGATAAAGCAAGAGTTGAGTCACTAATTAAATTAAAAGAACCAACAAATAAAGATCAATTACAACAAATAATTGGTTCTTTCAACTGTTAGACGCTATGTTCCTAAAATGGCTGAATTAATGGCACCATTATGTAAATGACTTAGAAAAAATAAAATATCTCAAGCTCCTACTTTGTGTCCATTCAACCCACAAAAACAGATAATTTTGCAATGTGACGCTCCTCTAAATGGCATCGGTGGCTGTCTGTTTCAACAAGGAGAAAAATAATGTGTTAAACCTTGTAGCATATGTTTCAAGAACTATGAATGATTGCGAGTTGAATTACAGCCCGACTTAAAAAGAATTATTGTCAATATATTTCACAACTCAAAAGTTCCATAAATATATTTATGGATCACATGTTGTAGTTCAAACACAGGACCAGAGATAGCCTTTTCAGGATTTGGCTAAGGCCAGGGAGATTAGAGCAGTCTTCAATAAAGATAATGAACCTGTACCAAAATATTACCAGACTAGAAGCGGTCGTGAGGTAAGACCTAGGCAGCTGCTAGACTGGTAGGGAAGGTGTTGTGTATCTGTGGTTAAGTAGACTAGGCTATCTGTGGTCCTGTGTTACACTCACAAGTTTTTAATAAACAGTTACTCTTATAATTATAAAGTGTATTATTAAACTAAAACAGCTTCTTTGTCTCATCCTCACGTCGATGCTCCCATGGCACTGATGTCAGACGCTTCTGATTATGCGGTTGGCGCAGTTCTGCAGGTACAGGTAAAAGATACGTGGAAACCCTTAGGCTATTTCTCAACGAAGTTGACTACCGCTCAACAAAAGTACAGTACTTATGACAGAGAACTTTTAGGTATTTATCTTGGAATTCGATATTTTAGGAAAATGTTCGAAGGACAACCCTTAATCATTTTTACAGACCACAAACCTCTTATCTACGCATTGAAATGAAATGAAATGAAATATTTATTGATGTACTAGTATTGGTCTAGTATATTAATATTAGTACCTGTATACATAATCCAAATTATATAAATAAAATTAATTAACATTAAAAAATGTAGATAACAACAAAGAAACGCCTCGCAGAACCAGGCAGTTGTTGTTTATCAGCGAATTCACAACCGACATACGATACGTAGAAGGTAAGAACAATATTCCTGCAGATTGTTGATCGAGTATAGTAACCGTTTTCTGTCCCACGATTCTCGACTACGGTGCAGTTGCTGACGCGCAAGAACATGACGAGTATATTTCCAATGAAACATCGAGCGAAACAACAGATCGCATTTCAGAAAGGTATTTTTGCCTACAAGCAATAAGGCAATTTATTGCGAAACATCGACTAGCAATATTAGACCTTATTTTCCTGGCGTTTTTAGAAAGATAGTCTTTGATTCAGTGCATGGTTTAAGTCATCCAGGGATCCACACTACCAGAAAAATCATTGCTAGTAGATTTTTCTGTGTGTGTAGTAGGTTTTTTGTGGGCTTTCAAATGTAAATGAATCATTATTTATATCATACTTAATCCCCAAGGTTCTTATAACATTATCTTTACTAAGATCCAAATGATCAAAATATATTTGTTCCGCAGGTATATCTGAAAGCACCTCATCAACATTTGAGCACGATTTGTGCAATTTAAATCCGCCTAATTCTAATAGAGATATAAGCTCTTTTTTCAGGTATTTTAGAGAGTACATCATCAGCATCGCCAAGGGATATTGCTTTTCGTACCTAGATGCAAGCTGTATCAAGCAGCGTGAGCTCAAGAATGTAGATGATTTTAACCCGTAAGTAACTGTCTGCAACTGCAAGCACTGAATAGGCTCCGACGGATTGTCACGCCAGAGTATGTCTTGTAAGCCTTTTTGCTCATCATCAGTGCTCGGAATAGGTAGTGCCTATTTACCTAAACTTCAGATGAGGACCTAACTAAGAGTGGTTACAACCACCAAAAAATATTATTTATTAATATTGTTCGCGGGATTTCCCGGGATTCATAAGAGTACCTAATCGACATATAATCAGACTCGGCGTCAAATTATTAGTAAAATTCAATAGTTTAATTCAGAAAAATGCGTGTCGTGACATATAACGTACTGTGTAGAAAATCGATCAAAAATGTAATGTGTATGTGTGTAACGAGGTAATTGAAATAAAAACTGGTTATCATATGTTTCAAACATTTAATGTATACAAATTTGTACTAAATAAACATCTTTCAATCGGTATCATCATCATCAACATCAAAAATATCATCAGTATCAGTACTATTATCATTAAAGTTATTGCTTAAAGAATTATAATAAATAACCATAAGTTTTTCCATGTTTTCGACTTTCAGACAATTTCTTTTTACATTTAAAATCCACTTATACATAGAAAAAGACCTTTCAACATCAACAGAGGTAAGAGGTACAAAGTTGTAATTCGATAATGACGGATTCTCTTCCTGCTTATCCAGTACAATATCATACATCGAGATCGGGATTCCTGTTTATGACATACTCAAGTTTAAGCTTGACTAGTTCAGATGAACACCACCCCAGCACGGCCCTTACTTCGTCAAATATATCCAACGCTTGTACTATAGACAAGTTTGATGTTTGTATGGACTTTAAAGCAATTGGAATAATTCTATAATATTCGTCAATGTACATTACGTCATTTTTTAAATTCGCTTTTTTAAGAATATTTTTAGCATTTCTAATTGATATTGACTCGGAACTTCTTAATAGCCCTACAACTGTCTTAATTTCTTCATAATATTTGGCATAATATGAAGCTGCTTCCAACCAAGTGCCCCATCTTGTTATAACAGGTTGAGGTGGAAGAGGCATATTAGGAAAATTCTCCTTTAATATATTTACCCTGTTAGGGGCTTTTAAAAATACCTTCTTTACATTTGATATTAAAACATTAACATCTGAGTATTCATCCCGTATTTTCTCTGATACGCGATGAAGAGCATGTGCTAAACATGTAACATGCTTCATATTTGGCAGATATTGCTTTAGAAGTCTCCCTGCTTTTAACATATATGCTACGCTGTCAGTACACAAAACTAAAACATCTCCTACTTTGTCTTCATATGAGTTTTGCCCCATATTTTGTAGACATTCAACCACAAATTCACTTATTGTATTTCCATTGACAACTTTCAGAACTTTACACGCTATTAAAAATGGTTTTTGTGAGCAACCATTTAAAGGTTTTACTAAAAAGTTAACAATATATCGACCAAGAAAATCAGTGGTTTCGTCCAAAGAAATCCAATGCTTTTGACCAGAAATGTTATCATAAATTGATCTTAATTTCTTTTTGAAAAAAAGATCCAAGTAAACTTTCCGCAGTAACGATTCATCTGGAATAGTTTTACGATTACTACAATTGCAGCAAATATATTTTTGGAAAAAGGATTTAAAACTGGGTTGATTTACTTGAAACCAAGGTATGTTGCACATAATTAAAAACTCTATAAGATCAAAATAAAATTCTTCATTCGGTTTCTTACTGGTTCCTTGATGTTTCGGTCCATTTATATGCATCTTGAGACTGCTTAGTTTTGATGTTATACTGCTCTCGCACTTTGAACAGTAAATCGTTTTACTAGCAGGGTCATGATAAAGTTCAGGATAATCTTTAATCCAGGTTTTTACAGATCCATCAGAAGCCATCTTGTAATTCAATTCAATTCATCATTTATAAAAATGTTTCTAAACATGTTTGCAATGTCACATATTAACGTGTATAGATACGTGCGTGAAAGAACGAATATATCTAAAAGTTCATTTTGGACCACTGGGCTATTCAGCATGACATCATTTAAAGATTTATTATTTTTTGTATTCATGCTACCATTGTATACTACTCTTAACTTTCTAGTTTTACTAGCTTCATTTAACACACCATGATGTGAAAGAAAGTAGACAGCACCATTATATATGTCATAGTCATTTATATCTACATGCTTGGCATGCCCCAATTCCAGGTACTCTTTTATAAAAAAAATATATTTTTCGAAGTAATGTGGATTGCTTTTAAACTTTCTTTCCAAACATAGGAATCTTTGCAGGGCAGCGGAGAAGAAATCGCCGATTTCAAGTTCACTTATAGAAGCAGTCAAGAGTAAGTCCTCTTGGAATTGATTCTTTTCTAATTATACTGTTTTCTAAAATATTGCGAGAGCCAAAATTGTTCCATAATATTTTCTAATTCATTATTTCTATTTCCACAGGCAACAAAATTTGATACCAGAATGGCATTTGAGACGCGGCATGAAGATTTCAAGCAATCCACTTTACCGCCCACAACATATCCAAATACAGTGTTTTGCAATGTTGGTCCATTTTCCAACTGTATCATACCATCTAGGAGCCCACTAAAATATATATCTGCACTCAATAGTATATCTATCTCTGATGGCTCATTGAAATTGACATCTGCCATTTGAATATTTTGCGGGATTTTTATCTTTGAGACATCTACAGGATGTTGTGGCAATTGTTCAGTTATTTCGTCAAGTAAATAGCACTTGGCTTCGCAATTCACATTGTGTACGCATGAATAAACTTTTACATCAAAATATTTTTGCATTTTATTTGTTTGCTTATTAATGCCAGTAATGTCTGAATTTTCAGTTTTAGCTTTTAAGTTCAATTTATCAGCTAACTTTTTTGTAATAAACGAAGCCTGGGAGCAGCAATCGAGGAGTCCCTTTACAATATGCTCATGACCATTTGTGTCATAAAGGTTGACCTTTATAGAAGGTAACAAGATATTTACACATTTTTTAATATTTGAATGGCAACTGACCATTGGTTCAGAGTGGTGTGGGTGTGCTTGAAGATTTGTCTTCATGTAACAGGGTATTGTGACCTTCTTTCCCAACTTTGCATTTAAAATTAAATTTACAATCATTTTTATGTTGTTTCAGGCACACAATACACAAATTGTTTGATTTTACAAATTCTAGCCTATTTTTCACAGGTGCCAATTGAAATTTTGTGCATCCATATAGAGGATGCTGTTGTTTGTTACAATATGCACAAGGACTGTTATAGCTGCTTGTGGCTACATTTACAACTTTGTTATTGCTAATTGGTTTTTATTGAAACTTAGCTTCTTGAATAGGATTTCTCTCCGGTGGACTGTCTTCCAGCGCCATAGCACGCTTTTCCAAAAAGGCTATAAATTCAGCCATAGTTGGCATTTGATCAGGGTCCACACGGTCTAAATGATATGCGCGGTTGGTATATGAATCCAACTTTCTAGTTAAAATGGATATTAACAGCATATCCCAGTCCTTGATGGGCTGCTGCAACTTTTTCAGTGCATATAATTGCTGTTGTATTTGGGAAATAAAAGCCCTAATATTTGCAGCAGTCCCTTTTTGCATAGAAGGCATATCTAAAAGCACAGCAATATGGTTGCTGATGAGGCGTGGTTTGTTATCAAACCGTTTTTTCAGTAATTCCTTCGCCTCATGGTACGATTCATTTACAGTGGGTAAGTTTACTATCAGGGTTGGGCAGTATTTCAACTACATGTATTTGAAATACGTATTTGAAATACAAATACGTATTTTGTATTTGTATTTCAAATACTGCTTAGACGAGTATTTTGTATTTGGTATTTCAAATACCACATTTACATGAATTTTGTATTTTGCATTTGAAATACTTGAGGTTATAAAATTCATTTGCACAAAATACATATCATTGAAATATTTTCAATCGTGTGGTAGCCCCTTTAGGACACTGTAATCGTGACAACAGCAACACTGAGTAAGTGTCAACGTCAAACGTCAACGTCAAGTGTCAAATGTCTTCTCTTCATTTCGCGGTATGGTACGACTTACGAGTGTAAAGGTGGCGACTGACTTGTAACATTTCGGTGTAATGTAACGTGTTACAACCCGAGCATTACAACAGTCAGTGCAGCGAGCCGAGCCGCTCGACGCGAGCACCGCGTGCTCCACTCAGCTGTCGGTTTTTACGCGAATCCCTTTGAGTGTTACATTACAAGTCAGCACAGGTTCGCAAGTCGCCGCGAGTGCACTTCTTCCGTGATTGTGCTTTTGGAACAGGATTTTAATAAATATGGAATGGGATAAAGTTCTATTATTTATTGACAAATACAGAGAGATAAAGAAATACTGTGGGACCCCACGCACGGAGATCACTTCAATAAGTTTAAAAAAAACGATGCGTGGGTAGAATTATCCGAGGATATGAATATAACGGTTGAAGAGGCCAAGAAAAAAATTACCAGTTTACTTGCCTCACTAAGAAGAGAGAAGGCTAAAATAAAGAACAGCACTGGAACGGGCAAAGGTAAGTTTAAAATGTTTTTTTACGCGTCACTGGGCCTGGGCCCCGATTTTTGAGCAAGTGAGTGATTCGATATCACGTTTTTTCCATACAAAAAAACGTGATATCGAGTCACTCACTTGCTCAAAAATCACCCTCCAGGGCGGTAAGTGAGATTTGCCGCGGGGTAGCGGCAAATCTCACTTACCGCAAAGGACAAGACTTAAATTCGAACCACGGGCGGTAGGTAATAAACAGGGAGCGTACCTTTCGTGCCGATGATAGCAAATTGACGTCACGTTGCATATAAATATGTAGGATAATTCCAGTTAGTCTTATTGTAGTCATCAATCATTAATCATCAATCGTTTATTCATATGTGTTACATACATCATAAGTATCATGATGAATGATTGATAATTTCAGAAAAAATTGTATCATCCTATATGCAACCTGACGTCAATTTGATGTCATCGGCATGAAAGGTACGCTCCCTGGTAATAAAAAAAGGCCTCAAATCGCTTGTTTATAGTATTTATTTTTAAAGTGTCCTAATGATATTATTTATTTTTCAGGTGCCGACGAAATCTATACTAGTACATGGTTTGCATTTAAACCATTACTATTTGTGTTGGACCGAAATAAACCACGAAATACAAATGATACGGTAAGTTTTTCTAAGTATATCTTTCTTGCCAGTTCAAAGCTCCCTCCCGTGAACAGTATTCTGCAATTTCGTGGCGTATTTGTTTCGCTGTTGTACTTGTTCTACGCGGTCGCCTCTCCAAAGCGAAAAGGCTTGTAAGTTCGCTGTCGTTTCTCCAATTTCCTGGTCTAACAACTCCTTCTATTTCATGATCAAATGTCCCTGAAGGTGTGTAAATGTCACTGGATTCATCACTTTTTCTGAGATAGTTATGAAGATGCGTTATTGCCATTACTACTGAAGAGGCGTGGTTTGGTTCTAATAACATAGGCTTTCTTAACACTCGAAAAACTGCTGAAACTATACCAAATACGTTTTCCACTACTCTTCTCGCTCTGCTAAGTCTGTAATTAAATGTTCTCTCTATAGACCCTTTTGCATGGAATCCCGAGTAAACTTTCATTACATTTTCTGAAAGGGCAAAAGCTTCGTCACTAATGAAATAGTATGGGATGTCTAGAGTTCGCAAAGGTAATGGGTTGGGTTCAGGAATATTTAACGATTTATTTTTTATTCTTTGACAAAGTTCAGAGTTGTTAAATACACCGCCGTCCGATATTCTTCCTTGACATCCCGCATTTACATATACAAAGTTGTATTTAGCGTCAACTACAGCAAATAATACGACACTAAAGAAATTTTTATAATTATAAAAATCACTTCCACTATTCATCGGTGATTGTATTATTACATGTTTGCCATCCATAGAGCCCAGGCAATGGGGGAAATTCCATAATGTGTCATATTGTTGTACTAAACCTTGCCATTCCTCAGGTGTTGTTGGCATCTGCAACAAACAATAATAATATTTTTTTATGTATTTTTTAGTTAAACCCCGATGAAGAAAGCGAGCAACGTGGTGCGACCGTGGATACAGTTTTGGACAACGGGTCACATACCGAGCGACCGATTCATGTCGCTAAAAAAAAGAAAAAAGCAGTCATGGATCCCGAGGAAATAATGGCTTCTACATATGACATTTTAAAAAAGACGTCAAGCGAGAAAAGTTCGAAAAGTTTGGACGAGTGTGACAGCTACGGAGCTTTCATTGCAAACAAATTGATATCGTACTCTAACCAGACCAGAAACTACGTACAACACCATATTTCAAATATTTTATTCAATGCTGATCGGGGACAATATGAACCCAACTATGGTTACGGTTATTCGACTCGTCAAGGCTATTTTTCTACACCTGGACCAATTCAAACTCATTCTACAAGAACAACAACTTCGCAGCAATACAATTATTCCACACCTTCACCTCAAATGTCGGATTGCAGTCAAGATAGTGCTGGATTACAACGCCCAGATACTCACACCCTCACTTCAGCCCGCAATTATTCGTCACCTTCACCTCAAATGTCGGAGTGCAGTCAAGATACTGCTGGATTACAACGTCCAGATACTCACACCCTCACTTCATCCCAACGCAATTATTCCTCACCTTCACCTCAAATACCGGAGAACAGTGAAGAAACTGCCAGGTTCTTGCGAGAATTTGGCGACTTGATTGATTAGATATATAGAATGTGTAAGTCTTGGTTTCCTATTTTCAAATTACATTTTTAAATAAAAAATAACTAAAGCACATGTTGGTTTGCTTACCTTTATACAATTCTTCAATACTTTCACTATTGCTTCACTGACTTCCTTTACTATGAAGCCTATTCTCTGTCTAGAAATTTTAAAAAGATATTGCAAGCTTGTATAAGAATCTCCAGAAGCGTAAAAACGTAGTGTAACTGCTAGCCTATCTGTAACAGATATAGCTTTTCTCAATCTTGTATCTTGCTTGCCCACTAACGGTCCAATTAAATTAATGAGTCGGTCGAAATCGGTAGACGACATTCTAATAAAGTTTCTGTATTGTCCAGTAAACTCTTGGTTTCGAAGAATATTCATTATATTCGTATCATAGTTCCTTCTTTGGTACATATTAGATATCCAATATCGTTTCGTTTTTTTCTTCTTGTATTTTAGATAGCAATAACTTAGTACAATAAGTGAAGCACACGCGACCTCCATATCCGACATTTTGAAACAGAATGGAGCACAAACGAACAGAGCGCTCAGGGCGAGCGTTCGCCGCGTAGCTGTAATGTAACTGTAATGTAACACGATCGCCGCGAACGATACATTACACCGAAATGTTACAAGTCAGTCGCCACCTTAAAGTAAACTTGATTCATATCAGATAAATAAGTTTATGGCGATCGGCGTTTACGTATACGATGGAGTCAAATTCATCACCTTCCTCTTCTGCGGTGACTGCGGTATATACATCTAGCGGCCCCAGCGGGGAACGAAGGAGTGGTGAAACTGACAATGATAATCGCGATGGTTGCAGTGAAAGTTTAACAAGTTTTCCACTAATTTTATCCGAAAAATATTTCAAAGTGACGGCGGACTTCAATACCGCCAGTGAAAAAGTTGAAGCATCTTGTTTACAATGCCAGACTGTGATTAAAGGTAGTCTTAGGGCTACCAGCAATTTCAAACTTCATTTGAAGGTAAGTCAGTATAGAAAAGAATTAAATAATAATTGATGTTTTAAATTTGTTCTCACGCTCTCTAATGCTAGCTTCAAATAACTGTTTGAATGTTTACCCGGGTATTGGCTGTTGCATGCAGCATGGGTATTTATTTTAAATGTTCATTTTTATGTCACTCATTATTAACCATGCCTCTGTATTGTTTATTTATATTCACATGTAAAAGCGCCCTTGAGAGTGTCCAGAATAAATATTTAAATTTGAATTTTAGGCTATACTCTATACTATACTTAATACTGTGGTTTTGTCTGAGTTAGCTTTATACAATGGAAGGTATTTTAGTGAAAACTAATGTAGGGTGTTTTTATCGTTTTATATTTATCTCAAAAGTAATAAAATTGAATCCTAATGGGATCACTTGTGTTGTGTGACTATCTGTATGTTCTATCTCATCCGTCTGATACAGCCAATTGGCACTGAAAATGCTGGAATGCTTGAGGTTTGGTTTGGTACAAATGGTACAATACAATACACATGCTTAAAAAATAATTGAATTGGCTGTATGCTAAGAAATCTAAGAATAGTCTATATAAAGTGCTAACAAATTAGGTACCAATATTTTTACAGTAATGACAATTAAAAGACAAGACAGATAGTGTTACAACATCTTGTCAGTTAAATGCACATGGTGATTATTTTTAGACAGCATTATAATTATTTTTTTTGTTCTGTAAGTAAATGAAAATTAAAAAAATGGTCTAAAAAGGTTTCTTAATTTCTATGTTAGGTTTTTTTATTTTAATGTAAATAATCATCCCTTAAAATATTGGCACCTTTGTTAGCACATATAGTTTTTTAGGCATAATAAAAAGTTATAAGTAATAACTTAAAAACTATAAAGTTTATTTAGCTTTACTATGAGTAATTATTGTCTGTACTACTAACTACTACGCCTTGACATAACATTATATTTGAAAATAAAGATTATTTTTATCAACCACATTATATGTTGTTATTTTTAGGTATAATTTTTTATTTGTTTTTTTTGTAGCGAAAACATCCTGATGTACTAACTCAATATGAGAAAGACAAAGATGGTAAAAGACAAAAAAAAACACAAAAAACTGTCAATGAGAAAAATTTGAAACAAACGAAATTAGACATTTTAGGTTTTAAATCTCAAAAAGAAAATTCAGTGCAACAAAACTTAGATAATAACATAGTTAACTATGTAATCAACAGTATGAAACCACTAAGTACAGTAGATGATCCTAACTTCGTCAAGATGTTTACTGACATATCTGAAAAGCTTCACATTATGTCCAGAAGAACGTTAGGCAGAAAAATTGAAACTGCCCAAAAAGCTGTTACTGATAAACTTATAAGTATTTTCAGTAAATTGGACTATGTGTCCACAACAGCAGACATATGGTCTACAAAAACTAGAAGCTTTCTTGGTGTAACAGCACATTGGGTATGTATTGTCCAGTATTTTTTTTGTTTTATACTTTTAACAAATCAGTATATAAAGTGTCCCTGACTCTATCCATATGAAGACATTTTTAATTAAAACGTTTTCATAATATACAACCATTACATTTATTATCTGATTTATCTGTTGTTTACAATGATTGTAGCAGAAGGTGTAAGCAATAGTTCGTTAAGAGCTATGAAATTTTGAGCTGAAAATCTAATATAAAAAATATTACTTGATTTTCTGTATACCCTTCAAATGTTAGTGTTCGCGTATAAGTCTCTTTCTAAATGTGTTTAAGTCTAGTATGTTTTAATTAATTTACATCAAAATGTAGTAAAAATGTAGTAACATGGTATTAAGCCTTTATATATTAATAGTTTTAAATCTGAAAAATACTAAAACGGGTAAATATTAGATGAAAATGTTTTGTTTCAGATCAATGACACTACACTTGAACGGATGAGCTGTGTCTTATCATTCAATCGTTTCAAAGGTTCGCATACATATGACAAAATAGCTGAAATGCTATTTGGTGTCCAGTCTGAGTATGGACTAAAACATGAACAGTTGATTTCGACCACTACAGACAATGGGTCTAATTTCGTTAAGGCGTTCAGAGAATTTGGTATTGCTGATTATGTACCAGATTTCTCAGGTCTTCAAGGTGATATTTCAATTATATGTCTAAACAAAAAAAATTGCATTACATAAATTACATGTAAGATAATTCAGAATATTTAATTAATTTTGAATAATGTGTCTCTGTTTGGCCCAATGGTTGACTGGTAGAGAATGCCATTTAGCATTAAGTCCGCCATTTGTACATACACTTGTGTATTTTGTGCAATAAAGTTTAAATAAATAAATAATTTATGAATGTGTACTAGAATTATTATAACATATAAAACAGAAAACTTAAAAAAGATCTTAAATTAACATGCCCACTGTGTGACATATATTATAGACTGACTGACTTTCTACTACTTATACAATTTATGTGTATACCAGTACTAATATTTTTTTTTTCATATGTTTAGATACGATGGAATTGGATAATTTGAGCACAAGTGACATTTTATATGAAGAGGTGCTTTTAGTTAATAATTCCGAAGAACTTGAAACAAGGGGCTTGTATTTACCACGACATCTGAGATGTGCCAGTCACACCCTAAGCCTGTTGGCCACAACAGACTTGAATAATTTCATAAGAGGAGATTCTCTTATTAGCAGAATCCATTATTCTGCTATTGCCAAATGCACCCTGCTCTGGAACATGTCAAGGAGACCAAAGTCTGCAGAAATAATTAAAGATCGTCTTGGGCATCAGCTATTATACCCATGCCCAACAAGGTGGAATTCCCTGTACGACGCCATTCTCCATCTCATGAAAAGCAAAACCACATTGAATGGTTTATTTGAAAAGTTAGGCAAACCAAACACATTCTCTGCAGTAGAATTCGAATACTTAGAAGAGTTTTTGGAGGTTTTAAAACCGATCGCATCAGCTCTTGACTATCTTCAAGGAGATAATTGCTATTATGGTAAACTTTTACCCACATTGATGAGTGTTAAAACCAAACTGGAAAGACAACGAGACAGCAATCTGCGCCACTTCCCTAGAGTTTTACCAAAACTACTAGAAAGTTTAGGAAACAGATTTGAGAAATTTCTCCAACTGACACCTGAGGCCAATGAAGCGATTCTGGCAGCATGCTTCCACCCAGCGTACAAAATGCGATGGCTGCCAGAATCCTGTCCAATTGAAGACAAGCAAAGGTTACAAAACCTTGCGATCACGACGTTAGAATCTGCTTCAGAACTTCCTAGAAGTAGTAGTAGTTCGAGCAAGAATGAAGACGATGATTTCATTGTCTTCGCTGACTATACACGTGATAGGCCGGCCACGTCTATGGAGTTAGAACTAGTGAGTTTTTTTAATGATAAGGGGAAAGACCTTAGTGTCCTTCAACGGTACCCAAACGTTAGAAAAATGTTCATCAAATTTAATACGAGCTTATGCTCTTCCGGTCCAGTTGAAAGACTGTTTTCTTTGGCTGGATTTATTCATTCGCCAACTAGACGGAACTTATCCGACAACACTTTTAAGAATTTAGTTTATATGAAGGGGAATTCCGTTTTTAACTCATAAAAACCTATAAAAAGTGTTGTCAGATAAGTTTCTAAGAAGTCGTTAAGTGTATTTTGTATTTTGTATTTGAAATACATTATTTTAAACTCTGTATTTTGTATTTTTTATTTGAAATACAGTTTAGAATGTATTTAGTATTTTGTATTTGAAATACATTTTTGAATGTATTTAGTATTTGGTATTTGAAATACATTGAGCCAGTATTTTGCCCAACCCTGTTTACTATAATGCCTAAGGCATCATCAGTCAGATACTTTCTTAGATATAATAACTTTTGAACATCAGAAAGTGTTGGGTTCTTATCAAATACCGCACAAAAGAGGTCCATGAAAGGTTTGAATTTTGTGAAATCCTTTCCACTGAAGTAAGGGATATCTATATTCGGAATCTTAGAGCTATGAGAAGTCTGTGGATTTTGTGACTGCTCACTTTCTGGAGATTTCAAAGCTTTCACGGCCCTGTCTAAAAGCCCTATTATTTTAAAGTATCTGTTCCCCATCATGACCGAGACGTCTTCACCATCACTTTCATCAATAACTAATATGTCTATATTCACTGATTCGTAAGTTTTACATGTACTTACAATACTTTCTTTTCTAGCTTGTAACTCGCCTCCAGTGGCGGTGTTGCAGTCACTAGCAAATGTTTCCGCTCTTGTGATGGCATCCTTAAGCGCCCTCCGCTTAGCCTTCAGTCGTTTTAATGGTTCCTCTATTGTAGCTTTATCCTCTGGAGTCATTTTGAAATAACAAACAATCTAAATTCTATAAACAGCCTCTTCGACGATGTCATTCGTACATCATTCTGACATTTGTGTCATCCGTCCAGTTTGACGTTTTCTCACTGCTGCCAACTTGAAGCACGAAGAGCTGTCATTGAACGTCACTGCCAAGATCGCCGATTTTGAACAGAGGCGGGAACGAGCCGCGGAGAATGGCCGCCGACTTCCCGGAAATCGTCTCGAATTTTCGTATGCACAAAGTATGGATATAGCCGTATCCGTATCGTATGGATAAATCACTGTTATTCACAAGGGGAATGCTTCACGGGCCGAAAGAAACACAGGCGGAGCCGAAAATTATAGATTTTCTGACAAATAGGATCACGCCCGGTACTTGACTTGCACACGCGAACTGTTCAATATTGTTGATAAACTTCACTGATTTATTGTTTTTTACGAAGGACCACGTTCCATGTTGTGAAATAAAACATGGAATTCACTTTTGATACATGTATTATCATAGAAACACAATTTATTTGCGATGGCCATGATTGTCTGAGAAGGACCTTGAATTTTTTTTTTTTTAATTTATTTCATGACCATGGATACAAGTCCTTCAGTCGTATTCATAAACATTACATAAAAACCATAAAAATACACAATAATAGCCATAACAACATAAGATAAACTAGTACACAGAAGAATAACAATTTTATAGCAATTAGCAAACACAACTTATTTAACCTTAACTCTTTTAAAACTTAATATACAAGTAATTTATATCTGTTATGACAATGAAATATATACATTTAAATTTCTTTTACAGTATTTAAAATAAAATTGAATACTGGTATAAAATAAACAGGGTTAGATAATAAATCTTGAACGAGGCGGGGAACACTTAACGAGTTATCTTCAGCAACATCACTAATGACACTGACAAGTAACAGCCTTTGCATGGCAAACGATACACAGTCAAATATAACGTGTTTTATGTCCGCATTTTCTTTAAAACAATAAGTACACTTATCATCAGTAATAATATTCTTCCTCTTGAGATGTGCTGGGACCAAACAATGACCAAATCACAGACGGTTTATGCACGTTATGAATTTCCTGCTGGTATATTTAAAGCGATAATACCACGGTGTTGTTGGTAAGTCTTTTTGTATATCTGCGTACCATCTTCCTTTATCCAGTACTTCTGTGTTATGTCTCCAATATTCTTTCCACATTCCCTTAGTAATAATTTTGAAGTAATGGTAATAGTCGGTAAATGGTACTTGAAAAGATTCTGTGAGGTCCAGGTCGTGGTCCCGACGAGTCGCCTGATCCACCACCTCGTTTCCTGTTATGCCACTGTGGGAGGGCACCCACAAAAATTCTACATTTTTCTGTAACTTACATAGCATATCCTTAATCTGACATATTATATAATTTTGCTTATATTCTAACGAACTATTACATAAGGCAGCTAAAACACTCTTAGAGTCACTTACAATTAGAATATTTACATTATTTACATTACTATTTACATATGTTAAAGCTTCTAGTATTGCCCAAGCTTCAGCTGTGAATATACTACAATTACTATTGATTTTGATACATTTTGTTACTTTCATTTGTGGGTCATAATATGCAGCTTTAACATGTTCATTTTTGGAGCCATCAGTATACATAATATAGAAGTTATGTTTATCATTTAAAAATTCAAGAAAGTCGAATTTGTTTTTAATCAAGTCTAAGTGAGATTTAACATCAAAATAACTTAGTATAGTATTATATGAGTACTTATAAATTGGCCACTGGTTATTGATGTACATATTTTTTGTCACATTTTTGGTGTTCATCATTATTACGGATATTTCAGGCAAAGAACCTGTAATCAGAGTATTCGCTGAGATGTTAGCTGGCTGCGCAATTTCTACAGGGTGTAGCACTTTATCCAAGACAACATGATTCTCACAAGACAACTCCTTTAAACAAAATCTCTCAGCCAGCTGTAAACGACGCAAGGACAATGGAGGTATACAATTTTCAATTTCCATTGAATTAATGGGAGTGGTGCGCATGGCTCCACTTATAACTCTCAAACCAATGTTCTGTAACACATCCAGCTTTCTTAAAATTGTGCTACTTGCATTCATGTACGCTAGGGAACTATAGTCAAAATGGCTTCTGACTATACTCTTGTAAAGCATGTTTAATGTTTTTGGGTCGGAACCCCAGAATGTTCCTGCTAAGCTTCTCATTACATTTATGCTTTTCATAGCGTTTTGACTTATGTAGTCTATGTGTTTATCAAATTTCAGTTTATCATCTATAACAACACCTAGAAATTTGTGATGATTGACAATAGGAATTACATTATTATTATAACTAATATTTACAATGGACTGTGCATATGGGTCTCTACTAATTACTAAGACTTTACTTTTATCAGGACTAACTTCTAATTTCAAAATGTTGCTGTAGTATCTTTGTAATTAAGTTAAAGCAGTGTTCATATTCTCAACAGCCATATTTAGATTTTGATTTTCACTGTATAAAAGCAAGTCATCAGCAAATTGCAATATTTTAACTCTGGATGTATTTACAAAGCTAAAGATTTGAGATGTGTACAGGTTGTATAATAAGGGTGATAAGGTTGCACCTTGCATTGTTCCTTTGTTAGCTGTTGTGGGGCCATACAGCTTATTGTTGAATTTTACATATACTGTCCTATTGTGTAAAAAACCAAAAATCCAGTTTAAAATTTTAGCAGGGAGATCTAATTGATGTAATACATAAATTAAACTTTCAATATTAACATTATCAAAGGCACCTTTTACATCTAGAAAAACACATATAACATTTGTATGACTAAGTTTAGCCTTTTTGAGGTCACTAATAAATGAAACAAAACTTTCAGTGCAGCTTTTGCCTTTTCTGAATCCAAACTGAACATCTGGTAGCTTTCCTTGAGTTTCTGCGTAGTAATCTAAACGTAACTTTAACATATTTTCAAAAAGTTTGCCTAAACATGATGACAATGAAATTGGTCTGTATGATGAAGGACTATTAACTGGTTTATTTGGCTTTAAGATGGGAATGACACATTGTGTTTTCCATGATTCTGGAATGACTAAACAATCCCATAATTTATTATAAATATGCAAGAGTATTTCTATAGCATTAGGATGCATCTTTTTAATTAACATATATGGTATATTGTCTAACCCTGGTGTTGTGTCTTTTCTACTTTTGAGTGATATAAACAGTTCATTAAGTGTAAATGGTCTATTTAGAAAAGTGTTACTTGGAGTTTCATCTGACTGATTAATGATGTTATTTAAATTATTTTTATTTAATGGAGATGAGTCTGATAATTTATCTAAAAAACTTGGCACCCATTCATCATTTAAATATCTATTGTGAGAAGAGCCAATTCTTTTAAACTTTTTCATGTATCCCCATATTCTAGAAACTGGTGTCATTCTATTAAAACTACTGCATAACTCATGCCAAGACCTCACGCGTTCCTCTTTTAATGTTCTTTTTTTCTGAGCATCAACCTTTTTGTAGTTAATAAAATTAGCAATGCTGGGTGATGTTCTATACTGACTTAAAGCATCTTTAGATTTTTTTACAGCCTCAAGGCATGTTTGGTTCCACCAGGGAACAGGTTTCCTAACAACTTTCATGGATTGTTTAGACTCTAGTTTTGGAACTGTTTCTGAACGAATGTCATATAAAATATTTACAAAATTATTATACAAATTAAGAGGTTCTGTATTATCATCAATGTCTAAATGAGAAAAACAGGTTTCTGATAAATTATAATATTTGGACCAGTCTGCTCTACTATAAATATATTTTTCTTCCACAGGTCGGGCTTCATATATGGATGGCTTCACATTTACATCAACCAGAGTTGGATAGTGGTAACTGCCCATTGGGTCATCATGAACTCGCCATTCACAAAGAGGAGCTATCGTGGGACTGACAAGAGTTATATCAATTGCAGATGGATTCCTATTTGGATATTGCACTGTTGTCGGACTACCATCATTTAAAATACACAAGTCAAATTCATCAATAATATTGTATAAACTATTGCCTCTACTGTTATTTGATTGACAGCCAAATAATATGTGATGAGCGTTAAAATCACCCATGATTAGACATGGCTTGGGGGTTTCAAGTAACACCTTTTTCATTTTACGAACATCAAACCTGCTACCATTGGGTGGACAATAAACACAAAGAATGTATAATTTACCGACTGATGTTTCTATAGCTACACAGATATTCTGAATGGATTCATAAAAAGTTGTGTTTATGATACTATATTGTAAGTTTTGTTTAATAAGTATACCTACTCCATTTTTGGCATTTTTTGAAATTTTATGTATAAAGTTGTATGGGGCAAAGTTAGGAATTGTGCTTGTACTTTTGAGCCATGTTTCATTTAATAAACAAATGTCTATCTGTTGCTCTGCAAGAAATGTATTTAATAGGGCTTTCTTATGTAACAAACTTTGAATGTTAAACTGTGCTAGATGTAAAAAAGTGTCCATGATTTAATTTAATAAATTTGCTTTGAGTATTTCTTTTATTCTTGTATTATTCATTGGAGTATCACTTCTGTCATTCCCAAGCATAACCAAAGATTTGATTAATGCATTAATGATGGTGTCGTCATTCAGTAGTTGCTCAATATTCAGGGAAGTTTGGCTTACGCCTACAGTATTATTTGGTTTGGTTATGGTTGGAAATACTTTTGGATTAGTAGTAGGTACAGGGGCTGATGGTGCAGTACTACTCACCACAGTGGCAAAACTTCGGCCGAGGTTTTCATACTTAGCTTTCTTTTCTTCCATTTTCCTTTGTTTCACAGGGCAATCTCTGGAGATCGCCAAGTGATTGCCTTTGCAATTAATGCAAGTGATTTCTTCTACTTCACAATCTTTATATGAATGCTGTCCGGAACAAGCTGAACACATTTGTTCGCCTCGACAAACTCTTGCTGAGTGGTTGAATTTTAAGCATTTATAGCATTGCAGCAGTGGTGGTATATACATGTGTATGGGGTATCTGTACATTTGCATGTATGCATATTGGGGTAAAGTCGTAGCCGCGAAAGTAACAGCAATCGTACCTATGGGTACCAATTTGCCGTCCACTTTTCTCATAAATCTCTTAACCGAGATCACCTCCGTGTCACAGGTAATGTTTTTATAAATCTCCTCATTACTCATCTCCTTAGGCACGTAGCGTAACACGCCTGTCGTCTCTGTAAGGTGTGCTGGTACAAAAGCTTTTAACTTATGTTTGCCCAAAAAATTGTCCATTTTGAGAAAGTTATTGGCCGGTGCAGGTTTTTTAAAAGTGACGCCTACTTTATGCGCGTTCACTCGATGCACGCCGACTATTCCTTTAACATTGTCCGTAAATAGTTTAGTCAGAGCAATGGGATTCCTATTGCCCAACTTATCATTTTCCTGCGATTCTACATACACGACGCACTCTGCACTGTGATTGTCTGGGAATTGTCGCTTGTAATTAGGCTTAACAAACATTTTATAGTATATAATGTTTATTCAGAGACCAAACTTTTATATCCGCAACGCAGGCTTCGTCAGGTAAACACAAATTTACAATCAGCTACAGGCATCGTCACAAAAAACTACAGCGATAAAATCCGCAACAGGCTTCGTCAACTCAACTACTCTAAAAATACACATTAATAAGAAGAAAAAAAAAAAAAAAAACCCTACAAATAAAATACACCCTCCAACTCACCGCCAGCAGGCAGTGTACCCAACAAGCTGGCCGCATTTCCCCGTTGAATAGCGATGCTAATTCTCTGGGCAAAATACTGGCCAGCCCTTTGGTCACCCGAGGCGTCGACCAAACGCGAGGCCAAATCCTTATATAAGCGCCGGGCGCTGGGCCCCCACGACCCTAACGTCTCCACCCCAAAAGGCTCAAATATGTAGCCACTGCCGAGCATGCTGTACTTGCGCCGTTTGCCATCCTCAGCCGTCGTGGCCGCATGACCAGCACCAGAGCTAGTGCCCGGTAAGTGGGACACGGCAAAAGTGTCTACACACGTTGCGTCCCAAACCAGAGGCCGCCCCATACTCCAGGGCACCAGTTTCCAGGCATAGTCCAGGGTTTTATAGTTCGTGTTAAGGTCCGGAGTCGCCAACTTTCGTTTCTTTCGTTCTTTCGGTTCTTTATCACCGGGGGGCTGGCCCCCGCCGGTGTTTTCACCCATTTTTATTAACACAATGTTCTATGTACACAAACTTATTATTTACACCTAAATTAAGCTAATATATACAAAGAAATCAATTTGTGAAAATCTGGGAAAATTAAATCGCCCGCTTTTTTCGACTTCCCGCCAAAAAGTCGAAGGACCTTGAAGAAAAAAAAGGTGTTGCCAGGTCAGTTTGGCCATAGACAAATTAAAATAAAATCTTACTTTATGTTTTGTTCGTGAACAAAGAGTCGTAGTATTAATTTGATTTCATTTCTTCATAGACATTTATTACAATCATTATCTTCAAGATGGGCTATGCTCAAAGTAAACCTGCTAATAACGAAGTTATCGCTCAGGTCCAAGTGGTGTCAAACGTTACTCAGGTAGAGACGCGATTGAACACCCTATCAATTATATTAATAGTGGTCGCTGGCTTGATAGCCATAAGTCTCCTATTTGCAATTCGTCGACTTTGTGTTAAGAAAGCAAGACGTTGGTTACGGAAGGAAGTGGGTGCAGCGAGTTTGGCAACTCCGGTGGTTCGGGTTCAGACCCTACCACCCCAAGCAGTCCAGCCAACTACGGTGTGCTGTGTGACAAACAAACAAACAAAAGTGTTACAAACATAGATTTCCTCGTGCAAGTGACCTTGTGTGTAAAATGTGTTAGTTAAGAAAAACTACAACTTTCGATTTTCAGAATTGTGTTTATTTTTGTAAAAAAATTATGTGTAAATTTAATTAAACAAATGTTAATTTCCAGTAGATAAATACGTCATGCAGTTTGATTGTCATCACGTCATGCACTTTGTCAATCACTGTTAGTATATTGTATCACGTCCTGGGGAGGAGCCAACAAGACAACGATAATCGACTTAGAAAGAGCTCAGAGGGCAGTTCTCAAAGTTAGCACTTTCCGTCCATTACGTTATCCCACGACTCAATTGTTGACCGAGTGTAAAGTTCTGAGCGTTCGACAGTTATTCGCCTTGAACACAGTAGTGAAAAAACATTAACCTACCCTATAACCCCCAGATCTTATCTGGCAAGCGACGTGCTGACATCGTTTGCACCAAAGATTCATTCCGCTCCGCAAACACACGTAAGTTTTTTGTTTCCTCGGCTCTTTCCTTTACAATAAATTCAATCTGCTATTGAATATTTACCCAATTCCCAGTAAAGTCTGCATGAAAGCGGTACAAAACGTTGCTCATTGGCAAGACGTACGAGGACACAGAAAGACTACTAGAAATAGTCACATAGAAGTTAAGAAAAGTTGGAGAGATTTATATGTGTACAAACAAATTGTTAAGTATGGCACCACTTAACGTTCTAAAGAGTAGAAGATAGTCATGGTCATATAGTTTATTGTTATTATAAATAAATAATCATCTTGTTTGATAAGCACTTCCCCACTTGTACACTGACCTACAAAACGAGCATACCTAAGATACAAGTAAATGTAAAAGTACTTATACTGCGTCAAGCTAATCTTGTCAGTAGAAAAAGGCGGCAAATTTGAAAAATCGCGGGCTAGCAACACTGTGTTCGAATAATTCCAAAATCGCGTGTCATCTGTGTTTTATCTGTGGCATGTGGATCACCATCTTGTTTGTTGACATTCTGAATCGTTTTTATTTGAAGAGATATTTCTGCTGTGACCATTAAATACCAATATATTTAATAAGATTGTGCATGACCTTAAGCAAAGCTAAGCCTACAATACAATGTACAATCATGCTCGTTGATAGTAAACATTACTAAAATTCGAGGTTATGACATGTACTGGAAGACCATTGGAAGAACTTGGGAACTTTTAAGATTATGTGCATTTTTTTTTTTTTAGGGTCAAAAGGCATAAATCAACTTAAAACGTATGCCTAAATCTATCCAATAAGACCACACATTGTGTCCTGGAAACCGTCCATAGGCTCACATATCTTAATATTTTCAGCTACTGATTCGACTAAGTACATATTTACAAAGGTAAACTTTTAAAACAGTATTAAGAACCTTGATTATATCGCCGTTCTTTCGCAACATTACCTGATTCTTACATATGTTTGTTGCAGGATCTCGCCCAATATGAGGCGTTTGTAGTAGGTAGATATGTTTAGACAGTCAGTCCTGGGCCAAACTACATAAATAATCTATTTTATGCCTGCCACAGAACCCTGCAAATTATAAATTGAATAGTTTTCTTAGCACCATGAAATAAAATAGGTACCAAGGGTTAAATTAGACAAATTACTGTTAAACAGAACTAAACTAAAAATATTTAGTTTACACAAGAAATGTTTATTGTAATTAAAGTTATATAGGGAAGATAAAAGGAGTTAACTCCTTATGTTTGGAAACTTAAATTACACATTTTGTAACAAATCTGTTTTATGCTTAAGATGCAATAGATGACTACAGAGTATTATATGCTTGGTTGAAGTGACCAGGTAACCTTGGTAACTTCATTGTATTTTTTCAATGAATGCCCTGAATTATAGTGTAGGTAAGTTAAAGTGACCCTTATCTTCTCTTACATTTAAATTAAAAAAGCACCCAAATATCATTTGTTTTATTTTTATTATGTATATTGTACAATATATACCAATCAAAATATTACACAGGTAGGAATGTGATATTGATCCAGAAAAGTACACTAATTTACATTACCAAGTGACATATTATATTGTAAGAATCAAATATTCCACAATTTCCATTTTGCTATGATTACAATTGAATTCCAACTGAGAAATCTAATAAAATATTAAAATCCAGTAGGACATCTACCTGCGGAAGCAATGATTTTATTCATACATTCTAGTTTAATGGCATAGTCCGCTTCTAATTGTAATTTGATATCTTCAAATTTGTTAATCATTTTGTTGACTAACATGGCTTTTACTAGTACTCCGTTTTTAAATTGTCCGTCCATATTAAATAACAATTTCTAAAATTTTCAATAAATCGCAAGTGACAATTTGAATCGACGTACCTAGGGCGCGCTCAGCGGAAAAAAAATCATATTCGTTTTGGTTCGACGTACATTGCTGCTTTTCTTAGCGCAATACTGCTCTTTGAGTGTTGCCCTACTTTAGTTTGCTTTACATTGCTACTGACAAGATTTGCTTGACGCACTATAGTTTAGGTATTGTTATCAAATTTCCATTAGAGACAGAAAATACACAATTGCATCGGTATTAAAGTTCTTAAATTTATCTTTACCTATTTTAACTTGAATACATGAATGAACTAGTATTTAAATATAAATTATAAATTACCATTGTATCAATTAAATATGGTGCCCTCTACAATTCGGAAAAAGGGGATACATTATCATCATCACTCAATCATTTACAACAGCTCTCATCACATGTTGCCTTGGTTTTATTACGTAACTGCTTCTCCATGCCCGCCTGATTTATACACTCCGAACAGCGCCCTCTTGGCTCTTCCCAGAGCACATCCGCAACTTTGACCAAACTTTGCGAAATGGTCTGGAAATCATTCTCAACGTCAGCTTGAATGATTCCCAGTGGTCTCAATCCTCGCTGCCCATCCGATATGGTGGTCTCGGGGTCCGTCGAGCGCACGATGTCGGACTAGTGGCATTCATAGCACCCAAATATCATCGTTTTTTTGTAATTGTTCATCATAAATAAAAAAATTAATTTAGAGTAAGCAAGCTAAGCGACCTGCTGATGAAATATAAAAAAAAAACTGCCATGCGCATGTCGGGCCATGCTCAGTGTAGGGTTCCGTAGTTACCCGTCTGTCAAAACAGACTATTTGCCAAAACTCAAAAACAGGTATACCGATTAGGTTTGCTATATTTTTCCTTGAAATTTTTTAATAAGCTTGTAGGGTAGGTGGGAGTTTCACTCAAACGCCAATGTCAACGATACTTTTATTGACTATGAAAACTTATACATACCTACCTATCGCCAAGGCACTAGCTAAACCTAAGGAGGTCAGGGAGAAGACTGCAAGTGGCTATCGAACTCCCGACCCATTGAGACTAGCCAAAGGACAGAGGTGTACCTATCGCTAAGGCAGTCGCTAGCTAAGTGATCTGATGCGGCGCGGACTGCGGCTTTTATTCGGTCCGGTCGGCGATCGTCGTGCGCGCTGCGGTGCTCCTCGGTGGCTGGCCGGTGTGACGCAGTACTGTGCGAGCGAGAAAGTATTCGAGCCCGCGCGTTGTGAGAATTAGTATTGTTACATTCTCCCCCTCTGGTACTCGGCAACGTCCCGTGAGAGTACCAGGATCAGTATTGTTACATTCTCTCCCTCTGATGCTCGATGACGTCCCGTGAGAGTACCAGGATCAGTATTGTTACATTCACTCCCTCAGGTGCTCGATGATGTCCCGTGAGAGTACCAGGATCAGCATTGTTACATTCTCTCCCTCTGGTGCTCGATGACGTCCCGTGAGAGTACCAGGATCTGGATTGTTATATTCTCTCCCTCTGGCACACGTATGTCTGAAGAGAGAGTACCAAGACAGGACTTGTGTAGAACGATGTCTCCTTCAGTTTCGCCAAGTTGGCACTATCTTACAAATACTGCCTGAGAGGGTGTTCAACAGAACCCTCCCCCTGGAGTGAAGCTGGTCTGATAGCATACGTCAACTGTATTGGTGTGACTGTGGATTCTTCTGTTGCTACTTTGTCTTCAAGTTGTATTATTACTACCTTCTTTAGATGATTCGTCGTTTGCCTCCTTATTTATTTCGTACAGTCCCATTTTTATACGTAGGGTACTTTAGAAAAATAATGTCGGGTAGGTGTAACTTCTTCTTTAAAAGAGCGGGTAGTTGTCATTGTTGAGTGTGACAACTCACAATGTAAAAAATACCAAGGGACAGTATGGACCTATCGCCAAGGGACCTAGGTAAGTCTAGGAGAAGACTGCAAGTGGCTATCGAACTCCCGACTCATTGTGACTCGCCAAAGGACAGAAGGTGTACCTATCGCTAAGGCTGCCACTAGCTAAGTGATCTGATGCGGCGCGGACTGCGGCTTTTATTCGGTCCAGTCGGCGATCGTCGTGCGCGCTCGGTGCTCCTCGGTGGCTGGCCGGTGTGACGCAGTACTGTGCGAGCGAGAAAGTATTCGAGCCCGCGCGTTGTGAGAATTAGTATTGTTACAAGCTATGTTTTCACGATTTTTTCCATATTTTTTGGACCTATGGTTCAAAAGTTAGGGGAACTAAAGGGTAAAACACAACTTTTTTTCTTTCAGATCGATTATTTCCGAAAATATTAAGTTGATAATACAATGGTTCTTGAAGACCCTTATTCATTTTAAAAGACCTATCCAACTACACCCCATACTATAGGGTGGAAGCGAAAACAAATTTCATCCCCCCTTTAATGTAGGACAGCCACCATAAAAAAATATTTTTTCTACTTTTTATGATTAAATTTGACACGAATATATAAATCAGTTACGCTGACAAAGTCGTAAAATATAAACTACAAAAAATATTTTTTTAGGGTGGCTCCCCTACATTAAAGTGGGGATGAAATTTTTTTTCGGGTCAACCCTATAGTGTGGGGTGTCGTTGGATAGGTCTTTTAAAATAAATAGGGGTCTTTAAGGACCATGTTTTGATCAACTTAATATTTTCGGAAATAATCGATCTGAAAGAAAAAAAGTTGTGTTTTCCACTTTAGTTCCCCTAACATTTGAACCATGGCTCCAAAAAATATGAAGAAAATCGTGAAAGTAAAGCTTAGTAAAGACTTTCAAGGAAAAATATAGCGAACCTAATCGGTCTAGCAGTTTTTGCAAATAGTCTATTTTAACGGACGGGTAACTACGGAACCCTACACTGAGCATAGCCCGACATGCTCTTGGCCGTTTTTTTTATATTTTATCAGCAGGTCACTTAGCTTGCTTATTCTAAACTAAAATTTTTATTTATGATGAACAATTACGAAAAAAGGACGTTTTCTTAAACCGTCTATTTTTTATCTCTTATTTAACTTTAACAGCCTGTACCTCCTAAAGTATTGTAAAAATAAACATAACCAAATTTGTAGGAAATTTAATGATAAAACTTTCGTCCGAAGTAATTATAATGCTATTCGTACAGATATTCGAGATATGAGCAAAAATATGAAAAAGGGTACCTTCAACCCCCCCCCCCCCCCCCCTACACCCTCAGCACACCCCCTACCCCCGAGGACTTTTAGTATGTTTATCTGGACACCACAACGTATGCCTGTACCAATTTTCAAAACTACACGAATTATTTCCGCAGATTGCCCAAATTCGGCTTAATTGACGTGGCTAAGTGCCACGATCTGGAGACGATGGGCATGATTATTTATCTCATGATTTTTATGAGATAAGATGATCATTTAACGAAAAAAAGCGATGATTCTTTTATACAAATCAATAAACACCGGAATAAGTTCACGGGGTAATTCACAAAACAAAGAAGTAATAGACGCCGTGTGAGCGGCTGTCACGTATACGGGAATACCGTATACGAAAAAAACCGAATGGATCTTGCGCCGTGTGAACAGACGTCCCGTATACGATAAACCCGTATGCGAGAAAATATCGAATCGAATAGTCGTCGTGTGGACGTACCCTAAATGGGCCCCCTGATTAGAATAACAGTCCGCTGGACGTTATCGGCCTGTCAGTTAGAACAAAATTTTGACAGTTCCGAACAACTGATAGGCCGATACCGTCCGGAGGAGAGTCCATCATTGGGCCCCTTAGCAGCATCACTGTTTGGTGAAATCTGTAAGAGGCGTGCTAATTTGAATTCAGTACCCTTGGTGAAATCTATTCTATACAACTATGATTTAAGCCATGTTCCATCTATAAGACATGGGAAAGAAAATGAAGCCAAGGCTCTGGAACAACTAGGTACACCAGAGAATATCAATATACAAAAATGTGGGTTGTTTATTCACGAACAATGCTGTTTTTTGGGGGCTTCTCCAGACGGCATCTGCCAAGAGGGGCTAGTAGAAATTAAATGCCCATTTTCCGCATTTGGTGTCGACCTAGACGAAGCGATTACGACAAAAAACATCAAATGTTTCAAACGAAACAATGTCGGGAGTTATGTCATGGATATCAATCATCATTGGTATGGTACTATCAAATTCAGGGTCAGCTTCATATCGCAAACAAACGTGTTTGTATATTTGCAATATGGACTGGTCCTGAATTTACAATGAAATTTGTCAGAGTACCAAAAGATAATGATTTCTGGGATAAGAAAATGCTACCAAAATTATCCCGTATTTACCACGATTGCGTCCTTTTGGAAATAATTGATCCCAGAAAATCACGATCCATGCCAATAAGAGAAATAAAAATTTAAACAGTTATTTTTTTTTTATACCTACTTAGGTTTTACACCTTGGTAACCAAAATTTCGTAACCAGCTACAGAAAGGGAATCAAGATTCCGGGTTTGTAACGGTTACGTATTGGGCCAGCGTGTTACCGTTTGGTAACTAGCTACAGAACAGAAACCAGTTACGAATTTACCCAGAGTGGTACCGTTTGGTAACTGGCTACAAAATGGGAATCCAAAATTACTTGTAGCCGGATACGTATTAAAAAACAATCGTTTATTGCAGGCCAACAAAGTCCATAGGAGTGTTAGTAACATTCATCTTAATTGCCTAAAGGTTAAAGGTATTGGGGCTTCGAACATAATTAAATGAAATTGAACATTTAGCCGATGGAACTTTAAAATCATGACCACGTCCCTTTCAGCAAATTTATACAATTTATGGATACCAAGAGGATTCGAATTCAACATCATTCCTCTGAATTTTGGTTTTCTGGTCAAAAAGGTTAACTTCAAAAGTCCCAGTTTTACCATTTACAACCCGGGATCTATTTTTCCCGTTTCGAAGCTGGTTACCAATTTTTAGTTACCAAACGGTACTAAAGGATTTTAATCGTGTAGTATCTTAACATAAGCATTATGAATGCTTCATGCGAAGGAAGATTTTATGGTAATAGCTGAAGCAATTCACTGAGCGTCTTACAGCCTATCAACTTTCGCCTCCCAGGGCGTCACTATTGGGAACCTAATACAATACCAAAACCGCTTCAGCGGTGCCATTTCCACGATGAACCATACCCTTATTAATGTCTGCATTGAGACCTCAGTGGACAGATTTATAGAAAAATTTATTATCAGTGTCTAAATGGAAAGTATCGGGTTGAGGATTGAATTTGCTAATGGAAAGGTACGAGTAAACATAATTATTTAATCATTATTGGAAATAAAGAGGGAACACTATACACAGTTAAATGTAAAATTACTTAATGTAAATTCATGCCAGTTAACAAACACAGTAGATACAAATTTATGGCACAGACGTTATTGTCACTTAGGCTCACAAAATTTAGATGTAGGTACCTGTGCGTAAAAATGTGGTAGATTACACACTTTAAGTTAAGTACGTGAACTGCCAAAACAATTACCTCTTGGGAACGAGATATCCTCACACACAGATATCACATTAACCGGTGTCGTTGCGTACGAGGAAGTGCATTACGACGATCTCTCTCCAAAAGAGTTGACAGTCGACGAAACAACTAAAATAAGGCCGTCGTCGTCGTCGATATGTGAAATAATTTAACAAAAAGTGATTAGGCAATTTCGAAGGTATGCCGGCGGTTAGGAAAGTGTGACGCTTAAAAAAATCAATCGCGAGTAGCGTTAGTACTAGTAAAGTCTGTCGGGTTATTCTCACTATTTACCACTTATCACCAAGTTGTTGCCAGGGGTAACAACTGAGTAAAATAACGTCGGGCTTAGTTAAGGTGTTTCAAGAGCTAACGCCTTCTATTCGCCCCTATAATAATGATATTAAAAACCATGTGATCTCTTACGATGAACCAGAGGGCGAGCTCAACCCCTACCATTTGCCAGACGTAGAAAAATAATTCTACAGAATAGCGGCCAATATTGTTTTGTGGCCCAATGATCCAACTTATGGCTTTGACTCGCAATTCAAGAGAGGCACTTTAAGTCCAGTAGAAAATGCTTTCTTGGATTCGAAGTGCTATATATTAAAAGGCGAATCAAAGCCACTGAAAGTTCACAATTTTGTGGCCACCTGGCCACACACACATCAAAGCCATCGAAGGAGCGTGCTGAATTTCAAACACAACATTAGATAATCAAAGAGACTGTAGCCGACGTGTCCGTCCACTACATATGTAGCATTAGAATATATATGTATAGAATAGTATTAATAAGTAAAATAAACATGTTAGATTAATTTTTATTAGTAAAGCTGAAAATAACAGTTATGTCTTGTAGGCCGGTCCCGTAACGACAAATAATGTCTGGCCATAAAAGTGCACTTTGTTATTATCGCAATGCATACCTAAGCTCCGACCGCCACGCGCGGCCTTTGTATTCGTTAAGTTCCTGTAACCTTATTGTAGGTATTAGGTTATTAGGGTCTATTATCCTTGCGTTTTACCGGACCTATCGGCAGAATCATTGTATTTTATTATTGTGTAATTTAGCGTAGTTTAGTTGCGTGGGAAGCTCTTGGTACCGTACAGCGTACCGTTAGCAGGACATAGTGGGGATGCACATGTTCGCATAAAATAGTAAAGGATACTGCTACCTAGAGCATTCTACCACACGCACTCCTTCGGCAAACATCGTTACTGTCGTTAGTCTGTAGATTACCTACTGTCGCACTAGCAGTGGCCAACAGTGTTGCCTCTAGCGAAACTAGTTATTATAAATAAACCCTCGACACTCAACATAATCAAGATCTCTTCTTAGGAGATACGACCTCCTTGACCCAAGTATCTATCTCCTAAAGTGGTGACCACAGCCGAAGTAAGCAGAAATGGGCCTGAACCAAAACAACATCAACAGAGTGAACAGCGAAACCAGCAATCAAGTTGTCGATGCAGGCCAACAGCGCAGCTAACACACTCAGTCAACAACAGCCTGCACCCCCACCACCTGCATCGGCCAGCGCACCGTTGAAGATACCTGATTTTGGCGCGACTCGCCGCGCATTTGGTTCGCCAGCTTCGAGCACGCTACGAGGGACTTAAACAGAAGCGACAGCCAGCTTGCAAGCATGGTAATAGCACAGTTAGACAAACAAGATGTCCACCAAATCACAGAAATCCTGTTCAACCCTCCTGAGTCCGAGTACTACAAAGCCGTAAAGGAGCGCCTCATCGCCGTGTACGAAGAGTCCGACAGCCGGCAAGTGAAGAAGCTCCTGACCCAAATGGAGCTCGGCGAGCAAAAACCCAGCCAACTGCTAATGCGAATGCGTGAGCTAGCCCCAAACAAGTTTAACGGCCGCACGCTAAAAATTATATGGACTAACTATCTGCCACCATATATCCGCTCAGTGCTTTGCGTAAGCGAAACCTTCAGTGAAAAGGCAACGCTCGACGAAATGGCGCAACTCGCCGACAAAATGATGGAGGAGTCGTCGAGCGCGCCACAGATTTCAGCAGTATCGAGGCCTGTGTCGATTGCGTTACCGCAAGATCAACAGCGACCGCCGCCAGCACAGAGTTACGCGGCCATCGACACTCAGTTCATTCTAAGTGAAATCCGGCGATTAAGCATTAGAGTCGACGAGTTGAGCAGACGCCCGCAAGCCGAGCCACGCCAAAGCCGGCGACGCTCGAATTACTGGAGAGGTTTTGGCGCTCACAAGCGTTCCAAGTTCTTGTCCATCTTCCCCGGGACGGAAGCAGTACCGTCTTTACCATAAGGGCACACGGGGCCAGTGGTCAGGGCCCACATCCTCAGGGGGCCCCGAAGGACTAACAGTAACAGTATATTTAATTAAAACCAAAATATTACTTTGCTAATCCGCGAAAAGATAACGTGCTAGTCAATCAGTGCTAACCCGTTATACTTACTTGCGTATTTTTACATGCAATTAATATTCCCACCCTCCCACCGCAAAAATAAATACGCAAATAAATATAACAAACCACCACCAAAAGAATAAACCTCGACACGTGTTTCGCCTCTCTACGAGGCATCCTCAGGAGTTGTTGAGGGTCTGACGCCCGGCAACGGAATGACCTGTCTAGAATGGTCGGCCATATTTATACCTTGACCACTCCCCCTACCGTGCAAGTGTGAGTGAGATGGAAAAATTCGTAATAACGGCGATGACGCAACATTCAATTGTTCGTTAAGAATCATGCCCCTATTGTTGTACCTAATTATTTCCAGTTGTTCCAGAACACCCAAACGCAATCCCTTTTCGCAAACATGTAAAATATCAAAAGAATGATTCTCAGATAAAGTGTGACCTGTATCTAATAAGTGCTTTGCAAAATTGGACTTCTCTGGATGGTTATGTCTATATGACGCAACATGCTCTTTATACCTAGTAGTGAAACTACGGCCCGTTTGCCCCACATACACTTTATTGCAATCGTCACAGGTAAGCTTATAAACTCCAGACTTTTTCCCATTCTCGATCTTATCTTTGCCATTGCAAAGCTTCGAGTGCAAAGTATTATTTGTCTTAAAGGCCACTGGAATGTCGTTAGACTTCAAAATTTTGTAAATTGCATCAGACAACTTGCCAACATAAGTTATGCTCGCTTTATATTTCTTAATCGGTTCAGAGGATCGTGCCGCATACAACATAGTGTTGACCATACTATTCCGCTTTTTCCTGATGATACCATCCACAACAGACTTATCGTAACCATTCGAAACTGCTAAGTGATAAATATTATTTAATTCAATCTGATAGTGTTCATCAGAAAGAGGCACAGTCAACATTCTATGCACATAACAATGAAAAGCAGCCAACTTATGCTGCCACGGATGCGTGGAAGAAGCCGGGATAACTGTATCGGTATGTGTAGGCTTACGGTAAATTTTGAACTGATGCCTGTTGTTTACTTTAGTGATTGTTAAATCTAGAAAATTCAATGAGTTGTCTTGCTCTAGTTCCTTTTTAAACTTAATTTTTGGATGCTTACCATTAATTTCAGCAATAAATGCATCCAGCAGGCCCATACTACCCGTCCAACAAATAATCAAATCATCCACGTATCTAAAATAGTATAATATATTATTGTTGCCCACAATATGCTGGTTCTCAAAATGGTCCATAAAAATATCAGCCATCAAAGGACTTAGTGGTGAACCCATAGCCAAACCATCACTTTGCAAATAATACTGTCCCCCAAATCTGAAATAATTTTGTTTCATACAAATCGCTGTTAGATCTATCAATTCATCTACTTCCCCTGGATGTAAACGTTGCCTTTCAAAAAGACCCTTAATAATCTCCAAAGTCTCTCCATATGGCACATTTGTAAACAAACTGTCTACATCCAATGAAAGAAGAACCGCATTATCTGGTATGTTAATGTCCTGGATCTTTTCTATTAACTGCAAGCTATTTTTCAAGCAATATTTCGGCTGGAACTGGGACTTGTCTCTTATAATGGAATTCAACCTTTTTGCCAGATTATAAGTTGGCGCACCCAAAAAAAATATTGCTTGAAAAATAGCTTGCAGTTAATAGAAAAGATCCAGGACATTAACATACCAGATAATGCGGTTCTTCTTTCATTGGATGTAGACAGTTTGTTTACAAATGTGCCATATGGAGAGACTTTGGAGATTATTAAGGGTCTTTTTGAAAGGCAACGTTTACATCCAGGGGAAGTAGATGAATTGATAGATCTAACAGCGATTTGTATGAAACAAAATTATTTCAGATTTGGGGGACAGTATTATTTGCAAAGTGATGGTTTGGCTATGGGTTCACCACTAAGTCCTTTGATGGCTGATATTTTTATGGACCATTTTGAGAACCAGCATATTGTGGGCAACAATAATATATTATACTATTTTAGATACGTGGATGATTTGATTATTTGTTGGACGGGTAGTATGGGCCTGCTGGATGCATTTATTGCTGAAATTAATGGTAAGCATCCAAAAATTAAGTTTAAAAAGGAACTAGAGCAAGACAACTCATTGAATTTTCTAGATTTAACAATCACTAAAGTAAACAACAGGCATCAGTTCAAAATTTACCGTAAGCCTACACATACCGATACAGTTATCCCGGCTTCTTCCACGCATCCGTGGCAGCATAAGTTGGCTGCTTTTCATTGTTATGTGCATAGAATGTTGACTGTGCCTCTTTCTGATGAACACTATCAGATTGAATTAAATAATATTTATCACTTAGCAGTTTCGAATGGTTACGATAAGTCTGTTGTGGATGGTATCATCAGGAAAAAGCGGAATAGTATGGTCAACACTATGTTGTATGCGGCACGATCCTCTGAACCGATTAAGAAATATAAAGCGAGCATAACTTATGTTGGCAAGTTGTCTGATGCAATTTACAAAATTTTGAAGTCTAACGACATTCCAGTGGCCTTTAAGACAAATAATACTTTGCACTCGAAGCTTTGCAATGGCAAAGATAAGATCGAGAATGGGAAAAAGTCTGGAGTTTATAAGCTTACCTGTGACGATTGCAATAAAGTGTATGTGGGTCAAACGGGCCGTAGTTTCACTACTAGGTATAAAGAGCATGTTGCGTCATATAGACATAACCATCCAGAGAAGTCCAATTTTGCAAAGCACTTATTAGATACAGGTCACACTTTATCTGAGAATCATTCTTTTGATATTTTACATGTTTGCGAAAAGGGATTGCGTTTGGGTGTTCTGGAACAACTGGAAATAATTAGGTACAACAATAGGGGCATGATTCTTAACGAACAATTGAATGTTGCGTCATCGCCGTTATTACGAATTTTTCCATCTCACTCACACTTGCACGGTAGGGGGAGTGGTCAAGGTATAAATATGGCCGACCATTCTAGACAGGTCATTCCGTTGCCGGGCGTCAGACCCTCAACAACTCCTGAGGATGCCTCGTAGAGAGGCGAAACACGTGTCGAGGTTTATTCTTTTGGTGGTGGTTTGTTATATTTATTTGCGTATTTATTTTTGCGGTGGGAGGGTGGGAATATTAATTGCATGTAAAAATACGCAAGTAAGTATAACGGGTTAGCACTGATTGACTAGCACGTTATCTTTTCGCGGATTAGCAAAGTAATATTTTGGTTTTAATTAGTATGGATTTCCGCAAAGTAACGCCTGATTCTATTCACTAACAGTATATTTGTTTACTCATAATAAATAGAAGAATAAGATCATAGTAGAATTTTTTATTTTAATTCGCTTTCTTTACTTTCCAAAAGGACCCCAAATTCTAATGTGCCCAAGGGCCCCAGCGTAGTTTAAGAAGGCACTGGGCGGAAGTTGCTATAGCGTCCGCAACCTATAAGTTTGCGGCGCATGGAGTACTGAGAAACGGAACAGGGAAGATGGTCACTACTTCAGATGGAACAGTTTTATATAAATATTAGTACCTAACACTTGCTCCTTTGACGCTCTCTAGCATGTGGTCACGAAAGCGTATTTGACTTTCAACTCATATCGTGACCAAATGGCAGAAAGCGATAACAAATTTATAACAACCGCCATATCGCTAGGTAGAAGATTTGAGGAGAATGGTATGGGAATGCCGCCGGGACAGTAACCTGCAGCTCCAACTTCAAGAAACAGGGCCGAATGAACGCGACACGCGATCGACAGCCCGCCTGCTTCCGGCCGGGCGTCCCTACCCTACATCTACATGACCTACAGTGACCTAATGGCAGAGAGCGATAACAGATTAAAAAAAACCGTCATATCACTACGACATAAAGGTCCAGAAACGTATGTGAAACGTGCCGAAGCGTTAACTTCAGTGCTAGCCTAAGGCACAGTTGCGAATGCCTGGAACGAGACGAAGGACTAGTTTTAGAGCACTGGATGTGCGATGCCTTCGGTAATGCCGCAAATCTTTAATAAAGACATTCCACCTCATACATCACAGGAGATAGTGTGTGAAGTGGAAAACCACCGCGTAAAGAGCATGGTCGTCGAAGCTAACAGCAAAACCTTGTTTGAATAGGGATGGGAGTGCAAAGTGCAAGCTTAGGTGCAAGTGTCCAGGATTGGCGACAGCCATGCGCATATTGTACTTGCCTATAAAGAAATAAAAAAATATAAAGGAACCGTACAAAAAAGAATTTTATGAAAATTCTAGTGCCACGATCTGGAGACGATGGGCATGATTATTTATCTCATGATTTTTATGAGATAAGATGATCATTTAACGAAAAAAAGCGATAATTCTTTTATACAAATCAATAAACACCGGAATAAGTTCACGAGGTAATTTAAACGGCTAGAACGTGCAAGAATATGAAAAGAAAATCAATCCAAAATTCCGTCCAAATACAAGTGTTCAAAATAAAACCATCATGTCGGTCAGTATCATAGAAACCAGACGTGTTTAAATCCCATAAAACGACTTTCTTAAACAACTTACAGAAACACTCTGAAAAAAGGAAACAAATTGAAAGAATTACAGTTCTACAAGCAGAAAGCGGGGAATGGTTAGAGTTAGAACATAGACGTACACTGTTAACGGCTTCAAATTTTGGTAAAGTAATCGACAGACGTCTAAATACCAGTTGCGCTAATTTCGTTAAGGATCTGCAATACAAAGTTAACATTGATCACTTGTCTTCCATAAAACACGGTAAAGGCAACGAGACGATGGCTCTGAAACAATTGAAAAAAAGAACACCATTTGTCCATAAAGCCATGTGGTCTACATATATTTTAACGGCCTCCTAGCCTAGTCAATGCTGACTAGGCATGCTGCTTTAGCATGCGCTAAAGGAGAGATATGGTTCAAAAGAAAAGGTAATTGATGCCAACTAACACTTCAAATTAATTTACAAATGTCACTTAAAAGAAAAGAAAAAAAATCTGCATTCAAAGATCATTCGAAGGAATAACATGAATAAACACATCTTTATTTCGATATAACAGCAATATTTAATGATAATAATCATAACAAACTGGTTTTGGCACGTCTGAAAACGTGCATTAAGCTCGACGCTACTTTTTGAGCACTAGATGTGCTCGTACGAAAAGTATAGTCGAGTAGAATCTTAACATAAGCATTATAAACGCTTTATGCAAAGGAAAGGAAGATTATATGAAAATAGCTGAAGCACTTCACTGAGCCTCTTACAAATTCAAGCGTCTTACAGCCTTTCAACTCCTCACAGGGCGTCACTATTGGGATTCCAATACCCAAACCGCTTCAGCGGTGCCATTTCCACAATAACCATACCTACCCTTATTAATGTCTGCATTGGGACCTCAGTGGATAGATTTAAAGTTAGATAGATACATTTTATCCGTATTCATTGATAACGGCTTTAAAAATGGAAAATTTAAGTTTTTGTGGCTCTTTAGTAGCAGTCATAGAAGAAATTTGAATAGGCGATTCAAGCAGCTAGATCCTGCTGCAAGTGACTCAGCATTAGCTTCGGTAACACACCCATTCTTCAAAATGAAATGGGTTGCAAAATAATACAAAGAGAAGTTGTTTAACATTTAAACAACTTTTCCTTAACGCGCAAGGTCAATAGGTCTGAAAAACAGAAATCTGACCTTGAACTCTAATGAAGAAGACAATAAAAAAAAGACAAAAGATGAATCCTATTACATCTTTTTGGAGGATTCTGATTCGTCTGTAACAAGCATCGAAAACACCGGCAGTCCGCACCTGCTTGCCTTAAGTCCCAATTTGGGCAATTTGATGGTTAGTCACTACTAAAAAAAACAGATTGTTTTGCAATAAATAATAAATAAACGTTAAAACAAATGTTGTTTTCTTTCAAAAAGTATTTTATCTTAAAAAAAGTATCAGATAATATGTATCTTGTAGGTATTTCAAACACCATTTCCAAAAGTATCTTGTATCTGATATCTTAGATACTTGACAGCCTAGTATCTTGTATTTTAGATACATTGTACATCTCTGCCAATACCCAAACCGCTTCAGTGGTGCCATTTCCACAATGAACCACACCCTTATTTATGTCTGCATTGGGACCTCAGTGGATAGATTTATAGTTAGATAGATACATTTTATCCGTATTCATTGTAAGTACATCTATGTATAGTATATTATACAAACTAATTAAGTTTTTAAAGCGATTTGGACATTTTAAGTAATTTGAGTAATCACTTAAATACTACTGCATTGACATAATGACATTTGGCTACTTGGGGCGTCTAGAGAACCATTGTCAGGAAATAGAATTACAAAACCCCTGCAATGAGTGTCATATGGAATTGCAGTTTCTTACTTCACCTTCACAAACAGTAGCATGTGTTAAATATGTAACATTGCGCAATGCACAAGTAGTTAGTTACTCTCCCTATGGGACCTCGTTAATTGATTTGATAAAGTTATTTTTCTAAGCTTATCTTACTCTTGCGAGACTCAAAACAAAGAGCTCTTTCATTAAGACGAAAACGAGTCACCGAATATTTAAAATGGACGAGGTTGTCTGCAATATTAAATATAATAATTTAGAAACACTGTATTATTTACCACCAATTATTTTAATTTTATTTAATCAGTGATTTAAGAAAGACAAAGTTAATTGGTGAATTAAGATTAATAAGACTGTTGTAGAGTAGGTACACCTAGTGTATTAAAGACTTGTTACAGTGATTTAGAGTATTTTATTATCTCGAGGAACCCAACTTTATTCCCTAAGATGGCTTCAGACACAGAACCTGAGGAATTACCTGCTGAGCATGGCCATTCTGCGTCATCAGACATTTCAGCATTTCATAACTGGGACAATTCAAGCTGGATGCTCGAGTCCATCATCCGGATAAGTGTTACAACGATTATTTGTTCAGCAATATTGTTGAGGATGCAGAATCTCAACGGCCTGTAGGAGGCTGTAGCCTCCGGAGATGGTCATCAGCCCTCATAACAACAGAAGAAACATGAGGTATCATTCAAACAGATTTAGAAAAGGACAAGACTAGCAAATATGGATGTGTATAACTTTGTGAGCCATGACATAATATATTCAGGGTCGACCATGTACCGGAAAGCAAACTAAACCAACAAGCTAAAAGCGAGCTACTTTAAACCTTGTCAAAATATTATGAACATCACAACCCAGATAGCCTGTGTAAAATGATGTACACAAAAACTCAAGAAGGACAATCAACAGCAGACATTTGGTCTCTAATATCCCTATCGATTCTCAGAACTCCAAATCCAAAACATTCACTGTAACCTACTCACAATATGAAAAGCCGTAGCATTTTATAAGACGAAAATCAACAAACCAAGCCTGATATCAGCAAGAACACGATAAGGAAAATAACATTTCAATTTATTTGATAAGGTCAGGTCACCCACCAGTCCCACCATGCCTTATGATTAAAATATGTCGTGGACATCATAAAGTTTAAGTAGTGGAGTAGCAATATATTATATTGCCGTCAGCGGAATGAACATGAACTGAGTGAACTGACAGTTGTAAACAAAGAGCAAATGACGTAAGAGCAGGTGTTGCCAGTTTAAGTTTTAATAGTACTCACAGACGGACGTACTGGACCTCACTTTTGGTCTGGTCAGCTTATCCCTTTCTCGCTTTTAGGTCAAGCGCCCTCCACACTGATGCGCGATTCGCGGCGCGAAGCCGCGAACGCGAGTGTGGCGTCGATTTCGCAGATTGTTCACGCTTTCGCGCCTTGTTCTTTGTTTTTGTCGGCATTTCGGCCCGCGTCAAAGGAGATTCCGCCATATTGCCGCAAACCAAACTGCGAAATCGCCGTGAAGTGTGCGAGTGTGGAGTCATACGTCAACTTCGCGATATATTCGCTCCGCGACGTCGCGCCGCGATTCACGCACATAGTCTGGAGGGGGCTTCAGAGCAATTTTCCATATCAGACCGAGATCGCGGCCCGGTACGCCAGTTATGACTCTAATTGAAAATTTATGTTTCACTAGTAATTAGGAAAAAATGATATGATGCGCTGATATTTCGTAAAACGGAAACCAACTCTTGGGAATCGTTCGGACAGACTCTTGCCATGTTGTAGGGGCACGAACAATGAGGCCCACTCCACACTCGTGCGCGAATTGCGGCGCGAAGCCGCTAACGCGAGTGTGGAGTCGATTTCGCAGATCAGCGAATTCGACTCTTCACTCGCGTTCGCGTCTTTGCGCACGAGTGTGTAGCGGGCTTAATAGTAATAGCAGAGACAAATTTTATAGTGGTAACAGACTATCGCACCGCACCAAGGTCATTGTGCGACGCACCGATAAGTAAGAGCGAGAAAGAGATATCGCTTTCTCGCTCTTAAGCCCCCCATTCAAACTCCTACCGTGTAGGCCGCCTCGTAGTCCGCCTCGTTGGGTAGGATTGTATATGGGGGTTGCGGACTACGAGCCGTCCTACCGTTTAGCCGTTTGTAGGACGGCTCGTAGTACGAGGCGGCCTACGCGGTAGGAGTGTGAATGGGGGGCACTTATCGATGCGTCGCACAATGACCTTGGTGCGGTGCGATAGTGTTTTACGGCCTTTATGTGGAGAAGCCTTCTTAAAGGCCGCTCCACACTCGTGCGCGCATCGCGGCGCGATGCCGCGAACGCGAGTGTGTAGTGGGCTTAAACAGACAGGATTACCGGATCGTGACCTTGGTCCGCTCAGAATATCTCTTTCTTGCTTTCACTTATAGCTGCATCCTTAACGGACGTACGGCGGCGGACCTCCTTCCATACGGCTGGTTGGACAGACCTCGGACCGAGCTATTGACGCAGTTTGGTACGCCCGTCTGTTATAGTTTTTAACATATCAGGTCGAGCATCATTTGGGTGATTATTATGTTGTACTAATCACTACTCAATGTCATTTTGGTTATTATTACTTACATGTTATTTTCTAACTACTTCAATTCAAATTCATTGTATTAACGTCAATTGGTATATTTCTCACAAGGCCAGTGCGAGCATTATATACTGGGATTGAACAAGTATACTGGGAGTTTTCCTGGAAGAAGTCAGTGTGTTAACTAACTCCGATCCTGCGTCCTCGAAAGTAACGATCAAGCGGCTGCGCCCGTTTGTAACAATTTCACCCTTTATGATGCCCTTCACTTTACTTGTATACATTTGTTGCGCAAACTTAAGAATCCTGATCCATTGTCGTCGGCCTTATGAACTTTGAAATTGAAATTGAAATCGTTTATTGCATATCACATAGCAGGTACAGGTGTTCTTAAATATAAGCAGTTCATGTGACGCCCTGTTAGGGCACAGCAACATGGTTCCACATAGGACAACATACTAATATAATCTAAAATTGTACATATTATTTACATATATTCCTAATAGTTATTTAATTATTTTACATTTTGATAATATCTTACAAATACTAATTATAGATTTAGAACTTGCACGATAAACGGACCGGAATCAGAGGGGCTATAAGTATAAGTTATTTTAGTGGCAGGAGGAAATTCTGGCCGCGTGTACGTATGTTGTATTTGCGTTATCCTCCGTATTTCTATTTAGGAGAAAAACTGCCGTTTTATCCCGCCAGGTATCGCACAATCGACACTGCTTAACCTCAACTTGTCATCTGTCAAATCCTATACATTTTTTGTTAATTACATCGTGAGATTACAATTATTGGGTAATATCTTATTAAAATGGCCCTGTGTAGTGCTTTAGACTGCAAAAATAAAGGCGTTCACGCTTTCCCTAAAGACCCAAAGCGTAGAAAGGCTTGGGAGAAAGCGTTAAGAATCAAAAACTTTAAAGCAAAAGACTCATCGCGATTATGTTCCATGCATTTTACATCAGATGACTATTACGGACAAAGTATATACACAAGTAAGTTACTTAATTTATTTTCGATTTTCGTGATCTATAGCCAAGCAACGAAACTTTAAAGCAATGGTAACTTTCTTTCAGATTACGAGCCGAAAGCGAGATTCTTGAAGAAAACTGCTGTACCTTCAATATTTTCATTCAACATTTCAAGATTAGATACAGCAAGTGCAACAGCCCGTCAGCAGCGACTTGAGATGAGGTCTCAGAAAAAGTTACGGTTTGAAGAGACTGTGACCCCATCAACAAGCCACCAACCATCAATTAATGAAGAAAGAATGGTGCCCCACTCCATGGACGTAGAAGAAACTGTAACTCCAACATCAATAAATCAAGAAAGTACAGTGCCAATCTTCATGGACGTTGCTAGTGAAATAGAAATCAGTGCGAATATAAATGATTTTACAGTACCTATTTTAAATAATCCTAAATTCTCATCTAAAGAGACGCAAATTGACATGGAACATGTATTTGGAACAATACATAGATTCAAAAATGATGATAAAGCAATTCAATTTTATACAGGCTTACCGGAAGTTCTTTTTTGTTTACTCAACTTTGAGTCCTATGGCCCATAAAATACAGTATTATGGTAGTTCTGTTATTTTGCTCAGTACTGAAGATCAGTTCTTTTTAACAATAATGAAATTAAGACAAAATAAATGTATTTTTGAACTAAGCAGATTTTTTAATGTAAGTACTACAACAGTGTCAAATATATTTATTACCTGGATAAATTTCATGTATCAACTATGGATAAAACTCGACACATGGCCAAGCAAAGACTTGGTACATTATTATATGCCGGAACATTTTAAAAATTATAATGCGAATATAAGGGTGATTTTAGATGGGACCGAATTTCATGTACAGAAACCTAAAAACCCAACGTCTCAACAAGCGTCATGGAGTAGCTACAAGCATGCAAATACTCTTAAAGTTCTTGTTGGAGGAACACCGGGGGGATTGTTATCATACTGCTCTCCTGCATATGCTGGGTCGGTCAGTGACAGGCAAACAGTGGAGAGAAGTAATTTAATTAGTAAATGTGAAAGTGGTGACTGCATTTTAGCAGATCGGGGATTTAATATTCAGGACATGTTTGCACACAAAAATGTTGCTGTAAATATACCTACTTTTTTAAAGGGCAAAACACAGTTACCAGGTTTAACAGTGTTAAAAGATAGGAATCTAGCTAGTAAAAGAGTGCACATTGAACGCTTAATTGGCCTCACTAAAACATATAAGATTTTAAAAAGTGATCTGGATCACAGTTACATTCCAATTGCAGGTAAAATATTTTTTATATGTACTATGTGTTGTAATTTTAGAGAAAGCATAATGAAATAAGCATAATCGAATAGAACACAACGAGTGGTTATTAATGGAACTCAATCTGCCGGCTCCCCAGTAGCACTTGGAGTGCCTCAAGGCTCAATACTTGGCCCGTTTCTGTTCTTGGTTTACATTAATGATCTACCGAAACTTGTGCAAGATAAACATGTTATAGTCTTGTTTGCTGATGACACATCTCTGTTGTTCAAGGTAGACAGAAAAGCAATTAACTACGACAGTATTAACAATGCACTATCCACCGTAGTTAACTGGTTTACGACAAATAACCTTTACATCTCTATGTGACAGTAATGTATAGTTATTAATTAGGTTGTGACGACATGTATGTAATCATACAAAATAAGCACAAAATGTGAAGTCTCGCCAGCCTAAACGTGTTTAGCTTTTATTATAAATAGAGCCCGCCAGCTTGAACATGTCATGCTCGCTGAAAAGTCTTTGCTTATGGTGGCGACGTTGATCGGGTCGCCACTTTCCCAAAGAAAGGTTGAGGGAGGCGATGGCTGAGATACGCGTCATACTCGTGAACGGGTGCTGTTTGTGAAGACTGGTCTGTTTTAGCTTACTGTGGTTCCATATTTATGTAGTAACACATTATGAATATATTGAGATTAATTTGGCGTGGAGAGACATTTCATTCGGTGCTAGTTATACATAATTTTATCTTTAGTTTTTATCTAGAATATAGGACACTTGGAGACCTTTTACATCTCTAAGGGTTTTTTTTTTTAATACAATTCTGTAAGTTTGATTTCATTCTAAAAGAGAATAATCTCTTTTTAAATTTGTAATTTATGGTAAAGGACACAGTTCAGGGAAGAAAGTATATCAAACGGTAAGCAAAGCACCTACTTAAATTTTTGCAGTTTAATTTCACTCTTTTATTTTTTTGGCGCGTTCTTTGTTGATAGCTGTGATTTGTCTCTTAAAGTAGTTTGATATGTTTTCTCACAGAACAGTGAAAGTATCTTAATATAGTCTTTAAGTATCATTGTACTGTTTTGAAAAAATAAGTCCCGCCGAGTTTCTTGGCCGGTTCTTCTCGGGTCAGAGGTGTAGGGTGGAATCGGTGGTAGATTTAGGTTCATTTTCTTTTTTTTCTGTTTAGTACGACGTGTAAAAGTGCCCTTGTGGCCTACTTACTGAATAAATTTTATTTTATTTTTATTTTTATTTTATAAATAATTGTGTTAAGTTTAGTTGACACGGAAAATAAATAAAACAAAAATATTATTTTATGGTTTTATTAAATCATAATTTCTGTAATAATATTTATTTATTATTTCTGGTTTTAAATGATATTCAAAAAAAATTACTAGTTTTGTAACCATTTCATTAATGAAGCAATCATCTCGCTGCAAAAAGATGACTTGAATTTCTTTAAAAGTATATATTATTAAATTACAATACTTTCTTTTGGAGCAATATAGCTGTCCCTGTATCTGATAAAAATATGGATGGTTTCTTTTCAAATGCAGTTTGCCTACAATACTTTCAAGGTATGGAACTGTGACAGCAGTTATAGGCATATATCTTGCAGCATAGGGACATTTAACTTCAATGACTGTCTCATCGCCTAAGAGACCATCTGGTGAAGCTGCCAGGAACGGAAACTCCTCAGATATGTGCAGTCCACTTTTCTCTACTTTTAATCCAAAGTATTCTTCATATTTAGCTATAGCGGTGCTTTCATGGATTTTACCATGAGTGATAGCTCTAGTGTGAATAGCCCTTGGATTCATTATTCTCTGAATCAAATGATCCTTGCCTGTTGTAGCATGGCAAGCTACATGAAAGTTGCTGGCAGTTACCCTGCAACAACGAAGGTTGTGCCATTCTTTTGACTTATCCTGCACCTTAGTAGCTTTTTCTGTATTCACTATTTGCTCCGGCGTCACATTTTTTAAAAGTAACCGTTCTAGCAACAATTCTTTTTCATTACGGTTGGTGTAGTTGCTATGATCCCACTCGATAGCATAAGGATTCGCTGGTTTAATTGTTTGGAGTATGGGCATTGTTGACTTCCCAAAGTTGATGGCCAAATTGTGGACATAATCTTGATAATTCTCCATCATATCCTCTCTCTTGAGTGGGTTAAAACCTGAATAGGCGACCTATAAAATACCTTATGAGGTCTTTTGAACGTCATCAGCTTTTGTGTTGTCACTTGATGTACCATAATGGTCTTAGTTCGGCACATATCTTCCACTGCACATAATAAAACAGACACATGCTTGCAATGAGCTTCAATACCACTGCCAGCAGCACACTCGCAGTTGGCCTGTTCGATATTACCTTCTTTAGACACTTTTACATTCACTATGTAAGTAACTTTCTTCATTTGGGCTTTACACTGCCCTTGAAAGTAAGTACTCGCCCCGACCGAAGCATATCTAGCGGTTAGCAGGCAACGAGACTCGTACATATCTTTGCCTTTATTCTGGGCATTAAATTTTTCAAAATATGCCTGAATTTCGTGCCTATCTAAAGGTGGAATGGGCGAATCGGCATTAATATCCTTAAAGCACGACACAGGCGGGCACTCGTACCTAGGATCTTCACTAGGACCAGGGTCTGCACCAAAATTAAAGTTTCGGTCATACGCTTCCAATCTAGAACAAAAGGCGTAGCATTAATAAAGCAAATAACCATATAAAAGCTAATTTATTATTCATAACCTCAAATATTGTTTTTGCGTACCTTTCGATCAAATCAGCTTTTTTACCAGTTACAGATGCATTTCTCTGTCGCAATTCATTTTTTAACTGCACCACAGTCATAAATGAATACATTTTTGCTATAAATATCGAGAATTTCCGAAATTACTTCTGACAGCCAGAGCTAACAAACGCAATAGAGCAGGGTCGCTTGTGTCGCCATCTACGTAAATTTTTTAGTTCCGCTCCTAATATTTTGTAGGTTATGTGTACCTACTACATTAAATTTTCTTCTATGAGTTCTATAACAAACCTTTTGCAAATTTTTAGTAATTTGTTAGTTGGTCCTTTGTTGTCAATTGGAACTTGTAATTATTATGCTTTGAATGAGTTTTACACTATCTGGGAAGTAACCTTATTATGGATTTCATGGTTTCTAAGTCTTGTCTGTTCTGTCTTTTTTTTTGGTCAGTAAGTGCATTGAGGTATTAATGTTGCTGTATTGTGTTGCATAATGGCCAGAGATAGGCGGGGTGAGCTATTTGCCTTATAATATGACAAATTATAAGGTGAATAGCTCACCCCCGCCGATCTCTGATAATGGCTGATGCAAGTGAAAAGCAGTCATTCCACACATTATTTTTATGTATTGTGTGGAATGTGTGGTTCAAATCAAATATGAAAAAATATGGGGAATGATAATTTTTATACAAACTAAGTACACTTGAACAGTTATTCATATTTAACTACATGAACGGGAACACTTGAACAGTTTTTAAAAAAGTCCAGTTTATTTGTGTTGTCTGTCTCCATGAAAATTTTATCTGTCTATCTTCAAGGTTTCCTCGTCGTAAAATCTGTACCATCTATTGAATCGTCAGTTAGCACCAAAAACGTATTTTTTTTAATAAATTGGAAATTTCTTCTTTGTGTGACGCCCCTATGACATTAGTAACGATTTTAGTTGCTTTCATTCTCTTGAGTCGTATACCTGTAATAAAATATATAATTTTTATACTTATTACACTTTAGAGCATGTAATAATGGTCCTACTTTACAATCACATAATATGTAAATCATATATATATGCTGTGACCAATCCTTTTTTTGTACAGTAAAAATAGTAAAATGTAGCTGATTTCAAGCATGAGATTAAGTCATTTACGACCGAAAATGCTATATTGTGAGCTGCTAAGAATCCGCTAATTTTAATTTCGGCATTGCTGATATCCTTTTCGAAAGGATTGGGAGGGGGTTTTAAGTATTTTTCTATATTACTTGTCGAACAATATTGTGCTAAATCCTTCTTTCTGTGTTGTTTGCTTATTTTGTGAGTTTTTATGACACTGATGACTGCTTTTTGAGCGAGTTTTTGGCTCTTTTACTCCTCTCGAAACGTTTCACAGCGGCGGTCGGACTTTTTGCTGTCACTTTTTTGAACAAAGTCGTTACAGGGGTTTAAAAGCCTCCTAGGGAAGCAACATAAATCAGACCCTGTATCTATTAAAAATCTAATTTTGGAAGACTGGTTCAGCTGGGCCGGTGGCTGTTTCTCCCGCCGTTGCGAGAAAGCGTAAACCAGTGGTTTGTGGTCAGTTAAAATGGTGGCATGCTGCGCCTCCAAGATGTGACGGAAATGTTGCACGCTTTCGTACACGGCGAGCAATTCGTGGTAGTAACGCGGGCCACTCACTTTGTGCAGGCGTCATTTTTTTACTGAAAAACGCGATGGGCTGCCAGCTGTCGTCCACGGGTCTCTATTGGTTCCCATCAATTTTTTGTTCCGATTTTTTCAGTCCATAACGTTTTCCATCATAATTTTTATTAGTCATATTGTCAATAGTCATAAATTTTAACAATATAAATTGCAGTTCCGATTTTTGCAGGTCATTATTATTGTTAGTCATAAAATCTGTAACCCATAATATTCAAAGTCCAGAAGGTATACTATTACATAATGTTGAAGGCAATAAACTTACTTACAATAATCGTTGTAAATTCCCTAAATTTCAAGTTCCGATTTTTTTAGACCATAAAGTTTTCCATCATAATTTTTAGTAGTCATATTGTCAATAGTTATAAAATTAAACAATACAAATTGCATGCTTGCCTACCTACCTTGGCAAAAATTTGGCTTACTGATTTGCCCTCCATTTCTTATTTTTCATGTAGTTTATTAAGCCATTTCGTCCCGCCAACAAGTCGACGGAGCCCCGCTTCGCGGGGCCCCTATTTCCGCTCTGAGGGACTCAAGGTAACTAACGAACCTACCTGAGGAAACAGATTTTTTATTGTTTGGCTTACTGATTTCCCCGCCATTTCTTATTTTACATGTAGCTTATTAAGCCATTTCGTCCCGCCAACAAGTCGACGGAGCCCCGCTTCGCGGGGCCCCTATTTCCGCTCTGAGGGACACAAGGTAACTAACGAACCTACCTGAGGAAACAGATTTTTTATTGTTTGGCTTACTGATTTCCCCGCCATTTCTTATTTTTCATGTAGCTTATTAAGCCATTTCGTCCCGCCAACGAATCGACGGAGCCCCGCAAGCGGGGCTCCTATTTCCGCTCTGAGGGACACAAGGTAACTAACAAACCTACCTGAGGAAACAGATTTCTTTTTTCTTTATATGAAGGATGTTATTGATTTGGTTTCTTAGACGTAATTCATTTTAGTAATTAAAAATGGGGGTCCCTTTGATTGACACAATTATTGAAAGTCATAATCTTTAATATTATAGCTCCTAAATATTAGAATATTAGAGGATATCATTTTCTGACTATCGAAATTAGAAACAGTAAGTTTATGGGAAACAAAGGGATGACATTAAAACGATATGATTAACGACCATTAGTCCGATAAAATATATGCCTTAAAATATTTCTGAATAATTATTGATATACCTTTGAATGTTATACTCATCAATTTTATAACTTTTGTGATTATAGCGTTTAATATTATAGATGTCTAACATTAGAACTATGAAACGTTATACTTAACAAAAATTATGACTATTGATGTTTATGTCCATAAATTATATGGATATCAATTTCTGACTATCGAAATTCGAAACAATAAGTTTATGGGAAACAAAGGGATCCCGTCGTCCACACGTTGTTGTAAGCAAGCACCTACCTGACTGCATGACGCGTCTGTAAAGAGACCTAGTGGCGCAGAGCCGATCGGGTGGGCTAAAAGTGTAGCTTGAGTACATTGTACACGTATATATCTCAGGACTGGCCTTACGGGCAATAAGAATGAGGAATGAATGGGGCCAGTACAGCGGTGTGACATCGCTACAACGCGATTGGTTGATGAGTTCGCATCACGCACGCGATTGGGCGCAACTAGTTGCGTTACTGCACGATTGGCTGGCCTTCATTGGCTCGAATTCGTGAGTGACACCGCTGTACTAGTACCATTTTTAGTGCCCGTAAGGCCAGTCCTTAGATATAATACGTCAGCTTTCCTTACATTCATAGAAGTGCCTCTCCACCTCCAGCGACGGCGTCCATGGGAAAGGTTTAGTACCTTTGGTGGCAGCAAGTGCGTCGATGAGAGGTGCTTGCTGCTCCGCAGTTTTGGGTAGGAAACGGCGGTAATAGTTGATCATACCGAGGAATCTGCGTAGTCCTTGGATGGTCTTCGGTAACGTGTAGTCATGGAGCGCCTGGATACGTTCTGGAGGTGTACCCTACCCTGGGCTGATGAGGTAACCTAGGAAAACTAGTTGGTTTACACCTAAATTACATTTAGCAGCATTTACCACTACTCCATAGTCCTGCAGTCGTTGGAAGAGGATGCGAAGATGCTCTGCGTGTTGAGTGGCGTCCTTAGAGAAGACTAAAATATCGTCGATATATGCGTACGTAAACTCTAACTAAGCCATGAGTGACTTCGTCGATGAAACGCTGGAAAGTTTGTCCAGCATTCCTGAGACCGAAGCTCATGTATGGGAATTCGTACGTTGAGTACGAGTATGTCCTTTTGGAGCCTGTTTATTTTCTCAGGCGTTGGCGAGTTTTCGGCGTTTCTAAATGCTACTGCCCCTTTAACAGCAGTGCGTAGACGCTTTACACGGTCGTTTAATAAACTCCGCTGATCTAGAGGAATCGAGGTGTCTTTTTTTAAAGTAATAATTTTGGCACTGTAGTTACGCAATAGATCGCACCATCGGCAATTAATTTTGAATATATCAGGTTCCGGTCTTTTTCATGCAATACTCATTGGATCTCTTTTAAATGCGAAAATACGGATTTATATTCGCCAACCATGCTGTTCGTTTTATCGGATGCGAAATAAAATTTCTCCCAAATCTTCGGCTTTGTCAGAACCTACTTCATATATATCCAAGAATGTTGTTTCTGTTTGTTCCATTATTACCTATACATTATTGACAGGGCACACTGTTTTCTCAATTGTTGTTTTCTGTAGTCTCATCCATAATGCTAAAAACTTGACTGTTTCTTTAATTATTTTTATTATATCATTTGTGCAAGCAGCAGCAATTCATTTCGTTAGCATGTTTGTTGCCTTGATTCGATTATACACTTCGGTCCTCGTCTATTTTCTTGAACTGCCCCCAGAACTGTATTTACTTTTTGGGATCATCGTGAAACTTCTTGAGCTCAATCTTAGGAAGCTTGAGGTTTTTCTTCTCTTTTCCGTCATCGTGGGATTACGTTCTTTGATTTTACGCTTTAATTCCTGATACTTTGTCGCTTCATCTATTTCCTTCTCGAATTCTTCGTCGTTGAAATCCGTTTTAGTTTGTTGACTATGTCAATCGTTTTGTCAAGTGTTTTGAGTCAATCAATTCATCTTCTCAGATACAATCAATTTTGCTGACATCCTTTTCTATTGAAATATAACTATGAAAACGGATTAAATCGTGTTATAATTAATTTAAAATACATCCCGAGGTTTCGAACCCTTTACATCTCTATTCTCATTACATTAAGCTGGAGGGAATACGCCCTCAGACTATAGGTCACTGACTTCTTTCTAGTAGAATTTATTTTAATAATTTTATTGTAATTATTATGGCATAAATGTACTTTTCATTAGGGCCAGACATTCTTAGGTGAAACCTTTCAGAACATGGAGCAAGAGCAAGGGTTGAGAAGTGATTATAATACATATATTATGTGATTATATTATATATAATCACTTCTCTATTCTCTATATATAAATTGTTTTGAGAGTTTTGCAGCCCTCGTATTAGTGGTATTATACATGACAGAGTCGGATATGATTCCGCTTTTGTCGCGTTATCTTTTCGAAGAGCTGCAAAATGGTTACGCACTTTTCTAAGATTTACCACTGAGCTCCGTCCAAGTTGGGTGGAGAGGTGTCTAAAATCGACAGTGTCCCGGACAAAGGCTCTTTAAGGCGGTCGTCACACTGCTCCGCATCTCGCAGCGGCGTCGGTTGATGCGTTTTTTAACTTTGTATGTAGAATCTTGATTTTGTATAGAAAAATCGCATGGTACGACACACTGGCTCCGCCTCGACGCGCGGAGGAGCGAGACGCACGACGACTCGCGCGCTCGGACGGAGACGCGGTGCGTGCCGCAGGGTATGTCACACCAAGCTCCGCAGTGCCGTACGGATTTTAGTGCAAGAAGGACGCCTCGTATTGCCTTAAATCTTGGTAATCTCTAGCAAAAAACCCATTTATAGGTCTGGTTTGTAAATAGGGATGTATATACCCAGTGTCTTCTGCGTTTTATGACTCGATTGTACAAAAACCAAACTGAAAGTATCACCGCTCTGAATAAGTTCCGTTTCCATTTTATCGACAAATAGGAACTGAGGGCCTACCGCGAGTCACGTTCGACGTGTTGCCTCCCTGTCACACTTACGTACTAATTTACAAGTGCGACACAGAGGCAACACGTTCAAAAAAAAAAAAATTCAAAATTATTTATTTGGTATCTAGGTGGATTTATACAATAATTTGTGGTGGATACCTCCTGTTAAGTATAGCAATACTTGTGTTAGGAGGTACCGCTCCTTCCAAACGGAGTGATTCAGGTTTAATACCAGATACATATTATAATTGGTACATAGTTGTTATTTTTACAATAACTATAACTATACCTATAGCTAATTCATATAAGTATTTTATTTTATTTTTACAATTCAATATTCAGAGATTTATAATAAATTATACATACAGGGAAAAATATTGTTCAAGTTAGTTTGTTATAATTACAATTACAAATTCATAATTTAAATTTTTAATTTATAATTACAATCAAGAATTAATTCGTAGGTATACTTTATTCTTATACTATTTTACTAACTCTAGTCTTAAATAGGGTGTAAGTTTGTGTGTGTGTCTCTCTCGGTGTGTGTGTGTGTGTGTGTGTGTGTGTGTGTGTGTGTGTGTGTGTGTGTGTGTGTGTGTGTGTGTGTGTGTGTTTTTGTGTGTGCATTTATGTTTATCATTTAAGGCATTAAGCCTTAAGAAGCGATTCAGTCTCATCATAGGTAAGTGTCAGTAACCATTCTGTGATTTTTCTTTTACAATTTATCCGTTGCATTGGATAGATGTTGAGAGCTTTGTTAATTTTATTATACATATGTGATGATATTGCATTAAATTGTCTTTTAGCAAATAAAGATTTTGTTGGCCATTTAGGGGCTACTGCGTGACTTCGCCTACAATTTAATAGGGATGGATTAAAATTTAATGTCTTATGCAGTTTTAGTACAGTGAGAAGCACATATAATTTTCTCATGCTCAGGATATCACTCTTTTTATATAAATCACTAGTTGGATATTTTCTAGGGAGTTTATGCATGACCTTAAGCAACGACCTCTGTCCTCTCTCAACCTGCAAGAATTTTGTTTTTGTAGCTCCACCCCAGGCGACAATACAATAGCTCATTACTGACTGCGCAAGCGCATTGTATAATTGTTCCAGCAATTTTTTGTCGGCTACATGCCTAAGGATTTTAAATATCCATATAAGTTTTCTTATGCGGTTGTTAATGTACTCAATATGTGGATGCCAGCTCAGTCGCTGGTCTAATATGACCCCGAGGTATTTAATGGATGCCACTTTTGTAAGTTGAGTACATTCACAAGAAGAAGAATATTCATTTTCGTTACAGATATGCATTCTTAATTTAAGATCTGGTTTTGGTTGGGTATTTTGGTATTTCGCGAAACACATGAAATTTGTTTTCTCCAGGTTTAATGTGAGGAGGTTTTCTTTAAGCCAGGAGGAAACCTGCCTGAGGCCTTTTTCAGCGTACTCAAAGACCGACTGCCAAGTTTTTGCTTTAAAGACCAATACTGTGTCATCTGCATAGGAATAAGCGCACCCATTGTCAATTTTGATATTTGTGAGGTCATTTATGTAAATCAGGAAGAGAGTCGGACCGAGGATGCTCCCTTGAGGGACGCCAAAAGTGATTTTCTCCTCCCGGCTCACATAATCACCCACTTTGACTTTTTGTGTACGATTACACAGATAGTCTTCCAGTAGTTTTAGCGGAGTTCCCCTTATCCCAAGCTGTTCCAGCTTTTGAACAAGAATGGAGGGAGAGACCGTGTCAAATGCTTTTTTTAGATCTAAGAACACTGCCAGGCTCTTTTCACCATTGTCAATTTATTTAGTAATTTGAGACGTAAGGGCCAGGACAGCGTCTTCCGTCGATCTGCCATTTCTAAAGCCAAATTGTGATTCAGAAAGTATGTTAAATTTATTTAAGTACGACTTGAGTCGATTATTAATAACTTTTTCTATAATTTTAGAAATGGCAGGTAAGACGGAGATCGGTCGGTAATTGTTTGCACTGTCTCTCTCACCACCCTTGTACACCGGAGTTACAATTGATTGTTTTAGAGGACTGGGAAAAACGCCATGTGTGAAACAGAGATTTACTAAATGACTTATGATAGGTACAATCAATGGCCTGGCCAATTTCAGGAAGCGTGTGGTGATACCATCCCATCCGGGGGCGCTATCAGCTTTGAGACTCGCGATTACATTGTCAATTTCCAATGGGTCTGAGCTTAATAGGACAAAGGAAGTGGGGATAGATAGTGGGGAAATTGAAGATCGGGTGGTTGCTGTTGTAGTATTTACACCTATATTTTCTGCGAGGTTTTTGCCTACTACAGAAAAAAAGTTATTGATGTAGTTTACTGATTCCATTGGAGACGACCTTGAGCTTAACAGCTGTATATTTTGTGTTTTAGTTGATTTATAATGGGTTACTTTTTTTATAGCTGTCCACAAGGCTTTTGGATCTTTGGATGATTTACTGAGTAGTTCCCTATCGTATTTTTGTTTTAGTTTTCTTATTAATTTGTTGCAGTAGTTGCGATATCGTCTGTACGTGATACGCAGGACCTCGTTATTAGGATCAGAATTAAGACTTCTTTGCATCTTGTTTCTGTTTCTAATACAACGCAGAATGCCAGTTGTGATCCAGGGTTTTATGTTACGCAGTTTATTTGAGACCTTTTTAAGTACCTTACTTTCGTCTAGAGAGGTCTTTAACTTATTTATCAGCTGGTGTGTGACGAAAAGAGGGTCATCACTACATAACAAATTTTCAATATTTTTAGCTTTGAGGTTATTTAAAGCTTCCTCAAAGTCTATTTTCGCGATATTTTTCTGGATGGGCTCTTTTATATTTAGATGCTTAAGTACCAATAGCACAGCTGAGTGATCTGTGACGGATGTATTCAAGACGGCTACATAGGCAGACGCACTACGGTCCCCAATTTTAAGGATATAATGATCGAGACAGCTTTTTTCTCTTGTTGGGTGCGCATGGCCTGGTAATAAGCCGTGTGTAGCCAACATGTTGAGATAATTATGCCTATTTGTTTCGTCATGAGCTGGTTCTTGGAAGCGATGGATAATGTTTATGTTTATATCTCCAGTTATTATTATGTTGCGACATGATTTAATAGTTTCAAGGTGGTTACTTAAGGAATCTATAAATCTGGAAGCATCTAGGTTAGAAGGCGATCGGTAAATACATAAGATTATTTTATCTTTACAATTTAATTGAATACAAGACGCCTGATCTAATTTAATTTCAGTAGCATAGGCTTTCAAGTCGTTTTTGAAATATATTACCACACCGTCATTCTGATTAATATTATATATAGATGCGAGGGAGGTATAATTTTTTAAACTGGGAATGGGTTTGTTAAGGTTTAAACGACATTCTGTTAATGTTATAATATCGATATCGAAGTCCAAAAAAGAGAGGGTTATGTTAAGATTGTCAAAGTTAGCGTAGATACTTCTAATGTTCTGAGTAATAACCGTTAGATCATTTTTAGCTATTTGAATGTGTTTATTGAGGTCGTGTGTATCACATACAAAAGACTGAGCAACTTCGGTCGAGTCTATTTCGTTTAATACATTAGGGTGTGCGTCCATCTGGCATAAGCTTGTCTGGCATATGAGATATAAAAATAGTAAGGGTTGATTTTATAAATACTGTTAATTGGGATCCATTGGTTAAGGTTCGCTTCATATGGAATAGGACATTTAGGTAGTTGTTTCTGTTAGGTTTGTAAGTGAGTAAAAGTGTGGAAAATAAGTAAATGATTAGTAGTAACAGCGACACAACTTGATAACAGAGGTAACAGTGCTTCTTAATACTACGAGTATATTGACCAGGCGTCCATAAGACATAACACGTGTAAGTATGAAAAGGGTATATAGATAGTCACTTCTCTCGCCCTAGTTGTTGTATTTGTGCTTCACTATGAATGACTATGATTCTAGTATTATCATCCTTCCTAAGGTACACTTTTCCATAGCTGGTCCAACAATATTTATACTGACCTGACCTCTTGAGTTCGCGGGCCAAAAAGTGTAAGCGCGCGGCCTTCGCTGTTAGGTGTTCTGCGACGTAAATTGGGGTATCAGCTGATGCTTTTAATCCAACCTGTTTGGCACGCAGGCTATCCTTATTCCTAATATTGAAGTCCTTGCAATGTTTCAGCATGTCGTTCCGCAATAGTGTAGATGAGGTTTCCACGATTATAGGCGTACTGGCGGTTTGGCTGGCATTATCTTGCTTGCCCTTGACTCGGTAGATGTCCTTGATGTCGGTTTTTTCAAGCGTGCAGCTAACAGACTCGGCCAGGCAGGTGACAAAGGTTACAAGGTCCTCCTTTGATTCAATTTTTTGTTTGGGGACATTTTTAATTTCAAAATTAGCCTTCCGACTCTCTCTCTGCATATCTTCTATTGTTCTTTCAAGCGTGTAGATGTACTTCTGATCTTCGGTTCTATTCTTTTCTAGGGTTTCAACCTTTTTTCTCATTTCCTCGTACTGTGCCGACAAGAATGAGACTGACTCCTCAATCTTACTGCTACTTTGCTGGATCTCTTTCAAAGTGTTTGCGTTTTTCTTAGTTTCTTGTAGCTGCTCCTCCATCATTTTTCTCATTTCTGCTTTAAAACTAGCTAGCTCATTTGAAATATCTTCATCGCGTTTTCTTTTGGATGGTTGCGACATGTAATTAGGTGGCGTAGTGTCAAAAGCTTGTAATCTCTCAAGCTCATCTTGTGAGAGCGATTTGTCCGGGGTCGCCATGAGTACTAGGGTGTGATGAATGTGAGGCGGTGAGTCGTGCGCGCACGCAACAAGGGCGGGGCGCGATGTGCGTCAGAGCGCCAAACTGGTTGTTGTGGGCGTGGTTTCGCGCGAGTAGCAGGGCCTACTGCACTCACGCGCCCGGGGTACTAGGCTCCCAGAAACTTACGTAGCGGGTTTGTTCTTGCGGTATAAGCTCCGTACGGGTTATGCACTCCTATTTTTTTAAGTTTAATTTTCGGTATACTATTTAATTAAATTAATAAAAAAAAGACTGATATATGACTGTAGACACGTTAGCACCGGGGGGTGGTCCGAGGGGAAGAACGTGGTTCGCGGTAGGCCCTCTGTTTTCACCTTAACGTTCGAATGTGAAATGAACGCGAGACGTAAGTAACGCGGGACGTCGCGCATCGCAGCTCCGGACGGAGATGCGGAGAAAACTCGGACGTTGGTGCGTTGTCTCCGCACGCGAGTCCGTTGCTCCGCATCTCGCAACGAGACGTGGCGGCAGTGTGACAACCGCCTAACTCGCAAAAGTCTTTCATACATTCAGGATATAACAAAAATAGTGGGAATTCGCTTGAAGCATATTCGGTATCGTTTTCTGATTACGAAGAAGTAAATTTACTTATTTGAATTTAATTTATTTCGCTGGCTACTGTGCTTTATAACACTGTGCCGTATAAAATAGTCGACGTCTTGAACCGAACACGAGTTGTCGTCTAGTTTCAGTATTTGATATATTAGCCTTCTTATTCTGAAATACTTTGAAAAGGGCACTTTTGAGCACGGTTTAATGCCTTTCCAGTTTCCATGTTAGCTTGCTTAGCAAGTCGACAGTCATTAATGCTCAGGGTGTATCGCAGATTTAGAAGTTGATCACTATTAATACACTGCATCCACTTTTGGGGTCCTATCTCCGATACAGGAAACTGGTGCAACTTAACGTCCTGTCGTATGGCCACCGCCCACCAGGGCCAGGGGCAAAGATAGAGAAGTAAATGTCAACTGTGATTCAAACCATTCTAACGCCACAGACATAGTCAATGTGTAATTCATACGAGTTTCAAAGTTTGACGGCGGCTCTTTGTAACTCCATTGGTCGACGGTTCCGTCTTCCGCAACCGGTCCTGGTATCACTATGACGTTCACGTTTTGGTCGAACAACATATCCATGAATAAATCAATGTTCTCTTGATCGGGTAATGGTGTCACGATAAATTTTTCATTCGTAACATATCCATTTATAAAATGAGCAGTCTTCGTACGCCATCAAATTCCATGGTCTTGGAAGACGATCTATCCTGATATGTTCCGCCCAATTCGCACTTTCCCTGAATGATGGAAGTATCAGCCATTATCTTCGCTAGTGTTTTGATGGCTACTGTTCGGTATTTCAGAAGGCTTAGTGCTGTTTTTTTTGGTACCGATAAATAACGGATTAAATGCGGTACAATCGTACGGTCGCGAGCTACTGCGCCCAAGATGGGCGCGGACGCAGTTTTGTTTAAAAAGGTTGCGTGTTCAAATCACGTCGGGGTCACCAATGTGGATGGTATGTAGGGGAAACTATGTCATGTACAAGAGAAGACGCGGAGAGTATTTACAAATATATTTACAATATTATTTACATCAATATATAAATTCCACAATTCAACGAATTAAAATAACGGTAAGATTTTATCGTCTTAGGCAGAAGGAATTGTGTGTTGGTATATCCGTTGCATAGCGACGGAGGTGGCGCATCGCGCAGGCGCGCGGACTTAGGCGCGTAAGGAGAGTGGCGAGCCGGTGGTCGCCACATCGCTATCCCGCTCCCTTACGGCCATTGGTAGGTGACGCTGTCTCATCAAGGTTAAATGGACCGATAACCCACGGCCTTCGACTATTTATTCAAGGTTCAAAGTCCGTGCTTATCACAATGTGAATTGAATTCGAAACTTGAAAGAAGCTAAAACGACATTGCCCAAAGTCACTTTTTAGTTGTGAGACAATTAGCCTAAGGCTTGTCGAGGTTCAGTAAGCCATTGCGTTGACCTTGGTCAGCTCAAGTTAGTCCTATAATTAGCCTGAACCAGCTTTAGTCTCACCTTTGGCCTTAACCGTAGATACAAATTTTCTCAATCGCGACGCATCCAACGAGCCGAAACTCACAGGGCTTGCAGGGCGAACAATGAAACTTTGTCTCAATTTTTTTCGCTGCCGCTGCTGCTGCCATTTTTGTGACTAATTGTAGAATATTTGTCCATTATTTTTTTAAATTTTATTTGTGAATGTAGCTAGAAATCCGTTGCTCGTCGAGGTCTATAGCGTAATAACTGATTATGTTAACCACTAGTGCTAATATGTGGCAGAACAAGGAAACTTTTGTGAGGTCAGCGATAAGCGTTATTTCACATTACCTACTGTACACGTATCGAAATAAGCGCAAAATACTTATCGATATTGAATTTAATTGAAATGACGTGTGCGTGTACGGCGTAATTAAGCTTTTCCCCATTAGTGATATGGTCAATACTCACCATTCCCATAAAAGGCAATTCGACCGTTGCGGTTACCACGTGCCTATAAATTGTGTGTCATAGATAAATCATGGAATGAAAGTATGATGAATTCTAGAATGCACTATGTGGCTGTGTGGCGAGTGCAGCAGGCAAATTCTATTCTAGATTTTTATACAGCATATTATTTCTCTTGGCTGTGGTATTTTATATATAACTCTTTAAATAATGTTATTTATCTTAAAAAGGTAGATATAAGATATAGCGCTAACTAATATGCCTAGGAACGTATAGCTGTAGGCATAGTCACCAATAGCTATAGGAATATGTTGTCAGGAGGAAATGGAATTCACATTGTGTGTTGATGAACATGTCCTTCACGAGTGATTCTTTAAGAGTTCCGAAGTCACACGTGGCAGCCAAATTGTTGAGTGACGTGACATACTGATCCGAGTGTTTCCTCTATTTGATAACGAGTAAAAAAATTATATCTCTACTGTGGTGTTTTTACACGCGTTGAATTTGCTGTCGATTTTCTTTAATAAATTTTCTATAGTTTCTTCGGCGAGGTCCACATTGAACGAATTGAATATTTCAAGGCCTTTATCGCCTATGGCATTCAACAGGACCGCGATCTTTTTTTTTCTGGGAGTTTGTCTAAATCGTTTGCGTCACTAAATATCTCAAACCTTTGCTTCCATTTCCTCCATACTTCTGAATTTGCACATTCACTTTTTCCTCCGCGATTTTGCAGTACGAGCGGTTTTAGGTTGTTGGCGAGAATAACGTTTTTTGTCGTTTCTGTCATTTTCTTCTTCCAGTTTATTCTGACACCATGTGTTGATGAACAACCAGCAATGACGTCAATCGTTTTAATCAGCTCTAGAAAAAAATACAATTTAGTAAGCAAGCGTGAGACATGAATGTTGGCCGCGGAGCCATTGTCCGATAATGACTATTAACATAAGAAATCCCTAATTTATCTTACCACGCGTTTACTCAGCGCTATTATTAAATTCCATCCCATATTAATAATCGCATTTTGCCATATATGGTATGGGTTTTATGGGTAGTGGCATATTTTGTCGGGGAGCCCTTAAATCCTTATTTATTTTATTAGAACACATTATTGCGTCGAGCAAATTACGAGTAAAAACGGAGACAGAATGGCAGGAGAGATTCTACAAGATTCTTTCAGAGGAATATTTCAACAGGTTGCGTTCAGATACTAACTACAATTATCAAAATAAAAAAATTAAACGTTTTACAGACTATTATTTAACACAAGGAACTTCAAGGTCCTGGTTGGTGGTTCTTTTACTCCCAGGATAAACATTTGCGGCTTCGTTGCTCCATACTCCATTCACCTTCAGGCCGCAGAGAGTAAATGTTGCAGAGAATTCCGTCGACATTCTCAATTTTCTTGAAATCTGCGAATCTGTTTTCAGATTCCGTTTTAAGGCGCATGGCAAACTCATCCTATGTTTGAGCGAGACAGCGCTCTGCGCGTTTTATGGTGACAACCCGCCAGCCAGCAACGTCCGAATCGGATGCAGTGTGCCATGCGCCTAAGATCCCAACTGACGAATTCATAATCCCCGAGCTGCATCTCTTTCTCTCGCACGTTACTTCGCTCGTCCGTTGTCAAATTGACGGTAGCAAAGACAAAGCAGGGGATATATTTTATTAAATTACGTACTCAGTAATACAAATTACTATTTACTTAAAATAATTCGGCGGTCCGCAAAAAATAGGTCGGCGGTCCGGATCCGGACCTTGGAGATTTATTGTAAGTGGTCGAATATCTACCAAACATGCCTTAACTAAGTCTTCATTTTGGAGCTCTTCAGCATGACGAACACATTTCTGCCAATCTTGGGTTGTTACATTGTCGATAGCATCGTGAAGTAGCTTTTCGGCGTCTACCATTTTAAAAGTATTATTTTTTGTTGCAACTTCTCCTTTAATTTGAGCCCATACTAACTCTGTTGGATTATATAGGCAATGGTATGGTGGAAGTCTAATGACTTTGTGCCCGTATTCATTAGCAAGCTGATCTACTTGATATATTTTTTTTTGGTTGACTTTGCTCCACTTTTTTTTAAAGTTCCTGTATAATTTCAGTTGGGCAGTACGCGATGTTATTTTTCGTCAACCAATCTTGGATGTTTGGTGGTAGGTACTTCATTAGTTTATTAAATTAGTAAACAATTACCTTATTTACACAGAAAAAAATCATTAAATAATTGGACAATTACAGTGAAACTAAAATAAAATAGAATTACATCGACGTTTAAAACACTTCGTAATCGACACATTGCCATCACTACGACCGCCGAGCTTTATTACCCCTGCCTCGAGTTTTATGGCCTCAGTCGTCTTTTGGGTTGAGGGCGAGATAGTACAATTAGCCTAGTAAAGATCCTTAAAGTTTACCTTTTGTTTTTGGATTTTTCATAGAGCCGCAGCCCCTCAAAAATTATGTACCTACATCACTGCAATACTGAAACAACAAATATAATAATTTAACGTTATTGTTTCGCTCTAAAACTCGTTCGTTATTTCTGAGTTTTAACATCTGACCTACTTTGGTTACGAACATAATTAAATAGATACTACTAACATCATTTCGTTTGCCCGCCGCCGGTTGTTTACTAAATAAAACACATGTGATTTTGACAATTAAATCATAAATTTTTATGCTGATGCCAGTGTTGCCAGGCCCAATATGAATTACCCAGTAGATATATGTAGTAAAAAAAAGAAGATTTGAAATAAAAACAGTAGACAAAATTTTCTATTGACCTACTATTTTACTTTTATTCTGATGTTTCTCACTGGGTATATGACGTATTAAATCTGATTTCCACACCGAATTCACATTTATATCAGAACAGCATGCCTTACAAAAACCAAAATAGTCACCCTTTTTACTCTTATATAGCCAGTTTTTAAATTGGCCTTCCTCCAGCTAATTGTTTTTTACATTTTTGACTATATTTAATATTTTTCAATCATCACAAACACTTATCCGACAGATTCTCATAAAGTTATTCGTCGAATAGGGCTTAGTGACGATTGAAGAATCAGGCCTTAGACACCAAAATTGTAAACCAAACTGCTAAGGACTATCAGTGTAATAAGCCCTCTTAATACAATTAAAAAAAAAACATTTAATGTTGTCAGAAGCGCGCAAAAATGCAGCTCAGTCAGCTCTTCGTACAATCCAAAGGAAATTAGATTTTGCGCCCTTTTCTACATTGCTATAAAGCAAAATAGTCACGGAGCGTTGCTAGCAGGTGTTGGTATCTGATCTAACAAGATGGCGTGTCAGGGGTGGTGTTGCCAGTCTTAGATAAAATTGTTTAGGATACATATTAACACGCCACCCCCCATCGGAGAGATTGAAGACATTATCATGAACCCGCCGGAACAAGATAAGTACAAAATGTTAAAAGAGGAACTGATCCGGCTTTCTGTCTCCGAGCAGCAGCAGGTTGAGCGGCTGCTAAGCAGTGAGGAACTTGGTACCCGTAAGCCCTCTGCTTTCCTCCGCCACCTACAGTGGTCTCTGGCTAACAATCAGGAAATGGAAAATGAGATCATAAGTTTAAAAAAGGCAGGAATTATTCAGAGAGTAACACATAGTGATTGGGCTAGTCCTATTGTTGTAGTTCAAAAGAATGATAAAAAAATTAGAGTATGTGTAGACTATAAAGTGAGGTTAAATAAGATGCTAGACACAGATCATTACCCCTTGCCTCTTCCAGAGGACATATTTGCAGAGCTGGCAGGAGCTAAGGTATTTTGTGTCCTGGATCTGAGTGGTGCCTACCAACAATTGTTATTAGATGAGAAATCACAAGAATATATGACTATTAATACACATTACGATTATTTAGGCCCACTCGCTAACAATCTGGAGTATCATCAGGTCCATCAATTTCACAGTGTGTTATGGACCAGATATTACAAGGGCTGACTAATATTAAAGCATATATTGATGACTTAATCATAACGGGTACTAATTTAGAAGATTTAGCCTTTCAGCCGCATCGTCCACGCCACGCCTCAAAAATAAACTTATTACTTAAAAAATTAACTAAGATAATGAGAGCAGTGGATTAAATTATTCTTATAAAAGTTGTCCTTATGTTAATCATCATCATCAAGAAAATATCTTATTTAGGCTGAATTGTTTTTAGATAGAGTTTGAATTTTTCTGATACAAACGTGAACCACCCTAATACCAGCTGAAATTTAGATACTAGATAAGTATTTAGGTACTATTTTTAATGTTTTCTGGGTCTAGTTCATACTCGGATTCCAAATTCTCTTGTAGAACGAGTCGGTGTCACATTCGTTCTCGTCACTTTCATCATCTACGTGTATTATAAATTTATTTATTTGATCCAATTTTATCTATCAAATATAGCAATTTTATCTTTTGTTCTATATTCCTCCTCGACTTTACTGAACCGCTTTCACTAGTTGTTGTGAAATTCTTATCTTTACTATTGCCTTTTTCACAAGTTCTTATCGCGCCTTTTCTGGCTGTGAGTACTATCTGCAACTCTTCTATAGACTCGTCCTTTAATCTCAATTTCAACTTTAGTTTCAGTTTTAATTTTAATGTTTAGTTTATTTATTTTGTTGATACTGTTTTGCTAAGATACCTAATTGATTATATTTTTCAACTGTTAATAATGAAGAACACTCAAAAATAGACAAATATTATCAAATCAATTTATTTTTTAAAGGGAATAAAGGAATTCAATGGCCACAATAATTTCAACTCGTACCTATAATGATCTTTTCTGGGATTTTTTTCCATGATTAAGAATCTCGGATTATTGTGTTCAGTATTCTCTCCTAAAGAGTTTAATACTCTTAGGTGTTGTTCAATGTCATCTAAAGTTTTCCTACATTCATCAGGATTCTCAGCTCTTTTCAGTTTATATAATGTCTAATAATTATCTGTGATTTTCTACCGTATCGGCGAGTGAGCGTGGCTACAGCTACCTTGTAGTTATCATTGGTATTTTCGAATCCATCTAAAATGGTCTTCCCATCTCCTTTCAAGGATATTTTCAGATATAGAAGTGTATCCACATCTCTCAGTCCTCTTTGGTCAATATTCGAACTAAATTTATCCCAAAACTGTGTCCACTGAAGGACATTTCCATCAAATGTAGGTAAATTCAGCTCGGGCAACTTTCCTAGATTAGTAGGATGATTTGAAGTGGATGAAGAACCAGTCTTGTCTCGTTTGGATTGAATTCGGGCGTTATTCGGCTAGAGCTTCTTCACCATCCAGTTAATTTCTTAGTCGTCATGGTCGATATCTCATCAGCATTTGGATTGGTTGCCGTATTAAAGTATTGGTACAGTTCCGTATTAAAACGAGTTATCACAGCTTTTAGCTTTGCCGAAGCGATCTTGTCCTGATCATATTCATCATTCCACGACCTTAACGCACAGAGGACCTTAGAGTTGTTGGAATTTTTTTTTATTCCTGAATTTATTGATTATTTATGTTTTTAATTAATTTTCAAAAAATGCCACCAGATTTGTGGTCATCTCAGGAATGAAGACATCATCTCGATCAATAAAAGGCACTTGTAGTTCTTTGAATGTGTGGTATATAATGAAATTGCAATATTTTCTATTGGAACAAAATAATTGCCCCTGAACATACAGCATCAACTTCTTCATGGTATGGCACTGTAACCAGGGTTTGCGATCCGGATCCGAAATATATGAAATCATCCGGATCTGGATCCGCGGATCTTCCCATGCATTTCGGATCCGTCGTGCAAACCCTAACCGTAACAGTTGCCTAGCAGCATATGGACACTTGACTTCTATAAAGATAAAGATAGTTTATTATTCAAGTAGGCATATTACAATGCGCTTATGCACGTCAAATAAAGCTTCACCAGCTTCAACCATACATCTCTGCCTCGAGAAGATTTAAATCCCCCCTCAATTGGAGAAGGGGAATCCCAATACGGGACGGGCAACAACCTCGGCGGGACACATCTTTTCAAAACATTACATCGTATAATTAACATGCATTACGAGTAAATAAGAAAAAATGCAATTTAAATTACTATAGAATTCATGCAATTACATACAGTAGGTACTTTTCTTTATAGAAATTTGATTTAAAAATATATATGTACATGAAATCATACTATGACCGTTTCTTTCCCTAGGAGCCCACCTGGTGAGGCTGCCATTTCTGCTGATTGATTCTGCTGTGCCTTGTCTATCTAAATGTGCTTTGTCCAAGCAACGAATATAGTATTTAGTCAAAGGGCAGCCTCAATCGCCAGCTAAACTAATACATTCTGCAATAGTGTTTTCTTCTTCACTGAAGACCGATGGACGACCCCATTTCCCTTAATTTTGATTTAGAAAAAATAAAACAAAGCGCTAATAATAATTTAAATTTGTTAAAGCTGTTATTCTGCGTCATTCACCCGATTATGCCCTGGATCTGCTTGGGATAGTTCCCATCAAATGCAACAGGGTACTGAGTGGGCTCAAGTTCACGAACACTCAACGCAGGGTCCTCACGAACTTCAACAGGACCAATATCACGCTCGCCACATAGGAGAAAGGATCCTATGTTCGCATCCATGCTGTTAATGGGTAATCGAGCGTAAAACTTGCGGAGTCTCCCCTGTAGCTGGGAGCCGAAACCATTGGGGCGGCGAACGAGCCGTAAATCATCCTCAGCATTCAATTGACCAACAAGTTGGCCGGGTGATCCTTCTTTTGCCTCGAAGTCACAAACGCAATTTCCAACTTCGGCATCTCGCATCTTATTCGTAACGTGAGTCATCAACGAACGCACGGATGTTGCGTCATCTTTAAAATCCATGTGCGTATAATTAGCAGGAATGATGTCATTTGGATTGGCAAGGACACCATCGACAAAATCAGCACCAGGAATGGGATTATGGTCAATGAACCAATCAGTATTTACTCCAGGGGTTGTCGACAAATATTCAACATAACGCCTAAGTTCAAAAGCAGTTACATAAAAAGGCGATAGACTACTACGCACGGGCAGCGGCACAAATGTAAGGCCGTCTTGGGTGAAGGCACCAAACGCATTGATGTACGTGGTTAGCACTTCAAAATTGTGGTTGTTCGACGTAATGACGTCGATCCAATCGCTGCTCATCTCGGAGTCTTCACAATCGTCAATCTTACGGATATACCGATGAAGAGAGTGTTGATGTTGAATAATGTTATAAAATTTTAAATTTAATTGGAAAAGTGTATATCTGTACAATTGGTACAAAGTACACATAGCTGTTACCTTGACCAGACCGTATTGGGTGGTCATCCTGTAGTAGAGCTGATTCACTAAGAACCCAACTCCACGAGTTGAAATCGGCAAGAGAGTGGCTGTGGTATGTACGGCAACGGGGACGTTCAGCTGAGACTGCAGTCCAGTGGACACGCTAATCTTACTTACGCCATCTATTGCATCTTGCATAATCTTATTCCTACGTGCTGTGTCATACTCTACACCTTTCTTTTCACGAAAGGCTTCGGAGCGCTGCTTGCGGAAAGTTCTTCGATTCTGATTCTTCTTACGAACAGGCGGTGGTGCATCTGTCTTCTCGGCGGTAGAACCCATATTCTCGTCAGTATTCATACTTACGGAACGGTTGGAGCGGAAAGCGTACTCACAAAAATTAAATTTTAATAAAAATCATATCAAAAATATCTTAAGACTAGGGATGACTAACTAGTTGAGTAACTGCTCAAAATAGCCCCCTCGATTTTGTAGATAAGCAGTTGCTCTTATCGCAACATGCTGCGTAGACCGCCGAATCATCTCCTTATCTTCTCTTAACATGTTTCCATTTTCAATTATTCTTTGCACTAAATCTTCCCTTGTTCTCGGTATGTCGACGTACACTCTGTTTCAAGGTGCCCCATAGAATATAATCGAGTGGAGTTAAGTCCGGTGATCGAGGTGGCCAAGCGACATGTCCGTCACGTACAACCCACGGGACATTATGCTCGTTCAAATAATTTCGCACATCTCAAAATGTAGGCGCACCATCCAGCTGCAATCATCCTCCTCCTGTATGCTACTGGCAGCTCCATTAATGCGTCCTGGAACTGTGTTTGGAGAAATTCAAAAAAATCGTAGGCCATTCATTGTAGTAGAATTGATAGAATAATTGTCCCAACTAAAATATAGTCAATGATGCCCAAACATTTACTGAGAATTGGTACTGGAACGAACTTGGTCTCACAGCATGAGGATTCTCCAACTGCGACAGATGCTCGTTGCGGTGGTTTGTAAATCCCGCTCGCGTGAAAGTGGCCTCGTCGGTCCACTTAATACGTTTCAAAAACGTTTGATCCATTCGTGTTCTTCTTGTTATCCAGGAACAAAAAACTGATCTTGCAGCGTAATCTGGTTCAATAATGTCTTGTACTCGTCTGAAATGATTCGGGTGTAATCCTTCTCTTTTTAATACCCTCCAGACTGTCCACTTGCATAACTTCATCCTGTTCGCTATTCTTCTAATGCTCAGTCTCGGGTCGCGTGTGATTAAACTTGGGGATTAATTAAAAATTATCATTTGTCGAGCCGGACGGCACATCAGCATTAAAAGGTATCTGAGCAGAAAAGTTAATAGGCGTGGTCTGGTTCAGGTATCCTGGCGAGAGTTCACTGGTAGTTCATTGGAGCCCGGGGTTCATTTTGATAGTTGATCTGTGCTGAAGTTTCATATTGGACACGCGGTCTTAATATTGTCTATGAGTTGTAGAACTTGATTTTTAAAGGTACGGATTTGTTGCGCATTCATATCGGTAAATTCTGGTATAAAACTTTGAAAGAAAAGTGACATTTGTTTTTCGTTTTTCTTTGTGCTGTGAAGAAACTCTTCCGCCTTTTATAAATATATAAGGATTCGGGTGGACCCAACGTTGGCCTTCCAGCCCTTGGGGGGCGCGGAGCGGCGGGAGTGCTGGCGGCATGTGCGACGGGAGTGGCAGCAGCAGCCCCGATAACCAGCGGCCGCCGGCCACGTCCAGCCTTACCACCGGCGCGACCCTCGCGACCGGACCATCGTCATGGGTCGAGCTCGGGGTCGGGGACGACGTCGCCGCTGCTGGCGTCACGGCTGCAAAGCAAAGAAAAATAAAATTAAGCGAAATACTTCTTAAATACGGTGTCACATTACGTTACATAAACGTTAGTATTAAAAAAAAATAATCATTTTATACCTTATCTTTTAACAAGCATTTTACTTAAAACCTACTTGGTTCATATTGAGCTACTGACATAATTTAAAAAAAGCTATAGTTACCTAGTTTCCGCTCCCTGCAGGCGCGGCGATGGGCAGCCTCGGCCGCCGTCAGATGGATCGGCGCCACCTCGGCGCACGGCAGCTCGGCGCGCGGCGTCAACCTGGCCATAGTATATGGCTGTAAAATTTTCATCTAATTCGTTACAGCCAAATTTTACTAAATAAATATTATACATACATATCAAAATTTCCGCCATAAATATTAGATAGTGTTCTGTTAGATACAGGCATGTAATGGGAGTGCCAAAAATGGCCAAAATAGGAATGGGGGGCCGCTCTTGGCACTTAAAAAATTCCAGTGTCATTTTTTTTTATATACCTAACACCAACTTTTAATTACTTCATCGCGTAAGAAATGTTAAAATACGTATCTTTTGTCATGTATCATTTTTCTCTAAGATCAACCATTATAGAGATAGGCACAGTGCGTCCCCAAAAACGACCCACCTAGTGGTTGTTGTATTAGGTGGTTATTTGGACGACGCGCGAACTCACATGCGATTTTAGTTACATTGCGGACTGTAATGAAACGCACATGCGAGTTCGCACGCCGTCTACATCAGCCCTTATTGTAATTGTAACACATAAATTACACTCACTGCAGTTTTTTCCAAATTCATTACTTACTAAATAAAATAGTCACAACTTTGAACACGTACGTAACGGCGCGACAATGAGAATTCAACTGAAACAAAACCAAATCTTATCAATTACTATTTCCTTACGCGTTACTATATTAATACATTTATTTAAGCCAAAACCTGTCATAATAGTTTCATACTCTAGAACATATTTATTCTGTTTATATTTATATCACCACAAAAATAAGATTCGCGTTAGAGGGTACAGATTCTAATAACGGCCAAAGCTCTTCAAGGAATTCAATAATTTTATCTTGCTTACTTATTTTAGGTGGTCTGTAAACACAAAACAAATACGCTGTTTCATTATTATAGTCCGTTTTTTTAGCATTAGAAAGAACTTCGCAGAAGTAAGCATGTGGTTCTAAATCCGGCACTTTTACCGGTAATAATTTGAAGTAAATTATATGTATTGACCATGCTACATTAGATAGTTCAATAATTATTAACAATTAAAGAGCCTGATAAAATCTGCACGCTTGCTTCTGTGGAGTTCTTTCTAATGCTATAATCTAATGTAAACGAACTATAGTATTTATGGTAATGGAAACGCACTCTGCTCATCGCAAGCTAGTGGCGGAGGTCTGGTTCGCGCTCGCTTGATTACCCTCGCGCGTGTAAACAAAAACCCCACCCCCGCACTGTGGGGGTGGAGTTCTTGTTTAACACAACGCGTCTGTTACGATCAGCACAGATATGGCCGCTAGGTGGCGACAGCGCCACGCGCGGCTTATGGCTTCCCCCAAAATTGGGGGGGGGGGGAACGAATGTACTTTTAGCTACCTGTAGTAAAGCGACGAAATCGCGGAGTGAGCCACGCCTGGCTAAGCTACCATGGGGCTATTCATAAATTACGTCATTTCAAATTAGGGGGGGGGGGGTCTGGACATCGGATGATTTTAACATGACGTAGGAGGAAACGGCGTCATTCGAAGCATGATTTTTGGATGATTTTAGGGGGGGGGGGGGTCCAAAATCGTCAAAAATCGATGACGTAATTTATGGACAGCCCCCATGCACTTTGAAATTAAATAAATATGTATCAGGAACAAGTTTATTTTTATTTTTAAAAACAAATACTTTTATAAATTATCATATACGTGACTAGGATGCATCACTTTGGCCGGTTAAGTGTTCCACGCCACGATGCCTGCTGTCGCAAAGCTGCTGCATACTGTATCAAGTGGTCGTCAAGTCGCCGCTGCTTTTCCTTCTGACGCTTTCTCTCCTCACGCTCCAAGTCTTGTCTGCGCTTTTCTTCTTCCGCGCGCTCTTGCTCCTTCTGACATCTTTCCTCGGCGTCTCGACGAGCGGCTTCTCCAACGTTTCCACTATTCTTTCCCCACATGGTGATTTTGTCGAGGGTATATGTATCAGGAACAAGTTTGTTTTTATTTTTAAAAACAAATACTTTTATAAATTATCATATACGTGACTAGGGTGCATCACTTTGGCCGATGCCTGCTGTCGCAAAGCTGCTGCATACTGTATCAAGTGGTCGTCAAGTCGCCGCTGCTTTTCCTTCTGACGCTTTCTCTCCTCACGCTCCAAGTCTTGTCTGCGCTTTTCTTCTTCTTCCGCGCGCTCTTGCTCCTTCTGACATCTTTCCTCGGCATACCGACGAGCGGCTTCTCCAGAGTTTCCACTATTCTTTCCCTACATGGTGATTTTGTCGAGGGTATATGTATCAGGAACAAGTTTATTTTTATTTTTAAAAACAAATACTTTTATAAATTATCATATACGTGACTAGGATGCACCACTTTGGCCGGTTAAGTGTTCCACGCCACGATGCCTGCTGTCGCAAAGCTGCTGCATACTGTATCAAGTGGTCGTCAAGTCGCCGCTGCTTTTCCTTCTGACGCTTTCTCTCCTCACGCTCCAAGTCTTGTCTGCGCTTTTCTTCTTCTTCCGCGCGCTCTTGCTCCTTCTGACATCTTTCCTCGGCGTCTAGATGAGCGGCTTCTCCAGAGTTTCCACTATTCTTTCCCCACATGGTGATTTTGTCGAGGGTATTTGTATCAGGAACCAGTTTATTTTTATTTTTAAAAACAAATACTTTTATAAATTATCATATACGTGACTAGGATGCATCAATTTGGCCGGTTAAGTGTTCCACGCCACGATGCCTGCTGTCGCAAAGCTGCTGCATACTGTATCAAGTGGTCGTCAAGTCGCCGGTGCTTTTCCTTCTGACGCTTTCTCTCATCACGCTCCAAGTCTTGTCTGCGCTTTTCTTCTTCTTCCGCGCGCTCTTGCTCCTTCTGTCATCTTTCCTCGGCGTCTCGACGAGCGGCTTCTCCAGAGTTTCCACTATTATTTCGCCACATGGTGATTTTGTCGAGGGTATTTGTGCTGATTGATAGGCTAGGCTGAGGTCAAATGAAGAAATATACTCTGCAATAAAATCAACTAAAAACATTGTGTGCGTTCGACGCTTTATGAGAAAAGTTAAAGTTATCTGCAGTTACTCATGGATATAAAGTTAAGAAAAACCTTATTTAGACGTCTCATATTCCTGTATGGTCGGCTCCGTACCTAAACGTCGCAGAACTCGCAGATACACGTACTCAGAGGCGAATGCACACTCAGGCCATTCTCAAGACATATGATCAGCATATGCCTAAGCATAGTTTGTGATAACGGAGCTTTGCATCCCATGAGCACATAACGCTAATCATCACGCCTTGCAACTATTAGTGATGTGACGTGCTATGCGGCGGCTAGTAGCACGTTACCTAGCCGTTACCTCTAGTGCAGTTCAAGCTTGACTTGATTGTATTGTATCTAACATAGAGTTGTCATGAGAGGAACTAAATTTCAACTTGAAGCAACGTCAGAGGGAACGATTTCAGGACCTTACCTGCACAACTCTCCATCATCCTACACTCCTAGGGGTACAAGAAAAGAAAAGTAAACATATAAAAACACAAACATTTATTTTAATTCAAGCAAACTTTACATGCTGCACTATTCAGCACTATTATCACTGTTTAGATTCAGCTGCACCAGAGCCGGAACCACTGATGTTGCGAGCCGAGTTAAGCAACATGTCCGTACGTTCACCCGTGGAATAATATTCCAAGATTTTTGGATCACCTTGATGCACTTTTGCGATGATCTCTCTGAACATCTGTTTAGATTATTTGAACAGAATCGCCGGTACAGTCGCCATCAGATATATCGGAGCGGCCAAGGTGCTCACAAATATCGGAACACGCCTCTATTGTCAGGGCGTTAGAGCGCGTGTTCAGATATTGTGAACACCTTGGCCGCTCCGATATATCTGATGGCGACTGTACCATATAGGCACCGTGCAGAAACTATAGATGGCGTTATAATCCCGACAGTAGAGACACCGTGCGAGTAAAAAAAGAAACTTTCCAGACCCATTGGATGTCACTGTCAAGTCTGTAAATGTGATTTTACAATGAATAAAATTATAAAATATGGTTTTCTACCAATAATCAATGATCGCCAGCGTGGTCAAAATATATCAAAAGGCCAAAAGCTATTCGAGTCAGGACATGTTTTTGATGTCACAGAAACAGTTGGCCAACAAGAAACAATATTAACTGGCAAAATTGTTGCTCAGACAAAAATTTCAAATGTATATGATGTTAAGATAACAGTAAGTACCTTTTCTAAATTAATTGTTATTACAATATCTTTAGAAAACCATTATTACTATTTTTAATTTTTATTTCTGTCTTTTCAGCTTGATTGCAATAGAAACATCAAAAGTGCAATTTGTAAATGCAAGGCAGGTCTATCAGGACAATGTAAGCACGTCTGTGCCTTAGTCCATTACGTAAATTCTGCAGAAAGTGCAGAATCGAAAACCAGTCATGCACAACAATGGGGCAAACCAACGTACCGACAGTTACTGGGTTATGATAAAGGAGTGACAATGGCAGAGTTATTTCCAACCCCACCAACAAGTATTAAACTTAATAATTTGATGAAACAACTAGAATCAAAGGATATTTCTACAGCTACGTTAGGTGAATCGTTAGCTCATACACCTTTGTATAAAGTTTTAGAGTTAGAAGAAAAACAAGAGAAAGAAATTATAGCAGCAGAAACGTTGGTCGACTTAGTAAGAATTACTGAAATAACTAAATTAAATGAAAAGATTAGCCAGCTAGTGCTAGAGATTTTTACATTGCAGGGCTTTGCTATTTATTATTACTCCTCTGAACTATCACTACCAAAACATTTAAATGACTTTTATAATGATAAAATTTGTTGTAATGTTGATTCTGGTTCAAATATTTGTTTTGAAACCATTGACCAAGCAAACAGTTCTCGTTGGTACACGGAAAGAAAATTGAGAATAACAGCAAGTAATGCACATAAGCTAAAGGGTGATCGTTTTGATGTAAACAGAGTAATAAATGATTTATTAAGTACAAAAAACATTGAAACATCAGCTATGAAGTACGGTAAGAAGATGGAAGAAGTGGCTTTAACAGAATATAAAAATAAATATTTTCCACATTGTGAAGTATTGAAGGTTGGTTTAGTGGTAAATATCCACCAGCCATGGTTGAGCTGCTCTCCAGACGCTGTTGTGATTTGTGGCAATAATATATGGGAAAAAAAATTAGTAGAAATTAAGTGTCCTGCAACATGTACAAATAAACCTGTAATTGAAAGAGATAATTTAGTTACAAATGTAAAATATTTACAATTTGATGAAAATGGTTTAAAGTTGAAACAAAATCACTCAATTTATACACAGGTTCAGATGCAAATATATGTTACAAATATACCTGTCTGTGATTTGTTTGTATATTCTCCTAAGGGAAGTGTACTAGTGTCTATTAAAAGGGATAATATGTTTTTATCTAACTTAGTTCTTCGTCTAGAAAAGTTTTATTTCACTTATTATTTACCAAAGTTATATGCCAATTTATTAGAAGAAAACAAAGAATAATTTTGTATTTATTTTATGTATAGTAGGTTGTTAAATAAAATAATTGAAGTTCAGTTAACAAAATGTTTTTATTTCCTCTGTTTATAACTTTCAAATTACTAAACAGATAAAGCGGAGTTTATAAATTGTACTTGAACAAATCAACTTGTGTTGGGCCGGGTTCGATTACTAACCCGGTGCTACACAATCTTAATTTTAAAAAGTTGATTTTTTCAAGTACAATTATAATGTTTAGTTTACATAGTGTTAGTCAGTATAAAAATACGTTATAAGCGGAGTTTCACAAAAATGTTGCTTTAAAACAGTACATAAAATATTACATTTATTGTTTAATAATTGGATTTTCAACATTTACTAACGCACAAACAACATAAACTATTTGATCTCTATATTTTAACAGACTAATTGGTATTTTATCGAAAATATGAAATTGCTTAATCCTCTGTATGACTCTTTCTATGTGGATTCGCAATGAAGCAATTTTATATGTTTCTTCTACTTCCTCCGGTGAAAATTGTTGTTCATGAAGAAACGGCGGCATAACTACAACAGCTTTTTTCTTATCAACTGATGTTTTAATAGCAGGAAACCCTTTATCAGCAAGGACAGTATCACCAGGCTCCAATAAATCTATCACTCCGCAATGATTTGTTATGAAACAGTCACTAGAGCGACCTCCATAACATTTAGATACAAAACTTATGAATCCACAAGGAGTACAACCAACTAAAAATTTTACTGTATAACTATGTTTATAATCTGAGTACATTTGAACCCTCTGTTTAACTGTTGGAGGACATTCTGTGTGAATCTCAGTACAGTCTATTATGACACGAGTATTTGGATAATCGATTTTAAATGACTCTGGCATATTAATTTGAACAGTTAATTTTGTGGGCCATATAATGAATTTTTTTAACACAGAGTGTAACAAAAACAAGTAGGTTTCAAATATTCTATGTACGGTTGTTCTGTGTATTTGAAATATAACACTCAATGCTGAAAAACGTAATCCTGTTTTTAGTTTCATCAGTGTAATAAGTAACTTTGTTTTTTTATTTATAAACTTGGTTTCGACATCAGGAAGTAAATTCAAGAGTAGATTAAACACTGAAAATGAAACCCCTGTTGTGTTAATTAAATTTTCATCAGTTTTCATTGAACTTATCCCATGAAATCCAGGGCAAAGCAGAATTTGTGAATGTTGGTCAATAGGGTCACAACTAAAATCCTTCATAACTTTGTTAACTGTAACAATATTTGCTTCACAACTTTTATGTGTCATTATTTTTGATACAATGTTACACTGGACCTCAGCAGTGCAAACACCATTATAATTAAATAAATTACATAAAAAGAATGGAGTATAAATCTCATTTTCACATGATATATTATCATTTTGACATCCGACACTTCGACTGGATGGTTTTTGAGGTTCAAGTTCAACACTATTTTCAGGTCTTAATTTCTGACAGGGCTTATCTTCTTTTACTGATCCTGCTCGTTGCATTCGACGTTGGTGTCTTTCAAATCTTTCAATTTTTTGTTCCAAGTTTTTTATATTTTCTTTAACAGGAAAAATTGTAGGCACATACGACGGGTGTAGAGGATTTTCTGATTTTTTGTTGCCAATAAAATGGGCGCTGCAGATGGTGGTATTTTTAGACGGGAGCCAGTTATTTGGACGTCTACTGAAAGAAACAACGGTTATAGGTTAGGTTCAATGAGCATCGAAAATTAAACTGTCTTCAATAATAATTACCCACAAAATTGGTGGTTTTTATATAAATAAAATCAAATAGTACTTTTTAAATACTTGAATGCATACTTACGTGTGTTTTACAACTGCATTTATCCATTTAATTCTTTTATCCTTGAGCCATGGCATGTGAGTACTATTAGTAGGGAAATAGTAAAATTTTACACCCTTGGAGTTGTTTTTGGATGTATTACAGCATCCAGAAATACAACAATACATTTTGATAACTGAAATTGGCAAAATTTAACACGAAAATTCAGAATTTTTTCCGTGGTTTGATAGTAGAATTTTTGACACTTGAGGTAAAAGTTTCGGATACGAGTCACGAGATGGCAGAGTCATCGCTACGCACGGTGCCTATAATTAGTCAACCACGCAGAGACGTGCGCGGTGCAGAAATGGTGACAGTGAAGTTGGTTCTTGCACTCCCGTCCAGGTGATACCACTTCATTGGGCTTCTTGCCGCAGGAGCAGGTGTCGCCGGCGACCGCCTTGCACTTCTGGAAGCGAATCTTCTTCTCGACGAACTCTAGTATCGTGGGCAGCCTCACGAGATCTCTCTCACTTGGCGGCGGCCCCCAAAATAAGGGCATGAGCCAGTCCCAATTTATCAGCAGACGATCTTCTTCCGGCCTCGTTGCATCAAAGCTGTAGTGGACGGGGCATGCCTTCCCGTTAAGGAAAGTCAGGGTTTCGTTCCGACTGAAGAAACTGTCGATATGCAGTGTTGAAATGCATAAGTTCAGTAACGGTGAAAGGGGCCTCATCGGGTATAGAAGGCCCGCGCCTCGTGAAGGTGTCCACCGGGGAAGTAAGTGTTGTCTTGATCTTGGGGCTGCATGTTGAGTTTTGGATGTCACGGGGCTTCTACGTCTATATGATGTTTCCTTCGTGAATGTTGACCGTGTAGTGTCTAGCTAGCCACTGACTGCCCTCATATCAATTTATACCACTCCAGTTGGTTATCATACCGAATAAAGAAAACAATATAGGGATAAAAATGCTCATTTGGAATTCCCACAACCTCGCCCGCGGGTTATCGTTTGGCGCGGTAATCGAATCATTCCGAAAATGAACAAGTAAATATTAAAATATACTTGAACTACGTCAGTCAAACTTCCATTCTTATGAAAATAGACGATTTACAATTCATCCTGCGCTCCTATACTGGGGCCCCGGGAGTCACCTACGTGTTCACATAGTCACTATAGATCGTATCATACCTACGATAACATTTACGCTATCAATTTGGTACATCGATAACGTTTAATTGCTGTACTCGATGCATTGTCTTAGCTCGCCAGACCATGATAGAAATGCCGGACACTCATATGGAAAACCAGTTCAAAAGTTTGTACCTCTAGTATACAGGTAAAACATACCTATTAAGCACATACGGCATTGTGTGCGCGATAAGAGCATGTCTTAACAATGACAACGATGCAGATCGGATGCAGTTCTAGTATGTGAAACAACTAGTATGCGACTCTTGACCGAATACTGATAACACAGAAGATATAAACAAAATTGTCAGGCTTTCCTCAACAAAATAACTGTTGGGTTATCGGACGACTTTGTGATAAGCAATTCAACTTGTGTAAGAAACAATGCTGAGATCGGTTTTAAATTGCATTTGTAAAATAAGAAATGTGGATTGCTAGATTATCAGATCAGTTCTATCTGTCAACGATGGAAGTTGTGAATGATTTTGAGTACGTGTGCCTCGTCAGCCGTGACTTTGGGCGGCGTATCTCAGACGATTCCGAAGCTGGTGATACCAGGACTACTGAGCAGTTCCACTGGCAGGATCGCCATGTAATGTGGGGCGTCGCAGGGTAGTAAATAATACTAATAACGTCTGCTGATTACTGAACATCTTTATTAAGTAAATTCGTGCTTATATACTAGTGGCCTACGTGAGTGGCATTTAGGTGACCTTTACATAAATGTAATTAGAATTATTGTTCATTTTATTAAATATATTTTCTATTTCTTAAATGTCACCTTAAATGTCACATGACGTGTTGACCCTAATACTCACCACGTCATGTGCCTACTCACCGTACAAGCCGACATTTAGGTACACACTGCGCTTATAGGTATCATCCCACTTAAGTACTCCTGTTGAAAAAATAACTTCATTTATAGCACTAGTCGCTCTTGTGAGTGCCCGCTATGAATGCTGCGCTGCAGTGCAGCGTCATGCTCACATTGTGCAAAAGTGGCAAAGCGGTGTATTGCCTATGAGATGCATATTTATTTGATTGAACTTCTAAAGACTTAGCTGATTTAAAGTCCAAACTTTCTTCTCCTGCAACAACTCCATATCTCCAAGATCACCATCTTTCTTTTTTCGTTTTTTAGACATCCCCATATTTATTTACACCCTTGAAGTTATTTACAAGTTTATTTACAAATATAGCGATAGAAAAAGCGCCTTTAAATTTAATAATTATTCGGATTCACCGCCAACTCATCCGACGTTCCCGCGTTTTTTTCCCCATTTGTCGTTCATTCAACTCATCACCGATTTTCCTATGGAACTTGCTAACTATGTAAACAAACCGCCATATTGATCGCTCAGCTCCGATTGGCGACCAGCTTTCTGCCAACAAAACCTTTAATTCTGGCATCTTGAAGGTTTTATTTCTCCGCCCAACGTAACATTTTACCTGTGCCCATATCAGTTCAATGGGGTTTAACTCGCAATGGTAGGGAGGAAGACGCAATGCCGTTATCCCTCTTGATTTCGATTAACACCTAACAATTTTTGCTATAAGGTCAGCTTTTATTTCTTTTTCGTCGTAATTGATGGTTTTTTGCCGTAACCAAGCTTAGATGGTGTCTTTCCTCCATTGCATGGTGGTTGCGTTATCCATGACTACCACGGAACCAGGTATTTTATTTAATATTTGTTAATACCATTTCTCAAAGTTATCAGCATCCATTTCTCCGTGTAGTCGCCGTCCTTATCTTGTTTTTTTTTGCTTCGAATATCCATTCGCCGCCGTCAACAAAACCGTCTTCACTGCCAATGTGCGTAATAATTAACCGTTTTCCTTTCGAAGGGTTTTTAAGACCGGTTGATAATCCTTTTAAAAACACAACTCTACTAGACTTAATGTCGTCATCCACCCATAAATAGGAAGAAGTGTGTCCCTCATTCAGCCATGTTTCGTCAAGATAATATATATTTTATTTTGCTTTCCATAGTCCGCCATTCGTTGTAAATATTGGTGTCTCCATGTTTGTAAATCTGGCCTGTCCAGTAAAATACTTCTACGTGACCTTTTGACGTCATTCGTGTGAAATCGAAGAGAGCGAATGACAAGCGACAAGTTTCCAGAGTCAAAATCCTTCATTGTCGAATAGTTCGACTATTTCTGAAGCTATATTACGAAAATCATCACTAGAAATGTTTTTTGAGACGTTTTCCAGTTTGTGGTGTATTAGCAACTGGTTCCATTTCCTTCTGGAGCTCTCTGTTAACAAACCTGTTTCTTGTCCTTCTTTGAGTATAGCTCTGCCATCCAAAGTTCCCTAAATGTAAACACAGGCGTTAGATTAAATCATTAATACACATCATACATCACATCATTCATATTAAAGTCAAGACACGCATGTATGAGCATGTCACTTTCTAAAGAGTGCCATTGACTTTCCAGCCGCAGAGCCGATGGTACACCGATAACGACGATTCGGGGCTTACGTTCGGTTTGGGGTTCGTCAATAGTAAGGTCCGCAGAAGTTTTAAACTGTTCCTTTAGCTTAGTTATGTCATCCTTGGAGTCAGTACTCATGGATGACGCCACCATTTTTGACCTTGCGTACAGCCCGCACTTGTAATTAAATTTTTTCCGGGTTTATGATTTTTTGACCAAAGTTTTTATTTCTTCACTCGATTTCATTTTATCTGTAAGTAGAATCGCCACTGAGCTAAGGTTTTTCGGCTGTGTGATGTATTGAAGAAGGGTAGGGTTAGAATTACGCGCCTACCTACAGCAGAAAAATAAATTAAATAGTACTGAAAATATCAAGAAAATTTTGAAGTGGGAAAAAAATTATGCAACAGCCTAATATTTAGTTATGTTCACGGTACGTAATCGTCAATGAGCGAGTTCGACTCATACTGGACCAATTATTTATGTCTTAAATTTAAACTATGTAATGTAAGGAAACACATATTTATAAAAAATCATTGTTTTATTAATTTTGGGAGCCCTACGTATAATAAGTTATGATAGTAAGGCTCCCTGTTTGTGGCGGCGGCTCTCTGCCGCAGCAACTGCCGCACGCCACCGCTGCTGGGCAGATAGGAGCTCTGCCTTCGTCAGGGGCCGCCGGGGCTGCTCCGGTATCAACAGCTGTCGGTACAGCCGGAGTCGCTCCGGCAGGCCAAGGCGCTGCATGACCTGCTCCCGCTCTGGATTCCTATGAATATATCATTAATTATTGTTTGAGTTACCACTATATTTTGCACTTGTGATTATTTGCTAAACTCTGTTAATACTGACTTGTCTACTTTAACCCATAAACATAAAATATTATAAATAAATTGAATTAAGTAGAAATCAACAACTTGGACAAATTTATCACCATATTTCTAAAGTTTTTGTCCACCTTGTTATTGAACATAGAGATAGTTCAAATTAGATAAAAGCATCTAAAAAAACTTACCTTTTATACCAGGGCCAGCAGTGGCAGCATGTATCTTCCATGGCTCTTTGAATGCTACAAATCATAATCTCTTTCTCCCTCTTACTTATGGGTGCGTCCCACAATGATATAAATCCTCCAAATATTTTGCCCCCCCCCCCCCCCCCCCAATTTTCCCTCCAGAGTCCAACAAACCTCCAGTTTTGGGGGGTTTACCTCCCATCTGGCATCAGTGTTCATTAAAGCTGTCACGAATGGATTGAATGAACGAAAGTAATGTCATGTCACTTGTCGTTCTTAGGGGTTCCACATATGCATATGCATATGCGGACGCAAGAATACCAATGTGTGACGCTAGTATGCGCATTTGGGGGCATTATTTTTAATTTAGAGCGCTTTAATGTCACCATAAATTTGAAATTGGAGATGAAATTGTGTACGTGTGGACGCTAAGACGAGATTGGTGCCAGTAATTTTTCTGATCAACATCGCACGAAAAGTGCTATTTTACAAGTGACTGCGGCCGCGACCGCGACCGTGTGCACCGCCAGCTGTCGGCTCGCCCGGTCTGGCGCCCGGCTCAAGTTGCGACGGCACCGCCGTCCAGAAGCCATCGCTTCCGAGTGCGCCGCCAGGTCTCGGTACGTCGCCCGGAAGAAACAGATAAGGTTCCTGTGGCAACACAATAAATACTTCTTGTTTACATAAAGCTATAGCTATAGTCTATGGCCATTTGGACAGTGCTGTCAGTGTTTGAGTTGTCAGTTTATGTTTCTGTGAAATAAACGGTCTTGTGCTTTCAAAATGGTGTATTAATTAATTACATCCATAAAAGTACAAATATAACAATCTGGCGACGAGACGACTACGAACAACGTGTGATAACATAAAAAATAGTTAAAAGTGAATGTGTTAAATTTCGAGTGTGTAGTTTTGAGGTTATGAAAAAAACAAACGACAAACGGTAATAGGCGAATTTATAAAATCCGGAAAAAAAGCCTGGATCCAAATAAAAAAGAAAGAGGAATATCGATATTGGACTACAGAAAAACACGCAAATTATAAGACAAGTACATCTTATTTCGAACTTGGAAGTTTTTACCGGAGGCAACTGGAATGCATACAAAGAACAACTGGAGTGTTTCTTCATTTTAAATGACATTGATGCCAGTAAGAAAGTACCATTACCTGTTCTAATAAGGAGCAATATTTTCCAAATTTAGAAGTAAAGCAACGCTGTCTGCGAAAATCGACTCCACACTCGCGTTCGCGGCTTCGCCCGCGATTCACGCGCATAGTCTGGAGGGGGCTAAAGAATAACCTTAAGAGCCCATCAACGTGCACACTACCGCCACTGCTAAATAATCGTGGTTATTTAAATTTAGCTACAGATATTTCAAAAAGGGGCCGCTACTGACTGTATTGTGTATTTAAGTACCTTTTGAATAGACCAAACTATTTTTTATGTTGCTGGATTCGTCGATCTATGAGCTCAAAACAAAAACGGCCGTTTTAACTTTGGACGCGTAGATTGTCGAATCCAGTAACATAAAAACTAGTTTGATGTATTCAAAAGGTACTTAATACACAATACAGTCCGTAGCGGCCCCCTTTTTTAAATACCTGTCATTAAACTTAAATAATCACGATTATTTAGCAGCGGCGCTAGTGTGCACGTTGATGGACTCTTAAAATTAATTTGTGTGACAAGAAATGAGATGATAATTTGGATTATTTATGCGCATTACGTAATAACAAGTAAATGAAAGCAAAATGAAGAAGCGTTACACTATCAAGAGAAAAGCAAAGACTTTGAATATATCTTTCTACGAGGTCAGTGAAGAATTTCTATTGAGATCAAAAATTGACTTTTCTTTAAGTGTTACCTATGTGATTTCAAAGCACTATTAAGATACTGGAGATCGGCATAACACCGTCCGCATCTGTTGTGCTGCCAACGGAGTAAAGGCCGACGCCATATTACCGTATCTGTAGGGGAAACTGGGGACACTTGATCCCCCACTTTGATTTTATGATCTCAGGTGTACATTTTCTAACAAATATAGCACGTGTATAGACCAAACGGTGCATAATTTAACCAAGTACCTGTTTATCGGTAATTAGGATTATACCATGTTATTTATAAAAGTTATTTAAGTAAAACTGGTATAACAGGTTTGCATCAAGTATCCCGTATGTAAGGGAGGAATGATCCGCCTGGTTGGATGACTTGATCCGAGGCGGATCATGTCTCCCATAGTAAGGGAGACATGGTTTAGTACACAAATAGGTATACAAGGTAGTAGGTATATAGGTGGTTACATAAATAGGTGAGGATCATGTATCCCATAGTCAGGGACACGTGGGTCATTAGATAGAAGTAAATGGCTGTTTATTAAGTGTGAGTTTTATTTTCCCTCCCAATAATAATCTGATAATTTGGTAGTGAACTTAAGGTAATTAATTACGGCTCATAATAAGACGAATCAGTAATAAGACGATATTTTTTTGAACTTTTACCTCAGTAGGATCATGTCTCCCGTAGGAAGAAATGCAATAGTGATAAGGTGGAATTAAGTTAAAATTTATTTGAAACTGGTCCATTTACGTAAATATAGCCTAAATATTTACGTAAATAAATCAACCAGTCTTGATTACAAGTTACTAACTAATATTGTATTCAGCTGTACCTTCTGTCCCACATTGTAAGGGATACACGAATACACGATCCACCTATTTGGACGGTGGATCAAGTCTTAGACTAAACGATGCATAATTTAACCAAGTACCGGTTTATAGGTAAAAAGGATTATACAATATTATTTGTAACAGTTGTTGAAGAGAAACTAGTAAAACCGGTTTGCACCAAGTGTCCCGTATGTAAGGGAGGGATGTTGGACGTCCTAATCCGAGGCGGATCATGTCTCCCATAGTAAGGGAGACATGGTTTAGTTATATAAAATATGGGAGGATCATGTGCACCATAGTCAGGGACACATGGGGTGATCTAATGAAACTAAATTGTTGTTAATTAACTGAAGTTTTATTTTGTCTTTTAATCTGATAATCAGCTTAATTATACACTTTTACTTTTAATTATTATTATCTGCTTAGAGATCGATTTGAGTGGTATTGTATGTAGAATCAGTCTTATGTAATACTGTTTCATTACTAAATATACTTAACAAAATCAACCTATCTAATAGGCATAAAAAATCTTAATTTGACAAACATATCAAAATAATATAAAAAACAACAAATAAACAAAATTAAGGCTCTTATCCTTATCTATTGAGTCATTCCATGTGATTTCAACAAATTTGAATTAAAAAGTGTGCCGCATGATTTTTGATTTGCATAAAAAAAATTGAGGATATATTTCATGGTGGCAGAAGTGCTGAACCACCACCAGTTTTTTTTTTATCTTTTAATTTCCAAGTTTTGCCCATTCGAAGTTACCAGTGGGGTTAAATTCTTGCTTGTACAAAATCAGACCTAACTTTTTTTCTATAAAAGGTAACGAAATAATTATTACTTTTTTTGATTAGGTAAGAAATGTGGATATTATACTGTATGACAAAATTTATATGAATTAACTACAAAAAAAAGGGTGACCACCCGAAGTGTATACCTAATTGGTCAATTATTTCAATTTTAAATTGGTTCTTGTGCCAACCCTGGTGCATATCAAATATTACTTTTTTCTGAAATATAAAGTACTTGCCGTGTTCATCTTGTAAAATAAATATAATTGTGTTAGATCAATTACTTCTAATAGAACAATATAAGTGAAAATTGAGAAATTCGAAAAATGCTCATGTTTGACTTTAAAAAAATCCATGTGGAAGATAAAATAAAAATTTGATTTTAGTCAGCAAATATAGCTGATATCTTCGTTAATTAGATTTAGAAAAAAAAGTTTTGTTATTTTGCCTATTTTTTGAAATATGATTTTTTAAACTGCTCATCTCATACATTTTCGCTCTTGTTGTATTTATGCAGATTAAAATACATATGACCTTAAACTTATAAATATGAATGAATTCGATGGAAAAATATAAATAAAATCCAGACGATTGAAATTTACTTTATATATTTATACAAAAAAAAAATCATTTGGAAACCTTTGCTACTTCAAAATTTTCTGAAGTTGAATAACGTCGCACTTTTAATTCATTTTGAGAAATGGGAACGAAGCTATGATAAGAACGTGTATTTTTTATGGTCCTTATATTTTTAAATCGCTCTGATAGATATACCTCAGCTTCTTCGATATCTGATTTTGAGACGAAAAAGAACTTGATCCCATGAATTTTATTCACACAAAACTCGTACATAGCTTCAGGTGATAAAATGTTATCACTATCTGTGATGCGTTGCAGACTAGCTTTTCTAATCAACCGCTTAATCGTGCCGCCAGCACCATCACAGGGAGATTTGCCGTGAGAGGTGGCAAAAAAGTTCCACCCTGCTTTTAGTCCGAAGTCATCGTAATGATGACACAAGTGTACAAAATTCTTTTTGTTCTTATATTGTGCAGCTGCACCATCACTAAAATAATGTATCATTTCCAATTTGTCATATTCTTGTTTTAGGCATTCAAGCAAAACCTTTTGGAAAGCGAAAAATGATACGGTGTTGTGAGTTAAACAATCGCTGATAATACAAAATGTTCTACACTGGATAACATTATCCTTTTTAATGTAAATAACGAATGGATCGCCTTACGGAACCTGCGATACCAATTTTTTCAGAAGTAGCAGTTGTTTGGATAGTTGGAGATGAATCATTACACGGGGCTTTCGAAGAAGCTGGTATAATTTTATCAACGACTTTGGGATGTGGTTTATTAATTTCAGAGTTATAAGTTGACTGTGTTAAGGAACATGCGTAAACATTTTTTTCAGAAGTAGCAGATTTTCGGATAATCGGAGATGAAAAATTGCGTGGAGCTTTTGAAGAAGAAGCTAACATTTTATCAAGGAAAGTAGCAGATGCTCGGATAATCGGAGATGAATTGCTATGTGGAGCTTTTGAAGAAGTACCTAACATTTTATCAATGAAAGTAGCAGATGGTTGGATAATCGGAGATGAATTGCTATGAGGAGCTTTCGAAGAAGTAGCTAACATTTTTTTTTTAATACCACATCGGTGGCAAACAAGCTTACGGCCCGCCTGATGGTAAGCAGTCACCGTAGCCTATGGACGCCTGCAACTCCAGAGGTGTTACAAGCGCGTTGCCGACCTTTTAAAAACCTGTACACTCCTTTTTTGAAGAACCCCATACTACATTTTATCAATGACAAGGAAAGCTTGTTGAGCCAGGGTTGGAATTTCGAAGGTTTTATCATCAGATGGAGCTGAAACCGTCGCACTCGCAAGGGAGCTTTCGTTTGCAAGTGAGCGTGCTGGAATAAAAGTTGAAGATGGTTCTCTTTGTCTTGTATGTTTTCTTGGAAAAATGAAAAAAGGAGGTACATGATTGCCAATTGCGTTTATGGCCGAACAACATGTTACCAGGCTCACCTCTTTCGGGTGACGTCACTTTGGACACTTGCTTTATACCTCTGGTAGCAACAACTTTTTTTGGTTTATGGACTGTTGTGATACCAGTCTCATCAACGTTATATATTTGCTCAGGTCCAAAGTGGAATCTGTCATACAAACTTTTCAAATTTTAAAAAAACTTACTAACGTTGTGACGGTTGAAGCTTGTGGCTCTTGAAAGGCTTGTCGCCTCCGGTTTTCTTAGCGAAAGCTCTTTGTGCCTGTTCATGAAACCATGAAACCAGTCATATGTAGCTTCTTCTTTTTCTAACCACTTAGCATGGATCTCTTTTTCGTTTTCGACGGCAAATTGGTAGGCAAACTGTCTACCTTTTTTGGTGTAAGACCATGGCAAAGCTCAGTGTTGCCAGGTCCAATCTGAAAAATCCAGAAGATACATGTCCTAAAAATCAGGAGATTTTAAATAAAATCAGGAGGCAAAAATTTACGTCATAAAAATAATTTTTATTCATATATTAAGGCGTATCCAGACAGAGGTGATCAAATCGACCGATTTGATCATAAATGAAATTGGTGGTAATTTCCAATTTAATCACCAATTTTAGATTTATGGTGCTATTAGAGCCCCCTAAATTGAATAAAGGCCCCAAAACGAGAATACTGGCGTCACAAATTGGTATTCTTGCGTCCGCACTCCATTTTATCGGTAATATCGCTCATAATCGGTAATTTCGGTTCGTTCAGAAACTGTGGCAAAGGTTGATGTTACACACTAAGATTGAATTTATGGCCGCCCTACACTGGCTTGATTCTTCAGGGTTCTCCCTGACGTTAAATTTATGTAGTAATATTAAATGGTTGTGAACTTCTAAAATCCAGGAGATTTTTAGGAAAAATCAGGAGACCAGGAGATACACCCCGAAATCAGGAATTATCCTGGAAAATCAGGAGATCTGGCAACACTGGCAAAGCTTACCTTCTTCGAGGTACGCTGACAAATCATTTTCTTCTTTGTCGCAAAAAAATTGCGATTGTCTATAATTGGGCTCATAAGCAATTTCTGTTTCGCTTAATTGTTGCTTATTCACGTATCTTTTTAGAGTCATCACTGAAATACCATATTCCTTTGCAGTTCCTCTTTTACTTTTACCACCAAGAACCGCTGCTACTGCATTTTTTAATATGTTTTTATCCAGTTTATTTATTTTTTTGCTTCCGGGCTTAGTTTTGTTAACTTGTGGCATTGTGGTTATCTAAAAGGAATTAGTGTACGTATAATTATCGTTTGATTAAAAATTTGATTAACTTGCATTGTACAATAAAATAATCGAAAATAGCATAAAATAACGTTTACAAAATTATGTTTTAGTATTAAAAGAAAAAGAATATCTGTAAATAAATCAAATATAGTATACATAATTTTGTTTGATATGCTAGACATGGTCCCCTTAAGGGAGACTTGATCCTTGGTGATCATGTCTCCCGCAAAAAAATGTACCAAGTCTCCTTTATAGTATTAGGTTAGAAATTATTTCGTAAGCAAAGTTATACTTTAGATAAACGCTATTTTTCAATCAAAACGCATGGCTAATCAAATACCTTACAAAATGAAACAGTTTCTTCTGCAAATCTATACTTTTTTGTAATAAATAAAAGCCTGCAAATACTCACCAAAATGCTTATGCGCCGCCATAGAACATGTGAAGACCTGTCACTTTGAAACGTCATATAGTTGACACACCCGACTGTGAAAAAAGTTTACCCGTACCATAGACAAAAAGTGTTGCTAGCAGTAATAAACGTAGCTTTGGTAGAATTTCCGTAAAATTGAATGTACCATATGTCCCACAGGGATCTAGTGTCCCTAGTTTCCCCTAGATACCGCATTTCGCGTAACTTAAAATGTATGCAATTTTAGACCGTCCATATTTTTAATTTGGCATAATTAATTCATATGAATATTTTTAAATACTTACGTCTGGTCGGTTGGTCTTGTACATCTTTTTCATATTATATAAAAAACGGACCTTAATTTATAAAGTTATGATAAGTTCTTTGTTTTAAACTTTAACGTCGTTTTTCTCGAATTGGCCTTTTCAAAGATACGTGAGTTTGGCTTGACACGGCAGAGATGACATAAAATCGAGCGGTAACAGTGAGAACCGATAAGTGCCATGTATATAATAGAATATACATCACAAGGAAGGGACGGAAGAAGAAAATTTTCAGTTTCACGGAAGCACAATTACGGCCAGAATTGTCATTACGTTGTAGGGGAGAAGTGGCATGAAAGAGCCCGGTTTTGAAAGAGCCATTTGCATTATTTCGGTAGTTTTAGAACAGATTTGGTTGGCAATATTATTTTTAGGTGGCAACACTGATTTAATGTCACCCACAAACATTTGACAGTTCGCTGAAACCAACAGACGCCGGTACATCGAGTCAAAGATTTTGGCACTCAAAAGTAAGTTTTTTGCTTCATTTAAGTCGTTTTTTGGTATTTTTTTGTTAACAATTATAGGCAAATGGATTATAGATTCAGTTTGTGCATATATTTGGCCTTATAGCTTCATAAAAACTAAGCTGCAAAAGGTTTGATATTGTTGTTATTTTGAAGGTTATATTTTTTTCTGGAATCAGTAGTGAAAGAGCCGAATGAATGGGCCATGAAAAATCCGGCTCTTTCATAACTGGCTCTTTCATAACCTTGAAATTATTTTTTTAAATTAAATAAAATAATACTATATACCCATATTTTTAATTTGTTATTAAATTATTTGATTCAGATATTGCATTATGGAGAACGCTGGTCGAAAAAAACGAAAAAGACCCGAAAAATCGGTAATTGAAGAGGCAGTCGCTGAAGTTTTAGAAAAATGTCAGTCTATAAATAAAACTGCACTTATCTTCAATATATCGAGGGCTTAGCAAAAATTGTTAAAAAAGCAAAGAAAACTCCAAAACAAAAACAAACAGTGATGATTGCACAGTTTGTAGCAAATCATATGAAAATAGTGGTCAAGATTGGTTTCAGTGCAAAGTTTGTTTTGGTTGGGCTCATGAGTCTTGTGGCATTATGGGGCAATTGAATTTTTTTTGTAAGATAATGTTTCTAATTATGAGAAAAATATGTTACATATTCCATGTTGTTAACAGTCTGATTTTTATAATTAATGAATAGAGAGATATTTAAGCTCAAAGTTAAAATATTACTTTTGAAGTTCCTGAAGGTTTATTGATGTTGGTTTTGATAGAAGGTTTATATTTTATTTATTTTAGAGATTGTTATTAATAAAAAGCCGCCTATATGCTAGGTTATATAGTAGGTATAAGTACCTATGAATGATTAATTATGTTAAGATTAAAGCGTTACAAACGATTACTTAAAATGACTGATAGAATTAAAATTTTCTTAAAAATGTTAGTAACTACTTAAAGAAATGTGTTATAATTTATTAAGAGTTTTTTTTCATGTCGCATGCATTATTATTTTTAATATTATTTTCTTAATTAAGCGTTGTAATACGAACCGGCTCTTTCAAAACTTGTAGCAGCTCTTTCAATACTGAATTGTTTTGAAAGAGCCAAATGACACATTTTTTTGAAATGCATATTTCGTTGATTTTTATATATTGTTTAAGATTTGTTTGTACGAAATTACATGCTGAAATAAATAAAGAATAATTTACATACAAAATAATAACATTTTTTTAATTGTAAGTAGTCTTTTTCCTCCGTAAAGAAAACTGGCTCTTTCATGCCACTTCTCCCCTATGTCCTAAAACATGATTTAATCACAAGAATTATCGAGGACAACACAACGGTTAGTTTACTTTTAAAATGTTACTGTGCATTCCGTAAGTTTGTCTATCTAATTTGAATTCTCCCCTCATCTACTCGAAGGTTAGCTGGAAGAGATCCCTTACAGGGATAAGTTCGCCTTTGTACCTTTATTTCTGTAAATATTATGTAAACCTGTGTTGTGTACAATAAAGTGATTACTACTACTACTACTACTACTACTACTACTACTACTACTACTACTACTACTACTACTACTACTACTACTACTACTACTACTACTACTACTACTACTACTACTACTACTACTACTACTACTACTACTACTACTACTACTACTACTACTAC